>NC_070562.1:4031946-5375928 GCF_026914185.1 Puccinia triticina
CTAAGTGTCCACCTCCAGACACCCAATGGAACTCAAAAAGATCGCTGACTTTACAGCTAACGGAACCAACCCGCTCAACCCAACCAAGAAGCAGGAATTCTACCTCAAGGGGTACGCCTGGAATATGCTAAAAAGCTATAACACTGCCGTCAAGAAACTCAAGAAAAGTCTGACCCAGAAATACCCAGAAGGTTTCGAACTCCCTCTCACAGACGGCGATATTGAGACGTTCTGCTGTTGGGCTGGGAGAGACGACGATAACCCCGAGGGCCACGAAGTCGCTGCCACCACGCTGGTGAAATACCTATCGGGCCTCAAGGCGTGGCATTTTTACCACAAGAAGCCCTACCCAAGGCAGTGGGAGGACCGTATTGACATCTTCCTCAAAGCTTCAGCGAAAGCCGACGCGTCAACACCCAAGAAAGAGAAGAAAGAGGCGGTCCATCTTCACCACCTCTTCTTCCTAGCCGAACAACTGATCGAGGGTACCTCCGAAGAGAAGGCCACACTAGATCTTGCACTTGTGGCGTTTTGGGGGATGGCAAGGTTAGCGGAACTGACTTATGAGTCGAAGGAGGGGTTGCTAGACAAGTCGATGAAGCTACTCACCTCCGATGTTTCCACAATCGATCCAACCCAAACTGTCCTAACACTACGCAGCGCTAAGACTTGTAAACCTGGGGAGACACAACATATAAAGCTGGCGAAGCTACCCCACGCTCTCTGCCCAACTCTGGCGGTTCAGAGGCGACTGGACAAAGCCGGCGGCAAGAAAACCTCACTCTTTGGTTACAACGTAGACGGAGAACGCCAACACCTAACTCGAGCAGCAGTGATTTCGGTCCTATCCAAGACATGGGCACAAGGCGGCTTTCACAAGCTATCCGGCCACTCATTCCAAGTGGGAGGGGCCTCCTTGCGCATGGCCCTAGGAATCAGCACCGAGGAGATATGTGCCCTAGGGCGGTGGCAATCTAACTGCTACAAGCTCTACATTAGGCAGTATTCCACGGCTCATTTAGATCAATCTCTATCTTTACTGTCCACATTAGAGGACAGATGGGTAAATGGAAGTTAAAAGCATGCGGACGAAGCAGCCTACTCAGGCATTTTGACTAAAAGGAGTGGGATATTGTGCGAGGCTCAGGCTTTTGGTTTTACGCCAGAGTAGATGGGTCTAGCACTGATCCCCCACTCGCGTCTTTTTTCTTCTGCTCCGGGGGGTTTTCCCTCCTCTTGAGCTTCCGAAGCCCAGAATGAATTCTGGAGCGTCTCCAGAGCCTTGGGGGACACGGGGTGGAAAGCCCCCCCCCCCCCGACCCACACACGGCTGGCTTGAAGCAACCCTAACGGGCGCGGGAGGGCTTCCGTAGCCCTTTCCGAGGGCACAAAGCTTGTCCCTCCCCCACCCACTAAGTCCCTGAGAGCATCAGCATTGGTGGCTAGATTAGTTTGGACTAACTAGCTCGGATTATGCGTGGAATAAGCTAATCCGATCAGCCAACCGCATGGGTGGGGGTTATTGGGTCCGAGGCTGTCGCAGGTTATGTGTTTAGGTGCCTGTATGTTATGTGTTTGGAACCTAAACACATAGAGCTCATGCTTATGAGCATGTTGAATATTCATTGTGTGTTTAGTCCGAGGACTAGTGAGGTCTACATGTAGACCCCACTAGCTCCAAACGGAGCTCCGGGTCAAGTTGATCCCAAGTTGATCCGAGCCGATGCGGATGCGGGGGTGTACTAAGTGCCCTAATCCGGGCTAACTAGCTCGGATTACGATCGGGATAGGATAATCCGATTGGCCATCCGCATGGGTGGGGATTAGCGAGTCCGAGGCCGTCAGAGGTTATGTGTTTAGGTGCCTATATGTTATGTGTTTGGCACCTAAACACATAAAGCTCATGCTAACAAGCATGATGCATATTCACTTTGGGATTAGTCCCAGGATTAGTGGGGTCTAAATTTAGACCCCACTAGCTCCAAACGGAGCTCCGGGCTAAGTTGATCCCCGGTTGATCCAACCCAATGCGGGTGCGGGGTCGAACTAAGTGCCCTAATCCGGGCTAACTTAGCGCCCGGTGCGGATGGTCTGAGGGGCTTAGTCACGGTAGTTGCAAGGAATGGACGCGGTCGAACTCTGGGCGGGCAGGGCCAGGTTGGCGCCCACCCAGCCCAACCTTTCGCCGACCGCGACGTTGGGCCATCGTCAACCCAAGCCCGAATTCAAGCGGTGGTGTAGGAGTTGGGTTTTTTTTTTTTTTTTTTTTTTTGAGTGCAGATTTGATTTGACATTGCGCACTATGAATATTCATGTAGAAGAAAAACTGGCTTGGGGTAATGTAACAACCAGCACTAACAAATCATAATAGTAGGTATGGCGGAAAATTCTGAGTGGGTACAATCTTGGCTACTAATAAAAGGACAACAGGTTGGAGGAGCGGGGGAGAATAGGAGAGAAAGGAGAAGGGGAAAAAGAAGAAAAAAAATCATAGGTTCATTATCGAGTGATGTTGTGCGCCTCTTCCTTGCGAAATTGTGGGAGGCGAGCCGAGGTGGTGAGGAAAGTCTCTGTGGCCTTGAAGGCGTTGGGGTTGTCAAGAAGGGTCCTGCTGTTGAGAGCATATATCCGTTTCTTGCGTAGAAGTCGTCGCACCGTCTCCCTCGCTCCATCGTACCTGGAACAAGTTATCAAGTAGTGATCCACAGTTTCTGGGACCCCGCACCTCTCACATATGGGGAAAGGGGAAGCCTTGCACTTAAATTGGAAGAAATTCAAATTAACGTGCCTTGAGCGCAGCTGATGAAAAGCTGATTGCGTGGGGAAGTCTGCCCGGGGTGCGCCTTTCCAAATTGGTTGTTTAACCCCTAATCTGGCCTTTGCTGAGATGAGGCTGTTGCAAATTGAATGGTCGAGTAGCACCGGGTTCCTGGCCTCTGCCGCCTTTTTGTCAGCCAGCTCGTTGCCTTCGACCCCCACGTGTCCTGGACACCACCGGATCATAATGTCAGTTGTCAATGGGATAGAATTTGCCACTTTCTGGATCTGTGTGAGTAAATACTGCCCCCGGTTTCTTCAGTCGTTCAATAGCCGCCTGGCTGTCGGTAAATACCACAATTTTTTTGATTGTCCGAGCTTTCAGGCCTTCCCTTCCCAATTCAAGTCCCAGCCTGATTCCCACCAGCTCACATTCGAAATTGGAGGCGGTGCCTGCTGGACCTAAAAATGCCATCTTAGATAGTTTGCCATCAGATGAGATTGCCGCCGCCCCTAGGCCCTCCTTGGGGTGGTCAGAGCCGTCAGTAAAGATGATTAGGTGATCGGGTGGATTCAGTGATTCAATGAAAGAAGAGACTACGCCTCTAGCTTCCCCCTTTGACACCCTGTCAATACTGAGTTCCAACGGCCGCCGTGGGTACCAAGGGGGGTTGTCTTCCCGTACAAATTGGATTGGCTCCAGATTCTTTGTTGCCATGGCCGCCAATGCTTCCACGTTGAGGTTTGCCTGTGCCGGGCTGGGGAAAGAGCTTGCCGGGTGCGCCAGCTCGACCCTAATCTGCTGCTCGATGGAATTCCCTTCGTGCGCACACCTGGTAAGTTTAGTGAGGAAATAATTGTTAACACGGTTCAAAGCTGTCGTTTTGATGGCCCTAAAGGGCCGATACTTGTTCAAGTACTTGACCGGGGTGGACTTGAGGACCCCCAAAGCAAACCGAGCCGCCAAGTGTTCAATCAGGTCCAGAATATTTGCGACCTTCTGCCTGTTAGTCCGCGTGTACCATACCTGCACTCCATACAGGACTCTGGGCACGAGGACGGCTGAGATGAGGAGCCCTCTTTCCTGCTCCCTGATCCCCCATCTGGCGCCTCCAATGCGCAGTAGTTGTCCTAGAGTGTCGTCCGCTTTCTTCCTGACTTGGGCGTGCTGTTTACAGAAATTTAGCCTTTCGTCGAACCAAATCCCTAACCATTTTACCTCGCGCAGAGGCTCGAGTCTCTGTCCATTGAAAGAAAAGGGAGACTTGGCTGCTTTTGAATGTGTAAATACCACGTATTGGGCTTTCTTGCTGTCAAAGATTGCCCCGTGGCTCCTTCCCCAGTCCAGGGAATTCCCCGCAAGCTTCCCCAGCTTATCGTTTGCGTCGTCTAATTGTTTTCCGGCGGCCAAATGGACGACATCGTCTATGAAACCTAGGGACACCGCGTCCTTATCAAAGTCAAAATCATGGATCAGTAGATCGGCATTGTACAAAATATATAGAATGACTGATAAAGGTGACCCCTGGGGGAGCCCCTTATCAACTGGGAACTCAGCTGATATATAATCTTCCAGCCAAAGACGGGTTGAACGTCCCTCCAGGAATCTTGCGATGATCTTCCAAAGATATGTGGGGCAACCCTTTTGCCAAAGCGAGTGAACCAGCCGGCGCGGATACACCGATGGGTATGCCGATTTAACATCTAAAAAGAGAGCCGAGACCAGCTTTCCCTCCCTCCACTTCCTCTTGATCCACATTGTTAGTGCCATCATGGCGTCTTCGCCCCCCCTGCCCCTCCGGCCTCCCGTGTGGCCTTCTGGCAGGATCCTCTTTGACTCGGCCCAAAAAGTCAGCCTCTCTGCAATGACGGACTCGAAAACCTTACTGAGGGTGCTGAGTAGAGCGATGGGCCAATAGGCCCCCGGCGTGGTGTAATCTGGTTTGTTGAATTTCCGGATGATCACAGTTGTGGCCTTCCTCCATGAAGTGGGGAAAAAGTCTTCCCTTACGCATCTGTTGAAGAGATCGGCCAACGGGTCAGCTAACTCTGATGCACATATGGTCAGCAATTCGTTGGGGATGCGATCTGGCCCCGTGGCCTTCTTCTTAGCAAGCCTGCCCAGAATACTCATGACCTCTTCCCTTGTGATCAGTGGGTAAACCACAAAAGACGACTCCTCCGGGTGAGGGATATCCGACATATCACAGGTGCTGTTGACCACTGAGGTCCCTTCAAACAGTAGCCTGGCCTGGTCCTCCTTATTCGATGTGAACACTCCGTCTGGGCCCTTGAGGGGCAGGATACCCCCGCCGCTCCTTGGCTTGGTGAATTGGAGGGCTTGGAAAATCGAGGATGAGTCGGTGGAGGCGAGGAATTCCCGCCAGTGCTGCTGCTTGAGGTGATTGACCTCCTCCCTGAATTTGCCGTTCCAGAAATTGTATTGATCGGAGTTCTCCTGTGTCGGGATTGCTAGGAGTAGCCGCCAACACTTATTTCTGATCTTGACCAGGGGGTCCAAAACCCTTTTATCCCACCATTTCTTGGCTTTGCTTGGGTTGACTCGAGCTCGCCTGCCCTGATTCTGCCACGTGGCGAAAACACTGCCAGTCAAAAGTTCCTCCACTTGGTCGATTGACCTGGGTCCCGCGGAGGTACTTATCTGGGTCAAGGATTCTAGGACGTCTTTCCGGAACCGGTCCTTATCCAATTCTGCCGCCTTAGGAGGGATTATTCGAAAACGTGGTTGAGGGGGTGAAAAATTGATGTCAATAACCAGCTTCTGATGGTCCGATCCGTGGTTTTCCGAGGATGTTTCCGTACCGGCGACCATCTTGGAGGCAAGGAAATTTGCCCATGTGAGGTCGATTGTTGTCCTAGCTCCCCTACTGGAAACAAAGGTAGGGGTGTCTTTTTGTGAGATCAGTCTAAAGCCATTTTTTCCGCACAAAGAAACCAAGGACTTAGCCATTTTGTGAGTATGGCGGCACCCCGGCGGGTTCCAGGAGTGGTGATGAAGGTTGGAGTCCATCCCAATCAGGGTAGCAATCTGCCGATTGTTGTGCTGCTGCAGCCAACCATCCAGCTGCTTGATGCCCATCACTGTACCTGGTTGGTTGTACAAATTGATTACTTGCAAGCGCGAGCTAGTCAGCAATGTCAGTTCCAGAGTGAGAAGAAATTTACTGTTACCCGTCAGGACTCTTATGTCCTGAGAAGCTATTGATTTTCGGACATACGACACCACTCGGTGTTTGTCCTTAAAATCCTTTGGTTGATGTTCTGGGCTGTAGAAAGTCCACCATCCCTCGTGGTCCGGTGGTAAGCATGTCAGTGGGTTTATCCAAGGCTCTTGAAGAAGGAGGATGAAAACAGAGTCCAGCTCAGAATTCAAAATACTGTACGTAGTCGCTCGACTGTTGTGACAGTTCAACTGGACAACAGTGGAGGGCAAAAAGTCTGCATTGCAAGGAACAACAGGCAAAGGGATATCTACAACTTGGTTATTGGAAACAATAGGTGTTAGCAAGGGGCCTATATTACTCATGACGGATATGATTTTTTGAAATAAGCCATGCCCGTTTAACGCCACACGCCTTATCAAACGGCGTGTGGGATCCCCAAACTTCAGTGTCCTTCCCGTTGTCCCTGCACACCACGCAGACCTTCCCGGCGGTCTCGGTTTGCTGCTGACAGTCCCTCGTCTCATGCTTTCCGCCACACTTCCCGCACTTAGGATCCGCCCGGCACCACTTTCCGAAGTGGCCCATCTGGAGACACTTGAAGCATTGGGGCGGGAGTTTCTTGAACCGTTCGACTCTGTGAAAGCTGCCATTCAAAAATAAGCCGCGTTGTTTGACCAACGCATCAGCTATATCAGGATCCGTGAAAGCAATAACCACTGTGCCTGCCTGGCGGGGGTCGGCTGGGTCCCGGGAGCCGCCTAGCCATCGCATCTCGAAGATCTTGTCCACTATAAACTGGTTGTGCGAAGCAATCGTAATTTTGCCGGTGGCGCCTTCCACGTTGAAGTTCC
Organism: Puccinia triticina; assembly: GCF_026914185.1. Lineage (NCBI taxonomy): Eukaryota > Fungi > Basidiomycota > Pucciniomycetes > Pucciniales > Pucciniaceae > Puccinia > Puccinia triticina. The sequence goes on from NC_070562.1 coordinate 4,038,740, forward strand.
GAGGGATGCCATGTGCAAGGATAGAGTAGGTGCTGGGGGTGGCTTCGAGGTCCGGGTGGACCTGCTTGCTCCACACATGCTTGTTCTTGTTCAGCCATTCCTTATGGTGTCGATTTTTCGAATAGAAAGACACATCACCTGAAGGCAGGAATCGCACTGCCTTAATCACGACTTTTTCCCCCTGGATGTTCGCATCCAGTTTCTCCAATACATCGTTTGTTTTCCTCACTACACTCTCGGCATCGGCCTCTTTCAACGGTGCGGTTCCAGTCCTAGAGTGAATGATAGTCATGCCCGGACGCGCCATGGTCATATCAGTTTTGGTGGGTGGAGGGGGGGGGGGTTTGTGGGTTTAGACTTAGCAGCGGTTGTCGCGTATGACTTCGTAATAGCGGGGGGAGGACGCGTCAGCGGCCCGGTGCGCGTCAGCTGTCCCGCTTCGATAGTGGTCAACCTAGCTCGGATGTCCCTAAGGTCTTCGATAATCAGCTGCAGCTGGCGCTTCTGTTCGGCCTCGTTCGCCACGAGTTGGATCAGGAATGCCATGGATGCTGCATCTAGACCAACGGTACCGTTTTGATTCTTCCTATTTGGGTCCGCTGCTAGGTTCTTGAGAAACTGGAGGGGTGGGGAGTCATCGATTGGGGGGGCTGCCGGTTTGCTGGGAATGGGTCTGGGGGCGGGTGGGTCCGAAGACGCGTTCATACTGACGTCCATGGACGCGTCGACCTGATCCAGCGCGTCGTTCCTGCTACTGATTAATCCCGCCATCGCGGTCGGTGGGATGCCAGGTGGGGGGGGATGGGGGGAGGGTCGCCTGTGGGCATGGGGGGGGAGAGCTGAAGTTCTGTCAATAAGAGAGGTGATTTTTGGAGATTTGGGGGGTGGGGGCGCGGTTTTTAGAAAATCTTTGGTGGTTGCGGACAGAACTGGAGTTGGGTATGTGCCCAGACGCGCTTGCAACACCATACATATTTATGTGGTTGGAATCATCTCAGACTTGGATACCAAGCATCCGACCAGCATTGACCCTTCAAACATCACATGATGGCTCTGTTGACCGACCTGCCAGCCGAACTACTCAGGAAGATACTCGAGCACTTCATCCAACTCCACCAGGCCAACCTCGACGAGCTGAAACGCCCCTGGAACCGCTGCTTCTTCTACCCGGGAAAGCTTGACATTCGGCTGAGAGCAAGTTCTAATCTACGATCCAAAGAAACCTATCACTCTAACTTCCAGCTACTCAACGAAACTGGTCTCGTAAGCTTTGTCTTGTCTGTTCCCTCCTCAGAAACAAGTCAATTGTGACTTGACTGACATAAGTACACTCATTCCAGTCTCAAGCTGTCTCCCGGACGACGGGTGAGTCATATTCCCTCCAAATCTCACTCAGAAGCGTGTTGAACTGTCTTCCTTGCAGCTCTGCCGCCCAGTCTTTTATTGCCGCTCTGCTTGGTCAACCGCGCCCTTGGAAAATATGTCCAGCAGGCGCTCTTCGCACACGTCACCTTGATCGACCAGTGGCAGGCCCATCTATTCTACCAGGCACTCACCAGCCCATCGACCCTTCAGGACCAATTAGAACTGCCAGATGATTCCCCTGATACTCATGGCAAACGAAGCAGGACGCAAGACATTCAAGCGAGGAGCACTCCATCCGATCAACATCCGCCGACTAGCCTTGCTTGTCAGGTCCGGTCACTGCAGTTCAAATTCGTAGGTCCCTGCTCGCTGGGAAGGGGCGGCGGCTCTCTCGTCTGTCAGATCCTCCGAGCTTGTCCCTTAGTCGAAAACATCACCATCGCCACCGGGTTCATGACTTGCTGTCAGGAGCCCCTCCTGGACGCCCTTGCAAGCCGACCGTTTATCAAAACCTTCGTGCTTCTTGAGAGTTTCGGCAAAAACACCTCGTTCCTCCCATGGACTGCCGAGCAACTTCTCGGTCGCTTATTCACCAAATGGGAGTCCCTCCAGACGATCGAGTTGATTAAGTGCCATGTGAATCATAGGCCGTTATGGGAACCAGGCGGTTACGATAGCTTCCTGCCTGCACTGAACTGCGCCCTGCGAACGATTGTCTTGAATTGCCCATGTCTCAAGGAGAAGGACCTGGCCATGATCTTGAATGGCTCTCGAGCCAGCCTGCGGAACCTACAGATCTGTCATCCAACTCCAGCTTTGCACCGCCCGGGTCTATACCGAATCCTGACTGAATGCATCAGCCCAGCCTTGGAATCCTTGACACTCGAAGTGAACGACAGATGGGGGAAGATGATCTTCCCCCAGGCAGACTACCCTGACTTGAACCCGGGCCTGTTGGACCACGTCTTCAAGACTTCCTCGACCCTGAGTAATCTCAAAGAGCTCTCTTTCGCTGGCGACCTTACTGGCGAGGACTTCCTCGACCTCTTGCCCCAATCGATCGTCAAGCTTACTTGGAACCGTTGCGGCATCTCCTTCGAGGCCTTTTCTGAGGCACTGACAAGTGGGACAGTCAATTCCCTTGAGCTGCCTCTTCCTCTTCAGCTGGATCCCCCCTCTGGCGCTGAGACAAGACGGCCCCGGTGGCTACCCGAGCTCAAATGTTGCTCGATCTACAATTTCGACAAATGTATGTCCCCATTTCATTTCTTCTGTTTCTGAGAACGGGATCAAGGCCCATGATCACCATCTCAACTATCATCTTGTATATCTTTGTCCAAAATTCCAATGGGTGCTAACACTTTAGGCGAGGAGGAATGTGCACGAGTGATTCGGCAGGAGCTAGATGAGCGACGGGTCTGCTTCCATTCTGTTGCCCCGTTCTACCGCGTTGAATACGAACGCTAATGTCGGAGGTCAAAGAAGAAATGGTAGCGCCACCGGCTCTAGAAGTCTAGGGCTTATACCTGGCGTAAGGAATTGATCTTTGGAGGGTGGGGATTCATCGAATGGTTCAGAATTATTCAATCCCTTTCGGTTGTCTCTTGGCCGTCGAGTAGTTGTCTTACACAACTACCAGGTCATCCCCAATTCTGCGTCTCTCCTGGAGATTTTCAAATATTCCTGCAACCGGACCCTCCCAACTCCACATGCTCTTTGGTATCTTGGAACTAGCTTTGCTCGCAATTCTGCGGGCGAGTGCGAGCGGCCCTAAAACAGCAGCTTGAGCAATTAAGGTATTCAAGAAAATGTGGAAGATAAGCCTATGTATGTGAATCAATACCGTGCAAGCAAAGGAAAAGAGCAATTATGGGTGCATCAAGTTGAGTCAATCAGGGGTAACAACTAGCAAAGACTTATAGTGAGGATTCGGGGAGCTCTCTGATGAACAATTTTTACAGTATTCTTATCTCATGTTGTCTTTCTTCTGCCTTCGAGCCCGCGAAAATATAAGGACGAACTTCCTTATCCATCCAACCAACACATTATCTGCTTCGCTCATACCTTCCCCTGTCTGCGCTAAAGATTCGTCCAGGGCCAGGATAAAAACAAACCTGTCGTGCTTCTAACTCCCTCAGAATAACCTGTAAGTCTTGCGTGCTCCCTGAAGTGATGTTTACCAATATAGTTTTCATTTTGTTAAAAAAAGAGATTGAAATTGTTTGATCTCAAAGTTAGTTATTGGCAGTGGCTCGGACGATTGAAGATGGAAAGGGAAGAACCGACAAGTGATAGTATCGCCAACGGAGCAACACTTGAGCTTGGGCAGCCATTGAACATGTTCACTAACACTAAAAGTGTAATCTGGTGGGGAACAATGTATTTCTGGAAGGCTCCCTAGGTTCTCGTTCAGTCGGCGGCCTGATAGTGCATCAGCAAATGCAAGGGCCTGGAGGTCACAGCGATTCCAAGTAAGTTTCACGATGGATTGAGGCAGGAGGTCACAGAACTCGGAACCGGCCAAGGGACCGGTGATAGACAGCACTTTGATCTTGGTCAGTGCGGAGGAAGATTTGAAGACAAAATCTAACAGGCCAGGGTTTATCTATGACTCATTTGCGCCTTCGATTCTGGCCGGAGATGGGATCGGATGCCAACATCTGCCGACCTCGAGTGTTAATGATTCCAAGTTTGGGCTGGTACATTCCTTCAAGATTCGGTACAAGCCTGGCCGGTCAAGGAATGAAGTCGGACAGCTGATTTGAAGCGTCCGCAAGCTCTCGCGAGAGCTCTTCAGGATCATCGAGAGCTCTTTCTCGCTCAAGGAAGGTTCGTTCAACACGATTGTCCGCAGCGCACAATTCAGCGCGGGTATCGAGTTGTAGATCGTCTCGACATCCTTGTACGGCCATCCAGGGAGCCGGATGAATTCGATGGTTTCGAGGAACTTCCAGCTGAAGAATAATCGACCGACGACCTCGTGAGCTTGCCACTGAAAAGTCAGACAGCCCGCATTGGGGTTCTCGAGGACGTCGAATTCTTTGATGAACTGCTTACTCGCCAGGACTTGCAGGATAGGCTCCTTGCACCGCGTCAAGAATGAGGTGCCGATGGTGATACTTTCGAGCAGCGGACAGCTTTGGAGGATCTCGCAAATTAGAGAGCCGCCGCCCCTTCCCATCGAACAGTGGCCGGCCCACCTGAACTGTAACGCGCGAACGTGACGAGCCAGTTTGTTCCGCCGGGGAGGATAGACCGCAGAGGATCTCGAAGTCTCCGAGTCGTGTTCTCTAGCCTGGTACTCGCCTTCTTCATTGATTGCTGCAGGCAAGACTTCTGATCCCTCATCGTTTGGTGATGGGCTGGTCAGCGCCCGGTGGAACACCTGCCATTGGTCGAGCAAAGCCACATTGGTGAAGAGTGCTTTGCGCCAGCCAAAGGCGCACCCCTCGAGGCCTTGAGGGGGTCTCCTAGGCGCCCATAGGCACACACTTTCTCAAATGTGGTGCCATCAACCCTCCCCACAGTGCAGGAAGTGTTTGGAAATGCGCGCACTGCACAGTGCACAAAGAGTTTTTTGCAGTGCGCAAAGTAAGTCCAAATAGAAATAGAAATAGAAAATAGCCTGCTTTCTAAATTGGCGGAAAGTCTTCCATTGGGCCTACCAACTTGTAGTTGATATCTTTTGGTCCTTCTACTTGTGTAGAGACCAAAACATATACGGTACACATTTGTAGAGTCATATTGGGCTGACCATCTTAGCGGTGAAATGACAAAAGATATTTTGCGGGCGCGGGGCAGAGAAGAGGGCTAGGGCAAGATAGTTATTGATGGGTAGACTGATCTTGACTGGCTCTCCGGATTTTGTCCAACTTTTGTTGTTTCTTCTTATTGATCAGTTGACGTTGCCCGAATTTCATCTCATTCAAATCCTGGATAAACGGAATGTCAAGTTGAAAACATAATCCATCAGTTCTTTTTGTCAGCAAAGGGGACGAGAAAATAGTGGAAATGATGACCTACCAATTCAGCTTCTCGCTTAGCTTTTGAGATTGGATTCAAGTACTCTAGAACTTTTTCTTCCTTCAATTGAATCAGCTCTAGTTTACTACCGATCTGTTCTTCCACTTTCAAAACGCATTCGACATCGTGTTCAGCAACCAAACTAATGCTGACTCCATGACCATCACCACCCTGATTTCGACGAGCCGTACGTCCGACTCGATGGACGTATTCATTGGGATCCAGGGGCACGTTCCAGTTGATGACTAACTTCACCTGTTTTAAGTCCAAGCCTCTTGAGCCCAGATCGGTGGATATCAGCACTGGCACCTGACGTTCTTCAAATTCACGGATCGCATCTAGACGTTGCATTTGGCTTAGGTTTGAGTGTAGTGATCTTGATTTGATAGGGTAGGGTAGATGTGAGGAGTCTAGTAAAAGGTGCAGCTGTTCTGCCACCCTTGGCTTGGATACGAAAATGATCGTTTGAGGTAGGTTTGAGACTGGATCGGTTTCATCATCTTCATTGATTAATCGCTTGGCCTTGTTTGAATATTTCACCCTCTTTGACTTCAACTCCTTCTGTCGCTTGGGAGGAGGTGGTAGTCCAGTCAGATCGCAAACGTTCAATAAGAGAAAGTAGAGATAGACATCCTTGACTTGGGAAGGAATGAAGGCGTAGAATTGTTTGAGGCTAGGAGGAATGTTGATTCTAGAGGATTGAGGCAAAAAAGGCAAGATACGAGTTAGAAAGCGAAGGAGGTGAGAACTAGTTTCGTGGTAAATTGCACACCTGCTTGGGCCGCAGAGATGCACGACGGGCTTCTGCTTACCAGCCGGCGGGGTTTTCTCGGACAAAGCCAGGACAGGCTCAGTGATGGTAGCTGAGAACAGTAAAGTTTGTCGCTCGGTAGCGTCAGGAAGTTGTTCATTGATGAGGTATGACAGGGATTCGGCGAATGTGGGTGTTAACATTCGATCGGCCTCGTCGAGTACCTAGACACACTTGTCCAGAGATCAAGATCAAAGAAATTCCCTTGACGAGCTGCCAGATAGACGGAGTTGACGTCTGAGGGGTACCCACTAGAAATTTGCATCGGCGTAGATTCCACCTCCCTGCTTCACCTTCGGCACTCTTGAGATGATCGACTAATCGACCTGGGGTAGCGATTATGATGTGCGGACGTTTATTGAGATCCAGGGCTTGAGACATCATATCCATTCCGCCAACAATGACTGAATAAGTGAAACCGGGGACTGCTAACGATCCGAGTACTTTGAGTTGAGAACCGATTTGAAAAGCAAGTTCTCTGGTTGGAGTCAGTATCAAGCAGAAACAACTGATTGGATCCTTGGCTAGAGCTTGGAGGATCGGAATCGCAAATGCCACGGTTTTTCCTGAACCAGTATGAGAGGAACCGATACAATCACGACCTGTTTTGCTTGTTCGATAAAGTATGAAGAGTATACTGATCAATTTTTTTTTCTCCTGAGGATTCAAATCTACAAGATGAATGGAACAGGTAGGATGAAGCTTACCAGCGAGAATATCAGGAATCGCCTTCTGTTGAATCTCGCTAGGGGAGGTGATGGACATCGCAGTCAGTGCTGCCACGAGGTCTGGTTGGACTCCAAGGGAAGCGAAGCTAGCAGATTTTGATAGGCTAGTCTTGAGGCCATTGGATTCTGAAGTATTGAAGATTTCCATGGTGAACTCTTGCTGGGTTCGCCTTGGTGGTCTCGCCTTCGGCCGGCTTGGCGAGCCAGCTGACGGTCGGATATGCTTATTTCCCGCCGCATGCATGAACACCTGCTGCGTCTGGGTCCAATTTGGCTGGGAGTTGTGATTTCCAAAACCAGCAAGAAGAGCCACGCAAGCAAACCAGCAGCGTCTACGCCTCCACCAGAGGGACTTAAATATGTGGTATCGGTGATTTAGGACTGAGAGCAACGGCCAAAAACACCAATTTTGACAAATGTTCCCATAGCTCCTTCACCTCCCACTCGAGGATTCCAACAATTCTTTTGGATCAGATGAAATATCAACATCTTGTCTAATTTTTTATGCATCAATATCATCATAAGTCCTCCTGCCTTGCTCACAATGACCCATCAAAGATGGTGGATGGCAAAAACCAACCTGGAGATCATTAAAACAGCATTTTTGATGCAAATCCAGACAATTGCCTTGAGTTGTAATTGGGATCTGTTACACATTAATTGAAAAATTATTGTAGTGCATTGGAGCACCAATGCACTACCAGTACCAATACAATGTATCAAATGCACCAATATATTATTTCAAAGCTCAATTTAGCACATCAAGCCTCCATTATAGTGCTGTTAAAGCCAATATGTATTAGGGGGGTTCACAATAGGATAAAATTAAAACTTTAGAGTCAATTTTAAGGCCTTTATCAACAACTTTTTAAAAATATGGCAGGATGTACAGGATTAGGTGTCCCCTGGCAATCAGAGGGTGTTCTTCATTTTTTAAAAAATTGTCTGTAAAGGCCTTAAAATTGGCTCTAAAGTTTTATTTTTATCATATTGTGAACCCCCCTATTGGAGCAGTGGCACATTGACCCCTTGATACATAAATTCAATATTCAAAAAACAGTAGCGCATTGGCACACCATTACACAAAAAAAAATACCGTGTAACAGAGCAGGCACAAGTTACGATACCATTACAGTGTACTACAGATACATTTATTTTAATTGTTACATCAGTGCTCTCTGTTGATGGAAAAACTTCAATGATTATGGAGAGGGAATTGAACATCAGACATTGGCAGTTCTGCCAAATCACCATATGAAAGATAATTAAATCCAAACTTATGAATAAGATAAACTACAGTTGAACAAAAATTCATAAAAAGTGACTGATCATGAGTTCAAAATATTCAACACATCAAATCATCATACTCTTGTGCAATAGTTTCCAATGAGTTATAAAAACAATCAAACAAGAGTTGCACACTGAAATTGAACTGACTTCAGACCAGTTGAATCATAAAATTGTGGAGAGTGACACACTTTCTTCTGTGGTGAATATCAAGAAAATGTTTGAAATCTATCCACTATCCAATCACACTTGTGATGTAAATTCATAAGTTGGGATTGATTAATTCTACTTATAAGATCCCCTAAAAAAGGTTTTATGATGTTATGATTCATGCATGCATAAATCCAAGTTTATTAAAGACACACAAAACTGAGACCTTAAAAAAAAAAATTCAAGGGTTCCCCCTCTAAAGTCAACAAATTACAAAAAAAAAATCATGGCTTTCCCATCTACAAATAGTTCAACAAAAAACAAACAAATTCACACAAAACATGAAACCACGGACTCAGAAACCTCAACCTAGCCCTCCAGCATCAGCAAAAGTGCTGTGTCCACAGGCTCACCCTCCAGCCCGCGTCAAGCGCACGGGTCAAAAAGGATGGACGTGAAGGCCCCCGGCCCGCAGCAAAGGCTGTGACCAGTGGGGGGCCCACTCTTCAACCCCTCAAACTGCGCACGCGCGACAGCGGAGAGGTGGGGGGGTCAATGATAGCTGGAATTACAGCATCTCAGATTGCCCCAGCGGAAATAACAACGACCTCCTCCTCCTTTATATCATGAGCCGCAACCCTACACACTGTAAAAACCCCGGGGAAGGAAGAAAAGGTACCACCCGACTACACGATCGTAGCGGGCATCAACTCTCCCCCGGAGAGGTATACACCAGGCCATAACACACACAACCAGACCAGCCCTTCCGTCAACCCACTTCTGACGCATTTGAACCCTTGTAACCCCTCCATGCCAACCAATGAACCCTTCCTCTCAACATTATTCCCCAGTTGCCAACTGACCAGCCCTTGTGGACGCAACTCACGACCTTGGTAACTCATACTCAGATGATCCGTACCCACTACCCCGGTATTGCATTCCCAACCCTTGAATCGGACCTAATCCGGAGACTCAGGCACGCCACTCCCCTCACATTTTACAATTCATTACCTACAACTCTTGTACTGACCAGGCCAAACCATTACACCCGACCCAGACCGCTACCAGAATCCCATCTCCCATGCACCTTGAGAGGCCCCCTAGTGGACTATTCAACTGTGGACCCCGCATTCGCCATCACCACGCCGACTGGACTCAGCTATCTATCCTCAAGCTGATAGGTTTATTGAACTGAATCTGTCGTGTCTACCCGCGACATATTCTGCCTCAGTCTAACTTGAGATTAGCCAGGACCCTTCACAACCGCCTGGATCAGCCTAAGTCGAGTTGTCTTATTATCTGGTCCCGTCAAATAGAAACATGACTCAAACATTGGTGAGGAAACCTGCCATCCTCACCAAACGGTTGAACATAGCTCTGGTCGCGGACGCCCTGACAAGCCCGCTATGTGTTTTTATCATGTTCGCGGTTACCAGATCCGTCTTTGGGGATGCGGCAAGATGAAAGATTTGGCAACCTGACAAAATGACAACTTGAATTGAGAGATTTCAATTGACTAACCATCACGATTAGGCGGAAAAAAAGCTCCATTTGCGAGGCATGCGTCGACCATCATGGGCTAATCCCGCTGTTGAATGGCCTACGATGTAACAGTTGTTCTACCTACGCATTTATGGAGGCGAGCTACTTTTCACGGGGCCAGGCCGGTTATTGTGGCAAGCATGACGAGGCAATGGAAACAATCTATCCATCGCAACCAGGATGAAGTGCGATACCTTGGGCATTATGTAAGGTTAACAGAACGCCCCCCTTTTTCCGATCAACAAGCATCTAACTTCTGCTCCTCCATCATCTACCCAGCGGGTCTACTGTTCGTCCCAGTCTCAGTCTTCCAAATGATCAGAGGCGCACTGCCGATATGGGTTGGGCTGTTTTCGATCATCTTTCTCAACCGACACCTGTCTTGAGAGAAGTGGATCAGCCTGACCATCATCACCTCCGGCGTCGCCCTCGTCTGCTACGCTGGATCATTGGAGCCTCAACCCCTCCCACCTTCCCAAGAAACCAAGAATGCATTGCGCTCAATCAACGTCGCGGACTCTTTGCAGCCCGGTGCTAAGGTCGTCCTAGGCCTGTTTTTAATTTTCTTTGAACAACTCTTGTGAGTCTTTTTGCTGGAAGAATGCCTCTGGAGAAAACTAACTTTGATATATTTTTCGCAAAAAAAAAAAAACAGTACGGCATCCCAGTTTGTGATTGAAGAGAAGATCATGAGCAAATATGAAGTTCCGCCATTGGAAGCTGTCGGACTGGAGGGAGTCTTTGGACTGATAACGGCAATGGTTGGGATCCCGTTTCTGCACATTTTCATTGGCTCGCGTCCGGAGGGACAAGGAGGGTACTTTGATGCGCGCACGGGAGTAGAGGAAGTATTGAACAAACATAGCATTATGTGGTTGTCAGTAGCGATTGCAATCAGTATTGCCCTCTTCAATTTCTGTGGACTTGCGGTCACCAAGTCCATCTCGGCAACCGCCCGCTCGGTCATTGATACCTGTCGCTGAGTTGGCATCTGGGCCTTCTCTCTTGCTGTTGGCTGGGAATCCTTCAGCTTCCTCCAGTTGGTCGGATTCATCATCCTTGTCATCGGAAACTTCTTCTTTAACCAAATCCTCACCTATCCCGCTTGGTTCAAACGTCTCATCGGCTCCGCTGCTTCTGAGCCGCTTAGACTCAATTGATCCATTTCCTCTTTGCCTGTTTTGTTGTATTTTTATTGCATATTTCTTCATCTCCTTCCTTGTACTAATTGCGTCTAATTAAACAGAAACTGACACACATGTATAGGTTAACTTGAAGCAGGTCACTGTCAACTTTGTGGTTTCCCCGACACTATCAACAACAAGAGGCTTAAATTCAAGTCTTTTAGGCTGTTGAGCGCGGTTTTCCGGCTTGCTAATTGGTGTCCATATTCGGACAGGGCGCTGTATTGTTAGAGTGAGACCTTTTTGCGAAAAACACACAACGGGATTGATTAAATTAACCATTAACTTGCCTTCAGGTTGTCTCAGGACAAGTATCCGGCGCAATTGATTCTGATGGGTGACTTTTCTTTACCTTTGCATTGGGACAAGTAATGTGCGGTTAGATGACTTGGGCACACGATAATCATATGATTTTATTATACAAAGACATATATTCCACGTTTTAAAGATAAATTGTATTTAGATTTGCTTTTTTATGCTAAATATCAGCGCGAATAGCCTAGATATTTTAGTTGCCGTGATTGCCAAGCAAGATTTGAAGCTAAAACTCTGGCGACCTCGAATAATAATAAGGGCAATCATATTGATAAAATGCCGGCCTCTTGACACCATCATCTGACTAGCAGGGACAAGATCTATATTGAGGACTTTGTGGGTTGTTGAAGTTGACCGTGAAATGAAATCAATTAGTTGCAGGGGACCGGGAGGTGCATAGAGGCCTGGTAGTGGGTAGATTTGTGTGACAGGTGTCCTGCTTGACTTAGCTGAAATTGAAGATATTCATCTCATTTGAGATTGACCCGTGGCAGGGGCCAGCAGTTATTTCTGAGGTCAACTCATGAGAGGGTTGAGTTTACCTTAAACAATGACCCACAGCGGCGGAGCCGCCGTGGCCTCTAGTAAACTTTGAAAACCACAATTTACTTAATTTTTGGAACCCATCCACACACATCTTTTGTGTGCATGCTCTGAGGATTTCCAAATTTTTCACACTGGAGAAACAAAATATGCTGTTTACAGCTAGCCACTTAAAGTCCCTCAATTTGAAATACTAATCACCAGGGGGGATTTGGTGGCACTCTCCAGAGAGTGCCAAGCCATAATTCTGTCAGACAAGTTGTCTGATGTCAGTCATATGTCAGTGATAAGTTCAGCTGCAACTCATTTCTATTCTCATGTGTAACTCATCATGAGACCTGCTGGAAGTATGATGCATTTGTTTTCCTTATCTGGAAAACAGTGCAGAAGAAACCCTCAGCTTTACATATTGTGGTCACATCCAGCTGAAAACCAAAGATGTTTTGAACTTTTGCTGTTCTTATTGATTCCACCTTTCTTGTCAAGACTATCTGGGGGTTGTTCAAGTGTTTGCCATATTCAAGTCCACAGGGATCCGCATTTGTGTAGCAAAGACCTTCTGTCAAGTATTGCAAAGTGAAAATAATGAATTTTTATTGACTCAAAAATAAAGAATTGGAGCAACTGAAAGATGTATTGCTTTATTTTCATATATTGTATTCACATGTTAAAGATTCTAGTTAAATAAAGCAGAGTCTAGTTAAATAAAGCGGCAATCTTAATACAGATTGTATTGTACCTGAAAGCAGCCCAAGATTGTGCTTGGCTTGGGGGTTTTCTGGTTGGTTTGCTGAGCTATAAGAATAGGGCTGCAAAGGGGTTTAGTTGAGTCGATTCAGGGACTGGTTATCTGAATAACCTGGTCTTGTCTTGTCTATACGGGTGGGCTGAATCTGGGTCTTTTTGTTTGGTGCTGCCCATGATCCTGGTCTGGTCAACAATGCGATTGGCAAGGTTTCTGTTGAGGATTAATTTGGTTAGCTTACACTTCAACTTTATCTCTCTTCTTGCTGACTTACCTGGAGGTGTGTTTTGGCTGTTGTCTTCCTGTTCCGCTGACCATTAAGGTTCTGGCATCTGCAGGCGTCATAGCAAATGTAAGCCCCCTCCTTTGGGGTCTCACAAAGCCTGTCACAAGTCCTGTCACAATCCAGCAGTACTTAGTCTACTTCCCTCCACGTCCTTCCTAGCCCGGCAGAGTATCCTGGACCCTTATGATCTCTCCCGGTGCTAGGTAAGTTTCTCCTTTCTTCTAGTTGTACTTACAGAGAGTATCCTGGACCCTTATGATCTCTCCCGGTGCTAGCTCAACGTAATCCAGCCCCCCCACGTTGGTACTAGAAGCTTTAGGCTCCTCAGCCCGGTCCCTTGTGCCCCTTCGACGACGGTTTCAGTGAAGAGCATTCTCAGCTCTTACAGCAAAGCTCTTCAGCGGCTATCTGGGTTAGGGTTTGGGGTCTGGACTGCAAGAGGGGCTTACGTCTTGTTGCAGCTGGGATTTGGGCTGTGTCTTGCGGCGCTAGCTTGCGCAGAGGTTGCTGCGGGTGGTCTGGGTCTGTATTCCTACAAAAACAGCCAAATATCATGTAAATTGTAATTGTGGAAAAACACACATCCTTTTACAACAGGTTCATGAGGGAGGTAGAGTTTGTCAGGATAGATGATATAAAATGGTGCCAATTGACACTTTGCATGGTGTGGAACTCCTACTGTGCCAGGCGGTAGGCAGTTGGTGGAGGGGAATAGGGAGTTTACTGGGAAATGCCCTCTGTGGAATGGTTGGATTTAGCAATGAGGATTGTGTAAGTGATGAAGTAAAGCGGTATTTTACGACGGTGTTGAGCGCGCGTCAGCGGTTGAGGTGATTGAGAAGAAGCCAGGGTACTGCTGGCGGGTGAGAACAAAGAAAAGGATCTGGGATAAGAGGAAAGAATCAGGATAAATAGACTCAGAAGGCACTTTGGAGGGCACCAAAGATCAGGATCAATAGAATTGATGAATTTCAGACTTGGATCAGTACAGATTTCATGCCAACCCATCCTCCAAGTTCAAGTCAAACTTGGAGTCTGGGGTTGTGACATGTGGCAAACCTGTCATCACATCTGCACACAAAACCAAAACAGAACAAAACAAGAAACAAAACAAAACATGATAAAACCAACCCTCCACTCTGAACCTACAAACATGCGCAATGAGAAAAGTAAAAGAAACAAGACAAAAAAAGAAAACAAACAAACAAATGACAGAATGAATAAAAAAATAAAGGAAATCCTGAAATGGCTTGAGGATCTTGAATACTGAGTTCTTGAGACTGGTAGGATGAAAGCTGAATATCTTGAGGACTGGATACGCACCACGCACTGCTGATTTGATTTGAATCACCACCTGTACCATTTGGCACACCACAATGGATTTATTTCAGGCAGACCAGTAACCCTTTTTTAAAGGGTGTCACTGTGGGTGTGCCCCCAGAATTGAATGGCATGAATTTATCAATTTCTAAAAATGGGAACCAACCTGTGCATTTTGCTGCCACAAAATTTGGCCAAACATTTTGGTGGACCAGATGACAGCTGTCTCTACCTTGAGAGGACCAAAATATGCGGTCAGGCAAGAAGCATGGTATAGCCTCATCACCCAACTTGGCTATTGCAGGGAGCCTCACACCCGCAGGTACCTGCCACCTGCACCCAGGTACCTGCCCGTGCAGGTGCGGGTGTCCAGTTTGAGGGAAAATTCAGGCTGGTACCTGCACCCGCCACAGGTACCCAGGTGCAAAGTGCCAGCTCTAGTTTGGGTTGTACCTGCCATCACAGGGAGTACACTGGGCACACACCCTTTGATGGCCAGTACAACCTGGCCCTCAAAGGGAGTGTGTACACCCTTTGATTGCCGGTAAACCTCAGCCATTGAGATGACTTCACACTCCCTTTGTTGGCTGGGTTGTACCACCATCAAAGGGAGTGGGCACTTGGTACTCCTCCCAATGGCTGGGTTGTACCAGCCATTTAGATGTGCACTCCCTTTGATGACCAGTACAAACTGGCCCTCAAAGTGAGTGTGTCCCCTTGATGACTGGTACAGCCCAGCCATCAAAGGGAGTGAGTACTCCCTTTGACAGCCGGACAGCCCAGCCATCAAAGGGAGTGAGTACTCCCTTTGACAGCCGGACAGCCCAGCCATCAAAGGGAGTGAGTACTCCCTTTGACAGCCGGACAGCCCAGCCATCAAAGGGAGTGAGTACTCCCTTTGACAGCCGGACAGCCCAGCCATCAAAGGGAGTGAGTACTCCCTTTGACAGCCGGACAGCCCAGCCATCAAAGGGAGTGAGTACTCCTTTTGGCAAGCTATCAAAGAGAGTGAGTACTTGTCAGCTCTGGTCTCTTCTGTGACATGGAGTTGATAGGGTTTTAGGTTGTCACACTACAGTTACTTAAAGTAACAAGTGGAAATAAGTCCAACTCAACGCCGGAAGGCAGAGGGACTGGCACCCTTACTTATGTAAGGGGACACGGCAAAAATCAGCCAAGCGCCGTTGCGTATAAGGAATAAATCACTTATCTTCTAGGTTACAGGTGTGATAATAACACCTGTACCTAGGGGAAGATACATGAAGAGAAGAGGGTAGCTGTAAAGAAAAATGTTAGTAGATTAATCAGAAAACCCCACTCACTTTTAATTTAAGTAAGGTGCACGGGTTTGTATGTGTAATAATCTGGGGGGAAGGGATCTCTCAAGGGGAAAGACTCCCCCCTTTTATATTACAGGGATCAGCTCCATCCTTCAAGGCCCTGAGGGATTCTTAACTCCAAGGAGAGGAGTAGTTCATGGAATTCAGATGAGGGATTTACATAAATAATTATGTAATCTCTCCATTTGTATATAAATTGTTCTTGATCAGGATAAATACATAGAGAGATAAGATTATCCCTCTCTGTGTGAAACATATGTAATAAATGTGAAATAAAGTTAATTACATACTCAAAAGTGTGTGAAAGATTATGGTTTAATACATGATAATAGTACATTGTAATAAAAGGTACAATATTAATGTAATGACAGGGAATTGAACTCATGACTCTATGTACATGAGTCAATTACTAATGGAGTCTTTAATCATTGGGTTCTAAGACATGTACTTCTCAGTTGTAGACACATGGACTTACTGTCTCAGTGTCTGACAGTACTCCCTTTGACAGCTTGACAGCCCAGCCATCAAAGGGAGTGTAAACTCCTCTTGATGGCGGTGTGGTATGCTTTATGGTTACCCATCTAGCCCATTTCAAAATTTTCCATTTTCTCATATGTACACTCACAAATCAACCAATACGGCAACACCATTGGATTCTACGGCCAAAACTACACAGGACACCATGGACAACACACCTTACACCCCTCTAGATCAGAAGATACAACCCCTTCAAGACACCATCAGCCGGTTTCACGCACACAAACACCATACTCAGGTCATGTAATCCGTTACATGAACCACCCTTACCCAGGACCATGTAATCCGTTACATGGTCCGCTCTGACACTTGTCTACCCTTTACAGATGCTTTACCTCATCAGCTGCACTCACTACATTGTGTTATGCACGCATCATGCAGTATCATGCAGTGTCATGCAGTGTCATGCACACTAGATGCAGGCTTATGCAGGCTTATGCAGGCTTATGCAGGCTTATGCAGGCTTATGTAGTCTTGTGCAGGCTCATGCAGGTGCATGCAGACTAGTGTAATAGGGGCTGCAGTTCATGCAGGTGTCAAGCTAGCAAAAACCCCTCATGCAGCTTACACATGACATCAGTTGACAGCTCAGGCTAGCTAAATTCCCTTGTATGACATCATTTGACAGACAGGGGCAGTGCAGATGATCAGATGACCCAATGACATCATACGTCAATGACATCATAGGCCAAACTCAAACCTCTCACCTCCACTTTCTCACCAGCTAAATTCCCTCATCATTACATCATGTGACCTGTCAATCGGGCTAAATTCCCTCATCTAGGCTGTACCACTAGCCAAAATCCCTCATTTGACAGCTCAGGGCAGCTAAAACCCCTCATTCCCTGGTTCCCCTGGAGCTAAAATCCCTCACCCTTTTCTATTTAAGGAGGCTCTCCTCCCCCCAGTTGTAATTTCTCGCAGCAAACTACTTGCACTCAGCTTACCCCATAAACAGTACAACACTTGCTCACTCTACAGTATTAGCCCCCACTATATTGTGGTTTTACCCTTATTACATAACAATTACATACATACAACAACACTATTACATCGCTCAATCATCATCAACCCCTCTGTCAGGGTGTTCCACAACCTCTTTGCGGCAACACACGGACCATATCAACTCACAACTTGCTCAGCACCGGTTACATCACCCATATCCCTTAAGCCACTTGTTCGACATAGGCTATCTTTTGATACACCTCCACTATCACTACATAAACCTTCCAATCATAGATTGGGGGGCTTGTTTTAGTGTCTAGTGACCCAGGAAAGGCAGAGGTAACCTCATTCATCCCTTTCCGCACTCAGCAAAAGGTTCTCAGGAACACTTTTGAGCTTTACAGCGGTACAACTCAGCCATCAGAGGCAGACTCTCAGTGACAGCTGGGTTGCACCAGCCATTGAAGGGAGTACATACTCTACTCAATGGCTGTTACAACTTAGCCATTGAAGCCCTCCAATGGCCAAGTTGTAGCCACAATCAAGAGGAGTTTACACTACTCCCTTTGATGTCTGCACTACCAGTGTAATTGGCTGGGTTGATCTTATCCCAGTTAAACTGGGATGAAATCAACCAATTTAAACTTGGTTGATCTCAACTGATGAAATATAAATCCAAGGTAACCCTTGGTTTTATATTTTATTGGATGAGATCAACCCAATTTAAATCAGTTGAGTGAATCCCAGTTAAACTGGGATGACTTAATCCCAGCCATGCTGGTACAACTCAGTCATCATTAGCAGGTTCCCTCTCATGGTTGATTTGTACCAGGCATTGGGGGGAGTCCACACTCCCTTTGATGGCTGGGTTGTACCAGCTATTGAAAGGAGTGCCCCCTCCCTTTGATGGCAGAGTACTGCCAGCCATCAAAACAGGTATGTACTCCTCTTGATAGCAGGGTTGTACTGGCCATTGAGGATACACCTCCGATGATGGCCAGCACAGCCTAGAGATGGCCCCAACGAACCCGTTGCGGGTACCTGCTATCCGCTGGCGGGTACCCGCCAGCGTGTGCGTGTTTGGGTGTGGATTTTGGGTTTCTGGGAGAAATCCAGCGGGTACCCGCCCTTATTTGGCCATGGGGCGGCTGCCACCGTCCACGACCCAAAGGAATTCCTTCCAATCGAAGAGGTTGTGTAGCCTCTTCAATCAGAAGGAACCCCTTTGGGCCAAGGAGTAACCTCTTTGATCGGAAGGAATGCCTTCCGGTCAAAGAGGTTACACACCCTCCTTGGCCGGAAGGAGTCCTTCCAGTCAAAGAGGTTACCCAACCTCCTCGGCCGGAAGGGGTTCCTTCCGATCAAAGAGGCTACACAACCTCTTCAACTCCTCGGCCGGAAGGGGTTCCCTCCGATTGAGGAGGCTACACAACCTCTTTGATTGGAAGGAATGCCTTCCGGTTGAAGAGGTTACACAACCTCCTCGGCTGGAAGGGGGTCCTTCCAATTGAAGAGGCTACACAACCTCTTCAATCGGAAGGAATGCCTTCCGTTCGCAGAGGCTAACACGACCTTCCCGGCCGGAAGGAATGCCTTCTGGTCAATTTTGAGGGGCGGGTACCTGCGGATACCCGTGCGGGCGCTCTGACCCACTCTGCGGGTGCGGGTGTCCAATTTTTGGCAAAAAGGCTGGCGGGTACCTGCACCCAATGTGGTGCTCCATTCCAAACCATAAGTAGTATTTTATTGCTTTTCTTTACATATATTCATTATTACATTACCCATTTCCCCATAACCCTTCACAAATACCTCATTATTATTGCATATTCAGATTCTACGTCAAATTTCACCTATAGTCACTCATACATAGTACCCCCTTATCTTCAATGGTTCAGTAGTTATAGAGGATATAAGACTTACAGAAAACCTACAGTCTTCATTAGTTACAATACTCATTTCATTAGTAACTTAATTGAATCATTACATTACATTCCTTTTACATATATATTCTCACATACTAAACCCTTTACATACATTACTCATTATGTACTATAACTATTGTAGACATTACATCAATGGATCTGTGCTTACCTCTTTCAGTAGTGCTCATCATTACAAGTTGTTACTATGTTCTCATCACTCTTCCCCATTAGTACATTCTTTTATTCCCATAACCAGCATTCCCCTTTCAGCTTTGCTCATCATTACATACTGTTACTATGTTCACATCACTCTTCTCCATTAGTACATTCTTTTATTCCCATAGCCAGAATGCCTCCACTGTCTGTGCTCATCCCTCCTTCATATAAGAACTGTCCTTCCCCCCTCACTTGTACCTCATGCAGAATTTATACAGAATTTTAGATACAGAAATTATAGTGCCCATTCTCATCAACCCATTTGCTATTGAATCATTGCCAATTGCATTCCCCCTTCTCATCACTCCTCCAACCCTCTCACCCTCAGTAGTCAGTAGTAAGCTCATAGTACTAGCTCCTAAGATCAAGTAGAAATCAGCCACACCTTTTCTTCTTTTTCTTAGTGTTACTCTCATCCCCTCAGCATTAGTCAGGAAGGCAGCCTCATCAGCACCCTTGCATAGCTTACATTATTACTAGTGTTGCTATCCATTTCCCTTCCAAGCTCTATTCTGCCCTTTGAGTAGTACCACACCAAACAGGTACCCGGGTTCACAGGGGCCATCTCTAGCACAGCCCAGCTGTCAAAGGGAGTCGCCCCTCAATGGCCCAGTTGCACGTGGGCCACCTGTGAAAAGTTCCAGCAATTTCACAAGGCTGTTTGATAAAGTCCACCTTGAAATTTTTCCAAATGTGAGGGTGGATATGGGCAACAACCAAACATGGGGAAGCTAATACACACATAAATTTGAATACATTGTACATATAACACTTGGATTACAGAATGGGGAGACCATTCTGAGCTTGTGAGACTACAGACTCCAACGGATGACTGTTCCGCAGCTTCACAATTTTCACGCCTGGCCCTCACCTGAGGATGACTCTCAAAAATTGTATTCTTGTGATTTGATTGGCAGGACAGTTCCTTTCAAGAGATGGCCAATTGTTCTGATCACTGCAGATGTTTCAAGACAAAAGTACATTGACTTTGCACCAATTAGATCTAGATTTAAAATAAAAAAAATCACCATGAAGACTCCTCTATCAGAACTCTGTTCTTCCAATCTACTAGAATACAGTGTGGGACATCACTTTTGTGCAAGCCCGCGCCTGCAAAAATGTTTTAATTTTTTTGAGACCTATCAAGGTTTATATATATCATGTACAATACACCAAAGTGACATTTTTGTGCTCTACAGAGCCAGGGGATTCTATAAATATCTTGCCAGCTCTGTGGTACTGCTCAGAATTTTTTTTTTCACTTTTTGAATGGTTTGGATTTGGAACACATGGACTTACAGGCCATAGTATGGCACTATGGAGCTGCATTATGCATATAGACTATGGATTAAGTACATATTATGTACTGATGGTGCATTTTGGAGCATTGCCATACACAACTGAGGCCTTGCATTCATAGGAAAAACAAAATTGAGATCAAGGCTTATTTGCCAATGACATGTACATATGTCCACCAGCGCACATGTTATTTGGAATTTGCTGATGAGACTTATATTTTTTCATTGCCCATTGGGCTGAATGGGCATCTAAGCCTAATTTGTAGGCTGAGTGTTGTTGATCAATGTGTTGGAAGTATTTGCCAATGGTCAGGAGCAAACAAGCAACCGGAGCTTTTTGGAAAAGTGCCTGGCACTCTTTCCAAGAGTTGCATTTGTGACTGCTACATTGATAATCTATTCATGTCTTTGTCAGCAATAAGGATAACACCAAATGGGTGGTTTTCAAGGCTGCAAGAAGGGTTTCAGCGGCTTTTTCCGTTGGCTTGAACTTTCTTCAAAGTAGGGAATCTTTCTTTGTCTTTTGATCTGAGCTCTTTGTGCTGCTGTCATAGGTGCCATCTTGGAGGCTGGGGAAAGAAATTTTGCACTTGGACTTGTGACCCGCGGGCGGGTACCCACCGCACCCGCCACGCACCTGCCAGGCGGTGCCGGATGCGGTGTCGGGTGTCAGCTTTTGGTGAAAAAACGGGTGCGTACCCGGGTACCCGTTTCCCGCACCCGCGCAGCCAGCCAGACGGGGACGTTGGGACCTTGCCCTCCCAAGCCGACCGACTCCTTCCTGATCTCCACTTTGGTCCCTGGTACCTCACGAACTTAGTCAGTCCCTCTTCTGAGGGGCGGGCAGGGGCCCCTTGCGCGAAGCGCGAGCCTCCGAAGGAGGGACTTGGGACTAAGCGGCGAAATTTGGCGTGAGTCCTGAGTACAGCTTTCACCCATTTGGCTGGTGTGAAAGTTTGGCACCACTTTTCTATAGCATCCTGGTGGCCAAATAGGCCGCCCAGGTGCCAAATTGAAGGTCTGCATCTGGCCTTCAAGACTACATAGGCCACATGTTGATGCCTTGAATGGCCTTAAAGCTACAAGGATGTAAAGTCATGGAATCATGATTCCAGGATTGATCTTACACCATACTATTGGATAAGTACATGAAAGTTTCAATTACTTCTAATAAGTACATGAAGTATGTATATTGTTTGAATTGAACATTGAACTACATTTGGTATGCAGGCCACACATAAAATGTGTACAGGAGTTGAAAAAAACACGCTCTGCTCGTTGGGACAAGCTTGGCATGGTTTTTGAAAGCATGTCCAGCAGCTCTACAAGGGGCTTGATGGATGGTGGATGGCTGGCTGCCTGCGCAAGAAGCTAGGCTTCAAGGCCATGCCACTCATGGGCCTATCCCGGCAGTGGTTGATGTGTAACAAAGGATTTAATGAAATTAGGGGGTTGGCCGAGCCTCAGGCCCGTCAGGATTCACGCCAAACCTCGCCGCTTGGGGGCAAGCCTCTCTGTGAGACAGAGACCCTGCGGGGCCCTCCTCCAGAGAGGCTTTGCTCTGTGAGACAGAGACCCTGCGGGGCCCTCCTCCAGAGAGGCTTTGTTAAGCTCGGGTACCTCACCCCGGCCGGTCAAGGCGGCGTTGTCTTCCGGCCAGGGCGTTGTGGAGCTGGGTGTCCCCTGGCGGCGTTGTCGGTGGATTCCCAGCTCTGACCAGGGCCCCTGCCTTCGCTCGCTCGTCTTCCCCGCCCCGCTGAGCCTCGTCCTCGGCTACTCCACCGGCGACTACGCCTCCGTCACCCTCGCCGTCCCCGCCAACAGCCACGAGCCAATCAGCCACACCCTCGCCAATTGCCGGCCTCCTCGCCCGCACCAACGCCCCCTCGCCCCTGCCCCACCCCTCGCTGAAAGCCGCCGGGCTCTCCAGCCTGGCATTCAAGACCCCCGGCCTTGCCGGAACACACAAAGTCGCCCGCAACGCCATCCTCGGGCACCTGTGGGACTTGCCGAGTACGCCCCCGCTGCCTTCTCTTCCCCCACCCTTACCTTCTGTAGAAGCTGATTTTAAACCTGCGCGTTCCTTTGCACTCTTGCGTCTCCTCAAAGCTGCCTCCTACCAGGCCGAGTGTTCGCCCGAAAAGAGTCTACAACGCGTCAGTTTGCTCATCCACTTAAGTTGCAAAGTTTTGGCAACATAACTGGGAATCCAAACCTCGCCGATTTGGTTCCATGCAGTGTTTTTGAGTACGCGTTGACAGCGGTTCATCTTGGCCTGGATGAATGTCGCAAGCAAGTAAGCAAAGAGTCATCATGGTCCATTGTTGAAAAAGGGCACTGATTGGATGAGTTTCATCTTCTGTGAAACGCGTGTAAACACAGCCGTTCAATGCAACAATAGGGAACAGTCAGTCAATCTCGGTCATTCTGGATTACGGCCACAATGGCTCGTGTTGTCAGAAGCCCAATTAGGCGAACAGACTGGCCGCCCGCCTGTCTCATTCCCATTTTTGACCTCTCCCTTCAGCAGTCTGTGGCTGATAGGTCCCAGACAGATGGGGTTACTAAAATATCCAGACCTCAGTGTACTTCATACTTAGTCCTACAGTCTGATCTGCATGTTAATTGACATTATTCTTATGATTGAGAAAGATGACTTGGGGTTAGTTGTCTCCTTGTTCTCTACAAAATAAGTTAATGATTGGGGCATGGTGGGCGCATGTTGAGTAAGAGCAAACTGGTTAAATCAAACAAAAGATTCAAGCAGATCACAGAATATCTTCTCATAGAGTGGCCGAGTATTGTCTTCTCGGAACCTCAAACAATCCTTATGGCGGGTACCCACGGGTACCCGCCCAGGCGGTGCTGGATGTGGTGCCGGGTGTTGGATTTGGGCAAAGAAACGGGTGTGGTACCCGGGTCCCAACAGGACCCGTGTCCACTGGGGCATTCCCTATATTGGGGTTTTTTTGTAAATTTCTTGAGCCCAACATTTGGGACACCCCCAGGGGGCTAGCACAAAAGTGATGTCCTGCACTTTAAACTCACAGAAATCTTAAATTGTATTGTGTGGAACTCCACTCAAATTCCCTCTTGCACAGAGAGTAGTGAAAAGAAATATGAAAGCCTGAAAGACCAAGTTGAGGAGAAAGAAAATGTCAAACATCAAGACTCTTGAGTATTTGAACACTGTGGATGGCTGAAAAATTAAGCAAATGCACCTGAGACCTAGGGCCACACTCATGGAGTGGCTTTGGTCCATGGATAACAGGCATTCAATGCAGCTCCTTACAGGCAGCAGGAGAATTTAAAAAAACAAATCATATACTTAAATGTCACCATTTTGAAGAAGATAGTTGAATTTGAGACCTCTCCAGCCCAGGACCTCAATGAAAATTTCTCACTGCTGAGATTCTTTAGCTCAAGAAGGTGCTGACTCTGAACTTGCTGTACCAGTTGTATGTTAATCTAATTCTAGATCATTTCTTCAACAGATGAAGTCTTTGGGGTTTCAGAAGGAAATTATGGTCTGGAACTATTTAGAGTGCCACAGCATCCTGGTTTGATGTTAAATCACCAGATGTCACAACATTACATACAGTTTGGAATAGTTTAAGTTGCACACAAACATACAGCTGAATCATGACTGAGTTACACAGAAGGAAATTGGTTACATATGTCAGACTTCCAAATAGAAATTACAGCTTGGCACTCTCTCAAGAGTGCCACCAAATCTCCCCTGGTGAATACATCCAGGAATTCACATGAGATGGAGAATACGAAAATCATGGTAAAAAAACCCTGATTCTTCTGATTTAAACTGAAGCCATGCGCAGAAACGCAATCATATTGTTCAGACCAAAGGCTTGTTAACCACAGTAAGATTTGTACAAATTGGTGAAGTTTTTGATGGGTATGGTGAATAAGAAGTTGAAAAACCCTTTGAAATTGTAACTTATAACTCCCCCCATGGTTATCTCAGCATAAAAGATATCTGGATATTCCTTTTTTAACCAAAACTCCAAAAAAAGCCATAGAAATTCGGGGTGAAACTTCCTTCTTCTTTTCATTAAACCTTTCAACCTTATTTTATGATTTCTGTATATTGCATCTTCCTGTATGATGTAATCTTCATCCCAAGAGTTCGCTAATTCTACAAAGCATTTACTTGCTTTTTTTAGCTTTTCAATGTATTCTGATTTTGCTTCACTATGGCATTTTGTGAGCTGATGTATTATTGTGATCATCATCTCTACATTGAACAAGAAAGCGGGGAAAATATCTTGAAGGTTTTCTGTAACATATTGAGTGCAGGAGCTTTCAAAGTCAATTTTGGTTTGTAATTTCCAGTATTGATACCATGTTGCCTCATTTCCCAGGAAATATTGGTATGCCTTGCGCCACATAGCACGCAATTCATTGTTTTTTATTGGCTGTTTTTTTCTTGACCACTTTTGACTAGAAATCCTTTTCCCAATCTGCTTCAGTTCTATTGGGAGATCTCCACCAGATTGGTTTATTGTCTGTATGATTGATTTCAAATAATCTTGACTCAGATTCTCACAAGTTAAAGTTTTTTCATCAAACTCCACTCTTGGAACATTAAATTCTTGGGTAATTAATATGGGAACAAGTGAACTGTAGAATATTTCTGAAGTTTCTTGAGAGTTGAGTTTGGGGATTTCTGCAAGTTCAGCTGGAGTATTGTGTAAGATTTCCTGGACATTGCTGAAGGGATTGAGTTCAACAATTCCTCCTAATTTGAAATTTAATCTCTTTCTCAAGCCAATGTTTTCTTTTATGTGTAGAGGAGCTTCCAACATATGAAAACTCTTCCTCTTAGAATTTGGGTTTTTTTGTTTAATCTCATTGGAAATTTGATTAAGTTTTACAGATTTCATAGCCATATTTTGATTCAACTTTTGTAACCCTTGGATGCCTTCCACCCACACATTGTTGTGTATACTCATGTGATATGTTGGATCAAGTGTAGGAGAATTTGACCCAGATCCCACAAGGATTTCCCTAGCAACATTTTCAAATAATTCAGATTTTTCAGGTCTGTTATGATTATTTGCTGGGAGTCCCAATCCTGATTTAGCTACACTTTTTTGTTGCCATTGGACATTAGAAAGTTGCACACTTCTGCTTGGATTGTAAAACTTTCTTGGTTCTCTTGAGCAAAATTTAAATTGGGGTAAGGAAGGAATAAAGGTACTGGAAATTGCTTGATAATCTCCCCTGGTAGGAAAAACAACTGGTGGAGCTCCCACAGGGATAAAATCCTTTTTCTCCAATCCTGAATTTTCACTCATCTTGGAAATGCAATTGAATTCCTGTGGCATTTGCAGAGGTGTATTGTGCAGATTTATTCCAGATTCTGCATTTCCAATGACTGGTTCACATAAAGCTTCTGCAGATTTTTGAAACACATTTACTTTAGAAAAACATTTTAGCCAATTGGCTTCAATTAAGCAATTACACACCATCTTCAAACAGAGAAAGACAATCTGGAATATTCAAATCAGTTTCTATAAACTCCCAGGGTTCACTGGAGCTCAGACCTTCCTGGGAAGCATTGGAGCTACCATTTGAATGATTTGGGCTTATGTTCAAGAAGCCTTCTGGAGATGTGGTGAAGGAAGGGGTATCATTCAGTAAGTCTTTCTTCTTCAAAATTTGGAAATTGCTGCTGTTAATGTTTGGTGGGCTTCCCCAACAGGTGGGTGGATATTCTATTTTTGGCCCTACCCTTGGATGTTGATTTGAGCCTGAGGAGTCAGAGAATAAATATGGACAGGTGTAGAAACATTTTGGATGTTCTGCTTGGTTTTGTTGATCAGATTCAAATGAAGATACAAGAGGATTTGGCTGGGGATTGAAATAATTTTCCAAATCACTAAACTCAATCTGATGATAACCCCAAGGCTCTCGCTCCAAGAAGTCCCATTCATTGACTGCATTGGCAGAAATTGTGCAAAAAATTGCTACAAAAAAACTTCCTGGGCACCACTTCATGTTTGCTGAAATTGATCACTTTTTTTTTTGACAAATCACTGATTTACAAAGTGTATTGTTTTCTGCTTCTGTGCTACTTGAGATTGAAATCAATTTAATGTGATTGCTTGATGATTGGGTTTTCCTCTCTTAGTAAGTAAGCCAATTTTAAGTTTAACTTGGAACTGCTTATGAAGTATTTATCTGTGATGTGGGACAAGAACTGGACAATTGCTGTCAAACAATTTATCTGCCTGAGGCTTCTTGCCTCATGTGACATGCTTCGCACCCTGAAGACCTGGGTCATTGCTAAAAAAAATACACCGCTGAAATATCCATGGTATTGGGCTGTATTGCAGGGCTGAAACTGCTAGCAACACCACAAAGGCCTTGGTCTTTTTTACTTACCAAAACACAGAGCAGGTAGGTCCATGAATGAACCCCTGTGCACCAGCTGCGCTGGGACGGGGCGCCCCCAGTTGCCAGGGGGTGCAAGATGCGGCCGCGGCGCTCAGCCCACGACATGGTGGCCAGAAGCAAGTGCAAGCCGGGTAGAACATGGAAGATTGCCAAAACTCAAGCACCAGAGACTCACCAATCTAATTACCAAAAAATTTCCGCTATCACCAACTTCCAAGTCACCCAAAGGAAATTTTTGCGGCTCCCACCCACCCAGTTAGGGATGGGTCAGCCTAAATGCCCTCCAAAATTTTACTTTGTGCACTCCACATTTTTGGCTTTGGGGGGCCAGCACTCCAAAAAACTTGGGGTGCCTTGATTTTGTACTCCCAAAAAATGGAGTGCATTGGGGTGCACTCCAAGTCTCCTTTTTTTGGAGTGCCCACAGCAATCACACCTCTCAATGATTGGTCAGACCGGTCATTGAGGGGACTCGCACCTCTTGATGACCGTCACGGACCGGTCATCAGTCACACCTCTCAATGACCGGTCTGTGCCGATCATTGAGGGGACTCCCACCTCTCAATGATTGGTCAGACCGGTCATCAAGGGTAATAACACCTCCTCTGGATGACCGGTCAGACCGGTCATTGAGGGGAATAACACCTCCTCTGGATGACCTGTGTGTACCGGTCAACAAGAGGAGGTGTGAGTCCCCTCAATGGCCAGTAAAGACCGGTCAACAAGAAGAGGTATGAGTCCCCTCAATGGCCGGTAAAGACCGGTCATTGAGAGGTTTAGCACCTCCCCTCGATGACTGGTACACACAGGTCATCCAGAGGAGGTGTTATTCCCCTTGAGGACCGGTCTGACCGGTCATCAAGAGGAGGTTCTACTCCCCTCGGTGACCGGCACAGACCGGTCATCAAGAAGGTGTGACTGATGACCGGTCCGCGTCGGTCATTGAGAGGTGAGATTCCCCTCAATGACTGGGGGTCCGGCAAAGACCGGTCATTGAGAGTAGATTTTAATCTGCTCAATGCCGGTCTGTACCGGTCATGGAGATCAGGAGGAGGCAGCTGGCATTGAGGGGGGTGTGTTTGGACATAGCCTGCTGGATGGCCAGACATCCTGTAGTATACCCTGCTTGCAGATGTTGGACATCAGATATTTGTATGGGGTTGAAGTTGTAGGCACTCCAGCTCTGGCTGGAGTGCACAGTACTGCGCTCCCCTTTCAAGGAGGAGAAATATCAGGAATGGAGTGCTGGGGGAATGCACTCCAATCTGATGGAGTGAGACTCATGGGCACTCATTACATTTCCTGGCCACTGGAGTTCTTTGTGGTGCACTCCAAAGAGTCTTGAGTCCCAGTTCTGCACTCCAATTGACTTAGAGTACTCTAGTCTGTAGTCAAATAATCATTGGAGTGCAAACTCCATACACTCAGTTTTGGGATTTTTTTGGAGTGCATTTAGGCTGACCCTTAGAGCATCCGCATTGGTGCGGGAGTAAGTCCGTTAGTAGCAGATTAGCACTAATCTTGGCCGTCAACCACATTGGTGAGTGTCAATTCAATGTGTAAGTATGGTGTATGCACCTGCAGCTTATTTCAGCTGTGTTTGGTGTATACATTTGAGTGGGGAGCAGTGCCCACATGCAAGGCTTACTCCCAGGATTAGTGAGGAGTAAATTTGCTCCTCCTTAGTCCAAATCATACTCCAAGGAGGAGTTTAATCCGACTAAATCGGACCCGATGTGGTTGCCAAGGAGGATTAGCTATGCTAATCCCTCCTTAATCCACAACAAAGTTCCTTTGAATGCACTTCAAAGTTCCTTTACAGACCAAAATGGAGTAATGGTCATTGAACTGGTATTTTCCCAGCCAAGTGATCTGTAATAAAGTGGATGGTTGTTGCATTATGAATTGAATCCCGCAATTCCCGCAAGATTGTCAAGAAGAGAAGAGCACAGTGGCTCAAGAAAAATGGGTGGTGAGGATGAAGTATTCACCAGATGCGGCTCAGGTGGGGCACAGAAATTTCTCTCCACTCAATGGCTGGTATCATTAGAGGGTGACACCCTCCACTTAATGGACATCCAAAAGTCAACAAGTGGAGGGTGTCTCCACTTGATCACTATACAGTCCATTGATTAAGTGTAGGTTGTCTCTACTTGATGGCCGGTACAACCCTGTTGGTGTAGAATCCCAATGTGCACCAACCATGGAGTGGATTTACCCTCCAATCAATTAACAGTGTGGACACCATTGGTTTGATCAAAGTTCAGCCTCAGTTGAACATAACATCAAATTATCTGAAGCCAAAATCAAACAAGTTTGAACAGTTGATATCAGAAAGGGTTACAGAAAGAAAATATGGTATGGCACTCTCTAGAGAGTGCCACACATTCCTCCCTGGTGAAACATCAAAAAGATGTTTTCATTAACCAAAAATTCTCCTTGACAGCAAGGTCCCCCAACTTGGGTGTCGCTAGAACAGGATGGTCTGACCAACCAGTTCTGGAAGCTCAGGTTGCAGAAACATTTTTTTTGCTTTCCTGCTCCCACCTGCAAAGATGCTTTGCCAAGTGAGTGTTTGAGAAGACAGCTTGATTTTCATTGTTTTTTACCTTCAATGTTTTTTTTTGTGGAACGGTGGAAGCAAACTGGTTTGCTTAGGTATTAATGCAATTCCACTTGAGAGGTATAACAGTGTTGTTTAGTGTACATAACTGGGAAGAATGGGCTATGGGTTTGAGCACGCGGCAGTTCCTTTTGCCAATTGGCACCTACGGGATTGACCAATTGCCAACATTGTGGGCTCAATCCCTTGACGCGCTTCTAGGACACAGAGGTAAAGCCGTCAACTTAATGTTGCTGGAGTGATTGGCAAATGAAGGTGCAGCAGCCTTGTTGGTCCAAGAACGTTGGCGCGCCCGCCCCTCTTCGCCAGGATGCTGTTGTGACAACCAAAACCACGCCAACCAATCCTTTCGTGGTAATTTCTGACCGCGTCAGAAAGTTGCCCCCTGCGGAGGAATGCAACGTTTGGGGGACGCAAAGGCAGAGTGTGTTGAGTTGTGTTGTCTTTGTTTCTTTTCTCTCTTCTGTTTTCCTGCCTCAAACCTTTCCTTCACCTTCCACACATGTGACATCCTGTAGGTAGTTACCTGTGGAAGTCTTTTCCTCATCCTTCCACAAACTCACTCACCCTCTGTGTTCTGCTGCCACAGGTTAGTGTTTCTACCTTCTCTCTTTTCCTTTTGTTCTTTCTTTCCTTCTCTCTGATGCAATGAACCTATCCTTCCACAAACTCACTCACCCTCTGTGTTCTGCTGCCACAGGGCTCATTGCAACAGAGTGTCAACAGAACGTTGACCTGATCCTGTGGTGCAGGCAGAGTTGAATCGCTCCAAAATAATGGCAGTAATCATAGCAACAAAAACAATCTGTTGGGTAACTCAATCAATCATAATGGGATCAATTCCAAAGACCTATTAATGCTCCTAGCAATTCCACCTCTGCTACCCATAATGCTCGCCAAACAGTAAACTATTTGCCAGTGAATTCCAAGTCCCAATCTCCTTCTCAGCAAGGTATTGGATCTGTTTAAGTCAATCATGATTTTATTTTATCTTGCCAAGTAGAGTTTTGACGTCATTTGGGTATGAAGACACAAAAGTTGTATGACTGTCACCCAACTTTCCTCCATACTTGCAAACTTTGAGGTCATCAAGCTCATCTCTACGACAATACACAAGCTGAGAAGCTATTGAGATGTATGTCTCCTTAAGAATTCTTTCAGAGGCCACAACAACTTTGTCCAGAGCCAGTTCCTCCAACCAATTCCATCCTCAACCTCCCCTTGCCCGCCATCATCAGCATCTCTCTACCCTCCATTATATTTCTCAACCAACTAAGCTTTCTTCACCCATTTCATCCAGTGTAAATGTCCATGAATAGATCATGTAAATAGTTTTGTTTGTCTAGATTGATGTGACTACCTTTTGCATGACTATAACTGTCATCCTTGCAACAAATTTGGAAGTTTCCACCACAAGGACAAAATGACATTACACACCACATCTGCTAGCAAATTTATTTGTGACAACCTCTTAGAGTTAGATTTGAGGCCTCAATGAACAAAAGTTTGAAATTTTGGCAAGTACTATATGATTGAGTCTTGCTGATAAATCTATGCAGCTTCAAAATTTAAGAAAAAAACCTAAACAGCTTGAAATTGTGACACAATTGTATTTCTTGAGGAGTTTCTGAGTTATGCATATTTTTTTGCACATAGTAAGAAAATCATTATTCATGTGCACTGTGAGCTACATGCTCAAAAAAAGGCCCTCAATTTTTGCGGGTCTCAATTTTGAACCCCCCCCCCCCCCTAATAGACAAATGATGCTTGGCAATTGTAGATAATTAAATTCATTTATTGTCAAGTTATTGGTTTTTGCTCCACATACAAATCAACCTGGATGATCAATATCTCAAGACCTTCTATACATTCAGAATTCAAAAAAATGAACACATGAATTACTTCCACACAGTAAAGGGTTGAGCCATGCACCTTGACCTGGAATCTGCAGCAGCGCAGCCGCCTTTTCCTCTAGTAGGAAAGTAATGCACAAAAACACCTCATTTTATTATTTCAATGATTTAAAGGAAAGAAATTTGTTAGCCACAGTGATTTTTGTACAGCTCAGTGAAGTTTTGAATGGAAATAGAGAATATAAAGTTGAAAAACCCTTTGAAATTGTTGTTGATACCTCCCCCAAGGGTTAGCTCTGTGTGAAAAATGTCTGGATATTCCTTTTTCAGCCAAAACTCCAAAAAAATCCAAAGAAATTCAGAGTAACAATTCCTCTTTTTTTTTAGGATATTCTTCAATATTAGTTCATGATTGCTGGATATTGCATCTTCTTTCATAATCAAATTTTTGTTGGAGTTTGCTAATTCTACAAAGCATTTACTTGCTTTTTTAAGCTTTTCAATGTAATCTTCTTTTGATTCACTATGAGTTTTTGTGAGCTTGTGTATTATTGTGATGATCATCTCTACATTGGCCAAAAAAGCAGGGAAAACTTCTTGAAGTACTGTTGATGTAACATATTCAGTACATGAGCTTTCAAAATTAATTGAAGTTTGTAATTTCCAGTATTGATACCATGTGGTTTTATTTTCTAGGAAATATTTGAATGTCTTCATGTTCCGTGATGTAGTACAAAATTTCTTGTTTTTGATTGGTTCATCTTTTCCTGAACGCTTCAAATTATAAATCATTTTCCCAATCTCTTTCAGTTCTATGGTGTGTTCCTCACCTGCTTGGTTTATTTTCTGTATTATTGAATTTACATAATCTTGATCCAGATTATCACAAGTTAATGTTTTTTTATCAAACTCCATTCTAGGAATATTATATTCTTGTTTACTGAATATGGGAATAAGAGAATTGTAAAATAATTGTGAAGTTTCTTGAGAGTTAATTTGGGGGATTTCTGAGAGTTGAGCTTGAGTATTAATTGAGATGTCCTGGTCAACATTAAATGGATTGAATTTGAATTTGAATTTATCATTTGTTTTTTTTCTCCAACCAACCCTTTTATTGATATTTGGGGTAGCTTTCAATGTATGATGACTCTTCCTTTTGGAATTTGGTTTTTGTTGGCTCATCTCATTGGAACTGTGATTAGGTTCTAGAGCTTTCACAGCCATATTTGAATTAATCTGGTTTAAACCTTGGCTGCCTTCCACCCAAAGATTGTTATTTGAGCTCATGTAGTTTTTTGGATCAAATGGAGGATTATTTGACACAGATCCAGAAAGTTTTTCCCCATAGACAGTTTCATAGATTCCCGTTTGAGGTCTGTCTTGATGAGTTGCTGGAATTGCCATTGCTGATGAAAATACACTGTTTTGATACCATTGAGCATGAAGAGGTTGCACAATTCTGTGTGGATTATTAGAATCACTTGTTTCTCTGTAGGGATATTTGCATGAAGCTAAGGAAGGTTCAAAGGGACTGGAAATTGATGCAGTAAAAACAGCTGGTGAAGCTCCCTCAAGGATAGAATCCTTGTTTTTCAATCCTGCTTTTCCACTCATGTGAGCAATGCTATTGACTGTCTGGTGCATTGGTAGAGGAGTAGCATGCAGATTAATTCCAAAATCTGCACATCCTATGGGAGTTTCAGGTAAAGGTACTGCGGGTTTTCAAATGGTGGTTAGCACTTTTTACCCAGTTGACTTCAAGCAAGCAATTACGCACTGTCTTCAAAAAGAGCAAGACAATCATGAATATTGAAATCAGTGTCCGTAAATTCCCAAGCTTCCGTGTTGGCACTCAAACCTGTCTCTAAATCTTTTGAGCTGCTGTCGGGATGATTTGGGCTTGTGTCCAAGAAGGCTTCTGGGGATTTGCTGAAGGAAGTATCCTTCAGTAAGTCATTCTTCTCCCCAATGTGGAGATTACTGCTGTTTGGTGGGGTTCCCCGATAGGTTGGTGGATAGTCTGTTTGTGGCCCTACCGGCCTCGTGTTTTGATTTTAGTCTGAAGAGTGAAAGAACTCTTGGCGGGTGTAGGCAAATGTTGGATGTTCTGCTTTGTTGCATGGATCAGATTCACATGGAGATACGAGAGGATCTGCCTGGGGATGGAAATAATTATCCAAATCACTGAAGTCAATCTGATCGTTTACCCAGGGCTCTGATAGCTCCAAGGGCGTCCAATTATCAACTGCGTTGGCGACGATGATGTAAAAAAAGCCTACAAGCAAAATGCCTGGGCGCCGCTTCATGCTCGCTAAGATGAACCACTTTTTCGACAGAAAGACCCGCCAATTCCCAAACACGTATGGCCAATTTTTTTGTGCTACTTAAGCTTGAAGTTGAGGTCTTGTGATTGCTTGATGAGGGTGTTAACCTATCTCGACAAGTACGCCGATGGGAAGGTCAACTTGGAACCGTTCCCGCAGTAGTTGTATGTGTGATGTGGGACGCAAACCGGACGATCGCCGTTGAAACATTCATCCGGCTAAAACACGTCATGCCTCGTGCGACAAGTCTAAGGGAAGTCTAGGACATGAAGCTCGGAGGCGGCATGCTGTTTCCTCGCATTCCCAATCTGCATTGCTCCAGATGATAATGTGCAGTACGGTCGAAAGACCGCAGAATTATGAGGGAACTTGACCTTATGTTCCCAAATTTAGTGTCACAGCCAGCAGCCAGCTAAATGGTTGCACCTTTTTTCCAGATTTTATGCGACAATGACGAGCTTGCTCATGTCACATGATAATAAAACCGTGAAGAGCTCCGCATGACATACATTAGTCAAGCTTTACAAGTATAAAAAAGATAAATACAAGATTCTACAGGGTCACGTACACCTCATGTATTTCCACAATCTGCAACGAAACACCAACTTACGCGAATAGATCTCGAGTACTCACGAGGCGACTCGCACATCAGGAAAATGTAGCAAGTCGGTCGTGAAAGTGTTTTTGTCTTTGTTGTCTTATTGAGGAGGTGTCCTGATTTTATGTATGAATTACAAACAAACAGGTTTTGTACGTTGTAAGATCAAACCTGAGTCGTTGCCGGTCTTCTTCTGCAGGAGCTTGATGGTACATCAAGAATGCTTGTGGCTGAATTATTGAGATTTCTCTAAATGAGATGAGAATTTCCTGCCGTCGCGCATGAATCCCAGCAGATTCTTCAACATCATATTTTGAGCGGGCGAGATTTCTGTCGGTGCCGCCTTAGCGGATCCTTTCAGCTGATCGTCAACTTCAACTCGCATCTTCCACTCGTATTTAGCATCACCTTCGTCAGCATTTCCGTTATTGGATGAGATATCTATATCCATTGGCTCAGTCGCACGGCCGTAACGAGCTTTGTGAAGAGCCGTCCGGCAGTTTGCAATATGTTTTTCATGAGCTTTGGTGAGACTCTTGACGTGTTCTAATAGCAAGCCGATCGTTGGAATTGAATCATTCTCCGGTGGCGGAGGAAGTAATGATAAAAGGTCTTGCTCGTCTTTCTCGATTTCAGGAGCCTAATCAAGACTTAAGTCAGTAACCACTACGCATACAGAAGATTCAAATCACAATTTACATACCAATTTAGTCCGAGTCAGAACGCCAACAATCCATTCTTTTCCGTCTTCGAGCCCTTCTAACCCACGAGGTACTGCTGCCAAATTTCCCAGGACGCTCAGTTTTGCCGGGCCGTGTTCCCATTTCTCGCGCTCCTCACGTTCTGCTCTGACAGAGGGAAGTTCGAACCGATCGACCGGCCGAGAAGGAGTTGGAATATTCAGGGCTTGGGATAACGCTTCGGTATGGTTTAGCAAAATCAAAAACTTTGATATTAGAGTAGGATAGGATAGTGCGTTAGGTGAAAGGGGCGATGTTTCTAACTGTGATCTAAATCCCTATAACAATATTCGATCAGGTTATATCTCTCCTAGCTCACTGGAAAAAGATCAACCCACCGTGATCGCATCAATCAGTTGAACCAATTTTGAACGGATCGTGTCCAGAGAATCGATGGGCAACTTGCCCAGTTCTTCGAGATCAGCCTCGGATAACGAGATCAAATTCAGCTGTTGTGGTTGGGACCCATTCTGGTGCAAAATATTGGCGTCGGGCAGGCCGGACATCGTTCGTATATTCCTTGGCTGCGAGTGGTAGCTCGCGGAATCAGATTTGGCACAACGTCGTTGAGATTGAACAAAAACCCCTCGAGCGAAGGGTCGGGGGGATATCCGCGCGGGGTCGGGACCCTACTAAGCCAGGACCCCGCGTCCCGAAGGGACTCTCCGCTTATGACTTTTACATCTGTGTTGTGATTCCAGGAATGCTTGGACAGATGTTTGAGCTGTGAACTCAAAATCATGGAATCCTGACATTTGAGTTCAGGTTTTCAGCCTTCCTGCTGGGCAACAATAGGGGGCTGACATGCCAAGTTTGCAGCTGTGTTGGTTGCAAAACCAAAATTTTACCAGTGCTGTGGCTCAAAGGCCATAACTTTAGCCCACTGAAAATCTTGAATTGTTCAAGCTTAAGCAGAATCACAATATTTATGTATGTATTTATGTCATACTTTTTTCCTGAGGGTCCGGCCTTTGTGGCTTTTTAACGGTATTTTTTCTTTTACTCCTTGCGCAATAAAAACTAGCTCACCTCTGGGGAAGCCGTGAAGGGGAATAATAGCCAACCATCTTGGCTTCAGGTCTCTGTCCTCAAAATGAGGATTGGTTGCACAAGCTCAACTTTCAATTTTAAGGTTAGAGCATCTCCACTGGTCTTGGGGTTGAATGTGGTTTGTGGCATCTAATCTAAAACAGAGATTGGTTCCTGGGAATTGAATTGAATGCTGTACTGTTTTCCTCAGCTTGTTCATTAGTCGGGTTCACAATTGGATTTTACTGAACTTTGGAACCAAATTTAAGGCCTGTATGAACAGAATTTCAAAATTTTGGGAAAATGCACAGCAGCAGGTGATACTGATCAATCAGTGTAATTTGTCAATTTTTTAAAACAATGTTGATAAACACCTTAAAATTTGTCCCAAAGTTTTGTAAATTTCAATTGTGAACCCCCCTATTACATTCACATGATACAGCTCAGAATACCCTGAAGATACCCAAAAACCAGAAGTTTGAGGGGTCATGACTCATGGAACAAGAATGATTGGACCTCCATGAATATGTGTAGAGGCAAGATAAAGGGAGGAGCAAGACAGATCTCAAAGTCCAAAGCTCATACACCTGGCCCTTTGGGAACAGGTTTGAAATTGGAAAAACACAAAATCCCCTGCAAAAGGTCATTGGAAGATCTGAATCTCTCAGTTCAGTTGGGGGACATTATAAGTCCCAAGTGCCTCCTTTGGAGGCTTGGGCTTTGCGTCATCTCAGGTTGTACCAGGGCCCTCCAAAGCAAGGGATTTGTGTTAAGTTAGTGCAAGCTTACCAGTGATACTTGTGTTAAGTGAGGGACAGTCCTATGCCTAGTGTCAACAATGAGAAGTTATTGACTTGACTTATCCAGAGTGATTTTTGTAATCTAACTTCCCACTGTTATGTTATTTTTATCTGGTAAAATGAACCTGAGCAAATTTGGATAACTTAACAGAGACAATGTCACCCTCAATACCATGAAAAATAATGTGGATAAGTTGATAACATGCTAACCGTCTTGTATGGCATAAAGATTCTGTAAAATGGGTCAAAGTCACCTGTTATCTGCAGTTTATCCCCCTAAGATTGCGGAGGATAATGTAATGGGTGTAAGAAAACATGAAAAAAGAAAAGGAGACATCACAGAAGCATTGTTTCCATTAATGTAACACTAGTGGCACCAATTCCATTAGGTTTTTGTTATGTTCCTGTTACTGGTAACATAAGTTCCTATGGTTGCTAGTCCCGCAGGAGAACTTGGAACTTTTGGAACCCTCTTCCCAGGATTCTTTTCTAAGCTCAAATGTTTCCAACCGCTGTGAGAATAAAAGCTGGTATGTCGGTGGAAATGTCCGCTAACCGCCTTCTTCAAGAATATTTGTGTCTGGGCTGTGTGATTATTGGTGACTCGGCTCCGCACTGCTACTATCCGCTAGCCTTCAGCGCTCCTCTCTGAGCCTGATCTATAGTGTAATAATCCGCAAGTGAATAAAGGTCCGCACTCCGCAAGTACAGAATCCGCAAGTAACTTTGAAAGTTAAGATAAGGTCACATATAACTCTCCTAATACTCTAGTATGTCCGTGATTGTAAGTACAATAATGAGTATTCCGTAAGATGATAGAATAATAGGATGAGGAAAGACAAGAGAAATCCATCAGCCTTTTCCCGTCCTTCCCTCCTCGCACGTCACCGTTCCCACCTGATCCCGCACATCTGACACTTTCCCGCACTAGTCCTCCAGCTCCGCCCGCTTTTCCGCACGTCATTCTCCCAGACTCCGCTCATCTCCGACGCTTGACCTCCCACCTTCCTCTTTCTCGCCAGTCAGTCTCCCACCACCGCCTCCACCCGCTGGTGGAACCCGCTTTGGCTGTCGTGGCTCACCCGCTGACGCGCCGCTGCTACCAGTCCACGTGTGTAGTCCGCCGCAGTCCAGCCCTGTCTTTCCGCTCCGATCCAAATACCCGATCCAAAATCCGTGCATTCCAGTCCGCATGTGACTTTCCGTACGCTTTCCTAGCATGCTTTTCTGACATCATCCTCAGTGCTTATGTCACCGGAATGCACTCTGCCTGAGCCGCTCTGTGCATTTCCGCCCGCGCTATCCCCAAGTGGACATTCTACCACGCATGCCTATATAAATCACCACACCACTTTTAAAATAAAAGCGTGTCAACTGATAAGAAGTGGCACTCCGCCTCCTTTCTAGATAAATCCAGGTTTGTATGGTTACTGGCACTGGGTTTCTGCAAGGTTGAGGAACTCCTACAATTTCAGATGGTAGGCAGTTGGTGGAGGGGAATGGAAAATGAGAATAGGAGCCGTGTATGCCCTCTGGGGTTGTTGGTTGAGAAAGAGAGCTGATATTTGTTTAAGCATAGGGGTGGATGATTTTCTCTGACGGCTGGAATTGCGCAACGGCGGTGTTTGTGTTGAGAAGGGAGCCAAGGATGTAATCCAACCCAAGAACTGGAGGAGATTGTTGTGTGGGGTCAAACTTAGAAAGCTGAGAGTACAGGTGTAGCAACGCCAAGAGAGATAAACTTTTAGATTGATGGGTGACTGAGAAAAATATGGTTCAGTGCTGGTCCATGCCGCCCCAAAGTCTGAGTTTGAACCCAACTCAAAATCTGGGGTTCCTGACCTCTAATAGACAGCTCATCACTACCTAGCGCACATGCGCGTGCTACAACAAACAAGCCAGAAGAAACAAAACAAACACAGACAAAGACACAATCCAAAAGAAAACCAACCCTCCAAAATCCAAAACCTATCCAACGCGCGCAGAATGAAAAGAAAATTACAGAACATGATGAAAAGAAACAAGAATGAGAAAATAAACCAACCAACACAGAAACAAGGGAAGGAAAGGAAGAGAGATCCTGAAATGCCTTGAGGGTGCGACGGGCGCCGCGCTGTTTGACTCTTGACGTTCTGTGAGATGTAAACTTGAGATCTTGAAGTCTTGAAGCCTTGACGTCCTCCAGCGCGCGCCACTCGCAATAAAACCTTGATCCCCATGTGTGTACCAGTCTGTCCACCACAACGTACAAACTTCTTCAGCGCTCCGCTTTGAGCCTAATATGATCTGTCTAGTCTACTTAAGTTTCAGCCGCTCCACTGGCACACAGAAAACTCCACAATCAAATGAAAATGTTGGGTGGTAAAAACTCTCTGTGGTGTAGCAATACACAAAAGCTCTGCAAGTATAGCACCAGGAAAAAAAATAAAGTCACTTGATTGCAAGTGACATGATGCAGCTTTGGTTTCTGCTCCAAGTCTGCTCCATCAGCACTTGTAGAGCTTGCAGGACTGCACCAGAGCACTCAATGTGGCACAGTCAGCTGATCCTAAATTTTTCCCAGGAACAGCTGATGCTCATCAAAATCTGAGCAGTAGGCATTGACTGTGCCTGGGCCAAAGCTGAGCATTGTATGAGCCTGGGCCACAGCTGAGCATTGGCTATTCCAAGCCTGATACAAAGCCAAGTGTCAGCTGGACCAAGAATATTCCAATTAAAATCTGAGCATCAGCTTAGCCAACAATTTTCCAAAGCTGAGCATCATCTTGGAAAAGCCTTGTGCAGAGCTGAGGATCAGCTGGGAAAATACCATCCCAAAGATTAACACCAGCTGGGCCAAGAATTTTCAAAAGCTGAGCATCAGCTGAGCATCAGCTGAGCATCAGCTGAGCCAATACTGGTCCAAAGATGAGCATCTGCTGAGCCAATACTGGTCCAAAGCTGAGCATTGGCTGAGCCAAGGCTGTTCCAAAGCTGAGAATGAGGTGTTTTAACACTATTCAAAAGATGAGTATCACCTGAGCCAATGCTGTTCCGCAGCTGAGCATCAGCTGAGCCAAGGCTGGTCCACAGCTGAGAATTTTCTGAGCCAAGGCTGGTCCACAGCTGAGAATCAGCTGAGCCAAGGTTGGTCCACAGCTGAGCATCAGCTGAGCCAAGGCTGGTCAACAGATGAGCATCAGCTGTTACAGGAGTGTTCAGAAGCTGAGCATTGGCTGGGCCAAGATTGATCCAAAGCTGAAAATCAGCTGAGCCAATACTGTCCAAAGCTGAGCATTTGCTGGGCCAATGATAGTCCTAATCTGAGTCTAAGCTGAGCCATGACTAGACTAAAGCTGAGAAACAGCTGGGCCAGGACTGGTTCAAAGCTGAGCATGAGCTGGACACCAAAGCTGAGCATGAGCTAGGCACCAAAGCTGAGCATGAGCAGGAAGCCAAAGCTGAGTATCAGCTGACCACAAATGAGGATTTGTGGTGCCCAGCCAAAACTGAGGAGCTCCTGTGTAAGTTCTGAAACAGAAGTAGATGGGGGGGGAGATGTGGTTAGATGGTGGGTAGCCCGCTGGAGCTGGCATGATGTCACTACTATTTTTTTTCCTGGTGTAGCTCTAAATACAATAATACTGTAAGATGAGTAGTATGTAGAATGATAGATGAAGAAGTGAGAGAAAAGGTCCCTTTTCCTCCACTCCCTCCACCCACGTAACTCTGCTCCCAGCCAACATTGCCCACATCCTTCCTTTCCCGCACTTGCCAAACTCCACATGCATCACTTCCCATCCTAGCACCTCTCCAACACATGTTCTCCTACACCCTCTGACTAGCCACCAACCCCAGTCTCTACCTGGTGTGTCCACCCCAACATCATCCGCTTTGATGCCGTCCACTTCCGCTGCCCCAGTTCACCTGGTGCCGGTCTGCACTATTCAGTCCGTCCGTGAGTCCCACCAAAGCCCTACTCCAACTGTTAGGCTAGGTCCGTGCGTCCGGAGTGTGGCTCAAACCCCAGTTCCCTTTTCCCTGGTCCTGCAGCTTTCCGTTTGCTGACTTTCCACATGCTTTCTTAGCTGTACTTTCAAGGTTTTCCCTCAGCCTACATATGAGACGCATAAGCACACATGCTTATCATCTGTTTGTATATGTAGACTGAGAATTTGCTCAGCCACCCCACTGCATTTCTGCTTGTGCTGCGGTGAGCGGAAATTCTACACTGCTAGTCTATATAAATCACCACACCGCAAAAAAAAAACATAACCAGCACATGAGGCCCTTGCACTAGGAATCATAAATTCCATGCCAGTCCCTCCCTGATAGGAGTGTTGCACTTTTTTTGAGGGACCTTGTGCTTCTTCCCCTTCCCCTGGCAGGTAAAAGGCTGTTCTCAGTTCATCAAGATGGATCTTATCCAATTTTTGCAACCAAATCCATTGACAAGAACAGTTAGGGTGTTCAAAGTTGACTTGCATTAAGTTATAGAGCCATTCTCGAAAAGCTTGCGGTTGGGTAGGCCCAAATTTTGGACTGCTATTTTCAGTCTCAAAGCCTGTATAGCCCCTGTATGACAGGCTGCATACAGTAATGTGATTGCAAGAAAATCACTACTTTCTTTGTTTTTAACTTTGGGCCCTCAAGGGTTGGACCATTGGAATCCTGGACCAATTTTACGCTGATCGGACCCTCCGCCGCATCCCCCTCCCCTGCCCTGTGGCCAGCGCGGCACCCTCATCAAGCCAAACAGCTGCCCAATGGGATTTTGACTGCCTGTACAGTGAAGCTGTACAGGCCTGTGGCTGAAATTAAAAAAATCTGTTTTTGGCCTTGAGCCCGCAAGCTTTTCGAGAATGGCTGTAACACAATAAAATCACAAAATTCCAAGCTGAAAAATTTTCAGGATGTGCGCTTTCACACATGTCATTTCTCTTTGTTTTCTGTGACATCTACATTGTAGTGTAGTTCTGGAGTGGCAGGTGTGGAAGATACTTCCTTTATCCTTAATTCATTGCCCATCCTCATCTCAACATTGCCCCATTTCTTGCTGCTCCAGATCATTCATTTCCACAAAAAAACATATGTACCACCCAAACACTCCAAGTAGAGCAATATCTGTACATAAGAAATCATTGCTTAAAAGTTTCATCAATGTATGATTTTATGTATTGAAAGTCTTATGATTTCAACTTCAAACACCTTAAGCGTCAAATAAAATAATCTTGATTATGTATCAGATTCAGGACAAAGATAAGCATCCCAAAAAAGCCAATCAGGGATCCATACAGTATTCAAGCACTATTTGTGACACATAGAGGATACAATGTAAAATGTATTTATATTCTTTTCTCTCTTTTTATGACCAAGTCCAACAGATTTGATGCAGCTGTGCATCTCCTTTAGAAACTTTTCCTTGTCTAGTCGAATCATTTAAACTTGCAGGTTTTTCACAGCTTTGTATGTGTATGTAATAGTAAACAGGCGATCCCTCAATCCTACAGAAAACGTATGGCAGTGGGCACTAGTAGCTTGGAAGAAATGTGGAATGTGAATTTCACCTGACACTTTCACCGCCCATGTAATTGCCCGTCGGATTATATGTGAACCCACTAGTTAGAGAAAAAAGAGAGAGAAAAGAGAGAGAAAAAATAGTTGATTGATCAGTACAACAATCTTTTTGAACTGTAAGAAGTGTAATATGGTTTGGAGAGCTTCGCTGACATGAATTGTTGTTGAACAGTCTCGCTGAGATGCGAGTCTTCTACTACCGAATCCATGGGAGCCTCACTATTCCCCCACCAGAAAACATGAGTCAACTGCACGGATTTAAAGAAACTGGGATAAAAACGTGCCCACCTCGTAAATTCACTATCGAAATTACTTGTATCAATTGCGCTGGCAACGCTTGGCTTGAAGGGTGGTGTATACTGCTT
This sequence comes from Puccinia triticina, assembly GCF_026914185.1. NCBI lineage: Eukaryota > Fungi > Basidiomycota > Pucciniomycetes > Pucciniales > Pucciniaceae > Puccinia > Puccinia triticina. Next base: position 4,081,602 of record NC_070562.1, read on the forward strand.
CATCATGAGTCGTTTCCAATCGATCTGGGAGAAGAAAGGGTGCTGTTTGATTTCCTCCGCTCCATTGCTTCCCAATCTTTGCTTTGGGTTCCTCGACAGAAGGCCCGTCAAGAGCGACCGTGCTTGTGGGTTGATCTCTGGACCAAATCGCAGTGGATTGTAAAGTATCTTGCGATACATTTCTGATGCGTACGTAGATCACAAAAAATACAGTCAGCTCTCTGATCCTGCAAGATTCCAACGTATCACTAACCATTGACATTCTCGTCATAATACCTAAAGATTTGGCCAGTCGAGGAAAACAGAAGCCTCTTAGTATTCCAGCCCCAAGTCAGACAAGCGCTCAAGTTTCAAAAAGTTACTGACGGCGGCAACCCAGAAAGCATTTCATAGATCAAGACTCCCAGAGTCCACCAATCTACACTTTTTGAATAACCCTGTCCAAGAAGAAGCTCAGGGGACAAATATTCCGGAGTTCCGCAAAATGCTAGGAAGATGAATCTATAATAAGCAAACATTTCTTCACATGCTCGGCATCACATTTGTTCAACCCACTGTTTGTTTTTTCAGATTCGCCCATATTCAACTTGCATAATCCAAAGTCGCAGAGCGCAATGTGACCGGTATAGTCTAGCAAAATGTTCTCCGGTTTCAAGTCACTAACAACCAATATTGAATCAACCAACTGAAATCTCATTTTTCTGATTTCGAGAAGAAGATGAAAATGTATGATGGCATTTCTGTGCTTACCGATAAATTACATCGTAGGCATGGAGGTGCTCGAGTGCGCAGAGCAACTCGGCGGCGTATAGTCTTGATCTTTCTTCACTGAACCTTCCTTCTTTCTGTAGATGGTGGAACAATTCCCCACCGTTAATGCAACTGGTTTTATTGATTGATTGTAAAAGTAGAGAGTGAGGTTTCGTCAGTTTGGATCTGACTCTTTCTTTTGTTGATGTACAGTGACCCAAGATTCCCGTATTTGCGCCTGAATTGACACATTTTGGATGAGACTGATTGATGAACTGACGACAAAACCAGGTAAAGCTTTTCTGAATTCTGGAAGCTGAACTTTAAGGGTACGATGAACGGGTTATTCACTTGGCCCAAGACGGTACGTTCGGCAAGAGTGTGAGTGACTTCTGATCGCGATACAATGTGTGCTTTCCGGATGGTCTTCATCGCATATATTCTCCCGGTGTCCTTCTTCCTCACCTGCATAACTTTCCCAAATGAGCCTTTGCCAATTACTTGCAAAAGCTCGAATGATTCAATGGTCAATTGGGTATTTTTAGAGGGTTTGAAAGCTACTTGAAGATGGAAACGACCGGTTCCATTGCTTGTATTGGCATCATACCAATGATCGACGACCGACTATAAGTAGATGAGAGGTTGTTTAGCCTGATTCACGATGAGCGGCGAGTATTACGAGAACTGACTTGGGTGTCAAATGAGGGTTGAAAATTCAACCCTCCAAGGAAGATATCATCACCCATGTCAGTTTTTTGACTTCCATGAGGGCTCGTTCGTAAATAGGTTGACACAGTGATCTCAGACGCGCGGGACACGTCGAAGTCCGCCTTGTAGAACCAGACTGGCGAATCGATAGTACCGCCCAACGCTTCAACTAAAACCTCATTCTTGTCAAATTCCAAAACGAGATCTGAAAGAAAATAGGGGAACCGAGTATCAACTGTCAAGCTACAGACAAAGAGAGGTAAAGAAAAAACTAGCAAAGTCTGCGAACAGGGATCACTGACATGGCAACCACCAATTGTATTTTCTTTGAACTACCTCTCTGTTTGCTTTTTTATCGCCATTAGCGGGTTGACTTTCTGCTAGACTTCCAACCGTCAAGCTTCCAACCTTGGGATTATCGACAACTGCTCTTTGGACGACATCTGGGATGTTAATGCCGGTTGGAACCGACAACCCTTCGGCCTCGATGATCTTGATTGATAATGTACCTGCAGCTTCGGCTCTGGGCTGATTTGGTTTGGAGATCGCAGTAGGTTTGGATGCCACAGAAAGAGCCTCATTGGTAGGTTGGCCTCCTTGGACAGCAGCCACGACGTCAGGCAGTGGCGTGGGGTTCTGCTTCAGTGAGTTTGTCGCTTCCTTGAATTCTGTCGGTTTGAGCATTCCATTTTGGCGCGTCAGAGGGCAAGAAAAGAAAATGAATTATCGGTCAGTTAATCAGTCAATCAATCAGTCAGCATATAGAAAACCGCAGCAGGTATCCGTTTTTTTGCAATTTTCGCACGCGCCATCATTACGGTAGCCCATCCAACACGTGTAATAGTTTTCCACCGGCAATTATCAATTAGAAAACGGCTCGAAATCACAACCGCGTTATGATTTGTGATTGGAAGATCCAGCCAAATTATTTGTAGGGCTTTATGAAAAAAGTTAATGATGGATCATCGGAAGTCTGGAAGCCGGGATCGCGATTGTATCGGAAGCGCGAGAAGACATTGCGAAATTGGAGGCGAATGCTCTTGTGACTGGTTGATGCACTCAAGTAGACTTCGATGGACAAGACTGGAAGGGAGAAAAAAACTGCTCTCACTTTTGCCCAACTTCCAAGCGGAGCTCATGGCGGGTTTTAAAACTGTCGTAGGGAATCCTTCTGGTCACGGCGAATTCGAGAAAAGCTTTAATCATATAAATCCCGAGACTTTCGATGTTTGCCGTCCACTGGGTGGTCTAGGTATATCTCGTACGCCTGGTATCGAGAAATTTCAGGTAGAGCTGCAACCAATCGTCGCTTGGTGGGATTTATGGCCCGGGGCAAAGAGTCCACGAGGCTTTTGAAGCCAGGTTTCAAGTTACTGCTGAATCATGCAAACACCACCAACTTGGAAATGCAGTGACAAATACATAGTACATGTTTAGGCGGAAGATGATTCTAGGGTTTCGGCACGTACGACAAGATCCACAACATTCCATCGCCGAGATTACCGGGCCCTGGTTCCAACTCGCGTCTCTAGAAGGACCTCACCGATCGAGGGCTCATCCCACGGGCATGCCCTGTCTCAACTGGTGCCCAGGTCCCCTGACAAAATTAAGCTAAATGAGTAGGTAAGCATGTGACCACTGACCACAAAGCCAAGCCGACACATCTGAATTAGCTAGTTAATGCTAGCACTAGCAGCTTGGCCTTTCCGTTGTCATATTCGTCTTAGGTATGTGTTTGGACGGGGTCTTCAGTATTTTTGAAAAAAACTAGCTGATGATGTCTTGCTGTTTTTTTGGACAAGCGGTATATGTTTTACCTGGTTTTAACTTTTACACATATGTATGTACATAGGAACATAAAGAATTGCCTGTTATTTGTTAGATAGACTTGAGCCTCATGATTTTTTTTCAAGTTTCGAATGATAAAGGGTGCCAAATGACAGGGTTATAGTTGCCAATATTCATTTTTCCTTGAATTGGCCAAAGACAACGGTGGGCCGCGACCCTATGCTGCGCAGGCGCTAAATGGCCCCACTTGTCCATTAGCGGGCATTTAGCCCAATTACACTACGTTACGCTGCACTACGCGCTTTTTAGCGGATTTTTGTCACAACACATGATGGGCGGGTTTTTTGGGCGCAAACTGATAGCGCTCGAGCAATTCCGCTACATACATAACATCTCACATAAAATCACCATAGTTTGCAGGTCAACAAGAGAGGTCGAGGAATTCAATAAATAGTGTAGAGGACAGCTTGGACCATCCCAGCAATCAAAAATGGTCCAGACACTTGTTTGTGAGCAGCGGTGAAACAGATACTATACAATACAGTATCTTCAGATACTTGTGTATTGTATCTGTTGAAAAATACAAAATTGTAAATACAAATGTATTGTATCTGCCTGAATTTTTAAAACCCAAACCTCATTTTTAACAAATTAAAGAACAGCTGATAAATATTTGCAGATGACTGAAGTATGGCTCAAACCAAGGACCTGTTTGAACCATGCCCCCCCTAACCCCATGAATTTGATTTTTTTTTTTTTTTTTGGATTTAAGAGAGTTTTTTTACAGAATATGGCCTCAAGAAAGTGCCAGGCAGAAGAGCTGAGGTAGCCGGACAAATCTTTCTACACAGGCCCTGTTTGACAGTGATATAATCAGCAATTAATTCAACAAAAATAAACCATTCAACAGATAACATCCAAATTGTTTTGGAGTTAAAATGCACTACTGTTCTCTTCAATGCTGCCATCAGATTCAGGCCCCGTTTGGAGCCAATATAATCCGGGCAATATATGAGTTTTTTTGCTTGACATCCTATGTGACATCTGATCAGGTCCGCCAAAACTTGATCAGATGTCACAAAATTCCAGATTGTATTGCACAATTATATCAGCTCCAAAGGGGGCCCCAATTGATTCACTCATCTTTTTCACCATAATACCAATATATCACATTTTGAACAATGTTAAGGCCCTGTTTGGGCACCATGTTATACGTGATAACTCATCAGATCTCCCCTATTATAAATCTGACAATTTATAATGTATTTTGGTTTGAGACTTTTTCACTTTTTTGGATTTCTGAGGTATGTACTTAGCATGTATATTACATGACTAATCCTCTTGTTTCTGACCAACACAACAGTCATGTGATATGATATCACTGACACCCATGATCTGGGCAGCTGCAATATCCCCCACCAGCCCTTACTCCAATACCACCAACACCAACCTGCACCAACGTCACCTTGTTGAGGGTAACTGGTGAGGGTAACTGGGTGACTCAAGACTAAGAGAGATTGACGTGGTGTTGAGGACATGGTCCAAGCACAGTGAGTCAACTTGTAATAATCATTCAGTGTATAAGGATAACAATCAGAAGAACAGCTAGACTATATACATGTATAATATAGGCTAGGTTGTGGGTGTATAGGTTAGAAGCATACTACATAGGTAAATGCTAATAAACTATCTCAACACACCTCTCTTCCCACTCACAACTTTCTCAATGGTCTACCGCCGCCACTCCCCGGCAACCAAAATCACATTTGTTTGAATGTCTTAGAAAGGCCTCTCAATGGAGTCCATCTGGCATATGTTGGGTGTCCAGTTCTTGCCCCAATGGTTCCACCAATGGAAGAATCCATTTGAAGAAAGCCACTGTGTCATCAAGGATCTGATCAACTACAAGGAACGTGGTTGCACGGAAAGCCTCACTCAAGACAACTGTACGTTTGTGATTGAGCTCATACGTTCTGAGCCTGGCCTTTTCCTAGAAAAAATTGGTGAGAGACTCTACGGGTCCTCCAGTTTCCTCCTCAGTCCATCAGGCACTCACAGGGCCCTCATCAAGAATTTATCAATCACATAAAAAAACAGAATTGAAGAATATTCTCAATTCCCTTGTAGAAAAGGATGCCTACGTCACTGGAATGCATGGAGTTCTTCCCTGCGTATTTCTTGGTATTCACTGGTAAGTTGTTTCCTTTATTTCCCTTTTTCATCAGCATAAGCTGAGGACTGTTATGCCTCAGATGAATGTTCCTTTTCTGACACAGACAAGGAACTCCTCCAAACCTATGCAAGCTCAGGAAAAGGAAACCCATTGGCCAAGTTTCTCATCCACCAGAGCCTGGATTGACTCAGATTACTCCTGGACATCTCATTCAATAGGCTGTTGGCCCTCACCACCATGTTTGAAACCTTTACTGGTTTCAAGTTTGAGCATTTCTTAGAATTCAACTTGGTGAGTCTCTTTCTCAACACTCCATCACACCCTCTTCAAGCTGAAAAACAATCCCTTCTAGCTCCCTCAGATGAACAGGTAAACTGATGTGAATTCGGTCCTGGTGTGCAACAATGCTGCAATCCACCAAGGTGAATGTTTTAGAGATCTTTGCAGCATTACTGGGGTCCAAATTAGAGATGGCCAAACGGGTCCGGGTACCCGCGACGGGTGCGGGTACTTGCTGTGAATTTCTCCAATTTTGGACACCCGGACCCGGACACGGCACCCGCCGACGGGTACCGGCGGTACTTGAGGCGGGTACCGCGGGTACCGCACTGGTGACCGATCGAGTGGGGTATGTACACACCCCTCTCGATGACCGCACATTGAGCGGGGTGCATATCCCACTCGATGACCGGCCATCGAGTGGGATGCGCACTCAACCCTATGACCGGCCATTGAGTGGGGGTGTAGGCCGGTCATCGAGCAGAGTACACACCCCGCTCCGTGGCCGGCCATCGTGATCACCCCACTCGATGTCCGGTCATCGCGTGGGATGTGGAGGTGTGTACTCCGCTCAACGATGGCCGGTCATCGAGGGTGTGTACTCCACTCGATGACCGTTCATCGGGGGTGTGTACTCCACTCGATGACCGTTCATCGAGGGTGTGTACTCCACTCGATGACCGTTCATCGAGCGGGGTGTGTACTCGGTGACCGGTCAATGGTCATCGAGTGTGCATCCCACTCGATTGCTGGTCATGGAGTGCACCGGCCATCGAGTGAGATGTGTATCCCGCTTGATGTCCGGTCATCAAGCGGGGTGTGTACTCCGCTTGATGTCCCATCAAGCGGGGCGTGTACTCCGCTTGATGTCCGGTCATCAAGCGGGGTGTGTACCCCACTCGATGGCCGGCCATCCACTGCTGACATTGGCGGGTACCTGTTTGGTACCCGGGTACCCGGTGATTTTCCGGCCCAAATTGCATACCCGGACCCGTACACGGCACCCGCGGACGGGTACTCAAAGGGCAGTGGCGGGTACCCGCCAACGGGTGCGGGTACCGCCAAACGGGTACCCACTGGCGATCTCTAGTCCAAATCATCTTCCTGCATCCCTACTGCCCGGATTTGAACCCAATTGAACTTTTATTTGCTGCAATCAAGCAGTACTTAAAGGCTACCCAGATCATGAGCACCACCAACAAACCAGAATGGGAGATCCAACAAGTAGCTGCAAGAATCATGACCAAGGATTTGTACTATATGAGAAATTTAGGAAAACTGGAAGAGATTTATTTCTTTTAAAAAAATATTCTAGATGTATAAATAGCTACAAGCTTGATTTGATATATGTAGAAAAGGTTTACCTGGAAGCAGTGCAAGTGGCTGCTGCTGATTTAGGAGAAGTGATAAGCTATTATGTTCTTGGGAAAGCTGGGTTGTTTGATCTACATGTGGTTTTTGCGCTGCTGGCAACTCTGTTATCACTCCAATCTTTATGGTGTAAGGTTTTCTTACTTGGCCGGGTGTTAACCTTGCTTGTGCCTAGCTAAGAAAGTCTAGACTACAATATAGATTCTCCTCCAATGTTTTCTGAAAAATATTTATGGTGGTCAGCATCTCCTGTACTTGGCCATTGAGTCTAGCTACAGACCCGTCTACTCAATTTTGTCTGTTCCTTTTGGGTTGGATGTGATTGTAGTTTGGGTCTTGTTCTTGAGTTATTTTGCTGCAAGGAAAGTGGTTGAGCTGCCAGCTGCAACTGGTCAGTTATCTGGACAATGCTCAATTTATCACCGGAGGTGTTGAATGAGATTGGGTCCAGTAACAACAATTGACAGAGTTTGCTTGCTTTTTTTTTGATCTTGCTGTTCTTGGTGGATTTGCCTGCTATAATCAGTACTGATGAAGTCAGTTTTCCACCTGCGTTAGCATCTTGGAATGCGGGAAAGGGTTGCTTTGCTTACCTGATTCTGCAGCTTTTGTGGTTCACAACACTTTCCTAGGATTATGTAACTATGGATACTGTGTTCCAGACCAATAACCTTCACAGCCATTGATGCCTTCCGAAAACAGTTACATCTGACAAAGCAATACAGATCTTCCACTAGTCCAACCTACATCTTCCAAGTGTTTCCTGAGTTCTTCCTAGTCCTACATCATCCAAGTCCACTGGTCCAACATCTTCCATTTGTTTCTTAAGTTCTTCCTAGTCCTACGTTTTCTGCTAAGTTCTTCCTAGTCCTAAATTGTCCAATTACACTGGTCCTAAATCTTCCAAGTGTTTCCAAGAGTCTTCTACATTTCTGCCAAGTAAGACAGATAGTCCACTATTCCTGCATTGTCTGAGTGTTTTTCTTTTCCCAAGCAAGGCTATTTGAATCTACAGTATTTTCCAATCATGCAGACCAGATAGTTCAATTGAATGATAAATACAAGAGCTTAATTTATTTTCTTTACCTGAGTTCAAAATCTACTCCCAATACACATGTACACATCAGCTTCTGATCTATTGAAATGAAACAATAAGAAATTCTATTGAAATAAAATGATAAGAAATCTATGGAGATGCTACATGCCAATGATACATGTGAAAAGTGAAGAGATTTATGATACAAACTAGAGGCCAAGGCGGCTGCGCCGCTGCACATTCTAGGGCCAGATGAGTCATGACTTTTCCTGCTCCTATCCCTCAAAACATTTGCCACATGGCAGATTTATCCCTTCCACCCCCCCTTACAAAATTTATAATGTACCATCAGTCAAATGAATTTTTGGGAAATTGGAGAAATCATGTAGTGCATTGCATGATTTCCCCAACTGCCCCCAAAAGTTGCATGAGTTCCAAATAAGTAGATTGAAATCCTGTAAATCATAGAATAAAACTTCAAGGATCCCTCCTACAAAAGTATCAAAATCACAAAAAACTCATCATGGGTTTGCCCTTTTCAAAAGCCGCAAGTAACAAAAGGGATTTCCCCATATAAATGTACAAACATAGAGAAGATTAAGATGTTGCTCTTCAGAATCTGTCCACCCTTTGGATTTTAATCAATTGCCATTTTGCAGTGACAATCTTCTTATTTAGCTCAAAAAACCAAGTAAATATGCTCCCTCAATTATTTTAGTTTGATCTTAGTTTACCCAAAATTTACAAGAATTAGTTGATGTTTGACCATATTATCAATTAAATCAAATTGAACTATCTCATTGTTTAGATAAGTGGATCATTTTGTCTTTAGTAAACTTATCCTTGATGTTTTCTTTTTCACCTATCAAATCATAAGAGGGTCTTCTCCAGGGTTCAATGCAAAGAGTTCACCTTAGAATTGCATGTCAGATAAAAATACACATGGAAACAATGACAAAAGTTCTCAAAACCAAAGAAAAGTCATCCTTACAGATCACCAACGGCTTCCGCGAAACCCCACCAGAACCAGTAGCGGATGGGGGGCGAGAGACTGAGAGTGGCAGCGGAGCGTGGTGGGCCGTTTCTTGTGGTGCGGCGGGAGCGTCTGTTGGGTGGTGGGCACAGCCACGCCCACGTGCTGTTTGAGGGGCTTGGGGCGCCCCTTATTTTCCTGTTCTTTGTCGGGCTCAAAATTTCGTTTCACATCTTCTTCTTAGCTCTTATGCGCTCAAACGACTAGCCAAGTCTTGGCTAGTCGTTTGAGCGCATAAGAGCCCTTGGCCACGCTCCAAAACAGCTCGCCCAGGCCCGGGATCAGCGCCCGGTCGTCTAGGATAGAAGGCCGAGTAGGACAGCGAGGAGGCGGGTGCAGCTTTGGGGGCGGAAGAAGATCTCGGCAACCTTGTTGAAGATCTTTTTCTCCTCCCCATCCCCCTCCAACAAGGAGAAGGAGGCTGCTGCTGCGCCTTCATGCTTGGCGGTCAAGGCTTAATGCAGCAGCATCGGCGCATGGTCCGAGCTCCATTTGCCATCCCCCATTGTCAACGTCGTCTCCTCCTCTAGAGCCAATCAACCAAACCAAGCCTGAGATGAAAATGGGCTGGCAAAAGAGGATCAGCCAATGGGACTCAACGGTGATCGAGAGCAGGGTGAGGCATTATTTTTCTTGATACAAACATTGGGCACTGACAGCTTTGAGGAAGGTAGCTAGCAAGGTCTCTAGGCGTGTCCAAGCAGAGCTTGAGCCTGCAAGTTCTGGCAAGAATTGAGTCGGGGAGGGGATGCATGTTGTGCTGGAAGAGGAGGACAAGGGCAGCGGCGACATGGTAGGCAAAGAAGCGCTGGACGAAGTCGATGGAGACGATGGGCGGGAGGGCAAGGATGTCGACTTTGGCGATGAGTTTGACAAAGGTGGTGGCGGGAGTCGCAGCGGTTTTGGAGGTCCAGGCGGCGGACCTGGAGGACCAGAAGGCCAGGTTCCCCTTGATTTCACTCGGCTCGTCTTCGTCCGCTCTCCCCTGCGCGTGACAATGGTCAGTAGTGGATGGCTCTTGCAAAGATCGGGCGAGCGGGCCGGAGTGAGCTGGCTTCGGGCGAAGGTACCATTGTTGAAGAGCAGCCGGGAGATCGCGGTGAGCTGGCGTCGGGCAGAGGTACAATGAATCAAGCTTGGCACAAAGACGGCGACGAGGGAGGTGATCCATTTGATCAGGACAATCTACAAGCTCTATTGGTCCTACTTGACCACCGCCTCTTCCTCCAACCCGGACCGGGGACAGACTATTAATGAGGCGGGGAGGTGAAAACGTCAAGTCTCCAGGTCAGTGGATGAGCGAAGAATCAGCCTTGGAATGCCTCGTACCTGGATTGTGTGGTTGAACCTGAAACATAGTATTCCACGCGGAGTCAGTGTTAGGGTCTTTTCAAAGCACTACGTACTGTGAAAGTCAGACATACCTGAGGCTGTGGTGGTGGCGTCAAAGGGGCATGGTGTTGACACCACTGTTAACGCCATGCAACATCTGGAGCGGTGGTGGTCTGGTTGATCTTGATGCGGTGGCTGAGCATAGGGATATGTGAGGGCTTGTTTGGTAGCTGTGAGTGATTTCCAAGACAACCAGTCTGAAGGAGCAAAGAGAAAACATGTTTTGGGTGACACAGAGGTTTTCAGGGTGGAGCGGTAGATCAGTTGATAGCGCCGCAGAAGGGTTCTCGAGGAGTGCAAACTTGAGGCAATGGTGGGGCTGCGTCTATAAATACTGGTCCTGAGTCAACGTTATTTCCTCAGGCAACTCCTCGGGCTGGTTTCCAGCCGGGGGGTTGTCTCACCCCCGTCCGCTGTTACATTTGCGCAGTCCGGCGGGGGATACTTGTGGACCCCCCTGTGCTTACGGGCTGGGGGTCTTCCTCTCACCAGCTAGACAGGGATGGGTGGTGGGCCATGATACATCAGCTTGCTGATGTTAGGTGGCAGGGTGCAGGCTTGCTTTATCATGTTGTATTCTAGTCTTTTTTTTTTGTGTTTTGCTTAATTTGTGAGCTGAATCTCAGCCTGTGGATGCTTATTTTGTAAAAGGGGAAACCTTTGATTTTTTTTTTGTATTTTGGTCATTTGTAGGGGAAACCCTTGAATTTTTTTTCCACGAAACTGAGGCTTTAATATACTTGAATAACAAATATTTGGTGAAGTTTCTGATAAAAAGAAGAGCTATCTGTTTCCAAGTTTAAATGAAAAATCAAAGTCCATTAAAAAAATCAAATTCCATTAACAAAAATCAAAGTCCGTTCACAAAAATAATTCCGAGATTCCAAGTCCTTTTAACAAATGATTATTGAGGAGTGCATGCAATTCTTCTCAAATTTCTTGGTGTTTTCTTGAAATTGGGCAATAATGCCAGGAGATAAGCCCCAACCAGTCATATCCTCTCAAAAGATGCTTTCCAATTGGTAACATCTTTACTTTGAGGATTCTGAGGAAATTTTCTTTCTTGCTGGGATTGATTTTGACAAAATCAACATACTGCGCCATGAGGTCCGCATTGGGATTGACTACCAAGTGATTGTCTGATAATTCAGCAGGGGAAAGGCTTTGATGATGTGGGGGACAGGCTTCCTCAATGATGTGAGAAATTTTCCTCTTCTTGTAGGCTGAGAGCTTTTCAAACCAAAGCAATGACAGAGGAGAATTGTAGCTAACCCCTTCAAATTCTTTTAACTAAATTCAGGCATTTCAGTAATCATACTCACACCCATCAAATCAAGGAAAAGTTATTTGCAATATCATGTGCCCAAAGTTGGGTATTTTGAGTGGTCAAGGGGATGAATTGGGTGGGGTCCGTTGGATCAATGAACAATTATGGTGTTCAAAGTTGGTTTGCATATTTTTATGCATGCATAAATCATAAAATCATAGAAATATTTTGGTGAGGAAATTTTGTATTACATAATCAGACAGTCATATCCCTTGCAAAAAAGATTTTATGATTTTATGATTTATGCATGCATAAAATTATGCAAACCAACTTTGAACACCATAAATGGCCACTTCAATAAATACTTGATGTTGGGTGAGCACTTTGTGTAAATCTGGTCAATAATAACATTGAGTGCCTTAAAATTGCCGGCGGCGGCGGCAACAGGATTTGGAGCTGCTAATGAAGAGGAGCCAACTGTGGCCTTCTGGGTCAAAACATGGGTTTTAATATCAAGAGCAATCTTTTCTTGTTTTTCTATGGCTGCTGGATCTTCCATCTCAATGTGGAGGCTGGTCTGAGTTTGATCTGCATTGAGATCTTGCATTGTTTTGATCCAATGGGCATAGTTTGCTTCATTGTTGATGGTGTAGTTGATCTTTTTATGGAATTCTGGGGTCAACTTTAACACCAACAATACCTGCCCAGAAAGAGACCAAGATCCTGAGGCAATAGTGTTTGTGATGAGTGCATTGGAATTGGCCACAACCTTGCCAGTCTCTGCAGCCACAAAGGTAATCATCAAGGCTTAAGGATTCAATCTTGAAGGGAATATCAAACATCTTCTTGTATCTCACAATGTTTGTCCCCACTTTTCCCTTCTTGGGGCAGTAGGGTCTAAAAGATGTGCTGCACTGAACTATCTGTGGCTGGAAGGGCAAAAAGGTTCAAGTTTATCTGAACTTTGAACCAAACAAACCTTGAAAGGGGAGTACTCACGGTGGAATTAGCTGCTCCACCCTCAATACCAACCCTATGGATGCAAGAGTACTTGCATCAGAAGGGTAACCCATCCTTGTCAGAGGATTTTCTGTGGAAAAGAGGTTGATACCAAACTGTGACACGCTGCAGGGTTGTCAAAGGCAAAAAGTTGTGGACAGAGCTTGGTCTAGCAGAGTTTGGAGCAAGGTGTGATCACCAATGATGTGATATTGTGATTATGATGACTATGATGACATCTGTTTTTTTGGTGCCATAATCTACAAGGAAATTTCATTGAGAAATCATAATTTTTGTGTTTTTGAGACCAAGCTTATTTCAAAACACAATAGGGGGGTTCACAATTGAACTTTAAAAAACTTTGGGACACATTTGATAAGTTGCACTGTTTGATCAGTATCAACTGCTGCTGTGCATTTTCCCAAACTTTTAAAATTTTGTTCATAAAGGCCTTAAATTTGGCTCCAATTAGTAAAATGCAATCGTCAACCCCCCCTAATATATTGGGTGTCCAAATGAGGCCTAAGTGATCTATTGTCATTATGGTGATGGAGATGTCTGAATCAATTGAATCTGTAACAGCGTTGAAGAGACCAGTAGTGCATGGTACCTGCCAAAAAAATTGGATGCTATATCTTGAACAGTTTATTTTTGAACTTACTTTGCACACTGGGAAAAGCTCTTTGCGCACTGCGCATGAAGGACACAGATTTTTCAAAAATAAAATGACCAATCAATAGAAAAGCTTATTATTGTCCTCTGTGAATTTATTTGGAGTTTTTTGAAGCTTCCTTGTATTCTTAAAAATCCCACCAATAAAAAAACGGATGTACTTTGCGCACTGCAAAAAACTCGTCGCGCACTGTGGGGGTCGGCAAATCAATGTCGCAGCCACAGTGCGCCGTAGCTCAAAATGCTTTGCGCACTGCAAACGCAAAAATATGAAATTCTCACTTTTTTTTCTGTCAGCTGGCAGAGGGGATTTTTATTGCCCCTCCTCCAATTTCTTGGAGGTTTTGGAGCCCCCAGCTTGACACAAAAAAAGGATGAAAGAGAAATACATAAAATAACCTGAGCACAGGCTCCCGCTCCCCCGGGAACGCTCCTCCGGGGCTTGCAACCTGCCAAATACTCACGGGTCGGGTACACACCTCGACAACCAAGTTCGAGGGGCAGAAGCTCCGGCTACAACCCAGCCGCCGTGCCGATGGCCGGCACGGACCGGTCGGTCATCAAACGGAGGTTCCTCCGATGGCCGGCACAGACCATTCATCGAGCAGAGTATGCACTCTCCTCAATGAACGGACCCGTTCCGGTCACCGAGAGGAACAAACACTCCCCTTGATGACCGGGTCCGTTCCGGTCATTGAGAGGAGTAAACTGTAAACACTCCCCTCAATGACCGGTTCCATTCCGGTTATCGAGAGGAGCACCCCCCTCGATGACCAGTTTGTTCTGGTCATCAAGAGGAGTAGGCATTCCCCTTGATGACCAGTTTGCTCGGGTCATCGAGAGGAGTAGGCACTCCCCTCAATAACCGGTCCCGTTCCGGTTATCGAGAGGAGTTTAACATACTCCCCTCGATAACCAGTTTTTTCTGGTCATTGCGAGGACTAGAAAGGGACTTTGATGACCAGTTTTTTCTGGTCATCGAGAGGATTGTAGACTCCCCTCGATGGCCGGGTTCGTTCCGGTTATCAAGAGGAATCTATAACATACTCCTCTACATGACCAGTTCGCTCCAGTCATCGAGAGGATCACATATTTCCCACGATGAGCAGAGAAACTGGCCGTCAAGGGAAGTATGCACTCTCTCTCGATGATGACCGGAACAGTCCCGGTCATCGAGGGGAGCGCCTACTCCTCTTGATGACCAGAGCAAACTGGTAATCGGGGGGAATGCCTACTCCTCTCGATAACCACAACAAACTGGTCATCGAGGGGTGTGCTCCTCTTGATAACCGGAATGGAACCGGTCACCAAGGGGAGTTTCTACTCCTCTCGATGACCGGAACGGACCCGGTCATCGAGGGGTATGTATACTCCGCTCAATGACAGGCTTGTGCCAGCCATCGGGGGAACCTCCGCTTGATGACCGACCGGTCCGTGCCGGCCATCGGCACAGCGGCTGGGGGTGGAGCCGGAGCTTCTTCTTTATTTTTGGTAATTATTACTTACCCTTAGTTTTGTGTCAAACTGAGGTCGCAAAAATCCCAAGAAATTAAAGGAGGGGAGAGAAAACACCCCTCTACTGGCTGACAGCCAGAAAAATTGAAAAATGATGTTTTTCTTCTGCAGTGCGCGAAGTGTTTTACGCTACCGCGCACTGTGGCCGGGACGTCAAGTGGACGACGTCTGCAGTGCGCGACGAGTTTTTCGCAGTGCGCGAAGTACATCCGTAAAAAAAAAGTACAGTCATTTGGAGACCCGGAATCCATATTCCCACAGGCCAAAAAATCCAAATAATTTAGTGAATCATGTTAAATATGTATTTAAAAGTTTTAGAACTTTTTGGCCATATTGTACAAGGACAAGGCTTTCAAAAATCAGTAACGTGTTCACAAAATATGCCAAAACACACCAGTAAGTGGTGAACTTGCCTAATTTTTGAAAGCCTTATTCTTGCACAAAGTGGCCAAAGAATTCTAAAAAGTTTAAATACATATTTATCATGATTCACTAAATTATTTGGATTTTTTGGCCTGTGGGAATATGGATTCCAGGTCCCCAAATGACTGTACTTGTTCTTTTTATTGGTGGGATTTTTAAGCATACAAGAAAACTTCAAAAAACTCCAAATAAATTCTCAGAGGACAATAATAAGCTTGTCTCTTGATTGGTCAGTTTTTTTTTTTGAAAAAGTTGTGTCCTTCACGCGCAAAGTCCGTTTATTTTTTGTTGGATTGATTGGTGATTATATTTATATGGGTGCCAAACAGAACCTCAGATTTTTTACAGCTTGTACCTGAGCCAAGGACTAAAACCGCCAAAAAATTCCCCAGCCAAACTTGATTTCTGGTGCCTACAGTTTTGCAGGGTTGAGTGTAAGTCAAAATTAAGTAATTCCTTCCTGGGTGCAAAGCGCCCGGAACTTGGAAAGCAATTGAGCGGGCCAAAAAAGGTCCACTCATTCCTATCTCCTTCCTTCGGAGGCGGGTGCTTGGGACCCAGGAGGGACATAGATAATTTCGGGTGGAAGTCCCTCCTTCGCGAGTCCTTCGCCTTCAATCGAGGGGGGACTTGCTAAGTTTGCCTCCGAGTAGGGAATTAGTTTTAAGGCGGGAATTTCGTCAGAAAGGATCTCATCCCACCCATCCTGGCGGAGCACAAGGACATAGCGAGTGCACACATTTCCACTGAAGAGAAGAAGCACATGTGGAAGAAACAACGTCGGCAATTGTTACCCTTTTCGTTCAAAGGCACATACAGCACAGAATCGATGTGAAAAAGATGTATGAAGTGTTTTGTAAAGCGAACTTCAGCTGAACGACATGTGATGGGCAGTGCGATGGGACAGGATGAACGACGCAAGGTGATATGTATTTTACTTGAAGTAAATTCAGAGTAAGTCTTTTGAATGCACAGTCATTTACAACATACAATCATTGTCCCGTCGAGACGCCAATGAAACAAAATAAAAACAGTAACATGCATATGATGATAAAAAAACATATTCTTGGCGATCCAACCGGCCCATTCTTTTTTCTTCTACGTCTTTTGCTTGCTTTGCTCACATCTATCAGATAAGGGGGAATTCCAGATGTCAAGGATCACACAGCCAACTGTGTCGAGTAAGGACAGGTTGAACGAACAAATTGGAACGAGTGAGCGATCTGAACGATTTACATAAAAGCGTTGGATTGCAAGGCGGTGACGAGCCCAAGTACAATCTGATCGGTCCTTGAGCCCTGAGCTCATGCAAATGGGTTGACCTGTCGAGGGACAAGAGAACAAGATGAGAGATTAGTTTCGCCTAGCCATCAAATTAATTGACAGCACGGGAAAACTTACGGCAAAGATCTTCAACACGGGAGGACTCTTGGTAGTATCAGCAGTGATAATGACGGGCACGGTTTGAAGCTCCTTGACGGTCTGGACGCAATGAGTTACACCGGGGGCTGCTTCAATCTTTTCGACGCCTTCCCATTGTAATTCAAGTTTTCCTTTGGCACGGGCCATCTCAGCGCTCTTCAAACGTTGCGCGCTCTGCTTTTCTCGCTCGGTTAGCTCGCCTGTCTTGCCAGGTCCTTTGAATGGATGCTGAACGACATCGTCTTCGTCGTCTTCAAATAATGCACTTTCCGCTTGCACAGACTGAGAGGAGGCCTCCATCAACTTCGCATGCCTTTCAGCATGGTGGCGAATAGAGTGCCAGTGGGCATCGGTTGAGTGTTCAGACAAGTGAGAAACGACATCGACGCCTTGCTGCCAGTAGAGCTTCAAGGTGTTGGCATGTTCATCATGCACGTGATTCTGAGTTGATGGACAAACGACATGTCAGTGAGGAGTCCAAGACATAGTTGATTGGTTGGGAAACTTACATCTATCGGCATTTGATCGACATGCACACGCTTTTCGATCCCGAAGTCCGGAACGGCAACATCGAAGGCCTCGTCCCAGACCCCAATGACGTTGGCAGATCGAATGACGGGTCCGTACTTGGCTGTCAGGTCCGCAATGAGCACACAAAGGAACAAGTGCTGAGATTGTTCCTCGGCAAGACGCGCAGCGTGCTTCTTGATGTTGCAGAATTGGGCGCATTTGCTGATGGAGTCGGGATCCATAGTGAACTTGACATCACAAGAGGTACTCAATACGGCCTCCAATTGACGGTGGACCATCACATCTGCAAAACGACGGATCGGTCTGCAACAAACCGGTTCAGCATTTGGACAGATATTTGGGGATGAAGACAGGAGAGACTTACGAGGTGAAATGAGTGTAAACGGGGAGATTCAAGGCATAATGCGACCATTTCGCAATGTCCAAGGCGCCACCGCAAAAGTATTTGGCTTTAACCATCGCTTTGGTCGACAACAATTGGAGCACAAAGTGGGGAGCCTTGCCAGCCTGTTCCATTGATTTGATAGATTTCATCAAGGCGCCAGCACTGGATGTGTCGATTTCAAAGCCCATCTTGGCAGCCCTCTTGGCAAATCCTTCCAACCTTCGGTCGATCGGAGCTTCGTGACGTCGGAGCATTGCCTGCTCAGGTAAGCCGGCTGCAATCTTCTTAGCCACGGCCGAGTTCGCCAACAACATGAATTCCTCAACCAGTTGCTTGGCTTCGTCGCCAAGAACGACCGAGCAATCCTCAGGCAGGCCTTCCGCGTCGAGCTTGATGTCTAGTCGGATGTTGTCAATGCGGAGACAGCCTTCTTCAAATCTGCGAGCACGCATTTGACGAGAAAGTTGGCCCAAGGCCCGCAGGGAATCGTAAATTTGATTGACCGCGACGCCCTCCTTCTCAACCTTCATCTCAGGAGTGGACGAGTTATCGGTGAGAACTTGCTGGACCGAATCGTAGGTCAACTTGGCACTCGAGCAAATGATTGACTTTCCAAACCATGTGTCGATCACTCTGCCCTGCGGGGTCATCTTGAACACGGCACTGAATGTCAACTTATCTTGACCGGGTGACAAAGAGCACAAGTGCTCGGAAAGAGTCGGAGGGAGCATGGGAACAGCTCGTTGAACCAGGTAGACGGTAGTCGCTCTCTTGCGAGCTTCGCGATCCAACGCGGTTCCTGGCTTGACAAAGTAAGTGACGTCTGCAATGTGCACCCCTACTTCAAGGCTTCCGTCTTCATTCATTGAGATGTGTAAGGCATCATCCAAGTCTCGAGCGGTCGCGCCATCGATTGTGAAAACGACCTGGTTCCTGAAGTCACGACGCACCTCGTATTCGCGTTCGGGGATGGTCCACGGCAACGGCGGCAAGCACTTGACAACATTCTCGGAGAATTCCTCCGAAGTGAAGTTACAGTCTTTGAGTAGAGCATTGGTTTCAACCTCAATGTCACCAATGGGGCCAAGCTCCTCGACTAAGGTACCGAAAGGGTGCAGAGAAGTGATGGGCCATCGCTTAATACCAGCAATGAAAAGCGTAGACAAGTACTTGTTGGGATCCGCCAAGAAGTCGGCAGGCGCTTGGTCGACCGGGATAGCAATCAAAGGAACTCGCTTGTCGGTAGGTCGGTGCCAGACGATCTTGGGACGTTGTTCTTCGCGTTGACCGCCACGCAAGTCAACCCCCTCACGTTCGCGCCGTTCAGCTTCCTGCTTTTCTTTGGTTGCGGCGGATGAAGGGCGGAGCAATCCCAAGGTACCGCTGAAGAGCTGACCGGGCATGCGTTCGACAACAGCGACGATGTGGCCAGCGAAGTTGGGCCTTTGTTCGTCGTTGACTTCCTCCTCTTCGAAAAGAGTGAGTCCCTGCCCTTCCACCTCGACATCATCCCGCTTCTTGTCTTCACGGCGGTTATTTTGAGGAACGCGAGAATCAAATGCTTGATTTTCTTCTTTCTTGCGCTTCTTCTCCTCCTTCTCCTTCTTCGTACCCCAGACTTCATCAACGTCAAGAAGTTCAACCGCCACAACGTCGCCCTCGAGAGCACGGTTCCGATCTTTGGAGCCACAGATGTAGATGTCCGAGTCCAGTGAATCGGTGGCGACATACGCATCAGATCGGTTGCGCTTGTTGACGCGCAAGACACCAATGACGAGTTTACCGGCAGCCAACAAGGGAGGGATAGACGCTTGGGGCAAGTACGGCGCAAATAACGACTTGCGCATTTGTTGATTGCCTTGCCCGACTTGCGTCTGACCAGGTCCCAGATTCATCGGGTTTTGGAAGCCGAATGATGGGACACGTGTGTGACCCGAAGCTGCTCGGAATTGGGCGAGTTGTTGCAATTGCATCTGAGCTTGATTGAGATCGGTGGAAGCCTGGGCGCCAAAATCTATTATCAAATAAATGCGAGCAATGGGATTAATTCCTGTTATCAAAATGTGTGCGGATCGAGTGGAAATGACTAACCCATGTTGAATCCACCAATGTTGGAGATGCTGCTAGCTTTACTGTGCCCACGACGGTGGCCTTGAGCGCCAGAGCCATTGTTGGAAAAGCCGTTACCCATGCCGAAGTCCAGATCGCTACCGACAGGGTTAGCAAGGTAGTTGCTGAAGGCGGAGCTGGGAACGGAAGCTGGGAACTGGAAGTTCTGCCCGGGGAATCCCAATTGTTGTTGATTATTGGCACCGGTGTTGGAGCTTACTTGGACACTGTGACGGCGACCATGACCCTTCGGATTCGCAGAGCCTCCATTGGCCATAGAATTAGCATCGTTGGCCCCGAGAGCTTGGCTGAAAGAGCTCGCGCCATCGAGTCCGAATCGCCCCATAGCTCCAAACGCGTTACCGCCATTGCTCTGGCCGCTGCCTACTTGTGCACTTTGACCACGTCGATGGATGGAATGAGAGCGATCGGCTGGTGGGCCGGTTTGAAGGTCGCCAAAGCGGTTCATGAGGGCCTCCTGCTGATGGCGTAACATTTCAAGTTGCTGTTGGATCTGTAGCGACTCGGACATGGGAGACATGACATCTATGTTGCTAAACCGGGGCGCAGTGACATGTGGAGCTTGGGCTTGGGCGGCCTGCAGAGCTGCTTGCATCTGGACAACTTGCATCGCTTGTTGCTGCACGGTAGCCTGGAGATCATTAAGACCACCAAGAGAGCCAGGTCCGGAGAAATTGTTGTTGAGGAACTGCATTTGTTGCTGCTGTTGCAATATTTGTTGGGCCAATTGATTGTTGGCGAGATTGTTTCCGCCCGGGAAGGCGAATCCTCTAGCGTTGTTCATCCCGGGGAGGCGACCGAACGCCCCAGCATTGTCGGGGAGCTCACCGACGAAACCTCCCGGGAAGTTGGCGGGAGGACGTTGCAATGCCTCGTGGTTAAACTGGGTTTGGCCTGGAGTAGGTGTAATCAAAACCTCGGCGTCGACATCCATCTGCAGAGAGAAACAGGGTAAGCAAAACATATCCCTGCCCAGGAGATCGATGACGGAAAATTATACTGACAATTGAAGACAAGGCACCAGGTTGAAAACCACCCGCGTTGGGGTTGAGCGTGCTCTTAGATCCGGCGTTCTTGTCGAGACTAGGTTTTCGTTGACCTCCCGATTGCGCGCGACCTTTCGGGGCATGCATGCTGCCACTGAGCGTGTTGTCATTGCCTAGAGATGGGCCTGTAAGGTGATATACAATCAGAATCAAGCATAAGGATCAAAGAAAAGATGACGTCAGACATACCAACATCCGAAGCCCGGCGAGCTTGCGGGGCAGGAGGATCGTTAGGCTTGCGGCCACCGGCAGGGTTGCCAACTCGTTGGACGCTGCTGCGGCGCTGGTTGTTTTGGCCTGGCGGCGAGTCGCGATCGCCGGTGGTGGTGGAGGGACCATTGGACGGTTTCTTGTTACTGGTTGAACTGTCCCGGCGAGGCTCATTGCGGCTGTGAGGACGGGAGTTGGGCTTGCGGCCAGTCCGATTGCCATTGCCATTGGAGGCAGCGCTGGAGTACTGGTCTGAGTTGTCGGCCATTGTGAATGGGGAAGTTTATATATATATATGTAGAATGGAAAGGGCAAGTTGAGTGTTGTGGACCGTGTGAGTCGATGGCAACTAGAGGCGAGACTGTGCGGAGTTGGGGTCTCGATGACCAGTGGTTTTTGATTTTGTGGGAGCGATCGAACAAACGATGGACTGGATGAGATCCAGATTCTGAGTGGGACCGCCTGAGAGAACGAAGAGGAAAGAGAAAGAAACGACGACAGTATTGGATGTAAGCAGCGAAACTCAAAGATTCGGGCAGAGGGCTCGTAGATGGCAGAGACGATGGAAGCTAGATGAACAGTAGTAGGGGACTGCGACCAGACAATAAGGAAAGATGGGTGTTGTAGCGGGAGGGGGTGGTGTGATCAGTGCTGCGGTGTAGTAAGAACGGGGGTTGATTGGGTTGATGATACAGTGACGGGAGGCGATCAAGGGTGTACTCAGCCAAGGAGCAGCGGACCTGGGGGAAGCTCGACGGGAAGAACGCGAGGTGGGCGCAGGGGGAGGGAGGGAGGAACGATCGAAGTGGTAGAGGGTGAGAGAAGAGGCGGACGGAGGGGCCGAGGGAGGGGGGCGCGAGGCACGGGGGGTGGTGATCGAGTGGTGCTGGGCAGGGCAGGGCGATGAGGAGGACTGGAGGAGCGATGGCGAGTGAAAGAGAATGATGAAATTGGCTGAGGCGTGGCCCCGGAGAACCGTGGGAGGCAGGCAGACACGACATGACAGTGACAGGGAGTGTTTGTGAAGCTCAGCTTCCAGGCAAGTAATTTTGGCTGGGCCCCATAAACACATAGCGACAAGTTCAACACAGAACTGCTGCTGGCTTCTGCGCGAAACAGGCTAGTCTGAGATGTACGGGCGAAATCACGATCGCAAATGGGGAACAAGTTTTGCCCATTCGCGGCGAATGAATTCAGGTGGCTGACTCTAAGCTGGTCTGGCTGCCCGGCTGCTGCAGCCAGGGGGAGGAGAGCACTTGGATGTAACAACAGCTCACCAGATCGGGATGGAAGCTTGGTTGAACGTATTCTGAGCGGATTCAGCTCAGGAATCAATGGCGATACCAGGCACCGGCAGAATGCCATAGGCCGAGTGGCGAAGGTAGCCCGCTTCATACATACTGCTCAGTGCTAGCGCGCCAATGCACAAACAAGCACAAACACAGAGCAAACGATTTTCTGCTGGATCAATTCAACAGAGCCTGCTCACCCAATTTGCCGGCAAGCCTTGGCTGATGGAGTGCTATAGACTTAGAGTAATTAGTGTGGTGTGTGGATTAATTAGCGCGTAGCCGATAAGGATCGAGTGGAAGGGGAGGATGATCGGAACTTTGAAAGGTGTTGGAGAAGATGAAGGAAGATGAAGGAAGAGGCAAATGGAGACGAGAAGGGTGGGTGCAGAATGACGGAGTGATGCGTAAGAGCGGCACAGAAGAAGGACCAGCTTACGATTCAAACAGTCAGAAAATGGTTAAACGGGATGGCCGTAGGGTAAGCGCCGTTTGATCAGCGGTGGGTAGAGCTACACGTGCGGTGGGACGAGTTGGATTGGCTGGACGACTGTGAAGTGAATAATTTCCAAAAAACTTAGCCCCTACCCAAATCCGGCCGATCAGGCGAGATGAATACCCGGTAAAGGAATGTGGAACTCACCTGGATTCGGAAGACCTGAAATCCGGGTTTATTTCTTTCCTTGGAGATTCTGGCTGTTGATCCTTGCTGATTTCGAGGGCGGTGGTAACTTCGGGACGATTGCCGCGGAGAGCGTGTTTAGCGAATGAGCTCGGAGTTGCAGACGAGTTTGCTGAGGGTGGGTGGTGATGATAACTTGGAGTGGTGAAGTGAAACTAACCCAGTTAGCTTGAGCGAATGATGGGGTGAAACCGCCTTTTTTGAAGCCGCCACACGGGCCAGCAGATTGTTCTTGAGATTTGCTGGAAGAAGTACAAAGCAACCGAGCCGATGATCGATCAGGCGATCGGTCCGGATTCAAATAGGTTGATGAGACGAAGAGCCGTCGAAAGTCGAGCAGAAAGATGGAGAAATCTCAGGCGTTTGCGATAACAGTAGGGGATGAATCGAAGATGGCTGGAGAACGATTGATAAGCTACTATCGGGACTACTGTATCCTAAGCGAGTAGAATGGGGCAGAAAATCAATTTTCTGACGGCGTGGGGGATCAATCAACAGATTGACTGTAATGAGAACGATATTTAAGTGACAATAGAGGACCGGCGGGTGGAAGGTAACGAAGGATAAAAAGAGTAGAATGTTCTTGGTTTGTTATAGCGTCTTAAGGGCTTGTTGTAAGGGGAGAATGACTGAGGCCTTGGGTACTGCAATGGTATTCTTGCACGTAAAACCAGTTTTGCAAGGGATCAAAGGGCGGGGAGGGTGGGCGTTGCCTTTATAAGCGTGGAAACTAGCGGTGGAAACTTCGCAATGGGTATAGCAGATGTAAAGGTGGCTGTGGAAGAGGCAATGGCTGGCAATGGTACTATGATTGTTGTTTAATTCATCCGGTGTTGAGGCAGTATGGTTGGAAAGGTGTTGTGTGACTGTCGGAAGTTCTGGGAAGATCGAATGGAAGCACCAGCATTCGACGAGCTTTTTAAACTGCCAGACGCTACATACAGCCGGGCACAGTACGTTTGTGTGGTGTGGTTGGCTCAACGTCCGATGGTAGTTAAAGAGATCGAGTGGGCAGTCGTTGTTAAGGAAACATACAGTGATGTAGTGCCACGACCGGGATGAATAAATTCATTCCTACATACACGCACTTACCGGAGTGAGGCTATCGGCTGTTATCGGGCAATGCGATTGAAAGATGGTTGGTCAAGGTCCAGTGGACAGCGGGCTCGATTGTGAAGTTTTGGTCAATGGTTGGGAAGTGGTGTTGTAATGAGACGGTTGTTCGATTATGAGCCTCGTTGCTTAATATCTTGGACGAAGAATTTCTTGCAAACAGGTTCGAGTGGGGGCACAAGGAGCTCTTGGCTTCTTAAGGGTGGAGTCGGCTTGCTCTGCAAGAAGTGTGAAAGTGGCAACCCATGTTATGCACCCGGCATCCGGCGGATTTTCAACCGGTGAACCAAAGCTCGACACGCGGAGTGGATGAGAATGAGCACTCAGGAGTGCATACACACACAAGAGAAGTTTGTTCAAATGAAAACACCATGACGACCGAGCCGTGGCCATCACCCGGCTGCCGATTCGGTAGTTCCGGAAAAGACAAGTCAAAAACCGCAGTCGGCAGAGAGACCGGCGGAGGCTAGGGCTGTTCTATAGCTGGCCGGAGGCCTCTCCACTCGGGAACGGGGATGCAGTCCGATTCCCTTTGCACAGTTCGATCAAAGTGCACTTGATCCGCCCGGAAATGGTCGATAGCAGGAAATGACTACAAGTAAATAGCAGGAATCATGTCACTTGGCACTGGGCAACCCAGCCCACAGCACTTTTCATTTCCAAATCCGCTGCAGTTTTCTGATTTCTGATCAGTGCCAGGGTCGGCGATGACTGATTACCATTCCCGGAGAGTGGTGCTACATCATCCCGGAAGCATGATAGGAGCGGTAGGGCATCTTTGCGCTCGCAACAAGGCTCCAAAATCAACGACAGTGAGTATGAAATATCATTAATGCTTCGGCAAAAGGTATTGCCTGTCCCTGAATCTGCCTGTGAACCCTCTATATGCTGGACAACCCCGAGTGTCTTAGTTTTGTGGTGCTCCCAGTAACATTTGTTTCCTTTTCCTTAGAAGACCGATCCCTTGTTGGAAGTGGAAAAAACGATTCAAAATTGTTGTCTTCTTTGACTGTCCCGTGTTGTGCAGCGCTCGGGTGACGTCCCTGCATTGATTTGCGATGAAAATCGTTTTGGATACACCAGTATCAGATTCTGAATATGCATCCAGCGAAAAGCAAACGAACTCAGACAAATGTCAGCGGAAAATATCGGGATCTTTGCAGATTGCGACGATGATGAGTCATTTGCCCGTCCGGCGGAGTTGAGGTTGACACGTCGATGGTTTATCCCAAGTGGAGGCCGGCGAGAAGGGTGGATGTATGCACCTTTTGTCCTGACGTCATAGGGTTTGCATGCATGTTGGGCATAAACATGGGTTGGTGCGGGTTGGTGATAACCACACACCAATTCCTCTAGCTGCAGTTCTTCATTACTGCAACAAATCAAACCGATCATGCCGAGACTTCCTCTGTGTTCCCCGAAGCCAGGAGAGAACGAGATTGCCGACCAGATTCGTCAACGTCGTCATCCCCGTGACCTCATCGCTCTCGATCGTAAGCTTGGGTCTGCATACTTCTCCCCTCATTGAACATTTCACTCACTTCTATTGGCTCTGTGGTCATCCAGGTATCCTACTCCACAATCCACTGGTAGCAGTGAGTGCGATCGACATCATTCATCGGGCTTTGTGCGGAACAGTTAGAATATTATCGACCGGCTTGTTCACAAGCTCTCTCTGCTTTTTCCAAACAAAAACGGATCTTGTAGAGTGGTTGGAACAGTCTCTTTGGTGCCATTCGAACGCACAGCAGTTTACCCGACGATTTCAGGGAAATTTTGGTAACCGAGCCCATGTTCCTCTCTTTCACGTCCATCCATACTGACACGAGTTATGTGGCAGATTCTTAGGGTAGCCGCGTTAAACTCGGCGCCTTATGAATGGATTCAGCATGAAAAAGTGGGAAGAGTCGCCGGTCTGACGACCCCTCAATTATTGCGCATCCGTGACACTCTCAAACCCCTCACCGATACCCTCGATCGGTCTCATGTTCCATTATCGGATCTATATTTGGCGGGACTGGCGTTCACGGATAGCATGACAAAGGAAATTCAAGTCAGGGATCTGACCTTTGAAAAACTCAAGAACGAATTCAGCCGTCTCGGCAATCAGCCGGAACAAGTCAACAAGATGATCTTGGATGCTGTGGCGACGGTATCGGGATATAACATGGTTTCGCGGATGCTCGTTGGGCTCGAAATTGGGGACGATCGGGATCAATCCGTCGACTTACCTGGCCTAGAAACTCGGACTGAAAAGCTGCTCATGCGTGACGGTACTCCACTGAATGTTCGATACCAGCATTTGGATTCTCGACCAACGCTCATGTTCTGTAATTCATTGCTCACCAACATGAGAATGTGGGACTGGATCCTTCCGAGTCTAGCTACAAAATACAACCTGGTCTGCTTTGATCAACGCGGACACGGACAAGTTGAGTAAAAAAGGTACATGGTCGTCTCAAAGGATAAAGTACTGATTGCACATTTCGAATGTTTGAATTTGCTTGTGTTTTCATGATGATAGTCCGGGATCCCGAGGACTGACTGCACGATCAGTCAGCTAGCTGATGATGTGTGCGAGATTGTGAAGCAATTAGGAATACAGACACCATTGCACAGTTTGATAGGAGTATCACAAGGCGGGGCGACTACGTTAGAAATGTCTACTCGTCATCTGAAACTTTTCAAGCACTACGTTGTTTGTGATACGCAACCCTCTTCGCCCTCCGGAGCTCGAGATGCCTGGGAGTCGCGAATCCGATTGGCGGAAGGCTCAGATGATGGATTGAGAAAGTTATCAGAAGCGACACTTTCCAGATGGTTTCCGATCGAATCGCACATGAATCAGCCCAATAACCCTACCTCAACGTGCATACGTAGGATGATAGAAGAGACTAGCATTGGGGGATTTAAATCAGGCGCAGCGGCTTTGTGCGATTATCGAGTTGATGAGGATCTAATCCCCTGTGACGAAGATCAGAAAGTCATGTTGGTGGCCGGTGAAAGAGATGGCATATTACCAAAAGTGTTGGAAGAACTCGCAGCAAGATTGATTAAAGCTGGCAAACCCGTAAAATTCGTCCCTGTTCCCGGGGCTGGACATTTACCAATGGTCGACCAACCTTTGAAATTTTTGAACATCCTCGAAGCGTTTTTGGATAGCTGAATGATCCTGCTCTAGTCTCACATCCTTTTGGCTACAATCCAACTGCGTAATGTATCTCTAGACTTTCCATTTTCTGCCAGCCGACCCAATAAAAACGGTAGGGCTCTGTGTATGTTTCAATGCTCATCATTAAAGTATTTTTTGTCATGAAAATAGAGAATCATTATGGTCTCCATGATTTATTTTTTACTTTGAAGCTACGGAGAGCCACCAACATTCTAAACACGCTGTTTGGGCTAGCTTAACAAAGCCTCTCGGGCGGAGGGTCCGGGGGACCCCGCCCGGATGCGGGAGGGGCGGCTTCGCCGCCAGCCACAGCGAGCCTCCCACCAGGGGGGATTTGTGTTAAGTTAGCTGTTTGGGGCTTCACATCGATGCAGGTGAGTCCCAATGAGTGGAGTCAAAGATACATACGAGTTCTTGAAAGGGATTTGTTTTGTGCAGATTTAGACCTAATTTCTTATCAACAAAAGTGCCATATTAGCTGCAAGAGAAACCTACTTCAATTTGGTGGTTACTTCAAATTGGCGTTGAAAGTCCTACATATGTATTCACTAAAACCAGACACACCATGAAGGATGCATTAATAAATTATCAACACTCAACACTGACTATCAACACTAATATTAGGAGTGACTTCAGGAGAAATGCATCTAAACGATGATTTGAAACACAAACTATCCGACAAAAGCCATTGATTGAATGAGATGATTCTAGTGCTTTTAATCAGAGACATAAGAGAAAGAGGAAGAGAAAGATATGATTGTTTTCAGGCAATTCATGCTTTCCAAATTAAGGTAAAGAACAGGGTTCAAAAGCCATTTTGCTAGTTGCTTGGAATCGGTTGGCATTCTTTCTTCAGCCAGTTCAGTGTTCTTGAATCATGGGTTAAAAATGGGCTCAATTTATCTAAAACTACTCATAATTTGTTCCCAACCCCGCAGCCAAAGGAAGAAGAGAAGTCAATTTCGCCACTCGGGCCTTTTGCAAACTCAATCAATAAGACAGGGAGAAAAGACATACCGAGTTGATGGTACGAATTAATCCATCCAATCTGATTTGGGTTTAGCAAGCTGAGGTCTAAAAGTTTAGTTTGGATCGGACACATCGTCAAATTCTCGAAGCCCAAAAACGGTTTAGTGTTGTTTTCGTTTGGAGGGTCAGGACTAAAGCGTTTGATTTCTTTGACAACGACAACTGATTCAATCCGTATACCAAAGCCTTCATCTTTATAGTAACCAGGCTCTGGAAAACCATCACAGACCGACCAAAACAAAGTTTTAACAACCCATCGATCTCCTCAAAGGGAAGGAAGGGTAACATACCATTGGATACAGTCATACCGGCTTTCAAGCTGATTTGATCACATTGTGGTCGAGTTCCAATTCCTTGCGGCCCTTCATGTACATTCAGGAAATGACCAACACCGTGTCCAGTGCCATGGCGATAATCAAGGCCATCGAGCCAGAGGTATTGTCTGGCAAACGCATCCAATTGATAGCCCGTTGTTTTCTCAGGGAAGATCATCTGATCAATATTGATATGACCTTGTAAGACACGCGTGCATGCCCGTTTTTCTTCGGCTGTCGGAACACCAAAGTGCTTTTTTAAGGTTTCCTCGAGTCAATTACCTTGATTGGGGAAGAAGAAGGGAGAGAGGGAACACGTACCCAGGTCCGAGTCACGTCAGTCGTACCATCAAGGTATTGGGCACCTGAATCACATAGGTAGACTTGATCTTTGTCGATGATAGCTGACCCGGTCGCAGGAGGGCTATAGTGGATAATCGCTGCATTCTTTCCGGAACTAGAGATCGTATCAAAGCTGAGACCTTGGAAGAATTCTCCGCCCAACTGTTTCCTAAAAGATTCCAATTTGAGGGCCGCATCATATTCGTTCAAAGGTTTCGCATCGGGAGCCAAGAGATTCTCTTCGAGCCAGGCGAAGTAAGTCACTAGAGCTGCTCCATCACGCAGGTGGGCATTCCTGAATCCTTCGATCTCGGTCGCATTTTTGATCGCTTTGAGATCTTGGAGGGGCGATCTCAATTGGATCGTGTTAGATTCTCCGCCAAGATGGCTTTCAACTGCCAGAGAGGTAGTTGGCGAGATTAGTACCTTTCCATGCGGGATCGCAGATGAGCTTGTAGATTTCAGCTTGCTATCATGGAGCTCCTGTAAAAACGTCCATACGGAATCGTAGGGTCTAGTTTGAATACCATTTTCTCGTAGATACTGATTGAGATTCGGGTTAAGTTGTTTTTCGTTTACAAATAGAATAACTTGCTCTAGAATATCAATCCATAGGTAAGAAAAGAATACCGGGTTATATGCAATATCACTTCCTCTGAGATTCAGACACCAAGCGACTTCATCCAGTGCGCTAACCACGACCCCAATCAAGTCTCGTTTGGAATCATTCAATGATTTTAATCGATCTCGAATCTTTTCCAACTTCTCAGAGGTCGATTTGCCGGAATACTTGAGCTCCAATATCCTGAGTTGATTGTGCGGTCTCTCTGGTCTTGAAGAGGCCCATTCGATGTCGACCAAGTTGTCTTTTAAGCTGATCAGCTTGGCTGAATGCACCTCGAGCTTCGCAGATAGATCGTGAGAGTCCTTGACGCTGAACAGAGCAGGATCAATCCCGATTTGCAACCCGGTCGGATTCTGACCATCAACGTTGTCGAGATGATCAGCAGCAGCCTTGATGAGGTATTCTTGCCAAGTAGGCACACCTTCGAGCCCCTGTTTCATTAAGGTCCAATGCGAAGGATGAAGTTGCTTTGCGGCTTGATTGAAGTATCTGCCATCCGTGAAGAGCAGACTCCGTGGTTGATCGAGCAAGACCAAGGCTGTTCCGGCGGACCCGGTAAAGCCGGTGATATACTCTCGCCTGGCATCGGCTGGACAGATATATTCACTTCCGTGAGCATCCTCTGTGGGTACGACGTAGATCGAAACGTGGTTGTTTTTCATCAGCTCCTTGACTCCTTCCAATCGTTTGCCGGTGTTGATCGGTGGCGGCAAGATGTTCTCCTCTCGGTTCATGCTGGGCATATGTTGATGGGTTTGATGGTAAGATCTGGTTGATAGGAAGCTGTTGAAACGATGGCTGACTGTTATCGTTGGTGTTCGTTTGACGATGGAGTGAAGTTGGGAAGGAACCCGGAACAGAAGCATCTCAACTAATGGTTTCATGACGTCATCCGACCCCCCTGAAAACCATGGGCATTTCTCCAGATTTCTCCCCGTAAATATTGTGTTTTGTAGAATGCTTGGACGGATGGTCCTGTTGCTGTGCACAAATCATGGCATTCTGTAATTCCATTTTTTTTGTTTTTACCTCGAATGGTGAAATAAAGATCATCATGATCATTTTCACTTCGGTACAGGCGGGCTCCGTATGGCAGAATGATGGAGATTAAACTGGGGCTGTGCCAGACAACCCCATAACTGTAGCATTCAACTTCACTCTTGAAGTCCAACCATTAAGCAAAACACAATAAGGGCCTGTACCACACGAAATCTGTTTTTCCCGCGCAAGGAAAACAGCTTTCTTTTTTTCAATATTCAGTTTATCAAGAGGTAAAAACAGCCTCCCACAATCGTGTACCACAACTGCAGGCTTCCTGCACTGCTCTCCTGGCCCAAACTGTGTATGTACATACATAAATACATAACACATGGGTCCGGGGGGGATGGAAGGTCCTCAACACTAGACCAATACATTCATTGTGTATTGGTCCAAGATGAGAGGAGGTGGGCCCAAACCTCTCCCTTCCAATACAATGTATCGATCTGAGGAGAACACTCCCCTTCTTCCTCTTGGACCGATTGTATATCGGGCAGAGAGGAAGACGGGGAGGATTCCTCTCGGACCGATCCAATAGAGCGGTCCGAGAGGAAGGGGTAGAGAGCTACTCGATACATAGTATCGGTGGCAGAACCCTCTCTCTTCCTCTCCAGCCGATCTAGTTGTATCGGTCGGAGAGGAAGGAGAGAATTCCTCTCATACTGATAATATCAGTCTGGGAGGATAGACGGACCGACATGTTGGGTCGGTCCGAGGTGAGAGACGGACCAATACATATGTTGAATCGGTCCGAGATGAGAGAGAGACCGATACCCATGTTGCATCGGCCGAGGAGAGAGGCCCCGGTGTCTTGGTTGGAGGGGGCTCAGCAGAAGGAAAACACCTATGAGAAACAGGGTCAGACCTGTTTCTGGAAATTGATCGTTTTGAACGAAAAACGAGTTCTGGTTTCCCCCAAAAACAGGTGCTGTGGTACACGTTTTCGAGGGGAAACTGTTTTTCGTGAGGAAAGTCGTTTTCCGGCCGAAAAACAGCTTTTTGAGCCACTATGGTACAGGCCCTAAAACACATTCAGCTGAAATTCTGCGGCGAGCTGCGGCGCACACTGCAACCGTCAATACTCACCAAGTTTCTCCGGACAGTTCTTGCTTTCGGAGAGTCACTGCGGGACGGCGTCCCCCTTCCAATAGAGGGACTTTAATAGTTAGGGTAGGTTCTTGCTCCAGCCAAACTTTTTCTGATTTCTTCATGCATCATTTCTACTTGCAAAGTATGCATCCAAGTATGGCTCCGGAATCAGAGCAACAACCCCAGAAAATTCAACAATAAGTTGGCCACCGCAACCACTACCGTGAGTACTGAAGCGGTTTTACCCAACGTCCACCAACTTTGGGAGCTTCTTCTGGAGGAAGCGGAATTTACCAATGCCAGCCACGAGACCCGCTCAGGTTTGACCAGCCTGATTCATACCACATTTTTGCCTGCAATTTGCCCCTCAGGCAACCATGTCTTTTCGGGTCATTTCTGTATCCAAAAAAAGTAGGGATAGTATTTTGGAAAATGAGATATGTATTTAATCTGTCCATCATTGGTAGCTATGGACCTCTACCTGCAGAGGAAAGTTTTATAGTCATTGGTATCGTTACACGAAACTTGGTAATGGTAACCGAGTTACCGACCAAAGATGAAGGATCTACATTCATATTTTGTATTCAACACTTTCTTTTAGACTGCTTGTTGACCTTGAAAAGATTGCGCAACGTAAGGAACGTTATGTTGAATTGGAGGACAACATGTGAAATGCTCTGTAGAAGATGCATGTCATGTCATACAAAATAATTCAGACCAGTCTGACCACAATTTTCCTTCATCACACCACGAGTAGAGTCTCATGTGGTATGATTTCGACAAAGAGCTCGACTCCTGAAGCTGGAATGAGGAGAAAAAAAAATTCACAAGAAAAGGATCGAAAGACTGGCGGTTTGGATTCACAATCCTACGGTCACTTTTGTTTTTGGCAGTTATCTTCGAAATCGCTAAGACCAAGTACTGTCCCGTCAAGCTGTAGTTGCAAAAAATCAGGTCTTGATCTCTCTACAGGCCCCGTCACAAAAGTTGACACCTACTTTCACTCCTGGTTGGCAGCAAGCTTGAACTTGACGTTTAGAATTGGGATCATCGCAGGTGAACTCGTCGTCCACCGCACGGGCGCTTAGGACTAGAAGGTTTGATAATAAGAACAAATACACATAAGCTTGAGTCTTGCCACCGTGAATCAGAAATGGAGATGTGACTTACGAATGATGCCAGAATTGTCTTGATCAGGATCGTTGGCCTGTGATCCGGTGCCCATGAGATAGCGGCCACAGGCAGCAATCGAGTATTCTCCACAACACGAAAAGCATTGGATGTAAGCTTGATCTTGAATGAGAATCGCGATCAAAACAGGAACCAAGTTGGATAAAAGCATTGTAGACTGTTGAGGTGGAGAATCGAATTTGAATGTGCAAACGCGTCAAGCTATGTAGATTCCTACGCTATTTAAAAACACTTTTATACGTTGGAGTTGGAGGAATGCGGCCAGGCATGATTCACGCTGGGGCAACAGTGATACGGATATGTTTACTGTACCTCCCACGTGCTTGGTTACGATAAGAACTCCCGTCTTTAGTTGTTAACTTGTTGGGTAGCTATGTAGCTCCAGAGGTAAACACATACAGTACCATGTACTGATACAACAGCAGGGTACAGCTAATTACGAATCAAGGCCAAGACAAAAAATAAACTCCTCGCTCCGCCACATGACACAACCTTGGCACGAGTCCCTCACCTGCCCGGGGGCAGGGGTGCAATGCGCCTCGCACGAAGTGCTGCCTTCCGTTCTCTGTTCAGTCAGAGATCCTGCCGCGGGGCTGCCTCTTTGGGACTCTCACTGAGAGGCTTTGTTAGGCTCGCACGTTACCGAGTAAAATCATTTCTTGCCAGTTTTCCAGCGCGGCAGATTAATTTGGTGATACTGCTCAACTCATCAGGCCTACGTGCTATGTGAAGGCATCACCAGCACTGGCAGCCCTTTTTTCATGCGACCTGGAACCAACATCTTGCCGGCGAGGTGTTTTTTGTAAGGTTTTCAGACCCGTCGCTGGAGGAGGAGGAGTCTGAAGAGAAAGTGATAAGAGAGGAGCCGATTTATACTCTTCCTGTTTTGGGACTCAACCCAGGTTGTTGTCACCCATTCCGGCTCCGAACTTAACAAGGGCCTTTGAGACGTCGGGCCCCCCGGGGCCGGGGGGTATGCTGAACTCGCGAAGCGAGCTTCAGTTCCTGCCGAGGGCCATCGGAGGCTTGCTTCGCAAGACCGCCCGCAGCAGCGAGGCATGCTTTCTGGCAACTTGACAAAAGTCCCTCGTACCCACTTTGCTAGAGGGGCGCGGGCGGCGTGTGCAACCCCAATAACATTGGTAGAGGGACTTCCTGCAATCACAGTTTCATGGCATGACAAAATGAGTTTGTTGTGGAGCACACTCTTTCCGCACTACACCTCACAGACTTTGCCAACCTTGATTTTTTTTTTGCCATGGATGATGGCCTGCATTTTGCTGTCATCATGGTCTATTCAGAATTTTAAAATTAAAATTACAAGTACTTAATATTCTCCTTTTCCAACCAACCTTAGTTAAAAGTGTTAAGACAGTCTATGTTTTTCTCTCTTCTTTTTCCTTTTTCTGCTACACACATTTTCTTTTCATTTCATACACGTCACCCATTGTATGTAGTGTACCTGAGACCACGGGCGGGGAAAATCCCTTTCCTCATCCTTCCACACCCAACGCTTGCTCACCCTACCTTGTGCCTGTTGCTCTCAGGTACAGTAGTTTCCTTCTTTCAATTGTCTCTTTCTGTTTTTCCTTTTTCTTCTTTCTC
Source organism: Puccinia triticina (assembly GCF_026914185.1). NCBI lineage: Eukaryota > Fungi > Basidiomycota > Pucciniomycetes > Pucciniales > Pucciniaceae > Puccinia > Puccinia triticina. Next base: position 4,116,221 of record NC_070562.1, read on the forward strand.
TGCCTCTTTGTGTGCAATGATATGATCCTTCCAAACCCTACCTTATGCCTGTTGTTCTCAGCCTGGTTTAGTTCATCAAAAAATTCCAATGACACAAATTAAAAACAGGCATTGCAGTGAAAAAAAAGATGAGCTCAATGCTGTCAGCTCCTGAGAAAGCAATTATTGCCCCAATATTTGTTGGTATGATTGGGAGCTTTGATCAAAAGGTGGTTGAGGCTGCCAGGTGGTTTTGTGAGGTGTTGACCCTTGACCAAAGATGGGAGGTGAGCTGGGTGAAAGGTGAGATGCATACCAGGTGAAACTTGGGTGCACCTTGGCTATCACCCATATTTACCCTGCACCAAAAATTATCACTCACCCACTGTACAGTGGGTGCACTGAAGTTTTTGGGACTAGACTTTTTATTGCAGAAGCTTGCGCCACAGACCTGAAGTCATGGGATTGGCTACAGGGGTGGAAAATAAGCTCCCAAGGATAATAATGAAAAAAAGATGAAAAGTGTGAAAATTATCCAATCTAATGCAAATTGCTCAGAATCTTTACTAGTGCTTAAACCAAAGAGAGAAAATTAGAGAGCACAGTATGGCATGTGACAGGAATGATAAAAAATGAGAAAAAAAATTGCAACCGTCTTGAATGATTTTAAATTTTATTGGATCAAACAAATTTGGTCAAGTTGGTGTTGATTTGGCCTACAGCTGCCTGAATTCTATTTCAAATTGGTGGATACCTCATTCACCCAAAAAATCATTGAAACTGGTTTCAATTTTGATCATTCTTGTCACATGTCATATTGTGCTCTCTAATTTTCTCTCTTTGGTTTGAACACTAATAAAGATTTGGAGCAATTTGCATCAAAGTGGATAATTCACACACTTACCAGATTTTTCATTGCAGAAGCTCAGGCCACAGACCTGAAGGCATGGGGTTGACCACAGGGGTGGAAAATAAGTTCCCAAGAATGTGTTAAGGTCTGTTCTGTGGAGAGGAAGATGGGGTTTGGGTTCTGGGGTTCTGGGGGTTCTGGATCCAAGATGGTAGATTGCAGGATGAGGAAGAGGCTTGGATCTCCAGCCTCTCAAACCTTGAGTATGGTCCGTGACATGTACGTGTAGTCTATGTACATGTGAGTCTGCGCTGCGGAGCCCGCGCTACGGCTCATAACATTATTTCCCCTTTAATGCCCAAGCCACCCCCTTTTCTGGTTGGTCAATGAGAAAAAAATCCTCCTCTTTTGGCTCTGCATTCTGTCCCCGGGCAGCATTAAAAAACCCAGTGGGAAAAAGCTTGCCCTCTCACTTTCTTCTCCGCGTCCTCCGATGCCTGGCTGCCGCCTCCAGAAATTTTGAGTTAAACTCCGCCGGTAGGTCTCCACTGTTCTTCAAGTTTGCCTCCGGCTCCCAAGAATTTTCCGCCGGTCCAAATCCGCGCCAGCTGACAAGGTATTGAGTCGTCCGCCCTCTCCGCCGGCTGTCCAGTATTCCGTCAACCTCCCACTCATCTCCGCCGTTGACTGTTACTGGCTCCGGGGTCTGCCGCTGTTGGTGGGCGATCTTGTCGGGCTTGTGTTTGCGGAGTACTGACACGTGGAAAACTGGGTGGACTCCCTGCATGGAAAGCGGAAGGGTCAGTTTGTAAGCGGAGGTTGAAATTCTGCTAGCTATTGGGAATGGTCCAAGCCAGCGGTGTTCCAATTTGGGGCTGGGGCGTGTTGTCGAGATATTGCACCCATCTAGCCAAACCTTGTCTCCACTGTTCCATTCCGGTGTTTTCCGCACTCTGCGGTCAAACTGGCTTTTCATGGCCTCCTGCGCCGCTTCTAGACAGTGCTTCAGTTCTTCCTGTACCTCCGCAAGCTGGCGGAGTCGCTCCGCCACCGCCAGTACACACTGTCCCGCCAATGGAATTCAGCTGTACGATGGGTTGAAACCGTAATTTGCCTTGAATGGTGACACCCCTGTTGACGTGTGATTGTTGTTGTTGTAAGCAAATTCCGCCGTTGCCAGGAGCGGAGCCCAATCGTCCTGTCAATAGCTCACAAAATGGCAGAGATATTGCTCCACCGCTTTGTTTGCGATTTCCGACTGTCCGTCTGTCCTTGGATGGTACGCCGTAGATGGTTGGAGGCGGATGCCAAGTCTGTTGTACAATTCCCGGGTGATTTGGGATACGAAAATGCTCCCTTGGTCGGAAACAATAGTCTTTGGAGTGCCGTGGAGTTTCCAAACGTGCTCTGCCATCAGGTCCGCTAACTGCTCCGCATTCATGGACTTCCTGCAGGGGATAAAGTGTGCCATCTTTGTCAGACGGTCAACAACAGTCAGTATGCTGTTGTGGGAGCGGGATTCAGGTAGGTCTGTGATGAGGTCATAGCTGATGTCCATCCACGGCCCCACCGGAATTTGCAGCGGCTCCAGTGTCCCAAATGGCTGTTGCGTCAAGGCTTTAACTCTTTGACAAGAATCACATCCATCCACGTATTGGTTGACAAACTTCTTCTGGCCGTTCCACACAAAACTCCGTCGGACCAGGGCAAGGGTGCAGGATCGGCCTGGGTGGCCCGCCGCTTTGGTGTTGTGTTGGCTCTTCAGGATCTTGGTCCGCAGTGCTGGGTCCGCCGGTACCACTATCCACCCTTTGTCGTACAAGATGCCATCAGTCTCCGTGTATCTGTTCCGGTTACCTGTGGGGGTTTTCAAGGATTCTATCCATCCGGTCAGTTGGGCATTGAGTGGGGTCAATTCTCTGATTCTTGCAATGATCTCCGCATCAGCCATTGCCAGTTCATTTTCCGCTCCGTGCTCCGCGTTTATCCCCAGTACGTCTACCTCAAACCAGTGCTCCGCCTCCGCCAAGTCAATTGATTCGTCCTCAAACCAGGATTCAAACTCCAATATCTCCGCAAAAGTCCGCTCTGTGATGTTATTGGGCTTCAGCAGCTGTCCAAAGGTCAGTTTTTCACCAGGGGCGGGGGCTAGGTCCGGTCTCCTTGATAGGGCATTGGGTTTGGTGGCTTGGCGGCCCAGGCAGAAGATGATTTCAAAATCAAAGCAACCCATGGTCTCCGCCCACCGCGCCTGTCGCCGAGTGAGCTCCTTGGTGGTCATGAAGCTTTCTAGGTTCCGGTGGTCCCTGTAAACAATGGCGGTCAGGCGGTGCGGGTTTCCTTCCAGGTACTGCCGCCACTCTTTGAAAGCGGCAACAATGGCCAATAGTTCCTTGTCGAAGATCTCGTAGTTCTTCTCCGCCTGCACCAATGATTGGGATAAGTAAGCGACGGGGTGGAGTTCTTTGTCTTTGTTGCAGACTTGATACAAGGCTGCTCCAAGCGCAAAGTCGGAGCAGTCACATTCCAGGATAAACAGCTTGTACGGGTCCGCAATCTTAAGTATCAGAGCGGAGGTGAAGGCGGTCTTTAGGCATTCGAAAGCGGAGTTACATTTTTCATCCCAGACAAAGGGGGTTTTTGCTTTGGTCAGGTCGTGTAGAGGTCTGGTCTTCCCCAAGAAGTGGTCAATGAACCGGCGGTAAAAGTTGGAGAATCCAATGAACCACTGAAGTTCCGTAACGTTCCGCGGTGCGGGCCACTCCGTCACCGCCTTCACTTTTGCGGGGTCCATTCTCATCTGGTTACACGCAATTAAGAGTCCAAGATATTCCACCTCCGGTTTCGAAAATTCACATTTCTCCGGTTTCAGCCATAATTGATGCTTGCTCAGGGTCTCCAGGATTCCGTTGACCGCCGCCGTGTGATCGGAGCCTTTCTGTGTGTATACCATAATGTCATCCAGGTATGCGGCGGTGTCCTTTCCAATTTGTCCAAGGAGAATGTCCTGCATGAAGTATTGAAAGTATCCCGGCGCTCCTGTGGGTCCAAACGGCATGGTGAGCGGAGCAAATCGCCCCACCTTGCAGATGAACACTAGCTTATCCTCATCTGCCTCCGCCACTTGGAGGTTTCCGTAGGCCTTGCGGAGGTCCAGCTTCGTGAAGGTGTCGGCGTCTAGCAGGCTGTCAACCAGGTCAATGGTCAGCGGAAGGGGGTAGCGGTTTTTCACTGTCAGTGCGTTGAGTTTTTGGTAGTCAAAACAGGGGCGAAGGTTTCTGTCCTTCTTTGCGGTGAATAGAACTGGGGCCGCCCATGGTGACGTGGTCCGCCGGATTGTTCCGCTGGCCAGTCCTTCCGCAATCAGTGTGTCGAGTGCCTGGTTCTCCGCCGGTGAAAGCGGAATGATCCGGCTTGCTTGTGGTGTGGCTCCTGGGACTAGGTCAACACAGAAGTCATACTTTCTTTGTGGCGGTAGGCTCTTAGCGCTGGATTTCCGGAACATGTCGATGAATCGATGGTAGCACTGCGGGACAAGTTCCTCGACGGTCCGTGTTGCAATAGCGGCCTTTCCCGCCGCTGCTAGCCGGGCAGAGGTCGACCACGATGTCTTGGCGGTGCTAATCTCTGCAGTGTACAGTTCTAGGAGAGAAAGGGGCTTGCCAGCTGCTTCGGAAAATGATTGCGGAGAAACTTTATTGGAATCACATTGCGGGGGCGGTAAAATACACACCCCCTTGTCACAAATCCTAGCTTTCCCCATCATGGGCCCTTGGCCCTCTGTTGAGGATGTTTGCAGAGTGGACGATACCGCCGAAGCGGCAGCAAAATTGTCGGCGGGGTTGGCGGGGTTCTATTCCAGCTGCGGGGGGGCGGGATTCCAGTCGGGGTGCAGAGTACTATCTACGGGGACAAAAAGCTTGCCAGCCGTTTCAGGGAGTATGGAAGGGGGTAGTCTATTGAACTCACATTGCGGGGGCGGTAAAACACACACCCCCTTGTCACAAATCCTAGCTTTCCCCATCATGGGCCCTTGGCCCTCTGTTGAGGATTTTTTTGGAGTGGATGAAGCTGCGGAGGCAGCTGCAATGTTGGAGTGGTCGGAGCGGAGTGTGCGGGTGGTCCAGTCAATTTGGTGTCCGTTTTTGCGGATCCATGGCATCCCAAGGATGCCGTCGTACGTGTCTTTCAGTCGGATGATGATGAATTTTGAAGGGCAGGGTTCTTCATTCAGGGTCAGGTCGATCTCATATGCCGCTCGGGATGTGGATCCATTGAATCCCGACACTGTCCGCCTTGAGGCGGTGGTGTTGCGGAGTAATCCCGCCGCGGCGGCATAGGACTCGCTCAACACATCATGGGTCGCTCCGGAATCAATGTAAAAGGAGGCAGGGGGTAAGGGGTTCTGGGGTTTGGCTCTGGGAGTTGTGATGGTGCAAGAGATGAAACATCTGGGTTCAATTTCATTTCTGGTTAAAGTTTGACTAGCACCAATACTACAAGACAACTCCGCCGCGCTCAGGAAAGGCACAACCTTCATTCCTGAGCGCCTCCATTTTTTGACGAGTCGGCCCGGCCTTTTCCGCCTTTATCCGCTGGTCCGCCTCCGCCTATTGCCGCCATCCCTTCCACTAATTGTCGGATCTGATCCTCCATTGCCGCAATCCTGGCGTTTCCGCGGCCTTTTCCCTTCTTGGTCGGACAGTCGCGGGAGATGTGGCCCTGCGCTCCGCATTGGAAACAGAGTCCTTCCCGCATCATCCGGGCCTTCTTGGAGTTGGATAGCCATCTGTTTAACGCCAATAGGTCCATGGCGTCGGGGTTGATCTTCTGTTTAGCCGGCGCTGTTCCGGCCTCTGCTCCGCTCATTGCCGTGTCAAGCTCCAGGGCCAAGGTAGCAACCTCATTAATGGTTGTGAATGCGGTGCAGGAAACAATGAGTGCCATCTGGATGTCCCGCTTCAGACCTTGGCGGTACTGGCTGAGGAGGGTGGGGATTTCCCATCCCGCTGCGGAGGCGTGCTGGACGAAGGTGTGGGTGGAGTCCGCCACAGAACCGGTCTGCTTCAGCGCTCGGAGGGCTCGTTCCGCCTTTGCCTTCTTTTCCGGGTAGAAAAACATGCCCCGGAAGGCCGCCGTGAACTCCGCGTAGGTCAGGGTGGGTGGTTCCACTGCTGCCTGGTCAAGGAACGGGGCTGCCCACACGCCCGCGGGTCCGGTCATGTACAAGGACACAAAAAGGATTTGTGTTGTGTCGGTCGGGAACAAGTGCTTGTTCACAGTCATATAGATACCAACCTGGCGGGCAAACGTCTCCGCCACCGCTCCGCGTTCTCCATTGATCTTGTTGGGTTGAGCGATCTTGGGGGTCTTGGTTGCGGTTGGGGGAGGGGGTGGATTTGGAGTGCGGAGTGCGTCCTCCAACTTGGCCTCGGCCTGGCGGCATTTTTCCTCCTTGTTGTTGGCCTTCTTAGTAATGTCCGCCAGTTGTTGTTGGAGTTTGGCGGCTTTGGAGGCATCCATCGTATTGCTGTGTGATGTCGGAGCGGGATATTCAAGGTTTCTAGGAGTGGATTGCGGGATATTCAAGGTTTCGGAGTCTGGATGTTCAAGGTTTTGGAGTCGGAGCAATCTGGTTCTTGTTGGTCTGTTGGGTTCTTGGTCTTTGTCTCCGTTAAGTAGATCCTGCAATATGTTAAGGTCTGTTCTGTGGAGAGGAAGATGGGGTCTGGGTTCTGGGGTTCTGGGGGTTCTGGATCCAAGATGGTAGATTGCAGGATGAGGAAGAGGCTTGGATCTCCAGCCTCTCAAACCTTGAGTATGGTCCGTGACATGTACGTGTAGTCTATGTACATGTGAGTCTGCGCTGCGGAGCCCGCGCTACGGCTCATAACAGAATGATGATGAACAAAAAAAAATGAAAAATAAAAACAATGAAAAGCTTGCCAAAACCTTCAGCACACCTACAGTACCTACCATTTCCTTTGGAAGAGAAATCCATCATCATCCGCTCATGTCCCTCCACTCGCGTTTAGGTTGCCTCCCTCCCCTCCGAAAAAGATGATACAAGCCAACCAAACAGAAAACAAATGCTGTAGTGGAAGAAAGTTGTAGGATAATAATGACAACTCTACGGGAGGTATACAAAAAAGCATAGCACTTTAGAACTCAAAACTGAAAACTCAAAAGAGAAAGATCTACAAAATAATATGAAAAAGATGCGTGAGGGTAACATGAGGTGTATAAAAAAGACACGCCAGCCCGTCCGCCCCCCCCCCCCCAAAAAAAAAAAGTATCAACCAACGAAGCTGATAGTGTCCCAGGCATTTTCGGGGGTTTTGAAGTCGATGGGTTGGAGATGTTTAGAGAGACTATTAGCGCGTTTTTGACGAAGAGATGAGTGGTAAGGTGATGACTTAGAGAGCGGAGAGTTTTCGTTGGGATCAAGGATAGTGGAGGGAGCCGGCGACGACTCGGCTGGATCGCTGTGGATGTTCCGGGCATCCGGGTCAGCGAGCGCATGGGCCGGTCGACCGGTGGGCTCCCACCGGGCAGGGGTCGGGTCGGACTTGATCCGGCGAACGGACGATGACGCCGGACTTTCTGGGAGCTCCTCGGGCCTAGGCTCGAGTAGATTCGCGGGCGGGTGGCTCCGTGTCGGCGGTCGATGCGGCAGCATGCTAGACGGACCTGACGTGGTGTCCGTCGGATCTTGCTCTCGTCCGTCGTCTTCGGCACTGATCGTCACCTTGACAATCTTCATCTGACCTGTTCGAGACTGTCCTCCTCCTGAGCTAGACCGCCCGATCACACTCACGATCGGCGCTAGAACGTGGGTCCAAATCATCTCGGAGCCTCTGCTCTGTTCACTCGAGCACCATCTGAGGAAGCCCAGTTTCAAGATCCCGTACAGTCTACGGTCCTTTCCAAATAGATACTCTGGCAGCAACACTTGGACCGGTCGACCAAACGTATTTGGACGCGTCTGGAGATCAAAAGATTCGATTGGGAGCCTTGGAGGGATATTTTTCAGAGATTCCGATGTTGTTGCTGGCTTGATTACGTTGGGTAAAAGATTAAAAAGATGTTTTGAGGATTGAGTCTTGAGGTTCTTGAAGAGGTAAAACAGTTTTTCGGAGTAGGAGCCATGTGGGACATTCTCTTTTGGACTGGGAATCGTATTAGGGTAGATCGTCGGGCGGGAGATGATGGGTGATAGATGGCTGAGGTCGTAGGTGGGAATCTTGAGACTTTCGAGATTGATGAGGGAACAATAGACCAGCCAGTACATCGTCCATCTCCTCAGCTCTTGATGATCGCTCGAATCTTCATCCTCAGTCCGGCTATGAATCCGATCGTGATGGACTTGGATGTGAGTCAGGACGCGCAGAGTGTTGAGAAGGGGGGCAAGGGAGACGAGTAAGTTGAGCAATAACTCTTGCTGATGCTTCCATAATTTCCTTAGTTGGATCCCTCCCAGGATCAGTGTTAGTAGGAATGGATAGGTCGACGATTTGGGCAAGATCGATGGTGTTAAGAAGCGCAGGAGTCGATAGATCGGCGATTTGACGAACAAATCCTCAAGAGTCGCCAGTTCCCTGATAAGCAAGAGTGAAAGGTACCTATAACACGAAGCAAAGAAAAACGGGAAATAAAAGAAGATTCAGTTTAGATCATCTCCTATCTCGGATTAACGGCTATGCCACTATGTAGGAGTATGTTTGTCGAAAACAAACCCAATTAGTTTGTTTATTAGACCTGTTTCACGATTTCCGTCATGAGAGAGAAGCCGGAAGACGAATTTGGAGATTGAGGTGGTGAATGGCAAGGTTTTCTGTATTTTTTGAGTTGGTTGTGAGTCTGTTTCTTTGATCAGTTGGATGCGGTCAGGCTGGATGGCTAGTTGTTGATGGCATGACTCGTGAGTAAGTGTGGTAGTAGCTGGTCGAGGTTTTTCCATCTTCCTGAGCTGTTGGGATTGTTGGGTCCCAAGCTCACTCGACACCTGAAGTTGTAAATATGACAGACTTTGACTGGGCCTACAGAAAGGTGGCCCGGCAGGGTCTCTGTCCTTGCCCCCAAGCGGCCAATCCTGGCATGGAAGCTGACGGGCCAGGCCCGGCCAACCCTCATTTTCACTTCAATCCCCTATTATGCATCACTCATTGGTAAGATAGGGCCATAAGTTACTTTGCCTTATATCTTGCGTAGGTAATCATTCAAAAAGAATCCATCAATCCCGCCATGGGGCTGCTGGATATGTACCCTTGCAAGAACACCAATAAACTCCCTCCAAGAAATAAAGTTTTTTTTTTTTTTCAACTGTTCAAGGATTCTCAGGGGGTTCACAATAGTAGCACTGTTCACGTAAGAAATCTATGACCATGTGAGAGATATACATCAGCATACTTTCCCAGCCAAATTGGCTGGCACAATGGGATAAACTTTATTTCAATCTTGCTGATGTTTAGCTTACGTGAACAGTGCTAGTATAAAAAGCAAATGTTATAGTCAATTTTAAGGCCTTGATCAACAAATTTTTAATAATATGGCAATATGTACAGTAATGGATGTTCCCTGAAAATCTGAGCAACTTTTTCATTTTTTAAATAAAAAGTTGTTCATAAAGCCCTTAAAATTGGCTCTAAATTTTTATTTTTATCCTATATTGTGAACCCCCCCTATAATCCTGGTTCATCTTGCAGCCTTTTAAGTCCCTGAATAAAATTGATGTTGCTGGTTGATAAAATTGGGAGCTTAAAATACCTTAAATCAGCCACGGGAGTCCAACTTTCAGCAAGAACTGATGTTAAACACAGTTGATTGTAATTAAAATTTTGCTAATGTGAGACAGGCTAATAGGGGGGTTCACAATAGGATAAAAATAAAATTTTAACCAAATGGACCAAGGCAGTCCTTAGCTTCCCCACTAAAATCCAGCGTTTATTCCCAAGTCCCTGCTGTTTGAGGCTTGTACTTTAGGCAAGGGGCCCCTGCCTGCCAGCCACAAAGGGAGGACAGACTAAGTTCACCCCCCCCCCAAAAAAAAAAAAAAAACTCAACTAGAGATTGCCAAGTGGACATGGGTACCCACAGTGTTTTTTGTGGTATTCAGACACCCGTACCCGTGCACAGCACCTGCGGGGTGACCGCAACAGCAGGTACCTGGGTGCCTGGAAGACCCGCCTGACCGTGGCTATTTTTGGATCCAGGTACCTGGTATTTTTTTGCCCAAAATCCTGCATGTGGCGGATACCCACGCATGGGTCCTGGGTAACTGCCCACGGGTCCACTTGGCAATCTCTAAACTTAACACAAGTCCTTCCTCAGGAGAATGTAGCAACGTCCAAAGGAGGGACTTGCCTCTAAAGTTGCATGTTTTCCCCTACAGAATCAGGCCAAATGGAAGGGAATTTTTCACACTCCCCTATTTTTCCCAATACATACCTCCCTGTAGAATTCTGATTTTTTCTGTGCCTTTGGCACCATTTAGAGATGGCCCTGACGAGCCCGTTGTGGGTATCCGCTATCCGCTGGCGGGTATCCGCTCAGCCTGGCGGATACCCGCCAGCGGATGCGGATTTCTGAGATCCTGGGAGAATCTGGCGGATACCCGGGTAGCAGAACGGGTATCCGCTCATCCTACAGTCTATGTGAGCCGCACGCAGCTGCACAGCTCTGAACCGGCTTTCCTACCCTTGGCCCCCCACCCCCGGGGGTCGCCCGATATCCTGCGTCTCTCAATTCCCGACCGGTGAGGAACTCTGGCCGGTGCTAGGCCGGCAGCAGTTGGGGGAGGGGAATGAGAAATGAGAATCTAAGATGTGTGTGCCCTAAGAAAAGAAATCCTGAAACGCCTTGGGGATGCGCCGCGCTGCGCCGTTGAACTTGAGAAGGCCTTGAGGGCTGAGAGCTTCGCCATAACTTTGATTGAGTCGCAGGACCCAATCAGCATTGATTGAGTCGCGGGACCCAATCAGATTACCTAATCAGCATTGATTGAGTCGCGGGACCCAATCAGATTACCTAATCAGCATTGATTGAGTCGCGGGACCCAATCAGATTACCTAATCATAATTCATTAGGGGGGTTCACAATTGAAATTTACAAAACTTTGGAGCTAAATTTGAGGCCCTTCTGAACAAAATTTTAAAAATTTGGTAAAATGCACAGCAGCATGTGCTACTGGTCATTCAGTTCAATTGATCATTTTTTTTAAAAAAAATTGTAAACACCTTAAAATGTGTCCTAAACTTTTGTGAATTTCAATTGTGAACCCCCCTATTGAGTGGCGGGACCTAATGATGGCCGCCAGCGCGCACCATGCGCAACAAAACTTGATCCCACGCGTGTACCAGTCTGTCCACCACACCGGAAATCTGCCAACACCACAGATCCACATATCCCCCAGCAGCCATTTCTTACGTAGCAACCACGGTCAATGTGGAGCGTACGTTCAGCTTTGGACGAGACTATGTCTCCGTCAGGAGACACAACCTCCATCCAAAATCAGTAAGTAGAGGTATGGCCTTGTTGTTCTATTCAAAGAAAAACAAGATCAAACCTCTTGCTCTCCACAAATACCTCAAAAAGCGCAAGAATATATCTGAGACCAATGCTAAAAACAAGCGCGCTGTTGTACAGGATGTGGTGACAGTCGAGTGATCAGCTGTCACCACATGTCAATTATGTAATACATGTTTGTTTCTTCTCTGAAATGCTTTTTGAGGGTCGGGTATCCGCTCACACACGGAGGCATCCACCAGCGGATGCGGATGCGGATGCGGATGCCAGGCAAAAAAGGTCCTCGGATACCCGAACACGAGCGGGTATCCGGATTCAAAACAGCCATCTCTAGCACCATTGAAAACCCAAGATGGGTTGAGAAAATATATAGGCAATTTTGCAATAATTCACCAGGAGGAAAAACTCAGCTATACCAAAAATGGGCCAGCTACACTAACATTGGCACTGGTGTAGCATAATGTTAGCTTTTTTATGCTAAATTATGGTGGTGTTATTCTTAGTGGTGTAAGACTCAAGAGGTGTTGTGAGCCCCTTTTGCTGAACAGCAAGAGGTATGGATGAGGTACAAACTTTGCCCTTCTTGATATCAGAAAACAAGACCACCAGGCTAAGCTTGGCAGTTTTATTTGTGAAACCAAGTATAACTGTGAATTGCAAGTGACTGTGATGAGTAAGTGTAACAAATACTGTGACAGGTGAATAGATCAATGTGAGAGCCAGATGGCATGAGGAAGGAAACAAATGCCAGGCAGAGGCCTCCTTTAGTAATCTAAGAGGGGGTCTAACTTATAGGGGGTTCCATGAGTATCATACATATGCAATATGAAAGCAGCGGCCAACTTTTGGTTGAGTATAATGAAAGGAAGGAAACAAAATAAAAAAGGTAATTCATCCACCATATCCAATATCCTATGCAAATTATCTTAGAGCTGAGTTTGAGTGTGAACTCCTGTGCAAGACTGTCCTGGACTGGTGTGTAAAAGGTATTATTTGTGTATCTTCTGATCTGGTAGAGATATGAGGGTGGTTTCAGGGGGGGATAAGGGTTGTTTTGGCCTGAAATTCTGTTTCTGATGTCCATTTGGCTTTATCTTGAGGTTTTTAGTGAGTACACATAAAATTTTGAATTTTTCCTCCTGCAAACAGTACAGCAATAACACCTACAGCGGCCAGTTTTTTTTGGCTAACACTGCTAAAAAAAAAGCAAATAAAGCACTAGCAGTTGATTTTTGGCAGTAGCTAACAATACAATTTACTATGGATAGTGTTAGTGTAGCCGTTGTGGAAATTTATATAGGGCTAGCGGTGTAGAATGTCCACTCAACGCAGCACGTGTGGGAATGCAGTGGGGCGGCTGAGCAAATGCTCAGTCTGCATATCCAAACAATGGGGATAAGCATGCGTGCTTATGCCTCTGATATGTAGACTGAGTGGAACCTTGAATGTACTGCTGAGAAAAGCACACAGAAAGTCAGCAAACAGGGAGCTGCAGGACCGGGGACTTGTCACAGGGATGGGGGAACCGGGGTTTGAGCCACACTCTTGACAAGCAGACTTAGCAGAACAGTTGGATTAGGACTTTGGGGGGACTCACAGACGGACTGAATAGTGTGGACCAGCACCAGGTGAGCTGGGGCAGTGGAAGCAGACAGCATAAAAGCAGATGATGTTGGTGCGGATACGCCAGGTAGAGACTGGGGTTGGAGGCTAGTCAGAGGGTGCGGGAGAAGAAGCTTTGGAGATTTGCTAGGCTGGGAAGTGATGCATGCGGAGTTAGACAAGTGCGGGAGAGGAATGATGCAAATGATGTTGGCTGGGAGTGGACTTATGTGAGTGAAGGGAGTGGAGGAATAGGAACCTTTTGGGGGGGCTTTTCTCTCTCTCTTCATCATCTATCTATCTTACTACTCATCTTACGGAATTATTGTAGTTAGAGACTTACTTGTGGAGATTTTGCGTATAGCTACAACACAGAGAGTTTTTACCACCCAAAACACATTCTTACTTGCTTTCAGAGTTTTGCTATTGGCAAAAGGAGCAGCTAAGGCTTATGTGGACTAGGCAGATCATATCAGGCTCATTGTGGAGTGCTGAAGAGGTATTTACCTTGTGGAAAACCAGTGCTGATAACCATTCAAACCCGGAGTTATCTTAAAAAGGAGGCGTAATTAACACCTAATCTTACCAGGCATCACAATTTTATCTCAACACCGTATTAGCATGAAAAAAGCCACCCTAACTGTTAGTGTAGCTTTTGTCTATGCTAACACTGCCTGAGGAAAAAACTGGGCATTAACAGCCCAGTTTTGTCCTTGCGTAACTCCAGGGATGAAACTGGGCAGAAATGAAATCCTGTTTTTTTTGTGTTGTCACAAAAATACAGGGAAAAAACTAGCCACTTGTTTCTGCCTGGCGTTGTCTTTTGTGGTGTTCAAAATTGATTTTCAAACCGCTTTCTACATAAAATCATAAGATCTACATGTCCAAACTTTTGATGGGGTGAAAGTTGAGGGTTCTCTTCATTTCAAGCACCTCTCAAAACTTTGAGATTTCATGTAAAATGATATTCAAAAATCAATTTTGAACACTCTATTTGTTCCTGTGTGTCTATACAGAAAAATATATAAACTTTCCTTTTCTTCTTTATAAGTAGCAGATATGGTAAATTTTACTCCAGAATGGACTTTTCACACAAAATAGCCTATATTCACCCACTGGAATGACCCCTCTCTCTCTGTGTTTAGGAGTTGCACAAATTTCAGCCTTTCATGGCATTGGGGATTGGGTATTCCGCCTGTTTCCTTCAAAGCTGACTTTGAATTACATATGCATAATGTTTCTTGTATGTATAATACCCTGTGGGGCTGTAACCTTTCTGTTGTAGGTAGCACCCTAGGGTAGGTCCCTTTGAGGCTGTGCTCCTGTTGAATTATATGTTGTAGGGATGTCCGATGTACCCCATGAACTATTTAGCCCACCAAAGCCTTTCCCCCTGGAGCCAAAATCCCTTGCCCACAGGTATAAAAGCAGGCCTCTTTTCAGTCATTTGTGCCCCATGATGATGGCAGTTCCCCCCATCACCCCATATCACTCCACATCACAGCCAATTATATACTACCTACAATTTTGTATCAACCCTTACAAGTGAAATAAAAGTCTAGCACACTTTTCTCATTGTCAGCATAACAAGTCCCTAGTGCCAGTACCCTGTCCTTGGTTCCAATCCCGGTTGAAGCATAGTGCTCCCACACCCTTCACATCTCACCTGAGCCAACCCAGGTTCCATCCCCACTCTTGAAATTGATAACAGCATAATTAGTGTCTAGTGCCAGTACCCTGTCCTTGGTTCCAATCCTGGTTGAAGCATAGTGCTCCCACACCCTTCACACCTCACCTGAGCCAACCCGGGTTCCATCCCCACTCTTAAAATTGATAACAATACCTCACCCAACCTCAGTTTGATTCCCCCTCTTCACATATTCATCACCAACACTCATTAAAACTCTATATATCACACACATTGATTACTCCACCATCCCCTTCTCCGTTCAGCAAAAGGGTTTCACAACCACTTTTGGTCCTACACTGGCTAGAGAGGAGTATATATGTACTCCTCTCAAGTGGCCAGTCACCACCGGCTGTCAAGAGGAGTATTTACACAGCACCCTCAATGGCCTGTAGTTTCAGCAGCCATCCAAGCTGCTATCCATGGCCATTGAGGGACTGTATGTTGCTGGTCATTACTTATCCCTCTTGATGGCCTTGGTCCAGGGCTACCTGGTTCCCCCATGGGCTCATTTTTACCAAGAAAATGGGTACCCGTCACTACATTGGGCACTGCCTGGTACCCACCAAGTGGTGCCAGGCACCAGTCAACATTCACTACCCCCCCCCCCCCCCTAAAATTAACAGTTTAAAGTTAAGCGGACCAAATGGCACACCCCCAAAAACAATTTGGCAGCATATCAAACTTCTGTACAATAAAATTACAGGTACAGAATGACCTGGACCACTTAGCTCTTTAAGAAATTGGTGCCAAGCAAGAGCCAAGCGGTATCCTTTCTTCCTTTTCCGGATTAAGTATCTCCATTGATATCTAACTTTCTCTTTCCCCCCTGATGTCTGCGTACACTTCCAAATGTACCACAAATGTTGGCATTCCCTTTTCCATACCATTGAACTATGGAAGCATCCCCTTCATAAAGTTGAATCATGTAAATTTCCCCTAAAAGAATGGGAATCCAACACTGTGAAAAAAACTCAATAAACTGCTACCAGTTGACATACAGTATTAAAAAGGTGCCTTTGTAATATTGCATGTCAACTGGCAGCAGTTTCTTGAGTTTTTTCACAGTACTGCAAGGACATCCTCTAAATCTGGGAAACTGGCACTGTTTCCCAGGATAGGATGCTATTCTTCTCCCAGGAATTAATACCAGCCCTACACATTTCCAGAAGAAGATGTTCACCAATTCTGGGAAACTGCAAACATGTCCTGGGATAGCATGTTCTTCTGGGCCTTGCCAATTCCCAGAATAGGACTTTTGCCAATACCAGGCTGCTGCAACTGTGTCCAAGGATAGGACGGAGGTTGCATCTCAGGCTATAAAGAATCCTGGACTCCCTTTCAGGGCACCAAGAATTGTGTAAAAGGTCCAACTCTCAATAAACTACTGCTCAATCATGCCCCCCAGCGCGCGTGACTGTGTACCCAGGTTGGCCAAATTTGATCACGTATAGATAAATTTTTTGGTTTGCTTAGCTCACCCTTCTCTGCAGCTGGTTGAGCTCTCAGCATCCTCCTCAATTTATGAGGATGATGCTGTTTGCCTTGGCATGTAATCTCAAAATATTCATGTCAAAAAAGTGAGTGAGCATGCCAACTCTGGCTAGAGCTGGCACTTCACACCTGGGTACCTGCCTGAATTTCCCCTCAAACTGGACACCTGCACCCTCCAGCAGGTACCTGCACACTCCAACAGGTGCCTAGTACCCACCAACGGGTAGTAGAGGCCAGCTCTAACTCTGGCCTGCAGCAAACAGCCATGTGGCATTGGCTCTGGGTTAAAGTGAAGGAAAGGGAGGATGGCCCTGCAGCAGCTAAGCCGCCTTGGCCTTTAGTAAATCATATATCCATAAAATGTTTTCAGTGGGATTACATGTCATAATCAAACTCATGTGATCCTCTGCATGGAAGGTTTTATTAATTTATGATTTATGCATCCATAAATCAACTTTGAACACCATAATCACATAAAGGGTTGGTGTTTGAACTTTGGTGAGAGACATAACTATCACTTGATCTGCATGAACATTTATCTGCCTACAGGACCCTGGAAACCCCCTACAAATGGGTGTAATGTAAAATCCGGAATTTTGCCAAAATTCATACATTTTCTGACTCAATTCATACACGTTCCATGCGTACACTCAGGGGATTTTCCAGTTTTTCATACATTATTAATGCCTACCATTGCTGCTATTGCTGCTGAGGGGGGGGGGGGGGGGGGTTCTGGTGCACTCTCAGGAATTTCATACATCTTAGTTACTACCCTCCCTTACTCAGGAAAAAATTCATACACTTGAAATGCTTACCATTGAGGCCAAAAAATCCCATTCATACTATTTTTGTACCTACCATTTTGGGTTTTTGCCAATAAATTCATACATTTTCATTACCCCCATTTATAGGGGGTTTCCAGGGTCCTCTGCCTACCAAAAGACCATACAGATGAATATCAGAAGATTGATCAAGCAGCAGCTTTCTTGTAATCTACCAGAGCATGGAATCTGTTTTTCATCCATGGGATGACTGTGGACCGTTTCATAAGTCTGTGAGCTCCTCTGAGCTCCTCACCCAAACCAACCATTACGGAATGTGTAGATAGTCTTGAGAAGGCACAGGAAGGAGGCCGCAAGGAACCTCGCAAGACTAGTGGTTGAATTTTGGGGCCAACATATGCAGATTTAATGCTAGTTCTAGCTATACCATTCTTGACACACGACCCACAGACTTCGCTTCGCTGATTCCGTTCCCCGCTTTCAGACCAAGCCAACCAGTTTTCTCCTGTGGTTATGATGATTCCACGTCATCTCCAAGTATCCACTCTCGAGCACACTGCGCTGTATCGATATGATGCTGGACAATGCCATCCTGATAACGTACATACATCAACGGCAAGCCTCCGTTTATGTCTTGTTTTGGCCCAGTCGGCTCTCCCACTGGCTCGTCGGATATTCTGTATGGCTGATCGCTCTGCGAAAGAGACGACGGACCGGTCGGCGATTAGAAGTCGACTCTGAGGAAAAAATAAAGATCGCCGAACATGGTTGCTAATGTGTATGTACATATGATGTCCTTGGAGATGGTTGGGGGAGGGATGGTTTGAGCTCGAGCTTGTCGACGCGACAACGGGGTGAGTGTTTGGATTTCCGATCCTTTTCCTTGGCCATGTGCAACACAAATCATGGCCGGCGCGGTTGTTGTGGTTGGAGAGTGCCGGCATGTTGTACAGCCTCTGAGACGCGTCTCAGGGACCCGCTGAGGGGGGTGGTGGATGTTCTGTATGCTGGATATGGTTGGGTATCAAGGGTCTTCTGTATGGTATCCTGTCTTGGTGGTTGGATTGTGGTTGCGGGTGCGACTCGCGTCAGCTGTCCCTGTTTTTTTTTTCTCTTGAGGCCCGGCCGCGGGGGAGTTACGGCGAGGGCTCAGTAAGTTGCTGAGGCCCAGTCGGACTGAGGGAGTCAAGTTTCAGTGGTGTGCCCTGGCGTGTGCCTGAGGGACGGTCGTCGATTTCGGTAGATATAAAGATCGGTTGTTGTGCAGGCCCAGTCTCCACCCAACCCACTGTCCCCGGTCCAGCCGACCGAGTCTTCTTCTTCTACTCCTTCCCAAACTTTTCTTTCCCCAAAACCTGCCGCCCACCATCCCCAGACCCACCCCCCTCCCTCCCCCTCAATCCGCAAGCGCCCTCTCAAGAAAAACGTTCACCCAAGACTTCTTTAGACTGCGCATCTTCTCAACCAGGTACATATCAAAAAAAGACCTCAAAAATATCTAAGAAGCACAAGACATATAGAGGACACCCACAAGATCCACTGTCCAGCCCTCCAAAAGATTAACAACAAGAGGAACGATTTGCGTATAAAACCATCCAGACCACTCTCCCCGCGCCCATCCGATACTCTGGGCAACCTCCTCTCGTCAATCATTATATCACCATCTTGAAAGCCTTTGCAAATACCAATCTCGTAATACGTACCCCTCCCACCTGTCGAAAACTCTCCATTCACAAACAGCCCAGAACATCATGCCAACCGAATCAGACCGTCTTCGCAGTCGGTTCGTCTCATCTGATTTGTCTTGGATCTGCCATATGCTCTCCTAAACTAACGATGTTGGTTCTTTTCATCATGATGTCCAGTTCCCCCATCGGTTATGGTGGCGGAAGCTCTCGCCGATCTGTCTCCCCACCTAGACCCCGGGACGGCCCGGTCAGCCTCCGTGATCGGCCCATCGTCTCTGGCCCACCCGTCCGGCCTCGCCATGCGCCTCAAGACGTCGAGCCCACCAACGTCCTCGGCGTCTTTGGACTCTCCATCCGCACCCGCGAGGCTGACCTGGAGGCCGAGTTCAGTCGATACGGCAAAGTCGAAAAAGTCGTTATAGTCTATGACCAACGAGTTGAGTCTCTTCTCTCTCCCTCTCTCCATCACTTTTTTAAAAAAAAATCTGGAAACTCATGCTTCCTTCTTCGCTTTCTTCAGAGTGATCGGTCCCGTGGCTTTGGGTTCGTGACAATGAGAGATGTCCAAGATGCCTCGGCTTGCATTTCAGAACTGAATGGTTTGGTAAGTCGATTGAATTTCGATATGCACCCCACAGTTGACTAACTCTTTTTCTTGTTTACAGGATCTTCACGGTCGACCCATTCGAGTGGATTACTCAGTCACCACCAAGCCACATCAACCCACCCCAGGGCAGTATATGGGCAGCAAACGTGAAGAGGATGAACGTGCTGGCTATGATCGTTGGGGTGGCCCACCGCACTCTGGCTATGGTCGTGGCCCTCCAGCATACCCAGCTCATGGTGGCGGTTACCGTCGCGATGACTACCGTCGAGATGATCCACACGGTGGCTACGCCCGCGGTCGTGATGAGGGGCCTTACCGAAGCTACCGTGATTTCGATCGGCGGCCATCTCCTCGGCGATCAAGGTTAGTTTGTCCGGATTACTCAACTGGCAATTCATCCGCGGTTTTCATCTAACCACTTTCCCCCTTAACTCTGTCTATTCAGATACGATGAGAGTCCTGGCCGTGCCCCCCGTCGACGCCGCTCCCCCTCCAGATCCCGTTCTCCAATACCGCGTGGCCCTGCTCGCAGAGGTTCACCCAGGGAATATGACGAACCCCCGAATGGAGTCATCCCGAATGGTAATGGTCTCACCGTAGCTCCTCCGCCCCCACCACCTGTAGAAACCGCGAGGTGGTGATCGGTACTGAGGGATCTTCAGCACATGTTGGTGGTCTTGATACTTGATTCTCAAAAATGACGACTGTGACTCGAAGCTGATATTCAACTATCTTATGCTAGCATTTTCTTCGTTTTTTTGGGTAGTCGAATGATGTTGTTCTTTTGATTTTTGAAGCCGATTCAGAAATTGAAGTGCAAGTTCATTCACAAGAAAACTGGAAAGTGTTGCGGGGTTATTTGGGTCTATATATAATAGGGGTAATTAGGGGGCTACTTCAGAGCATAGAAAGACGTCTCATCATACATAATCATCATCTCGACTGCAATTTTCTCATACATACAAAAAAATGCACTCTTCCCCCCACTTTTATCCACCAATTTATCCTTTGGGAAGGGATCATGCCCATATAAGAAACCATTTTTTTCTATCGCAAGGAGTGAATAGTTTGATTCTTTATGGATTATTATATATTATCATCTTTTTTTTTTTGAAAGAAGTGGGAAAAGATTTACATACATATACAAAAAACAACTAAGAGAAAAGGGGGAACGAAGGAGGCGGGACAACCAGGGAGTGGGTGGAACATACAAGCTAATGAACCCTTATCCTGCAAAGACAAACCCGCACCTCTTGTTTTATAAAGAACTTCGTACACGCAAATCGTCAATTATCATGAATGAATATCGTCTATAAGTTGTCTCAAAATCAAAGAAATTGTCCATCTGCATGTCCCAAGAAAACAAAGCTGGCACGTTCGCCTTCCCACCATGCCGATCTCTCCCACGAAGATCCATTCCATGCTTGCCCCCCTTCCCCCCCATCCTTAAGTTAACGATGACCAAATGAGTCCACTTCCGTTATCTCTGTCATCTTTGTTCTTCGCTTGCCGGGCTGATGGTCTTTCATTTTCTACATCCAAGAGTACTCTCCCCACAAAAGAGGACTACTGTTTGGAGAGTTGGTGGGGGAGCGGTGGTGGGACATGCTTAGATACCGAGTGATGCGAGTGAAGAGAAGGTGCAACAAAGAGAGAAATGGACAGTTCTGACATGTGCTATGGTCTTCTAGTGAAGAGCAGAGAAGAAGGAAAGTCGGAGGCCCGTAGATCGGTAGCTGAGCTCAAGAGAGTGGCTCCATGCCCCTCCGCAAGAAAACCAACAAGCAATCTGCTATGCCCATCGCAAGCCTCACCAGTTCTACGTTGCGAGACCGAAATGAGAAAGAGGAAAGACCGCCAACGAAAGGACTCACGAAGCCGTATTTTTTATGCTCATTTGGAGGCAGAGAGAAAGGGGATCTGGGTCTGGGTTGAACTTTTGAGAACAGCGGCCTACGCAACCCAGGTCTACAAAACCCGTAGAGAGCTTTGATTGTGGGTTGATCTCACTCCATCCATGTCCAAAGCTCTATTCGTGAGGGAAGGGGGAGTTTCTTGAATGTTTCACTCTCTCTTGTGCTTGGGAGAGACATGGACTTCTACTCCACCCGTGGCCACTATTTGAAGTAATGGAGATAAAAACAAATCTGAGAGAAGCTGAGTTGGGACTAAGCAGGGATTGAATGGAATCAAAAATATAACAAGACTAGCAGAGAAAACAAAACAAATGGGGAAATACAGGGGAGGGAGATAAACTATGTACAACTACATGAAGTAAGGAAGAGACACATTCATTCATCATCCTCATCCTCATCCTCATCCTTGTCATCCTTGTCCTTGTCCTCCTCATCCTCCTTGTCAACAGTGGGTTGCTACGCTAAACTACACTATTTGACCAAAATCTCTTAGCCTAGCGGCCATTTTTCCCTCCAGGATTCATTTAGTGTTAGATAAAGTTAAAAACCGCTACGCTAACAGTCAGTGTAGTTATAATACTTTCATTTCCAAAACAAATAGTGTTAGATTTAAATAATAAGTGCTAAACTACAAATTAACGTAACTTGTTATAAGCTAACAAAATTTTTGCACACATTTAGCGTAGCTAGTGACAACATAAGCTACGCTACGCTAAGCAGAAGCTTCATTACACTGAACTAAATTGGTTAGCTTAAATTTTTTCACTCAAACCCAAAACAGGCACAAGCTTTGGGATGAAGAAAATAGCACTCTTCACGTAAGCTAAACATCAGCAAGATTGAAATAAAGTTTATCCCATTGTGCCAGCCAATTTGGCTGGGAAAGTATGCTGATGTATATCTCTCACCATGGTCATAGATTTCTTACGTGAACAGTGCTAATAGGTGTTTTTTTACTCCTTCTTATTATGATGAATAAGATAAATTATTTCAAGTCCCCAGGCAGATGTCCGCCTGAGATCTCTCATTTCATTATCATAGACATCACAACAAGACAGGAAAAAACGTATAAGCAGACAAACCATTAAAAAGAAGAGAAACAAGGGTGGGTGAGTGATGAGTTGAAGCGATCAAGCAAGATATGAGTGGACACCAGGAAAATAAAATAGTTAGTTGATGAAAAGTGACATCACACCAGTTCCAGCCAGCTACCCACCATCTATCCAATATCTATCCACTACCTACCCCAATCTCCCAACCATCTCCTCAACTTCCAAAATTTACCAAGGAGGTCCTGTTCAGTTTTTGATGAGCCCAACTGATCCTCAGTTCTGTCCAGCTGATACTCAGCTTTGGTACCCAGCTCATACTCAGCTTTTTTGCCCAGCTCATCCTCAGCTTTTTCACACATCTCACTCTCAGAATTGGAATAAAGCCTTTTGACCAGTCCTTGCCCAGGTGATGCTCAGCTTTGTACTAGTCCTGGCGTAGCTGATGCTCCTCTTTGTACCAGTCCTTGATCAGCCTTTTCCTAGTCCTGTCCCATTATATGCTCAGCTTTGAACCAGTCCTGGGCCAGCTGGTCAGCTGATGCTAAGCTTGCTGACTATCAGCTGAGCCAGGCCAGAGAAAAAGATGGGAATCAGCTTGGACAGGACCAGAGCTTAAATTCAGCTAGGCTAGGGCCAAAGCTGAGCATCAGCTGAGCAACGGAAAAGGCTGAGCATCAGCTGTGCCAGGGCAAAAGATGATCATCAGGTGACCGGTGCCAAAGCTGAGCATCAGCTGGGCCAGGTCAAAAACTGAGCATCAGCTGAGCCAGGCTAAAAGCTGAGCATCATCTGGGCCAGGGCCAAAGCTGAGCATCATCTGGTTTTGTCACATTGATTGCTTTGATCCTGACACCTGTCATGTGATCCCTAGATGTGCTGGTGGAGAGGAGCAGCACTGGAGCAGTGTTGGAGCTGAAAACAAAGCTGAATCATGTCACTTGCCATCAAGTGACTACTTTTTTTTCCTGGTGGGAGTTTATTGAGGGAGAAGTTATAATGTGATGAATAAGTATTATAAATGATGTTTGGTGTGCTGAATGATGGTTGTGTACTCTCATATAGTATATCAGGAGTGAAAATTGATGCTGTCTGAGGTCTACTGTGGTCCACTGAGTTCAATTAGAACCTGGTCTTGGGCAAAAATACAAAACATGTGTTTACATATGTAATCAAAGTACGACCACCACACTGAGAGTTAGCGTAACTTCACAGAGCACCAGACCAACAGTTAGTGTAGCTTTTTGGAACTCTAACATTGCTAAAATGATAATTCCAAAGAATTTGAATAGTGTTAACTTTCTTTTTCAATTCCAGCTAACACTACACTAACAGCTATTTTTTTTCTTCAAGAAAATGCCTTAGTGTTAGTTCGAAAAAATGAAAGCTAACAGTAACTTCTCTTTAGCGTAGCTGAAAACAGCTAACACTACCCTACGCTACAGCTATTGTTAGTGTAGCTGACCCACTGTTGTCCTTGTCTTCCTTGTCCTCCTTGTCCTCATCCTTGTCCTTGTCCTCTTCCTCATCATCATATTCTTCTTGCACAGTAAGTTTTTTCTGTTTCTTTTTCAAAGATTTATCCTTGATGCTTTCCTTTGAAGCCGTCTTGGTATTGTCTGATACAAATCCCTTTTTTGATTTGGTAGCGCTGTCTGATCCACGTGCGTTTTTTGCATTTGTAGCGCTGCCCTTGTTCAAGGTTGTCCTGGAGGATTGTGTAGCTTCCTGGCCGGTGGGTAGGTTGTCAGGATCTGCGCCCAAAGTCTTGGGAGCATCAGTAGGGGGGGGCTCAGTGAGAACAACTAAATCTTTGTGAAACACCCGTAAGATCAGTCGCAACTGCTTGTCCCTCATGGCCCCGGGTTTGACACAAAAGTGGGTCGTTTTGATTCCGTGCTTGTTGTCCTTGATGGAAAAAGTAACCCAGAGCTTCTTCAAGGTCGCGGCTGTTGTTTTGCCTGGCCACTGCTTGTGCAAACCATTGGTGGCTTTGGCTAAAAGAAAGGACAAATCAGTTTGGACCAAGCTTAATCGTAACAGTGAGAGACAGCTTACATATAGCAAGGTTCAACTTATCCCTAGTGGCCTTGTAGTTGGCCCCTTTACCCCCTGCAATACAAAAGAGAAGTAAATATAACAGTCGCATTGAATACCAGAAAGGTGGATAGAAGACGACTTACCAAAATTCCAGGGACTTTTGGGCGCCCAAACTTTGCGCTTACAAGTTTTCCTGGGTTTGGTGACTTGGGCCAGCTGGCCAGTAGCTCTCCTGATAACCTCTTGACCACCCACAAACAATAGGAAGTTCATTTCGATGTTGGTTTTCTTATCCTGCAAGAACATGTTGATGAACTGCTCCCCCAGGAATCTACCACCGCTGACGACTTTGCCTCCCGAGTCCTTGGGCTTGTACATAATCAAAAAGCCTTTGACCTCTTATGGAAGCACAAAAACCTGACTTACATCGAGCATCACCTTTTGGCTCCAGTGCTCAGTCTCAGCCTGCTTGAAAAAGTGATTTCCCTTGTTTTTGGACAAGATGCTTCCGAAGTCCCGCCATCAGGACCATTACAATCACCGCGTCCAAACGGGTTGGGCAGCAATGCCAAAAAAGCCAGATCTTTATATTGTTCTTTCTCAGCTTGATTGAGATTTTTCCAGAGGCGACCACATTCCCTCTTTTGGTTGTCTTGATGTAGATCATCTGTGAGTTGATTACCGTAAGATGAGTAACCAGATATGACTGACCAGAAGAGATAGCCAAACAACTTACAGTTATAAAACAATTTCCGAGCTTCAACATCATATTCACAGAAGTTGTTATACATTGTCGACCCTCTGAAACAACCACGATTTCCCAAATGTTTCAACACAGGATTCAGTCTAAGAAGTCTCTCCGCAGCCATCACATGGATTTCTTTTTGATATTTGTTGTAAGCTTTGGTGAATACACAACGGTCATCAGCCGTGAGATGTTTGTATCGTGCATGGGCGTTGACCTTCTGGCGCAGCTGATCAACTTCCAGATGCTTCAGGGACTCGACAATGCTTGGATCTAGATGTTTCCTGCGGTTCTTGACTTGCTTTGGCGTCTCTTCTCGGGAAGGATTGGAGTGCTGATTTTCAAATCCGGGGTTGTAAAAGCCTCCATTGGCATTGTTTGGCGGCTCTTCTTGAGATGACGGATGGATCCCTCCCAATGTTGAAGAACCCAATAGTATCAACATAGCAATTGAATCTAACATCAAACGCCTCCACCAAGAAGCTGTCCAATTCAATTGCAAGGAACTTGTTAAAGACCTCCACTTGACATATCTAGCCCAGAAAGCAATAACCAAGAACTGGACAAAGGATAACACTTACAGCGACCATTCCACTTGCGACTACATCTCCGCAACCAGAAGAGCTATTGATCTTGTTGATGTATATGGTATGCTACTTTTCATTTCTTTGAATGTCGTTGAGCGTTTATTCATCTAATCTTTCTGTGTGCAATCTTTCTGGTTCAAACTTAAACAAAGGTCAACGTTGTGCAAATGTTAAGTTCTGCTCATGCAACCCCAATGCTGTACGCCTGCTCTGCATGGGCTATCTCCCAGGCTCACCCATTCGACCGGTCACCGCCTTTTTGCTGCCACTACTTATCCTGCACCATTGCCTATGGAACAATTGTAACATTGGGGTGATGCCATTCACAACTGCCCTTCAGCAATATCTTGAACCCAGATCGGAGCGTTTGATGGTTAAAAACTCAAATCATGTGAGTCATGACTTAATCATTCTACAGCGCTAGATGATAAACTGATTTCTGATCAACATTTCCAGTCCTGTGACTTGCGAAAACCTTTCTCCGCAGCCGTTGATCTGTACCAAGAATTGGATGATCAAACCAATAGCATGATATCCAAAGTCATGAAACTCAACAAGCAGACAAATCTGGTGTCCCGTGCCTGTCCCGCGTGCTTTGGGCCGGCCCCAACAAACCTTCAAGATTATCCCTGATTGAAAAACAATGAGCTCATTGTTTGTCTTGATAGGAACTTTCAGCATCGTCACCATTCCAAGGCTAGCCAAGACTATCACCAACTAAACACTCCAAGCATCTTCCTCAAGCAATCTGAAGTGGACAAAATGTGTTGAGCTCGACTGGGACTGAGGACAGCGGACACAATGTGGTGAGCGGACGAGGTTTGTGGAAGGATGATAACATTGCATGACAGAAGAGTGAGAACAAGGATGAGAGAAGAAAAGAAAAGGAAAAAGAGAAAAGAGATGAAAAGGCTTACCTGAGGACAGCGGACACGATGTGGTGAGCGGACGAGGTTTGTGGAAGGATGAGGAAAGTTTCCTTCCACGTCCGCTGCCTCAGGTACACTACATACAAACTGTGAAATGTGTGTGAAGTGTACTAGACATGTGTAAGGCATAGAAAAGAAAACAGAAACACCTGAGTGAAACTCAACAAAATGACTGCTGAGATCCGACATATTGAGTTACGCAAAAAGACAAAGGACAAAGTATGTAGGACTGATAGATTTTCCATTTTGAGATTAGTGAACCTGACACTTATGCTGCCATTAAAGAAGGAACGATTTACAGAAGCACACAAAGCAGCTGATGAAAAGCGCAATGAGTCTTTGGGGAAAGGATGTGACGATACCGGCCTTATGGGATGTTGTTGTCTTCACAATGCTGCGATTTACCTGGCTAACATTAAAAAATCAGGCAAGCAGAGGTGCTTCCCATTGGCGCTGCTCACAAAATTGCTGGATAATTTAGAGCCTGATTGACATGTTGGCATCCTATGTGACATTGGATGTTCACTTGATAAGTACGTGGAATTGGTAAGTGCCCCACTAGTTTGCTTTAACACTATCATTATTGCCAAGTTAATTGAATTCCCTTATTTTTTTCACAGCGCGGATTAATGGGTGAGAAACGGAGGCGCCTTTGGTTCGGAACTTCCGTCTTTCACGCCTGCATTCACTCGTGGGGTTGTCAGCTTGATTATAATCCCCTGTTAAACAAGCGCTGGGGATTATCGGATGGGGAGGGACTCGAACAAATGTGGTCGTATCTTTCCCCCTTGATCAGTCCGTTACAATATGCCACACGAAACCACTGACTTTCCACCATTTCACGCCTACTCAAATACCATAATACCATAGGCATCAAGCAGCTCCGTAGGTGTATTCTACTTTCCATGTGGCGCATAAATCAAGCTGAAGTTCTTTCCTGTAGCCAAATGGCTCAAAAAGAAATTCCAAGCCGCCGAGTGGAGATGAAGGAGGTCTTATCGGGGATTCTGGAAAAAAAAATCCTTTTTCAAGATTGGGTAGCAGCTACACTAAGCGGTTCTAAAGGAGGCAATGGGAAGATCAACAACAATTCAAGGAATCACATACAGAAGAGAAAGAAAAACATCACTCCAAATTACTTGAGGTCTATAAGCAGGAAGCCACACTTGAAGCGTTGAGTTAGGTGGGCTTCAATTACTTTTTATTGCTCCTATTGAATTCCTGATCTCTTTTTTCCTCTGGATGACAGATCTTGCCTGCACAAGAATCCGTCTGTTTATCTACATATGTGGTGTTCAAAGTTGGTTTGCATAATTTTATGTATGCATAAATCATAAAATCATAAAAATGTTTTGGTGAAGAAATTTTGTATTACATAATCAGACAGTCATATCCCCTGCAAAAAAGATTTTATGATTTTATGATTTATGCATGCATAAAATTATTCAAACCAACTTTGAACACCATAATAGCGCACAGGAGGTTCATGAACTTCTAGATAAATTGGAAGACACTTCCAACAAGCTGAAGGAGGCTGCCGAGAGATTAGGGCGGACTGAGAGGCCCCTTGCAGATGAAGCCAAAGGTATGTTAGTTGATACAATAGGGGTGTTCAAAGTTGACTGCATAAAATTATAACACCATAAATTCATAAAATTTTAATCTGAAAAAAATGTGTAACACCCAATCACTCAAAAAAGAGCAACAATTCTAAAATGGTACATAAAAAATGATCACTCAAAAGTGTTATGATTTTATGATTTTATGGTTTGAAAAAAATATGATTTCAACTTTGAACACCCTTAATGCCTCTATCGGCTGATCCATCACTTATGAAGTTTTTATTTTTGTAGAGGAGCAAAAACTCCTCTTGCTTTTGTGGGATGCAAAATCTGAACTATACGTTCAAGCGGTGCAACTCTGGGCAGAATGGCAGCCACTCACTGACTCAAGAACAATTGGGTGTTGGTTGGGAACAAAGTTGAGAAAGAAGATCCAGAAGGCAATTCAGAGTTGACGTGGGCCAATCACCAAACTCATAGCCAATTACAACACCCAATTTGATCAATATGTTGCCAAGTTCCCAAGACAAAGAGTTGCCGACGCAGACAATCATCCCCTAACCTACAAAAATTTCTCAAGCATGCCCATCGACCATAAGTTTTGGAATGATGGCATCTATTACCATTCAAAAGCTTCATGGGCAATCGAGCCGGATGTACGGACAGGTATCACCTGCCTCCTTGTCCTCGAGAGGGTGGATGAGGAGATAGACTTGATTACTCAAGAGATGGCGAGATCAATTTCATGGGGATTAGCTATGTACAGACATATGAAGGACTTTATCCAATACATTTGAGCTTGTAAGTTATGTTTATCTCCTGATAACTTCTATGCTTGTAAGTTATGTTCTTCTCCTGCTAACTTCTACTAAACTCATTTGTGGTTGGACTGTCTGGATGGAAACAGGCCAAGCGGCTCTAGAGAATGAGTTCAATTTGACTGAGGATCATATTGACAATTTGGATTTAGGAGATATCTCAAGGGCCAAGAAGTTACGACTCATAAGCAAAGAGTTACAGTCTTGTTCATCTGCACATGGTACACTAATGCTTGAGTGGACGGAAAACGTCACGTGGATGTGCGCTCGGTGCCAGCCCAAACTACTTCACACTCAATATTCCGAATGGACAAATCTTATAGCCGAAATCTTGAAGGATCAACCCGTCCGGCAACCAAAGAGGGGACAAGCAGATGTTGTAGTTGACAATGATGGTGAGGAAGCAATCTTAGGGGTGCAAGTTGATGATGGAGAAGAGGACAGCTCGGATCCCAATGGTGCACAGGAGGATGTCGATGAAGCTCATTAAATTGTTAAATGTTTCTCCTCTTTCCCTGGGACTGCTTCTCTTGTGTTCTTTTTATCTCTCTTGTGTTTTTTATCTCAAGTTTTGAATTTGTATACATATTATTTATTACTCAAAACGACCCAAGAAAGTGACCAAGCATGTTTGCCGTACTTGAAATCAAAACAAGATTTCAAGTTTGAACAACCGAGAGGAGCAAAGAAGTCTAAACAACTGAGGGTGCAAGATGGATGAATAGATCAGATTCATCCATCTTCGGGGGTGGGGGGAGTGTTACATACAGTGCCCCCCACGACTTCTCAACTACCCCACACCTGCAAAAAAAATTTGAACTTTGAACAATGTGTTCAAAGTCACCAGACATGTATCACATGTAAACTATACATTTTTGAGCCCTACAGACGTAGGAGAACTCAAAAATATAACTTTGAAGTCTGTGCAATGCCTCAAAAAAAAGTTTCATTTTTTTCAGATGCAAAATTTGGAACAGCTGGTTTTAAGACCATAGTATGTGGTTACAGAAATGTACTATGGACTTATAGAATATTTATTATGTATTTAGAGACTAAATTATCTATGTACATACATACTACAGGTGTAGGTATTTATGTAGATATGTACCTCCTTAGTTATTGATGATTGCCATATCCATCAGTACACTCTTTGGAATGTGGCAATGTGAAGAATATTTCTTCATTGCTCTCTTGGCAGCGATTCCAATGAAATTTCAATGACTTTGGACTATTATCATGCATGTTACCAGGTCTGGTTGGTGAAATGTGACATTTGCATCAAAAAATGGGCCAAAAAGAGCCCAGCATCAGCCCACTTTTAAAAGAATTTTTGGAAAAAAAATCTCCAAAATTTGGAACCCCCCTGTAGGGATAGTTGAGAAGTTGTGGGGGGCACTGTAGTTACGCGGACGGGTGAGTGCTTGTTACATATATACGGACGGGTGAGTGTTGCAATTACAGACGGGTGAGCTCGGGCGGGGTGAGTGTTATGTATACCTGCTGGACGGCCGGGGCGGGTGAGTGTTGCAATATGGTGTTGTAAGGCCCATGATGCGGGTGGTTATGTAGCTATGTAGTGCTGGTGATGTGGTGTATGGGGGGGGGGGGGGGGGGGAAGAGCAAGGACTGGCGAAAATTCTGGGGCCAAATACATAGCCGGAGCTTGAGCCTCGAGGTGCGGCTGGAAACGCTGGACATGTAAGCGTGAATGGTACCCCTCTACGTACCATAAGAAGGCTTTCACATATTTACTATGTACAGTATACATATATGGTGTTCAAAGTTGGTTTGCATAATTTTATGCATGCATAAATCATAAAATCATAAAATCTTTTTTGCAGGGGATATGACTGTCTGATTATGTAATACAAAATTTCCTCACCAAAATATTTTTATGATTTTATGATTTATGCATGCATAAAATTATGCAAACCAACTTTGAACACCATAATAGTACAGAGTAGTGGCCACGGGTGTTCTACTCGAGCCTGGTGGCAGTGGTCTGTTGATTTGGAATATGTACATCACTCCGCGGGACTTTTGGTCGCCGCCAACATACTCCGCGCATTTCGGTGGTGCTGTGCATGATGCATACGCATGCATAGCTGATCACGCTCATCCCAAATTTCCGGTGTTTGGCTTTGCCCGCTGCAACACACATTTCGAGTCCGACCATGGGGTTTTCACGGCCACGATACAACCAGAAAGCAAGGTCCCACAGGTCAGCACCACAAGAAGAAAACAAGAATCAAAACTCGGGCGATTACTCCGGGGTCGAATCAGCCGTTGATCATGAAGACCTCAGATCCAGTTCGAAGCCACCTACCATCTCTACCGTCAACCAAGAAAGTGAAGATCAGGGACCTATGTCAAAGAAGAAAAGGAAACGATTCGAAGCTTACGTCCAGAAGAAGTTAAAAAAAGAGCGCAGAAATGAGCTCATTCAGGTCGGTGCCTCTCCATTGACATTTCCCCCTATTTGCACCAGCAAACCTGACGGTTTTTGCGAATACTTGTCACTGTATCGGCCAATCCGTAATCAATCAGGGATTAGAGTAAGTTTTCTTTATATAACCTGAAGCATATCTTATGAGAAATTCAGTAAATTGATGCCTTGGTCTTTATTAATTAAACAGGAAAACACAATCCTCAGTTAAGGACCCTTCGGCGTTTATCTCCACCGCCCACCTTTGCTCCTCGTCCGTTGCGAGAACTCAGCGAGAGCTTAAAGCCACAATCGCCGAGGTTGAGACGAGACGTAGAGAACGGGCTCGGGGCCTGATTTCCTCAAAGCAAAAGCTCCGATCCGGCTATCATAGTCAGACTGATAATGAAGACGAATCCGAACCAACCCCCGTCACGAACCCGTTTTCGGGAGCTGTCGAAATTCGCAGTGCTTCATCCGAATCCAAGAACATGTCAAAAGAGACATATCCCCAGCCTTCAAAACCTACTGACTCGCCAACAACAGCACGCCACAAGGTGGTCATCGGCAGCGCACTTGCTTCTGGCGCCGTAACTACACATGTCAAGCGCCCTTCGAAAAAGAAACGAAAACCGAATAGGGCCCCTTCGGTTTCTGATGACGACGACGATTCCTTTGACGACTCAGGATCTTCGACTTCTGCCTCAATAGCATCGGACGAACCAGACCAATCTCAAACCTCATCTTCAGGAAGCAGCTCGTCAGCATGGCCCGATGAAGAAGAGTGGAAAGGCTGTGACGATACCTTACCAGTCGAAGAGGCGTTGGATACTCCACGAAACCAGCCACAAACCGCGCTCACATCGGAACTAGCACCCAGAGTCAAGGGCAGTATTCGAGATTGGGCCAACAAGCAGCTACAACTAGCCGAAGAAAACCCTGATCTTGAAGCCACAACCTCAACTTCCGTCCCTAAGACGGTACCCGCTCATTTATCAACCATCAAATCGACGAAAACTGCGCCGACTCGTTGCGGACCATTGGGAGCGCCTTTGGATTTACCAGAAACACCTCTCTTCCTTCATCAAAAAACGTCCCATGTGCCACTTGAACGAGAAGAAGAAGTCATCGCCTCCCGTTCTCTGCTTCCGGTATTTGCGGAAGAACATACCGTCATGGATGCTATCCGACGACATCCGGTTGTAGTCATTTGCGGCGAGACAGGTAGTGGTAAAACAACTCAAGTACCCCAATTTATGTATGAGGCTGGATGGGGAAAGGTCGATGGCGACAATCCGGGTCTTATTGGAGTCACTCAACCTCGCAGAGTAGCTGCCGTCAGTATGGCTCGTCGAGTGGAGAAGGAAATGGGACTTACGGGCAAGGGTGTTGTTTCCCATCAAATTCGTTACGATACCACAACCAGCTCGACCACTAAAATCAAATTCATGACAGATGGTGTCATTCTACGAGAGCTCGCGGCCGATTTCTTGCTATCCAAGTACAGTGCTGTCATTGTCGACGAAGCTCACGAGAGGAGTATCAACACGGACGTCTTGATCGGTGTACTGAGTCGTATCGTGCGATTAAGACTGAAGACGTGGATGGAAAGCATATCCAGCCAGAACTCCGATCACCACTCGGCTGAGAAGACCTCCAACCCGGATACACAAACCAGCCTCTGCCGTCGACCTTTGCGATTGATCATTATGTCAGCAACCCTGAGGGTTTCGGACTTTACCATGAATAAATGCCTTTTTTCCGAGCCACCTCCCGTGATCGAAATCGCGGCACGTCAGTTCCCAGTTGCCGTTCATTTCATGCGAAGAACCCCGATGGACTACGTCACGGAAGCCTTTACCAAAACAGCCAAGATTCACGCTCGCCTGCCGCCTGGCGGCATTTTAATCTTCTTAACAGGTCAGCTCGAAATCACGAAACTTTGTCGAAAGTTGGAACAAAAATTCGGAAAGAAAACGGTCGAGGAGAGGAAGGCTCGAAAGGCGGCCCTTCAGTCCAAATCTTTCACGCTTCCCTGTGCACAGGCATTCCCATCAGCAGGAGATCGTGATGGCACTGTTCATGGAGATAGTCCACATGAATTGGTTGCCCAAGTGGAAGGCTTTTCTTCTGGGGAAGCAGAACTGATCCATTTGGGTAGAGACAAGCACGAGTTTGCTGCTGACGTCGACGAGGGTCAAGAATGGGAGGAAGACCCAGAGGCGCTAGACACTGATGAAGAGGACGACCAAGTTTTGGAAAGGGTTGACTTAGTCGAAGACAGTGATGGTAAATACTTTCTCAGAACTATCTCTACCCGCATTCGTGCTCAACTTGCTGACGCTTTCCATTTTTTTTCTCTTAGTACCCATGTACATTTTACCCCTTTACTCTCTTCTTCCAACCGACCAGCAAATGAAAGTTTTTGAAGACCCGCCACCCGGTACCAGACTGGTCGTCGTTGCGACCAATGTCGCTGAAACATCTCTGACGATTCCAAACATCCGCTACGTGATAGATAGCGGACGCGCCAAAGAACGGCATTACGACCTTTCTACTGGAATCCAATCTTTCGAAATAGATTGGATATCCAAAGCTTCAGCTTCCCAGCGCTCGGGTCGAGCTGGTCGAACTGGTCCCGGTCATTGTTATCGGCTGTATTCTTCAGCTGTGTTTGAAAATTACTTCCCTCAGTTCGCGAAGCCAGAGATCCAACGAATACCAATCGATGGAATCGTCCTGCAAATGAAGTCGATGAACATTGATACAGTCACCAACTTTCCTTTCCCTACCCCCCCTGACCGGTTTGCGTTGAGAAAATCAGAAGTATCGCTGGCCCATCTCGGGGCTTTATCATTTCCGCAAGGTCAAAGTGATTGGTTCATGAAAGGCGATCCCGGAGGTGAGGGAACAATTACGGATCTGGGGCGAGCGATGGCGAAATACCCTCTGAGCCCCCGATTTGCTAGGATGCTAGTTTCCGGCTTCCAGTATGACTGTCTGGCGTATGTGATTGCAATGGTGTCGATCCTATCGGTTGGCGACCCATTCATCCACGAAAGCGCAATCGATGAAGATAATCCGACCGATTGTCTTGACGAGCAGGCCATCAATGAAACCGAACTACTCAAAAACGCCGATTGCAAGGACCGAGAGATTCGCAGGCAAAAAAGGCGGCAGTTCTTCAAAGTCCAGCAACAGTTTGCGAGCTTGGGTAGTGGTGTTAGTGATCTGTTTAAAACTCTAGCGGTCGTCGGAGCTTACGAATTCGGGCAGGGTAATAACCCTTCAAAGTTCTGCCACGAAAACTTTGTCCGACCTAAAGCTATGGAAGAGATACATAAATTGAGAGCTCAGATCACTAGGATTGTTCAAGCTGCGACCATAGAAACCGGACTGAAAGTCGAATTCTCACCTAGTTTGATGCCACCATCCGAAACCCAGTTGAAAGTTTTAAGACAATTAATCACATCAGCCTTCATCGATCAAGTCGCGATCAAAGCCAGCAAAGTGAAATCTTGTCAGTCCAGCTCCGGAAAGCCGAACGTAAACAGTCACACTAAAAATTTGGCTGCCTATCGGGCCATTGGAATCGAAGAAGATGTCTTCATCCACCCGAGTTCAGTTCTGTTCGATTCTAGCGTCCATCCGGACCCTGAGTTTATCGTCTTTCAAGAACTTCACCGGACCGAAAAGCGAATCTGGATCAAAGGAATCACTTTAATTAATCCTTCTTGGTTACCCGTCTTGGGTAAATCTCTGTGTACCTTTTCCAAGCCGATCGAAAACTCCATCAACAAGATTCCTTCTCGTGCTACAGACACTGAACGTAAATGCATCGTAATTCCCAAGTTTGGTGGACCGACCCTGGACGTTGAGTTAGGTCCAGTTCAAATGACTCAACGCAAAGTCGGTAATCTCTGGGTTTGGGTGTAGTAATCATTTCTTTATTTTGTATGATGCTTCAAATAATCCCTGTTTTTCTCGCCGTGGCTGTTGTCAGCGTTTGTATTATTGTTTGTCTGGCTCTTAATTTTCTGCATTCTGGCACCATGTTCATCAGAAAGAAAAGCAAAGGCTCATAAAATTTTGATGAAGGTAGTAAACAAGAGTGAGCTGCCATCCAGTGTCTCACTTGCTGATATAAGTAAGAGTCCCAATAGTACCAAGATGACTACATATAACAAAAACCTGTCTGTGATGAAGCCCACAGGAAACCAATTTCTTTCTGGAACATTCCCAATAGATGAAAAAGAAAACCCTGACCCTCAAAAGAAAGTACCACTTTTCCAGAATAGAAATGTTTCAATCAGAAGATGAGAATATAGCTTTTGCAGCCCATGCATAAAAGATGTTTCATTCATGCACTATGAGTCATCATTTTTAAAACCTTGCTGCCAAAGGGCGGTTTTTTGAAACAACCTCCCATCTTTTGTTCACCACAAACATGTCATTGAGTGGAGTTTACTTTCACAGGAATCCAGACTTGGGTTTCATAGGAGCTGATGCAGTTATTTTTCATCTCTGCACAAAAAAATGATTCAACATGCACCTGGGGCTTTTGGACACAAATGAATATCCAAGAGGTGAATTAGAAGGAAACTCCAAATTACCTTGTTTACTGGTGAAAACTTGATCTCAATCAATCTTCACTAGCAAGTAATGTTTAACCCTTCCTTCTAAGTTAACAGCTTTAGACAATGGGAAGTCCTTTGTGTCTATTCACACTTTCTTTTGTAGGCTCATGGTGTGAGTCAGAGTACTGACCAGTTGATATCACTGTTTCTATTTTTTTAAGTTGGACAAGATCACATCTTTCACAGTGGCCATCTTCACCCACAACTCAGCCTGTACTGTAGCCACTTATAGTCCAGGTGCATGTTGTCAGGCGATCACTTATTTTGTGTTTTCCAAGAAGCTTGGACACTTTCAAAAAAAATGTTTTGGTAAATCTTGAAGCTCCCATATCTTCCATGTTTACTCCACACTTAGTCTTGACAGGTGTCAGATGAGACCCAGAGCTAAATCTAATCCCTGAGCCATCATCCTCTAGATGATGGTCAGGGAGTAGACTTCTACAAAAACAAAGCTCACATTTGGAACCGGAGAGGCTTTTTTACCGTTGCATTTCATTGAGTGGAGTGTGTATCCACTTGATGACCAAAGTGGAGTGTTTACTCCAACCAATGACTAGGTTACAATACTGAGTTGAGTTTGTCAACTTGAGTATGAGCCATCAGATGGAGGTATGCATTCCAAGTGATGACAGGTATTAACCAGTCATTGGAAGGGGTGCTGGTGTGTGTGCTTATTGGAGTCTAAATTTGTATGGTCCTCCTTGGATGAGCAGAATTTTTTAACAGTTTCTGGGGGTCATTGCTGGCAATGATTTTGGGTTAAAATTAAGCCCAAAAGTGGACCAGCAAGAATTTCTTTAAGCCTTGACCAGTGGAAGCATTTTAAGCTATTGCAAACCCCCATAGCGGTGGGTTTGGCTATATTTGATACCTCCTATTTGTTTTGAGGAGAGCTCAAAAAGAGGGATAGCTTTTATCATAGAAAGAGGAAACATACTAAATAGACTAGCTACATGGTCTGTGACAGGTGACACAGTCAAGAAACTATGCAACACTATTGCCTAGGGAATTATGGTGGTACTTTTAACAGGGTGATTGGGGTTTGGGCATCAATTTCACCCTTCAGTATGACAATGAGAAGAGGGGGAGGTCATGTCAAAGCAACGGTGGGCCACTATGCTAAACTATCCATAGCGTGCGTTATCCGCTAGTTTAGTGGTGTGTAGTTCCTGACACAGTGCCGCTAGCTGTAGCGCCCGCTACGGGCCGCTATGCTACACTAACGGGTGCTAACAGCGCTATCAGCTTTTTTGGCGGTTGAATAGCACTGCTAGCGCTGACAGCGGCGATAGAGGCCCTGAAGTTTCAAGGGGTGCGTTTTAGCGGTAGCGGGCAATCACTGCCCGCTAACAGAAAACCCCATCATTTGTAGTTTAGATCTGCTACACTGCGCTGAACTACTGACTAGATGTAGTGTAGCAGCCCACTGTTGAAAATTGAGAGGTAACTTGATTTTGTTAACCACATTTTAACATTCTGGAAACAATGGGCCTATACTATACTCTACTATAAACAGGCCTTTCTGTTATTGTATAGGTCTGGTTGTACCACCCTATACTAATAACTGTACTAGTATTGGCTCTTGCTGAAATTGGCCCGTATAGTATTTTGTGGTTTTTCTCTGTAACAAAAAATACAGGTAAAGTAACATTTTTTGCCCCTGGTTACCACGATAACGCACTTAAACAGGTGTAAACATAAGGCAATGACATGTGGGCTCCTGATGATTGTACAGGCAAACCATGCCACCTACCTTGTCCTTGCGGCAATAGCAAGGGCTTATTTAGGAACACCAGGTAGGTCTTGTTCTGTTGAGAGATTGTTCTCTGTGGCTGCAGACGTGTGTGGCTCCAGACGTGGTTGTCTGTTCCTTTCAACTACTTCAAAATCCTTTAGCAGCCTTATGTGGCTTTGTGAGGATTTTTCCCTCTCAGGGGACTTTGCTGAGGCCGGAAAGGCTTTGGGTGCTCTGATCCCCAAGCAAGAAATAGATAGATTTTCATCCCTACTGAGTAGTGGTACTGGCCACATCTGGCCAGTATAGTATTGAGATTTTTTTTTATTTCTTCCTTCATTTGGATATAGTATTTTCAAAAAAAAAAAAATCCTCATGTAATTGGATATAGTCTTAAAAATTCATTACATAAAGAGGCCAGCTTTATGCACTCCAAATATTTACTACATGCACTCCAAAAAAGGAGTGAACTTGTGTCTACTCCAATAAATGTTGGAGTGAGCAAAGGTTCACTCCAAAAGTGGGCTAAATTGGAGTTTTGGAAGTTCACTCCAATATATATTTGGAGTGAACCTTTGTTCACTCCAAAAGTGGGCTAAATTGGAGTGTTCAGGAGTTCACTCCAATATTTATTGGAGTGAAAACTCTTGCAATCCAAAAAAATGGAGTATAAAATTAGGCACTCAAACTGTGGAGTGGAGTTCAACCCACTCCATGTTTTCTTTTGGAGTGTGGACCACTGGGCACTCCAAAAAAGTGGGGCCAGTGATTCCCATTGAAAAAGAGCAGATAAATAGGCTCAGACTCACTGGAATCTTTGGGGCCTAGTCTTAAGGAGAGGAATGTGAGTGTGGTGGAAGTTTGTCTGTAGGGGGGAGGCAGGGTCTCCAGGGGTCAAAGCATGACTTTGTTGATCTGGAGGAGTTGCTTGGAGTGCATGCATGCATTTAAAATAGGTGTAAACTCCAGTATTTATTGGAGTGTACAGTAGTACTGTCAGCAGTGGGCTACTCCGGAGTGATTAAAAATCTGCTTGATGGAATGAGAAGTTCAGGCTTAGAGATCCAGACAGTGATTTGTTGATATGAAGGGATCTGGCTATCTGAAGCAGTTATATGTTGATGTATCTTCAAATAAAGAGGAATAAGTAAATAAAATGATGTTGTTAATTTTGTCTCTTCTGAAAGTCTAGGGAACAATAGAGCTTGAGGAGTACAACTTATGTATCAGGCTTCTTGAGTTTGACTAGACACAAGCATACATAAAACTTGGTTGTGCTTGCCAGCTGACAAGTACACTCCAATCTTGAAACATACCAAGTTTCAAGATTGGAGTGCGCAATTTTCCACTCCAAAAAATATTGGAGTGAACTTCTGAACACTCCAATTTATTCCACTTTGGGAGTGAACAAAGGTTCACTCCAAATGTATATTGGAGTGAACAAAGTTTCACTCCAAATGTATATTGGAGTGAACAAAGGTTCACTCCAAATGTATATTGGAGTGAACTTCTGAACACTCCAATTTAACCCTCTTGTGGAGTGAACCTTTGTTCACTCCAACATTTATTGGAGTAGACACAAGTTCACTCCTTTTTTGGAGTGCATGTAGTAAATATTTGGAGTGCATAAAGCTGGCCCCTTACGTAAAATGGAAAGAACAGTACTGTTATTGGACCAAAAAATACAATAACTATACATGATTAGGGATTTCTGTGTTTCTGATCAATCAGTGAAACTGATCTATTTTCAAATAATTTCTTGGTGTCTCCATCTACTGGTGTAATGTCAGCCTGTAGGTAACTACAGTCAAACCCTTGAAACCACATACCCCTTGGTGTCAAGAATTTGCTATGTGGTTTGGCATAAGGATGGCAAAGAGGTACGCGTTGGGCGGTACCCAGGACCCGCGGGCGGGCACTGCTCATACTGCCCTAATACCCGCGGGGCGGTGCCGGGTATTTGATTTTCCCCAAAAAAATGGTGGCACCCGGGCCCGCTATCCCCGTCAGGATCTCCCGCCCCCCGTTGGGGGGCAGGATATCTGGACGGGAAGTTGCTGTGTCCCGTCCGACCTTGTCGGACAGGACATTAGATCCCCCGCCCCCCGTTGGGGGGCAGGATCTTAAACCATTGGTGCCTAGTTGTTCTTTGTCATCATCATTTACAATTATAGTTCTGCTTGATTGTTGTTTCTGGGGGGGGATGGTTTTGAGATTGGGAAGAAATTATAGGGCTTGAGGATTGAGGTGGTGATCCTGGAGGCTTGCAACGCTTCCTGCTGGTGGTGGCGGTGGTGGCCATGGTCAGTTGCGATGGTGGAGGTTTTGAGTTGGATGGATCCTAGGGGCAGGCCCACAGTGAGCTTCAGCAATTGGGTCCTGCGACTCACTTAATTACGATTGGGTCCCGCGACTCAATAGCCCAGTTCACATCAGATTTTTAAGGCCATTTTTATCCATTTTATCATTAAAATTTATCATTTTTTTCAAGTTGGTCAGATTCTTCTGAAACCACTTTTTCTGATGATTTAAAAATTTGTCAAAATTTTATGATAAAAT
Organism: Puccinia triticina; assembly: GCF_026914185.1. Taxonomy (NCBI): domain Eukaryota; kingdom Fungi; phylum Basidiomycota; class Pucciniomycetes; order Pucciniales; family Pucciniaceae; genus Puccinia; species Puccinia triticina. Next base: position 4,156,436 of record NC_070562.1, read on the forward strand.
CAGATAAAAATAGGTTCAAAGTTGCCAACGTGAACCGGGCTAATGAGAGTTATGTACATGTGGTTGGCGCGCCTGGTAGCGCTGCCACGTCACAACTGCGCATGCGCGCCATAACTCTCATTGAGTCGCGGGACCCAATTGTAATTCATTGAGTCGCGGGACCCAATCATAATTCATTGAGTCGCGGGACCCAATAGTTTACACACTTGGCAGATTAAACCTAATTCATTGAGTTGCAGGACCCAATTGGAGGAACTTAGAGCTTGCGGATCAACATTTTGTTTAGAGTTATCGTGCTCAAATAATTTGAGATGTAGAAAAGGCAGACTTTTAGGTCAGCTGCGCTGACTCTAAGGCTGACACAAGAACTCAGGGAAGGAGTAGATTTACAAAGAAATGATAAGTTGTAACTAGGGGTAAAATTGCATGAGAAATCAGAATCTGAAGTCAAAACAAGCTCAAGTCTTAAGGTTTAAAAGATATAAACACATTTAGGTATAAAATGGAGATTGAAGGCAGTTATAGGTCAACTGTGTTGACTCTAAGGCTGACAGTAGCCATGTAACATCCTGCTGATTCCTGTTCCCAGCGCTCCCAGGCTACATAAATTGTGTGGTGCTCCCACTGGGCTGCCAATCTATTGACCCAATCTCTGACCCAACAGGTTGGGCGGGTACCCATTTTTTTTTGCCCAGAAACTGGACACCTGCACGGGTATACCAAGTACCTGCTTGCGTGTGTCGGGTACTCAAGTGCCATCTCTAGTTATGAGGGCGGGTACCACCGGTATAACCGCACGGCGGTACCAGAGGCGGTGCCAGGTGTCATGTTTAAGCTAAAAATTGACCCGGTACCCAGACCCGCCACGGGTACCTGGGTCCCAATTGCCATCCTTACTCAATCCCCGTGGCTCACGCGGCTTCCAAACGTGTATGTACTCTTCAAAGGCCAACAAATTGTCTCATGACAAAAATCAGTGCTCCAACCCAGAAGCATCAAGAATCTCTTGTGTCTCAAGGGATGGTACCAATCTTTCAATGGCCCCTTCTGATCCCCCCTTTTTTTGTTGTTAATTTCCACACCCGTTTCCTTGAGTTTCTTGCTTGCACGTCTCAACTTCTCTCCTTTTTTTCTCAGTCCACCTGTTTCCTTGGGGTTTTTGCTTGCGCGCCTCAACTTGTCTCCTTTTGTCTCTCTCACTCAGTGTCTTGTTTTTTCCCTCAAGCCATAACTAAAACCAACCGGTACATACTTGATGGCCAATGGAATGAAAAAAGACATCACATCCCCCAGGTAATCCTCCCTGTGCAAAAAGATCATGTGCCCCGGGGTTCGGGGCGTTTTCAAGGCTGATCCCAATGCCCCAGACCCCTGGGCATGAGCCCCAGGTCATGCCCCGAACCCTGCTTTTGGGGCACAGCCTTACCGCCAGAAAGTACCCCCGGCCCGCCCTGAGCTCTGTGCCTGCACAGGGAATGCTAACTTAACTAAGTCCCTCTCTTTGTGGAGGAGGGACCCTCCAGAGGAGGGACTTATACACTAAGTGGACCCTGCAGCCTGAGAGAATCAGGAACTTGGCCTATTTCAATCCTGTGTAACTTCATCACATCACATTAGGACGGTTCACGTAGGGATTTTTTAACCCTGCTGATGTTATAAATCAGCCAGCCTTCCCAGCCAATTTGGCTGGGACCATAGGATAAACTTTATTTTGGTCTTGCTGATTTTGGCCCGACGTGAACTGTCCTATTATGTGATTGAGTTGTAGAGGAACAGAATATGCAGAACATCAAGGAGAATCTTTCTGCCTATTGTCATATTTTTAGGATCAGCCTTTATGCACACCAAAGAAATACCGCATGCACTTCATTTTTGGTGTGCATTAGTGTGCACTCCAGAGTGCATGGGTGTGCACTCCAAGAACATGCACTCCCAAAAATTGGAGTGCACACCCATGCACTCCAAGAAATTGGAGTGCACACCCATGCACTCCAAGAAATTGGAGTGCACACTCATGCACTCCACCAAGCAATCATGTACTACAAAAAATTGGAGTGCACACTCACGCACTCCCAAAAATTGGAGTGCACACCCAATCACTTGAAAAAAGTGGGGTGAAGCCATGTGAAATCAATGAGGCTGGCAATGTAAAAAAGAGGCAGAGCTCACCAAGCTAAAAGAAGTGACTAACTCAAGCAATTTTATCCTGGTGAGACTAACATTCAATTTTAGGAACAACAGTGTTCCAACTAAGCTAACCAAAGCGTTGGTGTAGTGCAGTTTTGCAGGATTCCACTAAATTTTATGGTAGAATTAGAGAAATTGCATCTTCTCTGCTCTTATTCAACTTGCGCAGGTCAAAAAAAACCTACTAGACTTTTTTAAAGCTCTTTGGAGGTTTTGGTCTTTTTTTGCTGCTAAAAGCTCTGTAGTCTAGGGGCTGTAGCGGCAACATAACTCTACAGGCAAAAGGGCTGCTGTTAGAACAGCTTGGCTAACACAGTGTTTCCTCCAAGTATAGTGTAGCATAGAATTTCTATGTTAGACTTGGTGGGCTTCCAGTAGAAGCCCACCATTGGTGGGAATAAAGAGAAATCCACTACTCATCAGGTAGTGCATGAGTGTGCACACCAATCTTTTGGAGTGCATGGGTGTGTATTCCAATCTGTTGGAGTGCATCAGTGTGCACTCCAATTTTTTGTAGTGCATGAGTGTGCACTCCAACTTTTTGGAGTGCATGAGTGTGCACTCCAATTTTTTGGAGTGCATGGGTGTGCACTCCATTTTTTTGGAGTGCACACCAATGCACACCAAAAATGGTGTGCATGTGGTATTTCTTTGGTGTGTATAAAGGCTGACCCTATTTTTAGGGATATGCAATGACATTCAAATGTCTTTTTTTGCAATTTCAAATTAGCTGGCTATATCCCGTATCACACATGTTGCATTGTACAGAATCTGGAATCCATGATTTTACAACTCTGCTTACAGCTCAACAAGAGGTGTTGAGGATGGGAAAAAATAGTAGAAAGATAGGGACAGCTTGGGCCATCCCAGAAATGTAAACAATTTCAAAAATGGTGCAGAGGCTTATGAGGGAGATTGATTCTAAAAAAGTCCCCACCAAAAGTCATAATTCTCTCGAAGAGGGAATTACAAGCTAAGTTAGAGGGAATGGGGACTAGTGGTGTTAAGATCAGGGGATCAATGAAAGCCTCCAGTAAAAGCCATGTCATCAGAGGGTTGTAATTACATTAGGGGACCTTTCTCTTGACCATGAAGAATGCCCATCCAGTCATGAAAATACATACACCAGATAGAAACAACAATTCAAGGAACTCAGGAGAGCCTCCCTCCTCTTCCGAGTCTCCAGTCGAGTTTATTCATGGCCACTTCCAAACTTGGCCTACAGCACTGTTCTTCACACTAAGCTCTCTCTGGTCAAGCGTTCCATTTCCCAACCTCTCAGCTCATACACAAACACACTTCATCCCCCACTTGTTCCTCGATTGCTTTGCGTCCGGAACCGGATACCACTGGGCTATAACTCTTGTTGCAGACTGGTTGATCCCAAACATTCCAGACGGAGTGAAACCATGTCTAAATCTCCACTCGCTGTTTCCCCCTCGGCCCCACATCTCCGTGACCGCCAACGGAAGAACCTGCCGGATTATGATCCCGACTCCGACCTCAGCGAGTCCGAGGGCTTGGGAGGAATTCGGTCTCGCTCTGATTGTAACACTTGGGAAGATGATGAGGAAACTGCAGTCGATGATGACAGTAAGTTCAATTTAATCATGAACCCAGCGATCAAGATAATCCGCATCCGTCTTGCGATTCAAAAGTCTACGCTCGTTAAACCCATCAGTCACTCTCTTCGTTTCTGAATTCTCTCGGATGTTTGACAGGCTATGTTCAACGTACCTTACGTAGAGAAAAGCCACTGCCTCCAATCACCTGGCGGAACTTTTATCGAGAGATCAACTTGATCTCTACACTTGCCTTGACCGTCGTCCCTCTCTTGGCCCTCTACGGAGCATTAACTACACCTCTTTGTCGATTGACCTTAGTGTGGTCTGTCGTCTATTATTATTTCACCGGTCTCGGTATCACAGCTGGTTACCATCGTCTTTGGGCACATCGCTCCTACAATGCTTCCCCCTTCCTTCAATACTTCCTCGCTCTGGGTGGCTCAGGTGCCGTAGAGGGTAGCATTCGATGGTGGGCTCGTGGTCATCGAGCTCACCACCGATATACTGACACCGATCTCGACCCCTACTCGGCTCACAAAGGACTCTTGTGGAGTCACGTTGGCTGGATGATCGTCAAGCCGCGTCGTAAGCCTGGCGTCGCCGATGTGTCGGATCTCTCCCGGAACCAAGTGGTCAGATGGCAACATCGTTGGTATCTGCCCTTGATCTTTGGTATGGGGTTCCTCTTCCCCACTCTTGTTGCTGGTTTCGGATGGGGTGATTGGAGAGGCGGATTCTTCTATGCTGGCGCCGCTCGGTTGTTGTTCGTTCACCACTCAACTTTCTGTGTAAACTCTCTGGCTCACTGGCTCGGAGAGGCCCCCTTCGACGACAAGCACTCTCCCCGGGACCATATTATTACTGCCTTCGTAACGATCGGTGAAGGTTACCACAACTTGTAAGTACGCATACCCCATTCAAGCCTGGGTCTTGGCTGAGAGTCATCGAATTCTGATAGCTTTTTTTGATTTCTCTACTGCCAAAAAAAAAAACAGCCATCACGAGTTCCCTCAAGACTTTCGAAACGCGATTCGTTGGTACCAATATGACCCAACCAAATGGTTCATTTCAATCGCTGCATTCCTCGGCCTTGCCACTGAGCTGAAGACGTTCCCAGACAATGAAATCCGGAAAGGCCAGTATGGAATGAAGCTGAAAGAATTGCAGCAAGATTTCCGAGACGTCAAGTGGCCCAGTTCTTCAAACGATCTTCCGATCCTCACCTGGGAGCAATTCGTCGATGAGGCTGACAAGAAGAACGGGCGTGATCTAATGGTTATTGGTGGCTTTATCCACGATGTCTCCGAGTTCATCGATGAACATCCAGGAGGGCGAGCACTCATCAAAGCTCGATTGGGTAAAGACGCTACCACGGCATTCCATGGTGGAGTTTATGGTCAATTCAATCATCCATCCCATTTTGTTTTTGAAAAGATGCTAATCAGAGAATTGTGGGTTTTTTTTATCATAGAACATTCGAATGCGGCGCACAACTTGTTAGCCATGCTCAGAGTGGGTGTGATTGAAGGTGGCTATGAGGTCGAGCATCTCAAGAAAAAAGTTGGGGTGTTTAGAAAGGAGCAACAGATTCCTATCTGTGGACCCAAGAGTTTAGAAACTATCTCCACACCTGATAGTCCAGTCCTAGACGTCAAGCCCATCTACACTTGAAATTATTTGATCAGTATAAGCAATTTGACAGCTACTATTACCAATCTACTTTCAAAACTACTTCCCAGGATCCCACAAATAAAATAGAGGAAATAATAAAACCTATGAATGTCTAGTGCCAGAAGTCAAAACCAGAAGTAAACCTACTAGATAAGCTACACAAATACAAGAGTTTGTATTCTTGTATTAATACACATACTCATCATTCTTTGCTGTGTCATTGGTACATACACTGTAAACCTATGAAGTATTTAACTTAGAGAGTATGGGGTTCAATGAGAGTGTTACCTCAGTTAATCATAGGGACAGAATATTTCAGCACTGTAGGCTTAGCTGTGTGTTTGCCATAGTCTGATAAGCTCAGTGAGATCAAGGCAAGTTCAATCATCAGACCCATGAGCATATTTTTTTGAAAGGCACAAGATCTGACCAGTCTCTTGTAAGAATGTACTCTTGTTATACATTACTTTACAGATAAGAACAGTCAAATACAGTTACCATAATGTAATGTTGTTATAAGAGTTAAGTTACGTGCAAACAGTAAGATTAGAATATACTGTAACATTACTGTACACGTGAAATACCCCCAAGACAGGTATCACTCATTTATCCCCTGTTACACCTCATTTCCCACTGACATAACATATTGATTATCATATAAATACATAAACAATACATGATGTAATGTAATTCAAAAGAGCACTGAATGGAATCACTGATCAGCTAGTGTACACAGCTACTGATCTAGGATCAGTACTGATCATTACACTGCCCTGATCATTTCCAATGTTGGGTCTCTTGAGGATCTGCTCCCTTTGAGCGCTTCCAGTCCCCCCCTAGTCCTGAAGCGCCTCCCAGTGCCTCAAATGCCCTCCTGCTCTTTTCCCTTTATATAAACACACCCCCCAGGACTGTTTATCCCTCAGAATATTATTACATCAAATTTTAACCCATACTATAGTTGAACAGTGCTTTCATTCTCACCCATCTTTCAATTCAGGAATAAAATCAACTCTTGATTACCCTTACCTTTCTGTAGGTAAAACCACAAACCCAAGTTGAGTTATTCCTTGGATGCCTATTAACACCCTGTGTTGATCTGGATGCGCCTTCATTGAGCAAGCCTCTCAGTCAAGATGACTGATAGAGTGAAACCTTTTACAGGTCTTACCACTAACCCATTGGCCCATCCTTGGCATATTACACTATCATCTTGCTAGTAACAACCCTCTCAGACACGGTTACAGTCAAACCTGTGAAACCACATACTTTTATAAGGGCATAACCTCCCAAAACACATACTGATTTGGGTCCACAAAAATTTTCATTTTGGCCTGAAGCTAACCCTTGTAACCACATAACCTGCCAAACTAAGGATGGCAATTGGGACCCGGGTACCCGCGGCGGGTCCGGGTACCGGGTCAATTTTTAGTTTAAAAATGACACCCAGCACCGCCTCTGGTACCGCCGTGCGGGTATCTGCGGGTATACCAACGGTATACCGGCGGTACCCGCCCTCATAGATAGAGATGGCACTTGGGTACCCGTTTGCAGGTACCCGGCAAACGCAAGCAGGTACTCGGTATACCCGCGCAGCACACGCCGGCGGGTGCCAGGTGCGGGTGCGGGTTTCCAGTTTCTGGGCAAAACAAAAATGGGTACCCACCCAACCTGTTGGGTCAATAGATTGGCAGCCCAGCGGGAGCACCGCACAGTTTATGTAGCCTGGGAGCGCCGGGAACAGGAATCAGCAGGATTTTACATGGCTACTGTCAGCCTTAGAGTCAACGCAGTTGACCTAAAACTGCCTTCTATCTCTATTTTATACCTAAATGTGTTTATATATTTTTAACCTTGAAACTTAAGGTTGTTTTTACTTCAGATTCTGATTTCTCATGCAATTTTACCCCTAGTTACAACTTATGATTTCTTTGTAACTCTACTCCTTCCCTGAGTTCTTGTGTCAGCCTTAGAGTCAGCAAAGCTGACCTAAAAGTCTGCCTTTTCTACATCTCATATTATTTGAGCACGATAACTCCAAACAAAACGTTGATCCGCAAGCTCTAAGTTCCTCCAATTGGGTCCCGCAACTCAATGAATTAGGTTTAATCTGCCAAGTGTGTAAACTATTGAGTCCCACGACTCAATGAATTACGATTGGGTCCCGCGACTCAATGAATTACGATTGGGTCCCGCGACTCAATGAGAGTTATGCCGCGCATGCGCAGTTGTGATGTGGCAGCGCTACCAGGCGCGCCAACCACATGTACATAACTCTCATTGAGTCGCGGGACCCAATCGCTGAAGCTCACTGCAGGCCTGCCCCTAGGATCCATCCAACTCAAAGCCTTGACCATTGCAACTGACCATGGCCACCACCGCCACCACCAGCAGGAAGCGTTGCAAGCCTCCAGGATCACCACCTTAATCCTCAAGCCCTATAATTTCTTCCCAATCTCAAAACCATCCCCCCCAGAAACAACGATCAAGCAGAACTATAATTGTAGATGATGATGACAAAGAACAACTAGGCAAGGCAACAATGGTTCAAGATCCTGCCCACCAACGGGGGGCGGGGGATCCGATTTCCCGTCCGACAAAGTTGGACAGGACACAGCGACTTCCCGTCCAGATATCCTGCCCCCCAACGGGGGGCGGGGGATCCGGACGGGGATAGCGGGTATGTCTGGGCGGTCCCCGGGTGCCACCATTTTTTGGGGGAAAATCAGATACCCAGCACCGCCCCGTGGGTATTAGCACGGTATGAGCGGTACCCGCCCGCGGGTCCCGGGTACCGCCCAACGGGTACCTCTTTGCCATCCTTAGGATTGAGAGAAATTTATGTGCTATAATCCATTTGCAATCACCAGGGGAGAATTTGACGCACTCTCCCGAGGATGCCTGACTGTAATTTTATGTTGTTCTGGGTCTGATGTCAGTTAGATTTGTATTAGGAAATTATTGATAAATTATTCAGAAGTCAATGGGAAGTCTGTCATAATCTATGAGGAAGTTATATCACAGGACCTCATGCAATGTCACATAGAACCGTTTCATTCTTCAAGGATGGCTCAATTACAACTTATAATGAAATGATATTTACTCAATGCCCAATTATCAATTATTTATGGTGAATTTATGTTGATCAATTTCTCTATGTGAGAGGGGTTTCACACAACATAAATATGACTTGCGGGGGCTTTAATGGCTTTCTGACCAGTTTTTACTTGTCATGGAGCTGTGAAAGGACCCTCCGGTGATCTGTCACCCCAATGTACGCGCGTACACAAAGGTGACATTATCAAAATGGAAAACAGCTCACACGCATGTGCATGGAGACTTTGGAAAACAAAAAAACCATAAAAACAACAAAAAAGCTTACATGTGTTAAGAATCCAGGTTGTCTAGCTGAAATCTGGTACCACAAACCTCCAAGCTTGACTTGACACATAATTTCATCCTTTTTTGGCTCAATTATAGATGATACCTGCCTTTTTTTAGGGAAATATTGAAATTCAGGTGGGCCTTTCACCTCATTCTAACCGGTGTGTACGTGTTGTTGATCTGAAAGAGGCCCAGCCTGCAATTTGTAACAACATTTTACGCGTGCACATGAGGGAAAAATTAGCAAAGTGAAAAGAATTAACACCTTCATGAGCATCTGAATAATATGAATTGAACCCCAACTAGAAATCATCCCAATCAACAAACAGGTCAAATGGAGTTATGCTTTAATTGTGGTCATTGTCTCTTTGGTTTCAAATGTGTTCTGATTGAGTTCCAGTTGAGTTCTGCATGACTTCTTGATGATTTATGGATGAATATATGATCAGTTTCAGAACAGTTGCGGATGGGTTCAAGTCTTGTTCATTATTTCTTACACTAATTTCATCAAAAGCATCCTGCAAAGTTCTGGAAAAAGGGTATGGTATGGCACTCCCTGGAGAGTGTGTCAAAATCACCCCTGGTGAATAGGGTGGTGATATAGATTTTCTGTCCGCTGGCCTAATAGACGGGGATCTGGCTTCCCTGTGGTTCAGTATCCTCATGTAGCAAGTGATCTTAGCTTCAATCCCCTCAATTGGCGGGGTTCTAGGCAGTTCTGGAGGCCAAGGAATTTGTGTAAGTGCTTTGGCCATCCCAATACAGCCCCATACCATGCATTTTTCAGTGCTGCAAAAACAACTTTCATGGCCCGGGGCATAGTTGGGGTCTGGAGTTTGGGATGACCCTCATGCCCCGTCCCAAACCCCGGGGAACACCCTTACTGGCAGTGGATCCAAGTTCCAACAAGGAGCGGTTTATCTGTGGAACCAATAAGGATTGGCTTGGTAGCTCGTTGGTTCCACAAAACAGCATTTCCCCTGTGGAAGTTTGGAACCAACAGGCTTGGCACTTTTCCTTGTTGGTTCCACAAAGCACACTCCTGGCACATGTGGAGACCACGGTGGCTTGTTTCTCACATTGGTTCCGCCACATCAACTTTTTTTCCACTTCCAACCAGGGTCCTGAAGTGATGAAATTTTGAGAAAAGTTGATCATCATAAAGGAAGAAACAAAAATTTGAAAAAAATCTTAGCTGAAGAATTGGCTTGCAAACGGTAGCTTGGGGAGGAGGGGTCAAATAGTCAAAAGAAGACTTCTCCCACCAGCTGAATTGGTGTAGTGACATAGCACTCTTCCCGCACCAAAGCAATTGGGTTTGATCCCCATTGGCCTCATTTTTGGGCAGCCCAATTCCTGCCTGCCATTTATTCACCAGCTTGGTACTGGGCTCCACATGAAGTCCACAACTGGTGGAGTCCTAACTTAACAAAATTCCCCCCTGGTGCCCTGTGGCTAGGAAGAGACTTGTGTGTAATTTCAAACTGTTGGCTGGGAAAGAAATGGCCAATGGTTGGAGGTAAAATATTAAGCCTCAGCTAGCCTCCCCCTCAGTTCCTGCGGACCTTCCCCAGAGCCAAATGACACTTCTGGACCCCAGCTTTCATTTGGTGCTGGTCACATCTCTTCACTCCCAACCATTCTCCCTGTATTAGTATTTCAAAAATGAATAAAAAAAGTTGAATATACGTAAACCAAAGATCTACAACGCTCATGCCTTGTGGATCTTGGATTCACAAACTCACAGATATCTGCAGATCCTACACCTGTAGCCATCCAATTGTTACATTTTCTTGCAGATATGATATTCACTCTTGCAGATTTTCAGAAAATCCCAAAATGGATCTTCAGAGCAATGTGACATCCTACAAGATTTCTTTGACCTTCAAAACAGATTACTTCCATCAGTTTTTGAGCTTTTCACTCAAGAATTCAAGTGAGGGTGTGCATCAGTACTGCACATAAATCTGTCTGTTACATTTTCTTTTTATATATTTGGTTTATTTTTAAATATTTTTCTAGAAATTTTGGGGTTGAATATCCTTCCTTTTCCTGCCAGCCTGCAGAAATTATCCATAAGCCTCTCCTGGAGAGAGCTCTCCGGGAGGGTTCCCCCATACCCTCTGTTCAAGAGGCTTAGTTCAGCTAGGGTGGAATTGGTATCCCCGTGGGATCCTTGGGATGATCACCAGGTGCCCCCTATTGGAGCCTGACAGTGAGAGTATGTATATTGCCAGTGAATGAACAAAGAGGAGTAAATGAGAATATGCAAAAGAGAGAAACATGGTTACATACATGCATTATTTAAATACAATTTGCTGTTGAGTCAAGTAACATAGGAATGTCCCATGTCTACAGTTGCGCAAGGCATCCTACTGTACAAGAAATACCCCCGGGGGACCCCGTCCGGAATTTTAGGGCCGTTTTTTTTTGTTTTTTCCCAATTTTTTACGGCCAAAATCAGTTGGAAAAGGGGTTGGGATGTGTTGGTATCACGGTGTACATATGTATTACACTCCATGTTTGCCATGAGGGCCCCCAATTGCCCAGCTGGGTCACCTCAGGGCCATTGGAGGTGCTCTGATGTTGCTCTGAGGGCCTCCAATGTTGATTGGAGGTACAATATCTATGAAATTATAGGTGCAATACACCCATACATATGGGTTTAGCATATGTAAGCTGATATGTATGGCTTTACAGTATGTAGTTAGGCCAATGTCCGTAATTTCAGACCCAAAAAAAATGAAACTTTTTTTTGGCTGGTCAGAAACCTTAGCCCACTTAGAACTGGAATCTACATGATCCAAACAGCTCAAAAATGTCATCTACATGACATACTACTCAAATGACGGGCCGTACATTTGGCCCGCGTCTCAAATATCTTTTTGCGGGCAAGGCTGTACAGTAGGATGCCTTGCGCAACTGTATGGGCTGGTAATTCATGACATCATGACTTGCATCATACTTGTAGGATGGGATGTAATGGAGGAATTGAAATTGCAATCTGAGAGTAATCTGGGACACTCCCAGAGTCCCAAAGCCTATATTTCCCTGCAAATTTTTGCTCATATCTAGGTCTGGAAGCGGTTCACAGATTGACAGGAAGTCCTCCAATGTGTATTAAGTCTTTGGACTTCAACACCATCATGATCCATCTGGTGGAGACCATGTGAACCTGTGGACCAAGAGTTGCTGGTGTGGAGACTTGGGCTTGGGAAATTGGTGAGATGTGTGTAACAGTGATCAATCAATGCCAATAAGAACGGTGTATCCACTGCGCTGCGCTTAACACAGCAAAGCAGTTAGAGCCGCGATTTTTTTGGGTCGCTGCGCTACGCGCTTTTCAATTTCCCCAGAAAAAAAAATCAAAAAATTGTGTGCTAAACAAGCAATCACATAGTGGTCAGCGCTGCTTTTCTCTATGCCATGTGGGAGCAAAGAAAAAAAAGGAAAAAGGTTTTAAAACACATAAAAACATGTTTAGAACATAAAACTGCTCTGCTATCCGCTAATTTAGCGGGTAGCATAGCAAATTTTTGCTTTTGCTAATGACACTGGGAGGTTAGCGGACAATCGCTGCACGTAGCGAGTAGCGTAGCGGTGTTCTCGCTGCGCTATTGCTTTTTGGTCTGGTCATGTAGCGGTCAACCGCTGCGCTACGCTAAAAGGCCGCTTTTTTTAGCGTAGTGCAGCGGATACACCATTGCCAATAATGTGCCTCCAGTAGAGTATACTTCCACTCCGCAGGAGAGAGCAAGACTATGACCCAGGTCACAATAGCTGGTCCAACCTGTGTAGGGGTCTCAACCAACTTGACAAATGTTATTTGATCCAATAAAAATCATTGAAAATGGTTTCAATTTTTTCAATTTTCATCATTCCTGTCACATGCTATACTGTGTGATCTAATTTTCTCTCTTTGGTTTGAAAATACATTCCAGCTTGCCTCCTGGTATTATTCACAGGTTACTGGCTGTTGGCTACGCCGCAGTTGCAACAAGTGTAGGTGCTGCTTCTTTCCCATGCCGCCTTGACCAGAGGAAAGTGTGGGAAGGGGTGCTCTCACAGATGGAGTAGGGTTTCAGGTAAGATGGGAAGGAATCTGATATCAGGGAGGGGGAAGAGATGGGATATGTGTTGCACTATTGGTATATCTTGAAACTGGTGTTATGTACTGTGTATCTGTATTGTGTTTGTGTAGAACTCTGTCCCATGTATGACACCAGCCCCAGTCCTGATCACTAGGAGACTTCCCAATCTCTGCCTGCATGGACAGGGGGTAACTTGCCGTTTCCCGCTTGATCTCCTTGAACAAATAGAGATTCTGAGCAATTTGGATTAAATTGGATAATTTTCACACTTCTAATTTTTTAATTTTCCACTTTTTTTTTCTTTGATAATCATTCTTGATGACTTATTTTACACCCCTGTAGCCAATCCCATGACTTGAGCTCTGTAACCTGAGCTTCTGAAATGAAAAATGTGGTTCCAAAAACTTCAGCACACCCACTGTACAGATATCCAATGTTACTGCAAAAAAACTTGCAATTGAAGTTGACTGTTGAACCCAAGTGACCTTAATCCCAGTTTGTCATTTTTTTAGTGTCCATTTTGCCCAAGAATTTTGTGGCAAATAGAACACTATGTGTGAGTGATATCTGACACAGAACCAGAAGACTTCCCTTTTACTCTTTAGGGGGCTACAAAACTGAAAGGAAGTTGGGTACAAGGGGTTTCAAAGTTGGCCAGGTGTGACTTGCACTATGAAAACATTGATGTGAATAGGGGTCAGGTGACATCCAGTAACATGTGTTGAAAGTCAAGTGACAACTCCAACATTACTTGCCCCATTGGCATCATCAGGGGGTTCTCTACCACTTTTCCCCAAGTGTATGGTTGGAGTAAAGGCTGGAGTTAGCTTCACATCACCTGCCACCTAATCCCCCCAGTGTTTTCATGGTGTTGCATGCACTTTTGCAAGTCAGTGTGCAAGTTAATTGTTGAACATTGAGTTGCAAAAGTGCATGCAAGTCACATTGTAATACACCCCCCAAACCTTCTTGAATGTTTTTTTGGAAAGTTGGTGTGGCAGAAAAGCCTCAAACACTAACTGCAAAAGTCCATGCAAGTCATACATGGCCACCATTGAATCCCCCCCAGATATTCATCCACTCATCCCTCTTTGAACAACACATTTCCCATTTAACTCTCATCAGCAGCAACTTTGCAGAAAATAAACTATCAATGAACCCAATTCAACCACATATTTATTACAGCAGAACCCGTTTGTCTGATGTAACACAAACCCACTATACCTGCTGTAAATGTTACACAATTTTGCACTGCATAATAATGGGTGTCTCAATGGGGCGTATTAAATCACTGCATAAGAGTGAATTTATCATGATTATATGCCTCTTGTTTGTATTATAGTGACGTACATGGGTTCACTTTTTACTTGTTTTGTTTGATGTATTTATTTATTTAAAAAAAACATAGTACTTGGATAATTTGAAGAATGGACAATACAAATAAAATCTACAATTTCCAGACCGGATCTCCATCATCACTGGTATCAGGTTTTGGTCTAGGGGCGGGTTTGAAAGCGGCGTAGAGGGGAGTGACGGTAGCGAAGCCTCTATTCAAAGCCCAAGCGTCTGAGCCCTCGAGGAGACCGGGTGCGTTAGGGTCAATGAGAGCGCTGATGTCAGGTTTGAAGATGAATTCGAGTGGGCCGTCTTGTGACTTGGAGGGTTTAGGATTAGGACTTGAATTGCTCTTTGAGTGCAGGTCTTCGAGGTGGGTTGAAGCTTCATCTATCTCCGCCGGCTTCATCGGCTCCGGCTTCGAGGGATCTGTCGCTGGTAGGAAGAGCCGTGCGTATCGGGTTCGGGATTCGGTGGTCCACGTCACCTTCGGATTATCTAAAATGGCTGGCACTAGCTGAAAAGCAGAATAAAAAAATGTTACATTCTTCACGCCCACTAATTAACGAAAAAGAAAACAAAAAAGAGAGAAACAAGAGCCACCTACCGGAATGTTAACATTGTAAAGATCCGGGTAATCTGGATCTCCCGGCTGCCCAAAGCCAGTTTTCCATAGTTGTTGAATGATCTTGATCGCGAGTTGATTGGCTGCTTTCAGTAGTGCATCTGAGATTGGTCGTTCGAAGATTCCATATGATAATGCAATTGCCCGATGATTGGATAACGCTGCATCCATGGCTGCTCTATGCTTGCCAATAGTAATGTAGGTGATTAAGTTATTGTTTTTAAAAAGAGAGATGAAAAAGGAGAGAAAGAAAAGCGATGAATTGAAGAGCTAAATTTAGATGTTGTACCACTCTTCTTTTTCAAATGATGCTTACCCAACTGTACCCGAGGAAAGACTGAAGGCACTACTAGTATTTCTGCCATAATTTGGACCAGAGATGACGAGGTCAATTTGGCCTGGATAGAGGTTGAATAGGCCCAGATTTGAGCAACTAGCGGGAGTACCGGAAACCAATTTCCAGGGATAATCTTGGAGAGTAGTAGCCGAATTATCGGTAGATCTTTTGCGAGTTGATGGATCATAATTGACCACCGAGAGTTTATCTTTGATCAGATAGGCTTTTCCGATCCAGGATTTCTGCGAGTCTGGAAGGACGACTCTCAATTTTGATCGTTCGGATCCCAAGAATTCGGTAACCAATAACTTGGAAAATGAATGGATGAATGGTGATTCGTCTTCTGAACATGGCCCGTCGTCATTAGTGACTATGTATAAAAGTAGAGCGTGATAAAAACAACGGCCCTGGAATTAGCAGTAGTCCTGCTCAATAAAAGATTTACATTTTCGATAGAATCAGAGGGAGGAAAGTTGAACGTACGCAATACCGTTGGCACCTCTGGAAAGCCCCGAGCTGTGGTCGACATTCGTGCCAGTTCTTTCCCGATGGCTCGCTGCTGCCACTTGGTGACTGGATCGACCCGAGTGGTGGCTGGCTGGCGGGCATCTGGCTCCGGGCCCCCGGGGTGGTTGGGACAGCAGTCGGCGGGGGTCGGGGACTTTCAGGGATGGCTGCAGCCTCAGCCTGCTGCTTCGATAGCCATCTTTACTCAAACAAATCCACTCCCTCGCCGACAACATCATGGCACAAGAATCAGAAACTCATCAACAAGCTTTACGACGCTATCTTGCTTCAACAGCCGGGATCGAAACGGCCGAAGAGTTCTTTCAGCTTGATAACAAAAGTAAGCCTAGCACTCCTCACTCATCAACCCATCTTATAATCAATGACCATCTCACTTTTCGTCTTTGACAGCAATCAAAAAGTGTCTCAGACACCTTGCAGCGGAAATAGCAGATTTAGATGATGATTGGGACCTGTATGCAGACAGAATGGTGAAGTTCGCTCTGGCCGGCGAATTTGAACCTTACAAGCATCTCATTACTTTCCTCCTTGCCGATGAAACTAAACCCAACGAAGCAATGCACCGACTCATCAGCCAAGAATACAACGGTCTCCCAACATCAACAGAATTCGTGTCGCCCCTGGTGAGGACCGGCACCACATCTGGCCTGATTCATTCTTCGGACCGGCTCGGAGACTTCCTCCCTTCGCTAAAACGGGAATTGACAGGCTTATTGTACAAGGACGTCAAAGGTTTGGTGGACTGTCTCCTCAACAGTCCACACCTGGATCCCACTTTGCGTCAAGAACCCGATGAACGTTTTATCAATCGAATGCATGCTGAAATTGTAACAGACAAGACGGAGACCTCTATGTTGCACTGGATCGGTTTGTTTGACAAACAATTCAAAACGCAATTCCCAGGCGATAAACGTCGTACTTGGCAGAGTAAACCTAAGATTGCTCTGGGGGGGCGTTGATGCGATACGCAGACTAGATGGTGCGATTATGTCTCGGCACTTCACAGAGGAACACGACAATCACATCCGAGATGTTATGGTCCCTTTTGAGCTGAAGAGTAATGTTTCCCGAACCACAAATGCTCTTGAACACTTAGCCAAATACGTCTACGAGGCCTTCATAAACCAGCCCACCCGAAACTTCGTCATTGTGATTACTATGTGCGGAACCTCGCTGCAGCTCTGGCAGTTTGACAGGTCCGGAGCCATCGGGTCTGAATTAATTGACGTCAAGGCAAACAAAGAGAACCTTAAAAAGTTTGGTGATCTCATGTTTTGGTTCTTAACATGCAATAAAACACTCCTCGGCTTCGATCCAACCGTTGTCGAGGAGGAAGGGCATCCTGTTGCGATAAACACCTGTAATCAACGTTTCCTCATACAACCCAGCCCCATCTTCCGAGCGCCGGGAATTTGGGGACGTGGCACAACATGCTGGAAAGCGTATCTTTCGGGAGATGAGTCTGACAGCTTTATTATAAAAGACTCGTGGCAAGTCGAAAACCGGAGAAATGAAGGTGAAATGCTTCGTGAGGTGACGGAAAAGGATGTACACTATGTGGCTCGATATTACGCTCATGAAGATGTCCTCGTGCACGGCACGGTTGTTGACATCGAATCACACGTTCGGAGGGGAGCTGAATACAAAGGTGGCAAGAAGATCGGATTCGATGTCAAGCCCGAAGATCCACAAGTGAAAAACGAATGTACTAATCGGTTTCACCGACGATTGATTCTCAAAGACGTGGGGGTACCGATTTACGAAGTCCATTCACCCGCTCGTCTGTTGGAGGCCTTCGAGGACTGCATCAAATGGCACCAGGAGCTATTGAAGGCTGGCTATCTCCACAGAGATATATCAATCAACAATCTCATGGTGAACGACAACTCAAAGGATCCGTATCGAAAATCATTCCTGATCGACCTGGATATGGCCATTCCCTACCCCAGTTTGGGTGTTCAATCCGGCCTGGCGAGAACTGGCACAAAAGTTTTTATGTCATCCAGATTGCTTCTCAAACTAGTCAGCCACAGTCACGTTGACGACCTAGAATCATTCTTTTGGGTGATGTTATGGATTTGTATCCAATATCCCGTCAAGGAAAGACAAGAAACCGAATTGCCAAGCTGGAATCAACAGTCGATGCAATCTTTAGGGGCAATGAAGGAAGGCTACCTCCATACGCCTTGGCTCCTCACGCAGAAATTCACAAATCACTTCCAGTCTCTCCGCCCATGCGTCGAGGAATTTGGGCAAATCATGTACA
Organism: Puccinia triticina; assembly: GCF_026914185.1. Taxonomy (NCBI): domain Eukaryota; kingdom Fungi; phylum Basidiomycota; class Pucciniomycetes; order Pucciniales; family Pucciniaceae; genus Puccinia; species Puccinia triticina. Next base: position 4,174,425 of record NC_070562.1, read on the forward strand.
AAGAGATAGATCGAACTGACGATTCAGTCGGACGCGATGATCCTGCTAGGCTTTACAATAAGATATTATCACTTTTCCAACGGGTTCAAAAAGGGTTGCGTTAAGTGTAAGTAATTCTTCCCTTTCCTTGTTTGGCTAGGCCACTGACCCAAACGTTCATTTCTAGGTTTCAAAATTTTGTTTGCATTTTTTTTATTCTTCAGTTATCATCATTAGCAATCAAAATAGCTGCACCACTGCATGTCTCTTCATCAACACGTACAAGATGCTGGAGATAAGGCTGGCACCCGGGGGTTCGGGCGGGGGGTCAATCTCATCCCGAACCCCGCCTCCGAAACCACCCTGGTGGAACAGATTTTTTTTTGCCCCTGAGCTGCTGGCTGCCTGGCAGCGGAGTTGAAGCCGTGCACTCGCAGGCTTGACAATCTTTAGCACCCTCAGTCACGATGAAGCGCAAGAAAACATCCCACCCTGCTCCCGGCGGCGCTGGCGCTGGAAATTCCACCAGTTCCACCTCAAACCACCCCGATGTTGAAGATGAAGGAGAAATATCCAGCCAATCTCAAGCTCATTCCGCGAAGCGCAGTTGGGTGTGGACCTATTTCAAAGAAACTGAATCTGGAACCCATGCAGTCTGCCAATTTGTGGGTAAGACTAATGTGATTTGTGGCGCAAAGTTGAAAAAGGATCAAAGTAGCAGCACAAAAAACTTCCACAAACACCTTCAAAATATCCATTGACTTGTTGATCCAAAGCTCAGTAAAAAGATTGACATTGGACGGTGGACCAAGACTAATCAGCTGGCCCCAAAGGTAAATCTCTGGCAACTTTTGTGTTTTTTTTGTATCAGTTATGCTGAAGGCCCCACAATTTCTTTAGTTACAGTTGAACCAAGAGTCCCTGAAGACAGCTTTGATTTACTTTATTGCCAAGGCCAATCTCCCCTTTTTGGTTGTGGATAGGCCTTCGTTCAAAAACTTGATTAGACTTGTGAACAAAGAAGCAGCAAAGTTGATGGACCCCATCAATCAAAAGACTATGGCAAATCACCTGACAAGGGTGTATCTCCATTCTCAAGAAAAGATGAAGTCTCAATATCTCCAGCGCCAGGATTTCATCAGTTTTACCCAGGACGCATGGACAGCCCCAAACTCAACTGCTTTCATGGGTGTAACCGCCCACTTTATTAATAAACATTTTGAGATGATCAATATGACTATTGGAGTCCCCAATGTACGGGGTACGTACTCTTGAGTCATATTGCTTTCCTCCGCTCTCTTCAGTCACTGTCTGTGCTCAATCTGATGTGATATTTGGACATCTTTATTATTAGGCAAGCATACGGGAAAAAACATTGCGGACCTATTCCATTGTGTGCTTGAAGACTACAACCTCCTCAGCAAACTACACACCATTACTGCTGATAATGCAACTATAAATGGAGTGATGGCTCGAGATTTGAAAGTTCAGATACCGTCTTTCAACACTGAGACCCACCTTTTAGGTTGCATTGCCCACATCATAAATCTAGGGGCAAAAGCGGGTCTTGCAGTCCTTGGCAGCGTTGAAGAAGACCGCAATGGTCAAGAAATGTCAATGGAAGATGAAGATGACAAACAGAATGCTGACAATCCTGATGTGTCCAGATTTGGCAACACAGTCATGCGCATCTCGCATCTGACCTCCAATCCGGAAGGCAGTGGAATCAATCTCAATACTATCCTCAAGAGAATCCATGGCATCACTTACGTTTAGTTTTCTCTGCAACACCGTGAACGCTTGTGTAAGGTTGTTGAATTTGTACAGCCAGAGCTTAAGGAATCTGGTGCCAATAGAGATGGCCCCGCCACACCCGGGTACCCGTTTTGGTGCGGGTACCTGCAGCTGTTTTTAGCCCAAGTAGGACACCCGCACCCGCACCCGCACCCGCACCCGCACCCGCACCCGCGGAGTGGAACAGAGCGGGTATTGGCGGTACCCGCGCGGGTACCTGCAGGTACCCGTTACGCAAAATGCTCTCAATACTCTCACAAAGACAGATATTGTTCTTATTTCTTCACATAGTCTTGTATACATAGTTATGGTGACAGTGGAGTGGCTAAAAGTCACTCCACAGTCACCACATTCACATTGCTGCCGCTACTTTTCTTACCCTTACTCTTAGACTTGTTCTTCTCCTTTGCCATGTAATCGTGGAGGGCCAGAGGCTTGATCTTGTCGTTCTTCGAATAGAACGACAGGGCCATCCCTCGACTTACTGATTTGGCATTGAGTTTGTGCCTCCTGACAGAGACATAGTCTCGGCCGAAGCTGAAAGTGCGCTCAACATTGACTGTTGTAGCTATGTATAAAAAAAAAATTAGAATGGATAATCAACTGAAGAGGATAAGAGGGTCTCATCTAATCTTACCTGGGCAACTAAGAACGTCGAGAGCCATCTGCGAGAGACCATCATGATTGTTTCCGCCCTGTTTCTGCCCGGCCCACCAATTGAGGGCATTGATCGGCTCGCCATCCTCCAAAAATAGGCCGCCCGAGAGCCAAATGTCCAATGGATCTGACACAGGTTCAGCTGATCTGGCTAAAGCAGCCGCACCTAGACCAGCAAGAACACCTGTTTGTACCTAAATAACAAATTTGATCAGCTCATGGTGAGATAGCGATATCGATTGCAGGAGGAAATTTACCTTTGGTGGTCCTTGTCTTGGTATTCTAGGGAGTGAAGTTGAATTTTTTGGCTTGTACCATTTGCTATACATATCACGAGTGAGTCTGATGGCCTTGTCGATCCATTCCCTGGGCCACTTGGCAAGCTTAAAGTATTCGTCTTTGAAAGACGGGTGGAGAACTGGGAGTTTGGAGGCAGTTTTGCTTAGTCAACCTCAGAAAGCATACGAGATTAGAAGCGGGAATCCACTCACTCATTGCGATTCTGTATATTGGCGAACAGTCCGTAAGCGAATAGTATTTGTTTGTAATCGCAAGCCCAGCTCGGCAGGCGTTTCGTAAAGCTGCAGGATAATCACCATCCTTGTTTGCAATCACCGCCGAAAGATTTGCAGTGATTTGATTGATCAAGACAACAACCTCGGCAACCCAAGCCAAGGAGGATGTTGAGACTTGAAGGGTCATTTCGTAAAAAGGTTTGAGAACCTTCACCAGGTCCGCCGCCAAGTCAAAGTCCTCTTGATTCACATGAATGCCGCGAGGGGTGCCAAACGTTTTGTCTCGTTGCCACATGATACTACAGAAATGAGGGTCAGCCTTGTTCACAATCTGAATTAATATTAGCAAAGTGGTACTTACATAGCGTCCTCGCATCGAACAATGCTTGAAAGCTGCAAGTAAGTTGAGTTCCAACGTGTTGGGACGTCTCGCTCGACGTTATGAGGCCTCTTGCAATTCTTTTCTTGACAAAGCTCTATGAACTTTGCCTTGGAGTTTGGCGACTTGTTGAGTTTGGTTGCAATTCCACGAAACTGGATATGAGAAGATATATTGGGTCAATTCAAGTGTTTGTTTTACAGACCAGCCAATAAGTAAAAAACTCACCTTTGCAAGTGATCGGCGACAAGTTTCGGAGGTATAACTATCATCCACGCTCTCCTCTTCAATGTCTTCGAGGTCAGCCAGGGTCAGCTCATTGTCATTGCCAAGTTGTCCATGGGTAATATTGGGAAGATTGTCGCTGTCATCTTCTTCATCGGAGTCACCAAACTCATTGCTGGGGCTTTGGAAGCTAAAAAGGTAGATAGAGACAGAACGATTGTTCATGATCAGCGACAATTAATAAGCATAGTATGTGGTAAACAACGAACGTACCTTTCAATTAAATCATGGGCATCTTCTTCCTCATTGGATTCGTTGATCTCAGTAACTACGGGAGTGTTTGAAGGGGTTTTTTCTTTGCGTCCAAATCGTCGGAGTATCGCCTGGACTATGAGATTGAGGATGTGTGCGAAGCACCTGATCCAGTGCGGCTCACCTTGGAATCGCTTCCATTTGAGTTTTGCCAACTCTTCAATCATCACTCCGTTGTTTGCTGCATTATTGGAAACTATCCCACAGATCTAAGGGGAGTCAAAGAAGATCAGAAAGCTGAAAAGGGAATAAAACAAAATGAAAAAGAAAGAGTACGTACGCGATTCTCCAATTCAAACTTCTCAACTATGTATTGTACAACGCGAGCCAAGTAGCCACCAGTATGCCTTTCTTTGAGCTGGACAAAATCCAGAGGCATCGCATTTAAAACAACCTTACCGCTTGGATCATCCAATAGTCGGTAGATAACTGCACCGATGATATCGTATCCGTTCGGTGTCTGCCAGGCGTCAACACCCAAGTACAGTGCCCCATTGTGGACCTGAGTGCAAGTCGAAGTTAGTTTCTAATCAATCTGGAGAAAAATAAAAACGAAAGTTTACCTTCAGCTCCTCAAGGAGCTTCTCCTGAACACTCAAATATAGCTTATGAATCGCGATTGATACCGCCTTGCGAGTCGGAAGATTCTTTAAGATCGTTGGGTGGAGAACCCTCTTGAAGCTGATTTCCTCCAAGGCTGAAAAGGGTTTTGCACCCTCAGCGCACCATATAGCACATCATTGCAAAACCTAGAGCCCAAGAAAGAAGGTATTCAGATGAGATGACCAAATAGAAAGACCTGGAAATAAGTCTCACCTCCCGCGGGTCTATGTCACCCGTGCCGGTTACTCCACACGATGCAAGCGACTTGTTACTTGAAGGATTTTGTTGCTTCCTGAGGCATTGACCCGCATGTGTCAGAAGATTGCTGCAGGACGAGTCGTATGTCGGGCAATTAATTTTTTTAGAACACCTGGTGAGAATAATATATTCAGGTTAGGATAATATATTCTAGTTGTCTCGAATAAAATAAAATATACACACAATTTACATTGCCATGCAATCATGCGGCGATTGAACTTATCGAGCTGATCTGATAACTTGGGTGGGTCGTAAGAAGCGTATGCCGAGCTCACTTGATTCTGGGAAAGTTTGATTGCATGTTCTAAGGGATTCATGCTGGTGAGCTGGCATATCAAAGTATAGATGATAAAGAATAGGAAATGGAGGCTTACCTAGTCGCTGCTCATCAGTTGATTCAGGTCCGGAGGGAACGTTTGCGCCAGCCGAGTCAAGATCTTGATTGTGATCTTCTTCGCGATAATCTTCTTTGTGGTTTGATTGGCCGGTGGGTCTGTCTGTTTTGTCTTCTGACCTTTGTTGGGGTCGCTTGCGCGCTCGGGTCATTGTGTAGGTAGGAGGTTGAGGGCGCCGGGTATGGTTGAGGTTGCCGGGTATGGTTGAGGATGGGTGAGGTTGCCGGGTATGGTTGAGGATGGGTGAGGTTGCCGGGTATGGTTGAGGAGGGGGAGGGGAAGCCCGGTCGGAGATCCTGTGGTGCGCAGCTGCAGCGCACACAAGTACAGCTGTGCGCGGGTGTGGCAAAAAATACCCGGGTACCCTATGGGATATCCCCAGAATATCAGACATCCGCACCCGAACACGCACACGCTGGCGGGTACCCGCCGACCTTGGGCGGGTACCCGCGAGCGGATAGCAGGTACCCGCCCGCGGGTCCGTTTGGCCATCTCTAGGTGCCAAGCTCTTTTGCCTTGAGATCAATGTGGCTACTTGGTGGAACTCGACTTTTGCAATGTTCAACCGTGCAATCCAACTTCGCCGCTCTTGCATCCACTTCTGCAACAAGACTTCTGAGACAAGATCATTCATCTTATCCATGCCAGAATGGGATCAAGCAGCTAACCTGATGCGCTTGCTAGAGCCTCTTAACAAAGCAACACAAATGCTCTGTGGAACCAACTACCTGACCTTAAACACCGCACTCCCTGTCTACATAGTCTTGATGAAGCACTTGAAGCAAGTTCAATATGGTCTATGTGACCAAGCACAGCTCATCCATCCTGCCACCCAGATCATCAACAAGATCAAAAGCTACCTCTGCTCCGCACTTGGCAAACCAAGCTACATATGTGCAATGATCCTTGACCTAACCTTCAAGACTGCCATCTGGAAAAGAAATGAAGCCTTTATGGAGCAGCACTATGATGTGCCAGTCAAGGCAATCCTCACAATTTTCCGTGGGGTTGCAAAGACTTTTGATGAGATGCCTGATCCCCCTCAGCAAACCCAGTCAAACCCGGGTTCAAAGAAGCAGACATCCAGCTTCTTCCCTTCTGAATTATACAAGCCAACAACTGAGCTGGACACAGTTGAGGCGGAGATTGATTGTTATCTCAAAGAAGACCTCGAACGCAAAGGAACACCAATCTTGAAGTACTGGTCTGGCCGGCAATCAAAATATCCAATCTTGTCAAAGATGGCTTGGCGCTACTTGGCCATTCCGGCTACAAGTGCAGCCTCAGAGAGAGTCTTCTCTAAAGGTCGTTGGGTAGTCTCTTGGCAGCGCGCATCACTTGATCCTGAAACCATCAAGCAGTTACTGTGTCTCAAGGGATGATATCAGCTACTCAACAGCCCAATATAGTTCCTCATCCCTCTCTCCCCATGCATTTTTTCTCCCAACACTCATATAAATTAGTCAATACGCTTGTTTTTTACTCCAATCGAGTTGTTTTTCACTCCACATCAATCAAAATAAGATCTCTTGACAGAAGAACAGTTTTGAAAAAATAGTTCAAAATCATAGGGTATTCATGTTGATTTTGAATTGATTTCTGAAGACTTTCCCTCTGCTGAGAGACTATGTTTTGATTGAGCAAAGAATGTGTTAAGCCCCTCCGGCAAGCCATTGGGCCCAAAAGCCACAAGGGACTTTGTCAAGGTAAATGTTTGTTACCATAAATGTCTGCACCTTTTAAAATATATTCCAAGTTTGAAAATTCCTGATAAAAATCATGCAAAAAATGGGTGTGCATGCGCGGAAAAGTGGATGTTTTCTGCGTAAAGCTGGGTGCATGGCTTGTTTGACCAAGTCTCCTCTTACCTATGGAGTGATAAAATACTAGTTGCATTGCACCAACCAGAGGAAGGGAAGGGTCCCTGCGTGGCGATGCCCCCCCCCCGCTCAGTGTTCAGGAGGGACTTTGAGGAAGTATGCGTAGAAGTCCAGGGTCTTTTTTTGATGAATGCCAAACCAAACTAGTGATTCCTGCTTTCACAAGACCATCAGCTGGTTTTTTCTAGCTCTCATCATTGCCTGGCCATATCAACAACCCTCAAGAAATTTGTTCAAGCTCTTTCATCTACTATGGACATCTTGCTGGTACCATGAAAGGACTCGTGATCCCAGCAATCCATACATACCAAAACATGTTTGCCAAGGGACATGGGTTAATGGAGATTCAAGTGTATGCGCATGAGCTTCTAATGTTTCTTCATCTGATTAGGTACACAAAATCTGTCAAGCATGATAAGGCCGAACTGTCCACAGGAATCAGCTCTGAAGCAACCTGCGCCGATATTGAACAAGATCTTCAATGCTGATCATCTTCAAATTCCACAGGCTCGCAAACTGTGCACAATCGTCGCGACGGGCCATCGACCCCATAGGGCAATCCGGCTTGACCAGCTCACATATCAGACCGGCTGGAGGTAGGCCAGATAGGTTGCAAAGGTCTGAGGAAGATCCCGAGGACAATCAAGTCAACACCGAGCCTAATGCGAAGAATGATGTCAACTGACCAATCGCTGCTTCTGTGTGTCCTCTTCTCGTCAAAACGCCCCCTTGTCTAGCTCGTAGAGGAACCATGTGTCCTGGCCGAGTAAAGTCGTCGGGCTGACTTGATGGATCACTTAATTTGGAGGCAGTCAACGCCCTGTCATGAGCCGAGATTCCAGTTGTGGTATCTAAGAAAATTGAAGAGAAGAAAAGAAAAGAAGCAAATTAAGCTCCCTTGAACTCATTCTACGTATTGGTCTTTTTTTTGTCTGGCGTGGTGGGGCCTGCTGATGGAATATCAGGAAACACTCAACTGTATTTGTAGTCAACCGTGTGAGTATATGCGGTTTTGTGCTTCTCCGTATTGGTTTCAATCATCAAGGGGATTTTCAGTTCGTCCAATCGTTCACCGGGGAGAGCGATGCAGACATACCCGCTAGAAAAAAACGACTATAAGTATCCGAGATAAGGACCCGATCCGGCGGGGATACACAACCAAGATTAGAACTTGTGCAGGAAGAAAAAAGAACAAGAAAATAGACGAACGCTGGAAGGACAAGCAAGCGTTTTGTCCTTGGAGTGCTTACCTAGAATGTTTGATGATCCAAGCCATCATCTCCGTTGTGATCTTCGACGCGGCAACGACCAGGTCTCCTTCATTCTCCCGCTCCAGATCGTCGACGACCACAAGGCATTCCCCGTTACGGAAGCTTTCAATGGCTTCCTCGATTGTGTTGAGCTCGCGGCTGCTTCGAGGTTGGTCGGCGGGTGACGAGGACATTAGCTGGTTGTGTGAGGTCTGTAGCCGTGCCCGTGACACCGACACCCGGACGCCGCCTCCAAGGTTCACCCGACCCTTGCCCTCCCAACGGGCTCGGGCCCGACCCTCATTTTCAGGACCTCCGCCCTTCCGAAGGGCTCCAACGTTTCCAGCTCCACCCTTGCCCTCGCACCGGGCTTGGCTGCCATCACGACACATGCGCCTCCGTCTCAAGACAACGAGGGAAGCTCATGATTTCCTTTCCATTCTCCGTATTGCTTCCATGTTTGGGCCTTTTTCATTCTTGCATTTTAGGATGTTTATGACTTTATTTTAAGAAATTGATGAATTGGTATCACCTACACAGCGGTTCCACATCGCCGCCAATCCGGCCAAAGTTCGGCCGTCAATTTGACGGTTCCCCCCCAGCCAGTGTTGACCGTTCGCATGCCGGCCTCCCGTCAACCGTCAAGCGGACCGACGAATTTGCCAGCACGCCCGGCGATGCGCAAATGGACAACACGCTGGCAAAAGAAAGGGCGGGTTGACCCATCCGGCAATCTGCCGTCGAACCAATTACTACCCCCAGCCCCGAAACGGGTCGTTCCAGCCTCGATCGCTGCTCTGTGCTGCTGACCAGGCTCTCTGTGCTCATTTCAGCACATTGGTACATTGTTTTTTGTTCTTTGATTGGTTTTTTTTGGACAACAAACTACTGTTAGAGAGGAGAGAAATGGAATAGGGAAGAGAGGTGGAAGGAGTTATGCCGGAGAGAGTGGGAACAGGGGAAAAAGGATTGCAGCGCTTCCTGAGCTGCCCGGCTGGCTAGGACGACCGACAATCGTATTGTGTGGACGGGGAAGGGCGAGCTCAGAGGAGGAAGAGGGAGGGGCCATGACGTCTGAGACTTGGTTGACGACCACGACGATCAGCCGGCATTGGTCCGCAAGCACCTTCAGCCCATCCGCCACTTGGTTCATCTCCGCCGCTCACTCCGTCATCCTGAACTTCGCACTGCTCTGCTTCGACTGCTCCAGATCCGCCCGGAAGATCGCCCCGATCCCTGATCCATCGTGGGTGTTGAGGAAGAGCAATAGTCGGGGGAACGAGGCTCGGAAGGAGCCGAGCGAGGTGCGGAGCTCGATGGATGGAGGATGTGATGTGGAGGTGGGCGTGCTGTGGATGGGGAGATGGAGGGTGGCGGTGATCCGATGAGCGGACTTAGAGAAAATGAGACGGGTGGATGGGCGAGGGCCGAGGATGACGTGTCCCTCTGATGGGCGGACTTTGTCTTGGCCCCCTCTGCCCTTTTTTTTGGGTTAGCCTGGAGGCCAGCACAAGCGCGTTTGTCTGCAAACCGACCCCAGGCAAGTTATGTTAAACTTGCCTGAAGTCAAGTGCCGGCCGTTTGACTGTTAATTCGGCTGGCAGTTTGACGGCTGACGGGAGGCCGACAGGTGGGCGGTCAATCAGGCGGGTCTTTTGTCTTTGACGGCAGTTTCGACGGGCAAAACCTTAATCCGCGCAACTGCCGTGTACGACTTGCCATCAAGCTGGAAATCCAGATCTGAGCCGACAGATTTCAGATTTCGCACTGAAATCTTGGTCCCTGAAGCCCCCTGAAGTTATTCAGAGTTCCAGATTCCAGATTCCCCTGCAAAATCTGGAATTCCAGACTTATTCAAAGTCAACGGGAATTCCTCCACTGCTGTACATTTTACCAAAATTTTAAAATTTTGTTCATAATAGCAACTCCACCGTGGGAGCTTTCTGTGGTGCTAAAAGTTCACCATGTTTAGCTCTCGAGCTGCTGCAACCTACTGCGGCATCCACCGCGCGGGAGCTATCCTGAGAGCAAACTTGGCTTTCACCAAGCCCCAAGTGCGGTAGTGGGGTGTGTGTGTGGGGTGGTGAGATGTCACGGGAGCTTTTTTCTTTTTTTTAAAAAAGTGTAATTTTGCCTTTGGCATTGCACACTATGAATATCATGATGTCTACCTACAAGCATTTTTGTTATTTGTGTTTGTAGTTTGTTTTTTCCAGTACTTGTGTCTATGGGGCCAAGTTCTGTAGAGGATGTGGTAATCTTAACAACTAGGGACAATGAGTTGTGATGTGGGTTTGTGGGGTGGATGGGGTGCAACCATTTTTTAGGTTGATTCAATTGGGTAATGGGTATTGAAATTGAAGATTTTTTATACATGTAAAGAGGGCAACTAATAAGTGGGTTGAAGTTTGAATGGGTGGTGTGTAGTTGCCCAAGGGCTGAGAAATGGTATCGGCCAGGGGCTGGGTCCACCGGGATTTGAACACCGGACTTGTCACTCTCTTCAAAGTGATTATACTATGTTGTCGGAGGGGAGACACCAAGCTCCTGTGGGTGATGGTTACTGCTAGGCCATCTGGACCCAGGAGCTACTTGGGAGGAGTTAGTCATGCACTTGTGCAAAAAACTATGGCTTAGTAGCTATGTACTTACTCTTCATGTACATAGTTTCTAACCTTGTTGGTGACAGGCACCAAACCTGACCTGTCACCAATGTGCACCTACAGTCCCAGTTCTCACCTGCCTAGGCTCTCCTCTCTTTCCTCACCAAGATTGGAGACCCGGGACCATTAACACTGGAGAGCTGACCCACCACCGGACTGTTCTGTGCAGGTGAGTCAACACATCTTAGCAATGATAACCAAGATTGGAGGCCCAGGCCCACATGTGAGAGCTGACCCACCACAGGACTGTTTTGTGCAGATTCCGTGCCTTTTATAGGGAGCTCAGGTTTTGCTATATTGGTTGGCACCACCTAACTCCCAAGTGAGCTCCTGAGAGCATCCACATTGGTCGTGGATTAAGGAGGGATTAGTGTAACTAATCCTCCTTGGCAACCGCATCAGGTCTGATTCAGTCAGACTAAACTCCTCCCAGGAGTACAATTTGGACTAAGCAAGAGTAAATTTACTCCTTGCTAATCCTGGGAGTAAGTGCTGTATGCAGACACTTCTCCCCACTCAAAAGTACACCGTAATAAATTGTGTCGGCCCAACCCCCCCAACCCTACCCAAAAATTTGGGTGACCAACCTGATGTCTCATAGTGGGATGTATTGGGGATTTGCGTTATCATATCTTCCAACAGCGGGTCTACGCAGTGGAAGCTGTTGGCATATCTTCCAACAGCGGGCCTAAAGAAGGGCAGCCGTTGGCTGTTCTTCCAACAGCGGGTCTACAAAGTGGCAGCTGTTGACTTATCTTCCAACTGTGGCCCCAGGGAAAGGTAGTTGATGGCTGATCATTGGGCTCATCCATAAAAAAGCTTGACTACCGGGATTCAAACATCAAACATGAACCTCAGCCAAGCAGTAGTCCCACCACTAACCACTATCCCAAATCACATTGTACCATGCCTTGCTGTTTGTCATATATGGACAGCAAAGCATGTGCCTTGCATTATTCTTGTTGAGTTGGGTGGTTTTTTTTCTTGCAATGTTCTTTTGTTTCACTTTTTTTTTGTAAAATTTGAACTGTGTCGCCTCTTTCTTACAGCAAAAGAGGAGCATCCAAGTGACTTGATAAAAAAAAAAGAAGCCCAACCAATCGTTTAGCTAACCTAGACAGCAAGCCAATCATGACAGAGGCTTGACGCAGGTCCAACCAGCTGGCGGTGTTGGCTTGCTCAATTAGACAAGCCTTTGTCCGCTGCTGAGTCCTGTTGGACTTGGATTTGACAGATGATCAAGCCAACAGAGTCAATTGAGCATGCCCAACCCAATGATGCCGTTGGCCTGCTTGGCAGGGCTGGATGTAGGGATGGCTATCAGGCGGGCACAGGCCGGCCTGGGAGGACCCGGCAGTTCGCTGGACGGGTTGGGCCAGGCTAGGTTCTCTAAAAAGTGAGCCCGCCCCAAACCCGTTTAACAATTGGGCCACCCATGGGCGGCCCGCGGGCCGCCGTCGGGCCCCAGCTAAATTTTGGAATCATGAAGAAATGAAAATTTTGAGGGTTGGTCATTTAATTTAATAACTTTGTAACCCTCCCTACCTCATGGTTAGGGAGGGGACCGGGAGGACCTGGCAGTTAGCTGGACGGGTCGGGCCGGGCTAGGTTCTCTAAAAAGTGAGCCCGCCCCAAACCCGTTTAACAATTGGGCCACCCATGGGCGGCCTGCGGGCTGCCGTTGGGCCCCAGCTAAATTTTGGAATCATGAAGAAGGAAAATTTTGAGGGTTGATCATTTAATTTAATAACTTTGTAACCCTCCCTACCTCATGGTTAGGGAGGGGACATACACAAACAATAAACAAATAACAACAATAGAGAGAAATCATTCTGAGGCTTCTGGCTTTGCTCGGGTGGTGGTGGGTGTGGATTTGTGGCAGCCTGAGCCTGCCCTCCTGCCTTGGCCCTGGCCCCTCGCCCATGATCCCCACGGTTGGGATCATCCCGGGGGATGAAAGGGGCCTGCCTGATGGGCGCCCATTGGGCTACCCGAGCCCGCCAGACTAGGCACCCGGGTCACTTGGGCCCGGCCAACTTCACAAATTCCCCCAATAGGGCGGCCCAAACCCAACCCAAACCCGGGTGGGCTTGGGCGGCCTGTCGGCTAGCCCGCCCAATAGCCATCCCTAGCTGGATGGGATTGGCTGGGCAATCCATGACCCCTGATCAACCCGCATGTCATGCCAACACAATGTGTTGTTGGTGTTGGCTTGAAATGCGGGTTGGATGGGTCAGACTCACCCAGTTCTGCATTGCTGGTGTCGGAGAGGTCATGCCAGACCTGTTCCTGATCCCGCAGCCAAGCCCACGCGCTGATTCAAAAAATTTTGAGTGGTGGTGTATGCACCAAACACAGCTTACATAAGTTGCAGGTTCATACAGCATACTTGCTCAACAATTAATCCCGCCCCAATGTGGTTGATCACCCGGATTAGTGCTAATCCCGGAGTAAGCTAATCTGCTACTTCTCAAGTTACAGCTGCACCAATGCGGATGATCTGAGGCTCCTAAAACCCTGGATAGCAACCCAGGTGGCCCTTGAATTTGTCATTCTCGGAGCTAAATGTCAGATAGCACCCGCGGTGGAGTTGCTCCAAAGGTATCCATTTTAGCTCCAAAGTTTAGAAAAATTCAGTTGTGAACCCCCCTATTGTTTTCCTCTTCTCTGGCACATCTACATAGTCACAGATGACATATTTAACTACAAGAAAAATTCTAAAAACTGCTAGTAGTTGAGATTAGGGATGAAAATTGGGCCAGGTTGGCCCTGCACCAGCGCTCTTGGGTTGGTGTGGATTGTTATTTTTTAGGTCCCACGGCTAAATGGGCTTGCCCAATGGGCACCTGAGTTCGGATAGCGGGTTTTGGGTAGCCTGTGGGCACCCATTGAATTTCAGTGTGGCCGGCGGGGTGCTTCTGCCAGCTTCAGCAAGTCATTGTTGAATCAACACTCAACTAGTCAACACCCAAGCTTCAAAAGGCTATGTCTGAGTCTATCACCCCCGACCTTACTCCTGTGGCTACCACTTTGAGTCAAAGTCAGAATCTTGTATCTTTGCTGAGCTCACACACTGTCACAAGTGCTTGTTTGTGGGTCTGACCAACGGTGGGCCGCTACACTAAACTCCCCGTAGCGTGCGCTATCCGCTAGTTTAGCATTGTGTAGTTCCTGACACAGTGCCGTTAGATGTAGCGCCCGCTACGGTCCGCTACGCTTAGGGATGGTAATCAGGCGGGCTCGGGCCGCCCGCGGGCTGGCCCGACGCAGCCCGGGAACTTGATGGACGGGCCGGGCCGGGCCAGCCTCATTCAAATGATGTCCAAACCCGAACCCGTTTATGACTCGGGCTGCCCATGGACAGCCCGCGGGCCGCCGGCGGGCCCCGCCCAAAAACCATAAGGAGCCAGAAAAATAAAAATAAAAATAAGAATTTAGGATAAATAGCCTTCAAAATTGTTTCTACTTGATTCCCAGGGAGGAGCAGTGAAAAAACATTGGTGAAAAAATAATTTGCGTGTATAAATTTAGTAATGACGAGGGAAATAACATGAAAAATCACTGCAAGGCTGCCCGCTTGGCAGCCTTGATCCAGTCTTGAGAGCAGATCAATGCCTCGACAGAATCTTCATTCAGGCGCATTCGATCATCATCAAGAACTCGCCCGCCTGTAGAGAAAGCCGACTCAGAGGCTACTGATGTTGTTGGGACCATGAGCACTGTCCTGGCAATCTTTGATAGTGATGGGAATCGAGGTGAATTCATTTTCCACCAGCCAAGCAGGTCGAACTCGGAATCAGAATCGTCGGAGAGGATCACATTTTGTTCTTTGAGGTAAAGATCCAACTCAGCCGCAGGTGCATTCGGCGAAGCTTCAACGGTTCCAGCCATGTACTGATGGAAGGCAGTCAAGTCCTTGTTGATTGCCTTCGTTGGCCTCGTTTGATTTTGATTGGCGGTTGGCTCAGCGGCAGATGATGAAGCTGGAGCATACAGGTTCCATAGTTGAAAGACGGTCGATCGCACATTTCCGACAAATTCATTGATGTCCTGGTCGGGCGCGGTGTGCTGCTCGAGATGAAAGCGGAGGTATTGCATCTTAAAACGGGGGTCAAGAATAAGACCAACGGCCAGGAGTTCCTTTGATGGTTCCCAATACTTTTCAAATTTGGCCTTCATCGGCTTGATCATGTCTTTGAGGTTCACGAGATCGCTTGGATGGGCCGCATAATGGTTTAGTTGATGTTCAACGGCTGACATCGCTTGATATCCATAATTGATGGTTGGATATTGGGTGCCACTCAACAAAACCGTTGCTAAAACAAGACCAATATAAGTGACTTGGTCCAAAATGGTCCAATAAACAAAATTGAGAAGAAAAATAAACACCAACCTTGATAAAATGGCTCAAGGAAGTTTTCCATTGAAGCCAGTTCCTCCCATTGAGCCTCGGTCGGGCAGTAGTCATACTTATCGTCTTGGATCGCTAGTTCCTCGAAGGCTAGCTTGTAGGGTAAGGAAGACTCAATCATTAGGTAAGTGGAGTTCCACCGCGTCGGAACGTCCTTACAAGGTCGTTTCTTGTTGAGTTTGATGTCAACTGCAGTGAGCGCCTTTTCAAAGGCATCCATGCGGCTTGGTGATCCGTGGATGTAATGAACACTGTTGCGTAGTTGATCAACAGCTGAACCGGAGAATTTGAGCCCATCCTTGACAATGAGGTTGATGATGTGGGCTAAGCAGCGCACATGGAAATAACACGAGGTTGCACCGCCCGGAGTAGCAGAGCGATCATCCACATATCGTCGAAGTCTAATGAGGGCTGCTGTGTTTGAGGCTGCATTGTCAACTGTGACAAAAGCTAGCTTGTTGATAAGCTTCCAATCACGTAGTACTTGACTGAGTCGGTCGGAAATAGCAGGGCCGGAGTGCGGAGGCGGAAGTGGTCGGAAACTGATGATTAACTTCTCAAGGCTCCATTGTGCGCTGATATAGTGGGCCGTGATCACCATATATCCAGTGAGATTGGAGGCCGTCCATAGATCGGTTGTGGGTGCAACATGGTCGGCGTCCTTTGCGATGAGAGCAATAAAGGTCGCTTTTTGTTCGTTGAACAATTTGATGCAATCGTTTCGCAGAGTCTGGCGTCCGGGCATCTTGAATTGAGGCTGAGTTTCTTTCATGAAATTGACAAAGCCTTTGTGCTCAGCCATTGCAAAGGGGTATTCATGTTGAATTACCATTTCTGCCATTTGTTTGCAAGATCAATCTTGATTGTATATCCAGACGGTGTGGCCGGCAGATTTGATCGACAAGCTAAAGTTCAAAAGACCTTGTTTCACCATGACACCGCCTTTCTCAACGAGACATTTCTTCGAGTGTCGATGGAGATGGTTGGTTCCAGCGGACGAGGCGCCTACAAGCTTCACTTCGCAGTAATTGCACTTGGCCTTCTCCTTGCCATCTGTGTCTAGAAAATGATGCCCATACCAAAGAAATTAAGAATGTTAGTATAATATTGGAATGGCTAGAGCAGTAAATATGGGAAGATTCAGGAAAGCAGAAAGATAATAACTCACCTATGAACTTGGAGAAGTGCTCCCACACACCACTCGTGAGTTTTCGCCTCTTCGATTGGCTGCCGCTGATCTCTTCTTGTGATTCGCTCTGGGTATCTGCTGGCAGTGGAGTCGGAGGCGGGTCATCACCAGATCGATTTGGTTGAATATTCGGTCCAGTGGAAGAGACTGGAATGTCGCTTTCCTCGCCAGTTGATTCAGCCATGTAGTCAAGGGTTGACGCCAAAAGTTGATAGCCGAGAGTCGATAGGTGTTCCGGTTTGTAGTTGGCAAGCGGATATCTGATAGATTTGGGGGTGGTGGTTGAACGGGTGGATTCGACGGCGGTGGTGGATGCGACGGCGGTGGTGGATGCGACGGTGGTGGGGGGAGTGGTGGGGTGTGTATTTTTTTGGTTCAGTCGTGCACTGCTCTTTGGCTATGGGGGGCGGTGGGGAGGGGTGTGGGGCTGAGGAGGATGGCGGTGGGGGGGATTCGACGGTGGTGGTGGCTGGATGGTGGGGGATTCGACGGCGGTGTGGGATTCGACGGCGGTGTGGGATTCGACGGCGGTGGTGGCTGGATGGTGGTGGGTGGCAGGGGATCGGTGGCGCTAGCTGTATCATGTGAGACTCACAGTGCACACAATATCCGCTTGGGTCCCCGCCCCCGGCCTATTCGGGGGTGGCCCGGCGGGACCCGACGGGCCGCCCGCCCCAGCCCGGATACAGTGGCGGGTCTGCCGGGTCGGGCCAACATTGATTTTTTCTCGCAAGGCGTCGCCCGAACCCGACCCAAACCCGGGGCGGGTTCGGGCCGCCGGCCGGCCGGCCCGCCCAATTATCATCCCTAGCTACGCTGCACTAACGGGCGCTAACAGCGCTATGAGCTTTTTTAGCGGTTGAATAGCACTGCTAGCGCTGATAGCGGCAATAGAGGCCCTGTAGTTTCAAGGGGTGCCTGTTAGCGGTAGCGGGCAATCACTTCCCGCTGACAGAAAGCCCCATCATTTGTAGTTTAGATCCGCTAAGCTGCGCTGAACTACTGACTAAATGTAGCGTAGCGGCCCACCGTTGGTCTGACCCGAGTCTGACCCAATGAAATCAGTAACCACCCCAACCCAACCCGCTTTGAGTTGGGCCATTTCAAGAGTCCCACGGATCTTGGCCCATCCAATTGTGTTTGGACCCTTGTCGGACCAAACAAAAACTGAGTGGGATGGTTTGGGCCGGCCCAATTCTCAGCCCTAGTTGAGATGCAGAAGCTCAAAGAAAACTTGGGGTGATATTCAAGCGTTTATCAAAGGCTATTCCAACCAAGGTTTTATGCACAGTCATTGTGCACATTGCACAGTGACTGCATGAAAGGGCATGATGTAATTATGTGGAGTTACAATGGCAGTTACACTGAAGTATGCTGCATGTCAAATGCTGGCAGTTTCTAGAGTTTTTCTTGCAGTGGAAGACTTCCTGTGTAACAAGGAAAATGTTTTCATCAGCCTGTATAAGTTCATTGCTTTCATGTGTGTTGTTTGTTGTTTTGGTAGGTGTCTTAATTTTGGAGTTAGAAGGGAATCTAGAGCTCTCTAAATGCTGCTGGTAAGGCATCCATTTGCAATGCTCAATGCTGCACCCCAGTGGACACCTTCTGATTTCCCCCAAAAAAGCACTGGCTTCTTTTTGAAATAAAAGGCGGATTCAAAGTTGGCCATGCATGACTTGCATGTACTTTTGCAAGTTGGTTTTCAAGGCTTTTCTTGAACACCAACATTCAATAAAACATTCAAGCAGGTTTGGGGGGTGGAGTACTGTACAATATGACTTGCATGCACTTTTGCAACTCAGCGTTCAAGAATGAACTAGAACACCAACTTGCAAAAGTGCATGTCACTGTCAGTCACATCTGGCCAACTTTGAAGCCCCCATTTTTGAATAGAGCCTCTTTATTTGAAGACTTCCCACAGGATCTACACCCCCCGTACAGACTAAAATTTCACAGATCTAAACCTTACTTGCTGGTGAAAAGTGATTGAGATCAAGTTCTCACCAGCCAGTAAGGTTTAACCTGGCCTGACAGATCTGGCTTTTTAGCCCACGGGAAGTCATCCATTGCCCTGCCCGCCTGAAATTTGTCCAGGCTACATGGGCTCTGCTTGAACCCACATAAAATCAAGGAAAAAACAATATGAAAAGGACACAGAGTCACAGATTCACACTGATCATTATTGGATGGATAAAAATGTTGTTGTTTTTTCTTGCATGAAAATTTGCAATAGAAAAGCCCTTTTTTTTTTTTTTTTTTTTTTTTTTTCAATCAGCTTGTGGAAATGACTGCATGGTACCTCATGATTCTGATGGAAGATTCAGAGTGATGATTTCAAGAGTTCTTGGCTGAAGATCCCAAATGAGCTGTTTTTTTACTGATGTATGTGGGCTTTTGTTGGTGTATGGCCATCCAAGAATGATTTTCAAACTGATTGGACTTCGAAGGAATGTTTCAAGGAGGACTTTAGGGCTGGTTTTCAGGGGCTGGAGGGGTTCTGGGCGGGCGCCGGGCAGTGGGCGCCCCCAAGGCCATGGCCAACCAACTCGTCTCCCACCTCAGCCTGCTGGCACTCCGGGCCGGCTTCTTCGTGGCCTGCCGGCGCTACCTCGGGCACTTCGACCTCAAGCGGCTCGCCCATCCGCCCCCGCAGAAGCAGCCCGAGCCCGCCGCCCCGCCCGAGCAGGCCGTCGCCCCAGCCATCGCCGCCCTCATCTTCTGCTGCTCGTTCTGCGAAGGCAGTCTGCTCTTCAGCATCGTCATCCTCGGCTCATGGCTCAGCCCCCAGTTAAGCCATCCCCCTCTCCCCCCCACACACACACGAACTGACCGAGCCTCCCTCGCATCCCAGGGCCCGCAATCTCAACTGGAACTTCTCCCTCGCCCTCCTCATCTCCTCCGTCGTCTTCATCGTGCCCTTCCTCGAATCGCTGCTCTTCTCCACCACCCTCCTCAGCCGCCGCCGGAAGAGTTGCGTGCCCCTTCGCCAGCCTCCCGCAGAAGACCGCCGAGCTGACCATTCTCGCATTCTGCAGCCAACGAGCGCATCAGGATTCTGTCGGCAAGGACGCTGGGCCTGACCTTGGTCCCATTCGGGGTCTATCTGGTCGTATACTACCGTCTAGGGCAGGTCATCCAAGGCTTGTTGGGCGTCGAGTCGGGCAGCCACTCGTTTGGTGAGTCTCCCGGCCCACCACCCAGTCGGCCTTGCTGGAGAGAGACTGATCCGCATCCCACCCTGCACACCTTCTCCCCTCCAGGCTTCCTCAACACGACTCTCGCCAGGATCTGTGTCCCCGGGGTCATCCTCATCGCCTCCCTCTCCGGCGGAGGAGCGGTGAACACGGCATGGCTCACCTGGGAATGGCGCCGTCGGGCTAAGGAGTCTGCTCTGCCTCCCCCCTCGTCCAAAAACCTCCCCCAGCTCATCGTTCTCTCTTTTTTCCTTTTTTTTTATAGACCGCCCATCACCGACCAACATATCGTTGCCGCTGAGAAGTCGCTCCTCAGAACCCAGAACGACCTCGTCGACCGTAGATCCATCCTCCACCAGCAACAGGCCAGTCTTGCCAACAGCTCCAAGCCCGACGGCTCCAGCCTGCTCACAACCCTGTTCACCAGCTCTTCCCACCCCAGTCAGCCTTCATCTCTTTTTCTCTTACCCTCGGTATCAAGTACTAACTACTACATAACCTAAAATAAAAGAAACAACCCAGCTCCAGCAGGAAGTCGCCGGGCTGGAGGCCATGGAAGCCCAGATGATTTCCGACATCTCTGTCCTTAAGGAGCGCAAGGAGTCTCACGAGTATTCTCGCACGATCCCGGGGATGATGCTGAACATCGCAAACTGGTTCCTCTCGGTGTATTGCGTCTACCGTCTCTTCATGGTCAGCATTTGATTCATATATGAGACATGGCAGAGAACACTTGTGCTGATCTCTGTGTGGATGAGCAACAGGCATGCGTGAATTTGATATTTGGATATGTGAAGCACCCGACGACGACGACGACGCGGAACCCGACGACAGACGTGGTGACGTATCTGGTAGCAAAGGTCTTGGCGACATTCAGTATCGAGCTCGAGATCGGCAAGCTGACCCGCCTCGTCGGCCTGGTCCTCATCGGCTCGATCATCGTCGTCAATCTGCGCGCTGTGCTCGTCTGGGTCAACCGGGTCTTCAACCGGCTCTCGGTCTCCTCGACCAACCCCAGCGGCCTCGGCAGCAGCCTCATCCTCCTCGTCCTCGCCCAACTCATGGTCCGTCCTTCCACCCCTTCCTGTCCACACATCCACCACAGCCACTTAACTGACAAACTGCGGGATGGTATGCAGGCCATTTATCTGCTGACCTGTCTGATCTCCCTGCCTTCCTCGAGCCCGGCCAAAGATCCATCGACAGAGACCCCGCCAAACGGGCTGAAGGAGGCCTCCTTACTCGACACCTTGCCCTCCTTCTCCCGCTTCAGCAAGCTCTTCGACCTCGTCTTCCTCGCCACCGGCACGCTCACCTTCCTCTTCCGCTGGCTGCTCAACCAGATCTGTCTCCCCCCCGACACACCCTCCACCTTCATCCCCTCCTCCTCCTCCTCCGCTCCCAATGGCGAGGAAAACATTCAGCTCAACCAGCGCATCGGCGCTCACTTTGTTTAACTCCTCCCCCCCACATCACCCTCTGCAAGCTTGTTGTTGTTGTCCTACTACGTACCCGATCTTCTGTATGTATCCCCTTCATCACTTCCTCATTTAATCGATATCCACATGCTTTCCTTGCTTAGAGACAAACTGACCACGTATAAATAGGCTTTGGACTTTTTCATCCGTACCCTTTCTTCAGTCTGCTACATTTTCTCTCTCTCTCTCTCATCCTGAAAAGTTTATGCATCCTCAACCAAATACATTTATCTCTCTGGGAACTGAAGTGACTTGATCTACTGCAAAAAACAGGATAGTGGAGAAATATGTGAGCGTATGTGTATAGTGGGGACATGTGACTTGAGGCGTGTGACAGAGGGTTGAGTGGGTGCTACAGGTTGTCCAGAGCCTAGCTTAGATGCCGACACCGTAGGGAGACTAGTGGGAGGAGTCCAGACCATGACTGCTAATATTGGCAATATAGCCTTGGAGTCGCAGCGCGTCCGTAGTGCGTTAGAGGCGTTGTGTCCCGACACTGACACTGCAGAAGGACCGGAACAACCGAACCGCATACCACCTGACGTGATGGCCGCATTTACAGAGGCTAAGAGGTCTAACTTCCAGTGTAGCCAAGCACCAGTTGAGCTATGAAGGAAAAACTTTTTAGATCTGTCGCCACCTCCTATCGCCATTACATCATAAATTTGAGCAAGTGAAGGCCCTCCCCAGAATCACTAACATGTCTGTCTTTGCCTTAACTGCTAGTCTGCTGCCAACTTAGTCCACTGATCAGCCTTTTTTGCGCAGAGACTTCTGTGTCTCAAGTCCTGGTCAACTTTGCCTGACCTCACTCCAAAAGTAAGCTTATTTCTTTAATCTATCCCAGTGGTTTCTCAAACTGCCTGTGACAGTAAACATATCTGAAAATAACTCAGTTGTTTTTAAGTTTGTGTGTTCATTCTGCGTGTCAATTGCTGGTAAGGTTTTGACCTGGGCCTCCGGGTCTGGGTGCAGCCCTCCCAAGATCCAGATCTGGCATAGCCTGCTCTGATCCTGGGTACCCGTTGGATCTCTGGTTTCTTTTTCTGGAATTGAGTACGCAGGCCAGGGAGTGAGCTATTGAGGTGATTGCAGGATCCCTGAATCATCATTCAGCTCAAGTCTCAAATCCAGTCCTGAAGAGGCCTTCAAAACGTCCTGTCAAAGAAGTTTTGAGCAGCTCCAACTCCAACATCAAACAAGTAACACCTTTTGCAAAGAGCCAACATACCAACAGGAAAAGCAAAGATGTACCTTGCATTCCCCGCTTCAAGTGCTCTGACCAAGTGAGCTTTCTCTTCAGGTTGCTACACACAAGAATATACTTGGAATCAACTCACTGCCAAAAACCTCAAAGCATTGAAACATTATGTTTAAAAAACTGGCTTTTTCAGGATTTCATCAATGTCAACAACATCAAAGCTTCTTCTCTTTAAAATCTATTTTCTTTGTATGCCACAATGCCCTTGTGATTGCTTGAAATGCATATAAAAAAGCAAGTTTTGGAACTGTTTGTCCCTATCTTGTATCTCCGGCTGCATAGATGCGTAGCCAATTGGATACCGGGTTTCTAAGTATCCATCCGTGATCCCATTGGATACCACTGGATCATTGGGGTTTGGGTCGCAACCTTAGTTGCTGGTATAGCTAGAAGAGATCAACTCTCTTGGCATCCCTGTATGTGACAGATGACATCATGCAGGCTCATGCTCATGCAGCTTCCAGATGAAATCATGATCAAAATATTGTCATCTTATGAATTTCCAGGCCATCTAAAACCTCTCACTTTCTCTTCCTCACTAGCTAAATTCCTTCCCATTAAATCATGTGACCTGTCAATCAAACAAATCTCCCTCATGTAAGCTGCACCACCAGATAAAGAACCTCATTATAGCCCTGAGGGCATCTAAATCCCCTCATTCTCTGGTTACCATGAAGCTAAAATGTCTCACCCTTTTCTAAATAAAGAGGCTCTCCTCCTCCAGTTGCAATTTATCTTGACTACCTGCAGTAGAGATGGCCGCAGGTACCTGTGAGGGATGGCAAAAGGGTACCCGGCACCTGTGGGCAGGTAGCAGGTGTCCAGTCTGAGTGAAATTTGAGGCAGGTACCTGAACCCTTGTCAGGTACCTGTGGTCAAAATGCCTCCCATACAGGCTAGGGATGGCCCTGGGTAATAGTTGGCGGGTACCCAGTGCCTGTAGGCGGGTACCTGTATGTTGTTGCAGGTACCCAATAACCCGCCAGAGGGTGCAGGGTGTCAAGAATTAGTGAAATTTTGTGGGGGTACCCGCACCCGCAACAGGTACCTGGGTGCCATATGCCATCCCTAGTACCTGTTGGCCGGTACCCGGTACCCGTTGGCGGGTAATTGCTAGGCATGACAGGTACCTGCTGGTGGGTAGCGGGTGTCCAAAATTTGGGGAAGCAGGTACCACCAACACCCACCCTGCTGGGATGTGGCGCAATTTTCAGTTGGATTCAAGGTGGGCCACTACTTTACCAGGCCCACCAAGTAAATTAGCCACCTTCAGTTAAGTTTTTCAAAGTTATTGTTATTGCTTGTGCGCGGATAGCCGCGTCACGGTTATTTTAACTGGCCTTTCTTCATACGGCTGTTACTGGTAAATTAACATGTTATTGTAATGAAAGGCCAATTTTGCCCTAGAATGGCCCTTTCATGGGTTACTGGTAAATGAACACATTAATGAGCAATGAAAGGCCAAATTTGCCCTAAAATGGCCTTTCACTGCTCAATATCTGGGTGGTATACCCTGGAACATCTGGAAGTTTTTCAGCTGTGCACAATTCACTGGACTGAGCTAAGTCAAATGCTCAGCAGACATCAGCTGCTCCACTCTGGTGCAGCCCCACAGTACATAGGCTTCCAGGTGGGGTTGAACAGGCCATACATAGATGGGGTTGGCCAGTATGTACATAGATGGACCGGTTAACCATTCATTGAGAGGTGTTGTACACCTCCTTGATGACTGGTTGACCGGTAATTGAGAGGGACCTTATACCCTCTCAATGACCGGTCAACCGGTCATCAAGGGGCTCTACACCTTCTTGATGACCGGTTGACCAGTCATTGAGGGGGACCTTATACCCTCTGGATGACCGGTTGACCAGTCATCAAGAAGGACCTTATACCCTCTCTTGTCATTGAGGGTGGCTCTACACCTTCTCAATGACCGGTTGACCAGTCATCAAGGCTCTACACACCTTGATGACCGGTCATGAAGGCTCTAAACACCTCAATGACTGGTTGAACAGTCATAATAGTCATCAATAGTATGACTAGTCATCAATAGTACGGCCGGTCCATCAATGGTATGGCCAGTGCATCAATACAATGACCAGTCATTCAATAAGATGGCCAGACATTCAATTGTATGACTGGTTGTCTGTTCATTGATGGTAGGACTGGGCATTGATGGTATGAACATACATTGATGGTGTTTATGACCGGGCATCCAACATTAGTCATTGTCTTGTGCTGTGCTACTTAGCCAAGTGTACAATGTACTTACATAGACATGAGGGTGCTGTTGGTGTATTTAGCTAAATTTGTGTTACCTATTGAGCCGTTAACGGCTGACAAAGGTGGGTTTTTTCTTTAGCTAAGCAACCAAGCCTTGTGGGACTCACTGGCTAGCTAAAGATTTACCTATATGGTGGTGGATGCCCTCAGCAAACGGTTCCCACCAAAATTTTGAGATTTACATTGGGGTTGGGATCCACAAGACTTGGAGAAGGTGTTGGTCAGGTTCTCTTTTTCATAGAAGTGGGAGGCGGGAAATTGAAGTTTTAACGAGGTTTTAGTCAGGATATTCAAGGTTTCATAGTTGGAGGTTTGATTTCTGTTGTTCTTTTGGTTTTACTATATTTTCCCTGTGATGTTGTCAGACTTATTCTGCATACAGGTTTTGCCATGGTGCTATAGCTGTGGAATTTTGAAAGAAATGCATTATATGAAGTTAATATGATGATGATCCTATAGCGGCTTGGACTTATATGTTGAGAAGGCACCTGGCGGGTGCATGGTGGGTGTGACTCATGAGGGGTACCTGCTTGGAGGTACAAATTGCCATCTATACCCTCTCAATGACTGGAACAGACTGGTCATCAAGAGGGTGATTCTCTCAATGAACCACCCTCTTGATGACCCATGCAGACTGATCATTGAGAGGGCATTCAGAGTGATGTGCCCTCTTAATTACTGGAACAGACCATTCATGGGAAGGATTGATTCCTCTCAATGACTAGAATAGACTGGTCATCAAGAGAGCACATGGGTCTGTTCCGGTCATCAATAATTAAGGTGGTGTCCTCTTGATGATCAATCTGTACCGTTCATTGAGAGGATTGATTCCTCTGGATGGCTGGTGTGTCTCAACCCAGCCACCTGTCACAGCAGGGCACCCCCCATGTGCAGATACTTTTGTGGGGCTAGCTGGTGACACATGTTGTGGCTAGAAACCTTGATCTTCCATTGCTCCTCCCTGACCTCCTCTTGACTCCCGCGTACTCCAAATGTGGAGTTTGCACACCGCACACTACAACAGCGCGCACAGAGGGGGGCCTGACCTCAAGTGATGTCAAGTCAACAGAAGTTCCCATGCGCAACAAGTTTCCCTCCATGCGCAAAGTAAATCTCTATAGTTATATCAATACATATGTTATGTTCTATCAATACATCTGTTATATCTTGTGCAATCTAGCACCAAAATATGACATTTATACAGTTTTATAACATATAACAAGGCTCCATCTCAGGCCCCGTTTGGAGCCAATATAAGGATTGCTGTGACATCTGATCAAGTTTTGACGGGCCTGATAAGATGTCACATAAGATGTCAGGAAAAAAATGCATATATCACCCGGATTATCATGGCTTCAAACAAGGCCTCAAGGACTGCATCCACCGCAATCAATGAAGGACTTCCTGCTAATTTAGAAAGCAGGCTATTCCTTATTTTATATTTCTTAGCATAGAATTTTTTTTTGATCCCCTTTGAAGATAGAAAGTAGAAACAGAAAACAGCATTTAGCTGGTATTCTAAACAAAAGGGAAGTACTCCAATTACAACACACAAAAATGGGGCTTAATTTCCTGAAAAATGCTTTTGAATAGATAACAATGAACATCCACGCGCTTGACCCAGATTGATTATAACCAGGGATTGATTTGATCAAGTTTATCTTTTAATAATACCCGGGTTTGTTGTGAGAAGGCTAGGAATGCTGTTTTGCTTCGATCTACACATTCAGAAACGGTGCGAGTAATTTTTGAGGCGATCGAGCGGGGTTCTTGGGCATCGTAATTGATGACCAACTGGTGCCATATCTGAAGCTTTTTCCTTTCATCGTCTGAGATCTTGCTCATTCCCTTGTTAAGTTTCTCAATTTCTTCTGGGTCTCCCGATTTTCTGATCTGTCTGATTCTAGCCCATTCCTTAGGATCGAGTCCAAGGTCACACCAGTGCATAATCTCTAGACCCCTCCCATAACCACCATTGATCATTCCCGAATTCCCTACCAAGCTTTTGACTGCGGTAGTTGAGAGGGGGTTCGTGTGCTCGGACAACAAGACTGAGCCACTGAGCTTGGCTAGCCGTTCGATCAAAAGGGATCCGCAGTAAATATAGAGCCAAGCTCTTTCGGGGGAATCAACCCAAGAGAAAACCCTGCCTTTGGCGGTGATGACTCGAATTATTTGTGCGAAAGCTGAGTCGAATGTCATTCGTCCTTCTGCGTTTTCAAGGAGATTCTTTGAGCCAAATTGAAGAGCATCTGCTATCTTCCAAACCGCCAAAATGTCGACACCAAGCCTCTGGGAATTGTGGAGATCTTCCCGGCGACACCATAGACCAACCGACCCGACTCGGTTCATCTTATAATCGTACAATTCTTGACGTTTTTTCAACTCGGTTTCACCAAAGAGGTCCACCAGTATGTTGCGAATTTTCAGCTTTGTAGGGCCGGCCGCCGAATCAAGACCCCATTTTCTCATTGGGATCGCAGCTACGTTCTGTATGACATCATGGGGATTTGCCGAGATTCCATAAGCCTTTTGCATATCCTTTATCAGACTCCGCCACTCTCCCGGCAAACGCCAGAGGGGAACATCTTGAGGGGACCAACGCTCTGCTATAGTATGATGATGAAGGAGAAGACGGAGGGCCAAGATACGTCTTTTTGCCTCTAATCTATCCTCAAAAATTTTCGCAAGTTCTTTTTCCATCAAAACCCAAGCTTTATATCCAGAATTCATCCAAAAAGATTTTAGATTTTCATACCCTGCCGAATTGATGTATGGAACGATCCCAACAAAAGCTTCTCGATTTTGAATCCTCAGTTGGCTTGCCATTACAAAAAGTATTTTTAAGTTGAATTTTTTTTCCCTCCAAGTTTTCAGTAGCTCTGTTGGAACATTTGAGCTTAGGAATAGGCTCTCCTTTGGAGTTAAAGATTGGTTTTGTGGTTCGGCAGGTAGGGCATGTTTTCGCGTATTTTTCTTCTTTTCTTTCGATATTTTCTTTTGAACCCCGAAAACTTCTTCGGGTTGAATTATAGAAGCTTGTGACCTTTTCTCTACGAGCCAACCAGATAGGTTTTCAGCTTGAATTTCGTTTTCCGACGATGGCAGTCCGTTTTTCGCATCAATAGATGAATTTGATTCCAGATCTGTCTTGGTTTGTGAGTCACCGAGAGCCTCAGACGCGATCTTAGGAGGTTGAACGTCGTCGCCAATCGTTACATCGTCCCCCGCGAGGTTATAGTTACCCTTGACGAGGCGCGGTCCGTCTTTCCCGGGAACAACAGTTGTCTTTGTGAGTCGTCCTAAAGTGTTGGTGGCAGTGGATTCATCAAGACTGGGAGAGATGACTGAGTGGAGAAATAGAATGATAAGCCACAGGTGGGCAAGTGCAGCAGGAGCTCGCTGGAGGCCGTACATCGTGAGAACTATGCTAGCGATTGCCGGGGGTGGATGGGCCGTCAAGTCTTTTGAGTAGGGCCACTACCGGCACCCAAACGCTAGCCTCTTGTTCCATGCAGATATGTTCCAGAAGACCCGAGTGAGGCTCGACGGTGTTGTGACAAGTCACACCTGAATCATAAGTGATTTAAGTCTTGTTTAGGACTGATATAAATATGTGATTTAATCACTGATTATATCAACTATATTCATCGGTGCCAAACAGGGCCTTACCCTCATCCCGCACTGTTGCCAGGCATGAAAATAAGTTTTCACTGGCGGAGTAAAATATCCGCAACTTTCCTTTGGCCAACGTGCCCAACAGCAAAAAATAAGGCAGGCATAGATGGGCAACAATATGCCCAAATCCATCAAAACTCTACTTTGCAGTTATAAGTCACAATGCAGTATGAGTAGAGAGTGAAAGGCGATGAGGTGAACTTGAATATTTGGACATAATAAAGGCGCTGCTAAATGATTGGTTTTCATTGTTTTCCACTTCAGCACTGAGCTCAAGGCGCATACATTCATTGGGTGACTGATTTGTATTCATCATTGTCTCATTTGGTCTCAATATCCTCTAGATTATTCCTCCCGTACTTTGATTTTATCCCTAATGATATTTCCAGCTCGAATCATACTCCAGTTTCGGTCTCCAAACAACCAGGGACCGGTATCCGCTGCCGAATTTCGCGTAATCATTGGGACTGGGGAATTGTATGATGGATCCTCGAGCTCCATGACAAAGAATGAATTGTTGGCAGATGAACGCCGAACTATCATAGTTGGCGTAATGAAATCGAATCCTGCTGGGCTGAACTTGAGTGGCCGAGAATGTGTCTCTTCTTCCTCGGCAACTTCTACGACTGAAGCAAAGCCCGGCTTTACTTTCACCTTATTTTTTCTCTCGAATCTTTGGAAAAAGAAACCGCTGTGCTCGCAGATTCGAGAATCGCCGTTCTCGTTCCGCATCGTTTGGAGGAACTCTCTTCAGTCCCACAATCGAGCTGAGGATCATAGTCGTTATCGGCATGATGAGAACCTAATGGACGCTTTCTGTACGAACACATTAAGTCAAACGCAATGCAATGGACTTACACGCACTGGATTCAGCGCCGTGGTATCGGTAGGCATTGTCCAGGGATCTTTGGGCTTCATCCTCGCGGGATATCTTACCATTTTTTGTCGAAAGTTAGTACTGACCATTTTGCATTCAACATCAGAAGACTAGTGAAAAAACGAGATTGGCTAATTTTCTTCTTCTTCTTTCAAACCTTAGAGATTACTGCTTAGTCGCATGGACATTGGCCTTCAACGGCATTTTGCATTTGATCACTACCTCACTGGAAGCTGCGAGCAGGTTTCATCCGGGTAATTTGAAGCAATTCATTCTGATGGAACGAGCCACAGGTGAGGATAGATCCTCCTCCCTCCTAAGTCGTTTTTGGAGCAAAAGGAGAAGACAAGTGAAAATAGCTGACAGTCTCATCCTCCATGTCAACTGATGTGTAACATCAGCTGGTCTGGGCATCGCAACTTTGATATTGTTCTTTTCCTTTCATGTCGTTTCTGTGGGCTCTTTGGCGAAGCGCTACGATTCGAGGCTCGTTCCGTTCGTCTCAGTTCTCCTGGCTGCCTTAGCGAGCGTTGCACTAGCTTTCAACACCCTTGCACTATTCGCTATTTCTTACGAGGAGCTACCCGGTGGGATCAGAGCCGGAGCTCCTGATCTCAAAAACTTCTTGGACCCTTCCATCAAAGCACTTGCCTCGATGCTATCTTTCATGAGCATCACTGCTCTCACCCACATACTCCTTCATTCCCTGCTGATCCGCCGTAAACGCCAACTTAAGAAGAAGAAAGAAGCACGGCGGCAGAAAGCGATCAGTAGCTTCTCAAGTTCTACCATTGAAGATCAGGAAGCGATAACGGACAGCAGAGAGCCTCTCCGGAGATATTTTGATACACTCATACCTTCCACCCTACTGGCAATCATCAAGACTTCACTCACACTCTCCTCAGACAGCACAATAATCGAACGAAGGGTCCTTGCACTAGTTGAATATATCACTTACGTCTTAGTAGTAGTATCTTGGTCAGTCTTGTTGCAGGTTTCATTGGCTGCGCTGATAATTTTGCCACTTTCCTGATCATGGCAATATCTTCTATACCAATAGCTTGCGATCCCGGCAAGCAGGAAGTATCCAACAAGACAACTTCTTTGGCCGGATTACATCGAACCCATCGTACGCCCGCTCGACGGGAAGCGAAGAGCTTCTGGTGCCGCCCACAATTCCGCGCAGTCATTCAATCTTACGAAGGGCGCCGATGGCCAGCATCAGGACCGGCTCCTACAACTCGACCTCCGCCAGTCCGAGCTCACTGCGGACGAACTTGAAGCCCCGCGAAAGGAACTCGCCGCCATCCACTCGCCGCCAACCGAGGATGAGTTACGCTGCGCAAAGCGCAATCTCTTCTCTAGCCCCAGAAGATTCTGCCTCCACGGCCGCTTTTCTTCCTAGGCCTCCCCCACCTCCACCTCAACTCCGTACACGCACAACACATGGGCCTAATGGCTCAGAGCTTGCGCCGTTGCGGGAGGATCTGGTGGAGAAATTCAATGAATCGGGGGAAAGGCTTGATCAGCAAACTGTATAGAAACTCCATCACTCAAATCTACCCTTGGCTTGCCGGATCCATCTCTATTTTTTTCCAGGGGGAGTGGAAAAATCTTTTTCTTTCACTTCTCGTTGGGATCGTAGCTTTTTCAGGTCTCCCAAAAACGTGTCTCTTTTTCATTTCTCAATACTTTGCTTGCAAACAGCAGGTGTGAGTTGAATTGACCGTGCGGGCACCATTTTTCCTTGCATGGATGATCAATTACCAGCTCATTTTCCGTCTATCCCGACTTTGTTTATCTTTTTATCCTGCTTTCATGTTCATGTTTTTTTATATAACTTATCAATTACTGGTGATTTCCAGTGCAAAAAGTTCAAATTTATCATATATGTGAATTAATGTATAGAATAGTTATCTGCTTTCCCTGTTTCAAATTTCCTTTTGAAGGACTGTTATAGTTATCTGGTCTTTTTTTTATTTCCAAAGCTCCTTGTGAAGAATTGAGTGGGGCTTTGAGTTTGTTGTAGAATTATTAAAAGAAACCTGTTTTGTGACACTAGAGAACAGACAGACCAAATGCTTTTATATTCTCTGAGTGGTATCAGGGATTGATGCACTCCAGATAGACAATGAAGAGGGTCAATTTATGTGTCAGCCACTGGGACAATTTTCCATGTGTCTGCAATGGGAAAAAATCCTCCAAAAATGTGGCCCCATTTTTTCACTCAGGTTAATTATGTTGTCACTCTGGCCATTTGGCTGGTACTTGTCACAGAAGAACCTTGAATGTGTGTGTCCCTCCCTGGTGGGCACCCCACAAGCACTAACTTGACACAACTCTTCAAATTTGGAGGGCCCTGTTAGTGTTACATCCTGGACTGGTGCAAAGTGCCCTTGCACAAAGCACAACCTCTGAAGGAGGTACTTGGGAGTAATGTCCCCAAACTGAACTGAGAAATCCCAATCTTCCAAGTTTTTGCTGGGGATTTTGTGCATTTCAAATTTTGACCCCGTTCCAGAAGGGCCCTGTGCATGCCCTTTGGACCATGAGACTTTTCTCACTCTTCCCTATCTTTTGTTGCTACATGTTTTCCTAAAATTCCAATCATCCGTTGTGGTGAGCAAAACAGTACAGACGGTCTACAGTTCAAGATTCAGATGAATACTCAAGATTCAAGTGACCAGTTATCAAGATCAAGCCCTCAAGATTATCCATCTCAAGCTCAAGAGTCAAGATTTTATGATTGATATTGATGATTTTTGTTGATTTTCCTCTCTGTTCTTTTTGATGCGGCTTCAGTTCAGTTACAACTCCTCTTTCCATTGCATCCATTCTCTCATGTTACTCTCCTCATTTTTCTGTTTGTGTGGTTCCTCTTTCTTTGTGTGTGTGCATGTGATGAACAGGTCTGTGACATGTTCACTTCCTGGAGTCTGAGTTTGAACTTTGAACTCAGATGATGGGGAGGCATGGCAGTCTTCTGATCCACAAAATACACCATCAAGATTCTCATATCCTTATCCTCATCACCTCATCAGATCCTTATCAACCCTCAAGATCCTCATCAGCATCCCTTTCCAGATCCTCAACCCCCAAACCCGCCAACAAGTCTCACTGACATTGTTGTTCAACCCCCTTTCTCTGGTTTTTCTCAGATCTCATTCATCCTAGGACCTCACAGGAAGGCAGGCTTGTCACCACTATCTCTTCCAAGCACTACCTATGGCCTGGCAAAGTAGGAGTTCCACACTGTGTCCCATAAGAATTGGAGGCTATGGATTTTCAGGGTTCCTTGAGCTATATGACCTGTGTGCATTGAACTGACCATGGAAAAAAGTATGATTATTCAATTCAATTACACAGGATAAAGGCTCTCAAAGCTCTGTTTAAGATGCCTTAGACAATCCAGAGACCAGATCCTGCATCCAATTCTCATTATGAGGAAAAGGAAATGAAGCCAAGATGGTCAGTCATCTTGAACATTCAGGGCTTCAACAGAGGCTGGCAAGTTTTTTCTATTTAAATGGTGGAAGGAAAAAGGAAATCAAATGCCAAAAATGCACCAAACTCTCAGGCAAGAAGTTGACATACTTCATAAGCCTGTCCCACAGAGAGTCCCACTGGGACACAGGGGTGCCCCCCCTCAATTTGAGTGGCTTAGTTAGGCCAAGTCCTCTTTGGTCAAAGGTTTCAGCATGGACCATTCACCTCTGCTGTGCACTGGTAACCCCCAATTAAGTGAGCCCGGGTCTCTGTGTTGATTGCACCTGCCTGCCTGTCCAAGTCCGGCTGGGGATATTAAATATGCCCCTTGAAGTTGAGGGGGTATGGGTATATGTACATGGTAGGTGCAATCTGTGAAGTTGCATTGGGGTATTGAGCCTCTCAGGCCAGAAAAACAACTTTCTGACTGGAAACCACAGCACACTGACTGGAAGTTTTAGGAATTGGCATCAGGATGCCTATTTGATGGCCTTAGTTGGCAACACAGCTTTTTAAGAGATGGGAGTAAGGTTTTTTTGCCACTTTCACTGCATAAACTAACTGCTTGGTCTGCTTTGTCCAAGCAGTCTTTGAACTGATTTTATTTTTGTCCAACAAGTTCTGCAATCCGGACCCAACACATCACAGAACGTGTTGGACAAAATCTGTTAGATTAATGCTTGGAAATTTACTTTATGCAGTGTGTGGTGTTTTATATGGGTGTGATCTCTCAGACTTTGAGGTTACAGAAGTTTAGAGAAAATGAGCTGGAGATCTTATTTCAGTGGGCGTGATGGCCTCTATTTATAGGCGCCATCAGGCCTGAGTAGAAATAAAAAAAAAATTAACAATAAGATCTTCTAGGATACACAAGATAGAAACAAGAGGTTAGCTCAGAAGGCCAATAACAGTAGTACAAGAATAGGCGGGAAGGCTGCAATAAGAATTAGAGATGTGATGCATCTCTTGGAAGAGAATGAAAGAGGAAGAAACGCTACAAAGAAGCATTTCAATGAGTGCAAAGAAAGAGAATAGATGAGTGCCTATTCCAGTGTATGTAGGGTCCAAGATCTGGGACATCACATGGGGCCTGGGTCCAAGTTGGCAGAATTTCCATGCAGGGGGAGCATGGGTAGGAATGCATGTGCAGCTGAACTGACTGTACATTTGGTGACACAAGCACTGTTAGGTGATGTCAGAAAGATTGGGCAACAGACAACTCACAGATTGGGGGGAGGTTGTATCAAGAGAGATGGACCGGATAGCAGAGTGGAGCAGAGGGCTAGAACTGGACTCTGGCAGAGCAAAGGCTTGGACTGGATAGCAGTGGCGCGGCAGCAGGCGAACCAAAACAGCTGAAGCGGGTGGAACTGGGGAAGATGCACTTGTGAGAGCTATACAGAGGACGTGCAAGGCCAAGCATTGGAGAGGAGTAGAGCCTGGGAGTGTGGAATGCAGATGTTGGGTGGAGATGGCATACTAGTGCAGATTTGGGTGGGAACAGCAGTTGCAAAGCATGGAGGGCAGTAAGGAAAAGGGGTAGATGGTTTCTCTCTTTTTCTTTTTGGATCATCTTTCTTACCACTCATCTTACTGTACTTACAACTTACGGATGATACTAGGGTGTTGAAGAGAGTTTTATGTGTTACCTTATTCTTACTTACTGTTGAGATGGTGAAGCCCGTATGTAGTCTTTGTATGCTTGTACATAGATATGCTTCTACCAAGCAGCCCATTACTACGTCTACAGTCTACACGGCGGACGGGAGGCAGAAATGAGTGCCTCCCATTGCAGACCTGTTCAGCTTGGCAACTTTGGCAGACGGATGTGGGTCAAAGTTTCTCGACCTCATGGTCCCATTGAAGAAGGCCTTGAGGCAAGAGCTTGATCTCGTAAACATCCCCTTTGTGGGCTTCAAACAAACCGTCAGACAGGCTCAGCTCTCTCGGCGGAAAGTCCCAAGAGGTCCAAAAGTGTTGCCGGAATTCAAGCCATCAACAACCCCTACGTTGTCTTGTCATTCAGCGTGAGAGCCCCCTGTTGGGCTGAAACTGTTGTAGTATGATACGTAATAAGTCATTACGTTACATTCTACATGTCCAGCGTAAGTCATCTGTCATGACTTACCGTAGACATGGGACTTTCCCATGTTTCCTCAACTAGACAGCCTTCCCTCTATTACATACATGTTACATAATAACATGTATATATATATAGCATGTGTTTCCTCAGTTGTTGTATTTCTCCATTCTTTCTCGTTGTTCATTACTCTCGCAATACATTCTCCCATTGTCAGGCTCTATTAGTTTATGAGCATTTATTCTCACACTTCTTCAATTACAAATTTATAAGAGTCTGTCAGCAGTTTTTTTTCCGAAATAAACCATTAGTGGAAGTCTATATCAGTGTTGTGTTGTGTTGTGTGTGTGCATTAGTGTAGTGCAAATCGTAGCGTGAATATTGTAGTGTTTGTGATCTGTCATTGTTTTAGTGTATAAACTTTCTCGTTATCTCCATACCTTGTCTATTCTCCGAACCATCTCATCTCGATATGGCACCTGTAAACCAATCTCCGAGCTCCATCGCCACTTGATCTTCCAATGCAGCAGCTGCAGCTTCCAGCAGCAACGCGGCCGGCAAAAGAGTTGCTTGTAGTCCACCTCCAACCTCAGACGATGAAATCGACACCGTCAGGGCACCTCGGGAGGAACCACGTCAACGTGCTCCAGTGGTCAACCTTCCGGAGGACGATGCTCCCGCACCCCCGGATTTCTCGTATGTGTTGGACCCCAGGAACAAGGACCAGATTCTCAAACACACCCACCATCTTTTCCCAGAGGCAAAGAAGCTTGTTCCGTCGGGTTCCAATTTCCGTACTTGGCTCATGAAAATGGAGGAGCTTGCGGATTTTGCTCTGGACTACCGCAATTTCTATTTTGAAGATTTCTCTCGTCACCCGGTCGATCATATCACTTGTGTTATCTTTTGCATAGCCTTATCCGATGAAATCAAGGAAGACATCAATCATCGTGATTCCTGCTACGCCATCATGATTTCTATTTGGCGCCGTTTTACGACTTTCAGTCGCGCAGCTCAGATCAACCGATGGGCCGCTTTAAAATCAATCTCGTGTGATCAACAAACTCCAGCAACGACCATAGCAGCCACTTATCGCAGACGTCTATTGGATCTTAAGGAGTCCGGCGCCGCTCTGACTCAGGATTCGATTTTCGGCATGATGCTCCAAGATTCGATCGCGCAAGGCTCCCCTTTAAGACAAGAATTCGATTACAGAGTAGATCAAGAACTAGCAGCGCGTCGTCAAATCCCGCTGCTATTCGTTGAAATGATCGACTTATTGAACGATTGTCAAGAAAAAGTTTGTGGTCGGGAAGCGGCTCACCGAGTTTCAGTACCCCCTTTGACTTTTGAAGCTGAACCGAATCCGACGGCGTGTCGTAGCAATTCCATAGAAAGTCACCCAGACAATGTCTACACGATGGCCACTCGCCCCTTGAAGTTCAAGAATTCGACCACTCAAGCCAGGAACTGTTTTCGCTGTGGTTCCGGCAGCCATCTAGTTGGTACCTGTCCCGTCCCTGAATCATCTTCGAAGTCTTTGACAGCAAATCATCAGACTCAGAATCGTTTGCAAACGCCCCAGTATCAGGCGTACTATCCAATTCTCGCTCCGCCGGTTCCTGGCTACGGTTTCCAACAGTTCTATCAACCAATAGTTCACACTGGTAATAGCCCGGCAAATCCAGGACGTGCAGCTGACAATTATTGACCTGTTTACCCACAGGGTTTTCAACCCCGCCCTGCAGCTCGTGAAGCTTCAGCAGAAGTACCACCCGATGTACCTCAGATGTTTGTCATGCAACCGGCACCACCGATGTTTGCCATGCCTCAAGACCCATCTGCAATGTTCAACATGCAGCCCGCCCCCCACATGTTTGCAATGCCTCAAGACGCGCCCACGGCAAACAACATACAACCATCGGCACAGATGATCGAGATGGATTGTGATGTTGGTGCAGCTCAGCCGTCGTTTGGTAATCTATTGTTCACGGCTGCGTCCCCGGCTCCCTATGCAGACAGTCCTGCAATCTTTGACACCGGAGAAACTCATCACCTGACCAGTGACAGGTTAGCTCTTACAAATTTCAAGCTACTTAGTAAACCTATTCCCCTCCGTGTAGCCACTAATGGCCCCCCTTGTTTCATTACAGCAAAGGGAACGCTAACTTTCCCGGGGGCAAGTTCAACCCCTACACAGATTGATGAGGTCCTGTACTGTCCAGATGCAGCGCACACACTCATTTCACCAGCGGCTTTACGATTGGCCGGCTTTTCTCTCTCTTTTCAAGCCGACTCCTTCTACATTTCCCGTGGTCGCCATTTCTGGACTCGCTCAACCCTCAACCCCGTTTCTAGGAAATGGGATCTCCCGGCTCCGTTACATTCTTTTGTTTCCCCTCACTCGTCTGTGTCTACATCCTCTGTTATTCCTGCGGCCAACACCATTATGTCTAAAGCAAATCCTGTCGTTACTCAAAGTGTCGCTTGTTTTCCGCCCGTTGTTATACCTCCTCCATCTGTCGCATCTCCTGTCTGTACGCAAGTTTTTCCTACATTGCCAACTGTTTCATCTGTGGATGTATCCACTGCGACTGTGAAGAAAGATTTTGTCCCTTTTGAATACTCTGTTCCTGTTGCGACATCCCAACCTTTTGAAATGCCACACTTAACAGCGGATGAATCTTTGCTCTTGCACGTCCATAGACGATTTGGACACGCGAGTCTCAGGACTATCCGGCGAATGATGGCTCTTGGTGTGGCTCTAGGCCTCCCTAAAACGCTACCTCGGGGGGACATTCAGTGCCCCTCCTGCATGATCTCTAAAAGTGTAAACCGGAATACCTTGACTTCGGATCGTCGTGACTTCCAGCCCATGGATGCGTGGAACGTCGACTTAGTTGGCCCTTTCGAGCTCCCGGCACTCGGTGGCGGCTTGTATGTGATAACTATCCGCGATATCGGTTCTGGTTACGCAGAAGTAAAAGTCCTAGTCAAGAAAAGCAAAGCTTGCGGGGTTCTCCAAGATACTATCTTACGCCTTGAGCGCCGTACGGGTCGTCCTCTGAAAATTCTACGTTCTGATAATGGCGGAGAATTCAACAGCAAACTATTAGGCGATTTCTTGGCAGCAAAGGGAATCACCACGGAACAATCTGTTGCGTACCACCACTACCAGAACGGCACCATCAAACGTTTTAATCAAACCCTCCAAGATATGGGTCGCACTATTCTGTTGGACAGCACGCTCCCCAAGGAATTCTGGGGTTTGGCTTTTGTATGGGCCTGTTATACGCTCAACCATATCCCTAACGCAGCCAGCGGCGAGATGACGCCTTTCGAGCGTTTTTTTGGTATCAAACCAAACGTGGACCGTCTTCGACCGTTCGGTTCAGTAGCTTTTAAGTTTTGTTCACGTGCCTGCAGAAAAATGTCAAAAGTTAGATGATCGTGCGCTACGAGGTTATGCTGTTTTTTATCTACCTGAATCTAAAGGGTGGGGATTTTGGGTCCCGGATCTCGGATCCTATTGCCATTCGGCGGTTGCTACATTTCCTGATTTTCCTAGCTCGATCTCATCGTCACCGAGTTTCTCTTTTGCCGATACCTTAGTTCTGCAACTGGGACGCTTTGAAGACAAAGAGCTTGTTCAATCACAAGACAAAATGGTTGAATTCATCTGTAACTGCGTACCAGAAATCCTTGACGCATTGGTTCCCGCTACCTTTAAACAGGCAGCAAAAGATGTAGACAGTAAGAAATGGCTCGCTGCCATCCAGGAAGAGTTGTCCAATCTTCATCGACTAGGCGTTTGGTCAATCAAACCGGTTCTGAAGGGTACTAAGATACTCCGTGTTAAATGGGTTTTTGCCAGGAAGCTTTTGGCGACTGGCGTTGTACTCCGATTCAAAGCTCGGTATGTGGCAAAGGGTTTCGCACAGATAGAAGGACAACACTTTAATGGCACTTTTGCACCTACGGCGACTTTTGTCTCTATGCGCCTTGTGTTGTCGATTGCAGCTATGAATGGATGGCCGGTCCATACTTTTGATTTTGTGGCGGCCTATCTTAACTCTCCTCTAGATGAAGAGGTTTGGGTCGCCCCTCCTGATGGACTCGAAGTTGCTGCTGGGCACGCCTGCCTATTACACAAAGCTCTCTATGGTACTCAACAGGCGGCGCGCTGTTGGTGGCAGCACCTGTCGGCAACTCTTGGCAAACTTGGGTACGAAAGTTCCCAATTTGATAACAGCGTCTATGTACTTCGCAGACGTGATGGACCTTCTGTTATCTGGATACACGTGGACAATGGGATTGTCACTGGTTCTTCCTCTCAGATCCTGCGGGAACTGGAGTCGGCGCTATCGGACAGTTTGGAAATTAAGTGGTCTTCTTCGCTATCCGACATCGTTGGGCTCAAGGTATCTCGTGACGCATCTGGTTTCAGCCTCGGCCAACCTAAGCTTGTATCTGAGCTCCTCTCTTTGCACTGGGATGGTGCTAGTCATGCCAAGACGCCTCTACTGGTCGGGAATCTGCCATTATCTTGCACGGACGGCCCGGGTCTAGAACCGTCTAAGTATCTTTCCATTCTTGGATTCTTAAGTTATCTCTCAGCTGGGTCACGACCGGATATTACTTTTGGTGTAAATTTTTTGTCTCGTTTCTCCAAGTGCCCTGCGGCTGAGCACTGGAAATGTCTTCAACACATCGTGAATTATGTGGCAGCAACGAGGGACCAGCAGTTGTTACTCAAACCGAATCCCGCTAGTCCACAACTTGTGTGCTTCGCTGACGCAAACTGGGGGGGCGAATTTTCCCGCTCTAACTATGGGATTCTGGTTCTGTTTCATGGGTGCCCCATACACTGGGTGGCGCGTCGACTGGCCACCATAGCGTCGTTGACTGCACATGCTGAATACATGGCCCTGGGCCACGGTACGAAACAATTGCTATGGATCCGACATCTAATTACGGATATGACCGGTTCTGAACCTCTGGGCCACTTGCTCTGCGACAATCAGGCGGCCGTGAAAATCTGCTCGGACCAGGCATCTAACAAACGTACACGCCATGCTGATCGCGAGTTCTACATTACGAATCAAGCCCTCTTTCGCAAACAAGTCAATCTCTCCTGGGTCGACACTAAGAACCAGTTTGCGGATATCTTTACGAAGAATCTGCCGCCTATGACTCACCAATACCAAGTACGGGTGGCTATCGGAGCGGTCTTGTTGAGTGGGGGGGTGTTGTAGTATGATACGTAATAAGTCATTACGTTACATTCTACATGTGCAGCGTAAGTCATCTGTCATGACTTACCGTAGACATGGGACTTTCCCATGTTTCCTCGACTAGACAGCCTTCCCTCTATTACATACATGTTACATAATAACATGTATATATATATAGCATGTGTTTCCTCAGTTGTTGCATTTCTCCATTCTTTCTCGTTGTTCATTACTCTCGCAATACATTCTCCCATTGTCAGGCTCTATTAGAAACCTGGGCGCCGCCGGACAACCCTGAGTGTAGAGGCACGAGTACGTAGTACGAGGATGACAAACCATAATCGGTAGATTGCATAGAAAGAAAAGCATAATGTGGCTGGAAATACAAGGTATTTATAGGTCACATTATGTAACAGAAAAGAAAGGAAAACATGGGAAATGAGAGACGTGAGAATGTCGGACGTCTCGTCGAGACCATCGTATACGTTGGTCATGACGTATACTGTAGCGAGACGTAATCTTCACCCAAGATTACGTAACTGAGCTACAACACTGAGGACCCCCCAAGAGTTGGACACCCGTTTCCTGGTCTGGACGAAATCGCGTGTCTTGCGTCTGCCATGCGCTCTGGGCTAGAGCGGATGATGCCCGCGATATACCGGCCGACTTGCTGAATTGTCGCGATGTTCGCAATGACGCTATCGAAGAATGGGTCAGACAATCGGCGCTCTCTTCTGTCCGAGGGCTCCCGAGCAACAGACGCCTGCGGCGACATCGGCACCTCCCCAGAAACCGCTCCGGGGGAAAACCCCGCCTCCAAACCTGAAGCAGGCCAGCAGAACTATGTACCGCCCAAGTCAGGATAAGATCCTCATTAGCTTGTGTTTTGCAGGACAAATCGCTCCGCTCGTCCCGGATAACAACGATTTGACCAGCCCCACGTGGATCTAGTCGTCTCCGTACCCCGAGCAGTCGAACTACACCCGAAGTTAAATCAATCCAACCAAAGAAGGCCGGATCGAAGCAGCCCTCCCCAGAGATAGTTTTCCTCCGTGACCGTACTCTTCTTTTTCCCTTGTCGGTCTCTCTTTGCTCCCTCTTTCCCCCCTTTTTTTTTGTAACCGACTGGTATGTAGATTAGCTACCGCTGTAACAAAATCAAGTTTTTTTTTTCCCGGGGCCTCCAGAAGTGCTCAGCGCAGCGCCGCAAGCGGAGAGGGCGACGCGCTCCGCGGCGGTTTCTGCAGCGCAGTGATTGCACCCATGCTGTCAGGAAAAGCAGCTGTCCTATGAATATGACACCGCAAAACATCGGGTGCGTGAGACAGACTAGTCAGTGGTTGATGGATACATGTCTCTGGTATTCCATTTCTCAATACTTTGCTTGCAAACGGCAGGCGCGAGTTGGAATGAGGGTGCAGACACCACTTTTCCTTGCCCGGATGGTCAATCACCAGCGCATTCCCCGTCTAGCCTGACTGCGTTTACGTTTTCATCCTGCTTTCATGCTCATATATGACTTTTGTGAAGAATCGAGTGGGGCTCCGAGTTCGTTGCAGGATGATTAAACCAAATCTGGTATGTGACACTAGAGAACAGACAGATCAAATCATTTTAGATGTTCTGGGTGGTATTAGGGAATGATTGCAGGTGTGGGCGCCTTCAAGATAGGCAATGAAGATGGTCCATTGATCGACACTTTATCAGGAATAGGGATTGATTGCGGTTTTGGACGCCTTTAAGATGAAGATATTTATGGAACAGTAATGGATTCGAAGAGGGTGAATTGGATATATGAGCGATCAATCGAGGCCGATGTGTTTTTTGAGCTGGGACAAGGTGAGGTTAGCGACGGCGGCGGCCTTTTGGGCGCCGGCGAGATAGATGTTCTCGACCTCCTGGCGGGCGTTGACGAGCCGGGCGAACTGGGCATTGAAGGGTCTGAAGTGCTCGACGAGCAGGTCGACGAGCTCGGCCTTGAGATCGACGACCGACTTGTCCTGGAACCGGCGCTCGACCTGCGCCAGCTCCTGGCCGGAGATCGACTGGTAGATGTCCAGCAGGTTGCTGAGCCCCGGCCGCTGCTCCGGGTCATACCGGACCCCTTCGAGCGAGTCGGTCACCGCTGACTTGATCTTTCTCTGCACCTCTTCCGGCGTATCTGTGATCAGGATCTTCGTCAGATCGCTCGGATTTGACTTGGACATCTTCATCGTCGGGTTGCGGAGGTTGAGGATCTTGCTTTGGCGTGCTGGGTATATATAAAAAAAAAAAGAGAAGGACCAGAAGTCAGAATAACTTTGAGAACATTTTCAACTACGATTACAATCCCAAATCCAAAGGGGAAGGAGGCGTACTGTAGATTCCTTGAGGCAGCGGAAAGAGAAGTTTGTTCTTGGTTTGTTTGTTGAGGGCTTTAGCGAGGACCTTTGTGAGTTCGAGGTGTTGCACCTGGTCTTCGCCCACCGGGACCTGGGTAGATTTGTAGAGCAAGATGTCGGCCGACTGGAGGACGGGATAAGCCAGGAGGCCGAGATGGAGCATGCTGTCGTCGACTTCTGCCAGCGAATTGGCGTTCTTGGAGGATGCGAGTTGGGACTGCGGCGGCGGTCCCCGTGTCAGCTCCCTGGTCAAAAGCGGGACGATCGTCAAGGGGCGGAGAGACGCACTTTCCATGTCGTCATCCGGTTCAGCCTTCCAACGGGTGCGATGCAGTTCAGGATCCAGGCCATCTCGCTGTGCGCTGGGACCTGAGGCAAGAGAAACAAAAGCCCGACGTCGGCTTTTCTTCTTCCTTTGAGGGGGGGAAGATCAAGAGGGGGCTACCTGGTCCTGATTGAACAAGCAGCAATGCGCAGGGTCGAGGCCGATAGCCAGCAGCACACACATCATCTCGAATCGCTCCCTTCTCAGGCGGGCCGGGTCGCGGGGGAGGGTGATGGCGTGCAAGCCGACGATCGAGTAGAACAGCTCGATCGCCGTCTTTCCTTCCCGCTTCAGCGCCTGCAGACGCAGCCAGTTCTGCAGCGCACCCACGTAATTACCGATCTAGCTTGAAGGCCAAAACGCGGGGCCAGAAGAACCGGCTATGAGCTGAAAATCGTGGGTTTTTTTTTTGTGGGTGGAGCACGGGGGGTCGCTGCAAGTCGCTTACATGAGGCACGCCTGTGGGCTGGATTCCCGAGAAGACAACCTGAGGAGGCGCGTTTGTGTCCCGCGAGGTAGCCATCAACCGTGCAGGGCGAAGACGTGTGCTTGATGCCCGCGCGAAGGTTGGTGGGAGCAGGGTGCTGGCTATTGCTCGCATGATGGCGTGGTGGCCGGGGTGGATGGGCTTGTTGGCTGCCGGTACCGCTCTTTGCCCGTGTTGGGTATTGCTGGCCTCCGGATATTCGGTCTGCTGGTGAATTGTGGGTCTTCTCGATCTGATTCGTGCTGACGATGGAGTTGCGGCACCGCAGCTCAGCACTCCTGCTGCGTGATGTCCGCGCCCCCCCCCGGCTGGATTTATATGGATGATCCGCAGCACGAGCTGTGCACGCAGTCGCATACACCCTGGCTGGATCTGCACCGCCCCCACCCAACGCACAAAAACCTGCCCCCGCCCGTCCACCATACACATTCCCCCATTTCCCTCTGAGTCCACCCCAGGACCGCCTGAACTACCCACGCCACATCCAACACGATGTCTGGATTCCCCCAAGCTCACCACCACCACCACTACGCCCACGCCCCCCCGGGTTCGGCCGACGACCATCCCCTGCCGGCGGGCTGGATCAAGGAGTGGGATGCGACCCACAACGCCTGGTACTTTGTGTAAGCAGACCCCCTGCTCTCTCTCTCTGGGAACTGTCTGTCCTTGACGCTTCGGTCTGCCTGTCCTGCAGCGACACCCGACAGAGCGCCCCCGTCCCCACCTGGACCGACCCCCGCCACTCGGCCCCAGCAGGAGCAGGGGATCGCGGGCTGATGGGCTCGCTGGGCTCGATGCTCTCGGGCAAGCCGGCCGGCCAGGCGCCCATGGGCTCGCACCCGGCGCCTCCCCACGGCGCATACAACAACACGGCCCCGGGCTACCCCGGCGCCTACACCCCGCAAGCCCCTCCGATGCACCACTACAACGGCGGGCCCGGCGAGGCAAGCGCATACTACAACCAGCCCGCCCCGCCAGCCCCTTACTCATCCAGCGCACCGCCCAATGCGGCCAAGCCGGCCGGCGGGCTCGGCGGGCTGTTGGCCAAGATCCCCGGCGGCGGCGGAGGCGGGGGCGGTAGTGGGGGAGGCGGGGCGGGGGCGATGCTGGCCAAGCTGCCCGGGATGCTCGGCGGGTCCGGGTCCGGGTCGGGCGGAGGAGGAGGCGGAGGCAAGAAGACGAACCCGCTGCTCGCCGGCGCGGGCGGCGCGGCGGCCGCGGCGATCGCTGGCAAGCTTCTTGGCGGCGGACACAAGCACGGCGGCGGAGGACACCACGGCGGCGGACTGATGTCGCTGGTCCCCGGCCA
The DNA here is from genome assembly GCF_026914185.1 of Puccinia triticina. Classification (NCBI taxonomy): domain Eukaryota; kingdom Fungi; phylum Basidiomycota; class Pucciniomycetes; order Pucciniales; family Pucciniaceae; genus Puccinia; species Puccinia triticina. The sequence goes on from NC_070562.1 coordinate 4,219,005, forward strand.
TCATGGCCATCACGGGCATCACGGACACCATCATGGCCATCATCATCATCATCATCATCACGGTATGCTCCACCATCATCCTCGCCACTAGGGCGCCCTGGTGAAGAAGAAGGCCTCCATGAAGCTGAAAACTCTCTCTGAACCTGTTTTGTTTTTTTGTTTTTGTATATACACTCGATCGGATCTCGAACTGATTCCTCGGATGAATGCAGAATGAGGGCTGATTGTTGATCTGCTGTTGTGATGTGATGTGATGTGTCTGTGAAAGCTGCGTGTGTGACAGTGGGTGTTATAAGGAGTGCTGCTGCAGTGGGGCTGGGCTGGGCATGGAGCAGCTCGCCCAGCAGTTCCTGCGCCAGTTCGTCGCCAGCTGGCACTCGCCCCTGGCCAGCCCCAGCCCCAGCCGACCCCCGCCGCTCAGCCGCCACATCCACCGCATCCTCACCGAGCACATCCCCCACCGGCTCACTGCGCCCGACCCCGCCGCGCTGCTGCTCACCGAGCTGCCCCTGCTCCTGCTCGCCCACCTGCGCCGGCTCAGCCCCCTCCAGACACACCCCGACCGTGCCCGGCGCTTCCAGCAGCTCCACCCCCACCCCGCCATCGCACTCGCCCCGCCGCCCCTGCTCGTCTCGCCCACCTATCTCCGTCTGCTCATCTCCGCCGCCCTCCACGCCCTCCTCCCCCCCGCCGACTTCCACGCCGACGCCGAGCGCATCCTCCTCCGCGAGCTCCTCCTCAACGCACTCCTCCGCCCCCTCTTCGACACCCTCAGCCAGCCCGCACGCCTCCACCGCCTCCTCCTCCGCTGCCTCCCGCCAACACAGCCGCCCCCACAGCCGCCCCAGCACAGCCCCCGACGCGCCCTCCCCGCCCTCCTCGCCGCCCTCATCCGCATCCACACCCACCCCCCGCCCATCCCCGTCCCCGACAGCCCCATCCTCTTCGACCCCCTCCTCGACCTGCTCTACACAATCCTCGGCCGGCCCCCGCACCTCGTCCAGCTCTTCTGGCTCGCCCGCATCGTCTGCCGCCTCTTCCACCGTCTCCTGGCTAAGTAAACCCCCCTTCCTCCGCCCCATATAAAACCGCAGGCTGATCCCCCGATGCGCGGGTGTAGGATCGCGGCCCAGGTGATCTACGACGCCTTGCTCTCCCCCGCCGCGGTGGAACGGGGCCTGGAAGCGCTCCTGGCCCTGCTCCGATCGCTCGACCAGCCCACGCCCGAGCCGCCCGCCGCGCGCGCGCAAGCCAAGGAAGAGGAGGCGGACGAGGCGACGAGCGCGGCGGCGCTCGAAGACGCCCTGCTCGCCCGCCTCGCCTCGCCCCTCCTCGCCGCCCTCCTCCTCCCCCCCGCCGCCCTCCACGCCGACCCCGCCGCTCGCGACGCCCGCAAACGCACCTTCATCCGGGCCACCCTCCTCCCCACCCTCGACTGTCCACCCGCCAACGCCGCCCTGCTCCTCCAGCTCATCGACCTCGCCCTCGCCAGCATCCTCCCCCAGCTGCTCATCCACAACACCCCTCCCCCCTGACCCACACCCCTGTACGCTTGTTTGTATCTCTGTAGAGCCGCGTCTGGGTCCATCGCATCCTGGCCCAACAGCCTCTCGACAAGCACCTTCGCGCTCCTGCCAGCCTGCTTTTGTTGGCTCTTGCACTGAAAAAACCCCGCGCGAACCGGCCAAGAATGACACACAGCTGTGCTGCCCGCTTTTGGCGGCACTCAAGAACCCCTGCTCAGTGGGGTCGAGAGACTCGAGTGCGGAGACACACCGGCCCAGGCCCGCATTTCTCTTGTCTCCATTGCACACACATGAGACACACCCGGCCATCCTGAAGAAACACGGCACATCTGTTGCTACCACGCCAACAGCCGTTGTGTTTTGCCCGCAACAGACGCCGTTTTTGGCGGGTTCTGTTTTGGAGACCAGGCTTGGTTTCGTTTGGGGCGCGCTTTTTGGGGCGGATGGAGGGCACGGAGAAGGTGGGGAGGGTGGGGGTGTGGAGGACAGCCATGGGATGGCGCCCGGGGGCCCGTATCTCGCAAGCAGCATGTTGTCCTGGCGCGTGGGGCAAGCAGCGGTGTTTCCAGAGTGCTTATGATCAGTGCAAGCCTGCTTGCAAGCCTTGCCTACGCAGAGCCCTCCGCCCAGACCCTCCATGTGAGAGGCTTTGGTAAGCTAGGGCTTCACCAAAAGCGCAGACACGCAACACATACCCTTGCAATAATTCAAGAGCCATTTTGCACAGCTTGCGCATTTCCAATCACCCTGTGCCGTTTAATGCTCTTTTTATGCACAACATCTGCCATTAAATTGTTACAATTCTGTCGGAATCTTGATCTGGACGCACTTTGCACCATCAAACAACTGGAGGGGCCTCGGCGGCAGGCGACATGCAGCTCTCTCCAGCCACACACTTTTAGGGGAAAAAGTGGCAGAACCCTCTGGTGATGACCAAGGGTCCATTGGTAATTCAAGCGGAGTAATGCTGGAGTCACTGCTGGAATTTCAACACATCTTACTGAATGTCACCCCTACCTTCCCATCAATTATTCTGTGGTGGAAAGTGGTCAGTGCAATTTTTACATGACTGCAAGATGCAATAGGATCAATGTTGCCAATGTGAGCCAGGCTAGAAAGTGAGCCGCCATGGTGAAAAAACGGGGAATACCCGCACCCGCCACAGGTACCCGGGTGCCATATGCCATCTCTATCCAGGTCAGGTTGGTCCCTGCTAAAACTCAAAGAAACTGGTGGCAGGTGGGGTACAAGAACTGTATGCTGTGCTCAGAACTTGAGTTGAACTTAAATGTCCAGTCAATCTTTACTTGATCCACCCCGTTGTCCCACCAGGCTGATGCCACTGTAAGATGGACAGGCATTGGCCATTGTGTCAGTCAAGCTATGACTCAGATTGCTGCATGTCAACTGGCGCAGGGTTCCTGAGTGTTTCTGGCAGTGATATTGATGGTAAAGCCTCCCTAGGGCAAGATAACATTCAATCAAAAAATTACTTCATATGTATTTTGCAGTTCACTCACCTCGACCCCGGCCCGGGTGGGCACTGTGTATGTGTTATTGCCAATTTCAAGGGAGTGCATTTGGCTGCGAGTCTCGATGGCTCATGGTCCCCAGTCTAGTCTCCCAAGGTCAAATGAACATTGATTACAGTGGGTGGATATTTGTGACAAAGGAGTCTGGTGACTGGGAAGGAGCTTGAGGCAGGGTGAGAGGAAGTAAGAAGATCCGAGCGGGGCAGAAAGTGGGGTTCTTTTCCTTTTTTGGAGGAGTTGACTTGGTCTCAAGTAGTACTGGGTGCGTTGGTGGTGGTCGTAGTAGTAGTCGGTTTCCGATCGTCGCGAGGAATGAAGCCTTGTTCGAGCATGCGCTTGAGCCGCCGGACCTCTTCGACCGAAGTGGCCTCCTCGATCGACCGCTTGATCCGCTGTCTTTCCTCTGCCGTCAGTGTTCGGCCCGCGTGCCCCGGCTCGACCACCTTGTCGTTCGATCGCTTGCTCGAACTTATGGCCATCTCGTCGCCGCCTTCTCCTTCTACTGCCTCCGATACCGATAGTGCGGTCGCTAGCCCCGTCGGCCCCTTCGTGACCGGATCATAGAACAATTCTGTCGCCGTCTTGCGCTCCTGTTCCATCCAGCATCGGCCAAAATAAGCGGTTAGTATAGGCCCCTTTGGCGACGCCGTCGTGAGACTCTTCCAAAGCCCGCTCAACTTTATCCTTGACCCGCTTGAAATCCAAGATGCGAAGTTTCGGACAATTAAAGATACACCAATCGCGATAAAGCTTGACTTTCGAGACCGGATTGCCAGTCAAGACCAAGAATTCGAGCCGGTTAAACTGTTTGAGGACCAAGAACAACTGGTTGAAGGTGCTCAGACTACAATGACTGAGCACTAAGGAGGTCAGGTTCGGTAATGCTTCTGGTAGCTTCGGCGAGATGAAGCTGATCGGATTGTTCGAAAGGTATAGGTGCTTCAGCCGACTCATTTTCGGGAAATTTATTAGTGATCGGATCGAATTGTCCGTTAAATCTATTGTGTCTAGCGAGTCCTAGTACAGGCGCAAAAAAAAAAAAAAAACATTGATTAGAGAGCCGAAGCCAGACAGCTTTTGGAAGAAGATTGCTGGAAAGAGACGTGATACGCACTTTAGTGACCCCCAGGTTTTCGATCGCAGGGATCTGGTAGCCGCGCAGATCGAGCTCGCGATCGGAGAGCGGATTGAGGTACGAGTGGGTGGCCAACAGCAGCTCGGGCGACATTCGAGGCATCTTGGACCGAGGCTGGGCCGACGAAGAGAGACTTGTGTTGCTGTTGTTTGCTTGTGGGGCCTCCAAATGGCAATGCGTGTGACGCCGCGGCTTCCTCATTCCCGCAGCTCAATATCCGCAGCCGCTTTCCGCACCTTCCGCGGGTGCGAGATAAACCGCGTCGTCCCAAACCCACTTTTATAAGCGGGTTCATCAAATCTGCAAATTTGTCTTGGGAGCTATATTCCTGTTCACACATTTCACCCTTGCAAGTACCACACACATTTCTGGGTATCCTCCCTCCGCCTCCCCCAAGGTCCAGCCCGCACTACACATCTCACAGTCTTGAGCAGCTAATTATGGCAGCTTGCAGTGCAAAGCTCACGAGCTACAAGTTGCTAAAACTGTGCCCCAGTTGCTGAGATCAATTATTTTACAACACCGGTTAGCACCCACAGTGGATATGCTCTTCAGACGTAGCCCTCAAACAGGGCTCCCTTGCTTGTTGTCAGTCTCCAAGCCTTTTTCACCAAGGCATTGTCATTGCTCCTCCTCACTTCAGTCCTGTTTTTCCACACTAATGTGTTCAAAAGTAAAATTTATTGGAATATAACTGAGGATGTGTGAGACGGGAGAAAGTCTAGAAGCCTGTGCTTGGTGACATGTAGACAAACAACACAGTCAAAGAATTTCTGGTGTCATCAGGAGGTCTTGCCAGCCCCACCAGAAAAGGGTTTCCTGATTCCAGATGAAATTTGGAATTTTCTGGCCCAGATCCGTATCTGGAGTGGTTCCCTACACACCATGCACCTATATATGATCAAACTGGTATTGTAAGATGAAAATAGAAGCAAAATAACGATGAAATGCATAATAACAATGAAGTGCAAAATATTCCGTGACTTCAAGTTCCACCAAAATTTAACAGATTTACCCAATTTTAGAAGATAGATGGTTTCTGGGTGTGCTTGTAACAGCTTACCACTCTTTGATTTAATTTTTTAATGGAGAAATAAAATACATTGTTGAAAAAGGTCTGACATTGTAAAGAAATGTTTCCATTCTTTCCTTGAAAGAAAATTGTTTTTAAGTTGTGATCATCTAAACTGTGAATTAATTCTGCTATTAAATTCCAAGCAAATTCTGTTTTGTTTGCTTGAGATCCACATTTTGTTGTATGAAGTGATTTTGCCTTCTGTTCAAATCTTGATATTTCTACTTGAGGCTGAACCTCCAACTGAAATCCAAACATTTTTGAAAGTATAAAAAGTGCTTTTCTCAGAAGAAATGAATTAGTTTTTTTGTGACCAAAGTATTTTCTAAGGATAGTGCCAATCATATCAACGTAAAATAGAGAAATAGAAACCCTATCCTTGGTGCTCTCAAACACACTAGCTTTGTAATCTTTTATCTGAATTCCATACTTTCTGTCCCAAAGCCAATGCCAAAAAAATCTACAGTGAACCAAGCTTTGACATGCAGACTCTTGTAAAACTCTTCTGTTGTATGATTTTAATCTTTTTAATTCCCGTCTCATCTCTTGTTTTGATTCTACAGATTGTTCCTTAGGCTTTACTTGATCAGATTGGAATATCCTCCTTTCACTTCTTTCATGATAAGATTTACTAAGTGCCAAATTGCGACTAGCTTGAAAAATCTTGTTAACCTCATCCAAATTGTCTATTTCAATTTCAAGTTGATGAGTTTTAGGCTGAAGTTCCATGATCAGATGAATTATTGCATCCACATGGTGCTTGTTTGCTGTGGATAGAGATTTATCCCACAAAAATACTTCTATATTGAACTTCAATACATCATCAATATTGGTTATGTGCGTCTCTTGTGAATTCTGGTGTTTTTTCAAACTGTTTCCACCTGGGTATCCTGGAATTCTATCTAAAAGTGTAGGTGTATTTCCAGCCATATCAATGTTCATTAAACCATAGTTTAAATGCATCTTTGGAGGTATTGTTGAGGCACCTTCAGGTGTGGTTATAATTGGTTCCAGTGGTATTTTTTGATGTGTTTCATCTAAAGTGTGGCTAAGTTTTATTCTTTTTCTTTGTTGAGCTTGCACCTCAGGTGCATTATCTTGAAAACCTTGGAGCTGGACTCCCCCCAGGTTGCTAAATGGTTGTGATGGCCCCAAATTAGACACATCAAGCTGTCTAGAAGATTTGGGGTTCAATATCCTCTCCATTTGTAAATTTGAAGTAGATTGGGTTATTCAATTTGATGTTGGATTGTTATTAACAGATTCTTGCTCTATCCACTCCATCACATTCTGGTGAAAATGTTGTTCCATTCTAGGTTGAAAAAATTCAAAAAAATCAGGATTGAAAATTGATGGTAGGATTTCTCCTGCAGTGTGGTAATGGCCCTCATGGAAACTTTTGCCTGGCTGAGCATATGGGGGTGAGTTTGGCCATCCTGGGTAGGTCAAGGCTTCATGATTCAGGGTACATGCTAAAAAATTGAAGGAACTTCTATGAAAACCAAATGATTCTTGTGGAATTTCTGGGATGGAAAGGCTGTTAAGTTGATGTGTGTCTGCTATTGTTTGGACAGGATCTTGTGGTGTGGGGTTAAGAAGATCTTGCAGCTGTTGGGGGTCGGCCCAATCAAAATCCTTATCTGCTGGCTTCCATCCCAATCCAAGGTCTCCTGAAGCACTACAAGTTCTACCAAACCCCAAACAAAATGGGAAGAGAAAATAATGAATGCAATGTGAAAACATCATGTAGCCCAAAGAATACAGCAGTAAATAGTACTGATTCTGGCTAGCACAGATGATTGGAAGTGAAGGAATTGTATTTTCACAATGAGGATATGTTCTTAGACTTGGAAGATTTTGAGATTTTCTATCTAAAAACAAAACTGAACAAAAATTTCAGTCCAAGTATACATATATATAGAAACATCCTTTCACTCTGAAAATCTCCAAATGTAACATTTGCTCAATGTGACAATTTCTCAAATTTACTCTCAATGAGACATGCTTCATTGTAAAAATGTTGTGATTTCTTGTGATGTCACGGTATTCTCTCACATACAACTCCTTCATTAATCTACATCTAGATATAACTAAAGAAATATGCTCCTGAAGCCAAACAAACCAGCACATTGCCTTCCATGCAATATATTAATGTGACACTGGTGTTGGTATGCAATACTGGAATCAATGCCTGACAGCAATAAGTATAACCCAGTCCATTCAATCAGATTGCTTGACCGGACTCTTACAGTGTCACATAAAAAGATCAAAGAGCTGAATACCTTGATCAAGGGCATGCAAGCTTTGTAGCGGTTTCAAAGAGACCTAGCTATGAAGAAGGGCTTTTTGACCTCCCTCACAAGCCAGCAGGCAGCAGAAGTCCATTTGACATTGTTTCACTGTTCCATATGTAGCAGCTAGACTATAGAATTTGAGGCAATACTTTGGCTTACAGGATGTCAGGGAAGAATACCTCTCTGCCTGCATCTATTTGCTTTTTCCAGCTCTTGAATTTGATCTTTTAAAAAATAAAGAAAAGCATAGGGTCTTTCTAAAACATGACAAAAAAGTTGTGAAAAGGGGTGCACAGGTATGTATGACATCCTTTTTTGGCGTGCAGGGACGTGAAAACCAAGAAACCTGGCATCCCCACTCCTGTACTCCTGCATTATTGGCGTAGGGGACTGGGGACTCAACTTAGGTGCGCTTACCGGAAGCGCAGGTCCAGGAAGCGCTAAACGGGAGAGGACACCGCGCGCTAAGAGCAACTCCACCGCGGGTAGGGTTTTTATTCGTGCAAGGCCACAATTTTCGCGTTTTGTCAGGGTTGTCGCCGATTCGGCGCACTTGCCTTATCCATCTCAATCCAGCGAGGGCACCGTCGAGCCAGCCCATCCGAAAACAGCCCCAGCCAATTAAAATTCACCACCTAACCTTCTCAAGAATTCACCCAAGCGCCGTGAAGTCGTTAAGAGGTCTGCCTCTACTCGCGAACCTTGTCCCTCACGCTTCCCTCCACACTTCAAATCGTCCGCGTTTTGGAGTTGCTCTTCGGACCCTAGGATTCTACCCGTGCTTGACTTCGACGGGCATCCCTCTCAACCGAAAGATGGCCACTGACAAGAAACGACCTGCGCCCGATGAGAGCCAGCAGCGTCCGGCTAAAAAAAACCAAACAACCAACGGTAGTACGGCGAGTCCTCAAGATGGCGCGTCAGAGACACCCTATCAAAACCTGCTACGGCTCTTAGACGACCACAAACCAAGAGAAAAAGAAGGTCAAGACGCTCAAGAACGCGGGGTGATAGTCTGGTGGATGCGCATGCGTGATCTGAGGTTATCAGATAATCGGGCCCTAGCCGTTGCTTCTCAGCTGGCAAAGAATCAGGCCAAGCATCTCGTCGTTCTCCATGTCCTCTCGCCTGGAGACTATCGATCCCACGATCGCTCGCCAAGGAGAATCGACTTCGTTCTCCGTAATCTCATCGACCTTCGCACCCGTCTCCACAAGCTCAACATCCCTCTCTGCACAATCACCATCGAGCCTCGTCAACAGATTCCAGAAAAGATTATCGAACTCATATCTACCTGGGGCACCTGCTACCTGACTGCCAATATCGAGCACGAAGTCCGTTTGCACCCTCCTTCGCTTTCATCATCCCACACAGCCCCCCTTGAACTGAATTGAACCCTTTTTTTGCTCTATTCAAATGTATTTAGGTGGACGAACTAAGACGCGATATTCAAGTCCTCAAACTTGCCCGCGAGAACAATATTGAGGTGGATTTCGTACACGATACTTGCTTAGTAGAACCTGGAAAAGTGCTGACAAAGGAAAACAAACCGTATTCGGTTTTTAGTCCAGTTTGTCTCTCTTCCCCCTCCGTTGTCTAATCATAACAGACAGAGTGAGAGCTGATTTTTTTCGTTCTATCTTTACTAATGAACTAGTGGCAGCGCAATTGGGCAAATCTCATTAACAGTAACTTAGATGATTATATTGCCGCAGCAGAAGATTGTCAGCCTAATAGTCCAGCCATCAAGGAAGTTCAGATCCTGAACAAGCTGTTCGATTGCGAGGTCCCCACTTCAATTCCAGGCTTCGAATTATCGGCGGAGGACTCACGAGTCATGCACGAGCATTGGAAAGCTGGTGAACAGGCTGCAGAAGAGGTACAACTTGTGTCTCTAGCCTCAGATATTGAATTTAAAAAACACCAACCACACAAATGCGATGGAACAATTGAACGAACCTTTTTGATTTGCCTATTCAACTCCAGTTACTGCATCAGTTTCTCAATTCACCTTTGAAAAGCGAATCCAGTAAACAAACTACTCTAACCAAGAATGGCAAAGCATCATCCTCGGTCGAGACGATTATCCAACAATACTCGACACTCAGAAACCGACCGGACTTACCGGGCACCAGCAGACTATCCGCATATCTGGCCGCTGGTGTGATCTCACCGCGAGCATGCGTCCGAGCAACATTCCAAATCGGTGAGAAGGGGAAAAAACCGGTGAATGGTATGCAGGTAGATCGACGTGATCTAGGTGTTGGGATGTGGCAAAGTGAACTAGGCTGGCGAGATTTCTATCAACATGTTGGTCATCCAGTGTCTTGTTGTGGTCTCTTGATATTCGTTTTCTGACGGGTCATCTTGGAACACGCATTACTTAGGTCTTAGCTGCCTGGCCCAGAGTCTGCATGGGCAAGGCTTTCAATCTCAAGTACGAAGAAGTGGTTTGGGAAAACGATGAAGAGATTTTCGAGAAATGGAAGGAAGGGATGACCGGATATCCTTTTATAGATGCTTGTATGAGGCAGCTCAAGCACATTGGCTACATGCACAACCGTGGTCGGATGTGTGTCGCTATGTTCCTGACTAAAGACTGTAAGTCTAACACACATTTTTTTCTTTCCTCTCATCCGCGTTCTCGCGCTGGATATACCTCTAATTTTCCTGCACTTTCCTCTCCGTTTTTAACCGAATTTCGGTTGTCTGGGGGCAGTGATGATGGATTGGCGACGGGGAGAAAAATGGTTCATGGAAAATCTAGTCGATGGCGATTTAGGTAGCAAGTAAGTCATTATTTTAGTGGGAAAAATATGGCAAGGTTCAGCTCTCTAATCTGTGCTTGTCTTCAAAACCACCCTAGTAATGGTGGCTGGCAATGGTCAGCCTCAACGGGTACAGATGCTCAGCCTTACTTTCGGATCTTTGCGCCGCTTTCTCAATCGGAAAAATCGGATCCGAATGGAGACTTTATCCGACATTGGGTACCTGAACTAAAATCACTTACTGGAAAAAGTAAGGTTTCCTCTTCATAAATAAATCATTGCTCTCCTGTTGTGAAGAAATTACTGATCGAATTATTTTGCCGTGTTCTCTTTGGTTAGGCATTCATGCCCCCTTCGATACTCTAGCAAGTGACAAATTCAAAAAGCTGAACTATCCTAAACCGATCGTCGATCACTCTGTGGTCAGAAAACGGGCCTTGGCTCGTTACAAAGTTCAGTTCTTTTCCCTACGAAAGCGTTTCCCTCAAGACTAGTCTTCCCACAATACGACAACTTGTTTGTTGGGTTATAGCACCTTACTGACATGTTTTGATCACCTTTTTTGTGGCATTTTAAAAATTCACTAGACTCCTGGTAGCTCTGCGAATTCTTGAAGCAGAAAAGAAGTGACATGGTTTGTTCTAATAAAGATCCTCACGCCACCGCTGTCTACGCCCCTCTACACACTTGCCTCCCCACCTGTTTCCCCCCCGACATCGGTACGCAACACTACTGGGGCTTGATTCCACTATAGCAACAATGAATGAAACTCAACAAACAGATACTTTGTGGGACATTGCTTGAATACAAAATCCGACACCCAATAGACCTCTGTAACATTTTTCTATTCCTTTTTCTCTCTCCCATCAATCATCATGTAGCTTCATACTCTGGATTGCATGATCTGTTTCTTATCCAAGTTTTACGGCAACCTTTGTGGATTTCTTTAGAGGTTAGGTAAATCACAACATTCTCACAAGGCTATGTTTTCCCCATACATACTCTCAAGCAGGGGGGGCTACCACATGGGCTCAAGTCCCTCCTGTGGGGGGTCTCTCGGGGACGTCCTGCTTCCAGTTACAGAGGGGCTTTGTGTTATAGGGAGCCTCCCATCAGGTTTCCGGTCATCAGGATTCAGGAGGAGGCACACACTCCCCTCGATGACCAGAACAGACGGGCCATCTAGAGAAGTGTGCATCTCCTGATGGCGGAAACGTCCCAGACCCGACCATCCATTCAAGTGCGTTGCTCAGATGCTCTCGTACAAGCGCCGGCTATGTGAGAGGCACTTCGACAGATGGGGAGAGGTGAGACGATTTGAAAAAAGGGCGGGTGATCCGGGTGTGATCGGGGACCAGTTAAAAGCTCTCGAGATGGTGATACATCAATTAATGTTTCCTGCGGGGGCTTCTTCCTTCTTATTATATGTCACCACCCTATTCTCACTCGTCCAAACACATTATCCTAAAAATTACCCACAACACTCAGCACTCCTCCACCTCCAAACCACTTCCCACCACTCCGTCTGCAATTCAATAGAGCACTAGCCCCGCTCTCCTCCCTTCCCCTTCCATCAACCCACAGCGTTCATCAGTCTCTCCAACCCATGCCAACCCCCCTGCTCCCGCAGGGCGGAGGCCCCACGACTAGCAACGACATGTCCGGTATGGACATGTACGTTGCTGAGGGCTCCCTGCCTGTCGTCGAAAGCCATCTAGAGGAAAAGTTAACAAAACTGGTTGACACGTTGATCCCTAGACTGGAAAGTCTCGAGAAGGCTGTTTCTGGTCAGGTTACCAAACCAGCCGGAGCAGCCCGAGCGGACACCTTCAACACCCTCCTAGTGAGGATCGAAGAGATAGCGGCAAATTTGACCAGATTAGAGAAGAAGGTAGAGACTTTGTCTCTACCTCACTCTCCTAGCGTGATGGCTCATACAGCTGCTAAGCCGAGCAACTTGCCTCCTAGACCAGCCCCTCTCTACTCGGAGAAGGCGGCCGGGACCTCCGGGCCCGGGGTGGCTAAGACATTACCGCCGGTTCCCCCCTCATCGTACATAAACAGGTTTCAGTTAGGGCAGGTTGTGATCAGGAAGAAATTTGATCAACCCAAACCCTTCGAAGGCCTGACAGCGGCAGTCATATGCCAAAAAATTAATGAAGCGTTGGCTTTTGCTAAAGCGACCGTCGATAATGAAGCTATCAAGGTAAAAGCTGTGGCACAGTTCCCCAATGGGGATGTCAAAATCTTTACTAAAGACCGTCGAGCGGCCAAATGGCTACTAGATAATAAGCACCTATGGACCGAGAAGGCTGATCCGGTTTTTATCACATCCCAAGTAGCTCACCCGGTCCTCCTCCACTCCTGCCCCACCAGCTTTGAAGTTGACAACAAAGCGCACGTCGAGCTACTATGCAAACAAAATGACATTGATCCGAAGGAAATTCAAAAAATTCGCTGGCTCCTCAGCCCCAAAGGAACGGGTAAGGCCTCCAGCACACTCCTGATTTACTTCTTAGACAGACGATTAGCTCTTGACATCGAAAGAGCAGGGCTATGCTACAATAGTTTGCACCTCAAAGGGCAACACTATCTTCAGGGCCCTAAGCAATGCTATAATTGCCTGGCTGTGGGCCATCTAGCCCACTCCTGTAAGGAGAAGCCGCTCTGCTCGAGATGCGGGGCGGGACACAACTCAGCATCCTGCGAGGAAATGGAAGACTCCTGCAGAAGCTGTCAACGCTGTCTCCGAGTTGACCGTAAATCCTCCTCCACCATCGACTTATCTGACCCTAAATACGATCACTCCCCCTTCAGCAATGCTTGCCCAATCAGAGCTAAAGAAGTTGAGAAATTATCAAAAGATAAAAATTTTAACCCTCGTCAATGATAGGTACAACTCCTGCAACCCCCACCCATGAACTTCCTTCCGAAAACCTCAACACCATACACTCTTTACCTTCCAATTTCACCAGAACCTTTAATCCACACTCTACCAAGCAATCCCCTTTTTCCTTCTCCCTCCTCCAACTCAATTGCCATAATAGAAAAGACACCACGCTTAGTGTCCTACAATGTGAATCTTCCTCCCTTGCTCTCCTACTTCAAGAACCCTGGACTAACCCCATCGACCATCTTCCACCTACTCATCCTAATTGGTACCGCGTTTCACCCATTGATCAGCCCAGCTCCAGAGAAGACAGACCTAGATGCTGCATATACATCAATAAATCTTTACCCAGCCATCATTTCCATAGACTGCCAGACAACTCTAAATTTCTCACGGCGGTATCCATCACTGTCCACACCAATAACCCCCTCCACTCTGAAGATTTCCACATACTCTCACTCTATAATCCCCCATCTACTTTCTGTGCTATTCCCACGCTAAGAGATTGGCTGAACACAAACAATTGCCGCCATACCCCCTCCATTCTTATGATGGACTCAAATCTCCATAACCCTCGTTGGAATCCCCCCAACTACCGTCACACACACTCGACCTCCAAAGATCTAATCAAGCTTTGCGGACAAAAGGGTTTCTTTCTGGCCTCGCCAGCTGGCATACCCACTTTCCTGAGCCCAAAAGGGGCTCAAACCACTATAGATTTATGTTGGATTAACACCCGATGCCGGCAGCGTGTGCAACATTGTAGAGTTGCGCTAGACAATCACGCATCTGATCACCAACCGATCCTCCTCTCTGTCTCGCTAGACGGGAAAATACATCAGCCCCAGGCTAAAAGAGGCATCGAGCCTGAGAAGCTCGACAAAGCACAATTCAGAGCAGATCTGAAAGAAGCTATCCAATCCATCCCCCTCCCACATTCCTCCGATCCTGTCTCATCCATAGACAAAGCGGTGTCCCGTTTGACATCCGGTATCCAGGACTGCCACTTGAAACAGGGTGCATCCCCTTGGAGAGGCCAAGTCAGGGCAAAATCGTGGTGGGTGCCCCACATTCTGGGGCCGCTAGTCGCCAATCAAAACAAAGCTCGCAGGTGGATGATCTTATCCAACTCGGCCGAAGCACGGGAATGCTATTATGCCTGGCAACTTGCCTTCAAACAGAAGGTGGAAGAGTTGAAGCTACTCCACTGGCAAAGATTCCTAGCTAGAACAGGAGATGCCTCGGCGTTTCAGGCATATAAATTCACAAAAGCAAAACAGTCCAGTACGGTTGAACCACTCTACCGAGCCGGCAAAACGCTAAGCACTGATGTAGCCGAACAGGCTGAATTACTGTTCAAAGGCACATCGGTCATTGATTCAGTCTGCGATCTTGCAGACATTCCTCCAAGGGAATTGGAAACTCCTCTCAGGAGCTTCCCACCAATTACTCTTGCAGAGGTGAACCGCTCCATAGACTCTCTCCCTACAAAGAAAGCGGTGGGCCCGGACACCATCCCTACCGAGCTCCTTCAGATGGGAAAAGACCAGCTTTCCCCTTTTCTCACGCCCCTGTTTAACGCTTGCTTAAGGCAAGGCCACTTCCCCAAGGGATGGAGGTCCGCTGTGATGGCTATCATTCGAAAAGCCGGGAAGTCCGATTACAGCGACCCCAATGCCTATCGCCCCATCGCGCTCTTGTGCACCTTGGGTAAACTCTTTGAAAAGATTCTTAACGAACGCCTAATCCACTGGATTGAAACCAAAGAGGTCCTCCCCCAAGGTCATATGGGCGGAAGGCGGGGCCGTAACCTAATAGATGCTCTGGTGGTTTTCACCTCGTGGGTGAAACACCAATGGCGAAGAGGTAAAATAGTTGCCGGTTTATTCTTAGATGTAAAGTCCGCCTACCCGTCGGTATATGTGACCCGTCTAATAGACCGCCTCCACCAACTCTCTTGCCCTGAATACTTGATACCGGTGATCTCCTCCTTCCTTACTAAAAGATCTACCTCCATTCGGATGGGGGACTATGTATCATCCCCTTTCTCAGTAAGGGAAGGCCTCCCACAAGGCTCCCCTCTATCTGTCACCCTGTACATCTTGTACAATAGTGGATTACTACTCCACAGCAAATGCTCTCTGGAAGAATCCAGGATCTCCATAGGCTATGTAGATGACATTGTCCATCTAGCAGCCGCTGACTCCATGGAAAAAGCGGTGACAATGCTCCAGGAAGACGCCTCTCGCTCCCTGGAATGGGGCAGGAAGTTCGGAGCCATCTTTGATCCCAAAAAAGCTGTACTGATGTTATTCTCTTGTAAGCCGCTATCGCCCCCATCCTTTGACTTTGATGGCCACACCCACACTTTCCAGAAAACGACCAGATGGTTAGGCATCATTCTCGACCAAAGGCTCACTTTCTCTGAACACCTGAAGAAGGTCAAATCAACAGGCGACCTCACCATCATGCAGCTCAGCCGAGTCATAAAATCAACTTACGGTTTGAACACAGGACTGGCGAGGAGATTGGTTGTGTCAGTGTTGTACTCAAGGATACTTTTTGGAAGTATCATATGGTACAACAAAAAGAACGCCAAGTCGGCGGCTCAAACTCTTGAAGGCCTGTATCACCAGGCTTGCCGACTAATCACAGGCCTGTTCAGACAAACTCCCCTGCCTTTTGTCAGGAAAAGCAGCGGTCTGAAGTCTCCACTCGAAGTCCATCTTCGCAACTCTCACTTCTATATGCTCCGCGCGTTGACATATCCCCCCCCTCATCCTGTACTCCACATCTTACAAAAGGAACTGACAGAAGAGCCACCTTCTTTCCCGAGCCCCATCCATCTAATCCTGACACCGAACAGTCTTTACAGTTTCCCAGTAAACCAGATGGAAACCATTTGCCCGGTTCCGGCCCCAGCTTGGATTGAACCAATTGCGGTGATCCATAACTTGAGGGATAAACAAGCCGATGTGATACAGCCAAGAGATGCAAGACGGGGCCCTAGTCATCTTTACGGACGGCTCTTGGATACACAACAAGGGAGCGGGGGCGGCAGCAGTGGCCCACCCTTCCGAGAAAAGCAAGGCGGCCTCTATCGGCCCAGCGGACTTCATTTCTAATTTCGAGGCTGAGCTCATAGGAATCAGACTTGCCGTAAATCTAGCACAAGAAACCCTTGAGGCTGACCATTCTCAGGACATAACGGCGGTAGCCATCTTCTGCAATAACCAGGGAGCCCTAATGCTCTCTGCAGACCCGCGGTCCCAATCACCAGGACAACACCTTTACACTGACAACTTCTTTCGTATGAAGCTTTTAGGACTCCCGGTCAGGCTCTACTGGTGCCCCGGTCACGAGGGCATTGTGGCTAACGAAAAAGCAGATACCCTTGCAAAAGAGGCAGCTACAAGAGTATCCACCTTGCAGGACGATGCTAATTTTTTGGTGTTGGTACCAAAGAGCCTAGCCAAGTTACGACAATACACCTGGACTCAAATACAGCTTTCCAAAGACGTGTTGTTGGACAAATCCCAACGCTTTCCCTACTCTAAAGACTGCACAAAACTAGTACAAGCCTTAGACCAACAGGAAAAGGGATTGGCAGCAACAATCTTTCAGCTCAGGGCGGATCATGCTCCCCTGAATAATTTTCTGTTTAAAATAAAAAACATTTTAGATCCACAATGTACTAACTGCTTTGTCCAAGAGAATGCAGCACACTTCCTTATTTTTTGCAACAGGTATAAGAAAGCCCAAGCGGTTCTCAAACAATCCCTACGGCGATCAAAGTGTGGAGCAAATCTGGACTCTTTCCGGTCAATCATGGACAATCCCAAAGCAATGGTTGCAGTGTCCGAGTATATCTTGGCAACTAATCGGTTCCCAAACATCCGGAAATACATCTTGGCAGCGTAAACCATAGGACCTTTCTCCTCTTTCTCATGTGCTCTGTTACACTCCATATTTCTATTTAAAATATCCCTGATTCTTTTTTCTTTTTCTTTAGCAACCATCTTAAATTCCATTTTTCAACAAGGTTGTATGTACTAGCAATGGACTAGGGAGCCTATCCCTGACTCCCTGAAGACCGATGGACCTCGGGTTATTGGGGGATAATCCGAGGATCCGCTTTTCAGTAGCAGCGACAGGTTGTGGGGGCCTTGACGCACTCTGAACACTCAATCTTCTGGTGGGATGGGACGATGGGCTGGGCTTTCCGAACTCCAAAGCATCTAAATCCCCTTCCCTTTCTCTTACTATGTTTTTTTTGTTGTTTCCCGCTCTCTTCCCACTCAGTTTCTTTTATTAAATTTGCAGAGTCTTTAGTTTTATTTCCTCTTCCTTTACTTCCGTTACCTTCACATTCTCTTCTTTTCATCCCTTTTCTATACACAATAGCTTCACACAATATTGGCCGCCTCATCATTTAGTTTCCTGGTGTTCATATGAATACTTTAGAAGATACTATTTGTATATACATAACCCATAGCAGATAAATAGTGCGGCATGTGAAATCAATAGCACTTAAAATAAAAAAAATAAAAAATAAAAAAAATAAAAAATGTTTCCTGCTCCTGGACGGGACCTGATCTTGTGGAGCCTTTTTCGAAGAAGGAAATCAGGTCCGCAGCTTCCGCAGGAGAGGTTCCAGATCCGGATGTGTCCTGATTTCTTGGCGCGACCTGTTTTGTTGGAACACAAGAGACCGCCTCCGAAGGGTGCGACAAACACCAATAATTGAAAAGAAGGATGAAACTGTTGGATATATCCCTTGCGGTACGTAAGTCAAGTGTTGAAGTTTTGTTTCATGGGCATTTAAAAAGGAGTGTGAACCCGTGTTACAAAATCAGCCTCTTGTCAGGAAAACTCTTGCACAAATGAAGCCAGCACCCACTTCCTCTTTTCAAGTCTTTCACATAACTGATGACTGATGATGATTCCTTTCAAAAGATACCCTTCGTTTGGTTTGGTTCTGGGGGTTTGGTTGATAGGAAGGTGTTTTGGTGGACTTTTTGAACTTCCTAGTTTTGATTTCATAAGTAAGCCTCAATGCAATTATCATCCAAAAAGCTAAAACCCACTGTTTCTGCTTCATCAGTCAAGAAAAAAAAATGCTTCTAATGGTTTTTGCCGACCTGATTTTTTTCTTTTGTCATTGGTTTTGATGCAAATAGTTCACAGCTTTTACACAGATCTTGCAAGAATGCCTGGTTATAATGATGGACCTGTGAAGATGCCTCATTCAAAACTTGGAAAAGAACAGCACATCAAGAAATTAACCAAGGCTTTTCAATCCCCTCGAGCTCAAGGTATGCTTATTCTGACTGCTCCCAGAGACCACTTTCTTGGAAATTTGAGATTGATATGCAGCTTCTTTTATATTATAGGTGATGAAATGATCAAAACCCTCTTATGTGGGTTTTTTAAGCATCTTTTTTACTTCCCTCACTTATAGAGAAACTAGTGATCCTAAATCGGTCTCTATGAGGAGTGATACTATAGTAAGCAGTCTCATCAATTTGAAGATTTCAGGAAGAGTAGATGTACAACGGGGATGGGAAGGCGAGGTGATGATAACCAACGGATCGACGAAAAAGATCTCCAACAAAAAAATAACCACAATAGAAGCGCAAGAGAATGAATATCTGGTGAACGTATTGAATGAATGGTGTGTGAATGTAGGAGCGTTTGAGTTCAAGTATCAGGACATGAATTGGCTCCGGCAAACAAGAAACGGATTGGGAGTCATCAAGCCTAACAGAAACTCAGTCGAAGTTGCGTTAAAGTTTCATGCCTTAGGACTCACTTGGAAAATGTATCGAATCTCATCAACAATGGGTACGTGCTCTTACAAAAAACCTCGTTATTTATGTTTTGGATGGATTCCCTGCTGGTCTGATGGGCTCTCCGTGTGTTGCAGTGGCTCAAATGGCCATCTATCAATCTATTGGAAATTTGCCTCCGCTCACGGCTGCAGATCTGGAATCGATACCACACGAGGACTCGTCCCTCTTGGAAATCATGCAGGCCTTTGATCGTCTTGTTTCCCGGAATCATCGGTTTGAAAGCGCAGAAAATTTCAATCGTGAGGTAGCAAAAGTGATCCCAATACCTTACCACCTGCAGTTGGATTTCTTTCCGGTCTGTGATCATTGGGTACGGTCGTCAGGTGAACGCGAGTACCATGTGGTATCACAACGTAAATAAATGTGTAGTTAATCATACCTGTCTACTCTTTCATATTCGTCTGACTTCTCTTGCCTCTATCTCTGTCAAGTGATCGAAGTCTGCCAAGAAATGGCTCCCTCGATGGCCGCCCATGGTCCTCTCTTTTGGCAACAACTTGAGAGACTTGCTGTTCTTGAAGACCTCATGCCATTGTACGAGGCTTACCAACAGCTTTGTGATTTTTTCCAAAAGGGAGTCCCGTTTGATCGGTTGTTCGAATATTATAAGCTAGTTTCAAAGATCAGTAGCTCACTCAAAAGCTTCGGCGACTTTCACGGCAATACACACTCGAGTATCTCCATGCCACGTAGCCAGGCTACCAATAAGGATGGAATGGTATTGACGGAACAATTTGAATTTGAAACGCCCGTGTTAAAACACAAGGCCAACTTGCTGATGAATTACGCCGAAGAACTTCATCAAGCAAGAAGCTTGGGGCTTACACCGGAATTCCATCCCAATATCCGTGCTGAAAAAGAGCAGATAGAGAGAATAGGTAAGCCCTGATGAACGCCTCTTCTCGATGTGGTTTAAAGTTGATTGAAATTTGCGGCGAATTTTCCCTCAAAGCATTTCTGCTTTCAGATATTTTGTCGGCCAACGATGGCATCAAACTTAGCGATGTAGTCGACCAGCTTGGATCTGACGTTTTCCGAACGAGTCTGCCAGGGGTAATCAAACACAAGCTATCTCAATTTGCCCAGTTCATCAAAGATGAGATGCAAGAACTAACCGCATCGACGAACCCTGCTAGTAAGTCGGCTAAAATGCGAGAAATACTAAAGGAATGGGACCCACATCTATCGGCTGCCTTGAAGGAGGGTGTGAAGATCAATGAGTCACTGCCCGAACAGCTAATATATGCAGTTAAACGTTTTAAATTGTCTCAGAAACCTACATACGAAGAAAAGCTGGAGGAATACAACCGATTAGTCCGGCTAGCAATCATCAAGTGTGAAAACTATCATATTTACCCTTCAACCATCTTTCGACTCCATGAAACCCCAATCGTTTGGCAGGCTATGTTGAGGACAACTGAGAGAGAATTCGCAACTGTTGATAAACTTAATGCTGAGATTTTGATCGAACGTCTGAGTCGTACTCAAAGGATTGTCACGAACATACCACTCTTTGACAGAATTTGTAAGTTATCTTTGCACATCACCGGGTACTGTTTATCATGACTAAATCCAACCATTAATCGATGTATCTTGCTACATACTCGTGGGAAAGATTATGCTTTGGATGAAGTCAATGCTTCAGAGAGAAACACAATTCTACAAAGCGTCGAGGAACGGATAAAAAAATGGAAAACCCCCACAGAAGAATTCAAAAGAGCGATGAAATCCGAAGAATATGAAACATTAACCAGAATATTTACTCAGATACGCAGGTCTTGGAAGACGAAGGCCAGGTACGAAGATTGGAGGCGAAAGTTGAACCCGACCCTGCCGAGTTTTCCGTCGGATCTAGTGAAAATAATTGCCGACATGTTTGGTGATTCTTCGAGACAGTTTTTGATGAAAAAACTTGATTCTCGTTGGCACCACTTCTTAGATTGGAATGTCAAGCCGTACTTACGAAGAGCTCTGCTATATCAAGAGCTTCGATCTTTGACAGACGGCGGAGAGTTCTTGGCTGATATTTTCCTTCGGCTAATACAAGAGGAGAGTGCTTCCCAAATGCAGATAAAATCACGCACGTATGGTATGCTTTATACTGAATAGGTCAAAGAAAGTTGGTTTTCTTTTTGTCTTTGATCTCATCTTTTTAGCATATCAGGATTTCTGAAATAGAGAGATAAGATCAGGGGCTTGGAAACCGAAAAACAACTCCCACATTAGGGGGGTTCACAATTGAATTTTACAAAACTTGAGGTCAATTTAAGGCCTTTGTGAACAAAATTGTGAAATTTTGGCAAGCTTTCCAGGATGGGGGGTTGCTGATTTCAACTTACCAATTTTTTAGAAACATGTTCATAAGCAGGGTAACATGTGTCCTAAATTTCTGCAAATTTCAATTGTGAACCCCCCACACAATCCCAATAGATTATAGGAGTCAAGACAGTTCGGGTCTGACTTTTTGAGCAACTCTGCTTGACACTGAAACAAATATGATACATGGAGTGTATATGGTAAAAAAATTTCATTGGGCATGTAGGTATGTATGCATCTTCAGTGAAAAACATTTAGGCCCCGTTTGGAGCCAATATAAATATAGGTGATATAATCATTTGTAAATTCAATAAAAAATACAAAACTCAACATAAAGAATCCAATTTTTTTTGTAGGAAACCTACAGTACTGGTCTCATCAACTATGAAGTCAGATTTAACTGATTCAGCCATCTTCAGCACCATAATACCATTATATTGCTTTGTTTTGGTCAAAATCAATATAATGGTACCACAGTACTGAATATGGCTGAATCAGTTGAATCTGACTTCATAATTGAAGAGACCAGTATTGTAGGTTGCCTAGAAAAAATATTTGGAGGCTTTATGTTGAATTTTGTAGTTTTCATTGAATTAACCAATGATTATATCACCTATGTTTATATCGGCTCCAAACAAAGCCTTACCATATATATACACTCCATGTATTGTATTTGTTTCAGCAGAGTCTGCTGAACTGATGTAAAAAATTTGTAAACTGTATTTGTAATTTCATTCAGATCAGCAAGTCACTAGCCAGAACAGTTCCATTCATGGTGGTGATGTCTTACAGTGTACACTATAAATTAGCAAAATCAGCAAAGCAAGCCATTCACAGAGTTGCTTAAACCTCAAATATGAACTGTCCTAATGGGTTGTTGATGTCAAGGGGGGACTTGATAGCCACAGGGCAACTGCACAAACAAAATTTTGGCTTGAGCTTTGTTGTTCTTCTAAACCTGTTGCCAGGAATTGGAGTTGTCCAAAAATCTCACCATATTTTGATATTTGTTTCCTTGATTTTTTGCAAGATTTCCTTCACAATTTTCCTTTGGAGTTTAGATTTGGTCACTGCCTGGCTATTGGGTAAAGACTCAACCTAATAGACAAAAATGTTTTTGAGGATAGGATGCGCGTTAGACACAAGCTTAGGGAGCGGTGACAACAAGCAGACAAGAGCAAACCTTTGAGGATAGGATGCGCGTTAGACACAAGCTTAGGGAGCGGTGAAAAAGAGCAGACAAGAGCAAACCTGTAGACAGTGAGTCAAAGGGAAGCAGTGAGTTTGAGGCAAACAGTTGTTGAGTGTTGAATTACTTAGGCAAACCTTTGAGGATAGGATGCGCGTTAGACACAAGCTTAGGGAGCAGTGACAACAAGCAGACAAGAGCAAACCTAAAAGAAGAGCCTACAATGAGAACAGGAGACAAGGAAGTGAAAAGATGGAAAACGGACCTGTAGACGGTGAGCAACGATGCAACTATTACGCTAATTGTAATTAGCGCCGCTAAAAAAGTAGCGTAGCGCTGGCCGCTAATAATCTGGCCAGTTAGCAATAGCGGTAGCGCTCCAGCGCTACATATAGCGCGTAGCGTAGCAAAAACCCCGCTACATGATTTCCCCCCCATGTAGTTTAACGTTTTCAAACCGCTAACGCTAAAAATAACTGTAGTTTAGCGCCAAAGCCGCTACATCTGCTAAAAGCAGCGCTACATGCAAGTTTAGCGGGATGAATGCTAAATATTAAATCTAGCGCAGTAACTAGCCCAAGAATAGCGGACTACATAATGATTAGCGGACCTAGCGCACAGCCCGCTACATATTTACTGTAGCGCAGCAAATCAAATGAGACTCCGGTCTCGGGTATTCACAGCACAGTAAAGTTTAACCTAGTTGATTGTGGTATGATACCACTGTGGTTCTTCCCTCCGCTTTGATCGATCACTCCTTTCCCCTCAGGCTCCGGCCATGACTTCCAACCGCCAGTCAACCCCACCAAACCAGGGAGAACCCCCAACAGGCCCCCGCCAATCTTCCCGGCTTCGAACTCCTCTGGCCCGCCCTGGATTTGTCCCAACTCACACTGATTCACGAAGGACCCTTGTAGTCGATTCAGTGCCAACCACTGGAAGCGAACCCATTGTCAGTCATCCTAAAAACCCGCGCAAGGACAAAAATCGGCCTGAATCTCAGGCTGCAGGAGCCACATCATTGACATCAGGCACTGTGAGTTTTTTCTTAGTCCGTTTGTTCTCTTGTATGGTTCAAACATCTATGATCTAATTACTATTTGAATTTCTCTCAATTAGGCTGGACCCGATGAATTCAACATTATCCAAGATTCCGATGACAAGAACGAAAAGGCGAACAAGCGCGGAAAGAACATCAAAGGTGGATTTGATCACCCAAAGAAATTTCTCTTTGAAGGTTCCACTGCCGAAGGACAGGTGAGCAGAGTCCGAGATTTCAATATCTTTGTTATTGTTCTTCACTGATCCATCCTCACCTACTCTTCAGGAAAATGGTCTTACCTATAAATGTCGATGGTGTCCGAAGTCAGTCCGAACACCACTTTCCACCAGTTCAAACCTCAAGACCCATTGTAATGGCTCGATAAATGCGTCCGGAACTCGCAAGGGTTGTCCTGGACGAGCGAAGGCAATAGCCAATGGCGCCAAACTACCGCCAAGTGCTGAGGAATCCGTTGCCCAAACTAAAAAGGAAAAAGATTCTGGTACTCTGACGGCTTACATTCAGAAAGGACGATTTGACATCAAGACCTTGAATAAAATCGTCTTGTTCTGGATGATTCGTCAGTCACTCCCTTGGACTCGCATCAATGATTTTTTCCTTGGAGTAGCGTTTGATTACAGCAATGCAACTGCCGAGCTCTATTCTCGGACTTGGGCTGCTGTCTCTGCTCGGAAGCTTTACCTGAACCTACAGTCAACAATGCTAAAGGATATCAAGGTGAGTTTAATCTATTGGAATTTTTGGCAACAATTAAACTGTGACTAATGGATCTATTTCAGGACTCTGGTTCGAAGATCAGCCTGGTAGCCAATGTGTGGACCCCAAAAGGTAACCACAAAGCTTTCATAGGCATTTCAGTTTGCTATATAAACAGGGACTGGCAGTACGTCTTGCAACATTTGTCGATGAAATACATATCGTGGCACCATAATGGAAAGTATTTAGCTCTGCCTTTTGCAAATGTCCTGATCAAAAACGGGCTACATGACAAGATAAGTTTTATTGCTTCTTATTATTTTTTATGCTTGCTTATTTGGGCTAATCTTTTTCTTATCTTATCTACATCCATTCCTTGACCACAGATTCAGGAAGCAATAATTTTACCATGGTCAAGGAAATGGCTCAGATTATACGTGGAAAAAATGGCGATTTCGAGCACTATCTAGACTATCACCCTTGATGCTTCTGTCATGTACTCGCCTTGATCTTAGGAGCCGGGCTCAAGAGTATCAAACTCCAGAAGCAATTTCAAGACCCATCATCGACAACAAAACCCGACTTTTTCCCTATGCTTGATACTATTGAAGAACTCGACGAAGATGCTGCTGAAGACGAGCAATCAGTTGAAGGCACCAATGAGATACAGGAGGTCGACGAATGTGATGATTGCGGCAAAGTGGATCCTGATGATGCGTCAATTGGCTCCGATTGCGATCTTTCCGATGTCGATCAAGGCCAAGCTCGCATGGAAGGATCTATTGTGGATGGTTTTGGTCATACATTGGTCAAAGTGTGTTAATTTCAGCGGAATATTCTGTTCTTTTACACTTGCTGATCAAAAAAATCCAGGTGGATTATATCAGTCGCCGAATCTGCTCGTCAGCAGCCAAACGGGCCGAATTCAATCATCTTGCTCAGAAGATGCGCTACAAAGGTCCACAATTGATCCCTGGATATGGAATACGCTGGAATGTGGCATACGACAGTTGGACACGAGCTTACTCCGCCCGAAAGGTTATCGTCCAACTCCTCAGTGACGAGTCCGACAAGTACGCCGGAAAGTCAGCTGCAGGCCATTACTTCAAAGGTTACGAAGTCACAAACAAGGAATGGGAAGACTTGAACTCCCTCAACCAAATTCTAGAGGTATGCGAGCTCTCTCATTTTATTTCCGGTCCAAAATGATCTCTCAGCTAAACAACAGTTAATCTGATAGGAGTTTCTGGTGATAACATTGCGTATGGAAGGGGATGGTCCTTCCTGCTCAATGGTGTTGTACAAATACACCAGACTCATTGGCTTGTTGGAGGCAAGGAAGAAGTCACCCGAATTTGCTGCCTTCGGCAACATGTTTGATCCGATGATCAAAGTTGCAAACAAGTATCTCGAACTCGCCTTGCGTTGCGATGCAATTCTACTTGCAACAATGCTTCACCCTGCCTGGAGGCTGTCTCTGATCAAAGACAAGTTTCCCGAATATTCCGAAATCGCCGAAGGACTTCTCGATGATGTGTTCCAAGCTAAACTCAAAGCTCATCAAAAACTTCACCCACCAGTAGCAGCTGACGAAGTAAATGACGAGGAATCAGAAAATGACGAATTCAATTACTACCCAACAAAGTCCGGTGCTTCACAGGAGGATGGCGAGCTTAAAAAGTGCAAAGAAGGAGTCTGGCCACTCGGTAGGAAGTCTGATCCACTCTTGTGGTGGAAGGTACGTGACAATAGCAACCTTTCATAATTCTCCAACCAAGTTTGCTGATACAACACATTGGTTCAGGCTCATGCATCCGAATTCCCCCAACTCTCGCTGGTTGCCCGTGACGTTTTGGCCTGCGCAGGAAGCTCGGCCAGTGTAGAACGAACATTCTCAGCAGCAGCCGACATATGTTCGCCTGTTCGTAATAGGTTGGCCGCTACAACCATCGAGCGGTGTGTCAGTAGCCATCTGTGGTTGCGATCCGGAATCAAAGCCGGTGGTGAGTTTGCCGATGCACAGGCTGTGATTGATACAGCCAGATCAAACAAGAAATTTGCCTCTCACGTCGCCAAGTTAGAGGACTACCTGAAGGGCCTCAAGATCAGAAATGTGGGATCCAAGAATAAGTGACCCGAGCTTCCAATCTATAGTATTGAACTTCACACTCTGCTTATCATGCTCAATATAAGAATCCATGCGCTAGACTACTATTTCTTTTTTATCCTACTATTTCTTCAAGACCACAAATACTATCATACACGAGTCGCAAATATTATCATGCACGAGTCACCAATACTATCATACACAAGTTGGAGTCACAAATACTATCATACAAGAGTCTGTTTCTGTTTTATGCTTGAAATTTAAAGTCTAGATCTCAAATACTGCTACATTTACCGCTAACATAGCGACATGAGCCCGCTAATATAGCGGCTAATTAGCGATACTGAGCCCGCTAATATAGCAACTAATTAGCGATAATGGGCGCTAAACAATTGCTAAATTAGCGGATATGCGCTAAAAGTAGCTGAAGCGTAGCGATCAGCCGCTACAAACCGCTACTTTCTAGCGATTAAAATCTTCAGATTTTTCTTGAGATAGCAGTTAGCGTTAAATGTAATACGCCGGCGCTACATTTTAGTTTAGCGTAGCAGCGCTAAAAAACCCGCTAAATTAGCGTATTACACGCTATCCGTAGCGTAATAGTTGCATCGTTGCGGTGAGTCAAAGGGAAGCAGTGAGTTTGAGGCAAACAGTTGTTGAGTGTTAAAGAAACCGGAACAAGTGGAAAACAAGGAGTGGAATTTAACATGACAACTAGGTTAAGCAACAAAATAAGCTGCTGACTCAGAGTGTGAATATCACTATGTACAGGCTTGTGACACATGAGAAAACAGGAAACGTCTAATACAACCTACTGGTGTCTAACTCTAATGTTGCTGGGCCATTCACAGGGCTGTAATGGGTTCTGAACCGTTATTTCTCACTACAAAAATGTTTAGCTTGATGAATCAGGAGACTGAGGTTTTTAAAATGTGAATAAAAGGGTGAAATGAGTTTTAAACATGTGACAAGTGCAGTTGGTGTAGCAAAGCACCAAGTTATCTACTCAAGATAGAGAATGTGCCGGCGGACCCAGGGCGGGTACCTGGCACCAGTCGCACTGCCAGAATAATTAGCCCAAGTTGGATTTATCTTTCAGCAGTTGAGATCAAAACAGTGTTGGCGGGTACCACCTGTGTTGGTGGGTACCACCTTCACCTGCCTGACGGTGCCAGGTGCCTATTTTTTTGAAAACGTGGTGCAGTACCCGGGTAACCCCCAGCTCACCCGGTAACCCCCAGCTCACCCAAATGGGTCAAAGCAACAATGGGTAGTTATGTTACCAATAACGGTGACGTAACAGTTTTTAAGCCGTTATTGTTACAGTTACTCGTAACGGTGGTGCACTACGTTATTGCACCCCCTCTCCACAAGAGAGGTGGCTATCCTAGGTGAAACCCTCCAGTGAGCTCTGAGATTCACACTATTAGATTTTAATCCTGTTTTGCTTTCCAGTTTCTCCTTTAGAGAAAGCTTGGCTGGTCATTGAGTGGGTCTGTCCTCTTCAATGACCGGTTCAACCGGTCATCAAGTGGGTCTGTCCTCTTTGATGACTGGTCAATGAGTTGTTCTGTCCTCTTCAATGTTGACCGGTCATTGAGATGGTGTATCCTCTTTGATGACAGGTTGAACCGGTCATCAAGAGGTGAAGTCCTCTGGATGGCTGGTCAAAAAGGTCATCCAGAGGTTGTGTCTGGGTGGCCGGTCAAACCGGTCATCCAGAGTTTTTGTCCTCTTTGATGACTGGTTGACAGGTCATTGAGGGGTTGTGTC
The DNA here is from genome assembly GCF_026914185.1 of Puccinia triticina. Taxonomy (NCBI): domain Eukaryota; kingdom Fungi; phylum Basidiomycota; class Pucciniomycetes; order Pucciniales; family Pucciniaceae; genus Puccinia; species Puccinia triticina. The sequence goes on from NC_070562.1 coordinate 4,247,221, forward strand.
CTTCTCCATGACCTGATGACCGGTCATCCAGAGGTGAAGCTTGATGACCAGAGGGTGAGTACATACAGAGCCATCAATATATCTCCAAAATGGTGGGGGGGGGGGGGGGGGGGCTCCCCCCGTTATAAATTGCCCAATTTATCATATTACATTGTGCGGCCAAACGGGGCCTAAAGAATGGTCTTGGCAGGTGACATGTAGCTAACTTCATTCCAACCATACACCCAGGGAAAAGTGGCAGAACCCCCTGATGATGACAAGGTGGTCATTTGTATTTAAGGGGAGTACTGTTGGAGTACTACTTGAGTTTCAACAGATGTTACTTGATGCCACCTGACACCTATTCACCCCAGATATCACATGGTAAAGTGGAGGACTTCCTGTCAATCTGGGAACCCCTCCAAGACCTAGATCTGAGCCAAGTTTTGCAGGGAAATCTAGACTTTGGGACTCTGGAACTGGGAGCCTCCCAGATTCAGGAAACTAGTTTCCTTCACTGGAGGACACTCCACCAATCTGGGAACCCAGATTTTCCCAGATTTTGCAGGGAAATCTAGGCAGATCTAGGATTTGGGACAATTGAGCCCCGATTTCCCCGCAAAATCTGGAGAAATCTGAGTTCCCAGATTGACAGGAAGTCCTCCACTCATCCCTTTCCACACTCAGCAAAAAGGTTTTCACAAACACTTTTAAGCTTGACTCCAGTTTGTCCAAGTAGATTTTCCATGGCAGATTGGGAGGAAAGAATTGGGGGTTTCACATACTGATCAGTTCTAAATCAGCAGCCATTTCTTGGAAAGTGTTCAAGTTTGGTGTGCAGCTCCCCCTTAGAAGCAAGATCTAGAGCTTACTGAAATTCTGCATGAGCAAACACGCCTTGTTCCAATATATTAACCCTCATGCTTGTACTGTAGCTCTGCTTTTGAAAGCCTCTTTCCGTACACTGGAAATGTCTAGATGATTGATCCCAGCAGTGTTTGAGGATTAGTTATGGAAGACTAGGAATTATGATTGGCTTGTTTTGTATGTAGATGTGTTGGTTTGGGCAGGGTGGGGTGGGTGGGGTGGTGTGCTGGGCTCCTCGGGGGTTCTCCTCTCCCTCCCGCTGCAGCCAGCTTTTCCCACCACCACCACTCCAAGACCACCTACCACACGCGCATGACTCGAACCACCAACTAGCTTCCCTTCGCTCTCCCCCTCTCTCTCGTCCACCGCCTCCATCTCTCTCTCTCTCTTTCTCTCCCTCTCTCCCTCTACATCTTTCCAAGAAACCCTTCCTACAGGAATACTCAAAAATCAACTCAATCGAGATCATCAACATGGCAACAAGTTCCAACGCTGGCCTCTCTCGTCGAAGGGTTGCTGGATCGAACAATAATGGCTCGCCATCGAATATCAACGGGCCGCTCTCGCCAGATGGATCATCAGCCTACAACAAGACATTCCAGAATGACCAGTCGACAAACGGGGCAAACTCCTCAAGCAACCACTCCAATCGAGACCAATCGAGTCATGACCCGACCCAGAACCACAAGATCGCCTATGATCCACGAGACCTCGATGATTCGACCGAGAGCTCGTTGAACCCGAAACTGACGATCATGGAGGAGATCCTACTCCTCGGCCTCAAGGACAAGCAGGGCTACCTATCCTTCTGGAACGACAACATCTCCTACACCCTGCGCGGCTGTATCATACTCGAGCTCGCACTCCGACATCGGATCGCTATGGTCAGGGATCCTAACCGCAGAAGGTTCCCCCTGCCCGATCGCTATATTGAGGTGATCGACGATCGACTGACCGGCGAAGTCCTGTTGGACGAAGCTCTCAAGATGATGAAGGCTAGTGAAAAGATGAGCGTGGGCACTTGGATAGATTTGATGTCTGGTGAGCTACTCATACATTCCTGATTGGCCACACCCCTTCCAAAAACATCCCACCAAACGCGTGTTGTAATTCCGAAAAACCAATTCATTGAGAAATGCTAACATGTTGGATTTCCAGGTGAAACGTGGAATGTGATGAAGATTGGATATCAGTTAAAGCAAGTACGGGAGCGATTAGCGAAGGGATTAGTAGACAAGGGCGTACTTCGAACTGAGAAGCGGAATTTCCTATTATTCGACATGGCCACCCATCCGGTATCAGACTCGACCTTCAAGGATGATGTACTCCGCCGCACGCTTTCGATTCTCACCTCAAGGACGGTAGCGGTGCCGGTCTCGGACCTATACCAGGCGAACGTCCGCTACCGAACCTTACGAGCGGTATGCATGGTATGTGCCTCCTTTGCGGCCAACGTGCTCGAGAACGCCCTCGTCCATCTCTCCTACGATGCTCGCGAGGCCGCCTTCCAGAAGTGCGACGAGCTCCTCGCCGAGTTCTCGCAATGGCCCCTCGGCGCCGCCGGTCCCGGCTCAAACAGCCTCAGATCCCCCTCCTCCGCGCCTCCCTCCGTCGCCGTAGGCTCCGGTGCCTCCGACGTCACCAATGCTAACTTGCTCGAAATCACCAGGGTCAGCCGCGCCGAAATGGTCCCGGGTGATGAACTACAGATCGAAGTCGTCGCTGCTGTATTGCATGTGTTCAGCAAAATGTAATCCCACCTTCTATCTCCCTACCTCCTTTACTCTATAATACTAACCAAACCCCCTGTTTCATTTTTTCTTTTCTTTTAGGGACTCGTTGCTGTAACTGAATAATTGTAGAGAATAGAGAGAAGGAAATCATCACTTGTTTTTTTGTCACTTTGATTCTTTTTCTTCATCAAAAGAAAATTTCCCATCTTTTTGGTTTTGTTTTCTCCAATTATGTTTTGTTGATTAGGTTGGTTTTTCACTCGTATATGTATATATTACATATATAGTTCTCATTAGAATTTTGCATAGGCCAATTTCTTTTTTTTTTCTCCCAGCTTTAATTTTTTGATGTCTTTCTTTCTTTCCTACACATGTCCTACTTATATACTTTTTTTGAATGATGACATAAATACATACTTGACCAAAGACTGGCTATATGCACACTGTTCTACTTCATGCGCTACACAAATGGAGGGAAATAGCGCTGAGATCGAGGTCACTCTGGTTCACTCCGAGAAAGCATGGTGTTCAAAGTTGGTTTGCAAAGAAAAAGTCTTTGATTCTTAAACCCCAAAGTTTCAACTGTGTCAGTGTGGAGCCACTGTTGGAGGGGGGAGATAGAGCTTGAGAGGGATTAGCACTTTAATTGGATGTGAGTGCCTCTCTGGGAACTGAGTGAGAGTCTCTCACTGTGGTCATCAGGGCTCTGCTCTTCACTAAACCACAAAACAAGAGGGACTTTTCAATTAGGGATACAATCAGACTACATAGTTCAAAGTAAACCCGAGGTCTTAGATCCAGACTGTAAGTTCTGAGTTACTCTCGAGCCGAAGTAAAGACATTCTTCAACAAGACAAGACAAATTACAAGCAATTTTCTATACTTCTCCTCAAGTGTTTTTCTACACATTTATTTAGTGTATTCAAGCTCTTCTGAGGGGTACTACGGCGAGATCACACAAAACCTTCAAAGTATTTGTCGATCGGTTGTCTCAAGGAGGTGGGGTCTGGTCGGGATGATCGAGCGGCCGAAGCCGGGAGGGGATACTCGTCTAGAAGACAATCGAAAGAGGAAGCTGTGATAAGAACGACGAAATCATCGAACCGAGATTAGCTTGGTGGCGCTTGATAAGAGAAAATTTTGAAGGAAAAAGAGAAAAGAGTGAAAATCAACTTGCCAGTGAAAGAAGTGGAGGAGCGATGGGTCAGAGCAGATAGCCCCTCAGTGATCAGTAGACGAATGGCCGACGCATCCAGCGATGGTAGTTCCTGGAGCAAAGTATGCGTAAGAGGGTGAGCATGCAGAAGGCAGATCTGGAGTGGCTGTAAACAGAGTAGCGGACCTGTGCTTCGGTTGGTTTGGATGTCGCGGATGAGCCCAGCATTGATCTCTCCGCTAATCGGGCATCGGCGTCGGCCTGTATCATCTTCTGGGCGGTCCCGCTCGGCGACGAGGCCTTCTTGAAGTGTGTCAAGACATCCCCCTTCGTTAGTCTACCCCGGAGGCCTGTTCCTTTGATCTTGGTAGCATCCTTTACGCCCCTGTTTTTTTTTCCCCATCCATTGACATCAGCTCAGGCCATTCGATGTTAAGGGGTGCCCGTTATTTTGGTAAAGCGTACAATTCATGCAGAATCCGGCTGACGGCGGGGCTGAGGGGCAGCGCACTTTTGAGGATCTGTGCCGGCGCACTAGCTGCTGAGGATGCGGAGCTGGTGAAGAACTTGCTGTGGATCGGAGTGATGGCTGTCCTGAGCAGTCGGCAGGGTGAGTGGCCAAGCATGGTGCTGGTGTCCGTGGGGCTGCTTTCTGTGGCCACGGAACTGGTGAAGGTAGACTTGGTGGTCAACTCCGGGGTCCTCCCGGGGTGTGTGTCCCCGACCTGCCTCCTCATGGCCGGAGAGGCTCAGGCTTTCAACCGCAACCTCACCAATTTCGACTCGGGCGACCTCAACTGCAAACCTCATAACCGGGTAGTAAAAACCAAACATGTCCGAGAGAAAGGTCCTCAACAAATAGTACGTTTTCCTGAGGACTTCTTTGACTATTCTTCGGTTGATTCTTGGTTGATCCCGTGATGTCCGTATTTCCTATAGCTACCCGCCGGACTTCGATCCTGCCAAAATCCCGAGAAGGAAGCTAGCCAAGGATCGTCAGCAGGTCGTCCGGTTAATGGCACCGTTCTCCATGCAATGCCTATCTTGTACCGGTTAGTCGTCACCTGTCTTGAAACACTCGGCTTCTGATGAAAAGAAAACTTACTGGCCTCACAGAATTTATTTACAAGGGGAAGAAATTCAACGCTCGAAAGGAAGCTGCTGCTGGGGAGCATTACTTTGGGATCAAAATCTTCCGGTGTGTTATGCGTGTTAGAACAATCTGCAACCCACCCACACACTGACGATTCTCATTTTCCAATCCAGATTTTACATCAAGTGCCCTCGATGCTCGAATGAGATCACATTTAAGACCGACCCCAAGCACTCCGATTATGTGGCTGAACACGGTGCCCAGAGAAACTTCGAACCATGGAGGGAAGAGGAAGCAGCAAAGAATGCAGGCTCCGACTCCGATGATGATGTGGAAAGACTTCTTGCAGCTGAACAGGCGGAACTGGAGGAAGAGCAAGAGGATTCGATGCGAAGCTTAGAGAAGAACCAAGTCGAAAGCAAACGAGAGATGGAGATATTGGACAAGCTGCAGGAGATCAGAACTCGTAATGCGCGTCTGGAGCGATCTGGAAATGGGCGTGGGGTCGATGGAGTGCTGGCTAGTGTCAGCAGTCGGATCCAATCTGGTCTGGCGGGCACCAAGGAAATACTGGAACAAGAACGCCATTTACAGGAAGCGGAAGAAGATGAGGCCGAAGTCGCAAAATACTTCTCGAAGGTCGCTGCTCAACCTCTCAAGCCTTTGCCCAGCATCGAAGAACACGATGGCGAGGAAGGACCGAGGGCGTCTGGCTCTGGCAGCCATCTGGAGCAGGAAGCTGGCGACAAAGATGATCTACAGCAGAATGGAATCAATCCAACACCAGCAACGACTGGCCCCGAGAGTATCACAATCAAACGGAAATTCACCGATGTCGAACCTGACGTGCACTCCCTACTTTCCGAGAAATCTCGCGAGATGTTGGCAACTGCATCTGGCTTTACTAAGCTTCCCCCAAAGAAAAAGAAAAACGCTACCATGAATGCACTGGGTGTGAAGATAAAAAAGAAATCTTAAACTCACTAGTACTTATTTTGTAATCCTATGACCATGTTCGCCTGTGTTCTAGCAATCGCTTCTGAAGACATCTACAACTCTAGCCGAGTCTTGCGATCAATTCATTGCACACCTCAACAGAAGAGAATCGCATGGCTCCTGCAAAACAGGCCAATTCTTCCAGCCAAATCTCACCGCACCTTCAGGATGAGGCTTGACAAACAGATGGGCAATCACCTTGACAAACTCCTTTCTTCCCTATTGATCACTAGAAGGATTGCTGGATATCTCACTATACCCAACATGAAGATACCGTTCCGTTTCTGGATATGATATCATGGCGTGCTGTACATAAATGGTTGAATTCTACACTGCTTACCCCTTTAGTTGGCCCACCTACTAGGTCTCAACTGTGTACATAGGCTGAGACTGAGGCTTCAATGTTTCCTCAAGTCTTGCTATTTTTTTCCATCGGTTTTAATTCACAATGCATTGGACAAAGTAATCTTGCTCTATAGCTTTGTATGTGTTTCTCATTATCTTTAGATTGTTGAATGTGTTGTTTGCAGCCCTGGCCTCTGTCACCTTTAAAACATGTTGGCTCATTGGATCCAATATGTCCATCATTATTGTAAAGCTGTTGAGCAACTTTTCAAATGCAAATAGCCATCATCCTTAGTTTACACATGCACTCAAACAAGAGATCATATATCTTCAAAATGTTGGCCTTTTGAATTTCAGCTTCCTTTTATAACCTGTCAACCTGAGTATATCTTTTGCAAATTGTGATTTTGATAGAGGCTTAATTGACCAGCATTCCTACTGAGCCAGCCAAGAATCACTACTAATTCTTGTCTTTGATAATCCAGAATGAGGATTTAGATCAAGGAGATCTTTCCATCTGCTACATAGTACATACCCATCAGTTCAAAAAGTAATCACTACTAAACTGCAAACTTGAAATCTCCTGTGCTTGCAGGGCACCAGCACTCTCCTGCAGGGAGTGACTTCTGCAAATTACAATTCCAAGTCTCAGAGAGTATGGGTACTGCATGTACAATTCCAAGTCTCAGAGAGTATGGGTACCACATGAGGGGACATAAAACCCTTCAGATTATCCAGAAGACCATTAATTTATTGTGATAAGCCAACAATTCTTTGAAATTGTGTCAGAAGGGATTCCTTTCAGGCAACAAGACTGAAGTACCACTGGGACACCTGCCTGCGGGTGCCGGGTATGAGTATGGGTGCCTATTTTTTGTTCAAAATTGGTGTGGCACCCGGGTACACAGCCCCATTCTCTAGATCTGAGAGTTGGGAGAAGAAGAAGAGAAGGGAGAGAAAAGCATTCCAAGAGGAAAAGAGTTGCACTCTGAGATAAACTAGGTTCAGTAAAAAGGGCACACTGCCAGCATATTTACATCCCAGTTTAGCTGGGATGCACTCAACCAATTTAAAATGGGTTGATCTCATCCAATGAAATATGTGTGAGAATTCACGTCTAGGTGAACGGCATCTTTCTCACAAAGTGAGAAAGATGCCGGGATCTCAATCAGCTGCGGAATCTGGTAAGCGAAGCAAACCATTTTCTGCAGTCAAATCAAGCGCCGCGGGATCGTAAAACTGAAATCATCTTTTAATGCAAACAGGTCCGATCCACATGAGCAGCAAGATTAGGCTCAAGGAAAATCCTGGATCCCGATCACTATCCGAGAGAATTACAACCAGCACCAAAGGTAAGTGGTTTAATTAAAACTCAAGGATAGATGACTAAGGCCCTGTTTGGCGCCGATATAATTGGTGAAATAATCCGTGACATTTTGATTATTTCACCTGAAATAAAATGTAATTGAATATATCGCTGGCGTTTGTCAGTACATCGGTATAAACCCAGCCAGCCAACCACCCACCTCTCAATCAACCAAGAAAGCAAATGGACAAACTCGCCCTCCACTTGATGACCACCCACCCGGTCATTGAGTGGCTATAGCCTATGACCCACTTCACCCACTCAATGACGCAGTCGGTCATTGAGTGGATGTATTGTAGTCCACCCAATGAACAGGACAGTTCAAGGGGACTTATACATATCCACTTGATGGCCTGATTTGTCATCGAGTGGAGTATGTTCCACTCAACAACCAACTGGGTCACTGAGTGGATACCTACTCCACTTGATGACCAACCGGGCCATCAAGTGGAGCATTTATCCACTCAATGACCAACCAGGCTATCGAGTGGATAAGTCCATTCAATGACCCGGTTGGTCATCAAGGGTCATCAAGCAAGTGGAGTGTTATACAATCCACTTGATGACCAACCGGGCCATTGAGTGGATATATGAGTCCACTCATTGAGTGGATACATCGAGCTAGTGGAGTGTTGTATGATGTATCCACTCAATGAGGTCAATAATCAAGGTCGGGAGTTGCAAGGGTGGGTCTGATTTCGCTGCCAATATATTGGCATGTAGGAACTGTAATTGTAAATTATTTCATGTTTTGAATATTTCGGTTTGCCAAACGCCATTGGCATTTTACCGATATAATCGTGAAATATTTGTGAAATATATCACTGATTATATTGGTGCCAAATGGGGCCTAAAGAGTTGCTAATGTGATATATAACAGCTCTAGACATCGTCAGAGAAAACCAGACCGAACACACTGAGTCCACTCAAAGAGTTGGGAATACTGGTAAGAGTGTTTGTTCTTAGATTAGGCAGACAGAAACAAAAGGCTAAGAGAAAGACACCGTTGAACTGTTACAGACAACGTTGCAATAATTCTCTGCCGTTTCGCTGTTGCTCAACCAAGTAGGATATAAAAAGGCAAAAGCCTTATCCGAGTAAGAGAGATTGAAGCTAAGATAATAGTCAGCAAAGACTGATGCTGAACTTGTCTCATTCTTCCAGATCATCTTAACCCAAAGAACCATTCACGGTTCCACAAGTTCTCACATTGAGACCAACCTCTATCCATCCTGTTAGATAGCGGTCTTGTGTCTGCTCTTAGGTAAAAAGGAGATTTCACTTCTTTTACTTTAGAACATAATTGTAAATACAAAATAAATGAGACTTGAAGACTAATAAGAATAAAAATCTTAGTTCTCTAAATTCTTTCAATATGAACCCAAGGGACCTTGGATTTATATTTCATCAGTTGAGATCAACCCAAGTTTAAATTGGTTGAGGTCATCCCAGTTTAACTGGGATAACCCCAACCTAGCTAATTATGCTGGCAGTGTTACTACCTGTCAATATCCTTGGCATCTGTGACAGAAGGTGTACTGGGGGTATAGTGGCCTTTGGTTTGTGATACTGGGTTATCTGGGTGTGTGGTTCTGGTTGTCTGAAGTCTGTGTATCCTCCAGCTGCATGGGGGATCCTGAATTAAAAAAAAAATCACAGTTTGCTTACATAATTACATATGAACTTGTGGTTGGTGCGCTCTGTTTCATCTATGTGGCGGGGGCGTGCACGCGCTTTGAGAAACACCAAACCCTATGAAGGATTTGAGATATTGAAAATTTACCAGTGGAAACAAGGTTCAAAATTGCTTCAGACAACAAAATCTGAAGTCAAAACAAGGTTAAAACTTAATTCTGAAAAGATGTAGAAGAAATGATGTGAAAATGAGTGATAAAGGTAGACTTTTGGTGAGCTGTGCTGGCTCTAAGGCTGACTATCCCCCTCAATCTGTAATAATCTGGAAATTCAGATTTTGAAGAGAAATCTGAAATTTGGGACTCTGGATCACTCTGGGGAGCTTTGGGCACCTCAATTTCCCTGCAAAACCTGATAATTGTTGGCTCAGTCTCAGATCTGAATTTCCAGATCAACACTATCCTCCTTCTACCCAAACTGGTCAGAATTGGTTTCCAACAGTGGACTTGCACTTGGAAGGCTTGAAATGCGTATGTTTTCAACTTTGAGAACCCTGAATCTTATGCAATTTTGAACAGCGTAATTGCACTGACAGTGTCATTCACTGCTTTTGGTTGAGGATGGGTCTTCATCCCTGCTATGGAAATAGTTTTGCGTGGAGGACTTCCCGTCACAATCTGGGAGTGATCTGGGAGCCTCCCAGAGTCTCAAAGCCTGCATTTCCCTGCAAAATTTAGGACCAGATCTGGGTCTGGAGGGGCTCCCAGATTGACAGGAAGTTCCGCCAGTTCCTCCAGTGGAGGACTACCTGCCAATCTGGAAACCCAGATTTTCCCAGATTTCGCAGGGAAATCTAGGCAGATCTAGGATTTGGGATGATCGAGCCCAGATTTCCCCGCAAAATCTGGAAAAATCTGAGTTCCCAGATTGACGGGAAGTCCTCCACTTCCCTTCACAATCTGGGAGTGATCTGGGAGCCTCCCAGAGTCTCAAAGCCTGCATTTCCCTGCAAAATTTAGGGCCAGATCTGGGTCTGGAGGGGTTCCTAGATTGACAGGAAGTTCCGCCAGTTCCTCCAGTTCCTCCAGTAAAGTACGAACATTCAACTTGAACATGTTTCTTATTCTTTGGTACACAAATAAATACAAGTTTCCCAAGATAGATTTGGCACCCTTGGTGCATTTTGTGCGGAGACATCCAAACCTTCAGGTAGTTCCCCGTCAAGGATTCGGGGGTGGGGATGGGAGCCGCCAGAAAAGAGATGCTTTTCCGGTTTTTGGGAGCGGGATGCACCCTGTCTCCCCCCAAACAGCCCATAATCATTTGATGCAACTTCAAGATACAGGTCGCCCGACCGGCGTTGGATATAACTGTACGCACATAAATATATGTGGAAGCGGCATTGTCGAGGGTTGTTTCCAACTTGCTTATGATCGGTGAGAATCGGGCGGGGTTAAGTAATGTTTCAGAGACTCGCTTGACGAACGATTCCAGCTTACGACCACTTTGTCTGGAGCTCTTTCCCTCGCTTCCCATTAGTCAGACTCAGATGAACAGAATACATACATAGATTAGGGGCGCCAGGCAGTGATACGCAGCAGGATAGTTGATTAGTCGATATTACACTTTGATTTGTAAATATATACTACGTGCCCGGTCAAAGTGTGGTTGTATGCGAAGTCTGTAGGAGTTTTCAATAAAAAAGGTTCATTCGTTCATACTTTCATATCCACCGATTTCGTGAAACTCGGACAATTCGGAGGATGCCATTCGTCAACGTTGCAGGGGATGTTAATCTCTTTTACGAGATCAAGCCTACCACCTCAGCCCTTCAAGCCACCACCCCCTGGCTACTTATCCTTCACCCACAATTCCTCGATATCTCATTTGTTTATCCTTACGTCGACGGGCCAGGTCAACTACTCGAACGATTCAATATCATCCTAATTGACTTCCGTTCTCATGGCCGCACGCAAGCAAAAGTCTCGCCATCCTGTGATCTCTGGACCCTGGCTGCCGATCTGGCCTTCGCACTCCACAAGCTCAATCTGCCTCCTGTTCACCTTCTGGCTACCGATCCACTCGGCGCCGAGGTAGCAATCCGTTTCAGTGGCTTGTTTGCCAGCCTCGTAGTGAGCGTTTGTATGTGTACCATGCCACCCTCTCAAGAGTTTGTTTATACTCCACTCTATCTTCTTTCTTACTAAAAAAATCTCGCCGTGAGAGCCTGGCCTTTTCACTCTTTTACGCGGCGCATCACCAGATTCTCTAAGCATTTTGGTTACATACTTTGATCATTTTTTCGACAAATAATCTCCACTCATCTCTAGGGAAGGATTTGTCAGCACTGCATTCCAAGCCGTCATGGGATCCTGGACGAATCCAGAGCTTCCTGAAGATTGGGATGCTTGTTAGTACTATACTTTGATTTGGCTTGATCGTCTGTTCCTGATGTCTGGTCCATCGATCTCCCATGATTGCTATGCGTCTTATGGCTGACTTGAATTCTCTTATCCAACAGCTGTCTCGGCGACACAATGGTGGCTGTATGGGCCTCGATCGACTTATTGCTCTTTGGATGTCCTGGACGCTTGGGCTGGCGCGTTGATCCGTCGATATCCTCCCTGCAAGGCAACACTTGCGCTCGGTTCTTGTGTTGCCTACGTAGAGGTAAGTTTTCTTCGCATTGAAAGGATTCAGCAAACGAGAAGAACGAAATGATAATGATTTATTTTATGTTTCTCTTTCAATCAGCGTGAGACACCTCCCTCGTCATTGGCACCCCTGCTCAAGGCACCCATGCTGGTGCTACACGTACGTGTTCGAGGATTAGCTCTGATCCTTTAAATCACTGTTTCATTTGTGAACCTCGTTCTAATATTTACCCTATCGGCCAAAAAGGGCGATTTCCAGAATATCTACGATTGCCCCGGTGCTGAGCGCAGGTTTAATGAATTCATCAACCTTCCCCCTCCGAGTAGTTTCAGAGTTATGAAAGGTGCGTGACCGCCAAACGCATTGGGCAATATGTTTATCTCTGACGCACTCGCACCTTGGTTTGTCTTAACAGATACCCCCCTTCAAATGTTTGACACGTTCCCTGAACGAGTGAAGGAACAGTATTACCCGTGGATCGACAATCTGCTTGCACAACAAACAATCATCCCAGCTGAGCCCTCTGCTACAATATCGACGTTGTTCAATCCTAGCGAAGCTCTGAAACTACTGGCCGAACTACTCGGTGACCCTTCGGTTGCTTCTCGCGACCCTCACACCAGCGACAGTTTCTATGCTCTTAGTGATGAAAAGATATCGAGCAACGCGGAACGAATTCGAACTCTGGAAAGCAATCAGATCAGCAAATTTTCTATCTTAGGAGGTGGTGCACCTGAATCTTGGACTGGTGCTTCATTTGAGGAGCAAAATCCAGAGAGGTGCGGATCAAGCTTGCCCTTACAAACGCAGATTTTTCAATAGAACAAGCACTGACCCTGGGTCTCCGGGTGATCCTCTTACTCAACCCACTGTCTAAATGTGTCCCCCAGGTTTTCAAAACGCATTCAAAAAAGTGCTGGCGAGGGTGGGACAAGCATGGTTGAGGAGATTATATTGGCTATCACCGAATCAACGGCTGAAGACGACTTGTTATGATTCCTATTCACATCTGCGGCCGTGCTGTTGCAAAGATCGACTTTCAGACTCGCGCATGGAGAAGAGGAAAGGGTGGGTGATGAGTCAGGAACAGCCATGTAATCAAGCAAAAACATGCAGCCATTCTTGCCTCTTCAGTCAAATTCCAACTGCATAAACAGTACCCCTTTGTGACTGAATCATGGGGTCTGTTTCCTTCAATCACGTTGACACAAATATCATTGGAGCTACATATATTTATTTATTTAATCCTCCACAACGTTTCGCCTGTTTTTGTTTCTCAGCATCTTTGGCGGGCAATTTTCTATTAGGCCTCTAAGCATCATTCTGCAGTGTACTTATTATTTCATGAATATTAGAGTAATTGCCTTCATTGCTTCTGTAACCAAGCACTCTCAAAATTAAGTGTAAAAAAATACCAGAGACTCACAGATCTTTGGTTCAGAAACCCTAAACTTAGCTACAAATAAGCTACTGAAACAAAATTTCCAGTCATCAGATGTAAGAACAATGTGAGAAAAACCTGATACAGAACACAGCTGAGAACATTTAAAATGGGTTAAATGCTGGGGTCAAAAACTGGTTATCCCTTTTTTTCCTTGTGTGACCCCACACAAGGGCAGACTGGTTATGTTTGACTATGGAAATGGTGACAGTAGCATTTTGGTCACTGAGCCAAGCCCAAACTTCTCCAGGGGTGTCAGGTTTCTTTGATGCGCTGCCAATGGTCATCATGATGACGGGCTGGGGACTAACTTAATTCAGTCCCTCTACTGGAGGGGGATCCTCCCAAGGAGGGACTTATGTGCTTATATGTGGACCCCGCAGGGGTAGAGAAATAGAAAAATGGTGTTTTTCAATCTTTTCTGGATGCACCATTTCTTACTGGGCAATGAAACTTTGGGGGAACAAAATATGCACAAGATCATGGAGAATCTTTGTACATATTGTGCCTATTTTTCAGGGCCTTGGGTACTATTGAATCCTTTTTTTGTTACTGAAATGTGTCCTGCTTCATCCTGTATTACACGTCTTGCACTGTACAGGATCCAAAACCAATGATATTACAACTATGATAGCAGGGAAAAAAGAGGGGTTGAGCATTTTTGAAAAAAAAAGTAGAAATATGAGGACAGCTTGGGCCATCCCAGATATCCAAACTAGATCAAAAATGATCCAGATGCTTGTGCGTAAGGCTAATTTGTAAACAATTACCTACCAAAACAGCTAATTCTCTACTCCTGTGGGGTTAACATAGCACCATTTCCCTCCTTCAGAGGTCTGATTAGGGACTTAGTTAAGTTAGGGCTGGGGATAGGCCACTTGGTTGCACATAGCAAGAAGAAAAGTGGATTCAATTTGAGGTTCACATTTGAAATTCTTCAGCAATGCAAAAATTTCAAACCAGCCAAGCCTTTAAGGTTTTGAATTCTGAGCTCAGCCTCAAGCTGATTTGACTGGGAAGTTAACAAATTTCCAAAACCAGAAAGTAGTGCTATGTAACACTGTCAAATGTGAACTAATTGGTTTGTGGTGCTGAAAACTTGAGTTCAATCTTCATGTGGTGTGCCTCACTAATTTGAGTTTTCACTCAAGTTGCTTCCATCCCCTTGGAAAAACTGGCTGTACATATTAGGGGGGTTCACACCTAAAATTTAAAAAACTTTAGAGGTGAATTTAAATTCATAAGGTCTTCATGACCAAGATTTTAAAGTTCTGGGAGAATTTACATTCTTGTGTGTTGCTGATCAATCAGTAAAACTTATTGAAGTTTAAAAAAATGGTTCATAAACACCTTAAAATGGGTTCTAAAGTTTTACAAATTTCAATTGTGAACTCCCCCATTGTCACAAAAGTATATTGGATGACTTCCTGTAGCCTGAATGGTTAGATTTAGCCAGAGGTGCTAAACCTTGTTTGCTGTTGAGAACTCAATCTAAATCACTTTTCACCAGCCAGTAAGGTTTAACCTTGCCTGATAGATCTAGATTTTTAGCCCACAAGAAGTCATCCATTTTCCTACATAATATCAATATACAAGCCCCCTAACCTATAAACACCCCTGGGAAGTTTCCTGGAGGTTGCTGAAACTTCCCTCTAGTTTTCATGTGCTGCAGTACAGCAAACTCATCTGCATTTGTTTGAGAGAGTTTGCCATACCAAGCAGCCAATGAAACTCCCTGTAGAAAAAATCCACACACAGACATCCAAACAAAGAATAATTATGTATAAATGAGCTCTAATTTGCTACAAGTCAAGTCCATTTCCCCTTTTCATTGTTGATTGCACCAAAATGCACCCTTACCAACTCAAATGTTTGCTGTTTTTAGGTTTGTTAATTATCTCCACCAATGAGGTATCTGTTCTACCCATGGTGATGGAAAAGGATGGAATTATTCATGATACTACCAATGCCATAAAGAATGAGCCTAGCTTTCCACAAAGAATCCATTCACCTACATATGGGGGCACATTGGGATCAGAATTATCGCGCAACCAGGAGATAACTAATAGTTTTAGCCTTCATGGTTCTAGCTCTTCAGGAATAAACTGGCTTCCAGGTCCATCAGCTGCAAGTGTAAAACCTCAATTTTCTGCTTTGTTCAATTCCAACCTGGCATTTCATCCATGTGTTATGGTTCCTGTATCCCCAAACTTTCCAATCCTTTTCATGCCAGGAGCCTATAATAGGGAATCAGCAATGATGGTGCAAAACTTGCAACTGCTAAATGCATTTGGTCCTACTCCACATTTTAAACAGCCAGTTTTGTTTTATCATGGCCAGAACAATGTGAACCAAGGAATGCATAACCATCTACCAACAGGACCAGCCTATGGACACATGATGGGTCAACAACAAGCCAGGGCCAGATCATGGACAACAGATGATTTGCAAGACCTTAATATCCACAGAATAAAACCTGAACATCCAGTACTACTGGGAGGGGCACTTATTGATGACAACTGGATTGGTCCAAGGAGATTTCACATGCACATTAATCCTTACTCAAAAGGCACTGGGTTCTTCCAAAGGAGAATCCTCAATCCTTATGCTACTGAATTCATACCAAGGTGAGAGAAATGTGGAGCAACATCTGTTTTGAGAATATATCCAAATTTAAGGAACATGTTTCTTGTTCTTTCTTCCCCATTAATTAAATATATTGTGTTTTAAAAAAATGAATCAAATGAATCAAATTAACATTGGATAGGGGCTTAAATCAAGAAGATTCTAACTATGATCCATTGGCTCCAAATGAAGAGAACCTAGTGGGTGCCAAGAGCGTAATTGAACAGTTTTACAACAGGTTAATCAATGGGGATGAAGAATTGCTCAGTAAATATGTTAATAAAAGCAGAAAAACTTCTAAAATTGAACAAGAAGAGGATAGGGAAACAATTTCAGGTAAATCAAAGATCCCCACGGAAGAAAGTTCAGATGTAAGAATAGTGAAATCTCTATCTTGCAGCTTATTTATCTCAAGACAACTGATTCTTTGTTTGAGTTCCATGATAGCCTCTGCCAAGTGGTTATAAAGAAACAAAATTACCTGGTAATGATGTTTCTTCTCCTTCTCAAAAAGAAAACACAGTTATAAAATTCTTGAAAGAATCAAAACAGGAAAGAACAACAGAACTGGATGAGAATAAAAATGGAAATGAAAAAAAATCTATTGGGAATCAAGGAAGTGGGAAAATCATACTGAATTCCTCAGAAATATCTATAAATGAGGAATTGAAAAAAGAAAAATTGACACCAAATCACTTTATGGAGAAAAAAAAGAAGATTGGAGGATCTGATGTGAAATCAAGCTTGGTTGATAAAATTCCTTCGGAAAAAGCATCAAAGATCACTATGCATGAAGTTTCAGATGTAAGAATATTATCATTGCACATTTGGACTTGAACCTTAATCTCTTGAAATCACTGATTTTTTCTCTGAATTCTATGATAGCCCCTGCCAAAAAGTGACATACAAGGAACCACGCCTGGCAATGATAGTTATTTTTCTTTTCAGGAAGATGGGACAGTTATGAATGTTTTGAAAGAAGCAAAAGGGATAAGAATAGAAATGGATGAGATTGAAAGCAGAAATGAAAACAATTCAAGGGGAAATCCAGAAATTTTGGCAGAGGTGGAAAGGAGAATATCATCTTCAGGATCAGGGATTAAAGTATCATACAAAGACAAGTTGATTTCTGGAAAATTCAATCCTGAAAATGAAAGCATTCTTGTAGGATCTACTATTCAAAAGTCCATGGGTGGCAAAAACAATCCAAAAATGCAAAAAGAGACTAACACTGAGGTGAGATTCTCTGCTGTAAAGTTTCAGTTTTAAAGCGTGTTTTTGAAGTTGATGTTCCTTTACAGCCTCTTTCTATCAGTAGTATCAATAAGAAAAATTGTATAACTGAAAAGGATCAAATTGGTCATTTTCAAAAAAATGACAAAGCTTTGGAGTCCTCAAGATTCACACACAGGAAATTACCCATGAGCATGGATGGGTCAGAAAATGAAGATGTTTGCGGAACAATTACACTGAATAAAAATCAAAATCATCACCCCTCAAAAGTTCCAGCCATTCTGAAGGGCAGAAAGGTGAGGGGAAATGAGAAAAAAGTTCAAAGCTCTGTTTTTGATCACAATAAAAGCAATTCAAAGTCAACAACAATCTCTTCAGGTCTGATTATTAATCCAATGGATAAAAACTGGAAGGATTTTCCACAAGAACAAAAATTGGGCAGAAATGATGCTACCATTGAGATGGGAAATAAAAGTGAGCTGGAAACACAGGTCTTGATCAACAGAGTGAACAAAAAGTGTTCATCATCAAAGATACCTATGATTCACTCCAAAGCCAAAATCAATACAGCTGGAAAATCTGAGGACACATATTTTGGATTGGACTCAAAGGTTTCCTCTTCATCAAATATTAGAAGTGCAGAATACCAAAAAGATGAACAACTTAAAAACATAATTCTTGGAGCTGATAGAAGAATGTTTTTTTTGGAACAAGAGAAGGAAATTACTCCTAAACAAACAACATCGCAGGCTAGGGGTCTCAAAAACAAAGATTTGACAACAAAAATCTTCTCTCACACAAATTCCAACATTTCTAAAATAGAAATTAAAGAAATTAAAGACACCAAAGCCAATTTTAGTGAAAAGGATGCACAAAATGTAAATTGGTCACCTTGTGAAATTCTGTGCAGCTATTTCATGAAATTTTCCATTTTCAAATCAATCTCACCAATAATTGGGGAAAAACTCCATTCTGTTGTGAAATTTCTCAGATTTAGGTCAATTGTTGATGAACCTGGAGTTATAGAGCTTAAACACAATCCCCCATGTTACAAAAAGCCTCTTTGCAGCTTTATCAATGGAATGGAATATAGTGACAAAGATATGAAATCTCAAGAATCAACATCAGTAAGGAAACTGCAAACAAGGATGTCCCTCACTGAAGTTTTTGCTTTGTCTTGCCCAAATTCAAAAGATCCCTGTCCAGTAAAATTTTTGAAACCAAAACTTGATGACAACTTTGTGACTATCTTTTCAGCTGAAGACATTGATTCACTATCTCAACCCAACCAAAAGAAGATAATTTCAGATTGGGAAAGAGGGGAGCTACCAAAATGGCCAATGATTGTCTTTTGTCATCATTTGAGGTTGAACAACAGGAATATACACACACCAGTAGAAACCATCTTGGAAGAGAAATCATACAATCTCCTACTTCACGGGTGGAGAACTCTTCACAGGAAATTAGAAAAAGTAGAGATTGAATGCAATAAATTTCTTGATGATTTTGAATTTGCAAGACGTTTGCTAGCATTTCGTGGTCTGCTTCATCAAAAGACACTAGCTCTGAGCTGGGCCCACTGGAGGAACAATTTGAATATCAACTTTAAAGAGTTGAATGCCTTTGAAAATACCTATGGACTTTCAAATGACTATCTGAAAATAAATAAACTTCCCTCTATCATTGGACCCAGATTGCAGTCATATTCTGTTCAATGGAACAAGGCTCACCCCAAAATGAAGGTAAATGACATCTTGGAAACTTCTCTGGGAAATAACAAGGCCTATGAACGGCAAAAATTGTATTCATATCTGATCAAGAGGAGTCACACCCAAAAATGGTGGAATTCAGAAAACCTTGAAAAAGAAAGTTTGGAATTTGGAATAGATATATTGACAGTTTTGAAAGTTGGAGATGCACTCCAATTTGGTTCAAGAAACTTTTCCAAAGAAGATAACTTATTGTCTGATTTATATCATGATCTGATCAAAATCATGACAGAAAAAACAAGAACACTACCCTGGATAGAATCACCTGAGCGTGCCTGGCTATATAGACACCATGGTCCTGAGTACCAGCAGAAATTGCTAAATTTGAAAGACATTATTTCAAAGCTGGCAGAAACACATAGGTCAAATGTGGTCAAGTGCATTGGGCCTTCTCTGGAGGAAAGTATACCAAATATGGTACTTGGGAACAAACTCTACAAGATAGGTCATGAATTGACTTGGTGTGATTTGGGACTGAATCCTAAGCACCTGGCAGAATTTTGGTTAGAAATATATGGTAGAGGTGATCAATTCAGGACAAAATTTTTATCACTTTCAAAACAATTTTCTCAAAAAGAGAAATGGGCATTGACAACTTGGCATTTGCAATACTTGAAAGTGGAAGAGAATCAGTGGCAAGTTTTTAAATTCTTCAAGAAGAAAGCTCCAAGATTTTTTTCCCAACTAAAAATCCAATAAAAAACAGAACAAGCTAAATTTCAACTGAACCAAAATATTCAAATTATCTTCTTATTTTACTTTTATTGGTATTAGCACAATTTATTTTTATTTTTTTTTTTATTTTCCTTGTTTTTGCTTGCTGGGGTTTTTCTTTGTTATCCTGTTTGATTTTTGGTGACCTTTTTTTTGTCTTTTCCTCCTGTCTGATGTATGTATGTAGGGAAGTGATGGCTTCATGGATTCCAAGTTTTGCACAAGCTTGGATAACGGGGGGCCATAGCATTCTGGTCTTATGCAAGTCAGAGGCTGTCAAGAAATTCATTGATCTAATTCTGATCCCAAACTTGGCACAAAAATTCAATCCTTCCCTGATCCCTCATGTTAGATAATCAAAAAGAAAAAAAACCCTCTGGCAAAGATTCATAATTTTCCATACCTAATCACCAACTTAACCTGATTTTCAGATCTGGTATGGAACTCCTACTTTGCCAGGCCATAGGCAGTGTGTGGAAGGGATTATTGGTGATGAGCCTGACTTCATGTGAGGTCCTAGAACAAATGAGATCTGATAAAAACCAGAGAAAGGGGTGAAACAAAAATGTCAGTGAGACTTTTTGGCGGGATTATAGTGTTGTGGATCTGGAGAGAGATGGTGATGAGGATATTTAGGCTTCATAAGCAACTGATGAGTGATGATTATCTTTGGGAAAGATAATGATCTGATGAGTTATGAGGATAATGATCTGAGAATATTGATGGTGAATTTTGTGGATCAGAAGACTTCCATGCCTCCCCATCATATGAGTTCAAAGTTGGATAAGGCTGTAACCCTTCCAAAACACCCAGTGCAGAACCCTGGGAGTCACACCTGGAGCTAGGATTTTTGGAATGACCCAGGGTTTTGAATTACCACATAAATGAGGGGGGGAGGGCGACCAAGGGATGCTCAAAATTTTCATACTCACCATCCAACAACCTCAGTAATCAATATCCACAACATTATATCAGGCAACAGCAATTTATGATGGTGAGCTGCCCAACAGCAATTGTGGGCTGCTACACTAAAATACACTAAACATCCCCTGTGTGATAGCATAGCGCCTTCTAGCTTTGGTCGCTAAGACCATAGAATTAGCGGACTGTTAGCGGCTCTACACTCACACTCTGCTGTGTTATACCGCTTTTTAGCGGGTTTTTATTTTTATTTTTATTTTTATTTAGTTTTTGTTCTCTGGCAGTTAGCGCTAGCTTAACTGCGCTAACAGCTAACGGGGAACCCCATTAGTTTTAGAGTAATTAAGCTACACTGTGCTGGCCTATTGCTAATGATAGCATAGCTGACCCAGTCACAGTTTCTCCAACAGTTGATCAGGCAGCCTGCCCAACAGACAATCAGGCAGCCTTCACAACAGTTGATTAGGCAGCCTTCCCACAAGGGATATGATGGTTATGTTGCCAGGTCTTCTTTCTTGTTGATTTCCAGGCAACAAATAATGGTTGACCTGGCAAGTTGATTTGCTGGTCAACTATGGGCGGGTTGCGGGTTGACCTTGGGATCAAGCTGCCAACAATGCATGGCTTGCAGTAGTCCACCAATCAATTCAAGCTGACCAGGGGAAAACCTGCATAGCCATGCCAACCCAAACTGACTGTTTGTGGACAATGAGTGTCAAGTCAACAGCCAAAGGGAGCCAAAAGTTCCACTCCTGGGCTCATCCTAGCAGGCCCTTTTATTGGTGAAAACAAATTGACCTAACACCTGGTTTTTCCAGGCCAACCATTGAGCACCTGGGTATTGAGCCACAGGAAAGAACTCAGAGCAACTCCACCACAGGAGCTTTCCACAGTGCTAAATGTTTGCCATGTTTAGCTCCCAAGCTGCTGCAGCCTACTGTGGCATCCAACGCGCAGGAGCTATCCTGAGGGTAAACTCAGCTTTCACCAAGCCCTGAGTGCAGTAGTGGGTTGGGTTTTAGGGGTGTGTGTGTGTGTGGTGTGGTGAGATGTCAACAAAATTTGAGGTGTCACAGTAGCTATTTGGGAGCTCAGATGTTGATATGTTTGGCACCACCTGAGCTCCCAAGGCTCCTAACACCCCAGATAGCAACCCAGGTCGCCCTCAAATTTGTCATTCTTGGAGCTAAATGTCAAATAGCACCGCGGGATAGCACCCAAGGTAGAGTTGCTCTCAACCCCCGGACCAACATCCAGGTAACAGCCTTAAAGTTGGAACTCAGACTCCAGGAAGTGAACATGTCACAGACATGTTCACCACATCTCTAAATAAAAACAAGCCCCCACTACACCCTCCAAGAAAGGTCAACCCCTTGAATTTACACATTTCCAAACCCACTTGCTTCATCAACAAAATCACCAAAACCACACACTTCCTCCTGAGTCCTCTGTTTTCCTGAATCCTTTGCAATCACCTCTGTATCCATCTGCAATCCAAAAACAACCAACTGCATCACTGAAAACCAACCAGAAGTGGTTAAAATCCCACTTAAAGCCAGCAAATAGCGGATAAGACCTCATGCCTGGATCCTTGTCCAAAATCACAAAGATGCTCAAATTTTTCCTGGACTACTCTTGTTGTGGTCCTGGACATAGCACCAAAAACACTGGATTAAAGAAGGAGACCTGGCCTCTGGTTGCAGCTAACTTGAACAAGGCCTGTGAAAGCTGATGCACCAGGAAAATAAAATAGTCAGCTGATGACAAGTGACATTACACCAGCTCCAGCCTCTATCCAATATCTATTCACTATCTACCCCAATCTCCCAACCATCTCCTCAACTTCCAAAATTTACCAAGGAGGTTCTGTTCAGTTTTTGATGAGCCCAACTGATCCTCAGTTCTGTCCAGCTGATACTCAGCTTTGGCACCCAGCTCATACTCAGCTTTTCTGCCCAGCTCATACTCAGCCTTTTCACGCAGCTCACTCTCAGAATTGGAATAAAGCCGTTTGACCATTCCTTGCCCAGGTGATGCTCAGCTTTGTACTAGTCCTGGCGCAGCTGATGCTCAGCTTTGTACCAGTCCTTGCTCAGCCTTCTCCTACTCCTGTCCCAGCTGATGCTCAGCTTTGGCCCAGTCCTGGGCTAGCTGGCCAGCTGATGCTCAGCTTGCTGAGTATCAGCTGAGCCAGGCCAGGGAAAAAGATGGAAATCAGCTTGGACAGGACCAGAGCTGAAAATCAGCTAGGCTAGGGCCAAAGCTGAGCATCAGCTGAGCCATGGACAAGGCTGAGCATCAGCTGTGCCAGGGCCAAAGATGATCATCAGGTGGCCAGTTCCAAAGCTGAGCATCAGCTGGGCCAGGGGAAAAACTGAGCATCAGCTGAGCCAGGGTAAAAGCTGAGTATCAGCTGGGCCAGGGCCAAAGCTGAGCATCATCTGGTTTTTTCACATTGAGTGCTTTGATCCTGACACCTATCATGTGAGCCCCAGATGTGCTGGTGGAGAGGAGCAGCATTGGAGCAGTGTTGGAGCTGAAAACAAAGCTGTGTCATGTCACTTGCCATCAAGTGACTACTTTTTTTTCCTGGTGATGGTGTTAAGGGGTAGATTGGACATGCTGTGGAGTGTTTGTCTGTGCTGGATGGACAAGAGGTGAGTGAAATTCTTTTCTGGAAAGCCAAGGCTGAGTTGGTGCCATGGTGCATCATTAATGGATAACAAAGGGGAGTCTAATGCAGCGGAATAGCTGTGAGTTGACACAAACACACTGATGAAGCTCAGAGATGGTGGAGGCACACCTAAGACCAAGTGAATGGAGTTTGAGTGAGTTGATGATGATTGGAAAATAATAGAGATGAAGGAAAACAACAGGGAATGTGGATGGTTGAAATACTAAATCTACAAATAGGGTTTGCACAGTCTCATCATCTAGGTTCAAGCCCAGTTGGTCCAAGTCCACAGCAAGGTACATGAGAGCCTGGCCTATGCCTCAACAATCATTTTGGGTGATGGATTTCAAGTGCGTGAATTTCAAGTTTGGATGGAAATGAAATTGGGCTCAAAATTGAAAGTTAGGAATTCTGGTAACGGTACAGGCCCTTGAGGGCATCTAGAGCTCTCTAACCTCCAATGGGGAGTCATCCAATGTATGTGTGCCAATGGTCAGTGGCAGTTCATGTTGGAAATGATTGTGTAGTCCCTTGGGGCACCTCTTGTGCTTAGCGCTAGGCTTGCCGCCTTTGTCGGTACTTTAAGTTTATAGAGCGCAATGCCAAATCAACCTGCACTTGAAAAAAAAGGTCAGTGAGCCCGGCGCCCTCCGGCGCCCCAAGATGGAGTCGGCGATGCCATGAGCAGTATTCAAAATCCACTGGGAATGCAATTTGGGCAGATTGTACATCGCGTGGGTCTCCGGAATGGATGGGCCCAGCACAGCCAGCGAGAACCGTGTGTAACAACCCTCATCTTGAAATTGTTGAATCGATGGCAGACTCACTACCAGACCTCAAAGGTGAGCTAGCCAGCTATCCTGTGTTGGTTTTGAAGCTCAGCCTGACTGGTCGTTTGGCTCCCTCTCTCTCACTCAGAACTCGCCGCAGACCTTCCACTTCCTCCCAAAATCGAAAATGACATCCAAGAACTCGAGACACATCTGTCGCGATACGTCGATGATGACCTGGATGATTTCGACCATTGGACGAAAATTAGGGATCTGGCCAGAGAGGTAGCTAATCAACTGAGGGACCGTGGGTAATTTCATTCTTGCTTCCTTATCTTCGTCCATCCTTTTCAGGATCACAAACTCACCATTAACACACCATGTCTGGAACGCGTAGTGAGATTTAGACAGTCTGTCGGGTCAAAAACCAAAATATTTCCCTACATAATCAAAACGATCAATAAGGTCATTGCAAAAAGGCCGGCGGTCAAAGTAAACGAGATGCATTCACCTGTCATCTCAGTCACGCAGTTGCTCAGAATAGTCGGGAATCTGGTCCATACATCCGGTGATTACTTTTGACCAGTACCGCTCCATCAAGCCACAAATCATGGGAAAAGACAATCATCCTAACGTTTTGGTTCTCATCTTTGATGCCATTTTTTTGGCTTGAATAGACGACAACCGTCACAAATGTCTCGATGCTGGTGGGGCACCTGCCATAAAATCTATGATCGACATGTTCGTGGATATGTCCCTGGTTGATGACGTATGCTACGAGGAAGAAATTAGAATTGCTCTGATTGTAGCCACCAATTTCAGTGTTGAGTTCCGTAGGTTCAATTCCCCAATCTCTCTCGAACCAACTGTTTTCTTAACTCACTTGATTTGATTGCGTAGAGCCTGCTCAAGATCTTCTAGCCGAACTTGGGCTGACAGCATCTTTATCGCGACTGATCGAGGTTCGTCTTCATGGGACAGGATTCTTGTCACATCAGTTCATTCCCCTCGTACTTCAACGCTCATGTTTCTTTTTTTTTTTTTTTTTTTTTTAAAAAAAATGACGATCCTTTGCCGACTGAAACAAGTATGCTTATTCTAAGCGGTTGGTCTGGATGTCGTTTCCTCTAATCCTACTCGATGAAATGATTGGAATGGGTAAGAGTTCATCTTCGAAAATATCGTATGCAGCTTACTGCTAACCGTATGCTGATTTCCACTGCCGCACATATTGAACCTTCGGGTTTACAGAGGCAGGATGGAGTCGTGTTCCAGACACCTTGCTCTGTACATTAGCTCAAATGATCGTTTATTATGCCGCCCAGGCCGAACCAGATGACTCAGACCCACCGAAGGAAGAAAATCTCAACGTTCAAATAGTCGTGCTGGCCTCTCAGATTTTACAGACGCTGGTAGAACATGCGACTTCAGGACGTTACACCTCATGGCTCTTTGTCACCGCCGATCCGGTATCATACTCGTTTTCAGATGACCCAGTAACACCGATGTGGCTCAGACTGGTGATGTTCTTGCGCTCGGCATACCGTGGAATCGAAGCTGCTCCAGGTACTTATCATGGAGAGATCAAATACAATCTCTACAGTATCATCAAGATACAGATTATCCAAGCTTTAGTCTTAGCGATGGCACATGTTCAGGTCACGCCTGAGGCTAGACTAATGATGTATGACATCTTAGCTGAGTGGGTAAAGGAGGATACCATCCTAAGGAATCGAGTTGATTTGGTCATCATGTGCGGTCTTTGGCTCAGCAATCTAGCTTGTGATGGTGAGTCGAAGATCTCCATAAACTTGGCATCTACTATTGACATTCAAGATCAACTAATACATCGATCACAGAGGAGGCTTGCCGGGTTCTTGTGGAGGAGTATCAGATTTTGGAAACCCTGGTGAAGATTTTTGAAGTTTGGTCGCCGTCTAGGTTGGGACTACCGGAAGACGCCGCAGTATGCAAGGCTAAACCGGGACAGCAAGCCCAAGTTTTACATGGGTGGTGTGGTCTAGCTAGGAACCTTGCAGTGCCAGGTAGGTTATCTCGATCTTGTTTGCATTGCGATGCAAGTGAAGAGGGTACCATAAAACTTACTCCCACTGTTTTTGCCTCCGGATTTTTTTTTCTGACAAAAGGTATTTACAAGGACAAGCTCGGTGAACTCGGAATGGTAGAATATGCTTTGGAGTGCTTGAGGCCCGAGTTTGATATTGTCGAGCCGTTGAGTGGCACAGCAGCAGCCTTGCTCCGGCATTTGTGTAAAAATAACTGCAAGTCACGCTTTGAATCAGTCTGCTCACTCCTCTGTAATTATCTTCTGTAATCAGCTGATGATTATCTATTGTGTGCTGTAGCTGGGAACGTGGTGCGAGTACTTGAATCGAATCGTGTTGATTGCATAGTTAACTTAGCTAAACGCATGGAGCAACCATTTTTAATTCTCGAAACCTCACGGCTATTGTCTGCATTAATCAACACCGCAGCTCAAGGCGAAACCTCAAAATCGGAAAAGTTTGCTTCAGGTTGGATGGTCCTTTACTCAGAAACAACAGTCGATGCAATAGCTCGCTTTGCCTACTTTGCTATAATTTCTCAGCATTTCGTTCTGATTAACGAAGCCCTCATATCACTCACCCTTCTGGCCGTGAATCCTAGTCTGGGTAAGTGTGCAGCAGAAAAAACGTAACGACTGCCGCTCTCCATGCTCGACTGCTACTGACTAATTATGTGTGTAATATCCTACCAAAACAGTGCATTGCCTATGCAGCAGCCTCCTCAAAGTTCAAGGTGAAGGACCATCGTCAGCATCGGTAGTTAATTCCGGTGATAGTGAACCAGTTGACCCCGACGATAAATTTCGCACGGCTTTAGCCGCTTTATTATGCCTTGCGATCCCAGTTGATACCAACGCAATCGAGGGTAGTAAAGAAGGTACCAAGAAAGGTCAAGACGAAACGGATGGTCAAGCGGGGGGAGGCGAAAAAACAAGCGGGTCAGAAAAAGAAGACGAAGACGAAGAGGAGCTACCAGAGGAAGCTAAAAAGTTAATCAAAGAGCTCCCTATCCAAATGAAACACAACTTGTTTGTTGCTTTGACTTCACTTGGACAGCAAGCGATGAAAATCCCTCCTCAAACCGAAGACAAAGATAAAGGCGAATCGGATGTCAAACGAATCCAAGATATCTTGCTAAACCATTACAAAACGTATCTTCCAAAAGAACCTCCCGCGTCCGATTCAACCCCACAGACTACAGAAAACTCTCTCGTTGTCCATCAAAACACCGATGATCTCCATATCCCCACTTCTTTTCTCGAGTTATTAGGAGTTTGGGGCGTCACAGTCACTTAAATAACTTACCTCCTTCCCTTTTTTGTCACCAAATTTTCCGTCTAACTAGCCGCAAGCAAGAAACTTGTTTTGTACATACCAGAAGAAACATACAGGAGTCCTCTTGCAAAACGAAAACACTCGGGCTGAGAGATACAGCCACGGCATTCGGAAAAGGTGAATGAGTGTAGTCATAATCTGATGTGTATGTTTATATGAACTTGTATATCAAGAGGCATACCATGAGGGTTGATTATGAAGATATTCCAGTAATTGACCAATGTAGATGGCAAAGTGACGTTGGAAAGTGGTACCTATTAGGGCTTGGTTCACCCCTGTGATTCTTCATGTGGGTGGCGGGATAGCCTGCCCAAGGAACTTGCTATGATGATGGAAATTTGGGTCGAGGTTGGTGCCATGCTCTCAGAGCCTCCCCATGCAGGAGCCTCAATTGGCGCCGTCATGTACACTCAAGAAACGGGTTCTTGCTCGTCCTTCTCGCGATGGCCCAAGTTAATTCGTTCTTCGATCAGGTACTAGGGTTGTTGTTGGACTCAATTGAAAAGTTTGGCTCCAGCCGAACATGGATTGATAGTACTTCGATAGAAACATGCAGTATTCCGAAGAATTCAACCACGGGCCAGGGCTCCCAGAGCACAAGATCTTGCCCGTACGAACTGCAGCTGGTATACCCCGAATCAGGGCATCAAACTAACGAATCTGAAACGTTGATGTGAGTACAAATTTCTTGAAACTTGTCTGAAGACGAATGTGGATATGTACATATCCACCATGGCGCTTTCGGGGTTCTGCAGAATTGCATATGCAGCATGTTTGTTTGTATCTTCATTTGGTTCAGAAAGGTTAATCTGAACCGACGGCTGAAAGCAACACCATCCATAACATGGCTTCACAAAAGGCTGCCGGCAACGCAAAGGTAGCTATTACCAGCAGGGATCGTTCAGTCCAGCTCTGCACTGGACTATTCATCAACAACGAGTTCGTCGAAGGACATGGCGAGACTATCGTTTCTATCAACCCAGCTGATCAATCCACCCTCGCGGTTGTACACTCGGTCCGTTCACTATTTGCTTTACTTCCACTGTCCTTAAATCAATGGTTAAAGCTGACGGAGAACTCAGGCCTCGGTGGAAGATATAGATCAAGCTGTCAAGGCTGCCAGACACGCGGCAAATACAACATGGGGAACAAATACACCAGCTCCCGAGCGTGCCGCTCTGATGAATAAATTAGCAGACGTCTGCCAATTTTATTCAAAGCAATGTCCGCTTTCTAATGTGGCTGACGTAGGCCTAACTTGAACTTCGTCTTCTTAATTGTTCAGATCATGGAAGCTCGGCTAGAAGATCTCGCAGTTTTAGAAACCTTGGATTCTGGGAAAGGCATTACCTGGGCCCGTGGTGACATAACCGAGAGCATTAGTGCATTTAGGTATTATGCTGGTTTGGCATTTTCAGGAACTGACGGACAGGTCTTGGAGGGCTGTGATGCCACGGGGATTGCATTTACTCGTCAAGAGCCCTTAGGAGTGGTTGCACAAATTGTTCCATGGGTCAGTTAAATAACTCTCTCTTACATTTATAACAGTCTGACGCTGACGATATATGTATGTATGTACATATCGCTCACTTCTGGCGCGATTGACTCCGCAGAATTATCCAATCATGGTCAGTTGAAGAGGAAAGAAAGCGTATCCAGCCGATCTGGACACTAACACAGTGTCTTGTTAACCTTCATGATTTAAGATGATGGCGTGGAAAGTTGCCCCGGCAATGGCAGCAGGTTGCGCAATCGTATTTAAGCCGGCCGAACTTACCCCCCTCGCGACGCTCTTGTTTTGTGAAATGGTCCGTGATGCAGGCTATCCTGCCGGGGCTTTCAATTGCGTCAACTCGTACGGACCCGTAGGTGGCCATGCTCTCGCTTGCCACATGGATATCGATAAGATCGCTTTTACCGGGAGCACAAATGTTGGAAAACAAATCGCTGTCCAGGCGGCCAGCAGTAACTTGAAAAAAGTTGGGTAAGTTAAGTAGTTTCGCAAGTTCTGTTTTACTGATTTTAAACCTTTGCTGATGTTTTCTCGGCATTCAAAACTCATGCACAAAGACTAGAGCTAGGCGGGAAAAGTCCGAATATTGGTAAGTCTCTATATTAGCAAATCGTAGCGCCACAGTATCACACCTCCAATCCGAGGTATACTTGTGAAACTGAGATAAGAAAACTCTGTGCATCAGTCCTTCCATCTGCCAACATCGAGCAAACTGCAGCCTGGTGTTGTTTAGGTATCTTTGAAAATATGGTATGTCTTTGCGACTTGGTCACCTTTCTCCGAACATCCCGTTTTCAAACTAATGTCTTTGAGATCGCACTCAGGGCCAATCTTGCACAGCCGCTTCAAGAATTCTTGTACACTCTTCAATCTACGACCAGTTCTTGTCATCATTTGTCAAGAAAGCCTCTAGTCACAAAGTCGGAGATCCATTTGATCCAGAAACCTACTCCGGACCTCAAATCTCAAAAGCCCATCTAGAACGAATCGATGGTTATGTCAAGAGCGGAGTCTCTGAAGGCGCTAAGATTGTATTAGGAGGAAACAAGGTAGAAAAAGTCAAAATGTTTAACGCCGAAGGCCAGTGGTTGGAGGGCGGAAACTTCTTTGAGCCAACCATTTTCGTTGACGCTAAACCATGGATGAAAATCGTTAAAGAAGAAATCGTGAGGATCCATCCCCACTCAAGTCATTGCCAGTCGACTCATCTTCTGATCTTCTGTTATCCCCAACACTTTGTCCACAGTTTGGTCCCGTTGCTATCGTGATGAAATTTGAGACAGTTGAAGAGGCGATCAATATGGCCAACGATACGGAATATGGCCTGGCAGCTGGTGTTCACACTGAGAAGCAGGATGAAGTAGTCAGAGTTGGAGCTAAATTAAAGGCGGGGACAGTCTGGTAAGTCTACGGACGAGAAATAGACACATTCTTCTCTAAAGAAGGATGAACTGAATGATCGCACTGCTCGTTCCGACAGGATCAACTCGTACGCATTTTGTCCAGTAAATGTACCTTTTGGTGGATACAAATCTAGCGGCTGGGGGCGTGAATTGGGCAAAAAGGGACTCGAAGAATACACCATCACCAAGGTAGATTCCAATGATGAATTCTCATTGAGACTGCCTATTTGAGCTGACAATCCCCTATCAATTGTCTCTTCTCAGAGTTATCAATGGAATTATGCTCAAAAGCTCAGCTGGCCATTCGATCTCGATGGGATTTCCAAGCTATAGGAAATCATTCCAGCTTCATCCAATTATGGATCCATTCCTCGAGATATTCTTGCACACTACATTTCGATTCGAATCCCAGAAATTAAAACACGAACCAAGTTGGGTGGCCAAAGTTGACAGACTCGAGATTGAAAAAAAACAAAAGTTATGGGGTTTTCTGTCTTCTTGCCGGCTTGTCCGCCAGCCTGTTCTTATCTTCTTGTTATAATCTTGAAATTTTGCTCCGAAACTAACTATATATAAATACTTTTTGGCACACGAAACGAGAAAATAAAAAATGAATTATTGAAAGATACATGTACCCAATTCTAATATTGTCCCCCTATCCTAACCCTTTATCATCCTACTCCTCACCTGCTTGTCAAGAAATTCGTACCACTTGATAGAACGTACTTTCTAGTCGCCCTCCTGGCATTTGTCAGCTCAAGACAGGCTAGCTAGCAGCTACTCCTTTTTCGGAGAGCTGGTGGGGCTGGCGCCCCTCGTCAAGCCAGCGGATAGAGCCCAGTGAGAGCCTGCGGCCCTCCAACCTTTGTCAATAACGATCCTTTCATGTTAGCGAGAGACTGGACATGACTGAAGGATTCCTTCCATGATCCATCATGCAGCAGATTTTTAAACCAAACATTCCGCTTGCCCTGGGGACGGGGCTGCAACATCCCAGAATTGCAGAATCGGTGCAGCAGCCCCCAATTACACGTGCTGGAGCGTGCTTGGCTCCTCCTGCCTGCGGAGGACGAAACGAGCAAGAAACTTGATGCTGCAGCGAGGATTCATGGCCGCCATCGAGGGCATCAGTCTCTACTCTCTTGGTTGTTCCGTCCTCCGGAGACAGGTCGGAGGCAGTGTTGACTGGAGGAGCCTCAGGCGCCGTAGCTGAGGTACATATGTAAGTGGAATTCCAAGTAGAGTATCGGTATAGAAACTTCATGATATGTAGCTACAAGTATGTGGGTATAGATGTGTACCTCTGTAATTGCAACGCCTTCCTGAACATTTCCGGGCCACACTCAACAGGGTCGACGAATTGTTCTGCAAGCGAACACTAGAAAGTGAGGAGACAGCTATCGGGAGAGGTGGCGAGTTTTCTCTCCTGGCGTCATCCAAATCGCTTGTGGCGGCAGACGGCCCCCGGCGAGAATGGCAGCGTTTTATAGATGTTGAATTTTGACTTAGGGTTGCATATGCAAAATGATCGGGTTGCGGTATATTGAATCGGGTAAGGCCGGGTATCCGTCGAGAGGAAGCCGGGATGTGGATGAACGGATCGATTTTACGTAATCACAGCTCCGGACGATCTCAGGAACTGATGCACATATTCTGTATTTATAACCGAAGTCCCAGCACCAACTACCGCAATCAACTAAAGTAAACGGCCCGGTAAATATAAACTCCGAAGGATCACTCGGCCCTCTTTAAAATACACCCCGAACCCCAGACCAAAGACAAACGAACAACGAACATGTATCGGTTTCCAGCCAGGCCTGCTTTGGCCAAATCTCTCAACCGGGTTAGTGAGTGTGATCAGTGAACTGGCTGTTCTCTCTCGAACGTATTCTTCCTTTCAGCAAAAGTCTCAATATGCCATATATCAAGATATCCAAGGGTGAGATCTGACCACTTTGCTGTTTACCGTTTCGCGACAACAGGCAATTCTCGGATCTAAAATTCAAACAAGGCAGCTATCTATTCATGAATACATGTCGATGGGCTTGTTGAACGAATATGGAATACCCACGCCGATTAGCAAAGCTGCAAAAACTCCACAAGAGGCGCACAAAATTGCCGAAAGTTTTGGTTAGTGGGGCGAAGCCAAAACTGAATAATCAGGGAAAGTTGACGTTTTGTGAATTGATAGGCAAGCCGATGGTAATTAAGGCTCAAGTCTTAGCGGGTGGTCGAGGAAAAGGTCACTTTGAAGGGAAAGATGGCCTCAAAGGAGGGGTGCAGATGGTCGACACCCCGGAACAGGCGTTGCAGTATGCCAAACAAATGATCGGACACAAGCTCATCACCAAGCAAACCGGTGCCGCTGGCCGAATCTGTAATGCCGTTAGTCTTCTAAATTGTTCAAACCTGGACGAATTTGAGGTTGAACTTGCATGTGCTTGTCTATCAGGTCATGCTTGCCGAGAAACGCGAACCATCGCACGAATACTACGTTGCCATTCTTAACGATCGATCTCTCAATGGACCGGCACTTGTGGCTTCTGCTCAGGGAGGAATGAACATCGAAGAAGTGGCTGCCAAAGACCCCGCTGCGATTCACACCTTCCCCATCGACTTCCAGAAAGGCCTTTCTAAGCAACAAGGTGTCGAAATTGCCACGAAGCTAGGAATCAAAAATCGCGAAGCCGCTGCGGATATTTTCATCAACCTTTATCGACTATTCAAGGACAAGGATGCAACCCAGATCGAAATCAACCCCTTAGCCGAAACCAAAGATGGAGCTATTTTATGGTGCGTGACTCTCTGGATTGATTACTGTGTACTGGCAATCACCCGTTTGTTAACCAGTCTTACGGTGTTAGCATGGACGCGAAGTTGGGCTTCGACGAGAATGCCGAATTCAGACAAGAAAAGGTGTTTCAACTAAGAGATCGAAGTCAAGAAGATCCAACCGAGGTCGAAGCAGCGGAGTATGGGTTGAATTTGATCAAACTGGATGGTAACATCGGATGTCTTGTCAATGGAGCTGGCCTGGCTATGGCGACTATGGATGTGCTGAAGTTGAACGGCGGTACGCTTCGGTCATATTTTCATGATCGGGAATATTACTACCCCTGGCGTTGCTAAGCTCGTTTTTAACAGGCAACCCCGCTAACTTCCTTGACGTTGGAGGAGGAGCTACCGCTGAAGCAGTCAAAAAAGCATTCGAGCTTATCACCAGCGACAAGGGTGTAAAATCAATCTTTGTGAACGTGGGTGTTTATTGCAAAATTAGCATTCTCGTCAAAGAATTTTATCTGAATATTCGTCGGTTCTGATATCTCTTTGATAGATTTTTGGAGGAATGTAAGTTTCATGACCCGGCTGTGAATGAATAAGAAGAACGCTGACATGATGATGAATGTGTGATTCTCCTAGCATGAGGTGTGATGTCATTGCAGAGTAAGTTTTCCAAACTTCCCTATGATAATACCAAGCAAACCTCGAAACTTATATGAACATCGCTGTTATATTTAGGGGCATCATCAAAGCGACCAATGAACTATCACTCGATATTCCATTGATCGTCCGTTTGCAGGGTACAAAGGAGAAAGAAGCTAAGAAGTTGGCCTTCAGTTGTTGACTATCTTTTGTCTATCCCCGTACAAGACGGCTAGCGTTCACTATCTGACTCCTGCTGTGGCTGTGTTTCCCAGGTTGATCAAGGAATCCAAGATGAAAATCTTGTAAGTTGCAATTACAATTGCTTGCCGGCTAGATCTTCTTACTAATTCCTTCTTCTTTCAAGTGCTTTTGACGGACTTGACGAGGCGGCTTGCAAAGCTGTCGAAGTAAGTCACAACGGCCAACTCTCTCGGTCATGGCCTGTCTTTTTTGCTGATCACCAATCAATGGTCTTTTTTAGGCGGCCGCTTGATTTTCCGGGCCAACCCCATGGGAAACATAAACCGGAAATGAGCCAAAGGGCTTTTTCAAGCCTTTTGTCAACGACGTGTTCTAATCAAATCCTTCATTTTGAAGAAGTGGAGATTGTATATTAAGCCACCCATTTCAAACAGCTTCTCGAGAAGTTTCGAAACATTTTTCACAAGTACTGCAAGTTGTTTTTGTTTTCTCTTTCCTTTCAAAACCGATTCCAACAAATTTGAAAGCTCCTCTAGGTGTTTTGGATTGCATTTTTGAAAGGAATGCTATTTTGAACACATGTCCTACCTGTATGGCTAAATGCCCACCGACCGATCCTTTCTCAAAGAAAGCGTCCTGGGGTCACCCTCGTGCATCGGTCCCAGTCTCAGAAGCAGTCCGGGGCCGATCAACCTCTATGTAGTACACTACTAGTGGCCTGCAAGCAGATCTCCCAAGCTGTGGCCGATTGTCACGGTAGTTCTGCCTCAGCGGGGGTGGGTCACACGCAGCCAAACCTACCAAAAGTACGTATCAACCGAGGCCACACCCAGGATCTATGGCAGCTCTGGTTGTGAGCTCAAACAAGCCTCTCTGGACGAGGACCCCGCGGGGTCTTGCGGGGGCAGCCCGCCCCTCAGACGGAAGGGGCAGATTAAGTTCGCTCTGGTGGCTCCGCTGCGTTGGAGATGCTCTTACGCTGGGAGAATAGATTAGAGGTCACATAGGTCGGCAGGGGGGAATTTGATGGATCACTTTTTTCCTCCCTTATATAGTCCCTTCCCATATAAGGGCAAGAGTATGAAGGAAGGGTCAGAGGGGGTGTGTTTTGGCCCGTTAGGTGGAGTTTCTTACTTGATACTCTACCACTTTTATTATTGCCAGGAAAACCACAAGATCACGACGTGCACCTTCGCTGTGCCTGGCAGGCGGAACCTGTGCCATCACTTCATGACCTTGAATGATCCTGGATTGTTACATTGCCTGCCATCATCATTTGTTCCGCCACAAAAAGCTGAACCACTTCATTCCTTTTTTTTACCTTATTGGAGCAAAATCCAGCTATTCGAAATGAAGGATTTTTTTCTCAGATTAATTGCTGCTACTTTCCTTTTTTCGCTGGCAGTGTCAATTTCATCTTCCCGCTCAGGCCCAAAATATCATCAATCAAACAAGCAAATCCGTCGAGTTCCTAAGGCACCAAAACACAACAGAAGATCTGTCAACACTGGTTTATCATCAACCAACTTGAATGTCAACGGTATTGCGGTGGGCTTCTTGCCTGCTCTAAGTGAGCCAATACAGCCCAACACCCCATTGGACATCAATAGACGAATTGGTGCCCCCATGTCGGTAGTAAGTTCCTCCAACATAAGCCATATTTCTACCGTCCTGGGAACATTTTTTCTTCGCTCACCCTCGAACCCAAAAACAAAAACAATAAGATGGGCAGCTATATTCAACTGTATGCGAAGGACAGTAATCTTGCGGAAATTGACTGGGTTCGTTGAATTTAACTTAAACATAAGGCCTGCTCAAAGATGAAATGAACAAAAATCAAATACTATTCAATTCCCAATAGCAATTACCGCAATACCGCCAACTGATAGGTTGGCCTGTATGGGAAATAGCAATAATGCCGGTTGAAGGGTTAGAAAAAGTTACGCCTGAGGTCGTAAGTACCAAGTAGTGCAAGTCTACCGTTTCTCCTGGAAAGAACCAATCTAATGAGTTGTCATTTCCCCAGGCCGCAAACATCGCCAGGAAGATGCAAATGTTGAATGCTCAGGGTATCACGGTGTGGCTTCGCTTTGCCCATGAAGTAAGTGAAATTTCAATTTCAATTCGGTTTTCGCTATAGAATCATCTGACCTGGAGTTCCATCTTCTCAGATGAACGGAGACTGGTATGTCTGGGGACTGAAACCGGCGCGTAAGATTTTCCTCCATTTTTCGAATAAATAATAGGGTGGATAAACTGATAGTGTAATATTTAGTTTTCCTTGAGAAATGGAAGCTCGTGACAAGTGCCGTCAGACGCGTTGCGCCAAAGACACGTGAGTGGTGAGCAGCCCATCGCTCAAATCCTGGAAAAGATACTATTGACTTGAACTCCTTTGTATCCAGTTATGCTATGGGCTCCGAACTCGGGCTTCGGTAAAGATCAAGACGCCCTCCTAGGCGGTTACACAAAGTACTGGCCTGGAGGGGAATGGGTCGACATGATTGGTGAGTCGTCTGAGCCTCTTCATTTAATTTGCCCTACGAGGATTGAACGGTTTTTTCTGTCTGAATTTGTAAAATACAGGCTTATCATTTTATCATTATGGTGGTAGGTTATGTCGTTTTGAAGTCTAATCGGTAAACATTCCTGACACTTTCTAACTATGACCTATCAGGACATGAGCGTGCCAATGTTCTCCCCTATCCGACAGAAGCTCAGGATACAATCAAAGACTTTGTCAAGGTGAATTATTGAAAAAGCGGTTGTGTTTTCGATCCTGCTTTTCGGAACTAATTCAAGGCTGCAATGTAGTTATTCGGTTCCAAGACCCATGACCTACCGGTGGTTCTGGCCGAGACTGCAGCATCTTATACTCGCTCGCTCGACGGTAGACCTGCCCCTGGTGCAGCTAATGAACGTGATATCAAACTATCTTGGATGAATCAGTTGTTGTCACGTTCAATGGCGGAGGCAGTGCCCGAGCTGAAGGCCATAGTTTGGGTAAGAAAATTACTCACCATCTATCATTTCTAAGGTTCTGTTGCTTGGGGTTGGAAGTAGGCCACTCTGCCCTCCCACGGCCACAACCATTTTCGAGTTGGCATTAGGCTAACTGAAGATTTGATTGAATGTTGATTAAAAGTTTGAAGTGATGAAAAATGAAAACGCAGCGTAAGTCTCCGCTCTTGAAAGTATTTTTGAAGGCTGCCTACCTCGTCAAGGTTAGAAGCTGATCCATTTCACCGATTGTAGTGGAAACACGCCTGTCAAATCGGAAGACTTTCGAATAGTAACTGGCCAGATAAAACCCTTGGTTGAGGACGCTTACAAATTACTCAGCCATCGATCCTCAAAGTCTTCAAAGGGTACGCATCACAATACAACCAAATATTCCCCTGAAAATCTACATTGACTTGGTTACTGAGTGCTTCTTAATCTTTATCTTGTTTGCAGCCAGAAAACCAAAACGATTGGATCACTTGGGAAAAAAGCGCGCAGGAATGATGTAAAGACATGGGCGCATATTGTAGGATCACCGATTATGTATATACTTCTGGAACAGCGTTTGAGTGATAATACTTGATGGGGCTTAAAAAATCAACTCCCAGGAAGTAAATCCCAAAAGTAGTGGATGTCAAAAAGACCAGTTTTTGACGTCCGGTCCGGGTCGCCAGGGCCTAACATTGATCTGGGGCAATTTAAGGAGTCGGAATATTAATTCATTTGCCTTGTCTGGGAGTAGGAATACAAATTTCCCAAAAAATGTTATAACTTCTCACTGCCCCTGGGGAGCCCAAAGCACCAGTCTAATCTGGCAGCCAAAAATCCACCAAGTCTGTAATTTTGGGAGTTGAGATTTTTTTTGCTCAGAAATTTCAGCCAATCCCTGTTTTTTTGGGTGTTTCTGTCCAGGATCAGTTTTCAGAAGGCTTACAAAACCATATTTATATAGATTTAAGTGATATAAGTACATGAACATAGGTTTATGTTATGATGTATGTATGGCATATATATCACATATATATAGGGGAGTAGTTTGTATGGTCAGAAAACTTTGCCCTCATAGATTTGGGATCTACATTCTCCAAATAGCTCATAACTGTGTAGTATATGCCATAAGTCCCTGATAGGGAAACACCCACCTGTGTCCAAATAATTCTTGTGGGGAGCTTGGTACTGGAATATAATCCGCACAACTGTACCAAAACTGTGGCAAGGGTGCCCCAAAGGGCACCAAAATTTCACAGTGGAGGACTTCTGGCTGTCTGAGAGGCTTGATTTAGCGGGAGGCACTAAACTTTGGTTGCTGGTGAAAACTCAATCTCAATCACTTTTCACCAGCCAGTAAGGTTTAGCCTTTCCCCCCAGATCAAGCATTTTAGCTGGGGAATACTAAGTGCACCCCAAGCTTCTTTGTGTACATCAATGAAAAGGGGCACACAACTGTTGCAACACCGTCTTAGATCTTGAGTGCAACACCTGTCACAGGATTTTTACATAGACCAGATAGTTCTCTTTCCTCACAAGTGGAGTAAAGTATAACATTCTCTAAGTCTGCATTCCAATAACAAATGGGTACACCAACAAAGCTGGGGTATCCCTATTTACACCCCATTCTTTAAGGGGTATCCACCTTGCCACCCCAAAATAGTTGGTGTACTGGGATAGAATCTCATGTGGAGCCTGAAAGTTGGGGTACAATCTCCTGTACCCCAAGAAGATTGGTGTGCACAGTGGGGGTACCCCAAAAGCTACTGCAGGTCAGCAGACTTAGACCCCAATTGATAATCTTTTGGGTGCATCACCAAGAACTTGGGGTGGATTTGAGAGCCAACATCAAATCAGTTTTTTTTGTGTACAGAAATGCTCAGCCTTTATTTCTATGTACTTAAGTGCTTTGTATATGTATATTAAGCATGTGTATTCAGTTAGAAAAGAAAAAAAAATCAAGAAAAAAGTGGGGCAGAAGGGGCAAGGGCATTGACCAATTGCAAGGGAGCTTTTAGGAGGAAGCATTTGAGCAGCAACTGGAAGGAGAAGGAGAAGGAGAATGACAGGGAGGGCAATGTTGGCTAGCCCAAGGTCTGTGCGGAGGAGGGCAAGAAGAAGTGGGGGTCATTGACCATTGCATTTGGTGACATGCAGCTTCCACTTACTATTGCCTTGCAGATCAAGCGGACAAAACTGGTGGTTTCAGAGAAAAAATTGACCTGCCTCATCATCTGGGTCATCAAATCCATCCCGCCCCCTGCACTACTTGAACCCTCCCTCACCACCCACGGTCTTTGACAACAACAACAATCAGGACAGGAATTTGGCCAGTCCGGGGCTTTCCAGAGCACAGAAATCTGGACCAAAGCCTAGACAACCAACAGAAGAAAGAGATTTCAGATCTGAAAAGATGGAAGATGAGCAGAGAGGAGAGAAAAAAAAACTTTTAATTACCACTTGAGGCCCAAGTGTCTCTTTTTGATCAAGATTTGGTTCCAGTTAGACTTAGCAGGATGGAGCAAAAATTTGCTGAAGTTGGCAACAGTGGAGGTGAGCACATTAAATCCAAGGCCAGCAGTAGCAGGGAGCCCCAATCCAAAGAGCGTAGTGGGGAAGTTGAGTTGTGTAGAGTGCCTTGAGGGCCTGGTTGAGGGTGTCAAATTTGCTGTACCGCCAATGGATGATCCAGATGCTAGCATTGCTGCTGGTTAGTGTAGAGTCCCCCAACGGGAGCAGAACCAATGGATGTGCGTTTGAAGGTGGTGGAGATAGGACCCCGGAAAGCCCCAACCAAGCCGCCTCATCTAAATTTTGCTAATTCTGGGGTTTGGATACGTGGGAAAATTGGGTTTTTCCCACTTGGACCCGGTTTGGATACGTAGTACATGAGGAGGAGTTTTTGGGAGAAAGGCCTACCGGGGCAAAATTAGAAAAAACAAACCCTTTTTTTGGCTGGGAATCAAACCCAAGACCTACATAATTGGTTTTTCTTTCCAGGCAAGCCCCAAATATACCAGTTACATTAGGAACATCTTGGAAACATAAACCAATTTAGATACATATCCAGTGATTTACATGAGGAGCATTTTGCAAAAAAATGTCCCCCGGATACGTGTTACATGAGGCAGCTTGGTAGGGGCTCTCTGGGGTCCTGTGGAGATCCTTGGCACTGGGCAGCTGCCACAATAGAATTTTCTTGGGTGCAACACCCCAGATATATCTGGGGTGTCAAGCAGCTCACCCCTTTCACTTTATCAATATTTGGGTGCGGGGCACATTCACCCCAGCTACAATGGGGTGCCAGGGCTGTGAGCCCCATAAATTTCACTGGCTTTGGAGTAACTTGTGGCTTACACCAAACTCCATGGGGTGGTGTGTAAATGTACACCCCAAGTTAATTGGGGTACATAGCAGCTGTACCCCTTTTTGGTGTACATGAATTCAAAGCTTGCGGTGCATTTAGCATGTCCCTTTTAGCCAACTGGAATTACTCCAGTGTTGAGTAAACTAATTTGTCCCCAAATGGTTAGCTGATAGGCAGTAACCCACCAATACAAAACATTTATGAGGTGGTTTGGGCTTTTGGCTGTATTTACTATTACTAACAATGATGGGTCAGCAACGCTAGTACATAGTGACTCTGGCCCTCTTGCTAGTATCAAGCTTAACTAAGTCCCTCTGGCAGAGGCGCACCAGATGTACTTATGCGGTATTGGTGATTTAGGACTGAGAGAAATGCCCAAAACCACCATGCCCCAAAAATATTGCTATAGCTCCACAGCCTCCCACAAATCTGTCAGCCTCGAGCGTATTGAGGTGGTACCTCAATACGCCAGAAGGCCACAAAGAGACAGCAGCAAGAGCTAGACCTCTCAAGGGAAGTGCCTATTCCCTTTAGAGACATAAAGCTCTCTTTTGAGATATATAGCCAAGCAAGTATTCTCAAAGCACATTGGTTAGATATCACTTTAGGGAACCTCCTTGGATGGAGGAGTCCCCAGTTCATTTCCCCCAATTCCACGGAAACCAAACCCTACCAAGCCCAAGCTATTACGACTCACCTTGGGATTGTGGATTTTCCAGTTATATTCTCTTCTTTTTGCATCTCCTTCCTCCTCTTTCTTTCCTCAGTCCTATCTTTCTATCTTCCTGTGTTCTGTTCTCTCCTATCCCTTCCCTCTTCCACCTAACTTTGTTGGTGAATTACTCAGTCTTAGTATTAGATACAGCTGTTTAGTATTCAGTGGTGTGTCATGTTAGAGACCACCCCTGACAGAATCCATCTTTATTTCTTGATAATTTGAAAGCTGTGCATCTTTTCTAATTTTTGATGCACTAAAATCAACAGATTTCCTCCAGCTTTGCTCATAATACCATCTTGAAGATGATGGACTGCAAAAGCCAACCCTAAGCTCCTTAAAACAGCATCTCTAGTGAAAATCCATACCTTTCCTTGAGAACAAAAAAAACAACAGAAAATGTGCAGGATTCTTGTGGGAAAATGAATTTGCCCCAGTTCAATCCAAATCCTGAGGGTGCCAATTCAAAAAAAT
Source organism: Puccinia triticina (assembly GCF_026914185.1). Classification (NCBI taxonomy): domain Eukaryota; kingdom Fungi; phylum Basidiomycota; class Pucciniomycetes; order Pucciniales; family Pucciniaceae; genus Puccinia; species Puccinia triticina. The sequence continues at coordinate 4,288,684 of NC_070562.1, forward strand.
AATGCCTTGACTGTCTTAGCCAGCATGAGGTTTGTTTTACTAGTATCTTGAGTTTGGGAGAGAGAAAAATGCACATGAAGGTGGCAGGAGATAGCCAGGCTTCTGATGGTTTTAGGTACAAATGTAAAGGGTGATTACACAAAGACAGCACTGTGTGGGGGCCTTAGAATAGAAAATGAATAATTATTGGCATTTCTTTCAGGCAAATTTCACCAATAAGGCATAAGTCCCTCTTGATAAGTTAAGTTAGGTATTGCCTCCACAACTATTCATAGTGCCTCCACAATTTTTGATAGTGACTCTGCAACTGTTTACCTCCACAGCTGTTAATAGTGCCTCTGCAACTGTTATTAGTGCCCCAATAACTGTTGGTAGTGGTTAGGGTTATCCTGGCAATGTAAACAGCTTTTGAGATTAATTTTCCCAATTTTTGGGAGTATTTTTTCCAAGCCTCTAAAAGTATGTCTTTGCCCAATAGTACGTATGCTCATGCACACCAACCTCTTCAATGAGATTCTTACATCAAGGCAAGGGTGAATTGCTAGACATAATTTTCTTTCACAAATTAGAAGCCAAGTGATCTTAGCACAAAGGGATAATGTGTTTCATTACACTACAGCTTTCCTAAATGGTAAATTTATTTCAAATCACAACTGTACAGCTTTCCCAATTATTAAATTTATTTCACAAAGTTTTAAACCACTCTCAGACATTATTTTTCCTATAAAAGGTGTCCTCTCTTGCCCCTTTATGTATTCTTTTTCCCTCATGCTTGCACTAGTGAATAATGATTGATACTATTCAGAAGACATAGCATCAAACATTGCCCCCCATGAAATATTGTCAGGGCGGGTCTCAATAGTGACGCCGCCGTGAATAGAAACCTTATTTATATCTAAGGTTTGAGCTGTTCTCAGCTGTCACAGCTAAGAGCTGCAGCTTGACTTGGCCGCGCCGGCGCAAGGAGAAAGCCGCGCCTTCTTTGGAAGGGGCTGGTTGAGCGAATACAACCTGGAGCCTTTATGGAAGGCTCGCGAGAAGAGTAGTCCATTCTAGGACGGAGGAGGAAAAGGAAGAGGCCCGACTTAACTAGTCGGAGTTAAGAGTGGAAAGGAGGAAATTGTTGTGACACAGCAGGCTAGAGTGACTCTGAAAGGTAATTGATTACCCCCTTGGCATCCAGGATCTGATCCTGGATGCTGAATATCCCGCTACCAACACTGGGTCGCTACGCTACGCTACGCTATGCTACGCTATGCTACGCTATGCTACGCTATGCTACGCTATGCTACGCTATGCTACGCTATGCTACGCTATGCTACGCTATGCTACGCTATGCTACGCTATGCTACGCTATGCTACGCTATGCTACGCTATGCTACGCTATGCTACGCTATGCTACGCTATGCTACGCTATGCTACGCTATGCTACGCTATGCTACGCTATGCTACGCTATGCTACGCTATGCTACGCTATGCTACGCTATGCTACGCTACGCTATGCTACGCTATGCTACGCTATGCTACGCTATGCTACGCTATGCTACGCTATGCTACGCTATGCTACGCTATGCTACGCTATGCTACGCTATGCTACGCTATGCTACGCTATGCTACGCTATGCTACGCTATGCTACGCTATGCTACGCTATGCTACGCTATGCTACGCTATGCTACGCTATGCTACGCTATGCTACGCTATGCTACGCTATGCTACGCTATGCTACGCTATGCTACGCTATGCTACGCTACGCTATGCTACGCTACGCTACGCTATTTCAGCGCTACACGTTAGCGTAGCGGCAAAAAGCGCCCATCTATTTTGCATAGCGTTAGCGCGCTGTTAGCGCCGCTACGCTGCGCTAATTTTCAGCGGCGCTAACAGCGCGCCAATTCTTTGTTAGCGTTAGCGCGCCGCTACAGTCGCTACGCTACGCTGCGCTGCGCTACAGCGCTTTTAGCGGAAAAAAGCCCTTTTTTCCCGCTAAAGGCGCTGTAGCGCAGCGTAGCGCGCGCTCTTTTGCGCCCTGCATGTGTAGCGTTCGCGCAATTGCGCGCATCTGCGCTAACGCTACGCTATCAGCTAAAATAGCTGCGCACCGCGTGCGCGTAGCGTTAGCGCATATGCGTGCAATTGCGCTAACGCTACGCTAAAAAATAGCGCATTTGCGCTGCGCTACGCTACGCTAACCGCTATGGTTAGCGTAGCGACCCAGTGTTGCCGCTACTGCGGCGAGGTTGAGCATGCGTAGCCCCTTGGGCTACAACACCCCCCCTCTTGCCGTAGTAGCCGTACTACATACAACTAGAACATGGAAGTAGAGAAAACAATTTTGAAAGAACGGCAGAACAATGGATATAAGATGAAGGGAGCAGGCAAGGAAAGAAGAAAAAAATATATACCCCAATCACCCAGCCATTATTTTCTCCCTCAGCGTGGCAAAACTTTCCGGCGGCATGCACTTTGTGAAGATGTCTGCAAGCTGTTCTTTTGTACTGACCCACTCTAGCGCTGTCTTTTTCTGGAATAAAGACTCATTAGTGATATAAAAATCTCGGTCAGTGCGCCTTGTCCTCTTGTTGGATGCATCATCAGTAGACACCTTTATTGCGGATTGGTTATCACAAAATAAGAAACCTACAAAATCCTTCTTTAGGACATCTCAGAGCAGGTGTCTGACCCATAAAGTTTGCCTAGTTGCCACACCCAGAGCCATGTACTCTGCGTGACAGGTCAAAGACGCCACCAATTGCTGGCGTCGCGACACCCAGAGAACGGGGCAGTTCAGAAAGGTGATCAAGACGCCATAGGAGGAATGTGAAAACTCTCCTCCCCACGACACGTCTGCAAAAGTCTTAAGAGGCTTACTGTCAGTACAAGGGAAGAGACATAGCCTTAAATCTTTACTGCCAGCGAGATAGTTTTCCAGGCGCTTAATACCTTTCCAGTGGGTAACCCCCGGTTTTGCCGCAAAACGAGCTAGGTAATTAACCGCAAAGCAAATGTCCGGCCGCGTACCTACTTCCAGGTAGCTAAAAGAGCCGATGTGAGAATGAAAGCTGGTTGGCTGGTGAAGAATGTCCGCTAACCGCCTCCTTCAAGAATATTGATGTCCGGGCTGTGTGATTGTCGGTAACTTGGCTCCGCACTGCTACTTTCCGCTAGCCTTCAGCGCTCCTCTACTGAGCCTGATCTATAGCGTAATAATCCGCAAGTGAATAAAGCTCCGCACGTCGCAAGCACAATAATCCGCAAGTAACTCTCAAATAAGGATAAGAACACAGATAATCTCTCAATAACTCTTGTACGTCCGTAATTGTAAGTACAATGATGATGAGTGTAATCCGTAATACAATAGGATAAAGATAATAATAGTAGGATTCTGAAAAAGAGAGCCGAAAAACCCTTTCCGTCCTCCCCTCCACACACATCGCCGTTCCCACCCGATCCCGCACGTCTGACACTTTCCCGCACTAGTCCGCCTACTCCGCCCGCTATCCCGCTTGTCACTTTCCCAGACTCTGCTCCTCTCCGACGCTTGCCCTCCCACCGTCCTCTGTCTAGCCCCCGTCAGTCGTTCTCTCGCCACCGCCTTCACCCTGGTTCCACCCGCTGATGGAACCCGCTTGAGCTGTCATGGCTCACCCGCTGACGCGCCGCTGCTACCAGTCCACGTGTGTAGTCCCGCCGCAGTCCAGCCCTGTCTTTTTCCGCTCCAATCCGAATAACCAATCCGAAATCCGCAATCCGCAATCCGCAATCCGCAATCCGTGCATTCCAATCTGCGCGTGACTTTCCGTAAGCTTTCCTAGCGTGCCTTCCTGACCTCATCCTCAGTGCTTATGTCACCGGAATGCACCATGCCTGAGCGGCTTTGTGCATTCCCCGCCCGCGCTATCCCCGCGTGGACATTCTACCGCGCTCGCCTATATAAATCACCACACCAATCACAGACAGGTAGCGACCAGAATCCGCTTCAACCCCCTCTTCATCCGTTGTCACATTGAAACCTGTCGGCAGTGGCGTCGTGACCGTTGTTGTCCCATCCCAGTGTTTGTCCAGGATTCCATTCACGTGCTCCCGCTGAAAGAGTTCAAAACATTTATTGGACCTCTTCACATTGAGCCCGACAATTGAATCTAAGCCTCCCGACCACTTTATCTTGAGAATTTCCTTCAGGTCGTGTTCCAGGCGTTTCAGGAGCGCGGGACTTGATGCCGTGACGACACCATTGTCTACATGTAACCACACTACGCCGGCCTCATCCGGATGTCTGAGAATGTACAGACTGTTGTCATACTGGGATGGAGAATACCCAAACTTGTTGAGAACAGCCTTCAAGTGCAGCCACCAGCATCTGGCCGCCTGGCGAGTGCCATAGAGGGCCTTCTTGAGTAGTAGCACATGACCCGGCGGCGTCTTCATTCCCTCCGGCAATTTTACTCAAACTTTCTCGTCAATAGGTGAGTTCAGGTACGCCGCCACAAAGTCAAAGCTTTGAACAGGCCATCCGTAAGCCGCAGCGACCACCATTAAAAGACGCAGTGAAACAAATGTCGCTGTTGGCGCAAATGTTGCGTTGAAATCTTCTCCTTTGACTTGTTTGAAACCCTTTGCAACATATTGCGCCTGGAAGCATATCCCATCAACGTCTGCAGCCGGTTTCGTGGCAAATACCCATCTCCCTCCTAGAGCCTTCTTGTCCTCAGGCTTCAGTTTCAGAACCCACACCCTCATCTCCTCGAGGTTCAACAGTTCGGTGGCAATTGCTTTTGACCAGGACTCCTTCTCCGGAGAGTTCATTGCTTGACGGAAGGTCTTCGGGACTGAGATAGCGTAGAAATGACACAGACTCAGGATCTTATCTACAATTAACTCCTGATTGGTGAATTCAATTTCTTGAGAAAAATTGCCAAGTTGTAACAGATTCATAATGTAAACAACCAAAAGTTTCTCAGATGGCCCCGCTAGTGATAATTGTGGATTGTCTGACTCTGAGATGGCGTTGGCAACTACTTCCCGTGGTAGGTCTTCATCCAGGAACCGGACCATTGCCGACAACACGAAACGCTTTTGATCGGGTATCCAGAACAACCATCCTTTGCTCTGCTCTAAATGCGCTATAACAAGACCTTTGACTGCCCGTTCATCCAGCTTTTTTTGTTTTTCTTGAGGTATATGAATGTATCCCACAATTCCAAATACCCAGAAGCCGTCATATTGAGGTTTCCGTCCAAATAGGCATTCGTATGGTGTCAGATCCTTACTAGCTTTGTTGGGCAGGCAATTGAGAACGTAAGTTGCCCAGAGGAAGGCATAACTCCAAAACTCCTTGGGCAGGGGACTGTCAATGAGGACCGTCCTTCCAGTATCCGCGACGGTCCGGTTGAACCTCTCAATCACTCCGTTTTGGTAGTGATGGTACGGGAGCGCCTTCTCCGCCAGAAAATCAGATAGTTTCTTGTTGGCAAAATCTCCGCCGTTATTGCTCCGGAGTGTTTGGACCCGTTTCCCAATTGCCTGTTCTAGATGATTGATCGTGTCAATGATGTGCTGATTGGCCTCCAATTTCTGTTTGAGAACCTTCACAAAAGCATAGCCCAATGCCATGTCCCGCATCGTGAGCAGGTATCTGCCGCCATCGATTGAATCTACCTGAAAAGGGCCCATCAAATCCGCAACCAGAACATCCAAACGCTCGACTGTCCTAAGGGTAGAAGCTAAAGGGTTAATTTGTGTGCTTTTGCTGATTGCACAAACAGGGCAGTGAATTTTTCCGCTTGGAATCTCATCAGGTAGGCCATTCCCCAATTTTAGCTTAACAACTCTCCTTATGTGTCAGAGACTGGCGTGCCCAAAAACTCTGTGATAGTACAGAAGTTTCTTTTCATCTTTGGTCAGATTGTCTGGCTTCCAAGAAAAGTTAGTTGCCTTTGCCAGCGGTTCTTTGAACACCTCATCTGAGGGGGGCACCTTAGCTTTAGAAGCAAGAACAGAAATTTCATTGTCATCGGTAGCAGAAATAGGATTAGACACAGAGAGTTGGACGGAAGGAAGAGACTGAGGTGGAGAAGCGTGAGTTGGAGTATTGGGGAATAGAGACTGAGATGGAGAAGAAGAAAGAAGACAAGGATGGGAGATCGGTTCCTTTGCCGGTGTGGAAACAGAAAGCAGCATATGGCAGTTGTGGGGTTGAGTAGTTCTTGAGCTATCTGCTCTTATCAGCGGGTAGGGCATACAACACCTGTTTTTTGCGGACTCAAAAACACAATCAAAGAGATGTTCCCCTGTGAAGCGGGAGATATGGAACGTATCTGTGGCGTTGTCATAAGCAACAAGCGCGTTAGCTTTTTGCAGAGCTGCCATTGATATCAATGTGGTTTTAGCCTGCTCACAATACAGGACTTGTTGAATGACAATAACTGAGCCATCAGGCGTCAGGAACTTCAGGGCTCCCACACCCGTGATCGCTGATCCTAGCCCACTGGTAGCTACAGAAAACGCGATAGGTTTTGGGAGAAGCCAAAAATCATGCAATAATGATTTAGAACCTGTAAAACCATGGGATGCCCCAGTATCAAAAATAGCAGTCTCACTCACCAAATCCTCTCCAAGCGCCATCAAATGGAAGCTGAGAGTATCCAGGTTGTCAGGAAGAACATTGACCTCCACCATGTGGGCGGTCACCCCCCGCTTTTGCCGGAGTTGAAACAGCTGCTCCTTGATTGGAGTTGTGATGACCGGCTGCCCAATGATTTGGTTGATACCGCGGGCGATAGTAGTTGGCCAGATTGCGCGCGTGTTCTTGATTCTTGGTGGGGGGGTGGAAGGGCCGTCGAAAATTGGTCCGTGGGAAACGGCTGGAAGCCATTGCTGTGCTGCTTGGGAGATGTCCGTAGATCGTCCCTACAATGGTGCCGATCGCTCTTCCATTGCCTCAACCAGCTTGGCCTGTTGCTGGCCTGTCCGGACAATTCTTCACATAGTGATTCTCGCCCCCGCACTGCCAACACTTGTGCGCTGTCACCACATAGAATTCAAGAGCATCAACCCACTCATCTTCAGCTACTTCTGCCAAGAAAGCAGAGACATCAAAGTCGGTTGTGTTGCTGGTCAAAGTTGCCAGAGCTGTTGGAGGACTGGGTGAGGTAAATGATGGGCTGGGATCTGCTTCTAGTTTGGTGGCGTGTTTGTGTTGGTCCTTGCAGATGTCAAGGGCCAGCATTATTGACTCAAAAGATGGGCATTGGCCTCTCTTGTCATCTTGTACCAGTTGTTTGACTCGCAACTCAAACGCCTTTTTGTAATTGGCGTTTGAGTCCATTACCGCCGCCTGTAGGACAAAGCCTAGGAACAAATTGACACCAACGGCTACATTGATGGAGGTCCACTCGGCGTACAAGGCCTTCAGGTCGGATGCTATACCGGCATTATGTCCGTCGGGATCCATCTTGAATCTTCTGAATTTTTTGTAGATGTTCATCTGCGCCGCCCTTGAAGAAGTCTTGAAATTGGCCACGAGGTTGGTGTACATCACAAAACAGGTTGGAAGAGCTTGCATTTCCGCCACCAAAGACTGGTCGATGCTTGCAATGAGAATAGCTCGGCCGATCTTCTCATACACCACGGGCGCACTTTCTCGAATTGGGACCGTTGGTCCCGCGGCCGAGCTCTTCGACCGTCTCGCCAACCCCTCAGGCGTTGGCAAACTGGTGAGAAACCCCGGTCGGTGGCTCCACGGTGGTCAGACCGTTGGTCAACCGGTTGCTTTGAAACCAAAGACCAAACGGATTGAGCCATGAATTGCCAACGGCTGGTGGCAAATTTGCTTTTGCCAGCACCAAGGCTTGAACTGGGGTCGGCTGCCCCCAGTACATGTAGCCCTCGAGCTAGGCAGCTTTCCAAGCTCACTACACTCGTCCAGTCGCATCGGCAGTGCTTGCAGCCGAGCCACTGGCGGCAACATGCGTACCGGTGCCTTCCAATCGGGTCCCCACCAGGTGACTGTGGCGGCCCGGGCCACCAGGCCTCCGGCGGTGACGGGGTGACCCGGGTACATTTTGCACCCGCTCCGAGGATTACCTCCAACGCCCAGCCAACGGCTTGGATGGCCCAACGTTTACCCAAACATACATGTGTACCAATCTCCAACGGTTGCCGCCGCGGGCAGACGAACCGTCAGAACAACGGCAGCGCATACCTCCAGATGACGTTCTGGTGCGCCCGTGGTGTATGTCAATTTGGTGCACACTTTGAAGAAAAAACGCGCGTCCTTGAGGTTCAAGCGAGCTACCTCCGCCATGTTGCGATACCAGTCGCCGAAGTTCGATCCATACGCCTTAAGGGTGTTGACTGAACGAAACTGGGACTTGGCCGTCTGAATGGCGTGACCAACAAGCTTGCTTTGCCGGAGATGAAATTCAGCCTCTTCAAAGTCTCGGATTTCTTTGGCCAGCTGTTCATCCCTTTGTGAAACTTTTCCTGACACCTCAGGCAACGCGCCTCCTCCGTCTCAACCGGTTCAGCCTCACAGTCATCAAGCTCGAGCTCCAGTCCAAACCAACCCTCACAGCACAGGTAAGCCCGACTCCTATACCAGTCTCGACTGATGATACAGGAGTTGTATGCTAACCAATCCATCCACTGTACCCTCATTTACCGCCTAGGCGAAGCCCACATGCAGGAGGAATACGACCAAACCAGTCAGGGCCTAGATACCGCAACCAACCTGGACCCCTAGTGGGCCAGTGCAGAGCAAAGACAATCGGCGTTCTATCAGAGTAAGCTGACTTATTCACATTGCTATAAAAGGACCAGTGGTTCTGATCCTCTGCTCTTTTGTCGTCGCATTTTCTTTCTCCTCCATCAGCTCCTATCCAGCACTGCTCATCTCTTCCATCTGAAAGATCCCTTAAACAACCGCGACCGCTGCGCTCATCCAACAAACATTGAAATACCCTCTAGCGCTTCTACCACCTTCTCAGACTCAATTCAGTATATTGACGCCCTCGTCCCGGTATCCTGATTATTCTCGACCGTCTTCTTCTATTTTGTTATCTCCTTCTCAAGACCCTCTTCGTGTCATATCCCTATCTCTCTATTCACATCAAAACTCTATTTCTTCTATCAGCTGCCTGTCAGAAGTGCGATCCTGCTCTTAGGTACGGACCAGAGTCCATGTTCTTTTTCTCTTCATCTTTTGAGCTATCATACACTTTGTACATAAGATCTAATGAAATAAATCTCTTAGTCACTTGAATTCTTGCACCCTTTTGTTGTAGCAGGTTGGCCTATGATGTGCAGGAGGAGCAGTGTTAGTTACACGTGGGGGTTGTATCTGCGGGCTGCTTGGTAGTCTTGGATCCATATGCGGTCAATCATCCACTTGGTCTGGGTACCTTGGCATGTTCTGCGGCGCCTTGCCTTTTTGAAGACCCTGTCCTACCGTCGTCTCGGGACTCGGTGGCACTTGATCTAGATTGGATTGAAGGAGTGTGATATCCTCCTCCATCCTGTCCCTGTGAGACACTCATCAATATGCCAGTTTGATGTGGCGGCCGATTTCAATGTTGATTGGCGGTCTTTGGTGGGATCCATTTGGGATTGGTGAAGAAAAAGATGTATGGGAAAGATTGGTCGGAGAGCTGATAAAGGGGAAATGTGAAATGGGGATTGATGATGGGAGATAGGAGAAAAAACAGAAAGATGGGAATGGGAGAGGATTGATGAAGTTATGGAGGGTGTAGAGATGAATATTCAGGATTGGCGAGTAAAGAGAAGTTAAAAACAGAATAAAATATGTCAATGAAATATAGAGTTATTGATATTTGTTATTTTGGGTTCAGAGGGGATATTCGGGGAGATAAGAGGAGTAAAAAAAGAAAAGAAAAAAAAAACGCAGAAGTGAGAGGGTTGGTCCACGTGTCGGAGATGAGATAAAAGATCAAACTTGTCTCCTCCAAAAATCACCAGCATTCAAGACTGGGCCACAGTCTTGTATTCGGTAGGATGGCTAGTCCTCCTAGCCTATGAAAATTTTCAAAGACAAATTCTTACTCTTATAACACCGTCGGAGTCAATTCCGGGAGATTGCTGAAAGCCCGGATTAACCAAACTGATTAGGTTCAGATTTGGCTCAGTGGTTTGATGAGTAATCAACCTTTGTCCTGATGATTAGTCAGTTGGATAAGCAAGCGAGTGAAGCTTGACGGTCGAAAATTGGGAGTATGTCAGAAAGAATGGAGTGTCAAGGGCTCATAACCTGTTGTGACACAGCAGGCTAGAGTGACTCTGAAAGGTAATTGATTACCCCCTTGGCATCCAGGATCTGATCCTGGATGCTGAATATCCCGCTACTGCGGCGAGGTTGAGCATGCGTAGCCCCTTGGGCTACAACAGAAATAAGAAAAGGATCAATAAAAGCCCCAATCGTTGTGTTTTGCGTAATTGGTTGAATGCAACAATGTATGTGGGCGTGGTAACTGATCTGGGGATATTCCTGGTAGGAAAAGTCCCCAGTACCTATAACCCAGCAAGGCTGGGCTGACTGGTGGGCCAATGCTCATTGGTCCGTCTATACTCTGCTTGCCTGGAAGGCTCCCAGGTGTAACTCTCATCACTGCCAGCATATTTGGCTGGGATTAAGTCATCCCAGTTTAACTGGGATGCACTCAACCAATTTAAAATGGGTTGATCTCATCCAATGAAATATAAACCCAAGGGGGGTACCTTGGATTTATATTTCATCAGTTGAGATCAACCAAGTTTGAATTAGTTGAGTTCATCCCAGTTTAACTGGGATAACCTCAACCCAGCCAATTATGCTGGCAGTGCATACTCCCTTGGGGTTGGTACCCAAGTCTAGCAACATGGTGTTCACTCAAGGGCGTTGTACGCCCTCTAGTCCAATAATCTGCTTGGTTTGCGGGCTGCCCAGACTTGTGGTGGCCCGTGGCTTGTTGCCGTCTACGCTGTCTTGACTAGCAGGTGGCTGACAAATATTGTATCATTTCTAAAAATGGATACCCTAAAAATCTGTCTTATTAAATTAAGATCAGGACAACCCCCAGAGTTCTGCCTCATCAAATCTGAATTTGATACTCAAAAATCTGTCTTATTAAATCAAGTACAGGAAATCTCCCAGAAGTACAGAGCACACCTCACATTTCTAAATTAATTCAACTAATCAAATATTGCATGCATTAAAATCCCATAAATTTCATTGCTGAAACCTTTAAAGCTTATTTTAGAAAGATTGAACTACAATAAATAATACATAGTCAATCTCCTAGAGTTTATTTAGGGTCTGCCTTTTTTCACACCAAAAAAATTCCCCTCCGCACACCAAAAAAGGTGTGCACTCCAAAAAACCTTGGAGTACACAGGTTTGCACTCCACAAAACCTTGGAGTGCACAGGTTTGCACTCCAGCTTTTCTTGGAGTGCGCAGGTGTGCACTCCAGCGCTTCTTGGAGTGAACAATTTTCACTCCAGGAAGTGGTGGGGTGTGCAGAAGCACACTGCAGAAAACCTTGGAGTGCACCCTGTCACACTCCCCCCTTGATGGCCACCACAGACCAGCCATCAAGGGTAGACTGGTCATTGGGAGAAAAACAACTCACTCAATGACAGGTGCTGGTCATTGGGAGGAAAAAACCCACTTGATGACCGGTGCTGGTCATTGGGAGGACTCACCTCTCTTGATGACCGGTCCTGATCATTGGGAGGACTCATCCCTCTCAATGACTGGTATAGACCAAGGTTGTTTCCTCCCAATGACTGGTCTATACTGGTCATTGAGAGGTATGAGTCCTACCAATGACCAGCGCCGGTCATCAAGAGAGATGAGTCCTCCAGATGACCAGCACCGGTCATTGAGAGAGATGAGTCTTCCTAATGACCAGCCTATACGGGTCATCAGGATGAGTCCTCCTGATGACCGGTGTGGTGTTCTGTGCCTGTTGCAATGCCAAGAGCATGTATACAGAGGTATTGTAACAGTACAGTTACATATATGTGAAACCCATTACAAGAGGAGGAGATAATCTTACACAACAGTTACAAAATTTACATACATACACTCTTTGGTAGCCACAGCGGATTGGACGGAAGAATACACAACATGGATACAAGGACGAGGGAGGAGGAAGGAAGGAGGAACAGAAAGAGGCTTTGACCCCCAAATCCTGGAAAGGAGGAGTATTCTAGTTGGGTGCAGAGTGCATGGAAGGTGGCTTGGTTACATAGCAACACATTCTGAAGGATATGGAAGGTGGCTTGGGTACATAGCAACGCATGAAATCAGGCAGTGCAATATATGCAGGCAGATAAGGTGTACAAATAGTGTCACTGCAGCATAATTCCCTCATTGTTTGTGTGGCTGTGCAGTACAGGTGTACATATGCTGTGCAACTGAGATTCCCTGCAGCTAAATTCCCTCAAACACATTCCCCTGGAGCTAAAATCCCTCACTCTTCAATATAAAAGAAGCTCTTCTCCCCCCCATAATTTCTCTTTTCACCATCAGCCTACAGAGGTTTGGTCACAGTAGTAGTTTAGTAGTAGTAGTTTGGCAGTAGTAGTATTGAGTAGCGTAGAGTCAGTCAGTCAGTAGAGTGTTAGTGCAGTAGTAGAACCAACAATCAACAACCAACCAACCAACCAACCAACCAACCAACCAACCAACAACCAACCAACCAACCAACCAACAACCAACCAACCAACCAACCAACAACCCATTCTCCTTATTAGCATACTAGTAGTAGTAGTAGTAGTAGAAGTAGTAGTACAAATTATAACATCAACAACAGTAGAGGAACTTCACCATAACAAACCACGTTATCCTTAGTTATAACCGGTCTAAAAACACATTGAATTAGATATTTAGGTCTGATAGAGATTACTATATAAAAGTAAGAGCAATCTTGGAATCTGCCACACTTTCTTAAATATTGATTACAAGACTCTTGGTTATTTGCATAGTACTATTAGAGGGGCAGGTCTTTCAAACCACCCGTAGATTGTAATAGCCTTTCAACCTATCATACAATTTATTTCCCCCTCAAAGGAACTTCGATTACCCATCCATCCCTGGAGTCCTACACCGGTATAGAACAGTCATTGAGAACTCCAAGAGAGCATGGTCAACGAAGTACCTGACCTGCACTCCATGGAACTCAGAGTGCACAGACATGCACCCCAAGAAATGCGGTGTGCACAGACTTTCCTGCCTTTTTGGTGTACGCGGTGGTTTTTTTTGGTGAGAAAAAAGCCAGACCCTTTATTTACAGGAGGGCATCCCTTCAAGCACCCTTGTAATCTGTTATTTTCCTTTACATTTCCCCTCCAAGCTCTGCTTATGCTTGTGTAAGAGTTCCACACCAGAAGAATGCTGGATGTTACTCCCGGGCATCCTTTACAAGAAAAATGAAGTTGCTAAGAAAGCCAGCAGCGCGGAAGCAGCAACTTTGCTACACACAACTGCCTCACAAGACCCTCCAAAAGACAACATATGTCCATCATTCAGCTACCACAAAAATGGGAATGGACATCAACCCCAAACCACAATACTGCATTCTGGAGCAAGCAATCATATTCTCAACTCATTGTCATATTTCACTAAAACCAAACAGGTTTGCATAGCCACAGCAAAAGGTAGCAGATATCCGGTCCCCAACCCGTCTTCTTGATGTGCAATGTCCCTTATAACATCATTAGTCTTGGATTCTGTACAGTGTGAACTGTGTAATGTAGGATGAAGTGGACCACAGACAGTCACAAAAAACAGATCTGAGGGGCTTGAAGGCCCTCAAAAATTTAAAAAAAATTGGAGAGATTCTTCATGATCTTGGGAATCTTTTGTTCCCCCAAAATTTTGCTGCCCCATGGGAAAGGGTGAAGCCAGAAAGGTATGAAAAATTGCATAGTTCTGATTCTGTCAGCATTGAACATAGGGTGTAAGTCTCTCCTTCAGAGGGTCCCTGTAGGACAGTGTCCCCCTCCAATAGAGGGACATAGTTAAGTTAGCGACCCACCCAGATGTCTTTCTTGATGATTGCAGCTGGCCTGATAGCTGGTGGTCCTCTAGCAGGGGATACTTGAGGCCTGTGTGTGCAGCTGGTTGATGTATGATTGGCACTGGTTTCAGCCACTTTTGGAACCACTTTTTTTAAATCTGTATTTAACCAGAAGCCAGTTATAAATAATTGTTACTTAACAAAATGCAATGGAGTGGGGTGATGTCCAAGGAGCCAGGCCTGAAGAACGGCCCGCGCTGCCCGGGCAAAACCCATGATGAATTAGGTTTAGGCGCGCAGGGCGGAGCTGCGGAGTACCGGTACGGCTCGGCGGCCGGAGGGTGGGAGAAGCTTATTCTAACAATTGCCCTACCCAAACCAATACGCCGGAAGCCCAGCTAACACTCACACCAAGCAATAGCAAAACCGGAGAAAATTTGCCCCCACCCACCCACCCAGTTAGGGGTCCCACCCGCCCGGCGGGCTCAGACCTTAGTGTTAGTGAGGCAAGAAGCCTGGGGCTGCAATGCCTTCCCCTGAACGTGGCGCCCTCTTTAGGAGGCCTTCCACGGGCAAAGTGCGGGATGTCCTAAGGACAGCGCACACAACGCCAATAAAAAAGGGGGAGGGGATGCACCTCTCCATCCCATGGCCGGCCAACTTGAGGAGCAGGGCTCCTGGGTTGGCCTAGATAAAGAATTAGGAGCCTTGAAATACCTGGCACATGATAGGCCTAAACCAGAGCAAATATTATTGTTTAGGTCTCCAAAGACCGTGAATCCCTACGGCAGATTGGACTGGGCTTCAAAACAACCGTAAATATATTTTTGAATAAAGTTTCAAATATCGTTTATACTTGGGGCCTTAAGCTCAGATTTATGTACTCAGTCCTCATTTTGAGCCAATCACAGCCCGGAACGGCCCGGCATGACCACCACACCGGAAGAGGTAAAAGCGGAGGGAAGGGTCTTGGCAAAGGAGGTGTCAAATGTCAGTATCCCTTCCTTGCATTCATGACTGGAGGACTTCCTGTCAATCTGGGAACCCAGATTTTTCCAGATTTTGCAGGGAAATCTGGGCTCGATCTTCCCAAATCCTAGATCTGCCTAGATTTCCCTGCAAAATCTGGGAAAATCTGGGTTTCCAGATTGGCGGGAAGTCCTCACTATCCAGCTTCTGATATATAAATAGGGTCAGCCTAAATGCACTCCAAACTTTTACTTCATGCACTCCACATTTTTGGCTTTAGGGGGCCAGCACTCCAAAAAAGTTGGAGTGCCTTGATTTTGTACTCCCAAAACATGGAGTCCCCAGATGGGCACTCCATGTTTCTTGGAGTACACAACTGGGTAATCCAAAATTGACCAAAATAGGGGAGTGCAGCTAGATGCACTCCAAAAAAAATGGAGTGCAAGCCCAAGCACTCCACCTTTTCAGTGAAGGATTTTGGCTTTGCACTCCAGCTAGCAAATACCAAATGGAGTGCATTGGGGTGCACTCCAAGTCTCCTTTTCTTTGGAGTGCCCACAGCAATCACACCTCTCGATGAGGGGACTCACACAACCGGTCATCCAGAGGACTCATACCTCTCAATGACCGGCTCGGACCGGTCATCAGTCACACCTCTTGATGACCGGTGTGTACCGGTCAACGAGGGGAGGTGCTACTCTCGATGACCGGTCTTTACCGGTCATCGAAGGGACTCCCACCTCTCGATGACCGGCGCGGACCGGTCATCAGTCACACCTCCCAATGACGGGCACAGTCCGGTCATCGAGAGGACTCACACCTCTCGATGACCGGTCACCACCGGTCATCGAGAGGACTCACACCTCTCGATAATTGGTCAGACCGGTCATCGAGGGGACTCACACCTCTCGATGACCGGTCATCTCCGGTCATCGAGGTGAGTCACATCCCTCGATGACCGGTCAGACCGGTCATTGAGGGGAATAACACCTCCTCTGGATGACCGGTGTGTACCAGTCATCGAGGGGAGGCGCTACTCTCAATGACCGGTCGGTCTGACCGGTCATCGAGAGGAGATGTTACTCCCCTCGATGACCGGCACAGACCGGTCATCGAGAGATGTGACTCACCTCGATGACCGGTCATCACCGGTCATCAAGTGTTATTACCCTCGATGACCGGCCTGACCGGTCATCGAGTGGCGTGAGCGGTGTGAGCCCTCTCGATGACCGACCGGTCATCGGGAGCATCAAGAGGTGTGAGTCCCTTCGATGACCGGTCTGTGCCGGTCACCGAGGGGAGCAGCACCTCCTCTCGATGACCGGTCAGACCGACCGGTCATTGAGAGTAGCGCCTCCCCTCGATGACTGGTACACACCGGTCATCCAGAGGAGGTGTTATTCCCCTCGATGACCGGTCTGACCGGTCATCGAGGGATGTGACTCACCTTGATGACCGGTCTGACCGGTCATCGAGGGATGTGACTCACCTCGATGACCGGTCTGACCGGTCATCAAGGGATGTGACTCACCTCGATGACCGGTCATCACCGGTCATCGAGAGGTGTTATTACCCTTGATGACCGGTCTGACCGGTCATCGAGAGATGTGACTCACCTCGATGACCGGTGATGACCGGTCATTGAGAGGAGGTGTTATTAGCCTCAATGACCGGTGTGACCGATTATCAAGGTGTGAGTCCCCTCGATGACCGGTCTGTGCCGGTCATCGGGAGGTGTGACTGGTCCGCGCCGGTCATCGAGAGGTGTGAGTCCCCTCGGTGACCGGCACAGACCGGTCATCGAGAGGAGATGTTACTCCCCTTGATGACTGGCACAGACCGGTCATCAAGAGGTGTGATTTCTGTGATTTCCCTCAATGACCGGCGGTCCGGTACAGACTGGTCATTGAGAGGAGATGTTAATCCGCTCAATGCCGGTCTGTACGGGTCATGGATATCAGGAGGATCAAGTGGGGTTTGTTTGTACATAGCCCAGTTGAAGTTGTAGGCACTCCAGCTCTGGCTGGAGTGGCTGGAGTGCACAGTACTGCACTCCCCTTTTGAGGAGGAGAAACATCAGGAATGGAGTGCTGGGGGAATGCACTCCAATCCGATGGAGTGAGACTCATGGGCACTCATTACATTTCCTGGCCACTGAAGTTCTTTGTGGTGCACTCCAAAGAGTCTTGAGTCCCCGGTTCTGCACTCCAATTGACTTGGAGTACTCTAGTCTGTACTCCAACAATCATTGGAGTGCACACTCCATACACTCACTTTTGGAGTGCTTTTGGGATTTTTTTGGAGTGCATTTAGGCTGACCCTATAAATATCTCTTTCCTGCGCGACATTGACACATCACCTCCTCCAGGTCATTGCAAGATCTTGCGAGACAACATCCAAGGTACAGCACTTTCAGAAAAGGATGTCGGTGGCTCCCAAAAACCAAAAAGCAGAGCCTGCAGGTCGTGCATGCGCCTGCATATAAACTGTGGGGCAACTACTGGCTTTGCTTCCTGCCAGGTACCCCCCCCCCCCCCTTCCCCCCAACTGACCGAATATTCATTCTTGTCCACTTCCTGCCAGCCATTCGAATCCAAAAACTCAAATCCCAATTCACCAAAACCTCAACATGTCTAGCTCAAACAATTTTGCCCAGTACTTCGATGCGCCCGCGCCGATCACCATGCCCCATTGGTACCCTCCCCCATCTGAAGCCAAAGGTATTTCAGGTTTACCTAACCCAGCCGACCGCGGCCATCATTCAAGCTTTGCCGGCCACCACAACTTGGACGCCGGCCACCGTATTTCGGGCCCTGCTGGTGCTGCTACCAGGGGCGCTCCGTTAGTCGCCCGCCACCATGATTATCACACCGCCAGTGCAACTGCTCATGGCGCCCCGCGCCATGTCTCAAACGACCCAGCCTACGTTGATTATGGTACCGCCAGACCATCCGGTCAGCTGCCCACCAACACTGGCCACATAGATTTTGGCTATGCCGGTGGTCACCCGACCGGCTACCCAGACGGACTTTGCAGCTACCCAGCCGGCCATGCTGATTTCGCCGCCACCACCCCTGGCGCCGAACGGGCACTCGTTGCTTTGGGTGCTTTGCCCACTGGCCCCGGAGGCCACCTTGCCATTGCACCCGCCACCCCGAGCTACCCCGTCCCTGGTTTTGGTGTTGGCACCCCGGCGCAATTGGGATCGGAGTCCCATTACGAACCCAAGGATGCATTCTATGATCCAGCCGATGAAGAAGAAAAATGGGTGATCACTCCCATTCACATAGCTTACTTAGTCTATATGGAGAAGAAGTTTTCCGACCCGCAGGTGCCCTTGAAATTCATCAGGACGACCACTCACGCCACCCTGACTCCCTGGAAAACTGACATCACCGGATGGGACTTGTACAACTTCAAACGGGGCCTTTCGGCCTACCTGAACTCCCGAAACAACATGCTCGAGTTCATGATTGAGGCGGAGGCGGGCGGTTTGCTAAAATGGGTTGGTTATATCATGAACAACAATGTATATCCGAAGTCTTGCCCAATCACCCTTGATACCGAGGACGCCTTCACCTTATTTGCCGCGCGGGCCGAAAAGGTTCACAAGTCACCCTGTCATGTCTCGGTCTCCATGGCCAATCCAGAGAAGGGCAAGAAGGACGAGGCCACTGTAAGCTGCTTGATTGATTTATATTTGGATAACTCTGGCAAACAGTTGCTGATTGGGTTGCTTGCACTTAGAATACCGAGTGCAACAATATTCTACGAATGCAGTATGGGACTGCTGAAGAGCGGAAAGAAGCGGAGCATTTAATGCGGCTCAAAGAAGTCAATGTAAGTCTTATTTGATCATTGCTTTGGGGGCCATTTCTGATATGGTTTGACCTGCAGCCCAAGGCGGTCTCGGTGTCCAACAGGCAGAAAATCTGCATGCAGATCCGGGAATTGTGCCTGCAGCATCCGAATTTGGCCGCGGAGGGCCTCACTTTTACCTGCCAAGATAATCCAATGTTGTACATGGTTATTGGCAACGATCACATTTGGAACTGGACCAACGCGCTGGAGCAAGGGGATGCAGGAGTCGACCTGACCCATCCGCCGGAGGAGGAGGACGACCCAATATTTATCTGGCTGGATAAGAAAACCAACCAGCCTCGACCCCTGAGATGAGCTCTGCGGAATGCTGCCACACAAACCGGTCAACGTGGTGGCCGAGGTGGTGGCAGGATTGCCCCGACCCCATCAGGTCAATCTCACAGCTCCTTCCAAACTCCTCCACCGGCGTCCAGCTCCTTCCGAACTCCACCGGCGTCCCGCCAATCACCCCTTTCCGTATCTTCGTCATTGTCATCTGTCCCTCCAACGTCATCCCCACTTTCGTGGGTGTCTTCGGTTCCTCCATCCTCCTCAATGGGAGGATGGGTTTCTAATACTAGTCCCGGTCCCGGTTGTCACAAAAACCCGCGATTGGAATTGGTATCCCCCTCCCAATGTAGCACCGCTTGCGAGTGGTGTCAAGAGCCCCTCCCCCTCCTCCCAGTCCTTGGTGTCGAACATTTGGGCACTTTAGACCAGTACCTTGGCATCTGCCAAATCGGCATACATGACCATCATACCCGGATCCTCATCGAGCACTACAAGATAACGCACTGGACGTATTTTCGCCGCGTCCATCCGGATACACTACTCATGTTGAAGTTTTCCGAAGGGCCTGCTCAACAGTTGTGTGATGGCATGGCCCTATGGGTTGCCACCCTCCAGAAGAACAGGCGAGAAATCGAAAACGAAGTCAAATATGCCTCCAATAGATAGTCACACCATATTGTCTGCCGTTGTTTTCTTCTTTATTATTTTACCCTCCAATCTCTTGTTGTTTTCTTCTTTATTATTTTACCCTCCAATCTCTTGTTGTTTTCTTCTTTATTATTTTACCCTCCAAACTCCTATTTTTATTGGTATCCTATACATAGTTTGTTGTTATTTATTGTTGTCGCTGTGAGATGGAGTTAATTACATAGTCTAGCCAGTCTTTGATAGAAACAAACAAGCAATCAAAAGTAAATGTGATGCCTGAATAATGAGTTCAAGTGAGGTTCTTCCGACGTTCTTGGGCCTCAACCACTGCAAGAAAAACTCTAGAAACTGCTTGCAGTTGAGATGCAAGAGCTCAAGGCAAGCTATGCCTCATGCAAGAGTCAAGCACTGGTTGATTACATGCAAATTGCATAATTTATGCAAGAGTTAGTCTAATCTCCAAAAACTGAGTACAGGCTCCAAAATACTGAGTTTATACCTGTGCAAATTCCCCTTTCATGTGCACATACCCCTCTCATGTGCACATACCCCTTTCATGTGCACATATCCCTTTTTATGCATTCACCCCTTTCATAATGTGTCCATACCCCTTTATGTGCACATACCCCTTTCATGAGCGTATATCCCTTTCATATGCATGTATCACTTTCACAATGTGTACATACCCCTTTCATCATGCGTTCATGAAGCTTTCATGTTTACATGTCCCCTTTGAGTTTTTTACATCCCTTTCAATACCCCTTTCATCATTCAGGTTTACATACCCCTTTGACCAGTCGTTGAAATTGTCGCAGTAGGACAATTGGAAGTCATCATCAAAGTCCATATCCTCGCAGCCAGGGATGATGGCATTCCAGAAGACCAGCTGTCCTACCCGGCCCATCGAGTTGAAGGAGTCCATGAGAACCAACCCAGCCCCAGGTGAGATTTCGTCGCATGTGGCCGCCACGTCCACAACAAAGTCCTCAAACTGTGTCTCTTTCGCTACTACATCTAGCGTCACTGCATGTGGCAAAAATACTCGGGTCCACCATGGCCCTTGTCCAGTTGAATTAGGGATGTAAATATCTAATGATGTGTTGATTGTGCATTGGTGTCCCTACATTAAGAATTAATCAATATGGCTGAATGATCTGCGCAATCAAACGCCCTGTTAATCATTAACATGCCGCTATGATGGTCATACCATCCTCATTTTCCAGAATTGGAGAACGGGTGCGGAACTGAGGCGGCATTGCTATTGAGCGGTTGGGAGTTTGGCGGCAACATCCTACAAGCAATGGCCCTATATATTTCATGTTATGACTGATCAGCAGCTGCTCTCGTCCCGAGGCTACCAAGCAGGAGATCCTCAGATCCAACAGCTGATTGATTAACAGATCTATTGCCTTGATCAGTTCACTCACTTAACCCACAAAAAATCACACAAATAAAGGCAAAGTAAATTGAAACAAAATAATATACAAGAAAGGACCAGGTAAAGTAAAAATAACATAATATATACAAGGAGTAACAGTAAATTTGAATAATGAAATACCATCTAAAAAGACAAGTGCCCGCAATCGAGGTACAGAGATCACATTAAGTTGGGGGTCGCCAACGTGCGCAGGTAATTGCTGATGATGTCGGCATTGCATGCCTTTCCAGTTAAAACCAGATCCCGTTTGAGATGCATCTTGAGGACCGCAAACAGCTTCTCAATTGGATTAAAGTCTGGTGAGTAAGGTGGGAGGTAAATTACTACCACTCGTAAATTGTTGCATATCTTCTGAATTGTCCTATGGTGTATTTTTGCGTTATCGAGGATGAGGACGCTATTTTTCGCAGGAAACGGAGACATCGTCGGTATCTGATCATTTTATTAGTTGTAATCAAAGCCACATGAGTATCAATACATATGTCAAGTAGATAAACAAAATACAAACATACCAATATATTAACGGATGTACTTCGCGCACTGCGAAAAACTCGTCGCGCACTGCAGGGGGCGTCCACTCGACGTCCCGGCCACAGTGCGCGGAAGCTCAAAATGCTTCGCGCACTGCAAATGAAAAGCTTGAAATTCTCGTTTTTTTTTCTGCCAGCCGACAGAGGGGATTTTTCTTTCCCCTCCTCCATTTTCTTGGGGTATTTGGACCCCCCAGCATGACATAAAAAAAGGATGATAAAAAAATACAAAAAATAAGCGGAGCGCCTCCCCGGGGCGCACCCCCCGGGGATTCTTAACCTGCTAAAAAGCCATGGATCGGGTACCCAGCCCCTCGAAAACAGAGTTCAAGGGGCAGAAGTACATACCCCATGACTTCGCCGTGCGGATGGCCGGCACAGGCTGGTCCCGGAGCGGAGTACATGCACACTCCCCCGATGACCGGCCAGCACGCACGTGGAGTGCAAATCACCGGTCATCAAGGGGATTACGCACTCCTCTTGATGACCGGAACGGTCCCGCTTATCGAGAGGAGTAAACACACCTCTTGATGACCAGAACAGTCCCGGTCATCGAGAGACTAAGCATTCCGCTTGATGACCGGAACAGTCCCGGTCATCGAGAGCAATTGATCCCCTCGATGAACGGAACGGACCCGGACATCAAGAGGAGGAACACTCTTGATGACCGGGTCTGTTCCAGCCGTCAAGGGGAGTGTTTACTCCTCTCGACGACTGGAACAGACCCGGTCACGGTCATCGAGAGGAGTAAACACTGCTCCTCTCGACGACTGGAACAGACCCGGTCACGGTCATCGAGAGGAGTAAACACTGCTCCTCTCAACGACTGAAACAGACCCGGTCATTGAGAGTGTTCCTCCTCTTGATGGCCGGGTCCGTTTCATTCATTGAGGGGATTAAGTGCTCCTCTCAATGACCGGAGCAAACCGTTCATCAATCCTCTCCTTGAACAGTTTGCTCCGGTCATTGAGGGAGTGTTTCTCTACTTGGTGACCGCAGCAGACTCGGTCATCAAGATGATTATTTTCTCAATGCCCGGGTTTGTTCCGGTCATCAAGTGGTGTATTTAATCCTCTCGATAACCGGGACCGTTCCGGTCATCAAGAGATGTGTTTACTCCTCTCAATAAGCGGGACCGTTCCGGTCATCAAGAGGAGTGCGTAATCCCCTTGATGACCGGTGATTTGCACTCCACGTGCGTGCTGGCCGGTCATCGGGGGAGTGTGCATGTACTCCGCTCCGGGACCAGCCTGTGCCGGCCATCCGCACGGCGAAGTCATGGGGTATGTACTTCTGCCCCTTGAACTCTGTTTTCGAGGGGCTGGGTACCCGATCCATGGCTTTTTAGCAGGTTAAGAATCCCCGGGGGGTGCGCCCCGCTTATTTTTTGTATTTTTTTATCATCCTTTTTTTATGTCATGCTGGGGGGTCCAAATACCCCAAGAAAATGGAGGAGGGGCAAGAAAGATCCCCTCTGCCGGCTGGCAGAAAAAAAAATGAGAATTTCATGGTTTATTTTCTGCAGTGCGCGAAGCGTTTTGAGCTTCCGCGCACTGTGGCCGGGACGTCAAGTGGACGCCCCCTGCAGTGCGCGACAAGTTTTTTGCAGTGCGCGAAGTACATCCGTATATTAATCAGGAAAAACTCAAAGTCCAGGCGAGTGATTGAACCCTCCTGTATGATGCTGCCCAAGACACCAAAATCTAGAGATATCGCCGGCAGGACACTGTATCGTGTTGAGTTGCGGACCTTGCAAATCCATTTTGAGCAAAATCCCTTTTTTGTCCAGCAAAATCGACGCTGCTGTACCTCCAAGCAGACCGCACTTTCATCTGGAGAGAGAAGAGAAGAAATGAAATTCAGATTGATCAGTGTTGGAAAAGAGGGCCATCAAAAACAAAAAACAACTCACCAGTAAAGACAAGGTAGTCGGCGGGTAGTCTGCCTAAATCCAAGCAAAACTGAGCTTGCTTGACCGGACATTGAGCTGGGTTGACGGTGCGTGCAACTACACGCGAAAGACCCAACCTCGTGGTTAACTCCCGGTGAATAGTAGTGATACAGACGTCAATCCCTTCTTGAGCCAAACCGGATTGAATTTCATCAAGATACATAGTTGGATCGCCCAGTATCATCTCCCATACAAACTCGCTTTGCTCGGGAGAGAGCCGGAGAGGTCGACCGCGCGCTAGGTATTCAGATGGATCCCGCACAACCGCTTGAGTCAAGATGAAGAGCGCCTTCCACCATTCAAATGATTGAGTAGATATTTGATAGCCAATTGTAAGGTTGATTTGCTTGGGGGTATATCCTTTCATCAGCAGGTGTACGCAAACGGCCTTGATTTCTGGTGCATACGTAACAAATCCCATGGCGACGGTGGGTTGAGATGGATTGGGATTTGAATGGCTGGCCGGAAGTGGACAAGAATGAATATTTGGTTGGTTGGTGGCAGCGGTTGGGGGGAAGGGGGGGGTACCTGGCAGAAAGCAAAGCCAGTAGTTGATGGCTCATTTGCGTATGGGAGCCGGCCGGGGCTGGATTTTCAGGATTGCAAATAGTGTCCGATATCTGCAGCCCCACAGTTCATATGCAGGCACATGCACGACCTGCAGGCTCTGCTTTTTGGGAGCCACCGACATCCTTTTCCGAAAGTGCTGTATCACAAAACCCGCCATTTGTCAACTTGCCCGTTGAGGAGGCGTCGAACGTATCTCTGGCTTGATTTACGAATAAGAAACTTGTGGAGCTCTCAAGGTGAGAGATTGGCTCAGTTTGGTCCCTCATCGGATCCTACACCACGGGTGAAGATTCAAAGTTTCCATCCAGAAAATTTACTGGATGGTAGGAAAAACCAAAAACCAATTGGAATCGTTCCGGTATGGTTGAAGGACCGAAAACCAATCGGAATGCTTCTGGTATGGTCAAAGGACCGGAACCATTCCGATCACAATTCGGGTAGCGTCCAAAATGGAACGAAGTCAAAATTGATTCAACTTCATTCCAGGAAACAGACGAACTTAGCACAAGTCCCTCGCCTGCCGGGGGGCAGGGGCGCGAAGCGCCTTGCACGAAGTGCGACCTCCCGTCAGGGAGGGACTTGCGTGCAATCCACGATTCCTGGCGTGAGAGCCCCGCGTGCAGTTGGTGTTTTTTGCAGGTGGCCAACTTTGTGCCCCCAAATCCCCCACTTCCCAGAGGGCATGTTGCCCGCCTCTTGAACCGGTGAAAGACCTGCATCTCCTCTTCAAATTGGTGGTAGGCCTGCCACCATTGCCCTCCTCCCATGAGCTGGAGATTGGCTCAAAGGATCTCACTTTCCGAGAATCCTTTGAGATGACTAATAGAGTTGTACAGTTCTGTACAGTGAATCTCACTCCCTACACGGCCACTTTTCCTCCATGATTGGAAATTTCAACCGGGAGGATCAGGCCTTATATTGGGAGCTACAAGGCTCAAATTGCATCAAAAGAAGCGCAATACCGAGCACTCCTTAAGTTCCGAGGGGCGACTTCAACAGATGAACGGTTGATTTTTAAAAAAGGAAAATGTGAAAAAAAGCCTAATACAGGCGGATATTCCTGGGGCTCTCAGGCCAGGTACAGGTTTTTCCAGGTAAGCCTCTCTGTGAGACAGAGACCCTGCGGGGCTCTCACAGTGAGGCTTTGTTAAGCTTGGGAAACAGACCAATCCGGTTTTTTTCCTGGATTTTCCCCGGAATATTTCCAAATATGGCTGACCACACCTCACAGAAGCATGCTCCTATATATAAAGGGGCAGGCTAAATCCACACCAAAAAATTACTTCATCCACTCCAAAAATGGAGTGAACAGTAGTCCACTCCAACTTTCATTGGAGTGAACCATAGTCTACTCCAAATTTTGTTGGAGTGAACAAAATTACACTCCAAAAAAGCCTGTTTTTTGGAGTGTACCCATGATGCACTCCAAAAATTTTGGAGAGAACCCAATTCCACTCCAAAAATATTTTTTCCAAAGTAAAATGATTCATTTTTTTGGAGTGCACAGACGTTCACTCCAAATTTATTGGAGTGGTTTTCCACAATATTCTAGTGAAAGAATTCAGAGTTCTCAAAGAGGAACAAAACCTTATGTCAGCATCATATCTAAGTTTATTAAAACCACAGATTCACAAAAAAAAAAGTCAAGGGTTTCCCCTGTACATGAGTTTTTTCAGAAACACAAAAGAGGTTTTCCCTACAAGCTAAAGAGAAAGCCAAAACAAAGTAACAATTTCAAAATTTCTAATGTACATGATGAAAAGCAACAGATTTAACGAACTCCCAGCCTGTGACATGCCACAGGTGAAAAGAGACCGGTGTTAACCCGCTCAGCCTGGCGCAAGTGCGTGGGGCAAAAGTCGGGGCTGAGGACATCAACCCGCGCAAGTGCAACGGGGGATGCCCTGAGGAAGTTTCACCATTGCTTTGAGGGACAGATATTTATATCCTTGCCACGGCCTCCAAACGCTTTGACTCCACTGACTGTTGTCAAGTACACCATGAATCACCCCCACCGCCACGGTCAACCATCTCATTCAACACCCAATTTCACCATCGCTCTGACAACCGACTAAGCTCCGACAAGACTGCCTTTGGCATACAGTTGATAATATCACCTTTGAGTTGGATACATACAACTATCTCCACGGTCGTGGTGTTTTCACCGTAACACAACCTGATTGCCTCCCAGTCCCACGACGGGTCTGCTCTGACTACCTCAGTGTGTAAATATGTATCATTTGTCTGAACTTTGACAAAAGACCTTTGCATGAATTACTGCAGTAAAATGAAACACTTCACCCTAACACTCCTTGTAACTTGTTTTGTAGGCATCTCACCAGGTGTAAACTTGTCCTGCTCGATCCGCCCCTCAAGAGTCTGTCGAGGCCCATGACCCCTCCAACATCTGGTCGCTTGAACCTATACCACATTGCAGCATCTCTCAGAGATCATGTCTTTGGTTCTCGGTGCTCTTCCCTCCTTCATCAGAAGAGAAAAAATGGACTCGTTGCATCAAGGGCTGGGAGAGATTGCGGACGAGTCACCAGGTGCTTGGGATCAACAATTCAAATTTCAACCCGTGATGAAAATAGCAATCGCCGGCACAGGTGGTCTATGACTTGCGGCAGGGAGTCTTACCTGCGTCCTCTTCGTCAATTTCTACTCTGTCTCCTTGCTCAATACGCCTGGCCTTCTTGGCCTTCAATCTGAGGACGCCTTCGAAGACAGCCTCTCCAATGCAAGCGGCGCCCGCGACCATTTCCCTCTGCCACCAGTTCCAAATCGGTCCCTCCCGCCGTTCTCATCAAGATATCTCACCGGGTATCAAGCAAATTTCTAGCGCTCCTTCGACCACCCGCTTAGTATCCCCACGAAAAACCAACCCAACTCATCAATATGGGCTCGGGTCGTCTGCCGCCGGCCTTGCCACTGAGGAGGACATTAGCCTTCTCTTGGCTGTACAGCTTTTGCGTGATCTCTCTCGGTCCCTGCGGACACCAAGCTGTGCTGAAATTCGCTGCCAACACCGGAGCCCAGGCTATTGCCGGCTGTCTCACCTGTCGGTATCCATCTGACTTTCCTCCTCCCCCTCAAAGTCTAGCTGATTGAAACGATGTCTCTGTAAATCACAGCTTGTAACTTCACCAATTACATCATCGGATCCTCCAAGGAACCCCGCCATACATCAACATTCCTGTGACCGGGCTTTTTGACACTGATGTCTCATTGACCTTTGTCAATGTTGTGATCCCAATCAAAAACAAGGAAAAGCACTCGGTCGGATTGAACTGGTCGCTCTTATGCCAAGAGTTCTTTGATCTCCGAGGGACCGCTGCCGCTGAAGCCACAATTGATTGGGGTCAGTGTCGCAAGGACTTTGGTATCTCTTGACAGGCAGGCAATATATTTCTTACTAATTCAAACCCTTATCTGTGCAAATTTTTTTAGCTTCCACTGACACCGGTGACACGCAGTGGAGCGCCTCAGCTTCCGCTGGTGAAGCCTTGGTCAGCATGCACAACTTTCTCATCCTCCCCTGGCTCTGAAAGTGATTGGTCGGATTCCTTGCACGCAGGGCTGTTAAAAAACTTAACAACCCGGACCTTATAATATCACCACTAATAAATTAATGTTTTCCCCATGTTGTCCCTGCACAAATGGAATTATTATCGAGGAAAATGTACCACACAGGATCTTGATGATGATTGAAGCTCAAATTTCAGGGGAGAGGAGATGTTAATTTGTGAACCCCTGGAAGTGTGGTGGCGTAGCTGCCTTGAACTCTAGTGTGTATTTAAAATACATCTAAAATGATGTATGTACAATTCTTTCAGTTTCTACAATAGGGGGTTTCAAAGTAGACCCGCGCGTGCATGCAGGTCACTTTGCATAACCCAGTTTTGCGGGGAGACTGCAAGTTGATGTTCAACATTTGAGTTGAATGCCGGCTTGCCTTGCCTTGCAAGTGGCATGCGCGGGTCTACTTTGAATCCCGCTAATGACTAAAACCTTCACCAGAAATAAATTAGGAGGGATTCAATTAGGTTGATTCATGTAACCTGCATACTACTGCTATAAATTTTTCTTGGTACTCCATCCCAAGAACTTGGAATATACATTTTTCAAAGTTACAAGTTTCAATTATACAGATTCCAAATTGCATTTTTTTAAAATTTGAGAAGCCTTAATCCACTCCAATAAATTTGGAGTAAACATCTGTGCACTCCAAAAAAAAAA
This sequence comes from Puccinia triticina, assembly GCF_026914185.1. Taxonomy (NCBI): domain Eukaryota; kingdom Fungi; phylum Basidiomycota; class Pucciniomycetes; order Pucciniales; family Pucciniaceae; genus Puccinia; species Puccinia triticina. The sequence continues at coordinate 4,317,196 of NC_070562.1, forward strand.
AAAATGAAAAAATCTCCCTTGAAAAAATATTTTTGGAGTGGAATTGGGTTCACTCCAAAATTTTTGGAGTGCATCATGGGTACACTCCAAAAAACAGGCTTTTTTGGAGTGAAATTTTGTTCACTCCAACAAAATTTGGAGTAGGCTATGGTTCACTCCAATGAAAGTTGGAGTGGACTACTGTTCACTCCATTTTTGGAGTGGATGAAGTAATTTTTTGGTGTGGATTTAGCCTGCCCCTATATAAAACAGTGCCCCCATACCTGTCAGGCTTGGTGCTGCCAAGAGCAAGGGTGCTCTTCTAGCTACGCCGGCGACAGAGCACAGTACAGTAGCGCGCGCAGCAAAAGCGCGGTAAAAAGTGTGAAATCGCTTAAAAAGCTATTTCTAATGAACCAAAAAAATAGATTAACGGAGGGGCCAGGGGCGCCTGGGGTTTTTTAGTGCCCTCCGCAGTTCTTACAGGGCCTACGCACTGGATGCGCAGGGGTGTTTGTAGCCTGTGACGTCTGGGGCCCTTAACAAGGGGGTATTTGCGCGTCAAAACGCTCCCAGGAGATATAAAGGGATGGAAATCCCGGTAGAAAGGAAAAAAACACGGACTTACTTGTAAAAGGAAGTCCGCGGCAAAAAAACACAAGCGATCCGATAAAAACCAAAGTCAAGGCGAAGGCAGGCTGGCGTACTGGTCGGTAGGACGAGTGGCGAGACTGGCTTAGGCGTCGAGCTGGTTATGAAAGGTATCTGATTCGCCCAAAGGCCCTCAATTATATATTTGAGCTACAACCGGTAGGGTTGTAGCTCTTATTGCAAATACTTCCTCGGTTTCTTGGCCGGAGGAAGTAGTGCTTCTTTCAAGGGTGACAGGAGTGAAGGGGGATTCTACTAGTCCCTTCGCTCCCGTTCACTTTATTTGTTATTTGATCCTTTTGCTATTCCTCGGCTTGAGGAATAGCGTGGTTCGTGTTCCATTATCGGCCGGGGGAGGAGGAGTAGTATAATTCTGTTTCTCTCCTCCCCGACCAAAGTGCTTCTATTTCTTGTAGAGACTACTCTCTGTTTAGTAGTCTCTTGAGAGTGTCTGACGACCCGTTCTCTTGGCTTGAGAACGGGTTTGAACTAATATTCTTTCTCCTGCCGATTCTTCGGCCGGAGCTTTATTTTCCTTACTTGTCTAAGGAATCTTTATTATTATGTGCGCGGCGCTCCGCGCCGCAGCTAGGTCTTTTTACAAGAAAGAAGTATATTTTGTACGTGGCGCTCTGCGCCGCTATTATTACATACAATTTTTGTAATACTACAATAGTTAGCCAGGCTCTAACTTATTATAGTAGCCCGGCTGACATTCCCTCTCACCAAGACAAGTTACTCGTAACTTAGCTGAGCTTATTTACGTTTAGAAACTCTGTAGTTACGCAGGTGAATTGCTCCATCCGGAATATTATTCTCAGGTAGCCATTCATCTTTATCTGCTGACTGGTTTCTGTATCTTCCTAGGTATAATCTTGTATCTTTACCTAAAACTCTCTCTTTTTTATCTTTGAGGATTTTATGTACTTTAAGTTGCTCTTTTGTAGGTGGCTCCTCTATTGGTATGGGCAGAGGTTTGGGGGCTGGTTCATTTTCTCTGTGAACATATCTTTTTATGAGGCTCACCGGAAACACGGGATGTTTCCTGCTGAATTCCTCTGTAAGGATTACCTCCACTGCATTTTTACCGTGTAAGTTTTTGATTACAAATGGTCCTACAAAGGCGGGTTTGAGTTTTCTACAACCGCCCAGATTGTTAAAATTTACCGTTGAAAGAAGTACTTTATCTCCTATGCGGAATTCTGGTTCTTTGTGACTCTTGTCCCACCGCATCTTACTGTACTCAGCCGCTTTTTGAACGCATTTAGCAGCATGTTTATTTGCAGCTTCCAGCATCTGTTTAAAGTCTAAAGCTGTAGGATGTGCTAGTGGCAATTTGTCATTAAGAGTATCTTTAGGTAGTCTGGGAATCCAACCACTTTCTAAGATATACGGCGCTTCTTTAGTAGTAGAGTGTTTACTACTATTGTAGGCCATTTCTAGGGCGGGGATTAAATTAACCCAGTCATGTGTATACCCGTCACTATTTTTAAATTCTAGCCCAAAGGCGCAAAACCTTTGTAGAAGATCTTCTAGTGTCTGGATCATTCTTTCTGCTAGTCCATCCGTTTGTGGATGATACGCGGTTGAGAAGGCTAATTTGGTACCCAACATATCATGAAGATTTCTCCAGAATTCTGACGTAAATTTTGGATCTCTGTTGCTGATAATAATTTTTGGGATACCCACATCAGCCATGATTCTGTTCCAGAATAAAATAGCTACCTCCATATCGGTATCATCTTTGTGATGTGGTATAAACCTAGCTCTCCTAGAAAATCTATCTACTACCACCAGGACAGAGTTATAAGAGAAGGCTCCTCCCGGTGGTAGTCCTGTCACGAAGTCCATGTTAATGATTTCCCACCTAGTCTTGGGTTCTGCTATTGTCTGCAATAATCCAAATCTTTTTCCAGTCTGCTTATTGGCTTTTTGGCATGTTTCACAGGATTTGACATATTCTTTAGTTTGATTTTTCCAATCAACCCGCCAGGCTGTCTGTTTAATCCGTTCCAAGGTTCTATCCTTGGAGAAGTGACCTCCTCCAGCATTGTCATGGCATTCATGCAGCATATTCTTAATGTGATTTTGTTTACTCAGGACTATCACACTGGAATGTCTATGTCTAAAGTATATTATGCCATCTAACAGAGTAAACTGTCCTGCCTTGTATGGGGTTGATAGGTATTCTGGTAAGCTAGCAATCAATTCTGGAGCACTGTTTTCATTATCCAAAATATTGATCAACTTGAGAAGTTCCAAATCTTCATTGTAGCTGATTCTGACTTCTTCAAAGAATGCATTGTCAATTTCACATACATGGATGCCTAAAATGGGGAATACATCCTCATCTTCTGGATCATAGGCAGGATTATCTGGTGTATTAGGCAAAGCCCACCTACTCAATCCATCGGCATTAGTATGCTTGGCGCCAGCTCTATGGATAATGGTCATATGTCCTCTGTACTGTTGTATTGCAATCTGCCATCTGAGCATGTGACAGTTAGGTGTCTTCATGTTCATTAGAGTCCGTACTGCTATACAATCTTTAACTAAAATGATTTTACAACCTTCCAGGTAATAATGTAGTTTCTCCAAGGCCCATACAAGACATAAACATTCCATTTGACTGGCTCCATATCTCATTTCCGTTTTCCGGACTTGTCTAGAAATAAACAGAACTGGTTTTTCCACTGGAATTCCATCAATTACAAATTCCTGATGTAAAGCCACTCCTATGCCTTCAAAGCAAGCATCTATGTACAGTATAAATGGCAAAGAGTAGTCCAGTTGCGCTAGTACGGGGGCTGTAGTAATGAGCCTTTTTAATTGTTCATATTGCTCTACTCTCCCGTATGTCATCTCAAAGAAGACGTCTTTGCTACATAACTCGTATAGGCTTTTTGAGATGTTTGCAAATTTAGGTATATGCTGTCTGTAATAACTACAGAATCCTAGAAATGACTGCATTTCTGTCATTGTCTGCGGCATGGGTTTAAGCAGAACTGCGGCTACTCTGTTCTGATCTATGGCTAGAGATAATCCGGAAACTATATGACCTAAAGCCTTGAGTTCTTGAAAACCAAAATTTCATTTCTTGATTGACATTTTCAAGCCTGCTGTAATGGCTGTACGGAGGACCAGACTTATTTTTTCTAAATGATCCTCCCAGTTGGTAGAATATATGATAATGTCATCTATGTATATCATCATCCAACTTTGTCTAATAAAGGATCCAAATATTGTGTCCATCATACGCTGGAAGGGCGAAGGAGCATTTTTGATACCAAATGGCATTCTCAAATATTCATAAACTCCTAGGTGACAGATTATACGCATAAATTGTCTGCTTTCCTCTTTAATGGGTATTTGATGGAATCCTTTAAGTACGTCCATTGTGGTAATGTATTTAGCTTTCGCTAGATTATGCAGTGAATGATCTATCCTTGGTATAGGATAATTATCTGCCTTGGTGTAATTATTGAGGGCTCGGAAGTCTCCTACCATACGGGACTTTTTGTTATGCCATGCTATAATCACTGGCGTAGTTATTTCCACTTGTTCATTGTGGCCTACTTTTCTCAGGACTTTAAGCTCTAATAGTTCTTTGATGTGAATTTCTAAAGCTTCACAAGACTTGGGGCTCAAAGGATAAGCTGCTCTCCGTAACGCAGGAGGGTAAGGGGGTTGACACGTAAGTTCTATTTCAATATTGTGTCCTGAGATATTCCCTATGGGTTCTTCTTTTGTACAGAAAGCTTCTTCATGCTCAAAGCAGACTTCTAACACAGCTGATTGTTGCTCCGCGGTCCGGTTACTACTAATGGCAGCTTGAGACATATAATCTTGTCGGAATTTCCTCAATTCTTTGTCTCCATGGTCTTGTCTCGGAGAGTTCTGAAAGCTGATGTTACATATCTCAAACTTTTGTTTCCGTTCACCACCTATTGTGTAGTAACTGCTTTTACTTTTGATTACATCTATTCCGTACAAGCAGAATGTATCATTTCGAATGATGAGGTACTCACACACGGCATCTTCTAGAACTACAAATTCAACGTTTAGTCTCAAAGATCCTTTTGTGTGCAGGAAAATAAGAGGTAACTTAACTATCCCTATTGGTTTGAGGGCTGAGTTACAACTGCTAAATTTAGCTTTGGGCGTGGGGAGAAGGTTCTTCCTCCAGTCAGGGTAACAAGAGTCTAGTAAATTGGTACTAGCACTGCTAACACATTTGGCTAGGATGAAGTCATCCCAGTTTAACTGGGATGCACTCAACCAATCTTAGATGGGTTGATCTCAACCAATGAAATATAAAACTAAGGGGGAACCCTTGGATTTGTATTTCATCAGTTGAGATAAACCAAATTTAAATTGGCTGAGTGCATCCCAGTTTAACTGGGATAACCTCAGCCCAGCCAATCATGCTGGCAGTGTAGTACAAGAACAAAATGCTCCGATGTCTAAAAGAGCTCTAACTTCTTTCCCATCAAATATAACTGTCGTATAGCTAGTTTTTCTTAGAGTATAACTCATGCCTTCCTCTGGCTTATTTGTCATCAGTTTTGCATCCGATACGTGACCGATTCCTAGCGAGGAGTTCCATTTCTGTGGCAAATTGGAATCTCCTTGGATTACAGTGATATGCAAGGGATCACCCAGATCATCTTGTATCACATTGCATTTGGCATTAATTTCAGGTTCATCCAAGCAATCTCCGATTTCAGGTTCCATACTGACAACGTCGAATTGGGAGCCAGTATTGGATAAATCATCTTCTTCCGACTCCACTTCAATATTGTTGATTTGTTTACGGGGTTTAGGGCAATCAGGTCTCTTATGGCCTTTCTCTCCGCAATTATAGCACTCAATACCAGCTGTTTTCCTGGGAGGCATTTCTGTATTCTTTTTTTCTGTGGCCATATTCTCTTTAGGAGCTAGATTACGCCTTTCTTTGTACGTTTTGGGTCTCTTGTCTAATTTCTTGGCCACAATAATTATTTCTATTGTGGCTACTAATTCAGACAAGTCAACGTCTGCATCTTTCAACCTGCACATTACATCATGTTCTAAGTGATTAGGGCACTTTTTCAAGATTTTCTTAGTGACAATTTCTGAGCTGGTTGATTATAGATACAATCAATCCTTTTCTTCTGACTCAGACACCATTTGTATGGATCATCTTTAGTAGGGTCAAAGAAATCATTCTCATATGCGGCTAGCATTTTATCCTCCCAGACATCTGTACCAAACTGTTCGTGGATCAATTTTTTCCATGCTTCCCAGCTTACTTTTCCGACAGATTTCTTTTTTCTGACAAACCAGTCTAAAGCTACGCCTTCAAACAACCTTGGCAATCTGGAGGTTGCTACTTCATCAGTAGCTTCGTAACATTCAAGGAGATGATCTACATAATCCATGAAGTAGATATGATCATATTCCCCTTCTCCGGAAAACTTAGGCCATTCTTTCATTGGCGGCATTAGTTTGCATTTAGTTACTGCATCCAAACTATTCAGAAAAGAAGTGGTCTGTCTCGGTTGTTCTTGATACGGTTGGGAATTGCTAGCAGAATTTTGCCTGGGCGTAGCAGTGGGTTCCTCTTCTTTGGGAGGTAAAGATCTCTCTTGGTGTTGGAACACTCTACTTCTGGTATTCAATAGAGGATTGTTGAAGATGACTTCCTCCGTCTGAGAATTTTTAGGGTCACGAGTCAGGTGCGGGAGAGTTTGTATTCCCGCAACATTTTGTCTAAGAGTTTTTATCTCTTGTTTCAGAGAGCTAATTTGCTCCGCAGTAGAGATATTGATTTTATTCATCATCTCTTTCATGTTATCCTCTTGATGACTTACTAAATCTATCAAGATTTGTAACTGGGCGGATTGGTGGTCTCCACGCTCTCTGTTTTCTTTGATAACCTCAGTTTTCAAAGTGGTTAACAATTGACTTTTAAAGTCCGCCATACCAATATCAATATCAGTAAGTTTGTCTTGAAGACTCTGATTACTCTCAGCCTGATTTTCTAGGTTTGTTGTTACCTTACTGAGGTTATTCTTAAGTTCTCCGATGCCCTGGCAAAACTCAGGAATTTTAACAAAGTACTCTTGAGACATTTTTATTGCACGGCTAACAGCAGTCTCAAGGGTGTTAATAATAGAAGTATGACATTCCACAATTTTAGAGTTCGTAGATTTATATTGGTTACTAGAGTTACTATGTAAAGTAGACAAGTTTCCATACAAATTATCAAACATGTGAAAAATAAAATCTCTATCTACATCTGATCGTAGGCTTGTTCCAAGGTGTTCGCTGCCTTCATGACTTGAGCCCATCTGCCGTGGTCTTTGCGGAGATTGTTGGATTGATTGGTGGGAGGATTCTTTTGTTTTTTCGAATTCTTCGCCGGAGGGAGGATTTGCTTCATCACCGTCCAGGGATTCCACCCGTCTACTAGAGATTCTAGCTCTGGTCGAGTTAGATTTCTCTGAGCCGCTTTTTGAGTCTCTTGCGCTTCGCGCAGTGCGGCTAGGAGCTCCTCTTTCGGAACCCCGCGAGCTCGGAGTGCTACGCACTTTTTCCAGTTCACCCGGTGAGCGTACACCAGATCCTTGATGAGTTGGATCTGTTCCTCCTCCAGTTCTTCTGGAGTCTTTTTCGGAGCTCTGGCTTTTGAAGTGCTTGGAGCGGGGGTCTTCTTCTTGAACCAAAGAGGGATGGTTACCTCCGCTTTGGTCGGATCCTCCGCCAATTGGTCCTCCGAGGACGGGGCTTCCGAGGGCGGACCCTTTGCGGTTGGCTTGTTTCGGAGTAGGGAGAGGACCTTCAAGGTTGGGTCTGGAAGAACGTGTAGACATAGTTTTCAGTCTATAGGTTGGGTGAAAAGAAAGAAAAAGGCTGGACTAACCTCCGGTTTCAGGTTCAGAGTCACTGATCTCTATATCAGCGAGATTCTCCGCTGGCGCGGTTTCTAAGTACAAAAAAACAAGGTTTTAGTGAGTCAATGGGCCTTAAGAAAGAAGGAGGAATTTGACTGACTTTCTCTTTCGGCCCGAGCTTTAGCTTTTCGGGCGTAGTGTCCGCGCAAAAAAAGCTGGAATCAAATCTGGGCTTTGATATTCTTTTTCAGTTCGCGTTCAATGCGATCGGTGGCGATTTTGAGTTGCTCTGCGTACAAAAGTTTTTCCCACGCGGTCGGGACGTAGTTCCGGTCGCGTTCTTCTTTCTGTTCTTTAAGGTAACAAAGATAGTACTGAATCAGTTCGTCGTTCTTCTGCAAGTCCACTGAAACAGAAGGACGAGGTTAGAAAAAAAAATTAGGGTCAGCCTAAATGCACTCCAAAAAAATCCCAAAAGCACTCCAAAAGTGAGTGTATGGAGTGTGCACTCCAATGATTGTTAAAGTACAGACTAGAGTACTCCAACTCAATTGGAGTGCAGAACCGGGGACTCAAGAATCTTTGGAGTGCACCACAAAGAACTCCAGTGGCCAGGAAATGTAATGAGTGCCCATGAGTCTCACTCCATCAGATTGGAGTGCATTCCCCTAGCACTCCATTCCTGATATTTCTCCTCCTCAAAAGGGGAGTGCAGTACTGTGCACTCCAGCCAGAGCTGGAGTGCCTACAACTTCAACCGGGCTATGTACAAACACACCCCACTTGATCCTCCTGATATCCATGACCGGTACCGACCGGCATTGAGCGGATTAACATCTCCTCTCAATGACCGGTCTGTACCGGACCGCCGGTCATTGAGGGAAATCACACCTCTTGATGACCGGTCTGTGCCGGTCATCAAGGGGAGTAACATCTCCTCCCAATGACCAGTCTGTGCCGGCAACGATGCATCTATTACGCTACAGTTAGCGTGTAATACCCTAATTTAGCGGTTTTTTAGCGCCGCTACGCTAAACTAAATTGTAGTGGGCGGACTATTACATTTACAGCTAACTCAGATTGGGCAAAAAAGTGCAATTTTAGCTACGAAGTACAGCTAATTTAGCGTAGCAAGCCGCTAATTAGCTGTAATTTAGCTGTAATTTAGTGTTAGCGGTTTTTAGCGGGTTGGTATTACGCTAAAAATTACAGCCCCAGATTATTAGCGACAAGCGTTACAATTTAGTTTTAGCGACGCTAATTACATTTAGCGTAATAGATGCATCGTTGGTGCCGGTCATCCAGGGGAGTAACATCTCCTCTCAATGACCGGTCTGTGCCGGTCACCAAGGGGACTCACACCTCTCGATGACCGGCGCGGACCGGTCACACCTCCCGATGAACGGCACAGACCGGTCATCGAGGGGACTCACACCTAGATGATTGGTCACCACCGGTCATTGAGGCTAATAACACCTCCTCTTGATGACCGGTCATCACCGGTCATGGAGAGGGCTCACACCTCTCGATGATCGGTCAGTCCGGTCATTGAGGGTAACAACACCTCTTGATGACCAGTCATCACCGGCCATCGAGGTGAGTCCCATCTCTTGATGACCGGTCAGACTGGTCATCAAGGGTAATAACACCTCTTGATGACCGGTGATGACCGGTCATCGAGGTGAGTCACATTCCTCGATGACTGGTCAGACCGGTCATTGAGGGGACTCAAACCTCTCGATGACCGGTCAGACCGACCGGTCATCAAGAGTAGCACCTCCTCTGGATGACCGGTCATCACCGGTCATGAAGAGGGCTCACACCTCTTGATGACCGGCACAGACCGGTCATCAAGAGGACTCACACCTCTCAATGACCAGTCACCACCGGTCATTGAGAGGACTCACACCATCTCACACCTCTCGATAACCGGTGATGACCGGTCATCGAGGTGAGTCACATCTCTCGATGACCGGTCTGTGCCGTTCATCAAGAGGAGTAACATCTCCTCTTGATGACCGGTCAGACCGACCGGTCATTGAGAGTAGCACCTCCCCTTGATGACTGGTACACACCGGTCATCAAGAGGTGTTATTACCCTTGATGACCGGTCTGACCGGTCATCAAGAAATGTGACTCTGACCGGTGATGACCGGTCATTGAGAGGTGTGAGTCCCCTCAATGACCGGTCTGACCGGTCATCGAGAGGTGTGAGTCCCCTCAATGACCGGTCTGACCGGTCATCGGGAGGTGTGATTCCCCTCGATGACCGGTCTGACCGGTCATTGAGGGGTGTGAGTCCTCTCGATGACCGGTGGTGACCGGTCATCAAGAGGTGTGAGTCCTCTCGATGACCGGTGGTGACCCGTCATCGAGAGGTGTGAGTCCTCTCAATGACTGGTCTGTGCCGGTCATTGGGAGGTGTGACTGATGACCGGTCCGCGCCGGTCATTGAGAGGTGGGAGTCCCCTTGATGACCGGTAAAGACCGGTCATTGAGAGTAGCACCTCCCCTTGATGACCGGTACACACCGGTCATCGAGAGGTGTGACTGATGACCGGTCCGCGCTGGTCATCGAGAGGTATGAGTCCTCTGGATGACCGGTTGTGTGCCCCTTGATGACCGGTCCAGACCGGTCATCGAGAGGTGTGATTGTGGGCACTCCAAAAAAAAGGAGACATGGGAGTGCACCCCAATGCACTCCATTTGGTATTTGCCAGCTGGAGTGCAAAGCCAAAATCCTCCACTGAAAAGGTGGAGTGCTTGGGCTTGCACTCCATTTTTTTTGGAGTGCATCTAGCTGCACTCCCCTATTTTGGTCAATTTTGGAGTACCCAGTTGTGTACTCCAATAAACATGGAGTGGCCATCTGGGGACTCCATGTTTTGGGAGTACAAAATCAAGGCACTCCAACTTTTTTGGAGTGCTGGCCCCCCAAAGCCAAAAATTTGGAGTGCATGAAGTAAAAGTTTGGAGTGCATTTAGGCTGACCCAAAAATTAAGGGTTATAAAGATTCCTTCGAAAAAGGAAAAAGGGTGGTAGCTTGTTAGAGAACGCGTGTATAGAGCGCAGGGGAGCTCAAGTTGAGCTGCTCCAAGAGTAGCGGCTTTAAGTTAGCTAAGTAGAGTGGCGCGTGATAGCGCTGGGGGGTTAGCTCGTAAGAGAGCATAGAGAGCGCGTGAGTGCTCTAGGTGGGTTGCGCTAAGTGTAGCGGCTTTTCGTGCGCGAAGGGGCGCGGGTTGTGCGCTATGTAGAGGGAGCACAAAGAGTAATTAAACTTAAGAGTTTTTAAGTTTAAAGTACGGTAGGGGTAGCCGCGCTCAGATAGCGGGTTTTGAGCTTTTAACAAAAGAGTTTAAGCTTTAAAGGTGGGTTTGGTGTGGTTTAATTCGTTGGGTAAACAAAAAAACTAAGTAAAGTATGGGTTTATGGAATAAAAAAGGGTAAAGTTCCCGGCCAGACCCCCAATTGTCAGGCTCAGTGATGCCAAGAGCAAGGGTGCTCTTCTAGCTACGCCGGCGACAGAGCACGGTACAGTAGCGCGCGCAGCAAAAGCGCGGTAAAAAGTGTGAAATAGCTTAAAAAGCTATTTCTAATGAACCAAAAAAATAGATTAACGGAGGGGCCAGGGGCGCCTGGGGTTTTTTAGTGCCCTCCGCAGTTCTTACAGGGCCTACGCACTGGATGCGCAGGGGTGTTTGTAGCCTGTGACGTCTGGGGCCCTTAACAAGGGGGTATTTGCGTGTCAAAAAGCTCCCAGGAGATGTAAAGGGATGGAAATACCGGTAGAAAGGAAAAAAACACAGACTTACTTGTAAAAGGAAGTCCGCAGCAAAAAAACACAAGCGATCCGATAAAAACCAAAGTCAAGGCAAAGGCAGGCTGGCGTACTGGTTGGTAGGACGAGTGGCGAGACTGGCTTAGGCGTCAAGCTGGTTATGAAAGGTATCTGAGGGGCCTTCCTTCGCCCAAAGGCCCTCGATTATATATTCAAGCTACAACCCCTACAACTGGTGGTAGGGTTGTAGCTCTTATTGCAAATACTTCCTTGGTTTCTTGGCCAGAGGAAGTAGTGTTTCTTTCAAGGGTGACGGGAGTGAAGGGGGATTCTACTAGTCCCTTCGCTCCCGTTCACTTTATTTGTTATTTGATCCTTTTGCTATTCCTCGGCTTGAGGAATAGCGTGGTTCGTGTTCCATCATCGGCCGGGGGAGGAGGAGTAGTATAATTCTGTTTCTCTCCTCCCCAACCAAAGTGCTTCTATTTCTCATAGAGACTACTCTCTGTTTAGTAGTCTCTTGAGAGTGTCTGACAACCCGTTCTCTTGGCTTGAGAACGGGTTTGAACTGATATTCTTTCTCCTGCTGATTCTCCGGCCGGAGCTTTATTTTCCTTACTCGTCTAAGGAATCTTTATTATTATGTGCGCAGCGCTCCGCGCCGCAGCTAGGTCTTTTTACAAGAAAGAAGTCTATTTTGTACGCGGCGCTCTGCGCCGCTATTATTACATACAATTTTTGTAATACTACAATAGTTAGCCGAACTCTAAATTATAATAGTAGCCCGGCTGACAATACCACAGTGTGTCTGGGGCAGTTGGCAAGGAGCTTGGTTGGGGTGGATCAGAAGCATGTTGCATGTTCAAGCCTCCCTTTTGTCCACCCAACTTGCCCAAACCTTGTTTTGAGCCCTCCAAAACCTGCGACGGCCCGTAACCATTCCAAATTGCACACGAAACCACTTCGGAAGTGCGTTGGGGACCCAAAATATAATTTGGATTGCCTTCCAGTAGGGTTCCTGGAATTTTCCAGTGAAAACGCCGACCGTCTGGCGACGGTCCCCCCTTGCAGGCAGACCAACTGAAATGATATCAGCTGGCAATCGAAATCATTTCGTTGAGCTTCGCCCGTGGTGTACCCTCGGTCTTGACATCCATCATTTCTTCCCTCATTCACAAATCTACAACCATAGATCTTCCTTGAGAACGTAATTTGAGACTTGGTCACCTACACCGAGCATGCCAAGCGCAAGACTGTCACCTCCTTGGATGTCGTCTACGCTCTTAAGCACCAAGGCCGTACCCTCTACAGCTTCGGAGCTTGAAGACCTCCCCCTGTCCACACCAGACCTCCGCCTCGCTTCAAGCTAGTTGTGAATGGTGATTGACCTACTTGTCAAGTTTCTCATTATTGCTTGATTCTGTTTTAGTTTGTTGTGGTTTATTGCATATTCCCTTGATATCGACATCATGATTGAATGATGACTTTTTATTCCGGATTGGCCTCGCTAACTTCTTCTCCTACTACCCTAGCTCAAAAAGTCGTGACATCCACAAAAAATCTTGAATACAAAAAAAAAACTTGGAATGATGTTCATGTTGGGATGGCTTGTTTTGGGAAATATATGTATCTAGCCTCCGCAATGGCAAAAAAAAAACAACGTATGTTGTGTGCGTCCTTGTTCTTCCCTATCTACAGGTTGTTGCGTGCAGATAAGATATGCCACAAATCCAGACTCTCTCCATCCATGATGATACTGCCTCCAGCGCTCACCAGAGCTGGAGGGACTGATCAACAACCCTCGTTGCCCGTTGGCCTTTTGATACACAAGGATTCAATAATGACAAAGACCGAGAGACTTGGAAAGCTGGTACCTTCGTCAACCAGTTTGATTGAATTTGAGCTGGCTCAACCCTACAACACGGCTCGCTCTGCCTCGTCACTGTAACCCTGCATGGATATCATCGTCGCTTTCGCTAGTACTACTAGGCTTCATAAAGACAGTCTACCTTACGCAACCATATCTGTACTACGTACTAAACGAGGACGGTACCTTACAATTTCTTACATTCGCAACCATACTACCTACTTCTGTTGATCAATACTTGGTGATTCCACTGTCTTTTCCAACCTTGAGACATAAGCCTTTTGGATCGTTTCTCGAGAAAACATTCAACTTTGGCTTCAACCAGTCGGTGATTCGGCCTCACCACAACAATGCAAATGAATTGAAGTGATACAGTTGAACCGTCGAGCATGTGCTACGGTGAGGTTTGATGATTTACACGAATGGTATTCAGACGGTCATTCATTTCCAGTCCTTGAACACAATTCGGCCTATCATCATGTGTATCGCCCGCCGAGAGGCAGGGGGGAAAAGCGGAGATCTAGACCCAGACCTTCCTAAGGCTAGTACATACATACTATTACGCGTCTGTCCCTCCAAGGCTTTGCCGCTTTCGCCGAGAGGCCTTGATGATCTCGGTACAGCTTGATATAAAGTCCTCTTCCGGTGGTGCAATATGATTGGTGTACAGATGCTAGCAAGTCACAATTGATTCCTTTAGGTGGCGTGCAATTCATTTTCGGGGATGGCTTTCAGGGTGATTCACAATTGATTGGATTCTCCGATCTCTGACTGGTACCCTCCGATTGGCGGAGTACAGAGCATTTGAAGATAGGTATAACAACCCCAGCTGAATCCACCTCTCCACTTTTCGTCCAGGCCAATCCACCCAAGACATCTATCTATCAACATCAACCACCTAACTATTAACCTTTTTACTTAGTCCCACCGACCCTTGGATTATTATTATCTAAAAGAGTTCTTGCCTTTACAACAATATGCAATTCTGCCTGCTCTTATCCGCATTGCTCCTCTTGCAGGGAATCATTAGCGCACCGGGCCCGATGAAACCGGCTCATCGTGGTACGCCAAAGATACTCGAAGACGACACTGGAGACTTCAATTGGCAAGGAGGTTGTAACGACCCAATGAGTTGCTTTTAAGGCTCTATTGCACCGGCGCAAGGTGGATGGTAGGTACTTTCAGCATAAGGCTGCTTTTGCGATTTTGCTTTGATTCCAAACTGAATCTTCACTTGTCTCCAAGGATCTATTCGGACCGAGTTTTTTCATCCGATATACCTGCTGCTTGGAATCGATCTGGCGGACTTCGACATACTCTCTTGAATCCGACTTCGCCGACAACAAAAAACGGAACGACATGAAAGAAGAAGAAAAAGATACCATATGCTACACTATTTATCACCACTCATTATGTTTTTGGATGTTTTTTTTTTCCTTATTTTTTTTGGTCTCTGTTCGATGATCATCCTCTTCTCCTTTTTTCCACCTTTCCCATTCCTACAAGGTCTGCATTTTGCCCAAAAGAAACAGAAAATCCTCTCTCACTTATTTTTATCGACAAGAATAATGGACCTTGGAACACGGCAGCAGTTTTGTTACTTCTATTAGAACAGAATCTGGCGCACATTATTGTCTTATAGTTATGTCAATTTATATCTTTAGCAATATCACTTCCAGCGTTTTGCGGGAATATAACGATTGAGAGTACCACAATGTCAACATCGCGCCCACTTCTAGAGTGGCAGCATCAATCTGCATAAAATTTGCTTGGCACCCTCGTCGCCCAGTTCTTGCAGTTTTCTTGTGAAAAACAAACACCGACAGACACTTCTGTCGATCTCCGTCGTGAATACTTGTGCGCCTCCCGAAAACAGGCGTGTGGCAAGACATTTTTGAAGCTTGCCTAATCCAATCTTGTCAGAAATCCCTTGATTCGGACTACGAAGGGCCTGGTGCAGCCTGAGCAGCCAGCAGCAGCCTCGGATCAAGAAGGCACTGGGAATGTGAGATTATCCACAATTTTTACTCATCCTTTGTGATCACCTCCTGTTTCCCTTGATAATAAACCTGTTTTCTGCGTGTTCACTGACCGGCCGGATTAAACAAGAAAAACACATATGGCTGCTCAAGGTGACGGGACACCTGGTCCTCAATGCAAGACAATTATCAACCAGACATGCACCCTCACCCATTAGATTACACCTCTCAAGGTGGGAAAGCTGTTGCCCAGCTGTGCAGCTATCACCAACACCGCAGCAGGTGCGCTGTGCACAGCGGGAAGCGCAGCGGTTTTTGCCCCGCTTCGCTAAGCTTTTAGCAGCGGGTGAGCCGCTGCGCTTTTCGCCGATTTATCTGATGGGGGGAAAAGACAAGATTTCAGCGCGCTTTTTTCAGCAGCCTGCAGCGGAAAACCGCTGCGCTGACCGCTGAAACAGCGGAAAACCGCTGCGCTGCGCGCTGAAAAGCGGCCAACGTCGCTGACAAGAGCGCTGAGCGCTGAAAAGAGGTGAAGCTTGCTGAAAAGAGCGCTGAGTGCTGGAAAGTGGTCAATTTTTTTACTGCTGCGCATCTTGTGGTTGCTCCAAATTAAAAATTGGACTCTGCAGCACACAAAACCGCGGTGTTTCTCGCGCTACCATCGCTATTCTAAGCAAAAAGAGGCTTAGTGGACAAGCGTTGCTGCGATAGGAACACTTTTTGCGCTAGAATCGCTTTTTGTAGCGCAAAGCGAAGAAAAGCGCCTCCAGCCGCTGTGTCGCTTTCGCTCCGCTATTTTGCAGCGAAAGCGGGAAAAAAACACTTCGCTACCTGAGGATCAAAATCTGCGCAGCGGTTTTTTCGCTGCGCTGACGCTGAAAACAGCGCCTGGCCGCTGATGCTATCGCTTTTTGGCGCCAGGGAAAGCGGATGGCCGCTGCGCTTCGCCATTTTGGCGCTTTTGTCAGCGAAGCGCAGCGGTTGTGGTGAAAGTATCACCACAACAGGCCATCTTCTCCAGCTGAAAACCACAATCTAGCAAAACTTGGCAAGGCACCACAATGACCCCTTGCCAGCTCTGAGCTGATAATCATTGTTTTCAGCTGGAAAAGGTGGCCTGTTGTGGTGATAGCTGTACAGCTGGGCATCAGCTCAACGGTGAAAAAATCCGATACAATACATGTATCGGTCGATACAGTGTATTGTATTTGAAGATTTGATACAGCATTACTCAAAAGCTATATTGTATTGACTCATTCGATACGATAAAAACGTATCGTATCGAAGATCTAATGTTTTGTATCGATCTTTTGCGGATTGGGTACGATACTGATACAGTATTGATACTGTATCAGTGGGATTTTTTTTAAAAGATGTTATGAAGCCTATCATTGCACTTTTAACCACTCTTGGGTACTCATCTTATCCCTAGCCACCCTTGGCTACTAATTTTCATAATATATTCCGGTGTGCTATTGTGATCTGCAGAGATCTAACTGTTTGACAAGCGTATTTTAAGGCACAAGCTACTATGAAGATAGAATCGCGAAAGTGCCAGAAAAACATTTGAATTAGTGCACCGACTTTTTTCCCTTGTCAGCTTTCTCTTTTGTGGCCTGGGTGATGACATTTTGAGCCGATTCAAATGGACCATCCGGCTCGACACCCTGGACCAACCATTGGTGGGAGCTTATGCATCGCTCAATCGTGTTAGCTGCTAGACTACCTTGATCGCCACCACATGTATCGGTGGCAGCCAAGAAACACCTCTCAACACTTGCTGACGTTGCACAGTAAGATAGGTAGTCCCTGGCCAAGAGAGCCTATATTGGGAACTTGTGGCCATGGTCCTATATGTAGTTGAATATTAGCAATGGTTCATAATTGGGATTTGAAGTCAAGATTGAAATTGTACTTGCCTTCCACCATTTCAAGCACTCGCCCGCTTCAGAAGTGGGTAACTTGAACTTACCATCCAAGTAAATAGTAAGCTCGTCATCCAAAGGGGAGATGTCGAACCCATCAGGGAAGTATTCGACTTCAGCTACAGCTTGGTTGTTTCCTCTGTGTACATTTTGAGAAGGCAGGGCTGGTTCCTTTGTACCTGTTGCGGCACCAAATTGCACTTTCCGATCTTGAAAGAGTTGGTTCAATAATTCTAGAGCATATTTGTAATGGGTCAGAAATGACATCTTGAACATCGAAAGGCAAAAGCTAGGATTCAGAGCAGTTGCTAAAAGTATTGCATCACATGCCAGTGCCTTGTTAAGATACGTTTCCGTTTTGGCCGCCATTGCTTGAAGCATTTTTTGGAACTCAATTTCAGTGGGGGTGATTGATTTTATCTTCTCTTTGATGAAGGCCTTGATGTACCGGTATTCCAAAATCATTAAGCAGGCAGATGAGTGGTCCCCTTTGAGCTTCTTGGTCAGGAAATAAAATTCCTGATGAAGCACAGAATTATTTGATAAGATTTTAGAAATAATCAGAAGGATGGAAAGACGTAGACTTACATCAAGCATATCATTTAGCTTCTTAACAATGTCCCACTCCTCTTGACATATCTCAATCTTGTTGTAGTAATTTTTTCCACCCTCACTCTCTTGTTGGTCCCGTTTGTTATTGAGGAGTTTACAAATAATATTACGAGCTTGGTATCCACAATCACGGCTTTGGAACTTGATATTCCAGCGTATCCCACACCCTGCAATGAGACTAGGTCCATCGTAGTCAAGTTTTCTGCAGCATGTATTGTGTTTTGAATAATCCTTGGACGGATTTGCAGGATTTTCCTGTATTTTCCCCCAAGGTTTGAGGCTGTTCAGGTCTCTTTCATTCATATTTTTACCCCTTAAAGGCCATGATGGTGTCATCAATGATCATCTCGGCCACAGCAGCAATGATTCCAGTGCACCCGGGCCACAGCATACCAGCGTCTATCCCCCCACCAACCACCATCAAATGTCGCGTTTCGGGATCAACCTTTTTTGTAGGGAAAACCCACCGCCAGGATATCTCTTGGATACCGAGCTCTGGCGCATTCGCCAAATTGGCCCAGAACCAGTTCAACTCAACGTGAGTTGAGATTTCTATCCTTTCTGATGGATGCTAATTTTTTATTTTATTTTTCTGCATGTAGCCGCAATTCATCCACTGCACAACCACCTTTAAGCTGTTCTTTTGGAAGCCGGGAAATAAGGAGGCCTACAACATGATTGAGCCCCGCAATAAGTCGTTCAAGGTCTCGGTCTCAGCTGGATCGATGAACCGTCAGGAGTTCCAGACCATCGTTGCTGCGGAATGCAACAAGATCTATGACGGCGCCGGAGAGCTCATCCTTAGGGGCAGGCTAAATCCACACCAAAAAATTACTTCATCCACTCCAAAAATGGAGTGAACAGTAGTCCACTCCAACTTTCATTGGAGTGAACCATAGTCTACTCCAAATTTTGTTGGAGTGAACAAAATTACACTCCAAAAAAGCCTGTTTTTTGGAGTGTACCCATGATGCACTCCAAAAATTTTGGAGTGAACCCAATTCCACTCCAAAAATATTTTTTCCAAAGTAAAATGATTCATTTTTTTGGAGTGCACAGACGTTCACTCCAAGTTTATTGGAGTGGTTTCACACAATATTCTAGTGAAAGAATTCAGGGTTCTCAAAGAGGAACAAAACTTTATGTCAGCATCATATGTGTACTAGAGGCCAAGGCGGCTCCGCCGCTGCGGGGATCAAAGTCTTCCCCCCTCATGCAATAAGTTAATGCCATTCAGTGTTCCAGTATTACACGCAATAATTTTATATTCTACATCAAATGTGTAGTCATTCCATGTAGAAATTTTGGATACCAAAATCCACAAACCATTGCTCACAGTATTTGCATACTTCAAAGTCTTACTTACCCCACTTTTCCAACCAAGTTGATTTTTCTTTATGACCAAATCAAGATAAATTGAAATTTTCAGGTGCAAATGCTGGCCAATAATCTTCCAACAAGCCAACTCAAATTGTTGAGTGCTGCCATGGTTGGACAGGTCACAGCCAGCAACCAAGCTTGCAGCCCAATTTTGTTGCACTCAGATTGACATGCACCTTCTTGTCATCCAGTCCTCATGGTTTGAATTCCAGTGAACACAAATCTCACATCCAGGGGCTCTATCCATTTCAGAAAATGTCCACTTCAATATGGTGAGAGCTCAACAGGTTATGTTTTCTTCTACCAAACCATATGTATATATTACTTGAGGGAATCATATTTCCTTGCTTTGGGTTAGTTTTCTGTGTGTCATTCAAAAACTTCAAAACACAGTCAGAGGAAAAGTAAAAAGGAAGTAGGGCAGATAATGGTCAACAAAAAATTGAGATGGAACCATTGAGGGTTAATGATTGTGGGAGGGTGGGAGGGTGGTAGAGTCTGAACTCAATAATAATCAGATACATCCTGTCATGTTTATTGGTCAACGGTGCAGAGGCCAAGCGGGACGGCGAGGCGCAGGACGTTGCCACAGATGTGCCAGTCGCCCGGGCTTGACTCGCTTGCAAAGGGGAAGCCCGGCTAAACAACACAGGACCCCAGGCTGAGCGTCGGGCAGGGCGAGATGAGGAGAGGACGTACGCTGTAGCCGCGTTCGCTCCATTCGACCGCGTCCTGGAGCCGATCCAGATAGGGCTTGAGCAGCTGGAGCACCTCTATCCCTTCCTCACAATAGATCCAGGAGTCGAAGAGGGCCTTCAGGACGGCGGATCCGACGATGGCGCGGGTCTGTCTGAGGCCGAGGGGGAGCTTGAGGCGGGGGGGGGGGGGGGGGGGGGATCGAGGTGCAATGTCTTCGTAGTAGAGTATTTCCTGCTTGAGCGCTTGAAACTCCTGCGGGGTTGGATAGTCGTCGGCGAGCTCATGTCAGCGTCGGAAGGCGACTCTGTTAGACAGGCTCACGACAATTCGTCTTGGAGGGGGAGAGCAAGGGATGGGGTATATGTATGCTGGATATGTTTGACGTTACGTTTGAAGAATCACTGATCGGCCCAGCCCGTTCGTTACCGTCCTCGTCGACGGACAGGTACTCGCGAATGACATGCTCAAGCTTCGGATCCGCCTGTTGCTCCCAATCTGAGGCAGGAGATTCGGAGAGACGATGGGAGACGGCGAGGAGGAAGGCGGCGGCAGCGATGAGCTTGGGTCTGGCAACGAGACACAAGGGGGACATCAAGGAGTCATTGACGAAACCCCAGGCGGCCTGAGTGATTGACTTGGCCTTTGCCTGATCGGCCATTTCGACTGCAAGCGAGGGTGTCGGTGTCCGGGCACGCGCATGGGACTTGTGAATGGATTTGGCACAGTGGATGAGGGAGACGTAGGGATGGGCGGTGACCTAGTCAAACCGGCGCCACGACGGGTGGGTTGGCGAGCCTATGGGCAGGTTGTATGTGGCTGGCCTTACCTAACAGTAGTTGGTGTCCGGTTGGGGCGCAGGGATGCAAGCCATGGTGGTTCAGGCGCAGGGCATGGCCAGTTTGACGGCGACAGGGGAGAGTTGACATAGTAGGGGGCAAGGGTTGATGGTTGGGGCATTGTGTCCGTTGGTGAGGCTGCGGTCG
The DNA here is from genome assembly GCF_026914185.1 of Puccinia triticina. Classification (NCBI taxonomy): domain Eukaryota; kingdom Fungi; phylum Basidiomycota; class Pucciniomycetes; order Pucciniales; family Pucciniaceae; genus Puccinia; species Puccinia triticina. The sequence continues at coordinate 4,337,925 of NC_070562.1, forward strand.
TCTCGGTGGGAACGGTGGTGGCGGGTAGTGTATGGTTGTGGCTGGTTGTGGCTGGAGGGGAGGTGGTTGTTGGGTGGTACCGCTGGGAGTATCACAGCAGATTAGATTGACTATAAAGTCGGGTCGGATTGGAGGTGTTATTTCCTCAGGCGACTTGAAGGCTGTAATTCCAGCTGGAGAGTCGTCTCACCCCCGTCCGCTGTTGCATTTGCGCAGTTTGGCGGGGGATATTCGTGGGCCCCCCTTGTGCTTTAGGGCTGGGGGCCTCCCTCCCAACACTTTTTAACCCTGCTAGACAGGGATGGGTGTTGGTGCGTCAGCTTGCTGCGCTAGGTGGCTGGGTGCGGGTTTTTTTGCCACATGTTGTGCGTATTTTTTTTGTATTTGAGCAGCATGTGCCGCTTTCTCTTGTAATTAGTCTGTTTGTGGGTGTATGCGGTCTTTTGGCTCCCTGTTTTGTAAAAGGGAAAACCTTTGACCTTTTTTTTGTATTTTGGCAAATTGTAGGGGAAACCCTTGAATTTTTTTTCTACAAACCTGAGACTTTAATATACTTGGATTTAAAATAAATCAAAAATGATGTATGTACGATTCTTTCAGTTTCTACAATGACTATATAAAACCTTCACCAGAAATAAATTTGTGGGGATTCAATTAGGTTGATTCATGTAACCTGCATACTACTGCTATAAATTTTTCCTGGTACTCCATCCCAAGAACTTGGAATATACATTTTTCAAAGTTACAAGTTTTGATTATACAGATTCAAAATTGCATTTTTTTTTTAAATGTGAGAAGCCTTAATCCACTCCAATAAATTTGGAGTAAACATCTGTGCACTCCAAAAAAAAAAAAAAAAAAAAAAAATCTCCCTTGAAAAAATATTTTTGGAGTGGAATTGGGTTCACTCCAAAATTTTTGGAGTGCATCATGGGTACACTCCAAAAAACAGGCTTTTTTGGAGTGTAATTTTGTTCACTCCAACAAAATTTGGAGTAGACTATGGTTCACTCCAATGAAAGTTGGAGTGGACTACTGTTCACTCCATTTTTGGAGTGGATGAAGTAATTTTTTGGTGTGGATTTAGCCTGCCCCCATCCTTAACCCTGCCACCGCGGGATTTGCTGAATCAGACATCGACTGGAAAATCTCAATGGGTCTGAAGACTACGCCAGAATATAAAAAATCTGCAAAGCAAACTCTCAACAACAACAAAAAGTTTGATAGATGGATGAGGTACGTTGTGGACCTTGGCATGGACCACACCTCCGCAGCTTTGGAGATCTTGATGCAGAAGCCAGCCAAAAAAGCCAAACAACGGAAGGTCGCTGTGCGTTCCAAAATCACACTAGGGAACTCGCGGCTCTGCCGCGGACTACAACCATACACAACCATTCCCAACTACACTAAGGCCCCGTTTGGCGCCGATATAATTGCGCGATATAATCTGGAAACTTGTGACATCTTGTCAGCCTTAGAGTCAACACAGTTGACCTAAAACTGCCTTTTATCTCCATTTTATACCTAAATGTGCTCATATCTTTTTAACCTTGAGACATAAGGTTGTTTTCACTTCAGATTCTGATTTCTCATGCAATTTTGACCCTAGTGTTCACTGATCACTTTACAATATCTCTACTCCTTCATAGAGTTTGTGGTTTGTGACACACATGCGCAGCAGCGCCATGTAGTCGCGCCTGAGCGCTTTCAACCACATGTACATGTGTGATTATGTCATCCAACTTTGAAAATTTTCGAAGTCAGGATCCCCCATGCAGCTGGAGGATCCACAGACTTCAGCACACCAGAACCATACCCCAGAGACACCCAGGATCACTAACCAGAGGCCACTTCACTCCCAGTATCACCACAGGATATTGACAGTAAGTACCCTCTTCTACTGACCTTGTTTATCTCAGAGGAAACTCTGTTGCTCTTGACTGCTCTCTCCCTGCTTCTGTTTCTCTCTTCTGCTTCAAAAGATCTATAGGTTATCTCTTGTTAAGACCTTTAAAACCAGAGCAGAGTAGTCATCCTACTTCTGAATCCCACCACCGTTTCCTTGGTGTGAGTGGAGACTGTTGCATCTCTAGCACAGTTGGCAGCCTACTTTTCTAGGTAAAGCTTGGCCCATATTAAATCAAAACTCAAAAGATCAAGTTTCTCTCTTCTCAGTTTCTCTCTTCTATTTCTCTTCTCCTCACTGCTTGTATTTCTTTATCCCCAGAAATTCAACCAGTGTCCCCCTTTTTTTTGTGTCCTGTTGTCACATAAGAGACTCAGGCTCACACATCTGATCAAGTTTTGGCGGACCTGATCAGATGTCACATAGGATGTCATGCAAAAAAACTCATATATTGCCTGGATCATATCGGCTCCAAACAGGGCCTAATAACACAATCATCGCAAAGAGTAAATTCCACACAGAACAGACGAAAAAGGTTCAAGTAAAGAAACTAAAGTACATGCAGAAAATGAAACTTAACCACAAATAATGTGTCATTCTACCCCCTCCTTTATCACACCCAAATGAACAATGTTTGAAGTGACCTGTGATTTGTACGTATCTGCGACCAAGCCCACCATGACACCGTCCACACTTGTTGTTCTGGATAGAGCCACGTACAACTGTCCATGCGCAAAAACTGGCTTAGGTAGAAAAACTCCAACAAGTTTGAGTGTTTGCCCTTGAGCCTTGTTGGCAGTCATGTCAAAAGCCGGACTTACTGGGAATTGATATCGAGAAAATTTGGTTCCAAACGCCTTGTCTGCATCATGGATGATGCTCACCTTCGGCAGGGCAACTTCTGTCCCTGCCGTCGGACCGGTCATTACCTGGCACCTCAAAACATGAGGCTGTATACCTGTGACTAATACTCTGGTGCCATTGCATAAGCCTGTACCTATTGTCAGGTTTTGCAGGCAGACAACCGGCATGCCTTCTTTCAGTTTGAGAAATGGTAAAGGAAAGCTAGGCAACAAAACCTTGCCCAATATTTCTGTACCAACGGTCTCGGCGATATCACTGAGAACTTGATCAACAGCCTGGACTAAAATAAGACGACCCGGCAGCCAATTGAGGCAGACGACGTTGATGGAATCGAAGTTGACGTTCAACGGTGTCAGGATAGCGCGAGAACTGTAGTACGCTACTCCGGTCTCGGTCTTTCCAACGTCGAGTACTGATTTTGGATCCCCATAAACGAACTTGACCAATTCTTCAAGCACTACCAAGTGGACACGGGCGGTGAACACGCGCACCTGGTCTAGAACCACCGACTCTGAATTGATCTTCATGCCAGTACCCAATCCTATACCGAGCAACCAAGATCCGAAATGTCTTGCTCAAAGCTCAGCATCATTGCCTTGAAGACAAGCCGCAGCCAGGCGCATGTTCTCCGACAACTTGAACCGCGTAACTTGCGACCATAAGTATGATCCAATCAAACTCGCTGAACCCTGCGCAAAAATATTGCCACCCCTAACTCATGTCTCAAGCACATCCCCGGCAATTAGAGAATGACCAACAAAACAATATTGGCATACGCGGCGGATGAGGAGCCCGGGGAAGGGAACTGTACTTGAGGAGTCCACAATAGTGAGAAAAATATGCCAGTTGTAGGAGATCAGCACATGATTAGGTCAATTGGGTACCAGCCGGTGATTACTGGAAAAGGAACACCTCTGCGCCGGATAAAGTATGAGAAAATGTTGTCTGCAGGGGAGCGGCATGACCGAGCCAGGGATTTGAACAAATGATTGGGTAGATTGAGTTGAAACCAAAGGCTTGCGGGTGGAAAAACATATCTGCACCGGACAAAGGAAGTGAAAAAGAAATGAGATTAGCCATTCACGGAAAATGAAAAGTCAAGGTACCAACAAGATGGACAAAGTGGGTAGGGGAAGACAAACTAAAAGCAAACATGTGATGTCAATTCAATAGATGCACAAGGAAGTTGATCGCGAAGTGTATCAAAAAGCAGTCAAATTGTTGCGTGTAGGCTTGGGTCGTGACAATTTGGTTTGGGTCGTGGAAAATGATGTGATTCCTGTTTGGGCAAGTGGAAAAATAGCTGAGACGAGTGTTTGGACAAAATAAGTAAGTGTTGAATCAAGTGCATAGCAATCCGGTGATTACTAGCAGCGGATGAAAAGTAAATGAGTACTTGGAAATGGGTGCGTGCAAAAAGAAGATGAGTGCGGAACGTTTTGAAATGCACTCGCTGTACATAAAAGGCAGTAGGGGAAAAGCATTCCCAGTTACCTGATTGAGCATTGAACTCAGCACGGCAAATTCTGTGGAGCATAAAAGGAGGCCGTCAACAGAGAGCCGGATACCCCAAGGCTGCTGGGTGTATTGATAGGCTTTGACCAAATTATTGTCACCCAGGAATTGTGCCTTTGTATTCCTACAGATGATTGCGTTGGTAATGTTATTTTTTTTTGTCAGAGGTTCCAGGGGAACTGCTGCCAAAAAAAAAAAAAGACATCACCCACACAATTATCTGTTTTTAATGTTGACTCAGCAAGCTGCGATCGAGGCAAGCGGATCCAGCTCTCAAGGATTGAATGACGTCCCTCCGGTCCGAGATCTCGTCCCTGGCAATTTTCAAGCCCAAAATGTGGTCATGAACCAAATCTACGCTAACCACCCGCCCAATAAAAATTACAAGGATCAAATGCCAGTCTAAATTGATCCAAAGGATCCTACTCGTTACATTCCATTGAACGGCGGGGTGGTCACAAAGTGGGCTCAAGCATAGTCAGTGGCTTTGAATAATCTCATGTATTGATGCTTAACTGATGATTGCATTGCTTTTAGATCACAAAAACCAAGGGGGTCACTGTCCGCGCACCTCCGGCCAACATAAAGTTTCAGAAATTGTCATCAGCCAAAAAGCAAAAGCTCAACACCCTTGATTTCGATGATGGCCGTCACCACCGCAGCCCATCTGCTGATTCCGCTGCTTCCGTCATCAAACCAAACAAGCAGCTACTTCGCGAGTATGTCAAATTTGTCAAGATACGTCCAAATAAACGAGAACAGGTCCTTGCAGTGCTTGATGAGAAGAATATCAGCCATCCAAACATGTTTCTCTCAAAAAGCATCACGGTGTAAGACTCAAAAGTGTTCCTGAGAACCTTTTGCTGAATGGAGAAGGGGATGATGGAGGTGCAAACTCTGCCCTTCTATACTATCAGATAACAAGACCCACCAAGGTAAGCTTGGAAAGTTTTAATGAAGTGATAGGGTTGGTTGGTTCAAGATGAGCTTGTTGATGAAACTGAATAAATTGTTGTTATTGTTAATGTAAGGGTTGTTATGTATGTAGGTTGTTAAGTATATGTAAGACTGTAACTGTAAATGTTGGGGTGACTGTGATTGGTGAGTGATGAACTGAGGAGCTGACAACTGGGGAGGAGAGAGCTCCTTATATAGACAGAAGTGGAACCCCAGAGGGCTTGTGGGTTAGGGTTTCAGCTAATCTAGACAACAGGGTGAGGGATTTTAGCTGGTGAGAGTAGATACAAATGATGTCATAATGTGTCAGGGGTACATAAATGATGTCATAAGAATGCAGTAGGGCCGCATGAAGGCTGCGTAAAGTGACAGTAGACTGCATGAGTTGACAGGTGGATGCAGGGGGTGCATAAATGAATTCTGAGGCTGCAGAGTCAGTGTGTGATGACATCATAATATGGAAATAGAAGAGTACTTGATAATATGTAATGACTGTAGTCTGATAGGGAGATGTATGTTTGTATCCTGTGATGTGTATAAGCATAATGCTGTGATCCTTGACTTGAGGCTTGTGACAGGCTGGTGACTGGGTATGTTGAACGTGTGATGGGTGTCCAGTGTCCAAAGAAGTGTAGGTTCCAATCCAGCGGGGTTCAGGTGATGCTTCCAGTGGTGACTAGGGGTAAAATTGGCCGTAGAATCCATTTCTGAGGTCTGTTTGATGGTATCTTGAGGCGTATTGTGAGTAAATATATGTATGAGAAAAAACTTTTGATTTTTCACTTTTCCGTCTACCACAACGGCTGAAAAGATGTCTCAATGGGGTTTGAGTGATGGGATCATTACTCAGCTTCGGGACAACGTCATGTTATTCAAACACCAGTTAGCTTCTCAATAGTTGGTTCTCAGGATGCTGAGTTTCTTTCACTTTTCCTCTGTAGCATAATGATTATCCCCCCGTTGTTTTATGACTCTCTAAGTCTAAGGCCCCGTTTGGCCGCCCGATGTGATATGATAAATTGTGTATTACTTTACATGACACATGTAGCCCGGTTGAAGTTGTCATAGAAACAATAAAACCAAGACAGCGCTTATAACATGTGTGTTTGGTGCAGCCACAAAAAATTTTCTCCTGAGTCCATTTATCACTGCACTGTTTGGTGTGGCATTGTTCCAAACTATCTACCATACCACAACGTCTCTTCAAAAATGGCTCTATCAAATAATCAGCAATCTCTACAACGAACCCACAAGCAACAACAAATCCGACGCAAGAAAATGATCATCATGGTTGTTATCATCATAGGCCTTCGTCAGTGGTTGAAAACAATCAAAGAGCCGTACAACAATGCTATCTTCACCGGTGAAGCCTACACAAGACACATATTGAATGGAAACAGACTTCGAGCTCAAGCAATGTTCCGACTATCCACTCATTTTTTTGATGTGTGCTCAGAAGAACTGCTCTCGATTGACATCGAACCTGCGTCAAAACTAGTCGGCATGGATGAACAACTGGCGATCTTCTTGTACATTGTCGGCCAGAATGCTACCAACCGGCAGACTCAAGATTGATTCCAACACAGTGGCGAGACAACATCTCGCATCTTCCATCATGTGATCAACCTTTTCCTTCAGCTGCTCAAGAAATACATTGTTTGACCTCCGGTTAATGAAGCACACAAGTCCATCTTGGACAACCCCAAATTTTCACCCTTCTTCGATCGATGTATTGGCGCGATGGATGGCTGTCATGTCCCAGCATGTGTCCCCGAAACAATGGCAGGCCCTTATCGGAATCGGAAAGGGACACTCTCTCAGAATGTACTTGGTGTAGTGGACTTCAACATGAAGTTCACCTACATTATGGTTGGCTGGGAGGGGTCTGCGCATGACTCGAGGGTCCTTGGAAGTGCAATGGCTGAAGATTTCAGCATTCCCAGAGGCTCGTTCTACCTTGCCAATGCGGGTTACTCGCTCTCCAAAGGTATACTGGTTCCTTACCGGGGGGTACGTTATCACCTGCGCGAAAATGCACAGGCAGGTCATAGGTATGCTTTTTGATAAGCTGTGTCTTTTTCTGTAGCTATGAACTGATGAAGATGATTTTTCCAGGCCCGCAAACAAAGAAGAGCTTTTCAACCTGCGGCATTCAATGCTTCAGAATGTCGTTGAGCGGACTTTTGGCACCTGGAAGAAGCGATTCCCAATTCTCGTACATCCTCTAGAGTACAGTCTGGAAACTCAAGGGAAACTCGTCCTTGTGCTGTGGTGCTCCATTCCAAACCATAAGTAGTGTTTTATTGCTTTTCTTTACATACATTCATCATTACATTTCCCATTTCCCCCATAACCCTTCACAAATACTTCATTATTATTGCATATTCAGATTCTACGCCAAATTTCACCTATAGTCACTCATACATAGTACCCCCTTATCTTCAATGGTTCAGTAGTTATATAAGGATATAAGACTTACAGACAACCTACATTCTTCATTAGTTACAATACTCATTTCATTAGTAACCTACTTGAATCATTACAGTAAATTCCTTTTACATATTTATTCTCACATACTAAACCCTTTACATACATTTCTCATTATGTACTATGCCTATTGTACACATTACATCATTGGATCTGTGCTTACCTCTTTCAGTAGTGCTCATCATTACAAGTAGTTACTATGTTCTCATCACTCTTCCCCATTAGTACATTCTTTTATTCCCATAACCAGCATTCCCCTTTCAGCATTGCTCATCATTACATACTGTTACTATGTTCACATCACTCTTCCTCATTTGTACAACCTTCATTCTCATAGCCAGAACTCCTTATTGTCTGTGCTCATCCTTCCTTCATATAAGAACTGTCTTTCCCCCCTCACTTGTACCTTATGCAGAATTTATAGATAATTTTAGATACAGAAATTATAAGTGCCCATTCTCATCAACCCCTTGCCATTAAACCTTGCCATTGCATTCCCCACTCTCATCACTCCTCCAACTCTCTTACCCTCAGTAGTCAGTAGTTAAAGCTCATAGTACTAGCTCCTAAGATCAAGCAGAAATCAGCCACACCTTTTTCTTCTTTTTCTTAGTGTTACTCTCATCCCCTCAGCATTAGTCAGGAAGGCAGCCTCATCAGCACCCTTGCATAGCTTACATTAGTACTAGTGTTGCTATCCATTTCCCTTCCAAGCTCTATTCTCCCCTTTGAGTAGTTCCACAGCGCTAGCGGTTCTACACAATATAATCATTGAAAACCACGGCCAGTCAGATTATTTTAACGACAACGATTACGTGGGCCCAGCACCAGAGGATGATGAGATTCCCAACGATGAAGAAGACGAACCGTCTTTGAGCCGAGCTCAAGAAGGAGCTGCACACAAGATCTGGAGGGACTCATTGGCGCAGCAAATGTGGGACCAGTACTGCAATTATGTTAATCAACACAGTCGTTGAAAAATGAGTTTTGTTTTTGATCCTCTTTCATCTTTTACTCTTGATTTGACTGGTATGCATGAGTAGCAAAAAAAGACTCGAGAAAAATTATGAACAACAATTTTCTTTGATTTATTTTTGTGTTTAGAGACATCATTACCTTGCTCAATGTTTGACAAGATGAGTAGAAAAAAAAGCAGCAGCAGAATAACTTGTTGTATTTTGGAATATTTAGCAATCTACACTATTTCATGTTTGTAAATTAAGCCAATGAATCAGTTGCCCACCCGTGACGAGCTCTTCCATACTGAGACCAGTCGCAAAGTGGTCCTGGAACTTCTCAATTGCAGCGTGTATTGATGAGACTTCTTCTTGGTTAAAGGCATCAACAAGTCGATCGATCGAGTTTTCAAAGCAATCACCCGATGTGATCCGATGACGACAAGCAGCTCGGACCCCTGGACGTTGAGCAGGTGTTTGTCGAGCATCCAAGTTTTCGGCAGCATTTTCATCAACACCGGGAGCAGCGGGACCTCCCTCCGCATCTTCAGTCGGGACAGTCGCACCAGATCAACGCAAAACACCAGTAGCTGTGTTCCCCTCGAAAATCACTTGGTAGTCCCTGTATTCGGGAAATGGGGTATTCTTAAATCGTCTGGCATTCGGGTGCGACTAAGAGTTACAAACAAGGAATCATGTGAGCTCGCTCATCTTCCGACTACCAAGTACCAAGCATCCAGGTCAACTTACAACTAAAAAAGCATTCCAGACCTCCTCTGAGGCAGTGACCATACATTCGGCCTCGTTCCACCCAAATCCGCTTGCTCCTTTGCAAGCTGCAAACGCGTCCCAGATCTTTTTGAAAGTCTGGTTGAACTTTGACTTCACCTTTGGGACAGTAAACTCGACACCGGGGAACCCAGTAGCCAGCTCGGTAGCAACTGTTTGGTGGACCTCTGGTTTGAATCCAGCTTCGCCGCGCTTTCCTGACTCGACAGCTTTGACATACATCTCGAGCGCACTACGTTCCATGCCGGCGGTCCATACAAGGTTTTTGGTCTTGTCCTTTTCGGGACTATCCTCTGGCTGGGTTTGGGTTCCGATTGGACTATGTTGAGAAGCATTTGGGCCTGATTGTTGAGAACCCATTGGCTGAGATTGAGTTTGACTCCAGGGGATAGGAACTGATTGTTGTGAACTGATTGGTTGCGAGTTCGGAGTACTAGTGGCCTGAGTTGGACGAGATTCCCGCTGAGCTGGAGTAGAAGGAGTCCTTGGAGATTTCAACGGGTTTCGAGGCTTTGTGGAGCGTTTTGGAGTTGGATGAGGATTTTGGGATGATTTTTGTCGAGCCATAATGCGAGTTATCGAGTGTGAGATGAGAGGAGTCAGAATGTACAACCTGGACTTGGGGACGACAAGTGGATTTATCACCCAGAAATACAGGTCCAGACCTCTATTTCCGAAATGGCGGGGATGATAAATTTCCAGTCATGTGCGATCATGTGTTTTATGATATTACTGGCTGCCACAAACACCAAATAAATGTGAGTTATAACCCGGACGACCCCCGTTATAAGTTGCCCGATTTATCATATAACATCGCGCGGCCAAACGGGGCCTAAGCACTTTATCCCAGCCTGATTGTATAGTCTTGTCTTACTAAGCAGTGTGATTGCTTTAAGCTTATCCAATACCTGGTCCTATAGTCTTGCTTCTGATTCCATGCTGATTTGCAGCAGTTGTAGAGTAACCAATCCTTATGTCATAGCCCTTAGCCTTAAAATCTATTTAATTCTGTGCCAAACCAGTTGGCTATTTTTTTTTGACCTCAGAAAGATTGATTGTCTGTTGGTGTCCATTGACAAGTTATTGAAACTGTGAGTGTGCTTGGCCGAGATGGCTTGCTCAACCGGTGTGCATCACCCAACTTCTGCTTGAACAGAACATTTGGAGGGATTTTAATTCTTGCAAAGAAAGCTTGAGTCACTCCGTGCTTGGGATCTCAGTAGCAGTCTTTATAAACCTGGATGATTTCTAAATCAGAAGAGACAGACAGACAGTACAGATCTCATAGGAGTAAAGGCTGCTGATTACGTTCGGCTCAAGTGATGACAATATTGGAAACATGATCATCAGGAATAATTAAAAATTTATTGAGATGGGACACAATGTCCGCAGTGCTTGTACCACTTATAGCAATTTGGTGCAGTGAGTTGTTGAGTAACAACCTGAATGATATCCCACTCGGGGTCGTCCGAGTGGGTTAATACTTGCAAGGCTCGCAACTCTTGCTTGATCGCTCCAAATCCGAGTTTGATTGGGTTCAGCTCCGGGCAATATGTAGACAGATACATCAGTCGAACTCTGGCGGCGTCACACAAGGCTTGAACTCGGTCACCTCGATGGTAAGAAGCGTTATCGCATACGAGGACCGAGTTCTTGTCGGGGTAGGGATTTATTCAAGGCAGCTTCAAATGTGTAGAATGTCAGTGAAGACCCTGTTGACACTGACAGCAGCACAACTCACCAAGTCAAATTCCAAAAAATTCTTGAATCGGCGACCAGTGAATGTTTCAAACGTCGTGGTCAGAGTCACCAGTCCTTGAATTGAGATCGCCGGGAGAAGGCTGAGTCTTGCTGCGTTCTGATTAACAAGGAATCGCTCCGAGGGGGTGCCTCGTGGCGATCTGGCAAGGGATCGGAGGAGATCCTTGTCACAGAAAGCACTTTCATCTACAAATCCGACAAAGCAAAATCAGGTTTGAGAGCCAAAAAAAAATAGTTTTAGAGATACACACCTGTACAGACCAAGAACTTGGCTGGATAGAGCTCTATCCGCTCCATGAAGGAGTATTTAGCAATCAGACACTTCCGAATGTTCTTGGTTTTGAGTTTTTTGAGCGTGATCAACAACCGTTTGACGAGGTTCCAGTGAACCCCTGCCATGCTGAGCAGAACTTTGGTTGAGTCGTACAGCTTCTCACAAATCTCGTGCAGAAACAAACCGGGTTCGAGCCGTACAAGCTCAATCATAAAGGCACATTTGTCTCAAGAGAGGGCCGCCGGTTGGCCACGGGTTTTGTAAGAATCCGGGTCCCTGATCACACACCGAGTTTCTTGGTAAAGAGCCAGCCATCAAGCAAAAGACTGCCATGAGATAGAACATCCAAGAAGTTGGCAAATTGCTGGAAAAGACAGGCCCTCAAGGGCCATTTGGACGGCGTGAACCTTTGTGTTGGGAGCGTAGGGCCAGAACCCCATTGTGTGATTCGTACTTGTGAGGCCGGTGTTGTCGAGAAAAGCAACCAAAGGCGCAGCAATGGTGGTCGGCGGTCATCAGATGGGTGGGACGCTTGCCGCTGCTAAATCACAGCAAGGCATATGATGTCATCATTTGCCGCTGTGGGTGGCAAAAACCAAAGGAAAAAATGCTGCTGTGCAGCATAAGCACATAACTTTAAGTCATTGGATGCCTTGGTTTGTCCAACAATTTATCAAAACACAATATCATATTCAGATCGTTTGGCGGCTGAGCATGTAATGTGCTGAATGATGAATTCAACCTGAAGATAATAAAATTTGAAATATATAAATAGCTTAGTTGTTTGAGTATTTGATGAGCATTAAGAGAAATAGGGAATTTTTGACCTTTTTCAAGATCAAATCAACCTTATTCTTGCCTTTGGTGGGATATTCTGGAAGATTGTCCTCATCACTGCTGTCTTCAATCGAAACTTCTTCTTTGTTGTTCTCATTGGCCTCCGGGTCCAATATAACAACCTCAGGAACAAAATCATCATGAGGTACAATCTCTTTGGACTCCTTGATAATTGGAGTCAGACCAGGTACAAATCCAAGGGTATCAGTCTCGTCGGTCTGTTGAACTAAACATTTAGCCAAAAGTTGAATAGCCTTGAGCCCCTTGTTAAGGATGAGGGAAATCTTGTGGCAAATACATCATATGTGGTTTTTGGAAAGATTTGGATTGACCCTGGTCTTCTTGATGATGAGTTGGTCAACTGCACAAGCCATGGTGAAGTTGTTTGAACCTGAGTCAGTCGTTTGGGCTAAAATGTAAGACCACAAAAGACAATTTTATGTTAGTTCAGCTTACTTATTGAGATAAATAGAAGATAAGACTTATCTTATCCTCAAGATGAAAATTTGTAAGAATATTAGCAAATGGTATCACCAGAAGCTTCCCCTTGTGATTTGACGCAATTTACTTGAGACCAAGATGCAACATTTTGAAGCTCAAATCTTTGGTGATATAAGCAACCAAGATTCCCAGGAAGGCGTGATGATTGCCTTTAGTAGTCCATACATCATGGATTAACAAAAATTTTGAGCTGATTTCCTGTAATTTTAAAGGGTCAGCCTAAATGCACTCCAAAAAAATCCCAAAAGCACTCCAAAAGTGAGTGTATGGAGTGTGCACTCCAATGATTGTTGGAGTACAGACTAGAGTACTCCAAGTCAATTGGAGTGCAGAACCGGGGACTCAAGACTCTTTGGAGTGCACCACAAAGAACTCCAGTGGCCAGGAAATGTAATGAGTGCCTATGAGTCTCACTCCATCAGATTGGAGTGCATTCCCCCATCACTTCATTCCTGATATTTCTCCTCCTCAAAAGGGGAGTGCAGTACTGTGCACTCCAGCCAGAGCTGGAGTGCCTACAACTTCAACTGGGCTATGTACAAACACACCCCACTTGATCCTCCTGATATCCATGACCGGTACAGACCGGCATTGAGTGGATTAACATCTCCTCTCAATGACCAGTCTGTACCGGACCGCCGGTCATTGAGGGAAATCACAGAAATCACACCTCTTGATGACCGCTCTGTGCCGGTCATCAAGGGGAGTAACATCTACTCTCGATGACCGGTCTGTGCCGGTCATCAAGGGGAGTAACATCTCCTCTCGATGACCGGTCTGTGCCGGTCACCGAGGGGACTCACACCTCTCGATGACCGGCGCGGACCGGTCACACCTCCCGATGACCGGCACAGACCGGTCATCGAGGGGACTCACACCTCGATAATCGGTCACACCGGTCATCGAGGCTAATAACACCTCCTCTCGATGACCGGTCAGACCGGTCATCGAGGTGAGTCACATCCCTCAATGACCGGTCAGACGTGTTGTCGAGGTGAGTCACATCCCTGGATGACCGGTCAGACCGGTCATTGAGGGGAATAACACCTCCTCTGGATGACCGGTGTGTACCAGTCATTGAGGGGAGGTGCTACTCTCAATGACCGGTTGGTCTGACCGGTCATCAAGAGGAGGTGCTGCTCCCCTTGGTGACCGGCACAGACCAGTCATCGAAGGGACTCACACCTCTCGATGCTCCCAATGACCGGTGATGACCGGTCATCGAGGTGAGTCACATCTCTCAATGACCGGTCTTTGCCGGTCATCGAGGAGAGTAACATCTCCTCTTGATGACCGGTCAGACCAACTGGTCATCGAGAGTAGCACCTCCCCTCGATGACTGGTACACACCGGTCATCAAGAGGTGTTATTACCCTGGATGACTGGTCTGACCAGTCATCAAGAAATGTGACTCACCTTGATGACCGGTGGTGACCGATCATCGAGAGGTGTGAGTCCTCTCAATGACCGGTGTGGTGATCAATCTCGTAGTGTCGGCGATTCATTCTGTTTTCAATCATTTTTCCATTCGAGACGCAGCGGCGGCAAGACCATCAAGCTTCAAGAATTTTCCCCTCTTCCAAGCGTCAAGATCCTCAAGATTCGGGCACTTCATCCCTGCTCATTTCTTTAACTCTCCCTTTCCTAGGTCTTTTTCCTTCCTTCCCCCTTCTTTTCCCCCCCTCTTCTCTTTCTTGGTCCTAACACAGCATCTGCTGTGGGTTTCGTTTCCTTGTTTGGTTTCTGGCTTCTGTTTCCTTTCTTACTTTTCATTGCGCGTCTTAAGTTTTTCTGTCTTTTTCCTTTCCTCTTTGTTTTTTCTTTTTTTTTTTGTTTCACTGTTGGTTCTTTCTTTCCTGCTTCCTATTACTGTGTTTTGTTTTCTTTTCCTTTCTGTTTCCCCTGGTTGTTGTTGCGCGCTTGTGCGCGTGGGTGTATGATGGCTTGTCCGCAGCATGTCGCGGTCCCCGGAGTCTGAGTTCAGTTCGAACTCAGACGATGGGGCGGCATGGTATTTCGTCTGAACCAAAAATTTTCTTTGTCAGATCATCTCATCAACTCGAATCTAAAAAGTTTATTGATCCTTGTTCACCGATATACTCGCGGAGCTTCTGAGTTTCTCCTCTCAGCCCCACGCGGATCCTCTTCCAGATTCCTCTCCTTAAGATCACTGTTCCCCGGTCCAGTTCGCCGGCTTTTCCCCAGATTCTCAACAAACAAACCACCGCCGACGGGAATCTACCTCTCGTCGTCTCAAACCAAAATCCCCCCCCCAAAAAAAATTCCGCTATCTCTCGAATCCTAGAATCTCCCCCGGACCACCGCGAAGGCAGCGCACAGCGCAACATTCCCTTCCAGTAACTGCCGACAGCCCAGCACCGGTCGGAGTTCCACACCGGTCAGACCAATCATCGAGAGGTGTGAGTCCTCTCGATGACCGGTCTGTGCCGGTCATTGGGAGGTGTGACTGATGACCGGTCCGCGCCGGTCATCGAGAGGTGAGAGTCCCCTCGATGACCGGTAAAGACCGGTCATCAAGAGTAGCACCTCCCCCCGTTGACCGGTACACACCGGTCATCGAGAGGTGTGACTGATGACCGGTCCGCGCCGGTCATTGAGAGGTATGAGTCCTCTGGATGACTGGTCGTGTGAGTCCCCTCAATGACCGGTCCAGACCGGTCATCGAGAGGTGTGATTGCTGTGGGCACTCCAAAAAAAAGGAGACTTGGAGTGCACCCCAATGCACTCCATTTGGTATTTGCCAGCTGGAGTGCAAAGCCAAAATCCTCCACTGAAAAGGTGGAGTGCTTGGGCTTGCACTCCATTTTTTTTGGAGTGCATCTAGCTGCACTCCCCTATTTTGGTCAATTTTGGAGTACCCAGTTGTGTACTCCAAGAAACATGGAGTGCCCATCTGGGGACTCCATGTTTTGGGAGTACAAAATCAAGGCACTCCAACTTTTTTGGAGTGCTGGCCCCCCAAAGCCAAAAATGTGGAGTGCATGAAGTAAAAGTTTGGAGTGCATTTAGGCTGACCCATTTTAAACCGTTCATCTTAAACTCAGCAGGTTTCTTTATAAGTTTTCACCTACAAGAACAAAATGGGAGGATAAAACATACTTGTAACGTTGAGACCACTTTGCTTTGAAGATACAAATAGATTTGATGTGCCTCTGTTGCAGCCCAAACTTGCAAGTAAAGGTGGACTCCGTGTTGGGCATAGTCAAAAGCAATCGAAAGAAGAAAGTCTTCAATCCAATTCCAAGGCAGCGCAGATCAAATCAGCCACATCACAAGTAGCTGGTTGAAAACCCAAACATCAAACATAGTATTCTTGAGATATGATTTGATACTTCCTCTCTCAACATCTTTTGCAGTTAATGGTCATTTTGCCTCTGCCACAATAGCTTCCAATCGTGATGTGCAAGGTATTTGGTCAATATTTCCATCACAATGTTTCACAAGGTTAGATTTTGTCCCAGCGCCCTTTTTGTAGACTTTTGCGCACCATTGGCATTTGAACATCTGTTTTTCCCCCTGAAAGAAAAGGCACATTTGAGATAAAGTTTTTAATGTGGTTAAAGATAAGTTAAAAATGAAATCATACCTGATCATCTTCCTTTGCATGAAACAGGGCCTCAAAGTAGTCAAGGATGTCATTGAATTGAGTTGATTTTTTTTTGTAGGACTTCCAAACCTTTGAATTCTTGGCATTGGAATCTTGAGTGTAATCCATTAGATCATTGACAGCGTTATGTGAGTCAGAATCGTCATTGGTAGTGACATTTTTACTTTTTCCCTTCCGCTTGGTTGACGATTTGCGCTTCTTTTTGGCTGAAGATGTAGTATTGGTCTTTTTGCGGGTTTGCAATTGAGATGGTTGGGAAGGGGTGCTCTGAGTTTGACTATCGCCAGAAGGGTTGGAGTGAATATTTGGATCTGAGCTAGAATGTTTGGTAGGAGTAGGTGGTACCAAGACAGATTGGCCGGATCAGATGTTGGATTGAACAAAGTTTGAATAAGAACGGATGGGGGTTCTGATACAAGTAGAGTAACGGGAGGGCGCTCAAGATGGATTTTTATGTGGTGTCACAGATGATCTTGCCATTTTTGAGAACTCGACGGATGGGGTGATGAAGGGAAGGGTGGTGGAGGGTGGTGGTAGTAGTACTGGTAGTGGTAGCGTACACAATTGGCAGTCACTGGAGTGGTGACGTAGCTACATTATCACATTCACACCCCAAACACCGGTGATACCAAATACACCCTGATTTGTACTGATATGTCAGCTGGATTTCATTGCGCTGCCTGAAACAGACTGGCAAAATCCGGGTATTGAATTGGGCACCAAATACATAATGATACAATACAGATCCAAAGTATTGGGTGGTATCAAGATACGATACGGCTCAATACTGATACCTGTCACGCATCAATTTCACTGTTGATCAGATTGCCCACCTTGAGAGGTGTAATCTGATGGGTGAGGGTTCATGTCTGGTTGATAATCATCTTGCATTGATAACCACATTACCTTGAGAATATTGAACAAGTGAAAAGAAAGGTCCGAGTGAAGTGGGTGTTGAACCCACAACCTCGTGTACTGTGAGAGTCGAACTCACATACTCAGCATTCATGAGTGATGCTCTAACCATTGAGCTAAGTACACATTGCTATGTTGCAGTTGAATACAGTAGATGTATGCTTATGATGATGTGTGGTGTTGCCCCAATCGTTATTGAATGTGTAAGCAACGATGTGTTAAGCAGTGCTAGATTGACACTTCAACAGAGAAGCCATATGTGTTTTTCTTGTTGAATCCGGTCAGCCAGTTAACACAGAGAAAACAGGGTTTCAAGGAAAGCAGTGTTGTGACACGCCACTTTTGCATTATATTTCACATGCTATTTTACTACAGATTATGTATTTGTGGGTTTTGTTTTCTCCCCAAACCAACCATGTGCATACATTCATCTATAAATAGTAGTCCTCTAAAAATATATTTCCCCTTGGAGGAGTTTTCCATCTCATCTTGCCATTTCCTGATATCCTAGCCCTTCAAGCAGCAGACAATCACAAAAGATGGGTAGAAATTTGTAGAGGTACACAGCGGTTGCAAGATTTAAGGTTTTGCCCGTCAATTTGACGCGGGCTGGAAGCCACCAGCAAATTGACCCCTGCTGTCAAGATAAAAGCGTGTTGCCTGATGAGAATTGGCGCTAAACCTCCTTCTTTGATAACTCAGGGTTTGAATGGCTATTGGCAGTGTGTTTTTGCAACGTACAGACCTCTTCAGCACTCCGTGTTGAAGCTAGCACACTCTGCTGGCACTTTCTTTGCGCCGCTCTTGATTTGCTCTAGATGCGGTGGAAAATTGTGTGCATCTCTTCTTATTAAAGTTCACCTAATCTTGATCTTCTCCATCTTTTCCGGCTTCTTTCCCCCAAATTCACTCTGGATTCCTGTCTAGGATGCTAATCAATCTTCACTCTGTGTTTCTCCTCAAGACAATCAAACCAATACTCTGCCACTGCTCCGCTGCTCAACAATTCAAGACAAGCTCAATCCCTCATCTTCTTGACAAATCCCAAGAAGCCTTAAATTGGACAGCCTTTCTGGCTTCCAACTTGGTGAGAAATGCACCATCAGCATTTCTTGACATCTCTCCTCTCAACTCCCTCTTGTTCATTAAAACTAATCTTCTTCTTTTTTTTCTTTAGTCATATTGTCTCAGATCTTGTTCTCCTTCTTATATTTATGATAGTTCTTACTATCTATATTCATAGGGTTTGTCCTTTTCCTTCAAACTTCTCTACTCACCCGTACTCTCAACTAATCCTTATTTCTCAGTTTCACTATCCTTGTCTCCATCCACCATTCAGTTGTTCTTTCTAAGATTAATTATATCTGCTTCGGGGTTGGTTTTTCTATCTTTCATGTTTCTTATTTTTATCCTCACATTTTTGTTCTTACACCATTGTTTTAGCTTCTGGTCTTAGATTCTTTGAAATACAGTCATCAGTTTTTTACTCCACAATGAGCCTGATATGATCTGTCTAGTCTACGTAAGCTTCAGCCTTTCCATTTGCAAGTAGCAAAACTCTGCAAGCAAGTAAGCTGTTTTGGGTGGTAAAAACTCTCTGTGTTGTAGCAATACACAAAAGCTCCACAAATAAGTCTCTAACCACAATACAACCGGAAGATGAGTAGTAAGATAGTAGAATTCAGAAGTGAGAGAAAAGCCCTCCAAAAGGTCCCTGTTTAGAAATGGCACTTGGCACCCGCCACACTTCAGCACATAATTCTATGCACTTGCAGGTACCAATTGTGCGCGTGCAGCTCCCTGCATGTATTTTTACTAAAATGGAACCCCTGGCACTCGCCATGGGCGCCTGCAGGCGCATAGAGTTATGTGCTGAAGTGTGACGCGTACCCGCCGGTGGGTGCCAATTGCCATCTCTATCCCTGTTCCCCCACTCCCTCCACCCGCATAACTCCCCTCCCAGCCAACGTTGCCCGCATCCTTCCTTTCCCGCACTCTCCAAACTCTGCATGCATCACTTCCAAGCCTAGCACATCTCCAACGCTTGTTCTCCCGCACCCTCTGACTAGCCTCAGACCCCAGTCTCTACCTGGCGCGTCCACCCCAATGTGATCTGCTTCCACTGCCCCAGTTAGCCTGGTGCCAGTCCATCTGTGAGTCCCGCCAAAGTTCTACTCCAACTATTCTGCTCAGTCCACTTGTCTGGAGTGTGGCTTGAACCCCGGTTCCCTCGTCCCCGGTCCCGCAGCTTCCCCATTCACCAACTTTCCGTGTGCTTTCTAAGCAGTACATTCAAGTTTCCACTCAGTCTACATATCAGAGGCATAAGCACACATGCTTATCCCCTTGTTTGGATATGTAGTCTGAGCATTTTCTCAGCCACCCCACTCCATTCCCACATGTGCTGTGGTGAGCGGACATTCTACACCGCTAGCCCCATTATCCATATAAATCACCACACCGCGCTGTCAAATTGCCACCAATCTAACCACACCCCCGCCAACACTCGAGCTCAGGTAAAGTTGACTCAACTTCAGGCAAGTTATGTTTACTTGCCTGGTCAATTTGACGGCAAAAATGCCTTGACCAATCAAACACTGGCAGGCATAGCAGCAATATGCCATCAAGAAGCTTTGACCACCAGGAAGCCGGCAAGCAGTGCTCCTTAAATTGCCCAAGCTCAGCTTTGCCATCCTTGGTCAACTTGTCCTTGCTGTACTTTGGTAAGTCACCCCTCCTTGTCTTCACACATTTGCCATTCCTCAACTTCAACATAGTCTTCATCCTTGCCCTTATCTCCATCCCCCTCGTCTTTTTCACCAGTCCATTCTTGAAGAGCAGAGGCATCCTCCTTGGCCAGAACCTCCAGCTTGCTAACCAGACTCCACCTGCCCACTTTTCAATTGTCCGTCTGGGTATCCGTATACGCTTTGATCAATCAGGCTTATGTCTCAACACAAGGAGTAATGATTCAACCCACTCATTCTTGTCAGAATTTGTGCTTGCGCACCGCAGCGCATAGCACAGTCCGTGCTACAAAACACCAGCAACTCATCTTGGAATTGCCCGCTCCTTTGTGTTTTCCTCATCCCGCCCAGAACTAACCACAAACAAAGCCAAATGAAGTATTGTCGTAGTCGCTGTCACAAAATCATTGTCATTAGAGTCCTGAGTAGTGGTACTTGTTTTCTCTTTTCATTCTTGTTGTTCACTTTATTGATTCTTTTCTTTCTCAATCTCAGCTCTTGTTATTTTTGTTTTATTGTTCCTTTTCTACCTCATCGTAGCTTTTCCATCTTGATACTTTGGGTACACACAGTTTCATTGGTTCTCTGTTTCTTTCTTTTCTTTTTCTCTTTTCTTTGTTGTTCATCTCTGACAGAAATCAAACCTTTAGTTTTGACTCCAACTCTCTTAATCCTTTCAGCGAGTGGGTGTGAAGACGCAAGGGCACGCAAACCAATTGCGGCACAAGGAAGGAGGAGATCAACCAATACATTGATAGGGCTAAACTACCCGCACCAAGGCACTGGCTGACGGGGCAGCGTGTTTGAGGACGCGGTGCTCTGCAAGCCGCAGAGGTGTGTGAAGATGCTCAACAGCCAGAAGACCCCAATGCTCTTCTGAACCCTCTGGCGGCCCCAGTCCTGATGGATGGATGCCCATGTCGCGAGCGGAGGGGCAAACTCAGCTCCGTGGAACTTGTTCTTGGTCTCTACAAATGTACTGCTTCATCCCCTTTGTCTCGCTTTCTGCCATCTCATTGTCATTGTGTGTATATATGAATATTTCCTTACCCCTTTCCCCGGATCAGAAAAAAAAAGTGTTAGAGCCGAAGCTCTTCAATGGGCTAGGGCGTTGGCATAGAGGAGACTAAGTCTCGGGGAGATCTGATACCAACATTGGGCTGTTATTTCAAAGGGCCTAGCTAGCTCAGGGAGACAAGTTGGGGTTGGGTGTCTGCTAAGTACAACTGAGGAACTGGATGAGAAGAGAGGAAAAAGAGAAAAGGAAAGAACATACCTAGCTCAGGGAGAAAAGTAAGTTGGGGTTGGGTGTCTGCTGAGCTAGGAGAAGGGAAAACAGCGGGCCATATTAGGTCTGCATTGAGTCCTGTGAAAGGGTTTGTGAAACTTGCTGCGCCTTCAGCGCAGGGGTTTTACCAACAAAGGATAGTTACGCTATGTGTAACGCGTAGATAACAGTAACGTAACGGAATTTTTGTTGTTATCTACGTGTTACGCGTAACGGCAGTGCAATTATGTTATTGCACCACATTAAGCCATTTTTTTATGCTTTTTGCTTTATCCAGGCGCGCAGAGCCCCTGAGAACGGGCAAAAAATGAGGCAAAAAAAGCCTTAAATGGTCCGTTACCGCGTTATCTGGGGGATAACGCGATAACAGGACTCAAAAATGAGGCCTGTTAAGTTACGCACGGGGCCTAAAATGACTCTGTTACTAGTACAGTAACGGGGGTAATTAAATTAGCAAAATTTCACGGATAACACAATGTAACGTAACGTAACTACCCGGTTTTACACTTGAACATCAGCTTGCAAAAGTCCATGCAATTTGGAATCAAACAACTTTGAATCCCCCTAATAGCCTTCCAAGGGGCTATCCAATACCCATTTGGCTTGTCTCAGTTTCTCTTTTTAATGCATGGTTTTACATACACTTGTAAACCACACCTGTAACTTCTTTTCAAAGCCCCTCTCCTGAACTGCTCTGTCACCCTCCATCCAGCCCAGCATCCCAGAGCAAGGGACAAGGCCCCAATCCGCTAACACCTAGCCCCCCATCATTGACCGGCGCCATTCACGGGTCCCTGGCGTCCACTACCTGCCGCAGCGGTAAGCAAGTTGTCCACTACTGTAACCGTAACGCGGGTACCGGATCAGAGGGGAATAGGATAGGTCACTTTTGGGTTTTAGATGCTGTAACTCTGGTTTATTTCAAGGTTTAGAATGACTGAGGAAACACACTCTACAACACTGATCTGCATATATAGGGACATGTAGCTAAAACAGCTCATGGAAAGATATGAAATGAAAGATGACAGCAAATAGACATAATGGAAATATGTCCATAACGAGCTAACATGACAAAGTGGCACTGCAAGTACGGGCGGCGTCATAAAGAATGAATAGAAAACATATAACGTAACACTAATACCAACCAAAACCGTTAACGTAAGTGACCCTAGCTAGACAAGCTAGGTGTCACAAGAACTTCCCTTGTCGTAACTTGTCTGGGCCCTGTCGGGCCCTGACATCTAGGACGTGTTGGGTCCTGTCTACTGTAGCCCGGCTACAACATCCCCCCCTCTAGACAGGGGATGTCCCAGACCCTGCCAGCGGAAGACCCAAGCAAAGCTAGAGTCTAGAGAGCCAGGACGTTGGCATCTCGTTGGCCGGCTGGATTATCTCCTGATCTGTGGTCGCCCTCTTGGCCATTGATGTTCATCTGTCCCAAAAACCTGGTCAGAGACACTGATCTCCCAGAAGTAAGTCTAGCTAAACCTACAGGGTCGTCACCATTGATCAAGTCAAAGGTGCTCCAATCTATACAGTCAGGATGTGCGGTTAACCACTGGTGTTGCTCCTTGGTCATAGCCGCAGCATCTTTGGCCGTATATTTCTCTCTGTTTGCCGCCGGAGGTAATTCCGGTTCATTTGGACAATCATTGGCCCTCTGGTCCTCAGTTTCTGCCGGAGCTTTGCCCTCACGCAAGCCTTGGACATTTTTTTGTCCGACCTTCTTGTCCCCACCAACAGGTGAGTTTTGAGTTGAGCGTGGGACAACCATCTAAAACAACAAAGCAAGAAACAACAGTAAGCTGCTGAATTCTAATCTTGACCTATTTGAGCACTGCACTCATCCTAGACTTCCACCTCACAGGTCTTACTCCCTCTACGGGAGACACTACGGGTAGGACTACTATGCTAGCAAAAAAAATCATGCAAAAACTTGACGCCAAATGGTGATGGTACCAGAAGAAAATTTACTAATGTTGTATGAAGACAATTAAGTATTTAAGCAAAAAAATCCCTGTAGCTACGGGTTGATGGGTGGATTTTTGAGATTTTTTGGATGATTTTGTGGCAAATATGCTGAAGTGCGCTAGCAAATGGGGTAGTGTAGTCAAACTCAAGTGTTATGTTGAAATCGCTACCACTGTAACCGTAACGCGGGTACAGGCTCAAAAAGGACTAGGATAGGTCACTTTTGGGTTTTAGATGCTGTAACTCTGGTTTATTTCAAAGTTTGACTGAAAATGACTGAGGCAACACACTCTACAACACTGATCTGTATATATAGGGACATGTAGCTAAAACAGCTCATGGACAGATATGAAATGAAAGATGACAACAAATAGACATAATGGAAATATGTCCATAACGAGCTAACATGACAAAGTGGTGCTGCCAGTGTGGGCAACAAAGGGTAGTTATGCTATGTGTAAAGGGTAGATAACGGTAACATAACAGAATTTTTGTTGTTATCTATGTGTTACACGTAACGGCAGTGCAATTACATTATTGCACCACATTAAGCTGTTTTTTTATGCTTGTTGTGTTATGCAGGCGTGCGGAGCCCCTGAGAACAGGCAAAAAAATAGGCTCAAAAAGCCTTAAATGGTCTGTTATTGCTTTATCTGGGGGATAATGTGATAACAGTCCTCAAAAATGAGGCCCGTTACCTTACCTGCGGGTCCTGAAATGACCACATTACTAGTAAAGTAACAGGGGACCCAGATAACAGGGGTAGTTACTGTCAGCCTTAGAGATACATCAAGTATCCAAAAAGACTGCAATAACTTAGTAAATAATAATAATTATTAAATTATTATTGCAGAATCAGATTCCTCATCATAAATTAAGGGGGGTCACCCACTTAAAGTACCCCCTTATTCCTATTCCTTCATGTACTAATTGTATAAATAAGAATTGGCCCCAGAAAGTGCCCAAAAATAGTATTACATACAAAAGTTTAGTAAAACAAACAATGTACATAAAATTAAACTGTTGTACATTAATGAGTAATATTACTCGTGTAAAAATACCCCGTGAAAGTATTATGTAGACTTCTACTGAAGCTCTTTCACATGACAATTGGTTATAAACATGTCATGTGACAGAGTCAGGGAAATTAGTCTATTACAATACAATTAAATTACCCACAGCCAAGCCCTTTTCACGGCTACACCCCTGGATACTCCCATAGGGAGAAAAGGACTCAGTGTTTACGCCCACTGAAGTCCCCTCTATAAATAGAGGCCTATTTGGCCCTCAGGAAAAGATCCCCCAAACCATTCACCACCCACAAACTGTAAGTTTGCCGTGAATATTCTCCTCTGCTACATTTGTAGCCACTTTTTCCTTATAAACCATCCCCAGCACGTAAAATTCACTGGATTAAACCCTTTAAATCATCAAAAATCCCTTATTAGCATATTTAAAGCTTTATCCTTATAAGTAGTTGCCGTAAGACCTCCGCCTCTGTCAAGCAGCCAATCAGTTCAAGCGCTTACCACCTACTTTTACGCCAAATTTATTCCCTGTAATCAATAATTATATATTATTAATTACATAATAAACCCTCCTCTTTTAAAGAGTGTTTAAAGCCCTTGCAGTGGCCATATTTACCACGTAGCAAGTTTAGTAATTTACATTACTAGTGTTTACATCAGCACAGTTATAGTGCTAGGGCCCAAAACCCTTAATTTTGACAGGTTTTTGCCCTAAGCTTCATAAACAGAGCTGTCAGTTATGTTACCAAAATTGCACAGATAACACAATGTAACGTAACTACCCTTCGTTGGTATGGGCGGCGTCACAAAGAATGAATAGAAAACATATAACGTAACACTAATACTGACCAAAACCAGTAACGTAAGTAAGAAGTAAGTGACCCTAGCTAGACAAGCTGGGTGTCACAAGACCTTCCCTTGTTGTAACTTGTCTGGGCCCTGACATCTAGGACCTGTTGGGTCTTGTCTACTGTAGCCTGGCTACACTACCCACCGTGATGGAGAACCAACCCCGCCAAAAAAACACTCTCCACCAGACCTTGTGGCAAAGCCGGACCGTAAGGCACCACTCCTACCGGGGCAATGTTGAGCAACATCATTACGCTCAATCAGTACAGATTGCTAGATGACTTCATCATCTGATTGAAGGCCAGGGACTGAGAGCATTCCCACTGCGGGCGGTATTTTTGGGGCGCTAAAATTTGATCTCTAGGAGTGCGCAGCCAGTTTTAGCGCCCCAAACTGCTGCAGCATACACCACCACCCTCCAACGGAGTCTCTAAGAGCATCCGCATTGGTGGCTAAGCTAGCCCAATTAGGGCACTTAGTCCACCCCCGCATCCGCATTGGCTTGGATCAACTTGACCCGGAGCTCTGTTTGGAGCTAGTGGGGTCTAGATGTAGACCCCACTACTCCTTGGACTAAACACAACATGCATATTCATCATGCTTGTTAGCATGAACTTATGTGTTTAGGTGCCAAACACATAACATGTAGGCACCTAAACACATAACCTCTGACAGCCTCGGACCCACTAATCCCCACCCATGCGGATGGCCAATTGGATTAGCCTATTCCAATCCTAAGAGCATCCGCATCTGTGGCTAAGTTACTTAGTCCACCCCTGCATCCGCATTGGCTTTGATTAACTTGGGATCAACTTGACCCGGAGCCCCATTTGGAGCTAGTGGGATCTAAATGTAGACCCCACTAGTCCTCAGACTAAACTCAAAATACATATTCATTATGCTCAAAAGCATGAACTCTACATCACAGGTTGAAATTTTTGGGTGGCGGCCTGTTGGCTTGACCTGGCCTGCGCCGCGGTCAAGCACCCGTTGGGCATACTCTGATTATTGTAATCCCGCCAGATCAGGTGGGTCACCGTCAAAAACTGGCAGGACTCCACCGTTGGCCTGACCGCGGTCATGTGTCAGCCTGATGGCATCACTATAGACAAAGAAAAGAAAAACTTTTCTGATGTCTTTTTCTCAACCTCTTCAAACGTCAGGAAGAGACTACATATTGTGCTTTGCTAAAAGCTTGGACTTCGGTGAACTTTTTGCGCCATAAAGTTATGCCCTTGAGCTGCTGTGCAGCAGTTTGTGCCAAAGATATTGCCACAGGAGTGTGACATCATCGATCCAGCTGTGGTTGGATGGTGATATCCTGAGGCTGTGTTCAAGCAGCCGATTCATTCTACCCACCCATCCCCCCCTCCACCCGGCCATTCATCAAAAATCACCCCAATCCCTTACCATTACAACACCGCCTCCGATGGTATTTCATCCCTACACCCCCACCACCAAAATTGCCGCGGTCCGGATGACACATCAAGGATTGGGGTTGACGGAGATCCGCAATCTACTCAGCGCCCCGATATCCCGCCAGTCTTTCTCTTGGTGGCTCAATCTGTTTCAAGAGACTCATTGTGTTGTGAAGGATCCAGAAACTTACGAGGCCCGGGGCCAACCAGCCAAGCTGACCAGAGAGGACTGCGCGTTCATCATTGAGTTGGTCCGATTGGAGCCCGGCCTTTTCTTGGAAGAAATCTGAGAGCATCTGTACGACTCAACCGGGGTCCTGCTCAGTATCAAGGCGGTTCACCGGAACCTTGTCCAGCGTTTGTCAATCACACTGAAGAGACCCAATACCAGAAACATTCAACAATCAATCCTTGCGAAGTACTCGTATATCAAACGCATGGAGTTTTTCCCTGCAGAATTTTTGGTCTTCACAGGTTAGTTTTCCCTCATCTTTTTCTCTGAGACCAGGCTAACTTGTTTTGCTTGGTCAGATGAAAGCTCATTCTGTGACAGAGATCTCCTCTGAGTGCAGGCTAGGTTGCCACAAGGGACCCCCGCAGCTCGGTTCATAATCAACCAGAACCCCCTTTGCTTAAGTCTTCTTGCTGCCATCTCAATCAACGGACTGGCGGCCCTAGCGACCACCATGGAAACGTTCAATGGGCAAAAGTTTGAACACTTCTTGGAGCATGAATTGGTAAGCTCCGTCCATTTATCCCATTGATGATTTTGTAGCTGACTATGTACTGCTGCTCCAGCTGCCTCGCATGAATCCCTACCCCAATGACAACTCTGTTCTGGTGTGCGACAACGCCAGCTTCCATTGAGGCGAGCGAGTCCAGGAGCTTTGCTATGCGGCAGGGGTACGGCTATTATACCTGCCACCCTACTGGCCCAAATTGAATCCGATCAAGCTTGGTTTTGCTTTGATCAAACATAGCTTGCAAGCCTCGCAAGTTCTCAATTGCACTAACAACTCCGAATGGGAAATCCGTCAAGTCACTGGTGATATCTTGACCGCTGAGTTTTGTTACAAGATTTACAAACACTGTGGGTACTTTGTCCCAGAGCACTGATTACAAAGAGCTTTGTGAAAGTCTTCATTATTTCCCCGATCCAAGATCCAACCCTTACCTCTGATACCTCTCAGTAGTATAAACCACCTGCTGAATAGGTTGTATCCTTCATGTCATCACATTGAATATCTTAGCTCCAATGATCTTTTCCAGTCCTCTCCCCAAGCCAATATTACCTCTTACCAATATTCATCAAAGCCTCTTGTTAGCTCGAATGGTTCCTACCCACAAGACCTGTATTTTACTCTAAGATTAGCTCGCTTGAATCATTATTCTGAAATGATACAAGCAGAATTGGTACCAACTCAAGGGCTGAGAAGCCTGCCTTTCTTGACCTGGGCGAAGCTCCAAACTGTTAACAAGGGTTGATTTGGTGAGGTATTAATCGAATGTTCAATTTGATGGCCGCTTGATAACAGACTCGACCAAATCAATCACTCTTACTCTACTCTTTTGGTTTATCGGCACTTTTGGCTTTGGGCTTCTGACTGACAGGTTTGGAAGCCGCTGGCCGCTGACGGCTAACCTGATCTGTATCCTCTCCTGTCCCTTGGGAAGGCATTTGTCCAAACCTTCCAAGCCTTTCTTGCCGTCCGCTCTCTCTTTGGCATCATGATGGGTGGAATCTATGGGATGGCAACCAGTGAGCCTCGGCAGTTTGAGGAGAGAGTGATAGATGTGCCCGTTGTGAGAATGAAAGCTGGTTGGCTGATGTAGAATGTCCGCTAACCGCCTCCTTCAAGAATATTGATGTCCGAGCTGTGTGATTGTCGGTAACTCGGCTCCGCACTGCTACTTTCCGCTAGCCTTCAGCGCTCCTTTACTGAGCCTGATCTATAGCGTAATAGTCCGCGAGTGAATAAAGCTCCGCACGTCGTAAGCACAAAAATCCGCAAGTAACTCTTGAATAAGGATAAGAACACAGATAATCTCTCAATAACTCTCGTACGTCCGTAGTTGTAAGTACAATGATGATGAGTAAAAATCCGTAATAATTTGATAGGATAAAGATTCCCCCGATAGGAGAGTCCCCTCCGCGCACGTCGCCGTTCCCACCCGATCCCGCACGTCTGACACTTTCCCGCACTAGTCCGCCTACTCCGCCCGCTATCCCGCTCGTCACTTTCCTAGACTCTGCTCCTCTCCGACGCTTGCCCTCCCACCGTCCTCTGTCTAGCCCCCGTCAGTCGTTCTCTCGCCACCGCCTTCACCCTGGTTCCACCCGCTGATGGAACCCGCTTGAGCTGTCATGGCTCACCCGCTGACGCGCCGCTGCTACCAGTCCACGTGTGTAGTCCCGCCGCAGTCCAGCCCTGTCTTTTTCCGCTCCAATCGAAATACCCAATCCGAAATCCGCAATCCGCAATCCGTGCATTCCAATCCGCGTGTGACTTTCCGTAAGCTTTCCTAGCGTGCCTTCCTGACCTCATCCTCAGTGCTTATGTCACCGGAATGCACCATGCCTGAGCGGCTTTGTGCATTCCCCGCGTGGACATTCTACCGCGCTCGCCTATATAAATCACCACACCGTTTAATTTACTTTTAATTTCTCTATCTGGGTCTCGCCCAGTTCAAATGGACTAGCTACGTCTTGGGAAAACATGCCAGCCAGAGCCCGCAGGCTATTTCCAGCAAGGCTACAACATTGGTAGTTCCTGATTGCTGCCAGTCTTAACCAGTATTGCCATTCTAGCCCGCTCATGATCAAAAAATGTTTGGGTGTAATCAATTGACAGCAGTAATTTAACAAGCTGTTCTGTGTAAGGCTACAATGGGCTTGGTATTTTATATTTACAAGGTAGAAGCTATAATTGGTATTTTATATTGACAAGCTATAAGAATCTGTGTTTGAAGAATAATCAGTGGATAAAGAGAAGACAGGGGTAATTTAAGAAGAATTTCTGTGCAATGCTACAATAGGTGGGGTATTTGATATTTACAAGCTAAAAGATGTGGTGATTTCAGGATAATGAGGGGATAAATAACTAATGAGAAGCCCTTGATTTTTCAAACTTGTTTACATGGTCTCTTAACTGAGCAATGTAGATGTCCTCTAAGCCCCAGTCCTTCATCATCTCGCGGGTGATATTGTTAGATCGGAAAATCTTTGGGTTGGTGGCCTCTTTCGCCGTGAGAATCCCAATGATCATGTCTCTTTCACACACCGGTATTTTGACAAACTTGAGGTATTGGTTTAGGAGGTTGACTTTGAGATCAACCACCAAGGAGCTATCGGAATCCGCGGCTGGGCTGTTGATCTGGCTGGTCGTACCCTGATTGAGTTTGCGCTTCTTTGCGGCGGACAACTTCTCAAACTTCAAGTTGGGCGGGGGGCGTAAATCAAGACTCCATCCTGCCCTTCAAACTACAAGCCGAGAGGAGTCAGTTGTGGAAATCTACAAAATGACTACAGGGCTGGAATTTCACTCACAATCGCACGTGCCCACCTTTGGACAATGGCCAGAGTGAGAGGGCTGTATTGACTCGGATCGGTGGGATCAATGTAGACAGGCATCTTTTGCTCGTACTTTGGGTTTGGCGGGTGGGCATTGAATATCTGATTGACGTAGATGTTCATTGCATCAAAATCCCCCGGCGTGATGATGATGGATGGATTTGCATGCAAGGAGGAGGCCGTCTGAGCAGCATCTTGAGTCAAGATGTGCTTTTTGACCTTAATGACAGCCTTTGCTTGTTTGGCGGCGGTTTTGCGGTTCACCATAAGAACTGCCAAACTGGCCTTTGTGTGGTCCTTCCCATTTGCGATGACCGTTGCCATCCAGTGGGTGAAGGATGGAACGTCTGTTATTCGATAGTCGGCGATTGTTTTAAACTCATCAGCAGGTGGAAGGTTCATCGATATCTTCCACTCAGTCTTTGGGAATCCATTCTTGATCGCAGACCAAATTAAATCCGCAGCTCCATCAAACTTTTTGTTGCATTCTTGGGCAACAGAATCTTGAAATTCCTCAAGGGATGAAGAATCAGGGACAAGAATGAGGAACTTCTTTTTGGATTCGACCGTCGACCACCCCTTGTTAGACAATTTTGATTTTGGGTAAAAGAGTCGAAAACTTGTACTGCAGTCGATCATCTGGGGCTGCAAACCCAAAATAAGACAGGAATCAGTGCTTTAATCTGCAGGCATCAAACTTAAGGCAGCCTTACAGTCAATTCAGCCGGCTTTGGACCGCCGTGAATGCGCCACAATTCGGATGCGGAATGGTAGCCAGGTGGGGGATTGTCCCTATTAAACAGATCAATACCCAAGCAAGACATTTTTCCTGCAACGGCAACCAGAAATTCAACAAAAAAAAAAAAAATAACTTGAAAGGCTCCAGAGGCTGGATTCTTGCAAGCCGGAAGGCCACCATCATCAAGGGAAAGGCACAGCCCTCTTGGGCTGAATTGGAAATCATCTTGAAAATCTTTATTTCACGGCGCAAGTCAGAAACAAAGATAAAAAAAACTTGGGATCATGGAAAGCCATGATTTGTGCACAGCAGACACAAAAACAAGTCCGAGCTTTCTTCAAATCACAATATTTCATGAAAAATGAAATAAAATTGTTTATTAAAACTTAGGAGAAAAATTGACAAAAAAAAAGATTCACGTGGTTAATTGAATGAGTTGCATCAATATATATGCATAACTACCAAAAGGGGTATGGAGTGACACAGCGGGCAATCAGATGTTGCATGTAGCCCGCAGCAACACCCAAGTAAAGGGGGTCCCCTTGGCTTGGGTGTTGCTGTGGGCTGCATGCAACATCCAATTGCCCGCTGTGTGATTAGCCCATGTGGTAAGTGGCAGGCTAGTGACACTTGTGTAGGGTGCTGGTTGTGGGTTCATGTCTCACAGCAAGCAATGGGAATTTTTTTGGGTTCTGGCTGCACTTGCAGCTGGCGTCGAGCCGACGGAATGCAGTCAAGCCGCCGCAGTGCCGCTGAGCAACCGGGGTCAAGCCGCTTGCAGGCATAATTACGCCCCCCGCAGATATGCCGCCAGATCTGGTGGTCCGGTTGAGCCAACGCAATCCATTGCGCCAAGCATCTGTCCACCATAACCCGTGGTGTATGTGTTTAGGTGCCCAACACATAACATACAGGCACCTAAACACATAATCTCCGACAGCCTTGGACCTGCTAGTCCCCACCAATGCGGATGGCCAATTGGATTAGCCTATTCCAATTGTAATCCAAGCTAGTTAGCCCAGGCTAATCTAGCCACGGATGCGGATGCTCTAATCCGAGCTAGTTAGCCCAGGCTAATCTAGCCACGGATGCGGATGCTCTAATCCGAGCTAGTTAGCCCAGGCTAATCTAGCCACGGATGCGGATGCTCTAATCCGAGCTAGTTAGCCCAGGCTAATCTAGCCACGGATGCGGATGCTCTAAAAACTCCATGTCCCGTCGCCCCCGGTCCACTGCCCCGCTCCTGCGGCACCATTTGCTTTTCACAATGTAATGGATTGGCTGGCAATCATCCGGAATGTTATCAACACTCAACACAGAATCATACAAAAGGCATCCCCGTCAACCCAGTCATTGAGGAGAGTGTATACTCCTCTCGATGATCGGAACAAACCGGGTCATTCCAGTCATTGTGGGGAGTATATACTCCTCTCAGAGCATCTCCACCCGGGGAGGTAAACTCGGGTTGCTAAAACACCGTGATGGCAACTCATGTTTTGCATATAGCAACCCGCGTGGCTCTGGCACGCACCCGTGGTTGCTGTAATATTTACATACAGAAGCACCCCAACACACTCCTTCATGACCCATTAAAAGCCCTGTATATGTAGATGGTCATTGATAGCTTGCAAAGCTGTCCATGACCATTATAACCGGTCGTCAATAGCTTGCAAAGCTATGGATGATATGACCAATCGTTGAGTGAAAACTATTGACAACCATTATAATTGGTCCTCAATAGCTTGCAAAACTATTGATTACCGTTAAAACCAGTCGTCAATGGCTTGCAAACCTATCGATGACCGTTATATCCAGCCGTCGATAGCTTGCAAAGCTATGGAACCAGTATAACTGGTTGTCCATAGCTTTGCAAGCTCTCGATGACCGGTATAACTGGTTGTCCATAGCTTTGCAAGCTCTCAATGACCGGGATAACTGGTTGTTCACAGGTTTGCAAGCTCTTGATGACCGGTATAACTGGTCGTCCATAGCTTTGCAAGCTCTCGAACCGGTCATAGATAGCTTGCAAAGCTATGGACAACCGGTTATACCGGTCATCAAGAGCTTTACAAAGCTCTTAGTGAGCGGTATAGCTGGCGAAGCTTTTGATGACCTGTAAAGCCAGTCGTCAATAGTCAAGCTCTCAATGACTGGAATACAGTCGTTGATGGCTCTCATAGGTTGATTTTTGTTTTTTTTTATTACTTGTTGATGTAAAACTTACCTTATGGGTTGTTGTATGACATGTCTATGCACTGTTGATGAGTGTTGAGGGGGGATGAGCCAGGAGGAGTTGCTATTGTGTTGCTATCGGGTTGCCATATGTAGCAACCCGATGCCAATTTTTACCTCCGGAGGCAAAATAGAAACTCATTTTGGGTGGTGTTTTTTGGGTTCGGGTTGGCAAACGCGGGATAGCAACCCGGTTTACCTCCCCGGGTGGAGATGCTCTCAATAAATGGAACAAACCGGTGTACATCATGGGAACCAACCGGGTCGTTCCGGTCATCATGGGAGTACTATTCCTCTTGATGACTGGAAGGAACCGGCCATCAAGGGGAGTACGTACTCCTCTCGATGACCGGAACAACCGGGCCATCGAGGGGAGTATGTACTCCTCTCAGTGACCGGTTCGTTGTCATTGAGGGGAGTACGTACTCCTCTCAATCAACGGTGGGTAGTTACGATAACAGTTACTATCAGTTTTTTTTCTCCTTCAGTCTTTAATTTAAAATTTAGAACCACCTAATGATTTTTCTCAGCTAGATCAAGAAGTCATAGCTCTCCTCTAATAATTGGTGAAATAATTTTCCATTTTTGTAAAAAGACTGCCTGGATATCCTTGATTACACTTCCAGTTTTTAGTTACTGGTTTTAGTTACTAGTAACTGCAAAATTTGACACGGAATAAGGGATATCAATTTATTCTTTTGACAAAAATGGAAAATTCTTTCACCAATTTTTAGAGGAGAGCTCTGACTTCTTGATCTAGCTGACAGAACATTTTATTTGGTTCCTAATTTTGAATTGAAGACCAAAGAAGAGGATTCATGGTTATCGTAACTACCCACCGTTGTCTCAATGACCGGAACAAACTGGTCATTGAGGGGAATATGTACTCCACTCGATGATTATAATTGACCAGCCATTGAGAATGTGGCCAGTAGTGTGCTTATTGATTAGCCATCAAGAGTGCACCTCTTGATGGCCGACCTGCCTTGGCCATCAAGTGAGGGACATGTGTTTGGGGGTGTGACCGATGGGATGAGCTGTAGTTTCACTGACTATGTTATGTGAAAGGGAGTCGGTAGTGAGTCTCTAGGAGTCCCTACATGTAGGGACTTGAGCACGAAATCTAGGGACGGCAGTATTTTTTGGACGCAAATAACGCCCGCGGTGGGTCGGGTTGAGGCGGTAAACTCCTGAAATTTCCAACTAGGGCCCCGATTTAGGGCCCGCGGTGGAAATGCTCTGAGGCAAGCATCTTAGAGCATCTCCACCGCGGGCCCTAGTTTGGGGTCGCTAAAATTCAATCTTCGGGACTGCGCAGCAGGTTTTACCGCCCCAAACTGCTGCGGCATACACCGCGAGCCTCCAAAGGGAGTCTTTAAAAATCACGGACACGCCACCGATGTACATGTATTCCATGACGGGCACAAACCAGTCATCCAGAACGAATGCACTTTGTTCGATGACCATCCGAGGTGGATACATAAATAACACTCCTTGATGGCCGTCACTAACCGGTCATCCAGAACATTTGCATGTTTTTTGATGACCACCTCGTTTGATGGCCTTCCATAGCGGTCATCAAGAAATCATGAAGTGGACTCACCTCAATGACCGGTACGAGCCGGTCATTGAGGATTGATTGGTGTGTGTGTGGCTGACAACCGGTCGGTCGCTGCTGCGATGGCCGGTTCGTTCCGGACATCGAGAGGAGTAATAACTCCCCTCGATGGCCGGAACGGAGCAGTCATCGAGAGGATAATAACTCTCCTCGACGGCTGGTTTGTTCCGGTCATTGATAGGAGCAATAAATCTCCTTGATGGCCGGTTCGTTCCGGTCATCAAGATGAGTAATAATTCTCCTTGATGGTCGGTTCTTTCCGGTCACCGAGAGGAGCAATACATCTCCTCGATGGCCGGTTGGTTCCGTTCATTGAGATGAGTACATATTGTAAGATTGGTTCCGTTCATCGAGGAGGTGACCAATGGAGTTTCACAATGTTGTTGTTATGTGACAGTGTCTTTTGGGTTGTTGGAGAGAGTCTCTAGGAGTCCCTACATGTACGGACTCGGGCATGAAATTTGGGGACACCTGTAAAATTTTGACGCTAATAGCGCCCGCGGTGGGTCGGGTTGAGTCGGTAAATTCCAACTAGAGACCCAATTTAGGGCCCGCGGTGGAGTTGCTCTTACCAAAGGAGACTGAAGAGACTTGGCTTTTTTTTTAGGCTTTCTTCTAATTTGCCCCCAAAAGGCTAAGTTTATTATAACACAATCAAAGGTTTTTGTAATAAATTCCAAACAGTAGTCACTCTTCTATTTAGATTGGACAAAAGTCTTGGCCTACAATGAGTTGATTGATTGAAAACGAAGAATCAATAAGAAGATATCCAAGCAAATATCTTTGAATGATCCAATTTAAAGCATCTGTGCTTACCTTTTCACCTTGGGCGCTTGCACCAGTGAACGGGTCCTAATAAAACCGAAAAAGAAACAAGTCAAACACTCCACGAACTGGAAATCATCTCAGCAAAAAAAATGAAGAAAGATGAGGTACCATCTTCTGTTCAATAGCGCGCTCAGTGGCAGCTTCCTGCCATTCCTTGGTCATAGTCCTCGGGAGGTCAGGGGCTGCATTCATTATGGTCATAAACAAGGCGGTATCAGACAGTTGCTGCAATTCACGGGGAGATGATGATTGCTCGAGTCTGACTCACATGCTGATCTGATCAGGACGAATAACGCGATCGCAGCCGAGACGCATCCGGTGATCCCGAGAAGGAGTTTGATCCCTGAGCCAGGGGCGTGGAGGGGCTCACGGGGACCGTGTGGACCGAACGAAACCCAGTAAGCTGATGATTTTCGTAGACGAGTTGTGCACGACGAAACGATGATTAAAGAGCAAGAATGAAGGACAATTAGTCAATCAAAAAGGTCTGAAGGTGATCGCTTTTCTTCCCGAAAGGGAGCGCATAAAGAGATACACGAAAAAAGTCGTTGAAGGAGGAGAGACAAACATGCTTTCTTCTCGTCAAGGCTGAGTTGAGTCCAGTCTTTCTTTTGTAAACCTTCGAGATGATGAAAGATGGCTTCTTGTTCTTGCGGGGACATCTCTTTCCATGCTGCTTCGATCTGAATGATGCAATGGGGATAGTGAATGATGATCAGTTTTGCGTAATTTTGCTGTCATATCACACCAAAGCAAATTTTGTTTTTTGCAACTCCTTGACAAGATAAAGATTATAAATAATAATTTACATTACTGATCGACGGTAAGGACGAAGTTCTGGAGGTGGCTGCTGATTGATCGGCTGATACAGCGACGGTGGCTAGGCTTCGGTTCTCCGCCTTGAAGCTCCATCTCAATCTGAGCACCGCCAGTTTTTGAGAGGCCGGTAATAGGTTTGGGGTCTGGACAGCCCGTTGAAGGATGACTAGTCGGTTAGCAGCGTTGGTCAACATCTTCGGTAGGAGCGGTTCGATCGGATCGGATGGGTGAGATGGTTGGAAAGATGCCAAGTTATTCTTTGTTGTACCGGTTGTTGATGTGCTTCTTCAAACTTTGGCTCTCTCTTGTTCTCCAGCTCAGCGTGGCTTGTGCTTGCCTGCCAGTCGGGAGTTGATGGGACCCGGCTGAAACCGGGAAAACGTCGAGCCGACGAGGCCAAAACAGGATTAAACCTGGCAGAAACACACTCACAATACATAGCTCAACTGTCACACAGCAAGAATAGATTTCCAATTCAAGAAAACACCTCAATCACACCCTGCGCGATTTTCGCCAGCATCCATCCTGTCACAGAAGCTTCAACTGTGGAGTGCCTCTTATCGATCCTCGCCCATCCGCTCCACTCGCGGATCCCCCCGAGGATCGATTAGTCCGGTCAAAGAACTCGGCCGACGTCTCGTTTCTCGGCCCTACCCATGTAATTACCCGGCGGGAGCGATCGATGCAGATGCGTTGGGTCCTGAAACGGCCCCAAATGACGGCAAATTGTCATCGTGATACATATTTAGCTTGCATAAATTGAGGACTTGCGAGTCCCGGTTAGCGAGTCCGTTGGAGATGCTCTAAACAACCTGCTCTATGTAACAGTGTGGTCCGACCTCGCGCAGGGTTTCACCGTGGGATCCACGTGGATTCCCGGTGGGAGGGACTCCCCGAGTGCAGCGCCCAAGCCGGAAGATCAACCAGACTCAAATACATAAATACATCAGCGGGCCAGTCGATGAAATCGGAAATGTACAATCTCATTCCTCCCAAGGCACCGCCGAATCTAACGAACCCAAATCTGTACGCCGGTCGCTCGACAAAACCCATCCCATTGGAACTATCTTTGCCTCTACGCTGGCAAAGAGGAGCTCAGTTTTTAGGTGTTTCACTGTCAATCAGTAAGCCCTCATTTGTTTGTTCTCTATGCCTTGTTGAAAAATGTTATCTGCTCACTTCTCGCATTTTGGTTGACAGCCTGTGGCATCTGGGGGGTACTTTTTGCTGATTTTGGAAATGGCGATCGCGAGATCGTATTCTCACCAGTTAAGTCCAAACACGCGTGTGAAAGCGTTTGAAGATTTTGAGTTTCAGGAGCATTAATGGCCTGCGTTCTTTTTGTGCACTTTTTTGCTGACTGATTTCGACGGCTGCTGTTTCCTCGCTTTCTCAATAGATTCGCCGATGGTTCGCTCCTTACAAGTCACTCATCTTCGGTGACAGTACCAATCATCATTTAACACACGCTCAAGCAGATAATGTGCTTTCGAATACCGAACCTAAGCCGGCTTGAGTAATTAGCCTCTCGAAGGGACCCCGCATCCCCGCGGGACGCTCTCCATAGAAGAGGCTTGTGAGTGATGTTGCAATTCTCGCGGTAACGGGACCCTGGCAAGCGCGGCCAGAGGGTACGCATGAAAATCAATTCAAAAATTGTGGGATTCATACATTTTTAAAAGACATTTTTGGCTTTTCTTGCCAACATTTACCACATTTTGAGGAGAAATTAGCAGTACATTATTCTCCCTTTAAGCCTACATGTGCCCATCTTTTCAGAATCCATTTATCATGTTTGGTTGTGAGCCAAAGTGGCTTTAAACATTCATACATTTTCATGCGTACCCTCTGGCCGCGCTTGCCAGGGTCCTGTGGTAACAGTTTGAGTTATTGATTGCAACAAGATTGAAAATCAGCCGTTCAGGTTATGGGAAAGCTGCTTCCTATAAAATGTAGTCCAGATGCTAGCACATGTTGATGTCTCATGACTCCACTCAAATTGAATAGCCTGATTTTATAAGATACCACACTGCAAGAAAAACTCGCGCAACTGACGCCAGTTGACATGCAAGAGCTCTGAAGAAGCTTGTGGTGCTGTGCAAGCCTCTGTTCAAGGCTTCTGTCCACCAAGCTTCAATGCACAGTTACTGTGCATGATGTGCAGTGACTGTGCAAAAATAAACTGTTGAGTCTTTGGTCAACGCTCAAACTTGACCAAGTCCCTCAAGAATGTGCAGCAATCCCATTAGCATGGAGGGTGGTGGTACATACATAAACAATAAATATAGAAGTATGCACACAGAGTTACTTTGTGCACTGCACAAAACCCTTAGCTCACCACACCTACACCACAGGTTGCATTCCTGGAAATGTGCTGCATCCCGCGGAAGTTTCTGACTGAGAAATGTCCAGAGGATGTCCGTGGAGAATCCAGCGGACGCGAGGGGAAATGAGCATCACTGGGACGCTTCCGGAAGTGTCCAAGTGATGCTTTCTCCTTCAAACCATTGGGTGGACATCAAAAATAGCCGCCGTCCATTGGATACTCTCAAATTGAGAGTGTCCAATGGACATTTTGACAGTCCAAACACACTCAATCAGGTCATCTCTTGATGACCAGTCTGTGCCGGTCATTGAGCGAATCAGGTCTCGCCGGTCATTGAGAGGACTCAGGTCTCCTCTTGATGACCGGTCTGTGCCAGTCATTGAGGGGACTCAGGTCTCCTCTTGATGATCGGTTTGTGCCGGTCATTGAGGGGATTCAGGTCTTCTCTTGATGACCGGTCTGTGCCGGTCATTGAGGGGACTCAGGTCTCCTCTTGATCACCGGTCTCTACCGGTCATCAAGAGGGTCTTGCCGGTCATTGAGGGGAATCAGGTCTCCTCTCAATGACTGGCTCTGCCGGTCATCAAGCAATGGAAATGAGACAAAGCTGTCAACCAGAAACTCTCCGTTGAGAGTGTCTGGTGGACACCAAAACTGTTGTCCATTGGAGCCTCTGGCTGGAGTGTCTGATGGATGTTTGGAAACAAGTCTCCAGTGTGTTGTGGTGGGTGTGTGGGCCCCTTCAGCAATATAGCTGGCATTTTGTAGCTGGTAGCGGCTGCCCTAGATACAGCCATACCCCCACCCCCTCCCGTGTTTGGTTCTGGGTCTGCTGTTCCCCCCCCCCCCCCCCCCCCCACCCCGCTTGCTAATCATCCATCCATCACCAGCCCATTGGGCTACCCGCA
Organism: Puccinia triticina; assembly: GCF_026914185.1. Taxonomy (NCBI): domain Eukaryota; kingdom Fungi; phylum Basidiomycota; class Pucciniomycetes; order Pucciniales; family Pucciniaceae; genus Puccinia; species Puccinia triticina. The sequence continues at coordinate 4,377,657 of NC_070562.1, forward strand.
GTCAACCACCCCCCATACACTCAGGCCAGTTGGGCTGGCCTAATATTTTGACCAAAAGGGCATGGTGGCTGACATCCCGCTGATGTTTGCTCACCATCCAGCGGATGCATACAAGAGAAATGTCCACCATTGCGCAATGCAAGTGGAATCCAGCGGACGTTTCCTGCCGCGCCAGAGCTGGACGTCTGCAGACATGTCCAAATGCATTTCCAATCAACGTCCGCAATGGCCCGTGGTGTAACTTAACACAAGTCCCCCCTAGTTGAAGACTCACTGTGGCTGGCAGTGAAGCCACCCCTCCAGCAGGGAGGGACTTGTGTATTATCACAAATTTTAAGTGGGAGCAGAAATTTTGTTTGACTGGGAGTGTTTGAAATTTTTTATGGCTCCTCCTGCTTTGTTATTGTCAGAAACCAAAATAGATGTGCACTATGGGAATTGAACCCATGACTCCAAACTTCATGAGTGTTGCTTTAACCACTAACACTGCGGGCATCTCGATGTCTCTGCGGTCCGCAGCGACATCTGACGATTCAGTGGGGATTCAAACCCCGCGCAACAAGTATTGCAGCAACACTTGGCCGGCTGATGGACAGCCGGCCACCGGGGTATGTACACACAACGCACCTCTTGATGGCCGGCACAACGACCGGTCACCAAGAGGAGTACGCACTCCTCTCAATGGCTGGCCCAAGGACCGGCCATCAGTAGGAGTCCTTGTGCCGGCCATTGAGAGTTTTCCACACTCCTCTCAATGACCAGCATAACGACTGGTCATTGGGAGGAGGAGTCCACACTGCTCTTGATGACCAGCACAAGGACCGGTCATCGGGAGAGGAATCCATACTCCTCTCAATGCCAACACAGGCCAGCGTCGAGAGGAGTACATGCACCTCGATGCCCGGTCTGTGCCATCCATCGAGGGAAGTGTGTATGTACTCCTCCCAATGACCAGGCCTTGGGCCAGCCATTGAGAGGAGTGCGTACTCCTCTCGGTGACCGGTTGTTGTGCCGGCCATTGAGAGGTGTCTGTACTCCTCTTGAAGCCGGTGTGTGCTGGCATCAAGAGGAGTGTGGACTCCTCCCAATGACCGGTCCATGAGCTGGTCACCGAGAGGAGTGAGAGGAGTGTGTAATCCTCTCAATGGCCGGCACAAGGACCGGTCATCAAGAGGTTTTTATGTATTGGTGGCCGGCTGTCCAAAGGCAAATTGATCAGCCGGCCAGATGTCGCTGCAGCTGACGCTGCATTCTGATATGCAGCGTCATGATGTCGCTGCGGCCCGCAGCGACAGCGAGATGCCCGCAGTGACAGCGAGATGCCCGCAGTGTAAGCTAAGTGTGATAATGCATGCTGGGCTCATTTAGTCTAGACATTATCCGCCATTATGCTTGTATGCAATCCTGGGATGACAAGTCTTATTGGCATTGCTTATCACTATATCAGGACCATCAAGTCTAAAAAAGAGTGGGTTTCAGAATCCTTAGAGCAGGAATGGAATATAAAAGTTATCCAAGCTATGCAGTCAGTATATTGGTCACTCCATTGAAATTTGTCCTCACCCATGGTCATCATCAAGTGCTCCAAGAGCTCCTCAAAGCTTTGAACAACCAGAGACCTGCAGTTTCAAGCCATCTTGGCCGCCTTGAACAGCCTTGTCAAGATCATGACCCAGCTACATCATGTTTGGCCTGAGCCAGCCAGCCTGACCGCCTCAAAGGGGTGTAAAAATCACAGGTTGTGAAAGGCAGAAGGGAAGAGTCCACTGCACTATATGATTTTTCTACACACTGATATACCAAGTCCAATCAAGCGGAGGCATACAACAGAGTCTATATTGAATGGACACAGTCAGGGCAAAAGAGGGGCATTGATGCCGGTGTTACATTGTATGAAATGCAATGTAGTGGCCGTTTTTTTGGCCCCCAGAGGCTACTCCATGAGTTATATGTAGATGATATACATAAAAGAAGCTTATTTGGAATTTTTTACCCAATTTGTGCATCAATATGTAAAAAAAAAATCAAGGGTTCCCCCTATAAAATCACACAAGAAAGAAAAAAAAAATCAAGGTTTTCCCCTTATTTAAAACTTCCAAAAAATAGCCACACTAATCTCCATACAATAGTCATTCAAAGAAAAAAAATCTTGACCTAGCCCCCCAACAACAGCAGAGCTGTGTACTCAGGCTCACCCTCCAGCCCGCGTCTAGCGCCCGGGTCAAAAGGGATGGACATGAAGGCCCCTGGACCGCAGCTAAAGCCACGGACCCGTGGGGGGCCCACTCTTTGCTCCTTGGACTGCACACGTGCAACAGCGGAGGGGTTGAGGGCAATGGATAGCTGGAATTTCAGCATCCCCAATCACCCTGAGGAACTATCTACAACATGTGAGCAATGGTGAAACAACCCAATACAATCTGGGTATTGTCCAATACGGCATATTGTATTGTATTGAAAAAGAGATACAATACACTGTATCGTATTGAAACAAACAATACAGTGTAGATCCCAGCAATACACAGAATATGGGACTGTATTGGCAACCCAATACGGATGTATCGGACTGTATTGGCAACCCAATACGGATGTATTGGACTGTATTGGATTGTATTGGCAACCTGATACACCGTATTGGATTGGATCAGCCGACCAATACAATACTGATACAATGTATTGGGACCAAAACCAATCCAATACAGATAAATACCAATACATGTATTCGATTGGTTGCAGAGTAGATGTGAGCGTCTTTTATATCCACATGTTAAAAAACCCTGGTCTATAATCTTCTCCCTCTTCATGCCTATGTGCCCCTTACCCATGGTGCCAACTTCAACCAATAACCCTAACAACAATCATATTCCCCCCTGCCCACTTATCACCAGCACGTGATTCTCAAACCAGCAAGTCATTGAAGCGGAAAAAGGAATACGCTGTACCGCAGGATTATTTTGCTGATATGTAGAGCAAGTAAAAGGGGTAGTGCGCACAGGGGGAATCAAACCCGCATCTCCCCGATGCATGCTGGGTTTCTCTACCGTTGAGCTATATCCACAGGTGTGAGGTGTACCAACATATACTACCTCTACACACCCCCTGTACACCTACACCGGTGACAGAGCCCACTAATCCTCCCAGAGGCTCATCCCAGGCAGGCAGATGCCTATAGCGCTGGGCTCATAACCTCTACAGCGAGTAAAAGGAATAGTGCAGGCAGGGGAATTGAACCCGCATCTCCCCAATGCATGCTGGGTTTCTCTACCGTTAAGCTATATCCACAAGTGTTAGGTGTACCAACATATACTACCTCTACATGATACAATAGTGCTTGCAGTGTGCCTGTCCAGCTATTGCCTTCTTCCACTCAGAATATTGGGGGTCAAAGCCTCTCCTCCCACCTTGCTCCTTCCTTCCTTCGTCCTCCTCATCTAATTAATTCTTCCCTCCATATCCCATCATACTGAATCCTAGAACCTTATACAGAATCAACCATTATAGAGATAATATACCCTTATACCAGTAATATCCCCTTATAACACTGCCTTGCTTGATACACCACGCCGAACTCCCCTCCATTCCTGGTCAAGACATGTGCTCCCAATACCTTCCACCTCTTCTATTGATACACCACACCATACTCCCTTCCATTCCTGGTTGAGACATGTGCTCCCAATACCTACCACCTCTTCTGTCAATAACATCCACATAACTCCACCTCCCTGCCATCCTACCTAGTCATGGTCCTCGATTCCATCCATCGTACATAATCCTAGTCTGCTGTTCCATCCGTGATAACACCATCCATCCTACCTCCCTCTGTGATGACTCCATCCCTCCAATGTACACATACACTGCTTGTATTATATATAACTTCCTCCTCTTATAATGAATGATAGCTGTATCTATGCTGTCCCAATACCTCTGGAATTTGCTTTTGGCATTGTCACACCAATAGAGCACCACAACGGAATTGACATACTGACAAGCAACCAATTTCTCCCTGTGTAATCAAATTTTTTGACAAAAACTTAATGTTATAGTCAGCTTCTGAGTTGGAATTTTGGCATCCAAACAATCCATACACACCTGACTAGGTGGCCCAATGCAATAACTATGAAAGAGGGTTAGTTTCACCAACACACAATTGGGGGACTCTTTAAACTACAGCAAGGTGTTGTGGAATTCAGTTTTACTCACCAATGGACAAGCTGGCAACATAATTGAAGGCAACCATTTTGATTGAGATGTACACATGAACAAATAGTGGCTACTGGGCTGATATGTTGCAAATGATTGTTGGATGGTAAATGGATTTGAAAAGGAGTGACTCAAAGGCTGAATGATGGGATTGAAGGGAATAATGATGATTCTGAGTTTGAAAGCAGCTGGCTTTATAGCTGACGGGGTCTAGTACTACTTGAGGATTCTCCATCCTGCTGGTGTGGTGATCAATCTTGTGGCGCCGGTGGCGCACTCAGTTTCCAATCATTTTCCTATTCCAGGCGCAGTGGCAGCAAGATCATCAAGACTCAAGCTTCACCCTTGTTCTCCAAGCCTCAACAATTCCCCCCTCAAGGCGTCAAGATCCTCAAGTTTCATTCACCCCATCCCTGCTCATTCCTCCAACTCTCCTCTTCTTAAAATTCTTTTCCTTTGTCCCTTCCTTTTTTTCCTCTCCTCAGATTTCCACCCCTACTCCCTCTCAGTTCACCAGCGTTGTTTTCAGCTTTTCTTGGTCCTAACACAGCGCCTGCTGTGGGTTTTATTCCCTGTTTGTTTTCTGGTTTCTGCCCCTTTCTGTTTGTCATTGCCTGCCCTAAATGTTTTCTATCTTTTCTCTTTTCCCTTTTTGTTTCACTTTTGGTTCTCTTCTTTCTGCCTCATATCACTGTGTTTTCCTTATTTTCTGTGTTTTGTTTTCTTTTCTTCTGTTTCTCTTGGTTTTTGTTGCGTGCTTGTGCGCACGGGTGTATGATGACTTGTCCGCAGCATGTCACAGTCCCCGGAGTCTGAGTTCAGTTCAAACTCAGATGATGGGGCGGCATGGAATTTGTCTGAACCATAAAAGAATTTGTCTCAGATCATCCATCAATCAGAAGAATCCCAAATCTTAAGTTTATTGATCCTCATATTTGCCGATATACTTGCGGAGCTTCTGAGTTCATCCTCTCAGCCCGCGCCGATCCTCTTACAAATCACCTTTCTTTAGATCACTTCTCCCCGGCTCAGTTCGCCGGCTTTCTTTGTCCTCAGATCCTCAACATCAAAACCACCGCCGAAGGAAATCTACCTTCCGTCGTCTCTCAGAAAAATCCCCTCCCAAAAACGCTATCCCTTTGAATCCCAGAATCCTCAATCTACCCGGACCACCGCGAAGGCAGTGCTCAACAGCGCACATTCCCTTCCAGTAACTGCCGACGGCCCAGCACCGGTCGGAGTTCCACACTGGGTCATGTGTGGATCTTGAGCCATCTTAGCATCCATCACTAACAGCAATCTGTCCATGGCTAGGCATAGATTAACCTGATCACTGTCATTAGAAACAAAAAGGTGATCCCGGAAACATAATGCTCAGGGACAATCTTACAATTCTGAACAGTAATCAATAGAAATTCAACAGTGTCATTGGCTATGTGATGTGAAACAAATGCACCATTTGAGAAAGCTGTACAAGTGTCATGAAATACATCATCCCTATGGGACATTATGATCACCTGGCTTTGTTCTACTTTGGGAAAGATAATTATGTCTAGCAAATCACCCTTTTCTTGATATGAGAATCTCATTGAAGAACTTGGTGTGCACAGCGCTGTAACAGTTATGATACAATACAGTCTTGCTTATCTATCTGTATCATATCAGATAGGACAATGCACATTTTTTGCCAATCATGTATTGTATTGGATATTCTGATACATGTATTTGTATTGGATTGTGTGCCAATCCAATTGAAATCACACCAATACATCATGCGGAGCACTGATACACAGAAATGAATTTCTGTGTATCAACAGTGAAACAATACAATACAGGACTGGCATTGGCCAATACTACGTTAGGGGTGTTCAAAGTTGACTGCATAAAATTATAACACCATAAATTCATAAAATTTCAATCTGAAAAAAAGTTGTAACACCCAATCACTCAAAAAAGAGCAGCAATTCTAAAATGGTACATAAAAAATGATCACTCAAAAGTGTTATGATTTTATGATTTGAAAAAAATATGATTTCAACTTTGAACACCCTTGTTGTGGTGTTCCATATGCGTGACAATGCCAAAAGCACATTGCAGAAGTATTACCGTATAGGGAGTGTGTAATACAGTGCGGGGGAAGAAGGGAAGAAGGAGCAAGATGGGAGGAGAGGCCTTGACCCCCAACATTGGGAATGGAACAGGTTATACAGTGAATGCAGAGTGTGTGGAAGAGGATGGAAGATGGCTTGGTTGCATAGAAACACATGACATCATGCAGCGCAGTACATGCATGAAAGTGCTGTGTAGCTCAAGTGCCTCATGCAGCATATATCCCTCATTGTTTGTACGCATAGTACAGCATATGCAGGTAGATAAGCTGTACAGGAAGTGTCTCCCGCAGCACAAATCCCTCATTGTTTGTACATGTAGCACAGCATATGCAGGCAGATAAGCTGTACAGGAAGTGTCTCCTGCAGCATAAATCCCTCATTGTTTGTACATGAAGCACATCATATGCAGGTAGATAAGGTGTACAGGAGGTGTCTCCTGCAGCATAAATCCCTCATTTTTTGTAAGGCAGTGCAGCACATGCATGCAGATGCTGTGTAGTTGAGTGTCTCCTGCAGCATAAACCCCTTGTTGTTTGTACATGCAGCGCAGTACATGCATGAGAGGCTGTGTAGTTGAGATCCCCTGCAGCAATAATCCCTCATGAGGAGCTTCCCTGGAGCAAAAATCCCTCACCCTTCAATATATAAGGAGGCCCTTTCCCCCCTCATCAGACTTTTCCCCTATGAGCCTACAGAGGTTTGGTCACATATGGTAGTTTAGTCAGCAGTGCGGTTCTTAGCGGTCTAGTAGAACCAAGCATAACACAACAACAAGTTTGAGTTAAACAGCATATTAGTAACGTGTAGTACGAGTATAACAAAGTAAGTATATTGCCTGCAAGCAAAGAAGTTATAACAGATTTGCTAGCCTGTTGAATCAAGTGATCTAGGTCTGATAGAGATTACTATGTGAAAGTAAGATCTATCTTGGAATCAGCCATATCTTTATAAATATTGATTACAAGACTCTTAGATATTTGCATAGTATTATTAGAGGGGCAGGTCTTTCAAACCACCCGTAAGTTGTAATAGCCTTTCAACCTATTAAGCAATTTATTTCCCCCTCAGCGGATATTTCACCAAATTATATTTAGTGTCCTACAACGTATAGTATTGTTTTTCTGATACATCAGAATTCAATACCATGTATTTTATTGAAAAAAAGATATGATATGGTGGTATTGTATCTAAAAAAAACAGCACCTTTTCTGGGCAATTGGCGCTCAATCCAATGGCCCCTCCCAGCAATACACTTGTATTGTATTGTATCAGAATGTATTGGCAATATACATAATACCATGGATTGTATTGGTTTGGTGACTGGATGCAATACCTGTCAACCCTTGAGACATTAATATGTCCAGAAGGGTTTCAAAAACCAAACCATAGAGCAAGAATAAGCGCAGAGCGGGCGCTCAAAGAGATTATGAATAAAATTCAATATTGAATATGTTCTGTTAAACTAATTGTAACAAAATTGTAAAAACCTTAAAAAGATAAACAACAGAAATAAGACTGAAAATATCCAAAGCTGTAAGATGATGAACTCATCACCGAGTTCAGCGATGAGAGAACGTTGAGAGACTCCTTCAACTAGACAGAGGAGTGATTCTTTTCCCCGCTTGTCAGAGAAAACAAGATCATTATTATTATTCCATCCTTGTGATAGATATCCGAATTCAGTAAGAATACTACTTAGATCTCTTTCTACGATAAGACTACATTAGTACTCTACCGTTAGACCATTCTAACTAGTATTTGCATTGAATGCCTTTATCTTTCTATGAGAAGAATTTAATAACTGAACTGTTATCTTTTGATTGATCTTATAGATCTTAACTCGTTATTTAACCGTACTCGTTAGAGATATCGCTGAGGTATACCTCGTAAGTCAACTTTCTAAAAAATATTTAGAAGCATTTATTCTTATTGCTTCTTCGACTTCGAACCTCTATCCTACCCTATCTTATCCCTATTTATAAATCTTCAATACATATAAATCTTTATTATCACTGCTGGGTTTATTGGTAATAACCCAACCGCGTTCTTTAACCGGAAGAAAACCAATTACTTCTCACAAATATCTGAGAACATACCTCCAATAGCTTCTCTATCTGGAGAGGCTAGGCTAGTCCAGCTTAATCAGTCTAACATAGACTAGCAAAAGAAAATTATAATTATAATATTTAAGTCAAAGAATAGAGATTAATCAAAACATATCTTTCTATTCTCACTTTTCTTTTTCTATTCCTTGTATTTAGTCTATAGTAATATATCTTATTACTATACATTTTGTCTAGCCAGCTCTCTACGTGAGAGCACCCGCTGACAATACCAATACAGTGTATTGGACTCAAAAAAAATACCAATACATGTACTGTACCATTTCACCGTTGTGTGTATTGTATTGGTTTGGAAATACAATACAGATACATGTATCAGAAGCAAAAAACAATACAATACCAATACCTGTATTATCTCTGTCACAGCGTTGTTGTGCATAAGCACACATACCATTGATCAAAGACATATTTATAGAGGCTTGGAAAAAAAGACTCTCAAAAATTGGGAAAATGACTCTCAAAAGCTTTTTATGTTGCAAGGATAACCCTTACCGCTACCAACAGTTGCGGTGTGGTGGACAGATCAGTACACGCGGCAGTTTGCGGATTTCATTTGCGCGCGGCGCGCCAGAAAACGTCAAGACCCAAGACTCAAGATTCAAGCTTTCAGCCCTCAAGGCTTTCTCAAGTTCGACGGCTCAGCGGGGCGCGCATCCTTAAGGCGTTTCAGGCTTTTTTTCCTTTTTCTCTTCTTTTTCTTTGTTTTTTTTTGTGTGTTGATGGTCTTGTTTCTCCTGCCAGTTTCTTTTCATCCTGTTTGTTATTTTCTTCTTTCATTGTGCGCGCGTTGGATGGGGATTGAATGAGGAGGGTTTGGTTTTGTTTGGTTTTGTCTTGGTTTTGTCTTCTCCTGTTTGGTTGAGTTGTGTCCGGGGTTCTTTTCTTTCTGTTGCTAGTTGTATGGTGTGCGGGTGTGATGACGCGTCCGCAGTATGCTGCGCCCCCAGAGTCTGATTTCAGCCCGAACTCAAACAATGGGGCGGCATAGGACTTCGCCTGATCAAAAAAAAAAAGCCAGCCTATCAAACTTTATTGATCTTCCTATCCGATTCCCGACTCTTCGCCAATCTTCTGATTCACGGAATTCAAACTCAAATCTGATCCCACAAGCTCGTGGCCACGTGCCGAACTCAGACTCCTCGAGTCTTTCTTTGTTGATCACAACCCAGCCAGGAACTACCCTGGGTTTTCAGCTTTTTCAGTCCCATAAACTTTACCACTGCCGACGCGCTTCACACGCCGTTGTAAAACATTCTCACTACCCCGTTTCCGCTACCCAATTCCTCACGAGCTCTTTCGACCAGATTCACGGAGGGCCATTTCACTCAGTTTCATATTCATCCCTCCCAGCACTGCCGTCCGCCTAGCACGGACGGAGTTCCACAGCGGGGGCACTAATAACAGTTTCAGAGGCACTATTACATAACAGTTGTGGAGGTACTATCAACACTTGCAGAGGCACTATGAACAATATTTTGAATTGGCTCCCTTGGGATTTGGATTGAACTGGGGCAAATTTGTGTTCCCACAAGCATCCTGCAACTTTTCTGTCACAGGTTACATCTGTGGTGGGTGACCTGCCTTTTTGGATGAGCCTGATTAGTATACCAGATAGTTAGTAATCCAATTAACAGCCACTAGACAATAGAAGACAAAACTTGACCAAATTCAATAAGTGCAGGCCAGACTTCATCATCTGCCGTGACCATACCACCAACTTCATCCCACTCAAAACCCAACTGACCAAGGAGAAACCTCTGATCAATGTAGATTTTTTGGATGGAGCCTTTCTCATTCTTGAGTGGTTCAGTTAGGGTGTTCAAAGTTGACTTGCATAAAATCATAACACCATAAAATCATAAAATTCTAAGCTGAAAAAATATGTTGCACCCAAGCACTCAAATTAGAGCAACATTTCTACAATGGTACATATGAAATCATCACTTGAAAGTTTTATGATTTTATGATTTTATGCATTGAAAATTTTATGATTTCAACTTTGAACACCCTTAGTGGCAAAATAAATTTCAATTCAATTGGTCATATATTATATTTCACCACCACAGTCAAACCGTCCAGCTTGATATTTCTGCTGTCACACCCTTTCCAAATCAATCTGATTGATGACGAATGACCGGAGATATGTCTCCTGCTTGTTAGTCCAGGTATGGTTTCCCTTCCTCCCCATTTTTCTGTTGTTTTCTGAACCTTCTTCACTGGTATCTAGAGTAGCTTTTGGAGTTTTCTTCTTATTCAAGGAGGCCTTTGGAGGAGCAATCTTTTTGGGCTTTGGCTGAGGGGTCTTTGGGTTTTTGTTTGGCTGTTTTTTCTGGGTTTGTGGTGGCTTGATGTTATGGTCTGTTCTATGGAGAGGAAGATGGAGTCTAGGTTCTGGGGTTCTGGGGGTTCTGGATCCAAGATGGTAGATTCCAGCCTCTTGAACCTTGAGTATGGTCCGTGACATGTACATGTAGTCTATGTACATGTGAACCTGCGCTGCGGAGTCCGCAGCACGGCTCATAGCACTTGACAGTGGCCGGAGTTACCACAGGAGCTCTTGGTGGATTGGTGGATTGTTCCTTGGGCCTCAGCAGGCTAGGTCCAATCCAAAAAGACTGGGGTTGAGTGTGATTGGATTGGTATTGGCATGACAAGTGTGGTGATGATTGCAGATTATTTGTGATGATCAAGCGGTGAGATAGTAATGATGGGTGATGATGGATGGGCTGGGGTACAATGAGTGTGGTTGAATTTGAGGCAAAAGAAATAGGGGGGAGCTGTTTTTCCAAACTCAAACTCAGCTAAGTCCCTCAATTGGAGGCGCGCAAGCGCTGTTGCAAAGCAACCCTCCAAAGGAGGGACTTAGGTCCTACCTTGCAAAACAGTAGGTAGCAGAAATCCCATTTGGCTGGGGAAAATCTTCAAACAATTCAACTGTTTATATCTCAACTCAGGTAAAAGCTGTTGAAAATCTGAGCAGACAGAATTGTCCGTCTACATCTTCCCTTCCACCTGCTACCTCCCTGAGGCTGCGGCAGTGGTGCTCTATTTCCACCTTTGAATCTGAAAAGGGAAATCAGGAATTTGTGAGTGCCCTAACACAGGTTCTTGGGTAAATCCATACTTTGACACATGCCAAAGATGGTCTTGTGTACAACATCCCTCAAGTCTGACAGACCAATAAAAATGTGCAACCCAATGTGTGTGATTATCAAGAAGGTGGTGTTCAGCTGGCAGGTTTCAGAAAAACATGCACTAAAACATCTGCTAGCACTTGCAAGAAGGCAGTCAGCTATCTTGTCTTAAATAATTGTTTAAAATCAGGTTTGGCTGTTAGAAATATAACAAAAATATAAGCAGAGAGCCATGCTTCTTGCGCATCTTTTGGGGTAGCTCACTTGGCCTCAAGTAAATTTGTGTAGCTGCTACAGAATAAAACAAAACAGAAGGTCCAAAACACCCTTCTGCTGCCTACTGTTTTCTGAGGTAGGGCGTAAGTAAGTCCCTCCTTCGGAGGGTCGCTTCGCGACAGCGCTTGCGCGCCTCCGATTGATGAACTTAGCTAGTTCCAAACTGAGGAAATTGGCCTGTTTTCCACGGATTGTGAGGTTGACAAATAAGCGCTATGGTACTCCAGATTTTGGGTCACTCGGATTTCACAGAAAGTTCGGAATCCCGGGTGAGATCCTTGGAATCCGCGGGCTATGGTACAGGCGCTAAAAATATGTCTTTGCTCAATGGTATGTATCCTACACTGCCCTCTTCAATGAGACTACTGCATCAAGAAAAGGGTGGTTTGCCAATTTAAACAGAACCAAGGCTCAACAATATAGCTTGCTTGGGTGACGATTCATAAGAAACAAGTTTGGGGATCAAGTAACTTGAAGTAGCGCATGATTTGTGGACGGCATTGACAGTTTAGTGGCCACTGGTACAGAATGATGGAACAACAGTACAAAACGGGATGCAAGACTCTTGGAATAAGATGCTTTATATATTGAAATGTCATGCGGAACGGGGGACTTCCAAAGGTGGGAATCGGCAGGTATCTTATATCGGAGAATCAATCCGCACGGCCTGATGGTCTAGCAAATGCCATTAACCGGACATTCTGTATTGATTGAATAGGTCAAGTAAGGAACTCGTAAGGATTTCTGGTACCAGGTTATAGAGGGAAATTTAAGGATTCCTATGCCACTCACTCTTGCCAGGTGAGTCGTATTGCGGCCAAGGGGCTCTCTTGTTGATCAGTGATTGTTGGTCGCCGAGAGGGACAGGAGAAGCACCATACAAGTGTATGGTTGCATTAAGGAAGATTGCCAAAAAAGGCAGGATAGAGCGCATCGTGATAGCTCTTGTGGGGTGATTAGGATCTTGACAGGCTCGATGGAAGGCTACAAGATGGACAACTTGGCGAGTCGGTTTGTTCGTCGTATTGATCTTGTGCGGCTGGAAACCAAGCTGGATAAAGCTCAGATTATATACATCCTTCCTTTCCCTCGTGTCTCACTCATTGTCGAAGCTGTGACTTTTCTCATCTTCATCGTATGTACGCCGTCCCTTTTTCCCTGGACCGTCAGAGAATTTGCGCTAGCCAGTTCAAGCAACCCGGGCTATGGCCGTCTGCTAGCCTGATGTTCCTCCACCTGAGCTGATCAATGCCACCCTCGGCTGCTCCTTTTGGTATGTAAATATTTATGTAGCTTTTGCAGTGCTTGATCGGCAGCTGCCCACGTTCACAGCCCGCAACTTGAACCATGTATGTAGTGTGACAGATCATTCCTGATCATTGACATGGCGGCCACCTCACCCATCAGCCACCTCACCTTCGGGGTGACACCTAACTTAACTAAGTCCCTCTGTAACTGAAGGGGGGACGCCGTCCCGCAGGGACCCTCCGCCTCCCTCCGGTCGGCGCAATGCAACCAGTGTTTTACCACTCCACAGGTAGGAGGGTGGGACTTAGTTAAGTTAGGGGTGACGCGAGGGTCAGTCCTAGCTCTTGTGGCCAGGGTTGCGGCAACAAGATTGTGAGAGCAGCACGGTCAATCAACCACAAACATGCCGGTCTGTGGCCGGGCTGCCACCTGGTTGACTGCCAGGCTTCAGCCGGCTGACTCTTTGATATCTGGCAGAATGACCTCATGAGATTTGAATACAAATATCATCATTTGATGGTCAACCGGCCGGAAGTTGACCTGTTGCTTGTATGTAAAGTTCAACAAAAAGCGCCGCGCATCCCACAAGTGTTCTTTTCCTGTCATATGGTATTCAAAATTGCATAAGATTTTTTTACATAAAATCATAAACTGCAATTTTGGCTGGGAGATGTCACTTTAAGTTTTATGCACGCTGACATCTCCCAGCCAAAATGGGCTTTATGATTTTATGTAAACAGTGGCATATGCAATTTTGAATACCATAACTAAGGTGTTCAAAGTTGAAATCATACAATTTTTGAATCATAAAATCATAAAATCATAAAACTTTTGGGTGATAATTTTTTATGTACCATTTTTAAACTATTGCTCTGATTTGAGTGTTTGGGTGGTACATATTTGTACTGCTTAAAATTTTATGATTTTATGGTGTTATGATTTTATGCAAGTCAACTTTGAACACCTTAACTATGTTTACAAACACTGAGGACTTCCCGCCAATTTAGAAAGCAGGCTGTTTTCTATTTCTTAGCATAGAAACCACTTTTGCTCCCCTTTGATAATAGAAATAGAAAATAGTATTTAGAAGGGAAGTCCTCCACTTTTTGGCTGGATAAAAACAATGAGGGGCTTTGTCACGAGCTGAAGGCTCAGGGCCTTACACAACAATTGAATCCGCCATCTCTCAGAGCAGTGGTCTATGTATGATTGTCATCCCAATGTGTATCCATACATATAATACCGACCCACCCCCAAGAAACGCAGTAACAAAGCTTTTATTCACAGCCAAACCAGACCCCACCCAAACCATCTTTTTTGTGCACAACTGGGATATTCACACGAAACATGTGTTGTGTGCGTCAAAGCAAGACCAAAAAAAGAAACAAGATGCCACCGACAGAACAAAAGAAAGGAAGGAAACAAGAGGAGATGATGATGATGGCGACGGATGAACGAATGAAGCCACAAGCCACCACCAGTGCTCCACAAGATTTTTGGTTATTTCTCAGACATCGATTGGCAATCCTGCAAGGGAACTTCTATTGCGGAAAAGAGGGTCTAAAGAGAGCGCCAGAGAGGAAGCAGAGGCTCATTTTTTCTTTTTCTTAGCGCCGACGACGGCGAATCCCCACCCGTCGTTTTTGGGCGCCGGGGGCTGGAGCTTAACGGCGTCGGCCATAGATCCGGAGGAGTGAGTGATCGGATTGGCCGCGAGATATCCGGGTTTCTTGAGCCCGGCGAGGCCGGCGCCGAGGCCGCCGTTCGCCAGCGCGCCGGGCTTGGGCCCGCCGGCTTTCGCCGTGCCCAGGCTGCCGCTCCCTCGCGAAGCCACATCCGCGATCCGTCGCGCATTGAACTCCTTCGCGAACCGGCGCCCGTCCAGTGTCGCACTCCCTGCATACACACTATCGGAGACGATCTCGAGCACCGAGTCGTCCGGGTTCACCGGGAAATCTAGCAACATCTTCACGAAATCGTCCACTACATCACCCAACAAAAAGAGAAGAAGTCTGTGAGACGGAGGATCGGTCAGGATTGGAGCAGAGCGACTGACCGTTGTTCATTCCTCGCAAGGCTTCGCGGAGCCATTTCATGAACTCCGGCGAGGCGGGAGGAGGGCCATCAGGGTTAGTGGCTTGAGCACCGACGCCGGGGGATCCGTTAGTGGCCGAGGGTGGCGCGGCTTTACTCGCTGGTGCCTTGTTGGGCGCAGTTTTGGGCGCCGGCTTCGACACGCTCGTCCCGCCCACACGCACGACGCCTGTCCCGACCACCGCGGGCCCGGCTCCGACTACCGCCGACCGTACCGGGGCTGGGCCGGGCGGCGCAATCACCTTGCTCTTCGCACCTACCACCGCCCATGGTCCACTGACTGCAGTCTAAAACGATGCGGAGGAACGTGTCAGAAACGATCCCGAGACGGGTCTCTCCAGAGAAAGAGGAGACATACCTTGTTGGACGCTGAAGCGACAGTACCCGCATATCCGCCCACAGTCTTCATAGTTCCTGCAGCAGGTCGGGCCTGTTGTTGCTGCTGGAGCGCGAGACTCTTCTTGCGGGCCTCTTCCTCCTGGATCTGTTTCATGCTCTGTTTAGGTCCATTGGTCGTGACGGGGGCCTCGGCTTCCTTGGAGCCCCAGACGGATCCCGCGCCAGACTGCTTGGTGGGGGAGGACGCGTTGGCGGCCCAATTGGAGGCCGCAGGGAGACTCTCCTTAGCCGCCTTCATGGCCCGCTCGGCCGCCATGGCTTGCTCGGCTAACGCTCGATTCGCCGCCGCGTGCTTCTCCGCTTGTCGCCGTTTCTCTAGTTGCTTGGCTTCGATCGCTTGGATCTCCGTCAAGGATAAGTTCGACGATGCCTTCTGGTCTTCCTTCAACCATGGCGCCGGGGTGTTGAAAGAAGAGGCAGTGGCTGCGGCGGCGGCCTCAGAAGCTTCGCGTGCCGCACGCTCGACTGCTTGAGCTTCTTTGAGTTGCAATTGCGCCTTTTGGATACTAGCCGTTCGTCGGTCTTGTTCATCCTGCTGGGCTTTGCTCAGTACGACAACCTTGCCGGATGACTTGGCAGCGTGTGGAGCAGTGGATGCCGAGCCACGCGGAACACTGGGTGGTTTGGCCGCCGGTTGGTGAGTCACGTTTCGCCAAGATTGATTGGAGTTGGTTTGTTCGGTAGCCGGTGCAATTTCGGGTAGGGCTGTGCTTGGTGATAGCGGGTCGCGAGCAGATTCGGCTGGGATTTGTGCTTGGGCCGGAGTGGTGACTGGCACTACAGGTTCCTTCTCAACAGAGACAGAAGAAACATTGTTAAATGATGAAGTGACGGGAGGCGCTTGGTTTTCGGTGACAGGGAGAGCCTTTACTTCTTTCTCGGAATGGACTGCTGAGGCTGGTTGGGACTTGGGCTTGGTATGGCTCTGGTCAGGCACCGACAATTTGAGTTCTGACGGCGCTTGTGGGGTGGGCGGATATTGGCCGGATTGACGGATCTCGTCCGTCTTCTGAGGGGCAGCTGTTGGCTCGTGAATTCCTCCTTCCTCTGGCTTTGGGGGGAAGTTGTGGTGGTTTGAGGTCGCAGCCGTGGGTTGGAGAGGGTTGTGATCGGTTGTCGCGACTGAAGAGTCATTAGGAGGCGGTGGGGACATTTGCCAAGGATCGGCATGGTGGAAGTGAGGGATGAGATTCTCTTGAGTGGTCTGCTCCGCTTGGGGATCAACTGCCTCACCTCCAGCAGGTGGCGGGTTGTACAGTAATTGCGAATGCATCAGTTGAGAATGGAGTTGTGCTGCGATGAGGGGGTTCAACCTGTTGGTGGCTAAATGCGGCATTGAGGGTATCTGACCAAAGTTGGGGGGTAATGGTAAAGGGAAAGGGTAGCCGTTTGCAGCAGCCATCGACATTGCGGGATGTTGGACATGCTGAAGGAAGCGAAGGGTGTCGGGAGACATGTAGGAGTTGGGTAAGTTGGGCATGAGGCCATTGTTGAGTATGTTGGCGTTGTTGAACTCGATCAGCCCATCGTTAATGACAAAATCGTTGTTTCGGATATTGGGGTGGGCGGCAAATGCTGGTTGGGACGAATTCCACCCGGGCCCAGAGGCCAAAGGCGTCGAGGCTGGGATGTTTCCGGGATGCGGGAGAGGTGATGCTCCAGGGGCGATCCCATTCCAAGGGTCAGAGGCGGACATGGTGGCATGTTGGCTGGGCGCACTGGATAGATTAGATGGAAGGTTGGAATCTACAGCAGATGGACTATCTGTCTGGGACGGAAGACTGGAAGGTTGATCTAAGAAATTCGTTAACGGTAGTCTGGGTGAAGGTTGTGATGTGGGGAGCTGATGGTGATGAGGCTGGGCCTGCGGCAAGGGAAGATTGGGCGGTAAGGCGGGAGGAGGGCGTGACAAAAAGGGTCGATCACGATCGCCGACACGCAGGATCAAGGTTTCCAAGGTCTCAAAGGCCACGTCGATGACTCTCTTGACCAATAGATCGTCACGGAAGAACGTCGCCTTGTACCACTCTTGCATCTGGAAAGCCGTAAAGGGGCCTTGGACGGTACCGGATGGATCGCGGTATTGCCAGGCGATGTTTTCGGGGTTCAGATCGCTGCTGGGGGGTTGAGTAGCGGAAGATCTGAGATCGGTCGGTTCGCTCGAGGATAGCTGATGGTCGGTGGCAGGTTCTGTTTTGACGGGCGACTTGGCCGTCTGATTCTCATCAAAGTGGCGGCCAGCAGCATAATCTTCGACCGATTGCTGTCTAGCTGGTTCGTGACCCCCACGTTGAGGGTTTCCTGCTGGTTGATCGTCTGTTAGCGGCGCAGACTGATAAGGCTGGTGATGGGCTTCTTTGGATGATGGCTCGAGACCACCAGCAGCCTTCTCCCGCTGAGAAAGAATTAGTGGTGAATCAGCGCTAGAGACTCTTGATGTGTAGGCTATGTAGGAGTTTTGAGTCTGACCATTTTGTCTAAAACTGAGTATTTCAAGTTAGGACCACCCGGACTACTGTCTTGTGCGGACTGGCTCTTTTCCTCAAAAGACACGCCTCTCTTCCACTTGCCATCCGAGGGTGGAGCCAAGTCACGAGTTCGGCGATCGCGAGGAGTCGCGCTCCAAGGAGGGACATGTGGGGATGAATCCTCCGCGCGCTGAAAGCGACGGGGGCTCTCTGAAAATGAGAGTTTTGTTTTGAGGATCAGAGATGCTCTAGAGAGGAAACGGATGGGTATGGATGGAACGGACCATTAGAGTCGAGTTCATTCTCGGCTCGTCGTCTAGCATTAGGGTGGGAGGGTGAGGCAACACCGGCGAGGACGCCTCCCTGGATTCCGAGAGTGTTGAATCGTTCGATCGGGTTGTGTTTACCAAGTTTGACGGGGCCGCCGACCGACAGTTTGCTGTTGTTACCCAGGCCATGGTTGACGTTGGTTTCAGGGGAGCCAGGAACACCGAGATGATGATGGTCAGAGTTGGTGTGATGCTGCTGGACCTTATTGGCTGCGGATCGCTTCTCGCTATTGAACGGACCGGCAAATAACTTTGGATGGAGGGATGAGAGTGAGTGAGTGAGTGAGCACGTGGAAAGGGGGCAGGAGGGTCGCTCACTTCTTTCTCGGTCTCCGTCATCTCGACGAACGCCAGGGGGGGGCCGACGAATTCGAGGGTGACAGCAGGGTCGTGGATCGCGAGGTCGGGGGGTAACTTGCTGGCCAGATTCTCGGAGTAGAGGTTGAGGAGCGTTTCCCGAGAGTAGTCGGCGGGGCCTGAGTGGTGCTGATGGCCGTTGAGCTGGGGCGGGACGGGCTCGAGGGCGTGGATGCCGTTGGTGTGGGATCGCTGGTCGGGCTCTTTCCCGGGGGAGACGGCGGCCGAGAAGGATTTGGGGAGGGGCAGGGGGGCGGTGCTGGTTGCCGGGCTGAATGAGCCGAGGGATGGGGCGGGGTGGGTGTTTTTGAGGGCGGTGTTGGCGATGCTGAGTCGGTGGGCCTGGGCGAGTGGGGTGTGGCTATTGGTGGGCGGTTGGCCGGTCTTTGTAGTGAGCGGTGCTGGCTTCCTGCCCCTCATGAAGACTGGGCCGAAGTTGATTTCGTTGGATTGCGACATCTCGGGCAAGATCGATCGAGCGTGGCTGTGTGTGAGGGATGGTCAGCGGTGGTTGTGTGGGGGTGTGGGGGTGGGGTCTGACTGACTTGGGCTTTGGGATGGTTTTTTGTCTGGATGGTTTTTGTGGGTGGTTGGTGGGGTGGGTGCTGGTGGCTTGCAGTTGCTGGTCGACGGGAAGCCGCCCACCGCCAGGGCAGAAACTACAGTACAAAACTACCAAAAAACAGCGAAACTGAATAAGCCGACCTCACTCAAACCCATGCATACGAACCATCCCCGATCCATAAAAGGGCGCGACAAACACTCCGGGGGCAGTCGGACGGCGGGCGGACGTCCGGGCTGACGTCGGCCACCATCTGCCCCTGCAGAAAATATCAGACGCTGGGAGCAAAGTTCAGACAAGCCTTAGGTGACCAAATTATTTGTCTGTCTAAGACACCTGCTCAAAAGAAGTACAGCTATATCAGAAAAGCTTGCTGCTTCCCCCCTTTTTTTCATCTTTTTCGCCTTCCCCCCTCCCCGAAAATCTTTCTCACCCACCGAAGATCAGCGGGGGATGGCCGGTCCCCCCGCCTGCTATATCCGATTGGCCCAGCCAGTGATGAGCATCAACCCATCCCTTGTCGATTGTCGTCTTTCATGGAATACTGGCCAAAACATGGCCAAAAGTTTGTCTATTTCCTCTTCTTACCACCTTTTCTTTGCCGCTTTGAGAAACAACGTGGTCGTTCCGAGTGACTGTATATAGCCTTATCTATCCCTTCTCGCACATGCTTGTCAAGTTGTATTCTTTTCTCATCTTGCCACTTGCTATATCCTCCACTACCACCTGTATTTATTCTTGTCTCGATGTCTTCTACTCCCACCTGTATTCATTTCTCATCTTGCCACTTGCTATGTCTTCTACTCTCACCTCTCCCCTTCTCTACTTCTACAAGCGTACAAAGAAGACTTCATTCTGTGTGGTATTATCTTGTCTTATCCAAATATGCGTACAAAGTTTATATAAGGGCTTGCCCTAAAGTTAACATCAAGGGCGACAAAAAGCTACTTGGATAGTATAGGCTTGAAGAGCGCTGAGGTCTCCAAAACAGGACAATGCTATCAGGCACAGAGCAAAATAAATCGGCAATGATTGCCTGGCACCCATGGTGACAATTTATGATGATACAAACAAGGAAATACAACAACATTGAGAAAACAAAAAATGCGGATAAGTTCAGTTGACAACAGCGTAGCCAGATGCTCGGAAGAGTTTCTGGGTGAGATCCGAAGTAAAAACTAGAGGAATGAAGCCATCGATGACCTCGAAGTCTCCCTCGCCGCCTGTGAGTAACTCTTCGTTTCGCTTCAAGGTTGATTTGTAGACACTGAACGCCTTCTCAATGGGGTTGAAGTCTGGCGAGTACGCTGGCAAGTAGAGCAAAAGGCAACCGGCCGACTCGACAATATCGGCCACCACTCCATTGTGATGTATTTGCGCGTTGTCCATCACCAGGACACTGTTGGGCTGTGGAAAGGGGTTCATCGAGGGAATCTTGATTGTGAAATAACCTTTAATCAGATAAATCCTGCTTGCTGGCAATCTAACCCAATCAAATATGTAACTCACTAGCACATTCTCTAGAAAAAACTGGAAAGCCTCCCGGTCCATGGATTCCTCCTGCACCATGTGAGCAACCAATCCTGACGTCGAAATGGCTGGTACGATGTTGTATTGATGGGTGCTTCGCTCGCGTGGGACTCTAGGGGTTCGTTCGCCAACTACAGCCCATCCTTGAGTTCTTTGGACAACCTCTAGGCACACGCCTGACTCGTCTGAGTAAGCATCAAAGGAGGATTAGTGTGTATTATTAAATTATATTGAATAAGTAGGTGTTGGTCCAGAAGCTTACCAGTAAACACCAGACAGGAGGTTGGCACCGCTCCAACCTGGTAGATGTAATGGGCCCTCTCGGTTTCGTCTTGTTTGGGATGGACGGTCCGCATCGTCTTTTTCGACATGTTCAACCGGCCATGCAGGGTGTTTAAGATAGTCGATACTGATACAGTGATCCCATGTTCTTCGGCCAAGCTGCGTTGGATCTCATCCGCGTAAATTGATGGCTTATCAGTAACGAGCTCTTTGATAAACTTTAAGTCCTCATCATTCAAATCCAACGGACGTCCTCTCTGGAGATAAGTGCTGGGGTCGCAAACAACGGCACGGGTCCTCTCGTACAAGCTGGACCATCGGTAAAGGGAATCGCGGCTGATTGAAGCCCCCAGAATTTCGTTGATCTCGGCTAGATGCTTCCCCTCGATGGCGTGACTGACAGCCGCATGCTTAAGGTCTGGTGAGTATTTTCGGAAACCCATGATTGATATGGGGTATTCTTGAGCGTTACGACGATCGACAAGGGATGGGTTGATGAGCATCACTGGCTGGGCCAATCGGATATAGCAGGCGGGGGGACCGGCCGTCCCCCGCTGATCTTCGGTGGGTGAGAAAGATTTTCGGGGAGGGGGGAAGGCGAAAAAGATGAAAAAAAAGGGAGGAAGCAGCAAGCTTTTCTGATATAGCTGTACATATCAAAATCTTCACCAGGATCAATTCAGGTTGACCCATTTACATCCTGACCTGCATCATGATCTGACAGCAGGGAACCCGGGTACTGCTTGCAAGTACCCCCCTGGCCATGGATACTGTACAGTCTATGACAAGTCCCTCTTGGCTATGAAGCCTCCACAGCCTCTGTGGCCAAGGGTATTCCTTTCTGGCCGTCAAGATTGTGCAGTCGTGATTGCAGGGACAGCTTGGCCATTGGGATGGCCAAAGATCATCCATCTTGGCCTTCAAGATTGTACAGTCTTGATAGCAAGATGGCTCCTTCCCAGCCATCAAGAGTGTGTATTCTCACCCTGAAAAACCTGAGGGGACTAGTTGGTAGGTAACATGAAGCTAACTCCAACCATACACTTATTGAAAAGTGGTAGAATCCCCTGATGATGACAAAGGGGCCATTGTTATTCAAGGGGAGTAATGCTGGAGTACCACTGGAATTTCAGCATATTTTACTGAATGTCACCTGACACCTCATTTTTTCATGGATCTCAATGGCCAGGATGTCTTCAGTGTCAAGATGGCCGCTGAGGAACCATCTTGGCCATCAAGACTGTAATTTTGATGGCATAGACAATTCCTCCACAGCTATCTTGACACTAAAGGCACCCCAGCCATCAAGATATCCGGGAAGAATTTATCTTGGCACCTTGAATTGAGACTGTACAGTCTCAATGGTTAAGAATTTTCAGCAAACAAGACTGCGCAATCCTGAGGGCTGGAAGGGGTGCATTGACATGCACACCTCAGCAATGTTTTGTAGCCTGGTAACCCCCAGTGGAACACGTGGTAACCAACTTAAGTACTGCTGGTACCCGCCAAGCAATGCCGGGTGTGGTACTAGGTACCCAGTGACCCACTTTGGCCAAAAAAACAGGGAGGTACCCGGGTATACTTTGAAATGCTCTAAGCTAGCTGGCCTGATGCACATCCAGACACCCAGGCACCTGCTAAATCTTCAGCTGAGCCAACAGCAGACAGCTGGGCTTTATGCCCTATACAGCCTTCTCCATTGGGGAGGACTTCTTCCCCCCATGAAGCCTCCTGGACAGGCAGAATTTTAATCTGTGTGTAAGGAGGATACCTTCCAGAAAAAAATGTTTTACAACCTGCCCAAACAGGAAGTATAACCTCCCAATGAGAAGGCTGAATTATTTCTGCCAAAATACATTCCAGGAAAATAGAAGCTAAATAGTTTAGCACATTAGCAGTTGCTCTGTTAAAAAATAGTGCTGTAGCAATATTTCTGCTAAAAAATGGGGTATAAAGTTCTTGTTGAGATTCAATAGATCAAATTTAGCACCAATCCATTGCACTAATGTTTTTGATTGCCAGAAGTAGTATGTATTTCATATTATTCAGTGTTAGCAAAGCAGTTTTAGTTTGATCACAGCACTTATAGTTTTAGCAGAGTGCCAGGCCACTGGCAATTCTACTAGCTTGGTGTTTTAACAGAGGAGTACTGCACTGTACTGCCACTGAAACATCCATTTTCTGTAGCACAGTGAAGTGCTTATACTCTGTTGACACTGTCCTCCCAATCAAGCAGGTATGTGTTGCACGTGGGCCTATTTTTTGGGGAGGCATCCTTCCAAATGTATCAGGCCCAGGGTTTATTGTTAGAGATTCTGATTACTAGAAGGGGCCAAGGGTATGAGGTCCAATGGTCAGTCATTGGCTTGGTTGCAGTTGCATGGGTTGTGACCAATTCATGTGCACAAGGCAGCAGCAGTTGGATTGCCTCCTGAATTGCCAGATAGAGTGTCAACTGCCTGCTGGCCAGTTGGAGTTCAAACGGCAGCACCAAGCCGGAGTGCCACCTTAACCGCCAGGTCAATCACAAGGGTGACCATTTGTGCCAATCATACCCATGTTAAATCAAGCTTGGAGAGGCTTACTTGTGCTTACTTGTAAATTTGGAGGTGCGGCCTAGCAAGATTGGGATTTTCATTATATTTTGATGTCTTTTTAAATCAGCTTCATGTCGCAACTTTACCTCAGAATCTCAAAGAAAAATAAAATTGGCATAGGTGAAATCTACCCTCTTACCTATCATTCAAAAAAAAGAAACTATGTCAAAAGTGTCTTTATTGATGCTTCTACATGTGTTTCAAAAAAGATATTTTTCAGTGCCTAATGGAATCTAAGGGGTGTGATACTGTTCTACCAGGTTCTACCTCTGCAACAAATCTCTAATTTTCCTGTGACAGATGATTGGCCCATGGCTAAATTTACAAGAGGTTTTGAACAGATGGATGTTTTGATTATTATTTACAATATCAACAGTTCAGATTATGTAGAAAATGATTAGGATTATAATTAATGGTACCATTGGCTTCCCAAAATCTGATGATCTTGCTGGTCATCTGAGGGATTGTAGGGTCTGTCAAGCCATTTGGCTGGTACTCACACAAGAACCTCAACATTGCGTGCTAGTCCCTCCCTTACAGGAGGGTGGAGAGACTTGTGTTAAGTTCAATGTTGCATGTGGTGTGAAGTGTTGGGTTCTGCCTGGTAGTTCGGTTGGATGGCAACAGTAGCAGGACTGGTTCCTGTGTGGTTGTAACTTTTTGGCCGGCATGGATGGGAGGCCCACGTTGGATAGGTGGCCGACTACAGTGACCAACGGCAGGCTACCAATTGGAGTTCTGGTGACGGCGGGTGGGCGTACTGGGTTTACGTCAACCCTACGCGCTGGTCCAGCCGACGCCGAACCCGCTTTTTCCGCCTCGCAGTGCGCCCAAATTTTTGGGCGGGGCGGGAGGGGCGGCGGGCCGACGCAAATGTTTACGTCAAGTAATCGTCGACCGCGAGCTTGACTCGATCGGAGGGTCGGGGGGCCCGACCCCGCGCCCCGAAGGGGACGCCTTTGCGCCTCCTCGGAATAAGGCGACTTGCTGTTTTAGACGGAAGCAACGAGCACTTCCTCATCCAACACCAACTCGGCTCAAGATGCCCAACGACTCTGAACACATCAACCCGAACTTCTTCGCGCTAGATCCAGCATTATACGCGGAGTATCCTCCATTCGAAGCGCCGCAAGCAAGACCAACAGAAGTCCGATCAACAGCAGCACTCCCAATAGAAGTCCGATCAACGGCAGCGCCATCAACGGAAGTGTCCGCAACGGAAGTGCCAGCAACAGACGTCACAGAAACGGAAGCTCCAGAAACGGAAGTTCCAGACACGGAAGCTCCAGAAACGGAAGTGCCAGACACGGAAGCGCCAGCGACGGAAGTGCCAGCGACGGAAGTGCCAGCGACGGAGCCAGCAACGGAAGTGCCAATCTTATTTGCACCTTCGCCCACTGCCTCCGAGAACGACCCGGCGAATGACCCAACAAAATTATCATCTACTTCCCCCGAGGCCCAACAGCTTCCCGCGCACGAAAGCGAGTCCGAGAACAAAAAGGCTGCTGCTTCCGAAGATAAGCTAGCCGATAATCCATCAATATTATCCCCAACTGCCCCCGAAAACGATCAGCTTGCCGCCCCCGAGATCGAGGAAGTCAGCGTCCCCGAGAGCAAGCAGCCTGCTGTACACGAAAACCCGCTAGCCGATGTTCCATCACCATCACCCCCATCGCCGACTGCCTCCGAAAACAAGCAGATCGATGACCCATCACCCTTACCTCAACCAGTCCTCTCTCGACTAGCTAGTCTTCGTCAGAGGGTTGAAAAGGACCCGATGGATGGTGAAGCTTGGATTGAGTTGATTGCCGATGCTGATAAAAAGGGTGATCTCGAGAAGACCCGTGAAGTGTACTCATCCTTCCTCCAACATTTCCCCGATGCTGTAAGCCTCCAGATTGATGAAATAAATAACCCTTTACATGTGTTCAAGCATGTGCCCCATCTCAGAGTTCTATCTTCTTGCCTCAATTCCCAACTTGGGCTAATCGGTACCAAGTCCTATCTTCACTTGCGCATCTACTAACTGAGCATTAATTCCTACTCCACATTGCCAAACCAACATTCTTTCTCTTTAACCGATGCCTATGGTGTGTTATGTCTTGATGTGACAAATGGTCATTTAAAAAAAACGCAGGCCAATCAATGGATAGCATATGCAGATCTAGAGCTAGGACATGGCCACTTCCCAGAAGTTGAACAGATCTTTTCCCGCTGTTTACGATCATCGGTCTCAGTCGAACTATGGGCCTTCTACTTGAATTATATCCGCAGAGTCAACCCGGTCGAGGGGGATAAGGCTGCCGCCTCACGTGCTATCATCATCTCTGCTTACGACTTTAGTCTCAATCATGTCGGCATTGATCGGGAGTCTGGGCAGATTTGGCTGGACTATATCAACATTGTTAAAGCCGGTGAGGTACATAACATTCCAATCACTGCCTCCGATCATTATTGGTGCTGAATCATTTATCCCCTGGTCAGGCTGCAGGTACTTGGCAGGAACAACAAAAGATGGACTCCCTACGCAAACTTTACCAACGCGCCGTCTGCATTCCGCTGGATAACATCGAACAGATATGGAAAGAGTATGATAGTTTTGAACATCAAATGAGCAAAATGACTGTCAGTTCTTCCCTCTACTTTCCCTCCTCTGTCCAGCGCAGTCTGGAATCTTATACCCCTTCAGATCTATGCCGTCCCAAACCGTACTAATGGCCCCTTCGTCTTTATTTGGAGAGATAATAGGCCAAGAAGTTTCTAGCCGACAAATCGGCACAGTACATGATGGCGCGTGGGGCACTCAAGGAAATGAAGAACCTGACTCATTCCTTACTGCGTCCGAGAGTACCGGTCAAACCAAATTGGAAAAGAATTAATGATCATAAACAGATTGCTCAATGGAAAACCTATCTTGCTTGGGAAGAGAAGAATCCACTGGAGATTTCAGATAAAAACCTGCTGAATACTCGGATCCAGTACGCCTATCGACAGGCTATCATGCACATGCGTTTCTATCCCGAGATTTGGTATGTCTTACTTGCGTGTTTTTCGATCGGCTCACCCGACCAACGCTCAACTTCCTGATTGGGTCTACTTCCTTTCAGGTATCTCGCAGCTAACCACTTACAACAGAACGACAAGGCTGAAGAAGCACTGGCAGTTTTACAAGCTGGCTTAACAGCAAATCCCACAAGGTCCGATAACAGTTTTTTGTACGATTTGATCTGATCATTAGGTATTGATTACTTGAATTGGTCCTCACTGAATTCGTAGCATTGTATTGACTTACGCAATTGTCGAAGCACAAGAAAATCTGAAAAACTACCCAGCTTGTTATGCGGCATTTGATTCACTGATCCAATACTATCATTCAGAGATAGACGAGATCAACAAGACGATCGAGAAGGAGATCGCAAATGGGATTCCGATCATCGAGTCCAAAACTGCAAATCCAACCAGTTTACCAGATGGAGAAGCTGATCAGGAGTTAACCGAGGAAGAAAAACTGCGGGCTAAGGAAGAAGAACAACTCCGAACAAACATCACCGCACTATACAAGCCCAAGATTGATGAATTTCGAGAAGCGGCTGCCAGTGTTTGGATAACAGAGATGCGCTTTGCACGCCGAACCGAGGTGTGTTATCATTCCAGGATTTGTTTTCAACATTTTACAACCGTCCTGACCCGTTGGATTTGACCAATGTCTCTTTTTGATGATTATGTAGGGGATCAAACCAGCTCGAGCGGTCTTCACTCGGGCACGTAAATCACCCTACATCACCAGCCATGTTTTTGAAGCATCGGCTATGATGGAATATCACTGGAATAAAGAGGCTGCAGTGGCCACGAAGGTTTTTGACCTCGGCCTCAAAACATTCAGCGAAGATGTCAATTACGTGCTTCAATATCTCAACTTTTTGATCACCTTGAATGATGATAGTAGTTTGTCTTCGTCTTATTCCTTATCTCCCAATCTCCTTTTTCAGCCCCCGACTAATCGTTGATGTACTTGTCTCTTTTCCATAGATGCTCGCGCTCTATTTGAGAAAACCGTCTCGAAAATCTCCCCTGAATCCGCCCGTCCCCTCTGGCGTAGATGGGCCTCGTATGAATTCATTTATGGTGACAAAGCTGCCAGTGAAAAGTTGAACTCAAGAGTGGCTGAGATCTTTCCGGACTGTAAGTCGATTATCGTGTCATTCCTGCCTGCCTATTTTTGAAACTGATCTCCTTATTTTTCGTTTTCGAAATAAACAGGGGGTGTTGTAGAGCGTTTATCAGATAGGCATGTCTATGCTGATCTTGGAGACGTCTTGGGACGAGAGTTAGGAACGGCGATCGAGCCGATCCCGCTCCGGAACCGATCGCCATCCCCATTCTCAGGGCATCAGGAAGGCTTTGGGTTTAAGCGGGGCGGCGGGGGAGGGCACGAGCCAGGCCACCATCCAGGCGGAATTCCGTCGGGTCCGGCCGCGTACCGAAATCGGCAACAACAGCACCACCAACGTGAACGGAGTTTCTCACCAGACTTCCGGCCCAAGCGGCCCCGTGGCCAGCGCTCGTCCATCTCCCCCGACCGTCGTAACGGCCCCCCCTCTGCCGGTGCTGCAGTCCCTCCTTCCGCCAACGATCTTGCCTCTAACCCTTCTACTAAACGCGGACGCGAGAATTACGATAACAATCCGAAACGCAATCGTTTTTCTAGCCCCCCCTCAAGGAGTAGAGAAAGCCCTCCACCACAGGCTCCGAACCCTTACGCTTGGTTCCCCGAAGGCTTGCGATACTTCCTCAGTATCTTGCCTCTGGCTACAAGCTTTGAAGGTAAGAATGAGCTCTAAATAATCGAATCACATGGTTGCTAATGATTTTTTCATTAATAGGCCCTCGACTAGATACCAATACCGTTCTTCAAGTCCTCAGCGAAGCGACGATCCCAGTCAGTCCAAGCGCGCCAAAGACCAATGTCGGTGGAGCTCCACATGGGCCCAGCAATGTGTCTGGTTGGGGTCCTAATCGGGGCGGCGGTAATGGTACATCGGGGAGAGCCAATCATAACTCTGGCCGTCGTGGAAGACGGAAGTAACTTCCTCCCTTTATTACTCTTTGCCAAAAAAAAAGAATACCTCAATCCCCCCTCCTGCCTTATATTACCTACATCTATATATCCATTGTCAGTAGACCCAAATGGTTTTTGCAGGTTTCTTTTTTTGTTGGTTTCTTCAAAAGAGTATATTTAATCTATTGAATGTCAAGCAGGTCAACAAGATTCAGAAGTTTGTTCCTCTACAATCACAACCCATTTCATCCAGCAGTATAACCAACCTCCTTTTCTTGTCTTCCTTGTTTCCTGTTTCTCTGCGGGGGTACGGAGAACATCAGGGAAGTTAAATAGCTAATGATTACAAACCAAGTCAAAATAAATATATATCTATCTAAACAAAAACTGTAAAAAGGTCACTACAAGAAAAACTCTCTCAACTGTTAGCAGTTGACATATGGGCTACTGCTGTAGAACTGCTGTTCTAGCTCCACCCAAACACATAAGTTTTTTCTGCACAGTCACTGTGCATGATGCACACTGAATGTGCATCAAAGCTTGGACCTGGTCAGCAGCAAGCCTTGACAAAGGCTTGTGGCCAAAAAGCTTGCTTAGATTTCTTGCACGTCAGCTGCTTGCAGTGGGTGCTTGTAGTATGTGCCTCACAATACACTATAACATTTTGGAAAGTTGTGAGTTTCAAAAACAAACAGTTTTTTTTTGCTGCAATTACTAAATCCAAATGAACACTGTCAGATGGCCCAGAGAGGTGCCATAAGGACTTGATTTTCACACTGATCTATATGTGTTCACAGCTTGTGAACAAATGTGATCTTGTGGGGCATGCCATGGTGATTGGTGCAGCATCATCTCAAACCAACACAAAAAATGAACCTTGAATTGTGCACACACCTGGCTGCGCAGCTGTTAAGCTAACCACTGCTTAGAATTTGAAATCATGTGCTTGAGAAACTTTGTGGAACTACTGTGCAGTATGGATGGCAAGGGTTTTAAGGGGGATTCAAAGTTGGTCATGCACAACTTGCATGCACTTTTGCAAGTTGGTGTTCAAGGCTTTTATTGAACACCAACACTGCAAAAAAAACTTGGTCAACTGCTTGCAGTTGACATGCAGGATACTCAAGCCAAGCTACCATTGTAACTCCACCTGAATGCACAAGTGCCTTTGTTGGAACAGTCACTGTGCAAGGTGCACAGTGACTGTGCATTGAAGCTTTGGTTGAGTCAAACCTTGAGTAAGGCTGGTGTAACACCACAAGCTTCCTCAGAGTTACCACATGTCAACTGCTCACAGTTGACACAGTTTTTTTTGCAGTGCAAATTTCAAAAAAAAATTCAAGCAGGCTTAGGGGGTGTAGTACAGTGTGGCTTGCATCAACAGTGGATAGTTACAATACGCTACGATAACTAGCGTTATCCGCGTAACGTAACTTCATCCGTTACTGTTCAGGCCCGTTAACGGTGAAATTCCCTCTTAGAGGGTATTGTACCTTGTCTTTTTTTTTGCCTGGAAAAAACAAGTATCGTACCTTTATTGATAGCAGTTAACGCAATAACCGTGATAACTGTTAACGCGTTAACCGCAATAACTGTTAACGCGTTAGCCGCGATAACGCTTCGCGCCAGCTGCGATAAACACAACCATTTGTGCGTTAACCAAGATAAACAGGGGTTAACTGAAACACGCCAAGCTTGCCTCAGTGCACCCTTACATGTACACAGGGGGTGAAACCCAACATATTGCCCTTGAGTTCCACGAGTCTGGACTCTGAGGCCTGTTGCTTTTCAATTTGTACCGCTTCACCCTCCGCTTGCTGCCAGTGCCAGTGCTGTCAGGTTTTTCCCAAATCAAAATTCATCTTAGATTTCAATTGCTGCTGAATTAACTCAGTCCGAACTCAACAAGGACGGCAATAACCATACCGGAAACTTAACTGACCAATCACAGACCCAACGCCGCCGTTCCAGACGTTCTGCCTCAATTGATTTTGCACCAACTGACTCTGGTGGAAAACTGACCCAGCCTGCTACCTCAAAGAGAGTCATAGAATCTTCTGTTGCAGTGCATGACTGGAGCAGCGAGACACGAAGCAGTGTTGAGATGATGATGGGCGAGGAAGGATCAGACATTCATTTCCCACTCAGAGAAAAGGAGAAAGAAAGATGAACAACAAGGAAGAAAAGAAAAGAACAGAAAAGAAGAGGAAACTAACCTGGACTCTGGAGCAGCTAGACACAAAGCGGTGTCAAGATGATGATGGGCGAGGAAGGATGAGGAAAAGATCTTCCGCGCCCGCTGCTCCAGAACTACACTACAGCATGAATGTCACAGAAAAGTAAGAAAGAGAATGTGTGAAAGCATACAACCTGTGAAACTCAACATCTTCCTCTCCATTGGATTCAGATGTTCCATTGGTCCAAGGAAAGAAGAAGAAAAAAACAAAAAAAAGATGCAAACACAAGTCTCCTGCAAAAGACAATTCACCTGTGTTGGATCCTAAAAAAACTGGGAAGGATCCCAAACCACACGTGTCCAAGAAGACTGAGAATACTAAGAATTCAAGAACTAAAACTAAAAAGGTTTCAAATCATCATCAGACTTATCAATTTACACAATCTGATGATGCTTACTCTTATTGCGCTTTGCTTTCTTTTTTCTCTTCTCTAGGCAAATACAACTGACCCAGGTCACGACTACGACCAGGAAACTGATGAAGGATCCATTGAGATCAAAGAAAGGAACAAAAAGGCTGAGAAGGAATCTTTATACAATGACATTCTCAATTACTTTCACAAGCAGGTATGCAGCAAGACCAACGATGCAGAGAACCCCATGAGCTACCAATGCAAGTGGTGCCCTGCAATCTACCACGTGGGAATCTGAAGTGTCATTGGGACGGATTCACACAGAAAGGGAAGAACAACAAAGGATTTCCCAATCGCCAGAAAGCTATCCTGGAGGGGGCCAAACTGCCTCCTTCAGTTTCCGATGTCCAAAAAACTGCCACAAGCTCCACTAATGGCAAACAACAGGGGATTGCAGCTTTTATGCATGTCGCTTCTGCTTTTGATGTCTGGGTTCTCAATCAGCTGATAATGCTCTGGCAAATTTGTCAAGTGTTGCCATGGTCTCGTATTGAGGACCCTTATCTTTGGGCCGCTTTTAAATACTGTAACCAAAAGGCAAATCTATGTGGTCTCCAATGGGCCGCTGATGAGGCAAAATCTCTATATGCTTTGCTCAAGCAATCTGTCTTTGATCATTTAAATGCAAGTTCTCACAACATTTATTTCACAGAAATTCAAATTGCTCTAGTATTAATTCCCTCCCTTTTTGACAAAACAATAGAATCTAGAAACTAAGTTCACCTTGATCCATGATGTATGGACCACAAAGGGTAACCGCTTTGCCTTCATTGGCGCAGCAGCTGCGTACATTGATTCCAACTGGGAATATTGTGTTTGCCATCTGGCTTTGAAGATGATACCTTGGAAACATCATGGGCATCTCTTAGCTCGACCAATTGCAACTATACTCAAGAAGAAGAACTTGCATCATAAGATAAGTCCCCTCTGTTTTTGATTTTGCCAGGATTTGCAATCCAACAAAAAAAACTAACATCCAACTGGTACTTTCTCTACATGCTTGCCCAGACCACTGATTCCGGATCTAACAACAATACCATGGCAAGCCACATGCACGAACTTACTAATCACAGCCCCGACGGGCAAGCTTCTGTGGATGCGTGGGACCCGACCAATAGTCACATCTGGTGTTTCTGCCATAAGCTTGCATTGATTGTCAATGCAGGATTGGAAGCATTGTCGCTCAAGACCCTCCCACCTGGGAAAACCAAGGAGTCTATCCTAGGCTTTTTCCCCGTCCTTGGTTGACTAACTGAGGAACCAGAGCCAGCCAAGTCAACAATAACCATTACAGCGGCTGATGAGATTGCAACCATTGAAGGTAGTGATGTGAATCAAAAATATGATTCAGCTAGTGACTACGGGAATGCAGACGATGAAGATGATGAACCACCAGCTGGTGGAGGAAAAGATGCAGCCCCAAAAAATGTGAACAGAGATACAGTTGAAAATGATTCAAACAAAGAGACCGCTTGGGATGCTACTGCTAGTACAAACCCAAGTAAACATCAGAAGAGCTTGAAGCTCCAGGAACTATGCAATCAGGTAAGTTCAGTTTTCCTTTTATCCAACTACAATTTATACTCAGTTATTTGCTGATGTTGAATGAATGGAACTGGTATAGCTCGACACAGTTATAAAGCAAATCACAAGATTGGCGGCTCAACACACCAGTTTTGAGAAGACAGCAAGTGATATGAAAATCAACACTGCCAGAATATTTGGCTAGGATGAAGTCATCCTAGGTTAACTGGGATGCGCTCAACCAATCTTAAATGGGTTGATCTTAACCAATGAAATATAAAACCAAGGGGGGTCCCTTGGATTTTTATTTCATCAGTTGAGATCAACCAAATTTAAATTGGTTGAGTGCATCCAAGTTTAACTGGGATAACCTCAGCCCAGCTAATGATGCCAGCAGTGCAAGGTTGACCCTTTGATTGTGGGATACGGAATCAGGTGGAATATCAAGTATCAAAGCTATCAAAAAGCCGTTGACGCCTGAGATGTCATTGATTGCATGCTAAAGGACAATCAAGAAGGAAACACTGCTGTATTTGACAATGTTTTTTTCTTGCCACGTGACTGGAAAGAGATAGACAATCTCAATTGCGAGCTGGAAGTGAGTCTGGTGATTTCCCTGTCATTTGGAGCCCATTATTTATGTTTGGATTCTGTCAATTTTTCTACAGGTTTTTGTTAAAATGACCTCCTACATGGAAGGCAATCAGCCCACCGGAGCCCATGTAATCCCAAAATACCTCAAGCTCAATGAAAGCCTGAATTACAAAATCAACAGTTCCCTCAAAAAGGATACCTTGTACCCCATGTATCATGCAATGTTGAAATGAGTCAACAAATATCTTCACGAGGCAATGTAATGCCACACACTAATCCTGCCAACAATACTACACCCGTGTTACAGGATGCACTTGTTTGAGCTTGCTTTTGGATCGGAAAGCTCTGAAGTTGTTCTGAACCGTGAATTTGGAAATCACAAAGGTAAACTCAAAAAGAACCGGCCAGCGGAGGCTGTGTCCAATTCCGAGGTGATTTTCATTGACAGACCACCTAATGCTCCTCCACAACCCCTTATGGCCCGTCTAGCCTCGCGAATGACCAATCAAACACCTCAGGAGAACAAGATTGAAACTTACTTGAAGGCCAGCTTGTTGTTCAAGGATGGAGCTATCAACCGTCACAAAAAACCTTTAGAATGGTGGAAGGTACAGCAGCCTCATGTTATTCCCTGTCCGTCAAGTGCCATTGCTGAAAATCACTTGGTACCACAGTTTAATCAACAGGCCTATCCTGTTAAGGTTGTGTTGGGGTGTCTTTCCTTTTCTCTTTGTTTTTGTGCTTCGAACCTGTTTCTCACCTGTTTCAGTCTGTGACATTCCATCCTTGTAGTCACCTGGAGCAGCAGACGTGGAAGGCCTTTTCCTCATCCTTCCACGACTCTCACATCATCATCTGCTGTTCCAGGTGAGCCTCTCTTTTGTGTCTTTTTCTGTTTCTCTCTTGTGTTTCTCTCTGCTCACACTTGCAATATGGATCCTTCCACGACTCTCACATCATCATCTGCTGTTCCAGGATTCATCACTGCAACATATCCAACATTGGCCATCATGGCGCGAGCTTAATTAGGATCTGTGGGCTCATCATGTGCAGTGGAGCGACTATTCTCCGCGGCTTTGGATTTGTGTAGCAGTAACCGTGGCCGCTTACTTCCTTTGACCAAGTCCCATTGTGTCAGTAGCCTTATGTGGCTTCAGGAGGAAGTCCCTCTAACTGGTTCATTTGCCAAAGCTGGGAAGTTTTTAGCCGCGGTCCTACCCCATCAGAAGTGATTTGTCAATGTTTCTATTCTATATACATATGTGTTGTTTGTTACTAGTAACGCAAACAAGCCCCAGGCCGCAGTAACATAACGTAAAAAATCCAAGGCCATGTAGTAACGTAACGCAAAGAAAAAAAAGACGTGAAATGAATATCAGTACCGTACCGCTCACGCGTTACGGTTATTGGTAACAATAACAGAGAAAAATCCGTTACAATATTGGTACATTACCGTTACTGGCAGTGTACCTACCCACCGTTGCTTGCATACACTTTTGCAACTTGGTGTTCAAGAATGAACTTGAACACTGACTTGCAAAAGTGAATGCAAGTTGCATCTGGCCAACTTTGAAACCCCCTATTAACTGCCCCAAATTTTGTAAGTTGGTCAGCAAACTCAAGGTGTTCAAAATTGAGATTCAAACGACTGGATGAATTCCTGTGCAATCTGGGACCCCACAGATGTTGGGTCAGACCCAAAAAGTCTAGATTTTTTGAGGGAAATCTAGCTTTTTGGGCTCTGGATCACTTCTGGGAGACCCACATATCATGACGGGAAGTCATCCACTTCCTACATAAAATCATAAGTTCTACAAGTACCTCAATGTAGGCCCCACTGGGAATCCATGTGGATTCCATGGTGAACCTGTGTGCAAGGTCACCTCCCCTCCACCCCAATGATTCCAAGAGATCTTTATGCTCTCTGTCCTCCCTGCAGTCCCCAGGAGTTGTCCCCAGTGGGTGCATTCCCTGGTTGCAAAGCATTCTGCATCCTTTTTCATGAGCATTCTGAAATCACTGGGAAAATTCTTACATCACCAAATAAGCCATAAGCTCAGCCAAATCCTATGGGACTCCATTCATCCAAGGCAGAGGCAGTTGGGTGAGGGGAATGAATCATGTTTAGGATCCTCAGTGTTGTTCCAGATGATGAGGAGAAAGAATTGAAAAGGATAGCTTGGTTTGGCTGGATTTCACAAGATACACTGGGTTTGGAAGCTTGGAGGCAGTTTGGTAATGATTGGAACAAATAATAAGGGTGGAACAGACTCTGCCAGGCTCAAAAACTATGAATATCAGTCAGAAACTGCTGTGATGGTTATTCCATGAATCAGAAATTACCATGCCAACCCATCCTCTGTGTGCAAACTTGCATTTGGACTCTGGGCAGAACATGTCACAGGAGGTTTTATCCTCATACAACAACACCACACACAAAAAGAGAGAAAAAAACTGTGGGAAACAATGACACAATCAGCAGAGCAGGAAACCTTGAATATTGATTGGGCCAAGCCTTGAATATTGAACTCCACCTCTTGCAGACCTTACAAACCAACCCACTTCTGAATCTTGAGGCAGAACCTTGAATATCCCGCTCTGCCTTCCAACATCTTGAAGCGTACATGATCCTAACTTGGCACCGGTGTGAACACCACAGTGTGCATTCCCACCTGGCTATCACTGAGTGTACATTTAGCCAACTTGAGCCTAATCCACCACAATGCTTTGCGCCTCCTTGGAGCAATGGTGGGTAGTTATTGCTACAGTAACACGTAACATAACAAATTTTGGCCGTTATTGTTATCATTACAGGTAACGGCAGTGTGATATTGGTATTGCACCAAGAGTTCTTTTTTTTGCAATGGCCGTTACAATATCTGAGCACGTAGCAACAGATATTGGGCGGGATAACAAGCAATGAAAGGCCAACATGGGGCTAATTTGGCCTTTTATTGCTCAATAACGCGTTACTTTGCCGGTAACGGCCTGAAAAAAAGAGGCTTGTTAAGTTACGCATGATGCCCCTGTTCGCGTGTTACTGCTAACAATAACAGCACAAAAAGTAACGGCAGGTAGTTACTTTACAAAAATCCCGCAGATATTGTATAGTAAAGTAACTACCCACCATTGCATGGAGGAAGGGAATTGTATCAAGTTGGTGATTTTCAATGACCATCCTTCTGTCTCCACCCATTTTCTACGGGGTAATGGGGGGCACAGCGAATTCCACATGGTTTTCACCAAGCCAGTTTCACCTGTTGTATCCACAAACCTGCTTGCCAGGAAGTACCCCCAGTGTGTAGTCCGTTTGGATGTTGCATTCTACCTCAGAAGTATTCAAACTTATAATGCGCAACCCCAAGTCATAAGTATTCAAATTTATAATGCGCAACACCAAGTTCACCCCTTTTCTCCACCAAATTTCCAGAACCCCCGGGGGCTGCGCGTTGTAAATTTGACAATGGAAGTTGATCTGGAAACCCAGCTTTTCTCAGATTTTGCTGGAAATATAGGCAGATCTAGGATTTGGTACAATCAAGCCCAATATTCCCTGCAAAATCCTGAAAAATCTGAGTTCCCAGATTGACGGAAATTCCTCTAATGTATAACATATAATGTGGTGTTCAAACGGGGCAAAATTTTAGTATAGTGACAGTTGAGAGTTCTCTTCATTTCAAACACCTCTCAAAACGGTAATTCTTATGATTTTATGTAAACCAATTTTTAAAAAACAATACTGAACACCATAACTATGTGCTTCTTGGTTGTAAAGTTTTCCAGCTCCCCTGAGGTTGTTGTCGATCACGGCCAACCGAAGTGCTCTACGTAATCGAAATCTCGGGAATTGGCTCACTTAACTACGTGTTCTCTAATTTGGAATTTTTGTTTTCTCAGCGGCCAGTAGTTTTTCTTGATTGTCGATCCAGTCACCCAATATTTTGGTGACTTGACTCCGATGACTTGGTGCCTGAGGTACGCAAGTAGTAAAAGAAAGTCATGCATAAATGTCGGATTGTGGTACATGTTCATAACACAAAATTCTTCCGACTTACTTCCGTGAAAAAGTGATTACCCCCTTCAATATTTATACATTCAATGTTGCCCGAAGGAAACATGATTTTCTTTGAATCTTCTGTGAACATTTTAGGTGGTAAAGGTGGATCATTTGGAGCACCGATGAAGAGACATCGGATGTCGCTACTGAAAGCTACGGGTAGTAGAGCAGCTGGAATCGGACGGTTTGTGAATACAGCAATAATCAATTTATCTACATTCACTTCATAAAAAGAAGTGACGGCTCTTACCCTCTTCATCTCTTTGGTCTACCTCTCGAGCCTGGAAGATGTTCCACCGATGAGCTTTAAATGCCAATGTGATAGTAAACCCACCAAGAAAACAACGCTGAACTTTGACGCACTCGATACCAATTCAGAGCCGACGACAAGCCACTCTTTTTGATTTCTGAGACTACATAAGCTATCTCCTGCAGATGAGGGGGCGGGGGGTAGCATGGAGTTGTAAATTCCTGGTTTGTATGTAATTATATTGGACTGACTCACAGGGTCTTCGATCATCACCGATTCCAATTCCTCCCCCACTTCTTTCAGCTGCTTTTGAAAAACATTCTCGAAGACCATTGACTCGTCCTTGTACTTTGATAGCTTCTGCTCGATGGAGGCCTCCACTCCTCTTTCAAAGTGGAAGTAGAGCAAAAGCATCGCCGCCTTGCAATATCGATCAATCTCTTCGTTCGATTCTTCAGACATAAAATAGATTTGATAGCTGAGGAAAATTTTGCTCGTTAGAATCTGCCTTGAGGAGCAAAGGAAACAGAAATCTACCAAAATGGCTCTCACCCAAAATGCGGTATGAATTTCCTAATCATCTCAACGTAATCTATTCTTTGACCTAATTGAGCTGGTGAAGTGGGGGGAACACAGAGCCTGTTGGTATCGCAAGCAATGCCAAGAAGACATCAGGCACTTTTCGATGTCAAGCTTCAAGGAATTATTTGAAAGAAAATAAAGAGAAGCTTTGCATACGTGGCCCAAAATTTAACTTTCTCAGGATGGTATGACAAGAAACGCGCGGCCAAGATTGAACCCCTGAGCACAACAGTCTTCCTGATAAGCCAGATCCTAGTCCACTCATGTATCTTTAAAGTTGTTTTGACTTGGCTGTATCAAGGAGAGACTTACCAATCATGACTGACAATAGTTATTTTTCCTACTATGCCCTCATGATGCAAAATTTCAACGAGGGATTTACACATACTGGCTTTACCATATGCCTCGACGTCTGTTGGTTTTGACTATCAAGCGATCATCGCAAATGTAGAGAGACTTTGAGAAAAAATAATAGACTGACAGTATTGTTCAAGAAATAGAAAAACATCAAAAAAATCTGCCTGGAGCTCACCGTTCCACCAAAGCTAGATTTTTGCGGTTT
Source organism: Puccinia triticina (assembly GCF_026914185.1). Taxonomy (NCBI): domain Eukaryota; kingdom Fungi; phylum Basidiomycota; class Pucciniomycetes; order Pucciniales; family Pucciniaceae; genus Puccinia; species Puccinia triticina. The sequence goes on from NC_070562.1 coordinate 4,416,644, forward strand.
GCAATATTCCAATTGAACAAGTCAGAAAATCAGAAAAAAAACTTTAACAAGATGTGGGGAAGGAAGGAATTTAGTTTTTAGCAGGGAGAAAGTCACTTACCCGAGTAAGTCTGGCGCAATCACACGGAACCCCCGTTGCACCAGGTCCACGATTTGATACCTCCAACTGAAAGCCCTATAAAAGAGTGATCAATTGAGCCAGAGAGACCTGAGAACAGAAAGCTGAAGAGGAGAACTCAAACAACTCGGGCTGACAATACGTCACTCAAACTGATCAGTCACCGTATTAGTCACTTTGATAGTTGAGGAAATGGGAAGGGCTTACGAATCCGTGAAGACAAAGCACAGTGGGAGCCGCATCTTTTCGGGCTGGCAATTGATCAATATAACCTGTTGGATAGATGAAGCCAGAATCAATTCAGATCTAGACCAATCACACATTTTTTATGAGTGTGAAATGCTCACGGTAAGTGTAACCAGCGCTGACTTGTATTGTTTTGTACGTGAATATTCCGGGATCTTGAAGGACAAGCATTCTGACTCTCGTGTGTGGAGTTCTCCGGATAATGAGATGCTTCACAGAAACGGTGTATGCAGTAAAGAACGTGTCGCGTTATAAGCTCGAACTGGAACTCGTTTAGGCTGACGGCACAAGGACAAATGTTTACCCTTTTTTCATCTCAGGGACCCCTTGCATTCAGGAACTCGTCGCTGTCTTGTGATCTACCCAGGCGGGGAACTTGGTAACTAACAAAATATCCAGTGAACTCCTGCCGTCATGTGGAATCTTGAGACATCCCCTAGGCACTATGTCCCTGCCACGGGATAAGCATTATGCAGCTGCCCCAGAGTCTATATGTAGCATCCCCTGCTCATCCCTTCATATCTCAGACAGCGCACAGCAGCACACTGAATCTGATCCCTGCCAGTCGAGCTCGCTAGCTGCCTCCGCGTCTTACGCTGGCTGAACCCAATGCCGCCAGTGGCTAAAACGACTCGCCTAGTAGTAGTCCTCCTCTACTACCTGAGCTAAACGCGAGCAAGGCCAAAAAGATACCACAATGAACCCTGGCTTGTCCCAATATTCAGGAACACCCCTGCGGATATTATGTAGGCATCTGAAACAGGAAAAATTTGAGGTGGGCCGGGTGCCCCATAATTTCCGGCGCGTAAACATGAGTGGCAGACATCATGATCTGGTCCCCGGAGCACTCCATTGCACAATTTGGGGAGATCAGAGTGGTAAACAGGGTCAAAGATCTCTGAAGAGACATTGATACAGGGTGGCCCCAAACTATCAAAGACCCTGCGAGGGGCGCCCGAAGGGCCCTCCGCAGGAGGGACTTCAACACCCGGTGAAATTTGGGGTGGCAGGAACAGAAAATCAGCTTGGAGACATTATTACCTTTGGAGACTTAATAGTACCTTCCGCGGCCCGCGGAGCGTAAGAATCCCTTGTTACATTTAAACATCACCGCGGGGTGTAAATACATTACGGGAATGTTGAATTTAACAACCTATCTTTTACATGGTATCCACATAGGATCCTGGAAACCCCCTATAAATGTGGATAATGTAAAATCCAGACTTTTGGCTAAATCCATACATCGGGGGCACCGGGGAATGGCCTTTTTGGGGCCAATTCATACATTTTCATGCGTATGCTTGAGGCAAAATCCCCCCGGGGACCCCCAAAACCCAGATAAAAAGCCGGGTTCTGCGGGTGTAGCAGATTTAACCAAGTTTTGGTGGAACTTTTGTACATTTCTGGCATGTTTGATGCCTACCCTCTTGGGTTTCAAATCCCATTCAAACCTATTTCATGCCTAACATTTTGCAAAAAAATGGAAATATTCATACATTTACATTACCCACATACTTCGGGTGGTTTTCCAGGGTCCTATCCACATTGTAAATCCCGCACAACGTAAGAATGTACTATACCATTATATGGTTGAATTTTACATGTGATCACCAAAATTTGTGTAAAAACCCCAGGGAAGGAAGAAAAAGTACCACCTGGCTACACAATTAAGGTGTTCAAAGTTGAAATCATAAAAATTTTGAATCATAAAATCATAAAATCATAAAAATTTTGGGTGATAATTTTTTATGTACCATTTTCAAACTATTGATCTGTTTTGAGTGTTTGGGTGGTACATATTTTTTCTGCTTAAAATTTTATGATTTTATGGTGTTATGATTTTATGCAAGTCAACTTTGAACACCTTAAATTATAGGGGGCATCAACTCTCTCTCAGAGAGGTATAACACCAGGCCATAACACCCCCCCGCAAGCCAATATCACTGATAACAGAGATTATATTGGATTGGACCCCAAATGGGCTGGTGTAAAACTACATATAAATCTAAGTGTTACTCCCCAACAGACTTGTTAACTGTCAACTTTCACACATACTGGCTTATACTATACCAATGCTATTTTAGAGACTATACTATGTTTTTATCTTAAAATGGGAATTTTGGCACGCATGAACCGTGGAACTATTTTGAGGCAACCACACTCCTAAAGCAATAATCAATAATATACTTATATATAAGACTAGGAGTAGCTAACACAGTTATGTCATGTTATGTGAGGGTTACAAGCTGGGGAGATGTGACATGTGGGAGATGCAGGTAATGGGAATTGAACACACAACAGAGGCAACACTGGGCTCATAACCTGTAAATTAAACCCCGGGGAAGGAAGAAAAGGTACCATCTGACTACACAATTGTAGAGGGCATCAACTCTCCCCTGGAGAGGTACAGCAGACCCATAAGAGCTTGCAACTTTTGTACCGCGCTTTGGAACTTTTGGCCGCAGCGGCCAAACTTTGCAATTGGGTTCAAGAACCCCTCATCAAGTGATGAGTATACTTCCTAGCCAAGTAAGCTATGCATCAGGCCGGACCTTTGGGAATTTCTTTCTTATGGAGCTCCTGTGAAAACAGTATTTTTTATTCCTAAGAACAAAAACCAGAGCTGAATAGAAACATTTAAGAACAATGATAAAGGAACAAATATCAATAAACCAACCCTGAACTATAAAGATAGGAAAATTGGATAAGAGAGTGGAAAGGATTTGGCTGGAAGACTATGAAGAAGTTGGAATTATTATTCAAAAAGATAATGATAGGAGACAACAATAAAAGAAAACAAAACCTATTATTATAGGTAACTAATTAAAAATCACTAATTACGTCAACAACTCCTTTTTTCGCGCAGCATTTCCCCACTGTAGGGTCTGTGAACGCTGCGCAACAAAAGGAGTTATCAATGTAATTAATGATTTTTACTGTAAGACACTCTCTGGGAGGACGACAATTACAGCAGAGCCAGTCAATACCTCCCAGGGGCCTTACCGGGACACTTCTCCGACCACGGCCCCCTTTTATATTTGTTGCCCCCCCAACTTTTGGCCTTGGTGTAGACAGGGAAATGCTGTTGCCCAACCTGACTAGCTATTCCAAGCTTGGCCAAATGCAGGTCACAACAAAAATCTGAATTGATTAAAAAAGTATAGACATGTTGCGAAGTATTTTTTTTGGCAGCACTTCCCATCTGGGTAACTTTCTAAACAAAAGCGAAAGTGCGCGGTGACAGTTCTTTTGAAGGCACAAATGCTGGTTTCATATCAGCGAGCTGAGGATCCATCTCGGGGCTCGAGAGAGCCTCTATTTAGACCCTTGGTTCTACAGTACGAGATAGTGGGCCTCAAGAGTGATGCCGAGACAAAAACCCGTATAGTACAGGACATTAGGCCAAGGATCCGGGTCAGGATAAAAGTGAATACAGCCAGAGGGCGCAGAATGGGGGTTAGAAGATATGTACGGCCAGAGGGCCGGGGAAGGTAATACAAGGAACCAGACGAGAGTGTCCGATCAGAGAGAGGATATATGTACATATTACAACAAAGAGAAGAAAGAGAGGCCAATGCTTTTCTTGGCGGCAGTCCTGGTGGACGGTGACTTCTGTAGGGATTCAATTCCGGATCTGGAGCGGAGTCCATTTGGGACACCACATCATCCCGTCTCTAGTTCCGAGTGGCTGTACTCGGTTTACCACAAAGTGCCATGCACAATACCTTTCTTGATGTTGTTTTACAAAATCATGTCTTTCAGGTCGCCATATGACAGCTTGAACGATTGCTGTTACCTCTATTTTTGATAATTTTTTCCGGTTGGGGTCTTTGAGACGCAAGCTACCATTCTTCTATACATACTACCATCAGCCTCGCAGATGACTAACCTCTTCTTGCTCATGCTATCTTCAAGGAATTCGCATTAGTCATCAGCACCCTACTTCGAAAGCGCCGAAAACAAGCTCTCCCCCCGCCACCGCCAAGGCCCAACGCCAACTGACCAGCAAGACCTCCTCCAGCACTTCCGACCATGAGATCACATCCCTCTACGGAAAATACAGCGAATCGGCCTGCTCAATCAACAAGCCCACAGACCACAAAGACTCACCCCGACACGACCGCTCACTAGACCATGCCAAAAGCTCTTGTTGACAGGAGGGCTCGTTGGCCCAAGGGAACGACGCAGCCAGACTGCTGATGCGAAAGAGCGGGGTGATTGACGAGCTGAACTGGATGCTTGGCAAGGCCATTGCAGATTCAGCCCAGCAGACAGCCCTCGCCAACTCCCAGGAGGAGGCTTCTCCAGAACAACAACATCACCACCACCACCACCTCCATGATCATCAACAGTGCTGATCCTACCAAGGATTCTCATACTGCCCCAAAATTCAATCTACCTCTCTTTTATTGACACTTAGGTCTCTTCTGAGCAAGCACATCTAATTATTACCTTATTGTTCAGCTTTTCAGGCTGCTCTTCCTGGATCTGTTGACTGTTCAAGATTGGGTTTTCTCTGTACGTTTGTGTCACAATACTTCTGGTTGCTAACCAAGAATCAAGCTTCATCAAGCTCCTGTACCATAGTACAGAAATAGTGTTTTGCCAAGGCACTACTCAGCTTGGAGTTTCAATAGCCAGGAACTGCTAAGTTGATGTGATGATCCCATTTGGCCTGCTTTTCCAGAGTGGAGGCCAGGTGGATTGCACAACCAATTCTGTAATCTACAGCAGTTGTTATAGTGGTGTGTGCAAGGGGCCAACAAAGTCCATGCCCTATTTGATGAAGGAACCTACATATGTAACAATAGGGGGTTTCAAACATGGTGCAGGTCCTGTTCCAGGAACCCCCAATTCACAAAATCCAGGAACCTGCAACACACCCACCCAATTTTACCCAAAAAACATACAGAAATAATTTGAAAATTCATTTTGCAGGAAGTTTGTCTTCCTGAACTGGGACCTGCACCATGTTTGAAACCCCCCAATGCCGGCGCGTTGATCTTGTTGAAATCCAAACCCCATTAAACGGTCCCAAGTGGCTTTTGATTTGGGTATGGTGTGTAGGTGATACACACATCAAACTATTGAATATTTTCCGGCAACCAAGACAGCCTTTGGTTCACATCTTAATTAAACAAGATGGTGTTGAAGGAGAAGTTTTGAGATGTTGGAAAAATTTGTCCTGTTCCTCCCCCTATCCAAGCACAACTTTCAACTTTTCTCTCTGACCAAACATGTAAAGTGCACTAAAAGTAATACCAGGTGAGGATTTTTTGCACAACAGTTACAACAATGGTGGGTAGTTACTTTACTTTACAATAGGCGGTTTCAAAGTTGGCCAGATGCGACTTGCATGCGCTTTTGCAAGTCGGTGTTCAAGAATGAACTTGAACACCGACTTGCAAAAGTGCATGCAAGCCACACTGTACTACACCCCCTAAGCCTTCTTGAATGTTTTTTTGAAATTTGGTGTTCAATAAAGCCTTGAACACCAACTTGCAAAAGTGTATGCAAGTTGTACATGGCCAACTTTGAATCCCCCTAATATCTGTGGGATTTTTGTAAAGTAACTGCCCGCCTTTACTTTTTGCGCCGTTATTGTTAGCAGTAATGCACAAACAGCAGCATCACTTGTAATGTAACAAGCCTCTTTTTTTGAGGCTGTTACGGGTAAATTAACGCGTTGTTGAGCAATAAAAGGCTAAATTGGACCTATTTTGGCCTTTTATTGCTTGTTATCTCGCCCAATATCTGTCACTCCGCGCTCAGTTATAGTAACGGCTGTCACAAAAAAAAACTCTTGGTGTGATATTGATATTGCACTGACGTTACCGCTAACAATAACAATAAAGGCCAAAATTTGTTATGTTGTCATTACGTTACACGTTACCGTAGCAATAAATACCCACCGTTAGTTACAACATTGCGTGGCAATTCACTTTGAGTATAAAAAAAATGCTATATTGTCATTTGTTGTAGTAATGATTGTGTCCAAAAAAGTCTTTGCTCATGCTGATTACTACTCAATTTGAATGTTTGAGGTCTGTTCTTTTGAAGAAACTTGTGCAAACTATTTTTTCCGCGGCGCAGCCGCAATTTCCCTAGTATCTTACAGAAAGGGAAATAAGGATTAGGTCAAAGACAAGAAAACTAAAGAAGAAAAGACAAGTTAGTATTGATGATCAGAGAAACCAAGAGATGCCAACAGGAGATCTGAAATGTGGATATTGCATTTCTCACCAAGTTGGAAGTCAGAAAGGCTGTCCAAGTTAATGCTTTGCCGGAGCTTGTTGGCATGAGCAAGAATTGGTCAATGGTGAGTTGTTGAATTAAGGTTTCTTGATCTGAGTTGGTAAAGTAGAATGTAGTCGAGAGAAGAGAGTCTTGAAAATCAATTGATGGAAAGATTTGAGATGAGTAAGGTTTTAAAAGAAGGAGATCACTGATCAAAAGACAGAGACAACTGTGAGAAAGGCGGAGTAGTTAACCGGACTAGTGTAGTATGCATGCTTTTTTGCCAGTTAAATTGTACTCACTTTGTCTCAGAAGAACTGCTCGAGTGAGCCAGGATTTAGAAGTGATGCTTGCATCAATTGCATGAGTAATTTGAATTTCAAGAGAGATATTGAGAGTTGCAGCCAGTAAGAGAGATAAAATTACAAAAATCCAAGACTATCTTTTTGCCTTGGTAATTGTGTATGTATTTTATTTGAAATGAAAAAGTAAAGAATTCCATTATCTGGGGGGGAGGGGGTAGTGGAGATTTCTGTATTTTTTAGGGAAGTCATGCACTGCCGTTGGGGGGGGGGGGGGGGGCAGAATACTTTAGAGAGTTACAACAGGAAAGAGAAACAAAATAATGAAAAATGGAGAGAGGGGATCAGTCAGTGTATCCTGAGCCTTGGAAAAGGCATTGCATTAGCTGAGGGGTAAAGATAAGCCTGGTGAAGGCCTCAATCTGTTCCCCGTCTTCAATGTTGTAACCGCTGCGCTGCACTAAAAAAATTGGTCATTTAGCGCAGCGCAGCGGTCACACCGCTACATCCCAGAGGCATGTAGCGGAAGCTGTTGAAAAAACCGCTGCGCTAATTGCTACGCGCCGCGGTTCACCACTACCCACCCCAGGCAATTAGCAATAGCACAGCAGAAGCAGGAATTCGCTGCGCTATCCGCTAATTTAGCGGATAGCGGAAGTTTATTGTATGTTAAACCTATTTTAACATGATTTAAACCATTTTTTTCTTCTTTTTCAAACCGCTACGCTACAGCTGAAGCGCAGCGGTTCAGCGCTACCTGACCGCTTTTTTTGACGCGCTAATTTTTTTTTTCCAGGGACAAAAAAAAGCGGTTAGCGCATTGGTCTTGCCGCTGCGCACAGTGTTTAGCGCAGCGGCACAAAAAACCGCTGAGCTAACTGCTTCGCTGCGCTAAAAGCAGCGCCGCTGTTAAACCGTTGCCTTCTGTTTGCCATATTGTCGTAAATTGGCCTTTAAGATGCTGAAAGCTTTTTTGATTGGGTTCATGTTGGGGAGTAGGCGGTGTTGTGACTGGAAAAACCCTTGAGTCTGTATTGCTCCTCCCCGACCTCCTCTTGTCTCCCGCATACTCCAAATGTGGAGTTTGTCCACCCCACACTACAACAGGCAGGAAGGTAGACAACATGACAGCCAACGTCCTCAACAAGCTCCTCAATTCAGCCATTGTGATGGATTTGAGCGTTGTCCATTACTAGGACGCTACAGGGTCCTGGAAATGGATTCATGCTGGGAAGCTTCAAGCGTGAGGTATTCAGAATGACTTCAAAAGAAGCCAATCTTACTGTCAAAGGAAAAAGACTCACCCAAGCATGTTTTAAGTAGTGCTCAAAATCAACCTGCTTGAAATTTTCTTGCTGTTTCATAATTGAAACCAGACCACTGAGATCAAGTTGAATCATTGAGTTGCCCGCACCACCAAAAGTATTGATGTCCTCTCACCAATCCGAGTACAAATTACACTGTCCAGGCACACACCACTTTCATCTTTGAGGAAGAATTTACCATAAGCTAAAATCTAGATAAATAAAAAGGAAAAGAAAAGACTCACCGGTGAAGACAAGGCAATTGGGGTCATAGTTAGCCATCATGATGATGTATTTAGCTCTTTGGATTGGGTCTTGGTTGGCATTGACCTTTCTCATTGTTTTTTTGGTCATACACAGACATTTGTGAAGTTCATTTGAGATTGTTTGTAAGGAGATTAAAACATTGTGTTGCTTGATGAGGACATATTGCATTTCTTCTAGGTAGATGGTTGGATGGTTGGTGACCATCTCCAAGAGAAAAGCGTTTTCTTTTTTATTGAGAGCCAAGGGACAACCCCTGGTTTTGTAGGTCGCTGGATCGGTGACAACAGATTGGGTTGTTTTGAAAAAAAAAACGGCGTCGCAGGGAGTCGGAACTGACCCCAGATGCATTTGCAGCATTGATTTTGGCAAGATTTTTGCCATGAAGCAACGATGAAACCGCTGCGCTGCAAACAGCGCAGCGAAGCGGTCAGCGCTGCGCTGTGTTGAAAATCAGCGGGGAAAGCGCTGCGCTAACCGCTGATTAATTTCACCGGAAAAAACTGAAGATTTCAGCGCCGCTAATGTGACAGGACAGGGACATCTGGGTTAGGGGTCACTGACCAAAGTGGAGGAAACCTAAGGGATTGTATATACTTAGTTTAGGTTTAGGTTTCATCTCTCGTTGTACATACAATAGAGCCTGTACTTCCCTTTCCTCTTCTCTTTCCTCACTCACATCGGTCACCACTTCCTCACCTCAATAGGTGATTAGTCATCCTCGTTCTTCTTCCTCGTCTCTCCGCTCCCCCACAATCTCCTCGTGTGCTCACTGCGGTCCTCTGGCGTCTCTTAAGTTTGCTTTCTTTTCCTTTTGTGTCCTGTCTTTTTCTTCTTCTTGCTATGCAATTCACACTCACATCGGTCACCACTTCCTCACCTCAATAGGTGATTAGTCATCCTCGTTCTTCTTCCTCGTCTCTCCGCTCCCCCACAATCTCCTCGCGTGCTCACTGCGGTCCTCTGGCGTCTCTTAGGTGATTAGTCATCCTTGTTCTTCTTCCTCGTCTCTCCGCTCCCCCACAATCTCCTCGCGTGCTCACTGCGGTCCTCTGGCGTCTCTTAGGTTATGAGCCCAGCCTACTAAGAGCACTGTGTCGAGTAGGGCAGCCGTTGATCCAATAGGAACAAGAACGACAAGACATCAGAATCACCATTGTGGCGGGAAATCAGGATCGCAAACCTATCCCTATTATTGGTCGCTTTCCTTTCACTCCCGACCCCGACGAAGACAGTCCAGTCCCAGAGCATCAAGACAACACTTCGGAATTGGACACCGACACCATCATTGCCGCGGCTCTCAACCCGGCCCCAGATTCATCCTCAGATCACAATCTCGATCAATTTCCCATTCCGTCCACCTCAGTCACCAACAATCCAATCAAGATGACTGAACACAATGGTCCAGCCAACATCAAACTGGTTACCAAACCTCTCAATGACTCAAACTTCGCCACATGGCGCCTAAAAATGATTAACGCGCTGGGTTTTCAAATGCTGGACAACTACATATTCGAGGAGCCCGCAAAGTTGAAAGACAATCCCGACTACAACAACAAAAAGAAGTTAGCCACCACCTTCTTAAGACTGCATCTAAACGAGGAGAACACCCATTGTTTTGTCGGCCGGGATTTTCAAACTTTTGAACCCAAGAAGCTGTGGGATGCAATCAACAAGCATTACGCCACTAGGTCCCTTGAGAACGTCGCAAATGTCTGGGATAAGCTATACAATATCCGCTTCAGTGAGGAATCAATGAAGGAGTCCATCAATCTCTTCCGGAATACCTTCGATCTTCTTTTTGAAGTTACAAACAACAAACTCGACAAGCCCACTCTCAAAACTTGCTGGGTGTTCCTCATACTCAAGCGTCTTCCAACTTCCTTTGCCACCTTCTGGACCATCCGATTCTCCAACATGAAGGAAATGAATGACACACTTGAACTCAGCAGTTTTCTCAAGGACGTTGAGGCCAAACTCCGAAGACAACAACAAGCCGATCTCACCTCTACTGGGCCCTCCAATCCAACCGCTCTGGCCGTTTCTTCTTCAACTGGTCATCAAGGAAAACCCTCCGGGGGGCGTCGAGTAAGGATCCGTTGTGAAAACAACAAACACAATCCGGAGACCTCACACTTGGAGGAAGACTGTCACGCTCTACATCCCAAAAAAGCGGTCGCCTACTTTCAAGCAGCCATGGATCAAGCGAATGCAAGGGTATCCAAAAAGGCTATGTTAAGTGTAAACTCTGGGGTCTCTGATGTCTTCATTTTTGACAGTGGAGCCACCGGTCACTACTTGAAGCATAGGTCCTACTTCACTTCTTTCAAGCCCTATTCCTCAGTAGTCTATGTGGCGAATGGGACGGCTATCCCAATAGTCGGCAAAGGTCGCGCGGTCATCCACACCAGCTCTGCTCCCCTCACAATCGATAACGCTTACTTTGTGCCAGACCTTTCCAACTCCCTCATCCCTCTCACCCATTACCTTCAAAAGGGGTTCTCCATCATTCCCATCGACAACGGCTCCAGGTTTAAGTGTGAGAAGAATGGTCGGATCCTGTGCGTCGGCAAAACTGAGGAGGAAATCCTAACAATCGAGCTCGCCTCTCAGAAAATCTTTTCCGTCACCTCCGACGCCCTTGTCCTACATAATTCCCTCGGTCATCCCAGTCTCCCTTACCTCAAGGCAGCACATCCTGATCTACACATCTCAGAGCTACCCTGCCACAACTGCGACGTCTCCAAAATGACTCAACAACCATTCCCCGGATCCTTTCCACAAGTTGATGGACTCCTCGACTGCATCCACATGGATCTCTGCGGACCCATTACTCCCGCCTCTCGGGGAGGAAATCGATATTTCCTGAAGATAATAGACGGTCACAGCAAAAACCCTTTATCTACCCGATGCCAAGTAAGTCCCATACCTTTCAGTCCTTTCTTGCCTTCCTTCTTCAGGCTGAAACATTTACCGGACGCAAATTAAAAACTGTAGTCTCCGACAACGGCGGAGAATTCATCCACAATAAATTCGCCAAACTGTTTGAAGAACGGGGGGTGAAGCACCTCACTTCGGCCCCCTACACCCCACAACAAAACCCATTCGCCGAGCGCGGAAATCGCACAACGGTAGAAAAAACCCGGGCACTCCTTCTGACGTCTGGTCTTGACCTCACCTGGTGGGGGGAGGCCGTCACCACCTCGGTTTATCTTGAAAATCAATCCCCTGACAGCTCCATTGGTATGAGATCACCAGTTGAACTCTGGACCGGAAGTCCTCCAGATCTGTCCCGCCTATATCCTTTTGGGTGTTGAGCCGTCTTCCTGGAGGAAAAGAAATGGAGGAACTCGAAATTTTCTCCTTCAGGAAAAGAAGCCATACTGGTCAGTTTCATGGAGGGACACAAGTCATATAAGTTGTGGGTTCCCGAGTCCAAATCGTTCAAAATTTCCCACCATGTCCGATTCTTTCCCACTGAATTTCCCGCACATTCCAACACAATCAATCGTAGTGACTTAATCGACTGGATGCCTGACCTCCCTGTTCAACCCGTCGATCAATCGCCGGACATCACTCAAGATAGGATCGATCCAATCCCGGGAAATCCAGAATCACTCTCTGATCGCACTGTTGAAAATCCGGAAGATTTGTCATCATCTGATACCTCGGTCGTCGACTCAACTACTCCTGCAGATGGCGACACCCTCACTGTTCCTCTCGAATCTGGCGACGACTTAGACATACCGCCAATCCCAATCATACCATCCAACGTCAAAAGTTACGCGTATGTCCCCTACTACGACGAGGCTCCAAAGAACATCTCCGGTGACGTCGACCCAAGCAACATAGTAGAAGGGTCCAGAAGACACAGGGCCAATCTCGCCGGATACCCACCAATTCATTGAGCTCTAGTCATCATAGGGGAACCGTCCTCTCTCAAGGATCCAAAGACCTTCGCGCAAGCTATGCGACGTCTTGACAGCAATGAGTGGCTCATGGCCGTAGAGGTAGAAATTGGCAACATCACTCGCCATGAGGTTTGGGTAGTCGCTCCTATGAAAGTTGGGACACGTCAGCTCGACACCGTGTGGGTTTTCAAGCGCAAATACAACGCCAATGGGGAACTTCAGAAATACAAAGCACAATTATGCATCCAAGGCTTCCGTCAGGTAGAAGGCATTGACTACGGTGAGACATTTGCTCCGACTGGAAGACTCACCACTTTTTGGGTCATTGCCGGGATTGCCGCTGCGAACAACTGGGAACTCAAACAAATGGATGTCCGTTGTGCGTTCCTCAACGGTGTCCCAGACGAGGAAATCTTCATCAAAGTTCCAGATGGAGTCAACATCAACGTACCTCCGGGATATGGCCTCAAATTGCAAAAGTCACTCTACGGACTAAAGCAAAGCCCCAGATGCTGGTACCAAGCGCTCAAAGACTTCTTTGTCTCCGTCAACTTCCAGCCCGCCCAAGCCGATGCCTGCCTGTTTGTTCACCAAGACCCGGCCAAGCCGTGTTTTGTATATGTACATGTGGACGACCTCATCATAGCCGGCCCGGACGTCAGTTTCCTCAAGACTGCCATCAAGGAAAAATTTGAAATGGAGGACCTCGGTCCCTGTGAATGGGTCTTAGGAATGAGGGTCTCTCGTAATCAACAAGCTCAAACAATCTCCCTTGCTCAAGATCGCTACATCAAGGAAATTCTAACTGAATTCAATGTCTCTGACTGCAAATCTGCATCAACCCCTCTTCCGCTCAACGCACTCACTTGCCCTGTAGACCCTAAACCTGTCTTGGAAAACTTCAATTATCAACAAGCGGTGGGACTCATCAACTACCTTGTTCAATGCACAAGGCCAGATCTAGCTTTCTTGTGCAGCTACCTCTTGCAATTCCTCAACAATCCTTCAAGAACTCATGAACTCCAAGTCAAGCATGTTTTTTGATTCCTTCAACAAACCACCAAAGCAAGACTCACACTTGGTACCCCACCATCCAAGGAAGGTCGAATTGTGGCATTCTCCGACGCCAGCTATGACAGCACCATCAGCTCGGCTGCATTCTCGGGCAGTCTTGTCCAATACTACGGAACAGTGGGCTGGCGCTGTCAGAAGCAAGACGACAACGGACCGGCAATTTCCACCACCAAAGCCAAATACCGAGCCTGCTCAGAAACCGGTCAAGACATACGCTGGCTTGAACAACTCTTGCTTGATGTTCATCCCTATATACACATATCCACAACCACAGCACTTCTCTACTGTGACAACAGGGGCGCTCTTGCTCTACTCAACAACCCGCAATATCAACATTGAACACGTCACATCAATGTCCGCCATCACTGGCTTCGTCACCACATTGAGTGAGAAGGAAATTTCCGACTAGAATACATCAAGACTGACGATAATCAAGCCGATTTCTTAACCAAACCGCTACTGCCTTTCAAGATCCGCAAAGCTCTCGAGAACATCTCTTTAAAAATTGCCTAGCAAGCACAGGGGGCTGTGACAGGACAGGGACATCTGGGTTAGGGATCACTGACCAAAGTGGAGGAAACCTAAGGGATTGTATATACTTAGTTTAGGTTTAGGTTTCATCTCTCGTTGTACATACAATAGAGCCTGTACTTTCCTTTCCTCTTCTCTTTCCTCACTCACATCGGTCACCACTTCCTCACCTCAATAGGTGATTAGTCATCCTCGTTCTTCTTCCTCGTCTCTCCGCTCCCCCACAATCTCCTCGCGTGCTCACTGCGGTCCTCTGGCGTCTCTTAGGTTTGCTTTCTTTTCCTTTTGTGTCCTGTCTTTTTCTTCTTCTTGCTATGCAATTCACACTCACATCGGTCACCACTTCCTCACCTCAATAGGTGATTAGTCATCCTCGTCTCTCCGCTCCCCCACAATCTCCTCGCGTGCTCACTGCGGTCCTCTGGCGTCTCTTAGGTGATTAGTCATCCTCGTCTCTCCGCTCCCCCACAATCTCCTTGTCCTCTGGCGTCTCTTAGCTAAATCAGCGGCCAATCAGCTCCCAACCGCTGAAAACAGCGGCAGCGCAGTGGAATGACTGCTGATTGACCGCTGACAGCTGCTGACCGCTTTTTCAGCGTCAGCGCGCTGATTTTTCGGCGCCCCAAAATAGTCATAAGGACCAATTGAGGTCCCATGAGGGGCAAACAGTTGGTGGGGAGGTTGATTGTGTGGCGGAAACTCTGTAGTTAGCGCGCTGGCAGCGCCACTGTCACTGCAACCATGGTTGTTGAAACTTGAGCTGATTGTCGCCGCGAAGAGAAGAGAAGAAAAGAGATTGAGCTCAATGGCTCAAGAATGACGGGCAGTGAGGATGGTTTTCTCACCGGATGCGGCTCAGTTGGGTGCACGGAAAAAAGAAGGAAGAGAACCAATGGTTTGATTTGCATGACAATGCTATGATATAAATAGACTATGTACATGCAACAGACTTGTGGTTTTGAGATAAATGAATAAGAGACCAAAATGAATATGAATGCTATCACAACTCTACAAATGAAGTCAGACTGACTAACACAATCTCTACTACTCAAGGTTCAAAGACTACAGGGTGTGAGAAGGTTGTACTATTTAACTTACTATTGATGCTAATGATTGATTCTAGACAAGAAGAAATTCATTCTGACAAACATGATTTTTGGGATAAGTAAGAGAGAACATCAGAAATTCAACAATGTTCAGCGCCCAATAGGGCACAGCAAAATCAGCGCGCTGACGCTGAAAAAGCGGGCAGCGGCCGTCAGCAATCATTCAGTGGTCATTCCGCTGCGCTGCGCTGATTTTCAGCATTAGCGCCCTTCAGCAGCGCTGCTCTAACGCTGATCCGCCGCGAACCGCTGAATTCAGCGTTAGCACAGCGCTTTAACTGCTGCGCTAACACTGATTGGGCTGGAGGATCAGTGGTAAGACCACTGTGCTGCGCTAAAAGTGCCGCTGATTTCAGCGCAGTGCAGCGGTTTCAGCATTGCATGAAGGGCCCCCTGAACCACGATGAATTTGAATGATGTGGTATACTTGACAAACATTGCACCTAAAAAGGAGGAGTGCCATCAGCTAGTAGTCAAGGTACAATAAAAGGAAGAAAAACCTGTTTAAACTGTTGAATTACCAGATTTGATTTTGTGGACTGTCTCAGTACAGGATGTCAAGCAAAATTTGCATCTATCATGCTTCCAATATACTGCTGACACACGCGGCCAAAATACAGGGGTAAAACTACAACTATGACAATATAAGCAACTCAACACGCAGGTTTTGGGAAACTCCTATCTCTCCCACAGAATTCTATTGTGAGTCCTGGTCCTTTTTCTTTCTCAAGAGCATTTGTATTGAACTGTGTAGTGCTGTGTATTTCTCATTTCTTAGCTTGATTAAATTTTGTGAAGTGTGCCACAGTTGTTCTCAAAACCTAGTGGATCTTCATACATACCTCTCCTTCATTATACCTGTACTTTTTCTTAATTAACTCAATAGTTTAATCAATCAAACTCGTCAAAGTACTAAGATCAAAGATCACTTTTAGGTTTGTTGTCTTATTGTGTTCATATTAGTTTTATCATGTACGTTTACTGATATCACTGGTACTGACCAAGGACTTCCCATTGATCTGGAAATTCAGATCTGAGCAGCCAGATTTCGGATTTCACAGGGAAATCTAGGTCCCCGAAGATCCTCAAAGTTATCCAGAGTTCCAGATTTTGAAATTTGAAATTCCAGATCTATTCACCATGGGAGTTTGCTTGGCTCTTGCATGCAAGTGCCATTGCACAATATTGTTTAAGAACCCTGTTAGATATATCCTGGAGCTTGAGCCTCAATGTATGCTGAATTCATGATGAATTTATGTTTAACTTATGCTCAATTGAGCTGAAGGCACTTTGGAAAGGAGTTGAATTCAATTGAAAACCAGCTCCAACTTGACTCTGGTTATTACTGGAACTATTTTAGAAAACATTTTCAACTACCTTGGAAAGAAATATCAAATACTTTGCAGAAACAAGGTATTTACCACGGGAATCATATCAACACCGCAAGAGCTGTGCTACACAAAGTGGCAAGCGTAGCAAAAGCATAGCAATTTGGGTCCCACTTCTCTGCACTTTTAGTAGCGGACTGGGCGCTACGCTTTTTGCTTTTTTTTCAAGCAGAAAAGATCCGCAAAAATAGTGAGCTATTTTCAGCGGTGAATAGCGGAATTCCGCTACGCTTATTGCTACAGTAGCATAAAAAACACTACTTTAGCGATTTTGCTGTGCTACTGTAGCAACATTCCAATATCAATCCCCAGCATCATAATTGATGGAGGATTGATTATTAATTTTCATCTAAGGCAGTTTCCACAGAAAGGCGGACTGGCCCGCTACGCTTATTCAAGAAAAGCTGCCCCATTTGCTACACTTTTGCCGCTACAAGGCGCTAATAGCGCCAAAAAGCGCCAATTTCGCCGCTACGCACAACTTTAGCAAAAGCGGAAAAAAATTTGCTGCGCTACGCGATAATCATATTTAAAGTAGTGGTACTGGCGCTTTGCTACTGCTTTAAGTAGCGGCCTTCCGCTCGCGCTATTGCTAATTATCATTTGAAAAAGTGGTACCCCCGCTTCGCCACACAAAAGCACCACTTTTTGTAGCAAAGCCTAGCTCTTGCAGTGTTGATCATACATTTCTAGAGCTGGCCCCTATCATCTTTTGGAGGGTACTTGGCACCCGCGGGCGGGTACCTGTGGAAATGCGCAGGTATCCGCCGGGTGCGGGTGCGGTTGTCCAGTCTGGGTCCAAATTCAGGCAGGTACCTGCGCACAAATTGTCATTCTGCACAGCTCTGCTTGCTCCTAGTGCCCATTGGTGGGTAACCGTGGAAGTATGCAGGTAACAGCCAGCAGGTGAGGGTGTCTGTTCTGGGTCAAAATTCAGGAAGTTACCTGCACCTGCTGCAAGTACCCATGTGCAAAGTGCCAGCTTTATATATTTCATTCTATCATGCACCAGGGAGGGATTTGTTGCACTCTCTAGAGAGTGCCAGACCGTAATTTTGTCAGTTGCTTGGTATGATGTGAGTTCAATGTCATCTGTAACTTTGTTAGACATCCTGCCCAATAGAAGGGTAAATGTAGGTGAAGTTGTTGTGAAATGATCTGTCACTCAATGTCAACACATCATTATTGCTCTGTTGGATTTTTGTGTTTGGTTCATCATGATCACAATTTTGAACACAAGCTTCAATGCACAAAAGTGTTGCCAAGAATGTACCTATCCTTATGCTAAAATATAGCTTTAGCCAAGTGACAGGTAATATTTTTCATTGCAGAATTGTCTCAATTCACAAACCAAACAACACCACATTATGAAAAATACTTGTCAAGTATAGCAACTTCAGAGGATCAGCCAAATGGTGGATGAATCCTAGTGAGTGACATATTTCAGCCATGATATTATTTGGGGAGAGTGGTTTGGTATCAAATTTATATTCTTCAAGAACAGGGAAAAAGGTAGGAAAACCTGTGTAACATGCAATTTGACTCCCAGAAATACAAAATGTGAAACTAATGGATTTAGTTTTCCCTAAACTTTTTACTAAGTGATGGAAAATTCAAGAATTTTAGATTTTGAAGTGTGAATAGCTTATTATCATTTCGGAATACACACCTTGTGTACAGGACTACACATTGTACAATTTTCATACCTTTAATTAAAACTTACTGAAAAATGCAGGGTTCAGAGCCACAAAAAAATTGTTCAATGCAAAAGGGGGCTAGATTGGTGGATGTTAACAGGAAATTCAATATCCCCTTGCTTCTGAAAACAGCTGGAGAAATAATTCAACAGTTTGCCTGGGACCTCCAAGGCAAACAGTCAATTCTTAAATGCTCACACACATCTTGGTTTGGGTTATGTATGCCTTTTGTCTTTTAGATTGATTGTCTTCACATAGTTTCCATACATATTTTCCATGAATTTTCTCCTGCACGTAGGATTCATTAATCACAGGTAAATTTGTTTCCATGTGCATGGTGCAAAAATGTGGTGTTGATTGCTCTTATCACATGCCACTTAAGTAGTACAGGCTGCTAGATAAGCCTTTGGTACTGCAGACCTGCTGTATACAGACCACTGAAAATTATTGGCCTTGGAACAGCAGGAGTGGCGTGCACATGTGAGGAAAAGAGTTATTTTTTTTTTTGTCCGGTGGTTTGAAGGTGGGAAGAAGTAAACTATGGCGCGTGGGGAAAGTTGAATTGGTTTTGTATCCCCCTGTGTCCCCCGGGCAGTGTTATTTTCTTATATAACATCCACCCTCAGGTTTGGGCGAACGTGAGGGTGGACATTGGCAAGTCGCTGGCACATGTACTGCAAGTTGATGAACAGTGTGTACTGTTCATCGCACTGGGAAAGTCCCAGCTTACTCCCAGTACATGCTGGCAATCAAGCTGGGTGTATCCAAGCCTTGTAGGGAGTATAAACTGCCTACCAACAGCAATGGGCCACTGCACTACACTAACGTTATTGGACAATAACTGTTAGTGTAGCCATTTTATTGACTCCCAAATTCATGTTATTTGTTATCTCAGATACAAGTATCCATACTAACAATAACAGGAAATAACAGCAATAGCAACAATAACAGGCCTTTTATTGCTACTAACAGGATACAATAACAGTTATTGCTGTTATCCATCACCATTTCCTGGGCAAGTTCCTGTATTGTTAGCAACACAAAAAACAAGATAACAGAAAATGTTGTTATTGTTTGCTGGTTTTGGCTAAAATACACTACACTAACAAATAATGTTAGTGTATTGGCCCACCGTTGCTACCAAGCTCAGATAGGCCCAGATAGATGACCAGCATGTGCTGGTCATTGGGCTAGGGCTTCTCCGTCTCAATGACAAGCACAAACTGGTTATCAAACTGGCAGAGGCCGCGCTTGGTGACCAGCATGCACTTTTCATCAGCCCCCTGGCTCTCCGAGCTCAAACCTGGAGTACATAGGTCATCGAGCCAGGGAAGCCCTCGCGCGATGACCAGCACATGCTGGTCATCTATCTGGGATTTTACGAGCTCAGTAGGCAGTACATATCATCCACCGAGCTCTTAAAAGCCCAGCTGAATGATCAGTACATGCTGGCTGTTGAGCTGGGATTTTCCCAGCGCGATGTGGGGTGCATGCCGGTTCACCAGGCTGAGAAAGGCTCCGCTCAACAACCATTATTTGCTGGTCATTGAGCTGAGATTTTCACAGCCTATTACCCTGTAATCAATTGGATGGTGTCTCCACTTGATGGCCAGTGCACACTGGTCATTGAGAGAAGAAAACCTTCATGTGATGGCCTTACAAACTGGTCATTGAGCAGAGGATGTCTCAAATCAATGGCTAGTAATATACATGGCCATCAAGTGAAGCTCTCCAATCCGTTGCCAGTACCCAGGCTCATTGATTGGAGTATGTCTCAACTTGATGGCCTTCCAAACCACCATTGAGCGGAGGCTTTTGCCACTCAATGCATGTGCATAGTGGTACTCAATTGGAGGGTGTATCCACTTGATTTCCAGTACACACTGGCCAGTGGAGGATCCCTGTGGGTGCCAGCATGAGCAATTGATTTGAGAAAAACAATATTTGAGTTTAACTCACTGGAACACACAAGATTGGATATGGAACAACTCAGTATGAGTTCATATTAGAATTCTATGAATTGAATGATTTAAAACCAGAACCAGAACTGTAGAAAACAAGTTAGAATAATAGAAATTTAACAATAAGGATAAGAAACCGTACCAGCTGAGACAGACAATAATGTATGTAAATAGTTCAGGCTTAAAGAGAAGCTTTAAGAAAGGAACAAGGCTAAACACGATGAGAGTCAGTAAAGGAAAGCGCAATAAGAAGATTTTGATGTTCTTTTTCTCACCAAAGAACTCAGAATTGATGGCGACAGAGTTCGAGAAGGGAGGACTTGCGGCAATTGATTGAAGCCGATGCAAGTCAGGATTTGACTGAAGAGATAGGAGTCGAGTTTGAATGATTGAGTCGAAGAGGAGATCGCCGATCAAGGTCAATGGACAACGGAGAAAATAGAAATAGAACTGGGTGAGAAGGAGACGACGGAAGAGGATTTTAAGGATGTTTTAGGGTTAGATACAAGATTGATATCGCGTTGATGAAGTTTAGTACGAAGTCAATAAGTAGCCTTCACTTGAGGATGACATTCAAGTGAAGGAAGAAAGTCGAATGGATGAAGGTGTGAGATGGAGGTGGAGTGTTGACTTTAGTTGCGGAAGAGAAACGAGATCGGAGAGGAAGGAAGGAAGGAGATTGAACCAGATAGAATCGGAGCCAATGACGTGATTGTGCAACAGCTGAGAGTAAATCGGAATTGCGTCATCAACCGACGATCCGGGGAAAAAACGTGTACGAGATGACTAAGGTTCAAGTCATGCAAAGGCCAGCAGCGCAAGCTGCTTGTCTAGCGTTTCGGAGCCAGAATTCCAACAGTTCAGTATAAACATACAGCTGAACCACAATAAAGTTACGCATGAGGGAATGGTTCACATCTGGCAGACTTCCAGGGAGAAATTACAGTCTGGCACTCTCTAGAGAGTGCAACCAATCCCTCCCTGGTGATGTGTTTATCATAAATCCCAAAAAGCTCAAGATATGTTAGTGGTACACAAAAAGATACACGTGTAAGTTTGTGTGACACATTCTTTAGTTGCTGAATTTTTTCACAAAATATACCAAGTTCTGGGAAACGTCCAGTGGAAAAAACCTCATATTAATCAGGAGTTGTGTATGACTTCAGAAAATATCCCCAAAATCATTTGTTTACATATGGCTGAACGTTGTAAACAATTTTTGAAGGGTCCACCTAATCCCCTGGCTCTGCATGAGTACTCAGGTTGGCATCACTTAGCTCAGTGATGAAAAATGTGACACACCAGCACACATGTGTAAATTTGTGTGACAAATTCTTCAGCTGCTAAATTTTGTCCCAAGGGAGTTAGAATTCTGGGACAAGTCCAGGGGAGCCTCAGATTACCCATGGTTTCTGAATGAATTCAGAAAATCTCCTCAATAGGATTTCTGTACTGATGGATGAAAATCAGATACAATTATCAAAATATTCAGCTAATTTGCCACTGGGATTGCGGGGCACTCATCTTGGCATGATGTGGCTGGGTGATGGTCTACATGTCACACAAAAGTGCGCGTGTACGTTCATGTGACACAATGTGTCACAGAAACCCGCACATTTTACATGGTTTTGTGATAGTTGGCCCCACAGCGCCAAAGTCAAAGCGTAGTACCAGAGCAAAATCAGACCTCCCACTAGAGCTGACACTTGTACCCGCGGCGGGTCTGGGTACATGCCTCAATTTTGACCTAGAATGGACACCGACACCCGCTGGAAGTTACCTGCGTACTTCCATGGGTACCCGCCCACAGGTACCTAGTACCTGCCAATGGGCACTAGGGGCAAGCAGAGCTGTGCAGAATGGCAATTTGTGCGCGGTTAACTGCCTGAATTTGGACCCAGACTGGATACCCGCACCTGCACCCGGCGCATACCTGCGCACTTCCACGGGTACCCGCCCGTGTACCTGCCAACGGGTACTAGGGACCAGCTCTACCTCCCACAGTATCACTACACTCGATCCAAAGTTTTAACCATGTGTAATATAAACAAATTAAAAAGAACTGGCAGCTTTTTGGTGTGTGCCCTTAAAATAAATACAAAAACAGATTCAGAGAAAACTACTGGGTATGGGTTTCCAAAGAGGTCAAAAATCATGATAATTGAAATATTAGGAACCTCATTGGTCAAGCTTGAGGATCAAGTAAACCTTATCATTGAATTGGCCTGGTTTCAGCATAGGTATGGCATACATTTACACAGACATTGCACCACACATTTGGTATGATTCCAGTTCTTATAAACTTACCTTGTGGCAGACATGAAATTGCCTTCCAACCAGCCTCTAACTGAGATCCAACCAAATCTATGACTGAGTTCAGAGATGGCACTTGCACACAAGTGCTGAGGAAACTCCCATGGTGATTCAAATGTGATGGGAAGTCCCCCACTCAAAGTTTTGTGACCTTATTGTTGACATGTGTACGTTTACTAATATCACCTGTACTCCAAATCTCTGAGTCCGGTGATTTGCACAAAAAAGCGCAGTTCGTGATGCGGAGACTACAGCTGAACAAAATTCTCCACAAGAAGGCCTATATGAGAGTTTCATCCAGCAAACACCAAATCATTTACAGAAAATATAAGAATGGAAATAGTGGAAGATGTTGGAATATATGCTTCAAGCCCCATTTGAGTGGCCAAGCTATATGATCTAATATCCAAAAATCACCAGTAAGCCCAACTGTGTGTTTAGCTCAGTGGTATAAGAGCAGCTCTCATGAATGTAGAAGGTTGTGGGTTCAAATCCCACAACACACAATTCTTTTCACCTGGGTAATTTCAACACATTATCAGTACGGATGTTCTCAGTGAATTGAATTAAAGTTGGCTAAACCCTGTGAATACTTGATATTCATGCTTTCATTTGCATATGCAATATTCAATTTCATGATTGTTATGAATTAATCATTATCTATGATGCATGACACACCTACATGATTTGCATATGCAATATTCATAGTTTGTTCATGGTGCATGAAGCAAGGGGGTGTGTTGGAATATATGCTTCAAGCCCCATTTGAGTGGCCAAGCTATATGATCTAATATCCAAAAATCACCAGTAAGCCCAACTGTGTGTTTAGCTCACACAGCGGGCAATTGGGTGTCGCACGCAGCCCGCAGCAACACCCGCGTAAAGGGGGTCCCCTTGGCTCAGGTGTCGCTGCGGGCTGCGTGCGACATCAGATTGCCCGCTGTGTCAGTGGTATAAGAGAAGCTCTCATGAATGTAGAAGGTTGTGGGTTCAAATCCCACAACACACAATTCTTTTCACCTGAGTAATTTCAACAGAAGACTTCCTATTGAGCCTGGGAGCCTCCCAGATCTTAATTTACACACTCAAATTCTTAATTTTTGACAAAAAGGGAAATGTTTTCCTAACCCTATGGTTCATTAATTACATGTGCACTGCTTGAGTTTTTGATCCAAGTTTATTGAAATCACACAATCCTGGTACCTCAGATCTAAGTTTCTGCATGTGTTCTTTAGCAAAAAGCACACCTAGCTGTTGAATTTAATCCCCAAACACTTCAATGAGCACCTTGGATTGACCCCCCAGCCCGTGCCGCCGCAACACGCAAAAAGGGATCGGTCATTTTGGAAATCAAGGAGGGCCTAATCAATTCATTAGGGCAGCTCCAGGGAGGGGGTAGGACAAAAACGGATCTCCTGGGGGGGGGGGGGCTTTGAGCCCACCACCCCCTCCTTAAATACCCCAAAGCCTTTGACACAATCCACACACACATCACACCCGTTGCCGTCTGTTGAGCTGTTGGATCTTCACTCCCGCCGTTTCTACCCCAACCGCCTCCGCCTTGGTGGTGCCACAAACCTCCAAACTCACCTACCCCAGCTTGACATACCGACAACCAATCAGCCACTAAACCAGACCCTGGCAGCCACTCCGCATCTCAATGGCCACATGCATCATACTACGCTGGCAGTGTTTCACCCCTGCGTTCGCGGACCATTTGTGAGTCTTTGTCTTCGCTCGGCTTCCAATTAGCTACATCTGTACAAAAAACTAACCCACCCTCTGTTTGCCAGAATAACCTGCTCAAGTTGCTGGACGAGGACGCTAAAGCAGGCTGCAGTCAACTGCTGAGCCATCCACCACCCCATTGGATCAAGAAACAAGCGGCCCCGACCAAGCCCATTCTCCACCTGCCCTCCAAGGACGACCAACAAGCTAGCCCAACCACCCGCAAAGGACAGCCCGAGCCACCCGCCCTCCTTGGCCCTCTCTCTGTTCCATTCCCAGCCCCATCCGACCGAGCCGGCGAAGGAGGAGGACGACGTGCTGCCGGAGTACCTCCACTCGGAAGCCCTCCCCGCCTTGACCAGAAAGCCAGCAGACGAGAAACATGCCGTTGTCAGCACCTTTGACCTCTTCTCCATCGGCATCGGGCCCTCCTCCTCACACACCGTTGGGCCAATGAGGGCCACTAAAATCTTCAATAACAACCTCAAGGAGGCCGGCGTCCTGGATTGCGTCAAAACTCTCAAAGTCGCACTCTGTTCGTCCCCTCCCTCTCTCCTCATTCACTTCCTCACTCAGTTATGCACTGCAGCTGACATTAGGACCTGTCTTTTCCCGTGGTGCTCTGGGAGGACCATTGCAATTGTCCGTTCAGATCCACCTCCCACTTAAACTTGATCACTCCACAACCACTAACCTCTTGCTTTCTGTAGATTCCTTCATCAATGGTCAGTCTTCTACCCCCAACCATTGTACTGCCTTCTCATCTCACAGCCTTAACCTCATCCTAACTACATGGAAAGCCTTTGGGATCTTCACGAACGCCGCTGGGGCCAATATCCAATGGTGGATTGACCCGTTGGGTGCAATGCTTATCTCCCTTGCCCTCATCATCCTGTGGGGTGTCAGCATCACTTGAGAAGTCCGTCCCCTTCCTCCCTTCTTATTCTCCCTAGCCATCTCACGCTCTGATGGTTGATCCTCTTTCCCCCTCACTCTTGGAAGTGATGGCGGTTATTGAAGATGTTCTAATGTTTTTATCTTGTTACTGCTGCCGTTACTGGTAAGGGTTGTGCATTACCAATAATTTTTTCTCCCTTTTTTCTTTTGTGCAAATATGGTTTTTTCCTGCAGGTGGGTGGTGATTTGGACTTGATTCCTTGAAGGGAGTAGTTTACATTGAGTTCAACACAATCATGACTGTTGAGCAGAAATAACAAAGTGAGAAGAAATAACAAATCCTGTAAAACCACTATGTTTTGATACATGTGTTTTCAGTCATACCTGTTTCATCAATTCAAAGGTAATGATACAAGTACTCCTGAGTCAATCATAATACATTAGTTTTTGGATTTTCTTAATCTTCAGTTTAAAAATGGGCTGTGTCATGAGGTCATTTAGTTTTAAACAGTGGGTCAGTGTGAACAAAGGTTTGTTTAATGTAAAGGGGAAGAACAAGTGTGGTAAGAGGCAAGAGTGGTGATGAATGTTTGGTCTGTACCTGGATTCATACCCCAACCAAGGTGGTGCTGGCACCACTTTGCTTGTTTCTGTGGACTGACAGATGATGCCAATTGGCCCAGTCTGATTCCGGTTTTTGTTTTCTCAAGCTGTGGTGCCCTGGTGGCCCCTTTGAGGAATCTGACCTTTCATTGGCCCCATCCAAGTTCATGAGCAGTAGATATTCACATTTTCCATTAGCACCAAAGAGTAGCGGGTCTCTTGCCCCCTACTTATTATAATAAAGTCCAAATCACCACCCACCTGCAGGAAAAAATCATATTGGCACAAAAGAAAAAAGGGAGAAAAAACTATTGGTAATGCACAACCTTTACCAGTAACGGCAGCAGTAACAAGACAAAAACATTAGAACATCTTTAGTGTTATTGTATGAGTCCAGTGTTTTCCCAATCCAAGTGTTCACATTTCTTGCGGGTTGGGTAAAATGAAAATCTTGTGTGGTTCACTACATTCAAACCCAACAGAAAGAGGCTTTTTAAAGATTTTGACTTGAGAAAAATCAAAGTGGTTGGGTCCAACCCCCCCCTCAAAAAAAAAAACAAAGGAAAGAAAGAAAGAAAAAGAGAAATAAAAATTATAAAAGAATAATAATAATAATGGCTAAGCTGTCACTGGACTAAAACTGAAAGAGGAGCTGAGAAGGACCAAGGAAATACATGCAATGACCAGGATGGCCTCTGGAAGGTAAGATATTGGTGATCTGATGACTGGGGCTAGAAGTTAGCGGGTACTAAGATGGGAAAAGTTCCCCAAAACCTGCAGCGGCGTAGCCGCCTTGGCCTCTAGTAGGTGTCCTAATTTAGGATTTAGAGGGGCATCTAGAGCTCTCTAAATGACGACGGGAAGTCATCCAGTTAGGCAATGACGGCGGGCACTGCAAGACCTCCGAATGTTTTGCCTGCAAATACAGAGGGGCTTCAATAGGTTGGTTGCGTAACATGTTTCCAAACTTTTCCCGCTGTGATCTTACGAGCATACACTTTATCTGAATTATGAGTTCTTCAACATCGATATCGATCTGCATTTGTATTGACAGAGCGCTTATTTACTGCGGAAGCCGTCATCCTCCGCAGAGATCCCATCAGCTATTTCTTGGACTGATGGCCTAACATGTCTCCAAATGTTTCCCGCTGTGATCTTATCAGCATACACCTTATCTAAAATATCAGTGCTTTAACCTCAATATTTTCTAATTTACGTACTGATAGAGGGCTGATTTGGCGCGGAAGCTGTTGTGCTTCGGGCAGACATCTTGCCTATTTCTATGATTGACAGCTTAAACATGATTGAACCCAGGCTATACTCTGTTTCAGCGAGAAGATATATTCTGAGCGAGTGTCTCCTGCTAAAGATGTGATCTATAAATTGCGGTCTTCCGGAACAAAATCAGCTACTGAAAACCAAATCTTGCTCAATAAGTTTTGGTATGCTTAACACCCCAGGGGCCATGGGTATTGGCATCGCAGAGCATGTATCTTTTCAAAATCATGATCTATCAGAATTTTTTCTACCATCTGCTGGTATAATTCCACTGCCGTCGACCATCTTCTATTGTCACAAATCTCTCAGTTTTGAACCTCACCGCAGTGAGGAACAGACGCGCCACACACTCATTCAACGGATCAAAGCCCTCAACCTTGAGCCTTAATTTGGCAACGGTTCGCGAGCAGAGGCGAAAGCTGTTTCCCCATTTATTGAAAGGCTCAAATCTCGCAAATTTAAACCTAGCCATGAGAACGGGTCGAGGAGGCAGGAGGAGACGGTCCCTGAGTCCGCACTTCTTCTAGCCGGCGGGCGCTCAAGCCACTTGAGCCTTTATCACCATAATCCCACAAAGATTATCAAGGAAACATACCAAGAGGAATTAGATTTTTATACTCATTTGGCACCCAAACTCGATACCTTGTTAGAAGAACCTTATAGGGGCAGTTGGAGACCTTCAATTCATAGTTGGGAAAAATCTTTAGTGAAAAGAGTGCGCACCTTCTTTCCTTACTCATGTGATTGCATGTCAAAACTGATTTGCCTGTTTGATCAAAAATTTATCAACTGAAATTTTACCAAACAAGGGCGGAAGGGATCAAGCTTTTATTGTTTTAGAGAATATAGCTCCAGTATCCCTTGAAAGAAATGTTAGTGAAGACCCTGAATACTTTTGGCATCCTAATATACTGGATATTAAGTTGGGAAGAAGACTTTATGGGGATAAATCAAAGCCTCTCACCATAGTCCGTAAAAAACGACTTGCAATTACGACTACGTCAAATGAGTTTGGTATGCGTCTAACTGGTGCTCAGGTAATTGATTTCTCCCATCTCAAAATGTTTTTTTCTTTTTTTTTCATAATGAATACACTAGCATTTCCAGCTAGTTTATGAAACTTATGTAGATTATTCTTGACTTTATACAACCAAAATAGATATGGGACAATAGTCAACAAAAATATGAAGCAATTCCAAAAACATATGGTCATTATATTCAGAAAGAAGATTTGCCTCAGAAATTCAATCATATGTTTCCAGTATCTGATATAGGTTCAAGTCATGATGAGGAGAGTCAACTGAGAAGCTCCCTGGGTGGTTTACCCAAAGAGATGGTGAAAAGGGTTCTTGAATCCCTTATTCACCAAACAAAGATCTTGATCAAGAATGTGTCCAAGTTTAAGTGGCGTTCATATAACACCAGTTTGTTAGTTGTTTATGAAGGAGACATTGAAAGAATGAAAACTATGGATATAGGATCTTCAACACAACAAACCCAAAAACTTTCTGATGTCAGACTGATTGACTTTGCTCATGCTAGTGAAGCTGATACAACAGACTCAGGAATAAACCTAGGTCTACAAAGTATTCTTAATCTTTTTGAAAACCTTTCTCTTCAGCTCTCCAATTAGTTCATCACTACAAGAAGTAGAAAACTACAAATACTTTCCATGTAGTCAAAAATAATTTCCAGGGAATGTTGGTCACTTCCCTCATTTATCCTATTTCCCACATATCTATTGAAGTCAGCATCTAGAGGTTCATTTTTACACCCTCAATTTCACATGTGATATATCCTGAAGAGTAAAAAAGTGACTGTGAATTTTATTTAATCAAATGTACAAAAGCCCAAAATGAAACTTTGGAGGACTTCCTGTTGATCAATAGAAAACAGACCGTTTTCTATTTTCTATTTCTTAGCATAGAAACTACTTTTGCACCCCTTTGAAAATAGAAATCAGAATTTACCTGGTATTCTAAACTGAAGGGAATTCCTCCATTTATTCTTTGTGATTCCCATGTTACAATCATAAATTCCCCAACAATATTCATATATATCTCTTCCAAATAAAAAAAAGCAAAAACAGAAAATAATAATTTTCAGACTGGTTCACATGTTTTTTTTTTGCTGAGAACAAAGAGGTAACTTGCAAACTTGCAAGCCATGGCCAATGTGTCCAACCAACAGTCAAAAATTCAACAGGATCCCAGTAATGGCTGATATGGGGTATTGTATTGTTTTTCCCATACATAAGAATTTGATACCATGTATTGTATAAAAAAAAGTGATACATTACCCCATATTGTATTGAAAAAATAATACAGTGTAGATCCCCCCCCCCCCCAATACACAGAGTATTAGATTGTCAAAGACCCAATACATGTGTATTGGATTGGCAAACCACTAGTACCATCCCTGATCCCCAACCTTTGGGGCCAAAGTTTCATACTCAGACTGCTTTTTTTACATATTTTCCTGCAGGATAAACCACAAATAAGGTGATTGGTCAATCTCTACATCCAAATATAACAAACGGTTCCATCACCCATTGACCCTACCCTTGGAGTGCCATGTGCCAAGCTTGTTTGATGGAACTAGCCATCTAGTCAAACTTCAAAATCACCGCTGTGAAGCCTTCAATGTGAAGCCAGCAAAGAGAATCAGTACTGGAGGGATCTCTCTTTGGCCCAGTATCCCCAGCAACGGACCAATCTATTGAGTCAACCACCAACTCTCAACAGGGCCAGCTTACCCACTCTCAACAGGGCCAGCTTACCCACTCTCAACAGGGCCAGCTTACCCACTCTCAACAAAGCGGTCCTTGTTTAGATTCAACCTCTGGCCGCCCCGAGGTTCCAATCAGGATTGACTTCATCTTCTTTTTCCCCGCTTCCCCCCACCTTCTCCTAGCAACTCTTACAAGCAAGGAACCCTCATCTCTGATCCCCCACCATACATAAAAATCAGCCCTGATGTGGGTAATTTGATTGTAAATTGGCCAACTCATAATTACAATGTTGGTAGCTTCAAAGCTGCTGTGATTTCCTTGATTTGAAACAATGAAGACAAGGACACTGAAATCTTTGTTCAGGAACTTGAGGACAATGGGAAGATCACTTGGTACTTGATCATCCCACATGGAGGCCCCTCTGCAGAAGCCCAGAAAAGCAACTTGACTCTCTGGAAATATTCAGGCAATTCCTCATGGCTGCCAAGGGTACTGCAGAAAATAACCAGACTCTCTGTCAATTAGTGCAGCAAGATACCAATTTCATTGCTAACGTAAGTGTTATTTTTTTCTACTTGAAGCTGCTATGACTCATTATCTCTATTTTTGGACAAATTACAGAAAGTACCAGCATACAAACACTTCAAGACAGATTGCAATGGCGGAGCCTCAATTTCTACTGCAAATCCCACCAATGAACTCCCTCAAGGTGCCCGGTCAGCCACCTCTACTGTCAAATTGGTCAACTAGCTCAATGATATTCACGGCCCCGCGCAGCACCTCACTAGAAGTCATGAAGGCCATGTTTACATCAATATGGAAAACCCCAATCTTTATTTTCACTTGAATGTGGTTCAAGGAACCTTGTGGGCCAGGGCAATTGTAAGTTTAATTGTTTTTGAAATTTTTGATTATTTACACTGATCTGACTGTGCCTTTTGAAGAAAAAAATCCTCTAGTAACCCTGTGCCTGGTTCTTCCAAAGTCAAACCAGTTCCAGTACAAGACCAAGGGGGATGAAACACTGCGCCCGCCTCCCCTTGCTTCATTGGCACCGGTCCCAGTTGAAAATCCATGTAACTTCCCCGCAATGTTCTTCAGCCCAATGAACATGCCAACCACCTCAATGAATATGCCCACTGCCAAAGCTCCAATGACCCATGTTGTATTTTTTATTGAATTAATCTGTGATTATATCACCTATATTTATGTTGGTGCCAAACAGGGCCTAACTCTTATTTAAAATTTATGTTGTTGAACCTCAATTGAATCTGCAGCCAGGAGTCTGGATTGCTTCAGACTAATTCATCCTTGCTGGACTCAGCCAGAGGCCATCTGCCATCAACTCCTCATTAATGATCTCTCCTGGTGATGCGCACGTGGGAGCTCGAGCTGGGAAGACAATGTAAGACCTGCACATGACATGGGCTCTGGATATACACCCACAAGCTTGTTCGTAGTCCTGGGATAGACATTGATCTACTGATCTAGTCATCCCAAACCTACCACTCTCTCTTCCAGCCAATAATTTATGCACAACTCTAGCAGGGCACTGGCGCTATTCTTCTGCTAATGGTTTGCGTTCCACTTCCCAGAGCCTTTTCAGGGATGTGCGAGAATCACAGACGACTAGGGCGCTTAGGCGCAGAGGAAGCATGGGAATCGATCCACTTTCCGAGGACAGCGGAGACATGATCGCGACAGACAGGATCCTTCCGAACGCCGCGGCACCCGATCAGCATTATTGAGCACAAGCGCAGAAGAGGGGGCGCCGACTTTACCTGGTGCATGAAGTGGTTCCCGCCGCGGACGACATGCGAGCTCAGATTGGCCCCGGGGAACAAGGCCGCTTTGGAGCTCTCGGTGAACAGCTCCGGCGGGAAGGCCGTGTCGGCCGAGGCGCCGAGATACAGACACGGGATGTCCGCTGGATATGTCGCCGGCAGACGCGCCGCTGGAAGACCACGAACACCCAAAGTCCGGCACACGTTTCAGCGGGTCTTTGTATACTGCAGACTGGTCCAAAAGAAACGGCTCGCCTTGCTCATCCCTGTGATCTATCTCGCGCGTCTGCAGAAAACAGACACAAATTAGCTCACTCTCGTTATGGCCAAGTTCCGCAGGGGCACAGAGACTTGCTTTGTACCAGCTCAAAGGGCCGAGCAGTCCGCCTTTCTCAAACTCATCCAAGAAGTAGCTGATTTCCTATACGAATTCGGGTAGGATGTGAGTTCAACAAAAAAACAAGGGGCGCTGATGATGAAAGCTATAATCGGGGGGTGAGCGTACCGGGTCCTGAACGTCGATCTTCTCGAACTGGTCGCGGATCTCATTGACTTGTCGTTGGAGGACATCCTTCCCAACGAACGACTGCTCCTTCAAGCTTGCAAACCGGTCCAGGAGGGGCCTCTCCAGGCCGCGATCGGTGTGCAAATAGAGCAGGAGCAGCACCGTCCTGCGGTATCGGTGGATCTCCTCGCTGTGCTCTGGCGACATGAAGTACAGCTGGTAGCTACATCCCCCCTTTGGTCAATTCTCCCTTTTTTTCTTTTTGATATGTAAGCACTCATAACTTGACAGGAAATTACCCAAGATGTGGGAGACGCTGCTGGATGATTCTCTCGAAGTCTGGAGGCGATTCTCCGCGCTTAGCAGGCCGAGAGGGCGGGACACATATCCTATTGATTGATTGGCCATAGTCAGTCACTCTTGGTCCTGCAACAAGCCAGAGTGGGGATGGATGATGGACTACACACGTTGCCCAGCATATGACTTTCTCCGGGAAGTACTGGACGAACCGGAACGCGAGCGCGGATCCCCTACACCGAAGACAACCAGAGTGTTCAGCTCTTTGCTTAAGAGAGAAAAAGAGAAGACCTGGTCGAAGGCGGGCTGACCAGTCATGTCCCACGACAACAACCTTCTCTATGTTCTCGTGCTCGAGGATTTCGGACAGCGCTTTGCAGCTGTTGAGCTTGGAGTATGCCTGGACGTCAGCCGGCTTGGACTGTCCCGATGGCCATGGCACAGAGGATCGGGGCCCAGTTGTGCAAAGCAGGAGCCCGTCAGGTTTTGCTGAACTGTCTATGTAGGTGGCCGATGAGAAGCGCTTACACTCCCGCCGTAGCTGGATTTGACCAGGGAAACAGCGCTCAGTTTTGGGGGAACGGACAGCTGTGCAGGTAAGAGAGTAGATACCCCAGCAGATCAGGTGCGATGGCCCGATAGCCGCGCCTGGCGAGATCACAGATCTGGTACCTCCAACCGTACGCCCTGCGGGATATAGAATGCAGGATCAGAGCTGACTCGGAAAAAGAGAGTTGGAAACACGCGACTCACAAGTCGGGCTGGATGGAAGTGCGGAGAGCGTGCAGGATGGTCAGCCCGAGGCCGATTGAGTTGGAGAAGAGCAAGACTGACGAAGCCGTGCAAGAGCAAGACGACCGTTGCCGGATGGCCGTCCAAGGAATGGTCGATATACGCTAGCAAGACACACGTTAGTTCCTGGAGGCCGAGGCTGGGGCAGTGGGTGAGGGGACTGCACAGTATCGGTGTCCTGCGCGGACCACGAGGCTCTTGCGGCTGAAGCTTGCCGGGGCCAGTGGGGTCGCCATCTTCTCCGCGCTCGGCTGGTTGTTTGCTGGTTTTTTGGGGGTCGATTGCCGAGTTGGGGGATGACGTCACCGCCCGATGGCTGCCGCGCGGTGCATTCTCTCGGCAAGCTCCCCAGGGTTTTTTACTCTAGGTTCACACTGTGTAGCCCTAGTCGACATTGCTGAAGGATGGCCACCCAGCTTGGCTGCTTGGTGCCATACTCGATTGATGGGAGCTCAATAGATCCTTGTGGATATCAGTCGATGGTCTCTGGTTTTTCTGAGAATGTCCGTGAAGAGGATGTAATGGGTGTGTGCAGTTCTTATCAAGTGGGTGTTTTACACAAGCAGACTAGCACTGCTGCTATTTACTTCACAACAACGAAACTGAAGGAGAGAGAGAGAGAGAGGTTGGTTGGTTGGTGGGGTTCATTCCCCAAACAGCTTCTTGACTCGTTTCAAGACGCTATCTTTCTCCGGATCTGTGATGAAAGCACAACCGCATCAGCTCGAGAGTGACTGGCAGGTTTTGCAAGCGGGGCTGACCGTAGGGATGGTCCTTGGAGGGGATCTCGAGCAGTGCCGGGAATGCGGCCTCGTACTTGTCGACGGCGGGCCGGATCTTGTCGGCGACCTGGGGCAGCAGACGAGGCTGGGGATGAGCATGCAGATGGAAGCTACAGGGGGGGAGGGGGGCAGGACTGACGTGCTGGTTGATGAGGACGATGGCGATGTCGTCGCGCTGGGTGGTGAACTCGTCGAAGGCTTTCTGGATATCCGCCACCGGCGTTTCTGCGGCACACACACTCAGCTCAGGATGGTCTGGCAGCCATCAGGGGGGGAGGGGGGTGGACTGACTGGAGTCGACGACCATGAAGTTTTTCTTGGCGGCCGGGGTGACATGGCCCTAGACGGAAGAGATCAGTCGGCCTGCGTTGCTGGGGAAAGGGTGTTTTGCTTACGGTGCCGGCCAGCAAGAGCCCGGTGATGGAGTCCTGGATGGTGATTGTGATGTCAGTGTGTTTTGTGTGTGTGTGTTGGCTGGCTGTTTTCTGCTGACCTCGTCTCCGATGGTTGCGATCAGTGTGCGTTGGGATCCGCCCAGTCGAGCGTTGGCCATCCTGCAGTTGGTGGGCGAGTGAGTGTCATCTGGCAGTGGGCGGTGAGTTGAGTGCCGAGGCCCCGAGGATCCCCCGAAAACCCCGCCACCCCCGCCACCCCCGATGTGATCGAGTTTCATTCAGCCGGAGTGAGTCGGAGGAAAGAGCTCACTGCTAACTACTTGATTTTGTTTTATTTAAGGTTTGGCTGGAGCGATGCTGCTCAAGAAGATCTCCAAGAAACACCTGCGAGTAGGCGCACGCACCTGGAGACCACCCCCACCACGAGAACAGCGCATCCGACCAACAACAACAACAGAAACAACAACACCAGCAACAGCCATCCAAGAAACACCCAAGCAGGAAACACCCACCCAAGAAACACCCACCCAAGAACCAGAAGAACAGACCCCAGCACAACAGAACCACTCAGCATACTCACAATCCCTGAACGATGCCCACCAGCCGACTGGCTCCTACCGATCTCGCCCAATATCAGAATATAACCACCAGCCACCCACACAGAACGATCCCCAAGAATACCCAGCACTCGACCTACCCCAGGAGAACCGGTCTTGCCACAGCGACTACGCAAGAGAACAACTCAGGATCGCACAGGCCGACCATGAAGCCGCACAACAGAGGGTCGAAGAAGCCACTCGAAAGATTGCCGCCATCGAGCCCCCCTCCCAAGACACAGACGACCTCCTAGAGAACACCAGCATCAGCAGCAGGCCCCACCCACAGAGCCTGGCACAGGCCGAAGAACACCAGAGGCGGAGGGAAGAGATCATGAAGGCACAAGAACTACTGGATATCAGGGAGAAGGAGGTGAAGGCCAGAGAAGAACAGCTCGAACGGATGCTGCGGGAAGAGCACGAGAAGATCGAGGCGGACGAGCGTCGGAAGCAGGAGGAGGCCGAGGCAGTCGAGCGGCGGAGACAG
The DNA here is from genome assembly GCF_026914185.1 of Puccinia triticina. NCBI lineage: Eukaryota > Fungi > Basidiomycota > Pucciniomycetes > Pucciniales > Pucciniaceae > Puccinia > Puccinia triticina. The sequence continues at coordinate 4,451,971 of NC_070562.1, forward strand.
GAGCAGGCCGAGGCGGACGAGCGCCGGAAGCAGGAGGAGGCCGACCGGCGGGCCCAAGAAGAGTCCAGACACCGGACCGAAGAAGAAGAGGAGCGCCGCCGGCTGGAGCGCGAGCTTGCGGAGATCCAGCGGAGGGCGGAGGAGGAGAACAGGCTGAACCGGCTCAAGTACGAAGAAGAGCTCCTCAAACGCACCGAAGAGGCGAAGAAAAAGGCCGAGGAAGAGGCCCGGAGTAAGCTCGAGGAAGACTATCGACAGCAGCGGCGCAGAGAGCAGGAGGCATTCATCGAGGAACAGCTCCTGGCCGTCAGGAAGGAGAAGGAGATCAGAGAGGCCGAGATTCATGCTCAAGCGCTAGCGCAGCAAGAGAGAGACCGAGCCGAGGCCGAGCAGGTCGGCCTTCCTCATTCTATAACACATAGTCAGCCCTACTGATAAGATTTGTCTTTTGTACATAGAATGCTGCCAAGAAAGCAATGAGAGATCGGTTCCTTGCGTCAGTCAAAAAAAAAAAACCCCTATCTCTCGCCGAAAAAGCAAATCAAGCTGATCGTATTTTCTTAAACAGAAAGCAGCTTGGCCTGGAAACCATGCGATCTCAGCAGAGCCAACGACGAGCGGAGCTATTCGCATCCGTCCACCGGACGGCAGTCCGGAACCTGAACCCGGTGTCGTATGCGGACGTGTACACGTCGCCGCTGATGAGCGGATACAGCACCTTCCCAGTGTGTCCGTCCCCGCCGCGGTCGCCCCATCTGGTGCCCGAGGAAGTGCGCAAAGCGGCGCGGGCCGAGCAGCAGCTGCAGGCCAGGCGAGCGCAGGCGGAGCGGGAGATGGTGGAGCAGACGCAGATGCTGCTGCTCGAGCAGGCTCGCCGGCGGGAAGCCGCGTCGGCGGGCGCACGCCAGCAACCGACCGACGCCTCCGCCCCGCCCCCTTCGCCCTCCAGACCTGGCACTGCCCCCCATCGCCGACAGGCCTCCGACTGTCGATCCCCGCTGCCTCCCGCACCCTCCAGCCAACGCTCAACCAGCAATACCGGGCACAATCGCGCCCGACAGCCGTCTGTCGATCGCCGTCATCATCGCCCGGCTCATCCTGACCAACCACACCCCAGCCGACCTCCGCTGGGTAACGACTTTACTGCCCAATCGCCAGCCCAGAGATCCCACCGCTCCAGCCATCCAGACCAAGCACAGGACCAGAGATCTCAGCGGTCTACCTGTCCCGACCAAGGACACTCCAGCCGATCTCCCCTTGTCAACGATCTTCCCGACCACGCCCATGACCACGGATCTCAACGCTCTGGTCATCCAACACATTCCAACCGACCTCCGCTTGTTAACGACTTTACTACCCAATCGCCAGGTCAGAGATCTCACCGCTCCAGCCATCCAGACCAAGCACAGGACCAGAGATCTCAGCGGTCTACCTGTCCCGACCAAGGACACTCCAGCCGATCTCCCCTTGTCAACGATCCTCCCGACCACGCCCATGACCACGGATCTCAACGCTCTGGTCATCCCGACCCAACACACTCCAACCGACCTCCGCTTGTTAACGATTTCACTACCCAATCACCAGGCCAGAGATCTCAACGTTCTAACCATCCCGACCAAGGACACTCCGGCGCCGCTCGACCACCCCATCCCGAGAATCCCACCCGAATGCCAGATTATACAGATTATAGACCACCAGCCCCACCCACAGTTCACAACAGGAGCTCCGAAAACCTATCCCGCCGGCAAAGGGCGCGTTCGGTAGACAGACGAGATGGACTGTCTCATGCCGACACAAGACTCACCCGATCCGCCAGGCCTGCCCAGCTCGACTATACGATGCCCAACCCAGACCCTGTAGCTCAAGCCGCCAACAGCTCGACCTCAAGCCAGGAAACCAGTGAGCTTGCTGCGCGTATCAAAGCTATACTCGAAGCACGAGAACTGCAAAAGAGAAAGCGGGAGGATGAGGAGATTGCGAAGTATGCCGCCGCCCGGGATAGAGCGAGAGAGCAAGTAATCCAAGACTGCACCCCCCCAGACACGAGCTGCACCGGAGAACCTCACTCCTCTGAACAAGACGGGGACTCCAAGGAGAGAGCCGCGCAAGCCGCCGCACACTTCATGAACAAGCAGCCATTCCCGACCCCAGCTCGAAGACGAAAAACCTCGATGCCCCATGCTAGCAGCTATCGCCACGCCAGCGCGTACCATCATCACCAACGCTTCAATTCGACCGAGACAGCCTCGGCCGGCCGCTCGGAAGCGATCAGCGAGTCTGACTCGACCGTCATCGATCATCTAGCTGGCTATCCGAACAGAGCCATCGCGAGAGAAATCGAAAGCTCCTACATACTCCAAATCGACCATCCTTCTCCTATCGCCTACTTGGAGGGCGATCCCCAGGGACTTCAGCTCAAAGCCAAAGGCAACCAGCTGGCTTGTAGGGACCTGCATCGAATCGCCGAAGACGTAAGTCTTTTACGCGCAACCATCAATTCAGCCGTTTGTTTGGACCGCTTAGCTCATCCCCCCATCTCGTTTTCCGATTCGTTTTAGCTTGGCGCGAAAGGTGCCATTGGTATACGCTTCCGGGACCCGGTTTTGGTAGACTCTTCTCGTGTCAACTTCTCCGCCCAGGGCATCGGTCAGTGTTCAGCTCTGTCATGTCTGTTTCAGAAGACGTATCAACATGCTCATTTACCATCGCCGTCTTTCTCTCTCTTCGCAGCTCTTGTCCCCGATACTGGTTCATCCTCAGGAAGGACTGGCTTGGATGGATGTACCCCCGAGCGGCAAGATGTGCCCCGACGATCTGATCCGCTCGATTCTACGACTCACGACCCCTCTTCTGTCTATCAAGGCCAGCGGCCGCCTCATACCCCACAGAGTGAACCTTTCGATCACTCCGAGTCGCTCAAAAGCTCGCCTCAGACCCCGCATCCCGCAGAAGACTTCCATTCCTCTGCCTCCCCCAAGCGCGATGAACCCGCGAAGGTGGACCGGGAAGTGCAAACGTCGATCGGCTCTGGCGCTGCGCCCAATCCGCACCCCCCGGCGACCCACACGAATCCCAACCCCTACGATTCCCACCACAAAGCTCCTGGTATACCTTCGAATCACCCCCGTGAGCGTTACTCACCGAGAGTGCTTGTGGAGGACATGTACTTCGACATCTCTAAAAGACCCGAAGGCCTGCCGATGCCCCCCCATTTGTTCACTCCTAAAGTCACCCTCCAGTCGCCTTCTGAACCCAGTGGCTACTCTCCTGCGTCGCAAGAGTTTGGGACCCCGTCGCCGGGCCCCTCGACTTCCCAGCAGCCCATCTCGCCTTCCGGAGCCCCCACTCTTCCCTTCCAGACCCCTTCTGAAACCACCTCGCCCACCAATCCAGATGATTCTTACTCCCCCGTCACCTCCAAAGCTTCTGGTATTTCATCACCCATCTCAACCTCCCACCAATCCTCCCCTCCTGCCCATCAAGCACCCCCTCCCCTCCCCAGAACAGTGCCCGTTGACACCCAACGTGCTGTGTTGCAGGATTTCGTGTCTGGTCATAGGCCTTCGAAGGCGCCTGTTGATCCGCCTACCTTCTCTGCCCCCTCCAAGCCCGTCGTCATCCATTCTTCGCCAGCGACGACCGCATATCCGCGCACGCCTCGAGTGGTCGTCCAGTCCCCCTCTGTTACCTCGTCGCCCATCGTCCCCGCTGGCATCTTTTCTGCCTCGCCGAAGACCTTCACTCACGACCCTCCGCCCCAGCAATCGTCTCGACCCCGGCCGGCCAACACCTCCCACAGCCGATCATCATCGGTCGCCCATCGAGGTGGGGCACGACAGGAGGACGGCGCGGCGCAGCCCCGCCCGCCCGTCGGCCGCGAGCCGCCGGCGTCCAAGACCCCGCGCCAGATCCCGTTGCCGCCCGAAAGCCCCTGGGAGAGGCCCTTGCCCCCGCCCACGCCCTGCGAGCTCCCGCTGCCCTCCTCGCCCAGTCTTTCGGAATCCGCCCGCCGATCACACCCCGCGCCCTCCTCCTCCTCCTCCGGCGCCCGACCCGACAAGGAGCGCGTCCCGAGCAGATTCTCCAGCCCTTGGATCGGCGACGAGTGGGACATCCTCCGCGACAATCTCGCTGCCATCCATAAGCCCCTCACGCCCGAGCCCCTCCCCGCCTTCCGGCTCCCCCGCCCCCCCGGCCGCGACTCTCCCACCCACGCCCGTGAGTCCTCCCCCCCCCCCCCCCCCCTTTTCTTAGTCTCGCCCCGCCCCCAGGGACTGACTGGTTGTTGTCATGTCGCGCGGCTCGCGCTAGTGCCGTTTATCCGCTTCGACGACCCCTGTCCGAATTAGAACCTCGTCTCTATCGCTGGCCCTCCCATCCGGCCGGCCTCAAACACCTCCCTGCCATCCTGACTACCCCGCCGCAAACGCCGTCCATTGTCACCTCCTCCCGATAAATATACGATCGATTTCTTGCACAAAAACAACTTGTTTCGAAGTTGGATATATATCCATGCTCCTTGTATATGTACTACTATTACGTGCATTCTGCACTTTTATTTATGTCGTCGGGGATGGTATGGGACGGTATGGTTAATAGCCCTTTTCCCACACACACACGCATTACACACACTACACACATACATACATGCGGATTTCTTTGTTGGATCTCGGGTCTCTCGGTGCGCGTTTATGTTGTGACGGCGCCGGCTGTAGCCATTCTAGACACAGGAGGGCATGTTTTACACGCCCCAAACAATGGCAAACAACGGGAAAGGGATTGCAGTATTTGGAGATTTTGTCTATGCTGATTCATCAGGAAGTCATCCTCTACTGACGGGACGGGAGGATGCAAGAATCAATGAGATTATCAGAAAATTATTGTGCAGTTTGCTGTTCACATCAAGACTCAGCCCTACACCACGGGTGCAAAAAGACATTCCGAAGCCGGATTGGTATGGAGGCGCTGGACCGACAAAAACTGCCATATTCGTGTGTTTTTTTGGTGAAATGCTGGTGAATCGACGACGAAATGGACAAATGAACCCACAACGCGGCCATTGTTATGCTTTGAGAGCGACAATCCGGCCATTTTGGTGTCGGTCTGATGGTGCCTCTGGCCCGACAAGACAGCCACCAAGGCTCTGAGCGGACATTCCTAGCCAACCATGGTGCCTGCGCCGACATGCCTAGGTAAAAATGGCTCTGAACCAGAAATGCTGCTCAGTCATGTTTCATGGTTTGACTCTAGCCGTTGAGGCAAGCCAATCCTGGTCTACCCAGAAAGCCAGCAACCATCAATCACAAGGCTGTCGCACCTCAAGACTAAAATCACATACCTCTGGCCCCTTGTCAGCAATGCCCAAGGCCCTCAACATACCCTGGATAATGATATTTCCTCTTGTAAACTCCCCCCTCTTGGATAAACCCTCTCCCAACGGTGGGCCGCTACGCTAAACTACGCTATTTTAGCCCTAACGTTTAGCGTAGCGGCAAAAAGCGCTGGCCTTTTTTGAATAGCGTTAGGGCGCTGTTAGCGCCGCTACGCTACGCTAATTTTTTTTGGCGCTAACAGCACACCAATTTTTGTTTAGCGTTAGCGCTACACTACAGCCGCTATGTTGCGCTACGTTGCTTTTAGCGGAAAAAAGGCCTTTTTTCCTCAAAATGCGCTGTAGCGCAGCGTAGCAAACGCTCTTTTGCGCCCTGCATGCTTAGTGTTAGCGCCATTGCGCAAATCTGCGCTAATGTTACGCTAAAAGCTAAAATAGGATTGCACCCTGTGCGCGTAGCGTTAGCGCAGATGCGCCCGAATGCACTAACACTACACTAAAAAATAGTGCATTTGTGCTGCGCTACGCTACGCTAACAGCTATGGTTAGCGTAGCTGACCCACTGTTGCCTCTCCCTAGTATCAAACATCTACCCAGATCACATGTTACCCCTTTCTTCTAGTGTTTCCTTAGAGCCATGTCAGACACTCCTCCCCACCCAAACGTATGCACCAAACACAGCTTACATAAGCTGTAGGTGCATACAACATACTTACTCATCATTTAAGCCCGCACTGATGCAGTTGACCACCTGGATTAGCGCTAATCCGCTACTCCTCAAGTTACACCTGCACCAATGCGGATGCGCTTAGTCCGACTACATTGGGCCCAATGCGGTTGCCAAGGAGGATTAGCTACGCTAATCCCTCCTTAATCCAAGACCAATGCGGATGCTCTCAACCCTAGCGTGCTTGTAGTGCCAAAAAAGCTGATTGACTGTTTTGTCACTGATTCAACAGCAACAGCCCCAGTATCCAGACCCCTAGCCACTTGCACTGGAGAGCTTTAACAGAGAGGAGACTCCACAAGACCAGTAAGAAACAACTTGATTGCTTTAAGCAACACTGGGTTGCTACGCTACGCTACGCTATTTCAGTGCTACGCGTTAGCGTAGCGGCAAAAAGCGCCCATCTATTTTGCATAGCGTTAGCGCGCTGTTAGCGCCGCTACGCTGCGCTAATTTTCAGCGGCGCTAACAGCGCGCCAATTCTTTGTTAGCGTTAGCGCGCCGCTACAGTCACTACCCTATGCTGCGCTGCGCTACAGCACTTTTAGCGGAAAAAAGCCCTTTTTTCCGGCTAAAGGCGCTGTAGCGCAGCGTAGAGCGCGCTCTTTTGCGCCCTGCATGTGTAGCGTTAGCGCAATTGCGCGCATCTGCGCTAACGCTACGCTATCAGCTAAAATAGCTGCGCACCGCGTGCGCGTAGCGTTAGCGCATATGCGTGCAATTGCGCTAACGCTACACTAAAAAATAGCACATTTGTGCTGCGCTACGCTACGCTAACCACTATGGTTAGCGTAGCGACCCAGTGTTGCTTTAAGCATATCACACCAAGAGCTCAGACGCTGACAAGACTCGCAGCTGTTCCTTTATGTAGTCTTTTTATTCTTATCTTTGTGATCTAGCCGCAAACGCGGCATCTCTTTCTATTCTTCTTTCTCATTTAAACCAAAGTTGGTCCTTGAGCCACCCCTGGGCCCCAGTTCTGTGCATCCTTTCACAAACACTTCCCGGGAACGTCCAAGTGGGATAACTCACCCATACCCCTTGCAGCTCAGGCGAGTCTTCCCAGTCTCCCGTGTCCAGTCATAATGTGTCAGGTTGTGGTTCTGCTACTCTTAGCTTTATCATACCTGCTGGTGTCACTCATTCATGACCTCTCATTCACAGGTCTTACCATCAATTAGGGATATTCATGTGAAACCAGTGGATATTCATTCACCCACCTGCACCAGGGGAGATATGTTCCCACTCCCCAGGCCCACTCCCCAGGGAGTGCCAGAGCTGAGTTTTATGTGAGTTTTGGTTGGATGTGGGCCTGATGTGGATTAGTAACTCATCACTAAATGAATTGTAAAGTGAATGGAGAACTGATTCAGAAGTCAGTCAGAATTGATTTGGGACTCAACACAATGTTGTGTGGAATTCTCTTGTTTTCTAGGTACAACTGTAGGAAAAAATATGATCAGATGATATTTCACCCAAATCCAACTCATCAATTGCTCCTGTTTGCTGATGTTGAAGGATAGAAAAGCAAAATTGACATTCTAAAATGTAATTTCTCTGAAAAAATGAGTTTCTTGTAATTCACATCATATGCCCTCATGTACAAAATTAAAGTAAAATTCAACTTGGTATTAATGGGTTTAGAATTTTGGAATGTGGTTATAATGTTGCAGTAAAAGTAGTGAAACCCACTTTCTTGCAAATGCGGGAATTAATTTGAATTTGGTTAAATAAAATGGTGAAAAACTTTTTCAATAGGGTGAAACTCTGAGCTAAGTCAAGGTTGGACTGCAGTGCCACTCCAGTTTGGCCAGATATCCTTGCCTCCTAACAAAAATTATCTGGTGAATTTTGCTTTTTTTTGCTTTTCAAAATTCACATGTGCACATGCAAGTGAACTTTTTTGCACTTTGCCAATAGTCACCCTGATGTACACGCGTAAATTGATGTGGAAATATCACAGGATGGGCCTTTCAAGGCCACATGAAAAGTAAAAGCTTCACGTTGAGACACCAATGGTCCCCCTGATGTACGCGAGTACATGAGGGGGACAATATCAGAGGCTGGGCCTCTCACATCTCCATGAAAAGGACACACTGTTCACAGAGCCAAGAAAGGCCTATATTCTGGATGAGTTCTGGATGAATTCTGGATGAGTTCTGGATGAATTCTAGATGAGTTCTGGATGATTTCTTGGCAAGTTTTGGTTTATTTCAGGATTATTTCCAGCTGATTTCCACAGCTAACTTCCAGTCTTTTTCATACCTATCCAATTTTTATTTACCAAAGGCCTCCAGCACAGTTATGGAAAAAGGAGTTTTGTCCCTTTTTTCCTTTGGCTATTAGCCAAAGAAAATAATGCATTTTTCTTCAGCTAAAAGCCAAAGGACAGCGGAGCTGGTGCGCTGGCTGGCGTTAACATATCAATACGATGTACATCCCAATACGCATCCGCTACTTACCAATACATATCCAACACATACCAATACGTATCTGATACGTGTCCAATACATACCAATACATTTGAATTTGGTACATGTCCAATACATACCAATACGTATCCAATACAGTGTATTATACACCTTGCCAAGTTTTTTTAAAAGAAACTGCCCTAACCCCTAAAACCCAACCCCCAAAAACCCGCCCCCTAACCCCCAAATGGGGCATGGGGGCAGCGGTAATTGAACCCACAACCTTGCTGTAAGGAGGTTTGCAGCTGCGCTGCGAACCACTAGGCTAACAACCATTGGGTGCGCTGCCCAGGTTTTGTGGCTAGGTTCCTATGAACTCAGCCCCGCCAGCCCGGCCAGCTCCAGCACTCCTTTGGCTTTTAGCCAAAGGAAATGCACTTTTTCTTTGGCTAAGAGCCAAAGAATTATAGTGCCACAGGTGGAAAAAAGTTATGGTAGGGCACTCGCTGAGGAGTGGGAAAATATGTCCCCTGGTGCTGCAGCCATCCATATCCAAGTGTCCTTGGTACAGTGGTTAGTACACTTGACATGGATATAAGAGACATGTATGGTAGAGATGGCCCCTGTGAACCCGGGTACCCACCAGCTTTTTTGCCAAACTTTTGACACCCACACCCGCACCCGCACCGCCTGGGGCAGTCAGAGCGGGTACCTGCCCCTCAAAATCAACCGGAAGGAATATTCCTTCCAGTCAAAGAGGTTACAGAACCTCTTTGACTGGAAAGGCCTTCCAGTTGAAGAGGTTCTGTAACCCCTTTGACTGGAAGGATTCCTTCCAGTCGAAGAGGTTACAAAACCTCTGTGACCGGAAGGATTCATTCCAGTCAAAGAGGTTACCAAAACTCTTTGAACGGAAGGATTCCTTCCAGTTGAAGAGGTTACAAAACCTCTTTGACCGGAAGGATTCCTTCCAGTTGAAGAGGTTACAAAACCTCTTTGACCGGAAGGATTCCTTCCAGTTGAAGAGGTTACAAAACCTCTTTGACTGGAAGGAATCCTTCCGGTCGAAGGGGTTACAGAACCTCTTTGACCGGAAGGAAGGCCTTCCCAGTCCTTCCGGTCGTTGTGGCAGCCGCCACCTGCCCAAACAAGAGCGGGTACCCGCTAGAATACCCGGGTACCAACGGTGGGCTGCTACGCTACACCAAAAAATGAGCTAACAGCGAATTAGGCGGCCCTTTCCGCAGCATTGAACCACTTAAACTGGCAAGAATATTCCAGGAGCCTCCCTGATCAAAATGGTCCAGCAGGACTGTTGCATCAGGGAGTCAGGACATCCTGGTCACCAGATGCAGAGCCAAAATTCCATTTTGAGGACAGTCAACGGTGGGTCACTACTTTACTCTACGATAACCGGGGCTGTAGAGTAAAGTAGCGAGCTGCGCCTAACATTTTTACAGTTATTGTTAACGCTAGCGCGCGGATTGCCGCGTCACGGTTATTGTAACTGGCCTTTTTTTGTACAGCCGTTACTAGTAAAGTAACGTGTTATCGAGAAAATTAACATTTTATTAAGCAATTAAGGGTCAAATTGGCCCTTATCAAGCAGAGAAACCCTTTATTGAGCAGTGAAAGGCCAAATCAGCCCTGAAATGGCCTTTTCTTGCTCAATATGTTGATAAATACCTGCTGCGCTGCCCATAGATATTGTAGCGGCCTTGAAAAAAAAACACCCGCCCGGTGCGATATCGATATCGCACCACATTTCCCCATTGCTACCGGTCCGGTTAGCGTAAAGGGACCAAAAATTGCTACGATAACGTTACAATATCGATAACCGTAAAGTAGCGACCCACCGTTGGGACAGTTCAGCTAACACGTTCTGTTTTGCAGCATTCAACTGCTTGCCTTGCGTGGATTGAACTATAAGCCTCAAAGAGGGATCAGTCAATTAGGACTGCACAATTCAGGGATTTTGTAAAATCTTGTTGCCAGCTGCGCCTCTGTAATTGTCAGTTAGCTGATTTCTAGCGCAGCGTAGCGGCCCACCGTTGCGGGTACCTGCTCAATTTCTCCCAGAAATCCAGCATCCTCACCCAAACACGCACACGCTGGCGGGTACCCGCCAACCATGGGCAGGCACCCGCCGGCGGATAGCAGGGACCCGTGACGGGTTCATTGGGGCCATCTCTAATGTATGGTATTCAAAATTGCATATGTCACTGTTTACATAAAATCATAAAGCCAATTTTGGCTGGGAGATGTCAGCGTGCATAAAACTTAAAGTGACATCTCCCAGCTAAGATTGCAGTTTGTGATTTTATGTAAAAAAATCTTATGCAATTTTGAATACCATAATGGGTTCAACTCCCATAGGACACATAATATTTTATGGAGTTTCACATAATGTCCGCATTCTCTCCCATACTCACACACCCCGGGCAAATTGGGGTCATGAGAGCTGTACAGGTTGCATGGTCCTGTATGATGTCAGGTCATGCATAGAGATGGCTCTGTCACACCCGGGTACCCGCGGCCTGTTTTGACTGGATCCTGACATCCGCACTTGTTGGCGGGTACCCGCCGGCCTGGGCGGGTACCTGCGGATACCCGCCCCTTGAAACTCATCTTGGCGACCGGAAGGGACTCCCTTCGGTCAAAGAGGGATGACCTCAGCGACCAGAAGGAAGCCGTTCTGGTTGCAATAAGACCTCTGCAACCAGGAGGTTTCCTTCTGGTTGCAATAAGACCTCTGAGACCAGGAGGTTTCCTTCTGGTTGTCAAGGTAAATTTGACGACCAGGAGGTTTCCTTCTGGTTGCGGAGGTAACTTCAGCAACCAGGAGGTTTCCTTCTGGTTGCCAAGGTAAATTCAGCAACCAGGAGGCTGTCTTCTGGTTGCCAAGGTAGCTTCAGCAACCATGAGGTTAACTTCTGGTTGCCAAGGTAAATTCAGCAACCAGGAGGCTGTCTTCTGGTTGCCAAGGTAGCTTCAGCGACCAAGGTTAACTTCTGGTCGCCAAGGTAACCTCGGCAACCAAGAGGTTGCCTTCTGGTTGGCGAGGTAACCTCTGCAACCAGGAGGTTACCCCCTGGTTGCGCGCTGAGGTTATTTAACCTCTGCAACCAGGAGGTTACCTGCTGGTTGCGTGCTGAGGTTATTAAACCTCTGCGACCAGGACCATTTCCTCTTGGTTGCCAAGGTTTTACAACCTTCATGACCAAGATAGTATCCTCCTGGTCGCCAAGGTTTTGTAACCTCTGCAACTGGGAGGATTTTTTCCTTCTGGTCGCCAAGATACAGCCCCGGTGACCGGAAGGAATCCCTCCTGGCCAATGAGGTTGTGTGTCCTTGGCGACCAGGTGGGTTTTTCTGGCTGCCAAGGCTGTAAAACCTTGGCAACCGGAAGGGATCAGGCCTTCTGGTTGAAGCGGTGGGCGGGTGCGGGCGGGTGTGGGTTGAATTATCCAGGTACCCGCCCACTTTTTCCCGGGATCTCTGACATCCGCACCCGCTGGCGGGTACCCGCCAGCCGTGGCAGGTACCTGCCAACGGATAGCAGGTACCCGCAATGGGTTTGCCAGGGCAGGACCCCGGAAAGCCCCGACCAAGCCAACATATGTAAATTCCGGGTTGTGGATACGTGGGGAAATTGGGTTTCTCACAATTAGACCCGGTTTAGATACGGTGTACATAAGGAGGATTTTGAACAATAAAGGCCTAAAGGGAACAATTGGGCAAAAAAAAAAACCTTTTTTGGGTGTGAATTGAACCCAAGACCCAAATATTTGGTTTTGGTTTCTAGGAAATGCCAAAAAGATACCGACAACCTCAGGATCATCTTGGGACAAAAATTCAATTTGGATACGTTTCTGCTGAATTACATCAGGAGCATTTTGCAAAAAAAATGTCCCCCGGATACATGTGACATATGTTGGCTTGGTAGGGGCTCTCCCAGGCCATCTCTAGTCATGCAGGTCCTGTCACATATACATGACAAGCTGTCCGGATCATGACATGCAGCTCACATCTCCAACATGTCACATGCACAGTGACTGTGCAGAGGCTTTCACAGACCTGTCAGCTACAGTTCACATACATGAAAGCCAGTCCTGCAAATGATGCATGACACAGGGCGCGGGAATTTTTTATGTGACATGCAGGACTGTGCAACCTGTAGGCCTGTCATGAGATCAGCCCATCTACCACATACTAGACTGTACCAGATTCGTTCATACAGCCATGTTAGAAAAGCTTGCCAGCTCGTGTGGCTGAAACAATTTCAGCATTTCAGCCACAGGCCTGTACAGCTTCACTGTACAGACAGACAAAACCCGTTCGGGCAGCCGGTTTTGCTTGACATGGGTGCCGGGCCGGGCGAGGGGCGAGGGAGGCAGGGGCGGCGAAGGGCCGGATCGAAGTAAAATCGCTCCAGGAATCCAATGGTGGGGCCCTCAAGGCCCCAAAGTGGAAAACAAAGAAACTAGGTTTTTTCTTCCAATGGCATTCCTGACATACAGGAGCCATACAGGCTTTGAGGCTGAAATCAGCAGCCCAAAAGTTGGGCCTGCCCAAAAGCAAGCTTTTCTAACATGGCTGTACCCAAGACTCGCGCTCCTTGAAGGACATGACCGACCATGAGAGTCGAGCCAAGAAGTCAACCACCTCTGATCCACTCTCAGAATCCGACGGGCTTGAGGAAAGGGCCAGACTTCTTCATCCGTCCGACGACAGTTATGACGAGTTTTACAAATTTGCCAAGGAGACGAACGGCACGTAATACTTTGACTTTCTACAACTGCTTTACTGTGCAGATGCTGATGTGAAATTGTTCCGGTTCTACAGATGACCTCGCCGCTAAGTTTCTGGACATGCTTGAGGAACTTTTCAACACTCTGAACTTATCGCCAGATGACTACCGCCGTCGACTGCTGATCGACTTCGCTGTCGGCAAATGGCCCGCCCCATGGGAATACATCATTGCAACGTTTCATGTCGGGGGTAACGTCGAAGGAAGAAGAGCTCAGCGAGTTTTCTTTCATCTGACGAAAGAAAATTCGCTGAGCTCTTCTTCCTTCGACGTTACCCCGATTTCTTCCATGAAGAGCAAATAGATCTGGAAGCAAGACTCCAATCGCTCGGAAAGTCTTTGGCCTCAGGTCGATCTTTCTTGGAAGAAAAAAAAAACCAAACTCATATTTTGAGACCCGATATCATTTCAAAAGGCTACAACTCAGCGTATATTGGACACGACGACATTGTCACTCCAACCTTGAATACTCTAAAGAAGTATGCCTCACTTTGGCAATCACATGAATATTTTGCACCCTACACATGCCTCATCGGTCCGACCATGATTGGCAAAAGTCGCTTGCTGAAAGAATTGGCCGAGGAAGTCTGTGTTGTGTCTATCTGCCTCCGCGACAAGGACTCTAGCGGTGAACCGCCTCGATCTCTCCATGCAGACGAGATGCTCCCAAAGTCATCGGCTGATTACACGAAATATTATGTTAAACTCATCGCAGCCATCTTATCGGTCACCGTCCGATTTTTCGATTCCGCTCAAGCCAACGACACCAAAAAGTACACGGAATGGTCCAAACACCAAACCACGATCCAATTTCACACAGATGTCCAAAAAGAAATGTGCAGTCCGTCCCTTCCGAAACCGAAGTCCGACAAGGATCCTGCTGTCACCCAGCTCCGCCTTGCACTGAGCGCAGTTCAGGCCAATGCCTTCTTCAAAGTTTCAGGCCTGAAGATACTGTTAGCATTCAACGAAGCCAGTGCTATGCTTGAAACACCAAAAGATCAGGAAATCCCGCTATTTCGCTTTGTTCGCCATGCCATGAGAGAAATCCTTGATTCATCTGGCGTCTTTGTCGTCCTAGTCGACACGACTTCTCGCGTGGCGAATTTCTTACCTACAGGCCGAGAGGACCGCAGCTCACGAGCGCTCGGCCCTCGTGGAAAGCCACCTATCAAGCTGTTTGCCCCGATCTATGAGATACGCACGTTTGATCGAAAGGTCACTCGCTCACCGCAAAATTGGGACGAGTTATTCTTGTCGGACCGACTATGCGAATATGGTGTTCCTTTTTTCAGCACATACCTTAATGATCTTATGGTGTTGCAAGCGCGTCTGGGCACTTACCCAACTCCCGCTTGGCCGAGTGCCTCCGGGGGTTGGGTATGTGCCCAGCGGGCTTGATCGGGCAGGTTGCGCGGGGGGCAGAGCTTGGCACACAGCCAAGTCCCGCTTGGCCGAGATCAAGCTCTGGGCCGATGGGATCTGTGACTTGGCATGCAACACGCCGGTCATCAGACGCCGGCCCTCGTCTCTGCCTTGAAAGGCAAGAACGATGTGCCCTCGACGAGGGGAAACGTTCTGCCTTCTTGACATCGCACATCGGACATCAACAAGGGAGCTTTTCCTTCTTGATGGCCGGTCTGTAGGCTGGTCATCCGGGAGGAAAGACTCCCTTCGCGGTGGTCAATACTTGTATCGATCATCAGGAAGGGAGTCTTCCCTTCTCGATGACCAGTTTGTAGACCAACCATCGAGGAGGGAAACTTCTCTCCTTGATGGCCGGCACAGCGTTTGGCGTGCGTGGCACCCTCGCTTGAACTCGGCCCAGCGGGGCTTTGTCCCGAACCACCCCAGCTTTGGACTGTGCCAAGCGGGGGTTGGACGTGTGCCACCCACGCTTTGGGATTGGCCAAGCTGGCTTTAGGGTCGGCCACGCGCGCTTGGCCTTTTTTCGGCCGAACTTTGGTGAGTGCCCAGACGCACTTGCAACACCATAAGGACGAAATAGGCGCGCTCGATTCTGATGCAGCTATACCCCAACTGGCTAGTTTTGCTTTGCGGAAACTTCTGTGTTGCGAAAAGATTGACGACTCCCTCAACCTAACTGACGCTCGAGCACTTGCATTGCTTGGCTCAACTATCGGAGTCCCCCTTCATGGCCATGCGCATCATAATGTGGATCTTACTGCATCACACGCCGCGCATTGCGGCTACCTTGATCCAACCCGTGAATGCCAACGTAGTTTTTATCCGTCTCAGCCAATCTATGCGCTAACTGCCAACGATTATCTGCAGAAGAACGAGGATAAGCTCATATGTTGTATCATGCATCTAGCCTCTGTTCTCTCTCAAGGCTGCATCGAGAAAGGAGAAGTTGGCGAACTCGCGAGCAGAATCATTCTGCTATGCGCCATGAATAAAACTGCCGCTGAGGTGAAGATTGAGGAAAGGAGAGCGGCCGATCTGTTGAATAACTCAAACCAATCGAATACTATGCCGCCCGTGATCAATACAGCGTTTCCGAGTCCTGTTCCAGCGAGCAAATTCTTGGAAACTCTTACCGGGCTGCCAGCAAATGAGCTACCCTTAGGCAAAATCAAAGATGGTCACAAGGAGAAACTGCTTAAAGGGATGATGTTCTGGAATCACTTCTTGCATTGCTCGTCTACACCATCTTTGGGATCATTGATGGAAGGCCTGGAAAGAGGGTTGGCTATACAATGCCATCACCAGCAACGGGGATTCGACCAACTTCTACCGATCTACTTAAAAAACCAAGTTGAGCTGAACCAAGCAAACCTGACATTCTGTGGAATCCAAGTTAAGAACCGAGAAAAGGACGACAGCTTGGCAGTTACTCAGAAGAAAATGACCCCTCAAAATGCTAAGATCAAGACAAACACCTCCAACCCTTACCTTGGGCTTCACTTCAGTTTGCGAAGCAAGCCGCCGCACGGAGAGGTTAACAATACCAGGAACCCTGAAAACTATCGGCTCCGTCCTTCCGGACCGGCACGTGCTCCTCTGCAGGTATCCTTAGTCTTCCATGGATTGCAGGCTTTTGATTTCCTCAGTCCCGAATTGAAGGCCGCTTTGGCAAAACTAATCGATACTCGCACCGATCTCATATCTTGCCATGGCGCCGATTCACATGGCGGAAATTTTGCCAAGGACTTTTTGTTGTGCGATGAACAAAGTTGCCCGCCGATTTGATAGATACCCTGATGTTTTTCTGTTTACCTTCCTATAGTACATATTTCCAATCCTTGATGCAACTTGCAAGTTTATTGCCATTTAACGCGGACTTGAAATGACATGTATTAGCTTTTATAAACCTCTTTCCATGGGCTGCAGTCGCTGTCAGTGATTATTTGTATTTCATACTCCTCTGTTATCAGGTAGCAAGATGTCTGTGTCCTTTCGTTATGATGCCCAGTGATGAATCGTGTCTGCCGGTGAAACTGAGCGAAGCGGTCAGCGCAGCGGTTCTTGGTTAAGTTTGGTAGGGTGCGCCCAAGGCCCGGCCCCTGGACGCGTCGACGCGTCTCTTGAAGACTTCCACAGACTGTGGGAGCCCACAAGCAACACCAGCGACCAGCCACACAGCGATGAGTTCTCGAGCGAAGAAAGCGGCGGACCCAAGCAAGCATCCCGAACCAGCCAAACACAGCATAGCCCACTCCTCCTCGCCCCCGGCCAGGCCTTCGAAGACTACCACGGCCGTCCGTCACCGCCTTCCGAAGCGGAAGGTCAACAATGTCTGGAAGCCACTCTCCTCCAAGAGCTGCGAGATCCTGCAGGACTCCCTCTCCCGAGCTATGAAGTCGGTCCTTCCTCTCTCGCTGTTCGCATCAAGAAAGATCACACTCATCGACCGAGATCCATTTTCTCTCGCTTTCTGCAGGGAACCTCGTCTCGAATATCCCTCCCTACGACGAATCGAAACCATGTCCAAGAAACTTACGAATAACATCAGGGTCCCCCTCGGGGTCTACACAGGACTCAAGGCTAACGATGCGGGCCAAGTCGACCTCATCAGCCTAGACGCCTTGATCCAGAAGAACCAAGAGCTCGAACTCCTTATTCAACAGCGTCAACGCGCCATCGCCAAGCTGGAACAAAAGCTGAACCGATAGCTCCAAGTACATACCACTAAACCAGTCATCCAACCAAGTGACAGAGATTTGTAATACCATATCACAACCCCTTCAAGTCATAGTAGTCTGATAACTTTTTCAAATCGAATGGACGCGATCATTTTTGTGTTTGTTGGATAAATAATGTATGATGTTTTGTATTGGTTTATTTAGGCCCTCAGAAAGGGACATTTCAGCTTTACGTAGTCAATCACGAAACAATTTTCAAAACAACACACGCAGAGATGCATGAACATATCTCATCCTTCATTGAGTTTTTCTGGACCACACACATAGACAAGGGAAGATGATAGGGAAAAAGGAAGAACGGAACATGAGCAGAAACCAAATGGTAGTAGTAAGTGAAAAGTAACAAAAACATGAAGAGCAGCGTTGGCTCGAGATATTGGATTGTCATCTAAAATAAAACATCGATTATTTTGCTCATCTGCTGCTCAGAACATAAAAGAGAGTCGGGCCAAACTGCTTGCATAGTGTCGGGCTTCCATACCCGCGTAGATTGCGTATACGTATGTAGGGAAAGGGGAATGTGAGCAGACCATCTTTAACGTCGGTTGGTCTTTCCCGATTTCCGTTTTCCAGCAAACAAGTGTTTGGGCATTCTAAAAAATCAGGGCAGGGGGAGAAAGAAAAACGAGTTCAACGCGTGCACGAGTGACACGATGAAAGCAGGGGGAAAAAAAGACGAACTTGGTAGGGATATGGCGATCAGCTTCACCAGCCTTGGCCAAACGATTAGGACCCCTTCTTTGGAGTAGTTGAAGCTTTCTGGCCTTGACTTCTTCGCTTGGTCTGCCGATACCAGCGACCCGACGATCTTTCATCGGTTCACGTTTGGGATCGATTCGGCCACCCAGCTTGACTTTGAAGCTTCCATGGTCTCCTTTGCCCTTCTTCCGCTTCGCGTTACTCTCGCCATCCACATCCATCGCATCATCGTCATCCCCATCATCATCGTGAGAAGTCCAAGCTTCCTCGTCTCCATCGATGTTCATCGCATCCCCATCCTCTCCCGCTTTCCTCTTCTTCTGCTTCTTCTCTTGAGTCGACGCTTCGTAGGCTAGTCGTTTCGCTTTCGCCAAGATCTCCGCTCGTTTTTCTAGCTTGTCAGTCTCGATTCCAGATTTCTTCATTCGGCCCAACATGTCGCTTAATTTCATTGCTGGTCGGTCCGGTCGAGCGATGACTGCTCGGTTGAGATTCTGGTGGCTTCTTCTTGCATGATCCGATCGGATCATCTTCTTTTGAGCTTGGATCGAAGTAGCAGTGACCTTAATGGCTTCCTCTTGATCCGAGTTCAAGTCTTCATACTCCTCGTTGTCCGACTCGTAAAATCCTTCAGCTTCTAGCCTTTCTTCTTCCAGCTCCAACTCTTCCAGTTTAGAGAGAATATCCGGATCAACAAAGTCTGCAACATTCTTCCCATTGATGATCTCGGGTATGTTGTCTTGTTTCCAATCTTCATTAGCAAGCAAGTAGGATTCTAAAAGATAATAATAGGTTCCCGTGGGTTAGTCACTAAAACAGACGATCACCAAGACGATGAGCGGAGGCAAAAAGTACATACTCTTGAGATCAACAGAGTATACACCCGGACCGCCATTTTGAGCCTCCAGATCTTTCTCCAAGGTAATACGGTCGGGATCTGCTGCGTCGTATTTCTTCTTTTCCATAGCGCCTTTTGGAACAAATGGCTTTCGCTCCACGTTATCTCGTTTGACAGGCATGGCTACCCGGATACGGTTGGCAACATTTTCGACCCGCTTGGTGGCTTCCTTGGCCTCGACTCGGTGGGCTAAGAGAGCATCGCAAGCTTGATTCCGGACTTCCATCACCCCCTCTTCACTGAAACACGAAACTTGCAGCAATTGGATATCCTCTTGAGATATGATTTCCTCAATCATCTGACGACGCTCGGGTTCCAAATCCTCGATCTTGCATACATCAATCTTATTCACAACGATGAATTTAGGCTTGTTGGCGAACAGAGGTTTGATCGATTGGAATAGTTGACACTGAGCTTCGACGGTGTATCCACATTGTTCGGAAAGATCCATAAAGTACAGAATACATGATCGCAAATGGGCCATGGCGGTGATTGACTGCATCTCAATTGTGTTCATTTCATCCAACGGCTACAGAAGATAATATGTGGTAAGCAGCTATCGAAGGCGGTGAGATATGACTTCAAAAGACCAGAAAGAGACAAACGTGATCCAAAATTCCAGGAGTATCGATGACCTGCCATCGGAGGTACTTGTAATCCATGTGACCAACGAATAAGCTCTTGGTGGTGAATGCATACGGTTGGACGTCCACGTCCGCTCTGGTGACTTTGTTCATAAAACTCGATTTTCCGACATTGGGATAGCCACAGATCAAAAGTGTACGTGTGGTGGGGTCGATGGTCGGCAGACGAGACATGTGTTGTCTGACTTGTTCTAGATAAGCCAAAGGTTCTTTCTGTCGTCTCATGATGGTTGCCATTCTTAATTTTTCAAAAAAAAGATCACCTCAGTAAGATGTAGTAGTGCTGTTGTCAGTTTTAGCCACGTACCTCCCGAGTGCAGCCTTTTTCAACTGTTTACAACGATATAAACTATCTCCGAATTTCAGCAATCTGCAATAATCTTTTCCAACTTGATCGATTAAATGCTTGGCGGTGTTCAATTGACCGAGGGCCAATTTGTAATGGTTTTTGTCATAGAGGATATTAAGTAGCGATGATAAGAATGGATGCAAGTTCTGTTTATGAAAAAGATCATTCAAGTGGTGGCTTTAGTTACGAGGTTCAATTTCAGTACGTCTCGGAGAGCTCCGTCGGCTTATGGGCTGTTTTCAAGCGGGAAGGGATGATGTAATGAAGATTTTGGACTAACGTCAAGGATTGGGAATTCTGATAAAATAGCTTCCAATTTTTCATCGAACGAGTCTTGCGTAAATTTGACTTTTCTCATATAAAACGATCTGATCCGACTGATCTTAAATCTACCATAGTCCGGCCAGATTAGTGAGGTCGATAAGGAAGCGGGAAAAAAACTTGTCCAGATCGAATCAAAGTAGCAAAAAAAGCCAGCAAACGAACCCTTTATGGATAACAGTTGGAGTTTTGCGCTGGGTCTTGGAGAGAACGATGTCCAAAAAATCGGCAGCGGTGGGAACAGGCGCGATGGCCTTGAGTCCCTTTGTGGCCATAGTGGACGAGGTTGTTCGATGAGGTTATCTAGTTGGTTCGGTCCGGCTTGCTTTCGGTGATTCAGTAGACGTGCGTGGTTCAGGCTGAGCTTGTTGGCCCAGGGGAGGAAACCTGGCGGGGTTTTTTTGCTTGGTCGGTTTTGCATATGTGTTTATGCATATGCCGCTCCAAGTCTGGGCCACCCTCGATTGGTGGCGGCAATGGAAGCATGACTCGGCAGATGTTTATGATCTTTTTGGATTCAGCATGCATTGCAAGAAGGTGATCAAAAACACTCAAAAAAGAAGCACAAAGGCAAAGTCAGAGCAGGCTGTCCAACTTGCCACAAGGATTTGCCCACTTGTACCAAGTTGAAGCATATGCCGCTTACCTTGCAAGTTAATCAGGATATTGGAAGTTTTACTATTGTTATTAAAAGCTGAATTTCTCTTGCCCCCTCCATACATAGAGCGACTCCGTCAAGTAAAGTTTCCTAGATTACTCTCTTGACAAGTACGCAACTGAAGCTGGGTTCAGTATTTATTGCCAGTCACCTGCAGATCATCTGAGACTGAGGCAACCTCACACGCTTCCAATCCGCAGACCTCAATCCAATGAGGTGAAGATGAACAGAGTGATTTTCTGGCTGCTCAAGCCTCAGCTTCACACTCGTACCCCACTACAACGGTAATTGTAAGGTGCCACTGGATGACTTCCCGTCGAGATCTGCGGGTCTCCCAGAAGTGATCTAGAGCCCAAAAAGCCCAATTTCCCTGTGAAGATCTAGAGTTTTGGGGTCTAATCCAACATCTTCGGGGATTCCAGATTGCACGGGAAGTCCTCCACTCTTCTATTGATTACGCTCCAAGGCCAAGGCAGCCGGGTGAATCAACAATGAGATGCTTAAGTTAGCATTGGCCATTCAAGCCAAGGGTCTCAGTGCCCTCCGACTTCGCCTTCTATCCATCCATCTTCAAGCGTGCATCGTACCATTCATTTTTCTTTACTGCCAAGGAGGGGGGGGGGGGGGGGGGGGGGGGGGGGGGCCGGGGGGGCAGCATCTGCAGGCATAGAGTGTGATGGAATTTGATGGACTTGCACTCGAAGAGAATGCAAGAGCTTACGCGAGTCGTTAAAATTGAAACCTGGTCAATTATTCTTATATGTACTTGTGGGTTACTTCAGCTAGCGCTAGTATAACTAACGTGTACAAGAGCTTTTTTCAATCATTACATGCAATCTAGTCTGACATGGAAAGATGATTTAAAGAGGAATCTAACAAGATAAAAGGGCTTGAGGTATGGGAAACAGTTGGGTGATGAAGGAAGTTGATGGTATTTTTGTCGGATGCCTGCCAGGATCGCGATATCCGGCTTCGATTTGATTTTCAAAAAAGTGCTCAGGATCGAGACCTTACTCTTCTACAACCGAAAATTGACTTCAAACAGCTCCCCTTCCCCCGAGGCTCGGGGCGCCTCTAATAGTGTTTGCCGTAGCCGTCATCCTTGTCGTCGTAGTCGTCGTCATCCTTGTGCTTCTTGCCACAGTGGATAAAGCTACGGCGGCCATAGGGCTCGGCCTTGAGGCTAAGGCGAAGGAAGAATCTTGATTAGTGGCTGGGTAAAACAATAAGCACGAATACCAACGAAAAGTTGAAAACACTAACGCTTGGGCATTGCCAGCAACCTCGCGCGCTTCGAAACAGTGGGCGGCTGCGAAGGATGGACCTTGGATTAAAACTGGCGAAAACCACAATCAGAATACATTTGAGCCTAGGCTGAAAATTGAGTCATGAAACAGAACATACCTTGGACAAAGGCAAATGCCAAGGCGGTGGCTACAGCGAAGCGCATCTTGATTAGTTGCGTTTTTGAGAAGCTTAGAAGAGCTGGTGTCACAGATGACAATCAGTCAACACCAAAATGTGCGAACCACGAAACAGCAATCAGAATCAGAATTAGTATTGGATTGTTATTGTTGTAATGAACGATTTTGCCTCATGAACCTTCATATTGGAGAATATCTTCTAAACCTCAGACTAACCTTGTAATGGATTGGAATGCTTCGTGTGGAGTTTCTGTTAGTGGCTGGTGGTTGGGATGAGGAGAGAAGAATGGCGATATGAGAGCCTATTATATACTCTTCAGGTTACCACCAAGCTCCTGTGGCCGTCTCATTCTGACTGAGACCTCACTGGCCTTGTTTCCGAAAGTTTGTCAGTTGATCAATAGAACTCTTCCGAAGGAGTTTGCGCATGCATCCGTGTCGCCTAGAAGCTTGTCAGCTCTGAACTACCCAAGGAATCCGTGATTTACACAGAAGCCTATACAAGCTCCTTCCTTCCATGCTCAGTTTATATTTTCCATAAATGTGTTTTCCATGGGGTTTGATAAGGTGCACATTTATTACTACCCATTTGATCTACTCGGTACAGAGGGCCACGTGAAATTTTTGCCCCACAGTTAACATACATAGCAAGCGTCCTACCCCGTGCTAGGGACAAGAAAATGTTGTGTATAACCTCTAACCGATACGAATCTTCGCAAGTAAGACTGTTACGCGAGGGAGCTGTCTATGATCGCGATCAGCAATCATCAGAATTCCGTTTCCACCTGTGCCAGAATTCAAGGCGAATTGCTATGCATGTATGTAGATTCCAAGTTGAATCCCCAAGAAATTGGACAATTTTCTACGTGTGCGGTACATTTAGAGGCGGTTGACGCTTTGCAGTCCAGTGCTTTTCAGATTCCCCTGGGTTATCCCGGCTTTTGTTTATACACAGAAGGAAAAAAATTGAAACCTAAACATGTATGTACAAAGATTCGACCCTCTCTGCCACATCCTCTGTAGATTTAGCCGTGGTCTTCTCCTTCAACTCGACGCGAGTCGGTGAGTTTCAACCGGATTTCCGACTGACAACCGAGAGTTAAGCCTAACCCAGATGTCCTCAATTGGCTGGGGCTAGCTTAGTACAGGACAGTTCGGTATCGGACTCCTGTAAGCGTCAGCCTTGTCAGCGCAAAAGTGGTGCTACCTATTGACGAGCAACTGACCGCGCTATGTGGTGCTACCTATTGACGAGCAACTGACCATGAAGAGATGTATAAATTGGTGATTGAATGTAATCACAACACGTGCAAACAATCGGAAAGAGAACATGTGCATACATACAGCGTTTTCCTGGAAAGAGCTCTTGCCTGAACTCACGAGGACCCAGGAAACCCTCTATAAATGATGCTAATGAAAATGTATGTATTTTTGGCAAAACCCAAAAATGGTACGCACAAAAAGTGTATGAATGGCCTTTTGTGTCATCAAACGTACGCACCTCAAATGTATAAGAGCATCCTTACTGGTCAAGCGAAGTTTGCGCAGGGTTTGACTTGCGGCTGTTGCTAACTAAAGTAGTAAGGAGTGATTTGACCATATCAGTGTGTCAGCAGGACCCTGGAAAGCCCCTAAAAACGTGGGTGATGTAAAATCTGGAATTTTGGCTTAATTCATGGGGGGCACCGGGGAATGGCCTTTTGGGGGCCAATTCATACATTTTCATGTGGATGCTTGAGGCAAAATCCCCCTGGGCAACTCGAAAACCCGGACAAAAAGCCAGGTTCTGTGGGTAGTAGCCAATTTAACCAAATTTTGGGGGAGATTTCATCCATTTTTGATGCCTAACCTCTAGGATTTCAAAACCCATTCATACCAACTTCATGCATACCATTTTACAAAAAAATATAATCATACATTTACATTACCCACCTACTTTGGGGGTTTCCAGGGCCCTGTGTCAGCTGTGTGATATGTGCGGGTAGATAGCTAGCTTGTGAGCTAGCTAACAAGGGTTAGCTGAGGCTTAGCTCAGCCCAGTGTGGTTGAGTTTGCTGACTAAACTAGCTAGCGGTGACCTAAACTAGCCACTTGTAAAGAGCTCTAAGAATATTCTGGGGATGGGAGGGTAGTGACTGAAATGTATGAAATTCCTGAGAGTCAGTGGAAAGGGGGTTGTATTGGTTGCAACCCCCTGCAATAAGGTCAACTGGAGGCAAACAATATAATGGGGGGATTCAAATTTGGGCATGCACAACTTGCATGCACTTTTGCAAGTTGGTGTCCAAGGCTTTTATTGAAAACCAAATTTCAAAAAAAAAAAACATTCAAGAAGGCTTAGGGGTGTAGTACAGTGTGGCTTGCATGCACTTTTGCAAATTAGTGTTCAAGAATGAACTTCAACACCAACTTGCAAAAGTGCATGCAAGTTGCATCTGGCCAACTTTGAAACCCCCTAATATCAGTCTCCATGACCAATCTTATGTTTGGGGGGGCACCAATACCAGCACAGCCTGACAAGGTACATTACATTGTGTTATCCACATTATTTTTGTAACATAACTACCTGTGTTATCCAACCCACCCTGTTATGTTACAGCTTCAAGTAACACACCATTTGATTGCAATCTGGTTAGCATAACAGGGACTTTTGCCAAAGCCTTTACGCTAAGTTGTTGCTTGGATAACACAATAACAAACCATCAAAGGCCGCTTCAGCGCTGAATTTGACATCTTATTTGGGGCGCCGTGTGCGCCAATAACGTAAAAATTATAAAAAATGACATAAGTGTTGGTGCAATAATGTATCATACCACCGTTACGGGTAACTGTAACAATAACAGCTTGAAATCTGTTACGTTACTGTTATTGGTAATTTAACTACCATGTGTTGTCTCTAGCAAAGGTATTGAAGCTGGGGCTGGAGTTTGAGGAGAAGAGGAAGGATCCAGAGGGACTCTGAGGGAAAGAGCAAAGGGGGCCAAGGAAGCCCTCAAAGAGTGCAAAAAGCTACTAGCTTGTGTGGCGGAAAAGCACTCACGCTACAAGAGGTTGTATGCTGTAGAGAACTCAGTTAAATGTGCACAGAAAGCAGATGACTTTTATGTCTGTCTAAGCCAAGGTTATGTAAGCTATTACAATGGAGGGCCAGGTTGTGGGACAGAAGGTGAACTTTGGAGATGCAATCTGGAGGGATAGAAAAGGAGTGACAGTGAAGGGAAAGGAGAGAAAGGAGAGACCAGAGAGGATGGAATTTCAACAAAAGGGGAGGTGGTTTTGATGGGTCAGGTCTGACCACCTCCTAGCTGTCAGAGAAGGGGCACGATGTCCTCAGCAGGGCCCTGATCAGGCAATTTTTTTATCATCTGGGGGTGTTTTTTGCTCCTGCCAAGTAGATACACATCTTACCAGCCCAAGCCGTCAGATATCCATGCGCCAATCCTACCTTGCTGACTGGAGAATTGAATTATTTGGGCTGCCCTTCCTGTTGGGAGGGGCAGTCCGGCGTCAGTTTGGCTCCCTTGGACAGGTCAGTCTGACTGTGACCTTGTCAGACAGCTCGGCCCTTTTGCACAAACTTCCAACTGCCTGACAACATCTCAAACAAGCCAACCCTCTCCTTGTTGCAACGGTGGGCCGCTATGCTACAGGGCAACTTAGCGCTAGCGTAGTGGCACTAACAGCGGCCCTCTTTTCCGTTAGTGTTAGTGCCTTGCTGCAGCCGCTGCGCTGCCCTACAGCGCTTTCAGCAGCAAACTGGGCCAAAAACCCGCTAAAAAGCGCTGTAGCGCAGCGTAGCGGGCGCTTGTTTGGGCCCTTTGCGCGTAGCGTTAACGCAGAGAAGGCAGAATTCCGCTAAAGCTATGCTAAAAGTTAGGGGAATTCTGCTAAGCTACGATTAGCGTAGCTGGCCCACCAAAGTTGTTGGGACTGTCTAGTGGATCCATGTGGCAAGCTGACCATGCTGACCGGTCCATTGGCACATTTGGACAGCCCTTCTTGTTGGAAAGGGCAATCTGGTGTCAAATAAGGCCAGGTCCTAATCTGACATTGGGGGCGGTTTGACGTTGGCCCCCTTTTCAAGTGGTGCCGTGACCACAGCTGGCTGTGCATCCGCATCAGGGGCTAATTTGCTGAGACCTCCTCCAGAGAGCTTTGAACTTAACAAAGTCCCTCGCTGCTGCGGGCGTGTGACTTGCAAAGCAAGCCTCCAACAGCCTTTGGCAGGAGGGACTTATACCGTACCTCCCCATCCTGGCGCACGGAGAATGGGATTTTCACCCCTCTTTTCACTTTTCCTTGTGTATCTCTGTCATTCCGCAAGAACTTGTTTTTTTTTTGCTCCAGATGAGCCCAACATGCAACACCAGGAAAAAAAAAAGTCACTTGATGGCAAGTGACATGATGCAGCTTTGGTTTCCGCTCCAGAGCTACTCAAGCGCTGCTCCAAGTCTTCTCCACCAGCACTTGTAGAGCTTGCAGGACTGCACCAGAGCACTCAATGTGGCACAGTCAGCTGATCCTAATTTTTTCCCAGGAACAGCTGATGCTCATCATAAGCTGAGCAGTAGGCATTGACTGAGCCTGGGCCAAAGCTGAGCATTGGCTGAGCCTGGGCCACAGCTGAGCATTGGATATTCCAAGCCTGAAACAAATCCAAGTGTCAGCTGGACCAAGAATATTCCAAATCTGAGCATCAGCTTAGCCAACAATGGTCCAAAGCTGAGCATCATCTTGGAAAAGGCTTGTGCAGAGCTTAGGATCAGCTGGGACAATACTGTTCCAAAGATTAACACCAGTTGGGCCAAAAATTTTCAAAAGCTGAGCATTGGCTGAGCCAATGCTGGTACAAAGCTGAGCATTGGCTGAGCCAAGGCTGTTCCAAAGCTGAGTATCAGATTTTTTGAGACTATTCAAAAGATTAATATCACCTGAGCCAAGGCTGTTCTACAGCTGAGCATCAGCTGAGCCAAGGCTGGTCCACATCTGAGCATCCGCTGAGGCAAGGCTAGTCCACAGCTGAGCATCACCTGAGCCAAGGCTGGTCCACAGCTGAGCATTGTCTTAGCCAAGGTTGGTCCACAGCTGAGCATCAGCTGAGCCAAGGCTGGTCCACAGATGAGCATAAGCTGTTCAGGAGTGGTCAGACTCAGAATCTGAGCATTGGCTGGGCCGAGATTTATCCAAAGCTGAAAATCAGCTGAGCCAATACTGGTCCAAAGCTGAGCATTGGCTGGGCCAATGATAGTCCTAATCTGAGTCTAAGCTGAGCCATGAATGGAATAAAGCTGAAAATAAGCTGGGCCAGGACTGGTTCTGATCTGGGCAACCAAGCTGAGCATGAGCTGGGCACCAAAGCTGAGCATAAGCTGGGAGCTAAAGCTGAGTATCAGCTGACCAGAAATGGGGATCAGTGGTGCCCAGCAAAAACTGAGGATCTCCTGTGGAAATTCTTAAACTGGTTGGATGGTGGGTAGATGGTGGGTATATGATGGGTAGATGGTGGGTAGATGGTGGGTAGCCTGCTGGAGCTGGAATGATGTCACTTGTCATCAAGTGACTATTTTTTTTTCCTAGTGCAAGCGCTGAGGCTTGTATTTTTTTTTCTCTATTTACGGAATCATGGCAATCCTGAAAAATTATACAACACAAAATATGTTCAAGAGTGCTACCAACTCTGTAAGCCTGAATTGCAGAGATTCATTACAACACAAGAGCACAGACCTTCAAAGTAATACATAGCTTGTTTCACATGAATCTAGTTTGAGGACCGTGCTCAGTAGTGATCAATCCAGCTAGAGCATAAGTTCCAGCAACTAAAGCCAAGTTTCTTTTGGTGCTTGAAGATTGCTCTGCTAGATCTAAACATTTGGAGCTCAGCTAGGGTGGTTGATGGGCAAGGGAAATGTTGAAAGCTTATCAGTCAATAGTACTAGATATCATGATAAGATTGAAGTGGTACGAAGCGCTGAGAAACAATGAAATAAAAGGCTTGATCAACCAACTGCACTAAATGCACAAAACTTGACAAGATTAACCGTTGACTGGAGCGGCCACATCTTGACTGATTTTGTGATCCCATCCATGCCAGCACTCAGGGTTGATTCATTTGAGGACAATGTGGCGAGCAAGGGTAGACTGGATTCTCGGCGGGGATTAGTGTTGCCGGTTTGTGAGAGTGATTGGTGTTGCCAATCGTTGAGAGTGATTGGGTGGATGAGCTTTTTGAGTGTGTATACACGGGTTTATGCGGCCGTGAAAATGAAGTGTAAGTCAAAAAAAAACATATGTATATTTCATTGAGCACAGATATCTTCTGTTACTCGACTTCAGCAAGCTCCAAAATTTTATAATACTTTGATAATTTATCTACGGACTTACTTCGCGCACTGCGGAAAACTCTTCGCGCACTGTGGGGGTCGTCGTCTCGACGTCCAGCCCCCAGTGCGCGCTTCTGCCACGGCTCTTCGTGCACTGCATTTTCCGCCAAAAAAATGGCTTGCATTTCTTGAGATATTTTTTGATGAATCAATAGAATGGCTTTTTATGATCCCCCTAAAAAATAATCAAGTCATTTAGGGGTCTCCTTGAGCCTAGAGAAAATTGTCATGAAAAAACCATATTTTAACGCGGCAGGGACCTGTAATATCGCTTCCTGTGCCCCAGTAGCCCCAAAAATTTCACAGTATCATGGTACATGTGCAAATTCATGACCTGATAATTTTCAGAATTTTCACCAGCTTTCCTGTAGCCCAAATAGGTATTGTGTTTATTATTTTGTGTATATGTATAACTTTTTTGTTACACACACCAAAGGCACAAAATTTTGAGAGCACAGAGAAATATGCTTCAAATTAATTCCCTGAAATTCCTAGCAATAGTGTGTCATTATAAAATGAGATATAAGGGGTGCGCAGCAGGCTTAGTAGGAAAATTACTGCTAACTGTATAGCTTTTTTGTTACACACCCAAACAGTCCCAAAATTTCAGAAATGTTTTCATTGTGGATATTCTCCGCGCCATAAATTTCTTGGCAATATTGTGACATGATAACATGCGATATAAGGGGTGTGCGGAGGGCTTAGTAGGAAAATGGCTGCTACATGTGTAGATTTTTTTTTACACGCTGAAACAGTCTGAAATTTTCAGGAATGTTTCAATTTTGCATATTCTCCGCGCCATAAAGCTCTTAGCAATAGTGTGTCATTAAAACATGAGATAAGTTAGCAGTCATTTTCCAACTAAGCCCGCCGCACTCCATCTCATGTTATCATGACACACTATTGCCAAGAAATTTATTGCGCAGAGAATATCCACAATGAAAACATTTCTGAAATTTTGGGACTGTTTGAGTGTGTAAAAAAAAGCTATACAGTTAGCAGTAATTTTCCTACTAAGCCTGCCGCACACCCCTTATATCTCTGGGAAAAATTCTGAAAATTATCAGGTCATTAATTTGCACATGTGCCATGATACTGTGAAATTTTTGGGGCTAATGGGGCACAGGAAGCGATATTACAGGTCCCTGCCGCGTTAAAATATGGTTTTTTCATGACAATTTTCTCTAGGCTCAAGGAGACCCCTAAATGACTTGATTATTTTTTAGGGGGATCATAAAAAGCCATTCTATTGATTCATCAAAAAATATCTCAAGAAATGCAAGCCATTTTTTTGGCGGAAAATGCAGTGCGCAAAGAGCCGTGGCAGAAGCGCGCACTGGGGGCTGGACGTCGAGACGACGACCCCCACAGTGCGCGAAGTAAGTCCGTTTATCTAACCTTGAAGAAATGGTGTAACATAACTCAGATTGTGTGCGATGAAGCGCAAGAAGCAAGGCTTTGTGCCAAGCAAATCTTTAAGGTAAAAGGTTTTGAGGGCAAGGAACTGTGAAAAAACCACCCAGCCAAACTCAAATTCTAGGCTCTGCGAAAGGGGGTGATAGCGCGCAAGTCCCTCCTGCCGAGGGCTATCGGAGGCTTGCTTCGCATGACCAGACGCCCGCAGCAGCGAGGGACTTGGGTTAAGTTCGGGGCTCGACGCGCACTTGGCTTGGTTGACCCAACGTGAAGCCAGTTGCTGAGGCCGTCAAGTCCAACCATGTCGCGGCTCACACCCCAGCACCTCTCGCTACTCCGGTCCTACCTACGCCATCTAAGCCAGTTCCCAGACCCGATTACACGGTCTGCCAACTTCACGTCCCAAACCCCACGTAAAAGAGTAATTTATCGCTGAGGCTTGAGTTGATCGAGGTCTGACAACGTGATTTTTCATTATTTCTGTCTGTTTTTACTGCGGTCGGATGGTGTTGATGGGATCTTAGGGCTTATCTCTTGAACTTACTGCATCAGCGATGTCGAAGACCTCATGGTTCAGATCCTCAAAGAGTCCAGAAACGAATCGAGAAAACTCGACATTTTATTGAAAGTGTGAGTACACACCTAGCAGGAACACCCGGCAAATGTAACTTTTCAAGGCTAATATCGCTGAGGGGTTTGTTTCGTGTTTAGGTTCGACTAAAGATAGCTGCTGCAAACTCGGGCCATGTGAACGTATACGAGACCTTGTTGAAAGAAGCGTTTGCCCGAGTTGGTGAGAGGCGGAAGGAATTCCTGCAAGTGAGCCCAATAAATTTATAAACGATTGAAAAACAGACGAGTTGATCAAGTTGTGCTTTTATTGCACCAGCCATATTTGGAATTGGTTCCAGGGATCACCAAGGAACAACTGCCATACCCCTCGTCGGAGTTCCCTACCTATTCGCCAGCCTTGGTGGCTCTACTGAGCAGCCCAGATGTATATCCCGGACGAGGGCGACCGTCGATTGAAGACCTTCAATCGATCCCCCCAGGCACGCTGATCACCAATACCTGGTCTGACCTTCCACCCGAGCTCCAATCGCCCACACCACCCAAAGCAGCACACATGGGAATGCTGCATGAGGCCAGGCAGATCAACAAACGGCGCTGGCTACGCGACCGTTGGCTGGCTGGTCTCATCGGCCCGCCTCTCGCGGTACCCCCTGAACTCGAAACCTCACTGCCTCCCAAGATCCTCGAACAATCCCGGAAAATGCTCTCCGAGTTGAAGAGCAGAGCCGCCGATGTCGGTCCGGCTGGTTCGCCTCGCTTTTCCACCGGCCTGCCAAAACCGGAACCTACTTCGGCTGAGACACCCAAAACTCTTCCTGTACCTCTTATCAGGATCCCCGCTCAGATCCCTAAATCGCATCCCCTGAGCCCGACTCCAGTGAAAGTAGAATACGATCCACTTAGTGACCTCTTACCCAAAAGACAGCAGCACCCCATTCCGGGGCCTCCGCCTTTGGACCTCTCCCGGGGCCCACGAAACCTGACCAAACGGTTCGTCAGACGTCGCTACCAGAACGTGTTGAGCCAAGTGCCCATCCTGGTCCATAGCAATCAAAAGAACAAGCAAGCAATTCAAACCAACAAAGAAACTCCGTTGATGGAAGATAGCTTCGATGGCCAATCCGTCGATCGCAATTGGATTACTCCTTCTCCCTCCTGCGATGGGGATCGTCATCCATCGTATTCGGTCAAAATGGCCGGCGATCGTCTCGGGTCGATCAACTTTCACGACATGAGCGACGAAGATTTGGACTGGATGCCTTGAAGATTCTCCAAGGCACCATCGATTTATTATCACCCTTCATCCATCTCTTCCTATTCTACTCCTTGATATGGCATCCCTGCTACAAACTAGCACTGCATGTAAAACATACCAATCGTTTTTCAATCTTTGGATGCCCCTTGACCTGCTTCCTAACCGAGCGACTCCATATCTTTTCTTACATGAGCTCTAATCTGCTCTCTTAACATCAATTTGAACACGCCTTGAGTTGTTATAGTGTAGCAAAACTCATACTCAGTCCTGAGAAACACAATTTCTCATGGTGGCTTGTTGAAAGGGGAAAGCAACAGATGTTGAAGTTCTCAGCAAAGATTTCGCGTTTGCCCAACAAAATTAAGGCGCCAGGAAAGCCAGCACCCTGTAGGTGTTGGGAAGAAACCTCTGAAACATAGCCCACCCGCAGTTTCCTCGTTATCCACAACATTCTCTTCCTCTCCAACTTTAGGATCGACGTGCCCCATTCGACCACAAGTCTCGAAGAGTTTGACTAGTTGAATATACGCCTCTTCATCGGGTGCCACTACAAAAGTACTCTGCTGATCACCGTGGAATGGCTGGCAAGTGACCACCACCTGAATACCGGGCCGACGCCAGTTATTGTGTGGGCCCTTCGTCAAAGGATCAGCCGACGGCGGGCTTTAACGGAAGGCGGGCATCGGAACTTCAGCCGACGGCGGCTTTCGCGCCCCGCTATGGCACATCAGGTCTGTCAAAGGAATTTGGCGGGGGCGGAATCTTGGGCCAACAAAAAGCTTCACGTCGGCCCTGTGTCGACCGAAGTCTGCGATGTATGAATGATGATAAGGATGTTCGCTTCACATGTTAGAGGAGGTCGGAAGCCTGCATCATGCCCCCGAGAAGGCCTGGCCGCCAAGGCCGCCAAGCGACTTGCTCAAACATTTTCGCCGTTGAGCGCGATTCTTGGCTAAGGTTTTCAACCTCTCAACCTCTGGGGTCCCCTCCAAATTGAATGGCACTTTCAGTCACTTCGATGTCCTCATCGATGAGATCCACAGGAGTGTTCACGTCCTCACGTTCCCCCATCAACACCCAGCCAAACATTCCTCGCGGTCAAGACCGATATGTACAACATTCTTTTCGGCAAAGATGTTAGGTGGTCGGTCAGCAGTGATCGAGCCTCTAGCTTCTGTGACTCACTACGCATACGAAGTTGTGCACATGAGGGGCTGCAGTTCTGACGACAGATCGCTCCCTTGAGTTTCTGCAGACGTCATAGCCACCATTTGGCTAGGGAGAACTCTAAGCTCAGGAGAACTTGTGCCTTGGATGATGGAAGATGGTAGATATCAACACCGATAACACCGGTGCCATGAATCATCACCGCCGATGGTATGTGCCTGGCTATGTAACTTCAGGTCGCCCAGATCAGGCTGGCCGTCTACACACTTTGATGATGAGCACAGTGTCACTTTCGCATGTAGAGGGAATATGGACCCTCTACTCGAATGAACACACCACACTGGGAGAGGTCTGCACCAGTAGAAAAAACGCACCCTCAAAACTGAGGTGAGCAGTATTTAATTGGACCGTGATAGTCCACTTTTGCCGGCATTCCGAGCATCCCCATCAGTTCCTGGCGCCCTTCAACAAACACCCGGATCAATTGGATCAATCATTACATCTCAAACATAAGCTTCACGTACGTAGGTTGTTGTGACCGGTCACTGGTGTGAGGATGAAGTTCACATCGAGTTTGCTGATGGCTCCCTTTCATCAACATCTTGATCCCGGTGTACAGCCTCATTTTTCGAAATAAACACCACTCACGTACTTATCTACAATGCGTTGCTCATTGGTCTTATCTTTGGCTTTGAGCCTACTAGGTACGCTCCTCACTGACGTGCAGAAATTGACCAATCATACTAATGTCAAGGACGGCCGACTTCTTGTTTCGATTTGCAGCAATCCATGGGCCAGACTCAACCACTGGATCCTGCTTGAAAGTCGGCAAAAATAAGCTCAGCATGAAACAGTGAGTTTTGGCACAGATTTATCTGATCTTCCATAACTTTTTTGACTCATACTTCTGATTGATAGGTCGAGGTCAACTCATCACAATCGCCGAAACCTTTGCGAGTGGTTACATAAGGGCGATAAGAAGGAGATCGATATTAAGGCAAAGGACCCTAAGGAGTCCTACCAGAAGAAAGACGACCCGTCGTACGGCAAGGGTAAAAAAGACGACGCCCAAAGTGACCCTTCGTACGGCAAGGAGGGCGGTCACGAGGACCCTTCAAAGCAGGAAAACGGAGGGGGCTCTGGAAAATGGAATGGCGACGCAGACCCTGGAAAGGAAGCGAAGGCCGGCGATTCCAAAGGTGACCCTTCTTACGGTAAGACTGGCGATCAGGAGGACCCTGGGAAGGACGAGGACGAGGGGGACTCGGAAAGTGGCAATGGCGACGAAGACCCTGCGAAGGGGGAGGAGGAGGACGATCCTTGGGGACAAGGCGAAAGCGATCCTGACGGAAAAGCTGGCAAAGGCAGCGGTGTCGGAGCTAGCGACCCGGGTTCCTCTGGCTCCTCCGGCAGCGATGGATACACTAAGTAGAGTCGACACGAAATTGCCATGAAATCTCTGTTCCCTTATGCGACTGCCTATCAAAGTCTTACCGCCTCCCCCGTTAGATCCACTATACAAGGAATACATTTCTTCTCCAATGTCACATTTTGGGCCCTTGTCTATATCCTGACCCATCCGATCTTGGCAAGGATTGAGAACCTAATTGCTGAAAGATTTGGAACAACTAAAAGATATTCCTTTGTCTTAATGATCTTGTATGTACATTTACAATGATAGATTTGGGACAAAGAGCTGAAGAATCTTTACCTAAAAGCAGCACAGTTGGGTGCTTGGCTTAGTTTAAGTTTCTTCTTGGAGTTGCCTGTCTTACAGCTGGTGCGGCGACGGTCGCTATGCAAGGCTAGCTTGGGCGTTGCTGTGAAGAATGCCTACGTTAGCTAGAGTCTCCGCTGGCGTTGTTCTGGTCTGTTCTTTTCAAGCTCACCAATGGTGGGGCTAGCTAACTGAACAGCTTGGTCTTATTCAGCCTATGCGGATGAGCTAAGCTGGTGTCTGCTTATCGAACAGAGTTCGGTTCAGTCAGCTGTCTGTTCTATTTCTGTCAATCCTCGAGGAGGAGATTCTGCTCACCTTGCGCGGTGGTTGATGAGATCCTATGGAGGATGGACTCTTGGCTCTGGGTACCGATTCGGTCTGCAAGGGTTCTACGAGTGTAAAGTTGATTAGCTAGTAATTCAAACTTTAACTCTCTCTAGGTACGTACTTGGACGCTTGGTCTGATCTTGTTTTTCCCGTTACGGTTCCCGGTGTAGTTGCCGTATCTGCAAGTGATCGAGCGGAGCTCGTCAGCTAGAGATTGGGTTAGGGTTCTTGTCTGCAGAGGGGCTTACCTCTTTTTGCAGCTGGGGCTAATTCTGGTTCTGTCCGCGCTAGCTTCCTCAAGGGTTGCTGCGGGTGGTCTGGGTTTTGCTGGAGCCGCGCGAGCTTCCCGGAGGATAGCTGCGGGCCTGATTCCGTATTCTCACAATTGCCTGTGCAGTGTTAGGTAACCAGCAAGCGCCCGATTAGGTCTCTCTATCGTGCCGTATTGAGTCTGACTGAACCTCTGACATCGCAATGCGAGTCCTCAGAGAATGAGCAATAGGGCGCTTCGCGCCCTTGACCCTGTTAGTTGTTGTTTGGATGTAAATCGCGAAATGACCGTGCTCTTTCTTGACACAAGCAATTGTTTCCATGAGTCTTCCCAACTGAGTGGCATATATTCACATTCATTAAGTACAATTTCATAGGCCTGCGTTAAGACGAGCCAGTCCACCTGGCATATTTGCCAGATAAAGCATGGGATTGGAATTGAGTAGGCTATGTTGGCCATACATCCAATTGGTTCGGTTTTTGCGATGCACAGTCATTGTGTATCCGGTGAGGCGACCGCCGACACAAGGACTACTAATTCAAGTTCAAAGAAAATGCGGCGATTTGCCTAGTCGGCTGGGACTGGAATATAATTACACGAATTCTTCCAGCCGCGGTGCAGCTCCCATTCTCTGATCATTGACTGGTTAGCATCAGCCGCCTTAGCCAGTTTTGTGAGTTGGACCGATTTCTCATAATCTCGGTTTGTGAATTCTAAGAGTTCAACACGATGCATGGGGAGCAATTTGCATGTGAGTGATGACAAAAGATGCGGCTGGACATGGATAGCAGAGCTGACTGACCAAATATTACCATAAACCGAAGGGTTCGGCTTGGATCAGTGTATGATGGCTGAAGGCGACCGACAACGGATGAGTCGATGATTTCGCCGGCCTGAGTGCTCCTCCAGCCATCTAATGATTCCATTTCCAGAATCAATGGGCAAGATGGCTCGGCCAGCTCTACGGTGAGGAGGTGAGAATGATATGGATGGTGATGATCGGAAGAAGGCCTTTGTGCGACTTGGGTGCAGCGGTAAGTTCGTCGATCGATCGTGCCGATCCGGCTGAAAAGCTCGGCCTCTCTCGCCGAGCGGTTCGTACGCAGACCCTGGTACCTCGGCTGACGGAACAGTCCAAGAGAGCTGACCCGATAAATCGCAGCAAAGCTTGGATTCTGACCATCGATTGCCTCGTAGCGGGCACCCGTCTGGAACTCGGGAAATCTAGGGATGAAGTCCATTTCTGCTCAACCATAGCTTGATCAAAAACCTGTGTCTGGTATCTCGAACCTCATCCTTAATGGCACATGCTCTTCATCGTACCACTCTTGATTCAATCAAGATGAAGATATCAGTCCAATGAGGAGCTTGGGAATTTGAACGTTAGGGACCAATAAACTTGCCGTTAAACTCCTTCAATTCGACGGCCTCTCCCGGTTCTGAGAACACCACCAGGATCGCTTCGTGGTCTGTTTCATCCTCAGGCATCATCTCTGCTTCGGACTGATTTCAGTGGAACGGGCTGGTCGAACTGGTCGAATGCCTGGACGTGGGAAGTAGCAAGCACCAGAAACGAGCAATCCACGCAAAACGTATATCTTGACATGTGTTATGGTAGACGATTCTCGCGCATATGCAGACAATATTGGACCAAACAAAAAGCTCATAGATGTGGCCACATCTTCTTGAACATCCTGTCATCGGGCGGGGAGTAGGGACAGGACCCTGGAAAACCCCTATAGAGGTGGGTAACCAAAAATCCAAGATTTGGCCGAAATTCATACATTTTCACAAGGCATTCATACTGGTTTCGTGCGCAGCCTCAGGGCTCTGCCCAAAAATCCATACAAATTTGGTGCGTACCCCTTTTTTTTGGCCCAGAAACCCCACAGCTAGCCTTGTTGCGCAGTCAGCTTGCCGTTCTTTTCACTGCATAGCATTTTATAGGCAGCTGTAGCATTTGAAGTCAAACAAAATGAAAAAACAAATAGATTAAAAACCACAAAAGATCAATTGTGACTGTTTTACTTGGGAGCTCGTCCGCATTCCAAGAGGGGTGACCACGTGCTTTCTTCAAGTGCTCAAGCACAACTTCAATGCCAAACTTTCCACACCTGAGATTTTATTTGCAGTTTTCAACACCAAAGACCACATCCATGCTTTTACTCACAACATACCACATTCCCTCATCTTCTTCATCTTCAGGGATTATTGGAGGAGAGCTAAACTGCCAAAAGATTAAGTCATTTTGTGTTCCACAAGGTATCTGTGAATCTGATAGAGAGATTGAGAAGAATTTGTCAAACAGATCTGGAATAATGTATTGACCAACATTTTTACAAAGATGAATTAAACTTAGATGAGCTCTGATTTGCTCTGATGAGCCCGGACATGTTTCTACCTTTTTGAGAATTAGCTTGAATTTCTGTGTATTCAAGTAGAATCTAGATTAAACAGGATTAAGCCGGTTACGAGTTGTGGGCTCTCAAACCCCCGAGAACCCCTCCTGCTTGCCGGCGGGCAGTTGAAAAAAACAAATTAGGACAGTTCATGTAGGGCCGAAATCAGCAAGACCAAAATAAAGTTTATCCCACAGTCCCAGCCAATTTGGCTAAGAAGGCTTGCTGATTAATTATAACATCAGCAGGGTTAAAAAATCCCTACGTGAACCGTCCTATTGTTGGCTGGCCTTGGCTTGCTGCCAAGGGGGGGGGGGGGGGGGGGTACTGGGGTGCTTTTCTGCTCAACCCTGAACTTTCATACAATCTTCATTACCAACCCCCCAACCCCATGAGAAAAAAAGTACATCTTCCGTGCGTACCCTCATGCCAAAAAAAGGCCATTCATACATACTGTGTTTTGAATAATGCTTGGATTTTTTGAAATTTTTCCGGTTTCGTTATGCACTTCACTTTGATTTAACCTTCACACCAAACTTTAGCCAAACCTTCCATTCAAGGTTTATTAAGCACTACTCGCAGCAACAAGCACACCTAACTTTAATCAAAACTTGGATTATTGTTTTTGAAGCACATGCAGCTGGCATGTGCTTGTCAATTGCTGCGAAGAGCAGCAGTAATCTTGAGGATCCAGAAAGTAGTGTGCTGACCGGTTTCCTACCTCAAGCTCTCCCAGCCTCACTATCACCAATCGCCACCCTGCCCGTTGTGCCTCCAGCCCACATCACCAACCCCCCATCCTCACCCAGTTTCGCGCACACAACCTCGCCCAGTCAGGTTCTCCCAAACACCCCAGGCCCAATCGTGATTTTTCCCCTAAAATTTTGCTATCATGGTTTACCGCCCCTACTCTCCGGCAACAAAAGTAGCAGTCGCCCGCATGCTCAACCAAGGTTACCCGAAAGAAGAAATCCGAAAAGCACTTGGCGAATCCATTTCCGATCAATCTTTTACCCGATGGCTGTCTCTTTACAATTCTACTCAGCGGGTTGTTCGAGATTCAAACAAATACAAGCAACGGGGCGCTCCATTGCTCCTCACTGCCGAAGACCGTGCTTTCATGCTGGAGCTAGTTTGTACCGAACCTGGACTCTTCTTGGACGAGATACGAGAACGTGTGTATGACGATTGCGGTAAACTGCTAAGTGTTAGTGCAATCCACCTCAACCTCATCAATAAAATGGAGGTCACCTTGAAGAAAGCGAATACGGTGAACATCAAGAAATCCCTTGCAGCCAAGTTTGCCTGGGTTGAAAAAATGGCATTGGTCCCCGCAGAATACCTTGTATTCACTGGTGAGTCTCCCGCCCCGATTCCAAGCCTGATGTTGTGTTGTTTAGAACAATGAATGTCTCACATGTTTCCGCCAGTAGACGAATCAGGTATCTGTTCCCGAGATCTTCTCCGAACGTTCTCCCGATCTATACGAGGCACGGAAGCCAATCGAACTATCGTAGAGCAGAACGCATACCGATATAGCCTCATCCCTGCTATCAGCTATTACGGCGTGCTGGCCACGAGCATAATGGAGGATACTGTCAAGGGGAAGCATTTCAAACACTTTTTGAAACATCGCTTAGGAAGTCTTGAAGCTTTGGCTGGGTCCGACTTAGTTTAACTGAAATTGACTGGACTAATTCATATTTCATTAGCTCCCACGTATGAACCCCTATCCAGGGATAAACTCCATCCTGGTGATGGATAACGCAAAGATCCATCACACTCGGAAAGCGGCCCGATTGTGCCGCGACGCAGGAATTCATGTGGTATACCTTCCCCCTTACTGCCCGGAGCTCAATCCAATCGAGCTCGCCTTTTCTCAAATCAAATCTCACCTCCGCCGAACTCAGGGACTGGTCCGCTCTGACGATCCAATGTGGGCCATTCACCGCGTTATTCACCGTATCGTAACTCCGGCCTTATGCCGTAGTCTATTTAGCCATTGCAATTTTTTATGTCCTGAAGCTGACTGGCCTGTAGTGCTCCCTGCCGAGGATTGATTCCTGGCTACTATCCTCAACTTCATTTACATTTGCTTGGCTTGCTTATTCCTCCACCTCATATATATTTGTTGATAACCAAAACGTAACCAAACAAGATTGAGTTGTGCATGATAAATAGACCAGCGTAGCCGGTTAACAATTTCACTCACAGTGGAGTTTGAGAGAAAATCTGTTTTTAAGAAATGAACTTGAACGATGTCATTGCAGGGCAGCAAACAAATAAGAACAGTGCAGCGCCGGAACATCCGCAAGGCCAAATGAGACAGAGACACTTCGTGTAAGAGCCTCTGATCTCATAAATACACATCACACACAAACCACACACCGCCACACCAAAATGAGACCAAGAGAGAGAGACCCTTGGGGAGGGGAGCCTCAGATCACATATCAAACACAGACAACACGGGCACACAGACAACACGGACACGCAGACAAAGGAAGTACAGCCACATCGGTAGACAGGCAACAAGCAGATAACCACAGACAAACACACACAGACCGGAGCACAGGATTACTTTTTGGAGTGTTCCTTCGGAGTTGAGTGGTTTGCCATCATGAGTTGCATTTCCACAACTCCCGCGATCAGCAGTCGGCTAGTCCCCAAAGAGAATCCTAACTCGGTGAGTTCATCTTCCGAGGATTTGCGGAAGAAAGACCAGTGTACTATTCCGTGGATCTTCATGAGCGCACGCGTCAACAAATCGTTCTTTTCAATGAGCGCAACATTCAGGTAAGTCTCCAGGTGATCAAGGTCCTTCGGCGAAGCCAATTTCGAGGTTGATGGGGTTGATGCGGACCCGTTGCTGACTTCACCGTCATTGATGATTCCCTTCGGATGCTCCCGGAGGTATTGGTGTAATTGGGACACCCCGTCGCTAAGCAGACGGCTGGTTCCCAATGGGAAGCCCATCTTCAACAGCTCGCCTTTGCTCGAAGTTTGAAAGAAAGTCCAATGGATGATACCGTTGACAATCAGTCGCGCACAAGTTACCTCGTCTGTGTCCGGCAAGTGTGCCACTTTCAGATAAAAAGGCATGTCGACATAGTGTGCCGGAGCTGATGCCGGGGATTTTGGGTTTAGTCGTAATAATTTAGGGGTGATGGCACTGTAGAGGCCGGTGATCGGGTCTAAGACTTGAATGCCGTCGAAGGGCTCCTCTTGGCAAGCCGACGTCATTCCATCACGGCCCCCGCCCAAGGCGATCCGGCTCCTCTTGCATGGGATCTTGGGCAAGCTATACTTCCTGGTGTCCTAGATAGAAAACAATGCATGTTGGCACTCACTCGAGAAGAAGAGCACAAGACCTCAAGACAAGGAGAAATGACTTACCACCGATCCCTCCGAGGGGTCAAGGGGGCCCAACTGTTTTATCAAAATGTGTTCAGCATGTAATGCCTAATGAAAGATATAGCGTGAGGAGAATAGATGAATAGATTGATTCAGTTATTGGAGAAAAGAATGTGCATACATGGATGGAGTCTTACTTACATGCACTGGCTCTTCCATAATGGCGCGGATTTCAACCCTGCTGGGGTATGCATCATAAGCTTGCATTGCAAAGTCCTCGAAGGCAAGCTGGCCTTCAATCCGAGTTTGAATGCCATACTTTGAGTCGTTTTCGATCTTCCCGTACCAAGATAGCTTGTTGGTCTCGTTGACGCTTTGAAAATAATCAACCAAGAAGGGCTTTCCAGGAACTATCTGCTTGATGTATTCGGATTGGAAGTGTTTCCAAGTCATAGATTGAATGTTGACCATCCAGGATTCATTGACGTTGGTGTCAGGCGATATCTTTCTCCATTCCCCAGGCTCAGGGGGATCAGGGCGGACGCGCACTTGAACGAATAAGCAGTAGTCAAGGTGAACTGGTGCGACTCGAGGAGGACGCAACAAGACGTCTTTGGGCACAGTCTCAGGACTGTGCACTGGCCCAGGTGCGTGATCAACTTCCTCGTCCATAGAATTGACAAGAAATCACAGGAAAATATACAAGGCCTTTAACTCAAGAAGATTCTGATTTGAAGAGAAGGGAAGTGGAGTAGCCGAGTGATTTAGGGAGGGGGAGTGGCCAAGTGAAGGGCAGACTAGGTGGAGTCTCTCCCTCTTATAGAGCTGGTAGGTAGTTTGTATCATCAATTCGGCAAAGATGTGTGAATTTGAAAAGCATAATATTATGATTCAAATGTTTTTCGTCACCAGTCCTGTCGGCGGTGAATCCGAGGATATCAAGAAACCCAGCATCATTGCTCTTGGGATTCAAATAGCAGGTTAGTTCTGTCGGCGGTGAAACCGAGGCTCTTGGGAATCAAATAGCAGGTTCTTTCAAGGCTTCCCAGCCAAATGTCAAGCATAATCTTATGACATCTAATTATCTGAGGTGCTGTCTGCACTCACGGCCACTAATGCTCACATCAGGATATGACCACTGGCATATGACCACTGGCACGAACAACCAAGGTAGAAGTTGCAATTAAAAGATTATGCAGGTAATGATGCGGTTGAGGATTTAGAGTGGGTGCACACCAAAATCCAAATAATAATAAATGAATTGCCCTCGAGGCGGGGAATGCATTATCAACATATGAAATGAAACAAATTTCAGGGCCCTTGGGGGCGGAGAATAACAAGACAAACCCATTCAGAGGGCTTAAGAAAGACATTCAAGGAGCATACGAAACAGCAGGTTTTTTTTTATGGTTTTGTTAACTATATGGATCTTCAGGGCTTTTTGGGGTTAAATCTTTTGTTGGTGGATTAATGACTGATTTTGATAGGAATTTTACTAGACTAAAATACAAGTGAATCACAACATGCAGAACATAAGTACCAACTGGAGAGCAGAGATTAATTACGATATGTGTAACTTATACCGTTGGACACTGCAACGTAGCTTGGCTATTGTGCCCACCTTGATCCCCATGTCCGTTAGTTTTTCCACAGACACATCCTTTTGCTTGAAGAGCTTGTAGTGATCAATCCCGTTTTCGAGTAGAATTTGTAAAGTCATCTCCTTGTCAGTTCGAACCCCTGCAAAATCTAGATAATCTGACATTGCATGCGGAAGTCCCCCAATCGGCTCGTTGATCCCAGACAATACTGGCGAGGGATCCCGCACAGGAGGTGCAAGAGAGGCTTGCGCAGCCACATGTGCTTGCGTGATTGCGGATGCAATTGCAGCCAATTGTCCTGGGTCAATTGATGCAACAGCCCCAGTATATCCTTTGCGAGGGGAAGGCAAGCTGCGTGATTCATACTTCATGGACGATGGAGGCGAATCAATTGTCACACCTGGGGTACGCTTAAGCTACACGGAGTATTGATGTTAAACTAGACATCAATCTGATACCGGGAGATAAATATAAATTGAACCCACCAATGCCTTGGCCCAAATGTCCACGTGTGCGTTAGAAAGAACTATGTATTTTTCCGGGTCCGCTGGGTGGGGATAGGAGGGGAGCAACGTATTGTAGTGTGGGTTAATTGAGTATTTGTTGTAGATCTGATCCATATAGATTTCCAGGTCCTCGTATTCGTTGGTGGAAGAATTATCCTGAAGTATCAGAACACATCAGTCACATCAGATTGGTCATTTCTGAGCTCACAGTTCAAAAATATAACATACCTCTTCCGTATCCAAGTCCGACCCACGCGCGCGCCGTTGAGAATCAGATAAAGATAAACCGGATTGGCGAGCTTTCCTCTTCAGGACATGCTTAGTCAACAGGTCATTTTTGCGAGCTTGTTTCGCCATGTCTTCTGGATTCTCCATCGTGAGTAGGATGCCGCCTTTCTGTCGCCGGCTCATCACAATTTCCCTCATCCAATCTTGAAAAGTAGATTCATCGGCCATTCCTTTGGGTTCAGATTTCGACCACTCCTCGTTGCGGAGTATGTAGGCGCTCCATGTGATTGTAGGGGGGTTGGAATTAGTGCCGTCGTCAATCTTCAGTCCCATATTTTTATATTTGACGGAGCAAGCTTCTTTGACAATTTTTCGGAAGTATTCCCAAGAGGTTTGGTTTGGATTAAACTTAATTGAGCAGCCCTTTGGCTGTCGGTAACAAACATAGCGGTCTTTATTATTCGGCTTCTTATCTGGGCAGTATATTGTAAAGTATATGGCGCAGGTGAATACCAAGGGGGTGCACAGGACAGGACGACTGCGGGTTTTTGCAATGGGAGGAGGAGCCGGTGACGATTTGCGCGAGGCCGGGCCCGGTTGGTTGGATGAACGAGTGAAACTGTTTGGTTTGGTCTCTTCAGTTATTTTGGTTGAAGTACGTGAGAAAATTCGAATGGCTTACCGGATTGACTCAACCGAGTCAGGAAGGGGTGATGAAC
This sequence comes from Puccinia triticina, assembly GCF_026914185.1. Taxonomy (NCBI): domain Eukaryota; kingdom Fungi; phylum Basidiomycota; class Pucciniomycetes; order Pucciniales; family Pucciniaceae; genus Puccinia; species Puccinia triticina. The sequence continues at coordinate 4,496,323 of NC_070562.1, forward strand.
CATTTGAGAGGTGCCGGCCCGGCGCAGGAGTGATTCTGGCAAGTTCAGGTGGGTCAGTAAGCTCAAACAACATGGGAAAGGATAGTAGCTGCTGACCTGAATGGATCGGTTGAATCTGTTAAGGAAGTTGAAGCGCGCGAGAAGAGTCGGGGGGGCGCAGGAGCATAACTGAGGGAATCGGACAATTCTGGGGAATGTGCTGCACGCGTGAGATTTTGCGAGTATGTTGGATGTATGATGTTCTCGTCCAAGTCGATGGGGCCTGTTGAACCGCGCAAGATTGAGTGATAGGGTGCAGGGGACCTGCGGGAATCGGACCATTCTGGGGAATGTGCTGCACGGGTGAGATTTGGCGAGTATATTGGATTTATGATGTTCTTGTCCAAGTCGATGGGGCCTGTTGAGCCGCGCAATATTGATTGAGAGGGTGCAGGGGACCACCTGACCAAATCTGGGAATTCGGTGGGAGCGCGCAAAAAATGTGGGTCAGGGGCAGCAGCAAATCTAAATGAGTCCGAAACAAGGGGCGACCGTTGGGAGGGAGCAGGAGGCCGGTTGATGTGTGGGGACAGGCTATGGTCTCCATCGTAGGCGTGCTGGCTAGCTGGGGAGGGAAAAGAATATGTGGCAATGGGATGTGAACGGTTGGAACGAGGATAATTGTTTGCGTTGTACTGGTTTGGAGGCATGTAACGGTTTTGCAAGCTGTAATCTGGATTGTAATTGGAGCTCATTTTCAGTATTGGTAATTATTGGGTCAGTCGAAAATGGAGAATGATTTGAGACGGGGGTAGGGGAATGGGACAGGTGGGAGGGAAAAAAATCAGGCAAACGGCAGGCTTACCGGTTAGTCTGGCCTGCAGCCCCAAACAAGCACGATTGGGATGTTTCGTGGGCAGAAGTGATATGACTTGCGCAGTATCTTGTGTGATGGAGCTTAAATGAGTTGACACTTCACTTGGAGTGGGGTGTCACATTGTAACATATTAGCTTTGCGCAGCTGGTGCTCAAATGTTATAGTTATGCGACCAACAAAACCGGAAAAAATGAGAATGGATCCAAGCATTATTCAAAACACAATATTGTGTTTTCCGAATAGCTTGGAACGAGATGGTTTTTTATTTTTTATTGGAGGACTTCCTGTCGATCTGGAAAGTCAGATCTGAGCCACCAGATATCAAATTTCGCAGGGAAATCTGGGTCCCCGAAGATCCCTGAAGTGATCCAGAGTTCCAGATTCGAGATTTCCCTGCGAAATCTGAAATTCCAGATCTGTTCAAAAGTGACGGGAAGTCCTCCATTTTATGCATTTATTTCAAGTGGCCAGATTAACTTCTGGCTGAAGTATCCCACCACCCTCACATCCCTTACAGCTTGTGTAACGGGTCCGGTTCTTGGTCGGCCCCTCCGTTGGGGGCGGAGGGCAGTGTCCGTTCGCATTGGTAACGGGTGGGCTAGGTCAACAATGAGCTCCGGTTCAGAATCTGAACTCGGTTTTTACTGAACCCTGCTTCAAGATCATCTTCCAGAGGATGATGGCTTTGAGTTCTGGGCTGCGTCTGACACCTGTCAACTCAAAACTTGGACTGGATATGAAAAATATGCAATCTTCATGGATCCACCAAAAAAAAAAAAAGAAAGAAAGGTTCCAAGCTTTACGGAAAAGACAATATTCGGTGAGTACCCTTTTTGGTTTTGGCCAAAAAATTCATATATTTTGGTTACCCACCTCTATAGGGGGTTTCCAGGGTCCTGTCGGGACCTTTCTGTATATCCAGGCTTTATCAACGGCCGACCTTAACGAGTTGGAAAATTCAACAAAACGACCTGCTTGGGCGGATTCACGGTCTTTCAGCCTCACCAGCTTGCCAGGCGACATGCAGAAATCTGTGATAAAAAACTGCCATTGACGAGTTCGGCAAGTTACTGGCCACCGTGTGAGAATATACGGGCAGTTGAACTTATGATGGTCTAACACGCACGTTATAAGTGAAAAAAACTATAGCGAGTCAAGTTCTAGATTTTATGATGAATAAAGAAATACCAGCTTCGATACCCTTGTCTAGATGAGGAACGTCAAAGATGGAAGGTAAGGAGATTTTACCCCGTCTGAATGATAAGTAGATGTATTGGTTTTCACTGTTTTCACCAAGAAATCTATTGTCTATGTAATTGTATAACACTGATAGAAAGGGAGAGCAATCTAGTCATGAAGAGATCATGTAGTGTAAAACTTGATTGGGCTCCTGATGAATTAATTTGAGGTTAAAATTCTAGTGCATTCCGGTGGGGTGATCCAAGCTGAAATAAGAGTTGATTTATCATTCCTGTTGCTCTTGTTCAGTATCATTGGCATCTTTCATCTTTTCGAGATGAAATGGAAATGAGTCTGGAATCGTACCATCATGAAACCAGCTTCGATATAGCATTGAAACCTGTCAACTCATCACAAGAAGAACACAAAAAGAATCAGCATCAATTTGTCAATCTCGATATCGCTGAATAAATCTTAAGGAGGTCGTCAAATTTCGATCATGTTAACTCTTTTCTATTCATCAACCGAACATGTGTCTCAACTCCCAGATTTTGACGTAAGTTGGCATGTCATTAAGAGCATAATTGAATCACTCTACATGTATTGGCACGTGGAAATCAGAAAGAAAAAGAGTGCAGGCAACCTAACCGCTTGAGATAGTGGAATTGGTCCGGGGTGGCCCTGGGCCTGATTTGTCAATCGATCTGCGAAGTCAATCACCTGAAAAAAAAGTCCAACAGATAAAAGCAGATCATAAAAGGGTTAGATCACCAGGACAGTTTTAGGATGCCCTTGGCGGGGAAAGATAAGGTATGGTAAACACACGCTCAGCATAGGCTTTGGATTGGGATGGCCGAGTCGGGATGCTTTATCGTAATCGGCCAACATCTGATCAATTTTTGCCAGCCTCTTCACGGTTCGCTTCTGGCCATTATCGGAAGTGGAAGTAGTAATAGTAGTTTGATTCGTAGATGACGACGGTAGATTGTTGATATTGTTCGGTTGTAGCCATGACTGTCGGATCGCATTCCAATCGTTCAACGGCATGTTTTTCCGATCAGCATGGACCTGTGGTGATGAGTTGGCGGTGCTATTTTCGTTCGTCTTTGCTGTCGTTGATGGTCGTTCGGTCATGGTTGGTGTGATTGCGACGAGGGTTCGATGGCCATCATTCGACCGCGTCTTCATGCTTCTCCCTGCCCCTGCTGGCGATGCCCAGTGAACTGGCCGGACACATTCCCGTGAAACCCTCCTTTTTTCGCTGACAGGCATGTGACAGCAGATGTTTCTTCTCTCCGAGCAACAGCACATCGTCTACGAATGAGGAGATATTTGTATCCCGACATCCACCTCGCATATTATTGATCAGAAACGCGGTACATAATCAAGCTTATCTCAGCGGACCTTGTCTTTCCATTACGCAGAGATCGTCAGATAGCGTCAGATGAATTGGTGCCTGCAGGTCACATTCATCGAGCGGAGTCATGGCCAGCGGAAAATCTATTGAAATTCTCGGAATCGATGAAGAAGAACTCCTGAAAACTTACCGACTCTCGTCTTTGAAGCCTAGCAAATGGGAAGACATAGATCCCTCGACTACCTCTCAAGATGTCCGTGGTCTCAGTACTCCCAATTCGACCAAGTTCTCGAAAGGAGAAGACGATCCACTCGGACTACTAAGAGGGCCGATATTGTGAGTGCTTCTGGTAAACTGTTCCTGCCCCTATCTACGGTTCTTACAATCCTTGTCGTGCGTTTCAGGGCGGACGTGTCCGGGGACCTTCGTTGAGTCGAATTAATATCTGGAGTCACGGTCTCGAGAAAGATGTGAAACCTAATTCTGTGAATTTTAAATTCGTCAGGTAGCACTGTTTCGACAACCTCCAAAACTTTTGATCCCAAGGCTTTCTTATCCACTGTCCATCCCAACGCAAGTTTCAGTGACTTGAAGAAGGGGGGAGCCAGATTGAGAGGTAACAGATACGGTTCTTAGACTAAACACAGGTCGCTTTCATTCATGGGAAATTTTTGTCTCTCATATTTCTTCAGAAAGTTTGGAGCAGAGGAGTGAAGCCTTGAAAATATTGGTCGAAAGCGAATTCGATCGCTTTGTGGCCGTTAAAGTTGCCAATGAAGGTTTGTGACCCCCCATCACGTATCATTTGGCCATATGTGACAGTAGTTATGACTGATTGAAAGGTTTGCTTTTACTGACCTGATTTCGCTCAATGCCCCAGGTGTATACGAGCAAATGAAAGCCGGTCCTTTGAGATCAGAATGTGACTATGGAACCGCCGACCTCAAAGAGTCACTTCGGCGTGAGTTTCCATCTAAACTCAAGTATTCATTATTCAATACTCGTGGAGCTCAATGGTTAATAACCCACGTTTTTATTTTTTATTCTAGTGGGTACGTCCAAGGCCGATCAGGTCTATACACCACTGCTTGAGAACCGCAAAAAAGCGGAACGACTGCGAAGTACGCTTGGTGTTTTCGAGCGCAGCAAGTTCTTTTTCAACCTACCTGGTACCCTCATTGAGGCCATTGAAGCCGTCAGTGTTTTTACCGATCCATGCCTTCGCATGAAACTCATGGCCACGCTCTAATTTTCCGATGGTGGCGTGACAACATGTTCAGGAAAAGTACGACGCGGTCCTCTTGGCTTACAAGCGTGGCAAGAACATGCTGGATTCCCGACCAGGTCAAGTCTTGAATTTACCAGCACCAAGTAATCCCGAGCAGCTAGCACAACAAAAGAGAATTTTCGACAAAGTCTGGTCGGATGCCGAAAAAGTTGTTAATGATTTCAAGCTTAAGCTCCTCACAAAGTTGGCTTCATCCACTACTGGCTCCAAGCCGCTTGAAGAAATTGAAAAGACGATCGAGTTGAGTGTTTGACAATGCCGCTTGTTGATGGCGTCCTGCCAAAGGCTGGCATTCTCCGTGGCATCTTTACCCTAAACGTATCCCATCTAATCTAGCGCTTGCTGCTTTCGTGGATGTAACTAGGATAATATTGGAATTAGATCCGATGTCCGATCCTGCTTGGACTTTCTGCGAGAACCAATACAAATCGACCATGGAAAAGCTAGTGGTCACCTTCAAGGAAGCCGCTAGGAAAACCCGAGGTGGGCCAGTCCTTGCCTTTGACCACCAAGAAAACACTGACCCAGCTGCATCTCTCCAGTTATCACTGCACAAGCAAACTCTAAAGAGTTGTCCGAAGAACAGTTGATTGAGGAATTGCGAGGCTGTTTGATTGCGATCGAACCAACGACAATGATAGTTTCTGATGCTGTCGTCAAGCATGCGGCAGGCTCCGAGGTCTGGTGTGCGATTCTCGAATTGATCCGAGTCTCATCGCAATTACTTTCTAAGGAGCTTGCGGTATATTGGCATGTTGTCAATGGCTATTTGAATGGAAAATACCAGCGAGTGAGACCCAAAACTTCTCAATGAATTTTCTGGTTTTAAAAATCAATATTGCTTTCACAGAGCTGCAAAATTGATGAAGTTATTCTGAATTATATAGAGTGATGGAAAGTCGCGCAAAGATACGAGGTCCCGCAGATTGTTATCTTGCAAACAAATGACCAACGAAATCATCCTTCGATATTGTAGCTTGTTGTCTGAATTTTTCGTGCTCTCCTCGGATCCCAACTCTGCATCAATCCGTTCTCCAATCACACAACTATCAGAATTCGCACCGAAGTACGCGAACTCAGTCCAGGCCGCCTTTTATCTCCGGAAGCTCTTCGACCATCTAACCGAATGGGTGCATGAATTTATGCATCTTGAGATACCCAAGGAGAGCCTCAATTGTCTCACAGAGTTTCTTGAGAGTGCGGGCTTCAAGTTTCTATCAACTATATCTACCTATTGGGTCAAAGGTCTGTTTCTTGGATAATCATACGTTCATTGCATTTTCTCCTAATTGGTTTAAATACTCAATTCTATCGATGCCCTTATAATTTCTATCCACGCAGACGCCAAGATTTTCCATCTCCTTGAAGATTGGGTGCGTCCTGAGCGGAGTGAGGACGAGAGTCAGCCGGTCGGAACAACGATGTACTTGAAGCGGATGGACAATTTTCAGCGATACATGATGCTCAATTCGTACTGCTTGTCGGGAGGCAAAGAGCAGGCAGGACTTCAGATTATGGGCAGCCCGGGTCGGACTGACCAATCAGCAAGCAAATCCAAAATGAGTGTAAGTTGATGTCTCAGTTGGCCAGCTGAGTTTAGCAGTTTCTGATATCATGACTTTATGTTCTGTTAGAGGAGCTCGATCCCTGCCACTAATTCAAGAAAGGCCCAGGCTGCTTTCCTTGATGGTCTGTATGGCTTTTTGGATGGTTTGGTGCACATTGCATTCACTTCGACGAAACCTCGACCGGCGCCACCTGAGACTCTATCCTCATCGATCGAGCTTGGTTTCACTTCTACCTCCATGGATAACGAGACGATTGCCAAGGGAGAGAAAGGGAATGAGTCTGATGAAGAGGAAATTGTCAGTGAGGGTGCCTTTTTTCCAAGATTCCCAGCATGCGGGAAAACGTTGGAATGCTGAATATTGGCTGTGTTAAAACTGAAAATTTAATTGGTCATGATTTCTAATAAAGGACATCCGTTTGCTGTTAACAATCAGCAATCTGTCGAACTTCACGGCCGTCTACATTCCTAGGCTATTCCATCAGTTTTCTGAAGCCTTTTCTTCGGACATGACGAACGACCTAGAAGTCAGTTATCTTTTCAGCACAGCTGCATAGTCACTCAAAAAAGGGACATTCCTTCCGTGTGTGTAGGGGAAGGGGCTGATTTTCTTTTTTTCAATCCTCAGACTTTGATGGATGTGGTTGGGCAATTGGACACACTTTTACTAGGAGATTACATCAAAAGAAAGGCCGAGATCCTATCTGAGATCATTCAAACAGGTGTCCTTGGTGGCAAAGTGGATTGGCTGACAGCCCCTAAGCCGACTGGTGCGTGCTGCCTGAAACAGCCCTGATCATGATGCGTGTAGCTCTCAATGTTGACTCCTATATTGCTTTGAATCAGGCGTCAATTCGTTTGTCTACGATGCCCTGTTAACCCTAGTCTTGGTACATTCTCAAGTGACAAGCCTTGTCGGACCAATACCATCTAGCCAAAGTGGTGGTGAATCACTGGTGAAAGTCGTGCTGTCCAAATTGGTTGAGGAACTTGCTCAGGAATGCTTGAACGCGTTTGGCAGTGTCGAAAAGTTTGGAATGGGTGGAATGTTACAAGTGAGCTTCGACAATGACCGGTGGAAATAAGCGATGTTCCTTAGTCGTGCCTGAATGCTAACTTACCTTTTATCTGTCTCGTTAAACCCACAAGGCGACACTAGAGATTGAATTTATACATCGAACGCTCTCGGCCTACATCACACCGGAGGCAGACTTGAGTATGCAAGGTATCTACCAGAAGATCACCAGTGCCTACCAACGTGCCCCGGCCCAAGGTGAAAGGGATGGGGCTAATAACGAGCTCCAGAAGGAGTTAGAGGCCTTGAAGCGGACACTACATCTTAGCCGACGGACTACCGCTTTGGCATTCGTTTGCTTCAAGAAACCAAAAGCCGCCTCATCCGCTTCACCACATGAGGATATCACGGAACCTGTGACCAAATAAATGAATGCCATTTCTAATGTATCTCTTTCATCCATTTTCCACCTTTACAATGAAAATTTGTTGTTCCCCTAGCTTACCACCCATCTTTGGATTCTTCTACTGGAAAAATAGATAAATGCATTTTTTTCTCTTTGCCTTTGTGTTTCTGCGTGCGTTGTGAGAATGATAGTAAAAATAAAACCATCAAAACTTCAAGGCAACACTGGCAGTCACTGAAGCTCGTTGATCAATGAGTCTTGAGAGAAAAGACAATGATATTGTTGCCGTCATGAGGTGTGCGAATTGACATGTTTGTTAGCCTTGACAAGGCCCTCAGTCCCCGATGGCCAGGAAGGCGTCCGGGTCGACTCGTGTCTTGGGGACAACTGCCGGGATGGCCAACTGGATCTTGCAAAGATTTGAGCTTGATGGCTGAGCCCAAGACTCCCACTTCCAAGTTCCACTCAGCTGAACCCAAGAAAATACCTCAAGACCACCAATTAATAACATCAAGCTATCATCATCACATTAACGCTGACTTCCAAGTTGTAATTTTTCCAGGTTAAAGTATGGTTCCCAAAACATTTCCCGGTTAAAATATAGTTACAGAAATGTTTCACAGTTAAGATGTGGCTCCAGAAATGTTTCACTGCAGGAAAAACTCTAGAAACTGCTTGCAGTTGAGATGCAAGAGCTCAAGGCAAGCTGCGCCTCATGCAAGAATCAAGCACTGGTTGATTACATGCAAATTGCATAATTTATGCGTCTAGGCTCCAAAAAACTGAGTACAGGCTCCAAAATACTGAGTTGAAACTTGATACCTGTGCAAATTCCCCTTTCATGTGCACATACCCCTTTCATGTGCACATACCCCTTTCATGTGCACATACCCCTTTCATGTGCACATACCCCTTTCATGTGCACATACCCCTTTCATGTGCACATACCCCTTTCATGTGCACATACCCCTTTCATGTGCACATATCCCTTTTTATGCATTCACCCCTTTCATAAGGTGTCCATACCCCTTTATGTGCACATACCCCTTTCATGAGCGTGTATCCCTTTCATGTGCATGTATCACTTTCACAATGTGTACATACCCCTTTCATCATGCATTCATGAAGCTTTCATTTTTACATGTCCCCTTTGAGTTTTTTACATCCCTTTCAATACCCCTTTCATCATTCAGGTTTACATACCCCTTTGATGTTTACATATCCCTTTTATGTGTTAATACACCTTCTCCCATTCCCCTTTCATGCTTACATAGTAATTTATTATGTACATACCCCTTTCATGTGTACACACCCTTTTTATGTTATTTTGGCTGGATTCAATGGCACATGGAGTGTTTAATAAAATAAAATAAAATAAAAGGGTGCTCAGGGGGATGCTCATTTTTAAGGTTGAACATTTGACTCAGCCTACTGCATGTTCACTACAGAATGTTCAGCATTAGGATGCTGAACAAGGTATACACTCAAGGTGCACCAACACAGAATTTGGGTGCTTGACTACAGCTTGAACTGAGGCTTGATTCAAGCTTGCTGCATCTCAACTACAAGCAGTTTCTAGAGTTTTTCTTGCAGTGTTTCACAATTAAGATGTGGTTTTGTGTGGTTCCGGGAACATTTGAGCCTCTGTGCACCATTCTGGAACATTTTTGCTTCCCAAAGCATTTTTTTCAGCTTGCATGCCTAATTGGCGGCTTTTTATGTAGCTTTCTCTCAGGGGATGCTACAAGCCCTAAAACACCACACTTGTTCAGCAGCTGTGAACATAACTGGATGAAAAAAAATAATCAAAGCGGCATTCTTGCTGTGCCAATGTGGGGACTTGGGAGGTATGGTGTAAGTCCATCCTGACGGAGGCTTGCTTTGCAAGTTCAGCCTACCCCTCCAGGGCCCAAAGTCTTGAGGGACTTTGACAAGTTTGCCATTTATCACTTATCACGGGTGAGGCCAAACAGGGCCAAAGGAGTTAATTGAAATACAAAGCCCTGATGTTTTAATCTTGCTGATAGATTAGGGGGGGTTCTCAATTGAAATCTACAGACCTTTAGGCCATATTTCAAGGTGTTCATTGTTGAAATTTCATCTCTTTTCTCTTACTACTTATATTTCTTCCTCTTTTCTATTGTGATCATTATAGCCTGATCTTTTGTCTAGTTTATGCATTTCTGATCAAATTTCATGTAGTCTTCAAACCCTGACATCCCTGCTAGGGATGAAACCGGGTCGGGTTTGGGTCAGAAAACAGTGCCCAAACCCGACCCGCAATTTAGTGCGGGTCGGGTCGGGTCGGGTCAGATTTGAAAATATGCTGCCCGAACCCGACCCAATGTCTTACTGTTTTGGGTTGGGTCGGTTTCTGACCCAACGGGTCTTGGGTCGACCCGACCTATTAGGCGCCAAAAACCCCCAAATTTACTATTGGAGGCGTTGTAGTTGGGTCACAGGCCGACCCAATTAGAAAATAGGCTGCCCAAACCCAACCCAAAAATCTAGCGGGTCTGTGGCGGGTTGGGTTGAAAACCAGTTTTTGAGACAAAAGCCAACCCAAACCCGGCCTCAGACCCAACACGGGCCGGGTACCTGCCGGGTTGACCCGACCCACTTTCATCCCTGATCCCTGCCTTATCAACTCTCTAGCAACTCATGTCTTCTTGAAGCTTTATTCATCATGGCATAGTTGTTTATTCACCCACAGTTTACATTTACATAGTATACCGTGCTAGTTACATGTGATCAAATCAAAACCATTGGTTCTCTCTTTAATTTTTGGTGCCCACTTGAGCCAGGACCCCGGAAACCCCCTATAAATGGGGGCAATGAAAATGTATGAATTTTTTGGCAAAAACCCAAAATGGTAGGCACAAAAATGGTATGAATGGGCTTTTTTGGCCTCAATGGTAAGCACTTCAAGTGTATGAAATTTTTCCTGGGTAAGGGAGGGTAGTAACTAAGATGTATGAAATTCCTGAGAGTGCACCAGAAAATCCCCCTGGCCCCCTTCTCAGCAGCACACCTTGTCTTAGGGCCTATGCCATAGTGCATCAAAATTTAATTTTCCCAATTTTATCTCCCTCAATATTTCTTAAAACTCAAGCTGAAAATCACCAGAAGGAAATCTTGTGCCCCAAAGACTAAGGGTGCATACCATAGCGGAAAAAAAAATGATTCTTGCACAGATTTCAACTTTTTTTTTTCAAGAATCCATTTCACATCAGAATCATGTACCATAGCACACCAATTCTGGCTAGATTCCAGAATTGATTCTCATCAAAAAAAAGTGTTTCCAGAAACAGGTGTCCCCCTGTTTCTCCAGCTTTGAGAAACCATTTCTCCTTGCTGGGGAGGGTGTGAACTCCACTCATCCCGGCAATTGCAACCCTCCAATTGCTGACCACTCACCCCGGCCATCAATCAGAGGGTATATATTCCACTTGATGACCGGGATGACTGGCCATACCCGCCACTTGATGACATCTCATCCCGGCCATTGAGTGGAGTACACACCCTCCAATCAATGACTGGGATGACTGGTCAGACCCTCCACTCAATGAACACTCATCCCAGCCATTGGGTGGAGCACCCTCCAATTGATGACAACTCACCCCGGCCATCAATTGGAGGGTATACATACACTCCAATCAATGACCGGGATGACTGGTCAAGTCCTCCACTTGATGACCGCTCATCCTGGCCATTGGGTGGGTTACACCCTCCAATTGATGACCACTCATCCCGGTCATCAATTGGAGGGTGTGCGCTTCACTCGATGACCAGGATGACTGGTCATACCCCCTCTCATCTGGCCATTGGGTAGAGTAATTCCTTGAATTGATTACCACTCATCCCAGTCATTGATTGGAGGGTATACATTCCACTTGATGACTGGTCATTGAGTGGAGGGTATAGTCCACTCAATGACCGGGATGACAGATCATTGAGTGGAGTACACCCTCCAATTGATGACCAATCAACACTGGTCATCAATTGGAGGGTATATTCCAATGGATGACCGGTGTTGACCTGTCATCAAGCAGAGTATGTACACCCTCCAATCAATGACCGGTCAATACTGGTCATCAAGTGGAGTAGACCCTCCAATCAATGACCGGTGTTGAACGGTCATTGAGTGGAGGGTGTACTCCACTCGATGATCTGTCATCCCGGTCATTGAGCGGAGTATGTATACCCTCCACTTGAGGACTGGTCAACACCAGCCATTGAGTGGAATATGTATACCCTCCAATTGATGAACGGTGTTGACTGGTCATTGATTGGAGGGTATGCTATGCTCCATTCGATGAGCAGTGTTAGGTCATCGAGTGGAGTAGTTTGCTGGGATGTGACATTGATGGGAGGGACTTGTGAAGCCCCTTTGAGAGCTCCCAAGCGGAGATTACATAAGCCATCCAGCAGCCTCTTAAGCTCAGTTCCCCCGCGCCCTCCTAGCTCAGCAGAGAGAAGCTGATACTTCTCTCCTGGGCTAGGTGAGCGTCTTCCCTTCATCTTCTCATCATCTTAAGTTGTATGTAGAGAGAGAAGCTGATACTTCTCTCCTGGGCTAGTCCAATTGCAATACAAGAGTGGTTCATAGAACCTTTTAGGCCTTTGTGCCTCGTACCAGCTCAGTCAGTGGAGAGTCCTACAAGGACTCTTACAGGACTGCTGGGGTAATTTGTTGTATGTACATAAATAGGTTCCTGTGGTACACCAATTTAGGCAAACCTGTTTCTCAGAAGTCAAAAAAAAATATATGGGAAAGTGCTTTTTTGATTTGCATGGGAATCCATTCCAAAAAAAAAACAAAATGTATGGTACGCACCCTAAAGTGAAGAATTTCAACAATATTTGAACCCTCCTACTGTTTTCTTTTTTTGTGTAGAGGAAAAGACAAGTGGAAATTTTGCAAAATTGAAGCACAGGCCCTTACTTTGGGTACCCCCAAGATTTTACTTTTTTGCACCCCCCCCCCCCCCCCCCCCCAGAATTTTACATTACCCCCATTTATAGGGGGTCTCTAGGGTCCTCTTGAGCAGCATCCAGTGATCAACTCACTCTCACTGCCCTTTTCTCAAAGCATCAACTTGTTTCAACTTCTCCTCATTGTCAGCGTTTGGAGTCATAGTTTCAACATTTATGAACATTTTGTTTCAATTGATTAATTGGACTGATTAATCAGGGTCATTTGCTGCTGTGCATTTTACCAAAATAATAAAATTTTGTTCATAAAGGCCTTAAATTTCACCAGGAAAAAACAATGTTCCCTTGGCAGCAAGTGACATTTGAACAGCTCTGGCCATCTATCCACAGCTGGTACATCATAGCACAAATGCAATAACTGAGTATAAATTTGTTTGCCTTGAACAGCCAGCAGCAGCTAGTGTAGCTCATTCTGTCATGTGCACGCAAAGCTTGTGATGTGCATCTGCTCAAGCAACAGGCACCTGAGTTGTTCAACACCCCTCTCTCTACATTGGCACTGGGACAAGGGCATTGATAAATGCATGCCTGTCCCCCTGGTGCACGCCCATCCCCACACCCTTTGAAAAGGGTGTGTGGGGCCGCCCACCCTTTGAAAAGTGCGTGTAGGGCCACACTCCCTGTATTTGCGGAGGGCGTGCACAACCCTGCATGTGGGTGCAAGGGCATGAATGCCCCTGTATGGGCGTGAAAGGGCGTGCACGCCCCTACATGGGCATGCAAGGGCGTGCACGCCCCTACATGGGCGTGCAGGGGGCTCGCCAAGAGAGATACCTCTTGGCGAGCAGGCATACACATCCCTGCTCGCCGAGAGCCCCTTGGCAGGCAGGTGTACGTATACCTGCTCTCCAAGAGCCCCTTGGCAGGCAGGTGTACGTATACCTGCTCGCCAAGAGCCCCTCGGCAGGCAGGTGTACGTATACCTGCTTGCTGAGAGCCCCTCGGCAGGCAGGTGTACGTATACCTGCTCGCCAAGGGGCTTACCTCTCAGCAAGCAGGTATACATACCCCTGCCCGCTGAGCCTGCTCACCGAGAGCCCCTTGGTGGGCAGGTGCATGTGTGCCTGCTTGCCGGTATGCCTCTTGGCGAGCAGGCATACATACACCTGCCCGCCAAGAGCCTCTCGGCAAGCAGGAACATATGCACCTGCCCGCCAAGAGCCTCTCGGCGAGCAGGAACACATGCACCTTCCCGCTGAGCAAGTATACCTGCTTGCCGAGGGGCTTACCTCTTGGCTAAAGCTGTGACCCGGGGTTTGGGACGGGGGGTGAGACTCATCTCGACGCCCGTATCCGAGTTTACCCGGGTAGACACCAAAACACCTGGGTGTTCTTCTTTTTTCGTCTGTGTCACCAGCGCCCACCAGCGCCAGATACTGATCCTTGAAAAACCCTCAGAACATCTCCCTGAAGCTGCAGCATCATGAAGAGGAAGCAAAACCCAGCTCAACCTAACCCCAAGCCAGAAACACCAGATCCTACTCCAAAAACTGTGATTGAAGTCGACGGAGATAGCGACTCAGACCAAGGCAACATTTCTACGATGCAGAATTTGCACCGTAGTGGTAGTAAAATCCTTGCTTACTGGAGCGTTTGACAGCAAACCTTACCAATCTTGTCTAGAATGGCTCGATGCTATCTAGCCATGGCCAGCTACAAGTGCTGCATTGGAACATGTTTTCTCAAACGGACATTGGGTCTGCTTGTGGTCCCGCTCTTCACTCAGTCCGGGTATCATCAAACAGCTTCTCTGTGTCAAAGGCTGGAACAAATTCTTTGACAGCCCTGTTCTTTGACTTTCTTTTTTCTTTTCTTCCCTCTTAATTGTTGTCTCTTGGCTTCCGCCAAAAAACCTTCAAAACAAAGTTAAATGAAACTTAAAGCCCTAGGCTCATAAAACAAGCACCCAAGCTCAAAAAACAAGGGCAATCTGCTCTTCCCCCCCAATTATTTGTTTCAAAAACACCCGGGTGTTTGGGTGTTTCCAGGGACCCATCCCATAGACCAACACCAGGGTGGTACCACCTGTGAAAACACCCAAGGCACGGGGTTCGGGTCACAGCTTTACTTTTTGGCAAGCAGGTATACATACACCTGCCCGCCAAGCCTGCTCCACAAGAGCCCCTTGGCGGGCAGGTTCAAGTATAACTGCTCGCCAAGGGGCCCTTGGCGAGCAGGGATGTGTATGCCTGATTGCCGAGGGGCTCTTGGCGTGCAGGGATGTGTATGTCTGCACGCCAAACGCCGAGGGGCTCTTGGCAAGCAGGGATGTGTATGCCTGCTCGCCGAGGGGCTCTCAGCAAGCAGTGATGTGTATACCTGCTCGCCAAGGGGCTCTCAGCAAGCAGTGATGTGTATGCCTGCTGTCCAAGGGGCTCTCAGCAAGCAGTGGTGTGTATGCCTGCTCGCCGAGGGGCTCTTGGCAAGCAGGGATGTGTATGCCTGCTTGCCAAGAGGTATCCCTCTTGGCAAGCAGGCAAGGTGCATGCCCATACAGGGGCATGCACACCCTTGGCAAATACAGGGCATGCGGCCCCACACCCTTTTCAAAGGGTGTGGGTGTGGGCGTGCCCCCGGGGGACGGGCATGCGTTGATCAATGCCCGTTTTGCAGATCAAGGGAAGTATTTACATATGTGTGTAACAGCACAAACTTCCCCGCCTTTGCTGTATGTACATCTACATAGCAAGAGGCAGGCCTGGGCAGGCTTGTTGAACTTGGACCCAACAGTCATAGGCTCATAGCTCAGTGGCTCACTGTTAGTGCAGAACTGTGCCAGAATGAACAATGAGGGTGGCACTGCGGATCCTTGAGCTGGGCCAGTGAGCACTGAGCCATGAGGATATGTATGTACATAAACCACTAAAACACACTGAGCACCAAGGACACAGGTGGCACAGGATCAGAGCCACTTTGGAGCTGCAACCAAAGCTGTCAAATGTCACTTGTCTCCAAGGGACTATTGTTTTTCCTGGTGTTTAGCTCCAAACTTTAGTAAAATTCAATTGTGAACCCCCCTATTGAACTGTTGAGAAAAAAACAACAGAATCTTTGGATAACATATCTGCCCTCCACCAACATATGTAGAAGGCAGTTGGATGTGCCAATCGAGAATGTGTGGCATATGCACACTTATATTCAACATTATCTACCATACCATACTCCATGACCTCCTTCCTGCAAGACCTGCAAAAACAAAAGACAACATAATGGAAACAGGGAGAAGTGCAGTGTTTATGTGTCAACAGAAGAAAAATGGAAGCAGGAAAAGAGAGAGAGAGAGGATTCAAGAACTACAGCCACAACAAAGAATTAAGAAGTAAACTAGCAAACAACGCTGCAACCTATATTATACTGATAGATACCCAAGGGCATGAGCTTTGTAAGCGGTGAACCAGTCCAGAAAGAACGAGGTGAAAGAGGGTTCTTTGTCCTTTTTCTTCTTGAAAGCGTCAGTGACCTGGGCCAAGAAGGGCTGATTGACGGTGGTATACATGGTGTCGATGGCCGCGTTGAGAGAGACGTCTTGGAGGAGCCGGGCATCGGCCTGGGGTTTAGGATCGGAGTGGGGGGCAGCAGCAGCTGCAGCCGGCCGTAAGATCTGGCGAAAGAGGGCCAGCTTCTCGGCGCGCTCGTCCACATCGTCGGGCACGGCCATCGATCGCGCTTTCGTCTGTGGTCGCTGATCGGCATCCACATGGGCTGCGCGGGATGAGGACCTAGAGAGAAGAGTGGTTGATGGTTTCAGAGGTTTTTGAGTATCCTCGTTATGTTCCCCGCCCGTCGTAGCGCCCGAAACTCGATTTGAACGTTGGTGAATACGCTCGACTTTGAGCTGAATCAGGTCGTGCAAGAAGCGTTGAGAGACAACGAGGAGGTGGTAGCATTCGCGTTCGATCCTCGATTTCCGCTCCATCTTCTTCGCTTCCTCATCCATATCAATCCCGTTCTCATATTCTTCTTGCCCTCCATTCCTTTCGGTGCTCGGATGGCTGCTATACCTTGCATTCTTGCCTTTCAGCTTCTGATTAGCAGTTGCTCGTTTCCCTCTTGCCGCCGCGGCCGTCGTCGTTTTTCGTCTATCTTTTTGTGTGGTCGTCGTATCGCTGAATGTCGGTCTAGCAATCGATTTCTCTTCGATCAATTTCTTCGTTAGATAATGTAACCACTAAGCAAAACGAAGCAAAAATCAACACAGGAAGACCCATTTGAGTCCAAAGAGTTTACATTACTTACAATGATATTACTTATGGGATTAAACGCCGACCAAGGTTTATTTTCTCTGGTAAGATTGATCAAGTCATAACAATCGAATTGATAGTCGCCACCCGAAGCGCCAAAGATGTCGTGATCAGGATCAGTCCAAAGTATCTCATGATCTTTGACGGGCAAGGCTTTTGGGCCACCCTTCTTGACCTTAGAGTAAGTATTACCAGCCTTATTATTGACTATCTTGGCTCTTGACAAACCGTAATCAATGATCGATACCCCAACACCGCTAGTCTCTGGCTCTAAGGGGTCTGTGATAGCTGTTGAAGGTTTGTTCAATCCGATCCCACCCATGGAGTTGGTTAATTCGCTGACATCCACCTCGGCAATCTTCACTCGACTCTTGCAGTTAGTATTTGTCGGGCGTGGAAGCTGTGAAGGAGGCGGTTCTACTGAATGGATCAAAAGATTTCCCCAATGTAAATCTCGGTGCTTCAAGAGAGAAATGACATAAACCAAGTTTAGTCCAGCTGTCGAGGAAAGAAGACCTGATCGGGATTGCGCCGGACTTACTTCGAATTCATACTCATCTTCAACCTGACTTAGAGCACGGGTAACTTGTTCAAGGACACTAGCAGCTTGTTGCCATCCATTTAAAGTTGACGCCTCCAGATCTTTACCTGCATGTGCAAATAATAAGCAACAATACAGCTGAGTGGCTGCAAATTTACCTGCATGTCAAAGTAGTCCGCAAACCAGACACACACACGAAAACCGATATTAGAATTCACAGTTCACCAATCTTCAGTAAAACAGCTGTTAGTTCACCTGGCCTCGGATTTTCAGCTAGTTTTGGAAACTTTTTCCGGTACTTATCCCATTCTTTCAATAAGGTTCGGGGGTATTCACCTGAAACCACAAAGCAACTTTTTTTTCGGGCATACAAGTATGTTCAAGCAGAAAGGGAAGACGGGTTTAGTGAGAGTGATTCTCTGCAAGTTTACCTAAGAAGAGAGTAAATGATCACCCTTTAAAATCGATAAATCCTTCGGCTGACTTAGAGCCCAGCAATTGAGCCAGTTTGATTTCCTTTTCGGCATCCAGACAATCAGTTTCCAGTGGGAATTCATTTTCCAGAGATTGATTACCGATCTCATCCGGCGAAGACTCGTTTCGATTCTCATTGATCACGCTAGTAGTAGTGGTGGTGGTGGTCACTTGGGCTTTGAGGTATGACTTCTTCAGCCGTTTGATCGGGATGATCTTCATGACAATCTTAGATTCCAGCGATTTCTTGTCGTTCCCACCGCTCTCGTGTGAAACCCCAAGCTGGTTAGGAGACCAACAAAACACTTCGGAGTAGGTCGCTTCGCCAATCTTCTCCCACTTTCCTTTGGTCTTGGTCCGGAGATTAGATAGTCGATTTGAGACCGCCTTCTTCTCGATGCTCTCGACGGTCGTAGTAAAGTTAAGGACATGCGTTTGATTACAGATCTGCAGAAGACTTGAGATTCCATCATTGATCGCGCGGTTTACGTAGGGACTTCTGTTGGTTATTTGATGATGAGAGATCAGCGGAGAGTGGCATGAAATTTTGCGTGATGAGATTGGGACTACTAGTTGGCGTGGGGTCTGAGGACTGGGATGTCTCAGAGGGGATGAGCCAGGGGGCAGTTTTTGAGACTGCAGTAAATCCAGGAAGCGACTTCTTCTGGCCGAGCCGGTGACCATGGACATTCGCCCACGAACTTCGCGTGGAGCGGCAGCAGCGGTGGGTTGAACGGCCGGCGCGTCATTTTGAGGAGGTGGATGAGGATCGATTGTAGGTGCCTGCTGTGTCGGCGAGGGCTGAAGAACATGCTTTTGCGCGGCTATTAATTTCCTTGGTATCCGAGGAATCAGTACGACTGGAGAGTGTGGCAAAGTTCTGACAAAGACCACCCTGTGACGCGGTTTTGGCTTGACTGGTTGACTAGGTCGAGGTTCTAGTTGGACTGTGCTTGGATGATTGGGGGGCTTGGATAGCCGAGTGAGTTTTCGGTTCAGGGGCGAGTCATTATGGATATTTGATACTTTTCTCGGAGGTAGCTTAGCCAATGGGGATTGGTGGGTGGATTGGTTTGATTCAGTGTCGGAGTCGATTGAGATGATGACTGGCCTTTGGGGTAACTGGGCCTTCGATGGGGACGGGTGGTCTGATTCAGTGTCTGAGTCGATCGAGATGTGGCTTGGGGCTGTTCGCTGGATGGGTGTTTGGGTTACAATGGGAGGGCGTGTCTGCGCTGCCGGCTCGTCGTCCTGGTTGGATGAGTCTGAGTCGACATCGATGACCAGCTGTTTGTTGGTCCGCCGATAGACGTTCCTGTTCCGATTCAGTCGAACGAATGCCAGCGTGGATGGCTCTGCTCGGGGGGACGAGGGTGGTTGCTGGTGATGGGTTGGGCGAAAAGTGGGCCACAGTGGTCAACAAGAACATGCATAGGCTCGAAGAATGACGTCATCACTCAGCAAAAACTCCCTGTGCTAAACCTGGACCCGTCAAACCTTGCTTGCTGGTGCTTGATCTCAATCAGTTTTAACTTTTCGCCAGCCAAGTAAGGTTTAGCCTTTCCCTCCAGATCAAGCATTAAGGATGGTTCACCTAGGGCCAAAATCAGCAAGACCAAAACATAAAGTTTATCCCACGGTCCCAGCGAATTTGGCTGGGAAGGCTTGCTGATTTATAATTATGTACATCAGTAGGGTTAAAAAATGGGTCAGCCTAAATGCACTCCAAACTTTTACTTTGTGCACTCCACATTTTTGGCTTTGGGGGGCCAGCACTCCAAAAAAGTTGGAGTGCCTTGATTTTGTACTCCCAAAACATGGAGTCCCCAGATGGGCACTCCATGTTTATTGGAGTACACAACTGGGTACTCCAAAATTGACCAAAATAGGGGAGTGCAGCTAGATGCACTCAAAAAAAAAATGGAGTGCAAGCCCCAGCACTCCACCTTTTCAGTGAAGGATTTTGGCTTTGCACTCCAGCTGGCAAATACCAAATGGAGTGCATTGGGATGCACTCCAACTCTCCTTTTTTTTTGGAGTCCCCACAGGAATCACACCTCTCAATGATTGGTTGGACCAGTCATCGAGGGGACTCACACCTCTTGATGACCGGCACGGACCGGTCATCAGTCACACCTCCCAATGACCGGCACAGACTGGTCATTGAGGGTAATAACACCTCTTCTCAATGACCGGCCATCAAGGGAACTCACACCTCATCTTGTTGAACAGTGTGTACCGGTCATTGAGGGGAGGTGCTACTCCTCTCGATGACCGGCACAGACCGGTCATCAAGGGGAGATGTTACTCCCCTTGATGACCGGCACAGACTGGTCATCAAGATGAGATGTTACTCCCCTCAATGACCAGCGCAGACCGGTCATCAAGAGGAGATGTTACTCCCCTCGATGACCGGCACAGACCGGTCATCAAGAGATGTTACTCCCCCTTGGTGGCTGGTTCACACTGGTCATCCAGAGAAGTTTTTATTCCCCTCAATGACCGGTCTAACCGGTCATCAAGAGGAGATGTTACTCCCCTCAATGACCAGTGATGTCATCAAGGGGAGGTGCTACTCCTCTTGATGACCGGCACAGACCGGTCATCAAGAGGAGATGTTACTCCCCTTGATGACTGGCGCAGACCGGTCATCAAGAGGAGATGTTACTCCCCTTGATGACCAGCACAGACCGGTCATCAAGAGGAGATGTTACTCCCCCTCAATGGCCGGTTCACACTGGTCATCCAGAGAAGTTTTTATTCCCCTTGATGACCGGTCTGACCGGTCATTGAGAGGAGATGTTACTCCACTTGATGACCAGTGATGACCCGTCATTGAGGGGAGGTGTTATTACCCTTGATGACCGGTCTGTGCTGGTCATTGAGAGGTGTGACTGATGACCGGTCCGTGACGGTCATTGAGAGGTGTGAGTCCCCTTGGCAACCGGCACAGACCGGTCATCAAGAGGAGATGTTACTCCCCTTGATGACTGGCACAGACCAGTCATTGAGAGGAGATGTTACTCCCCTCAATGACCGGCACAGACCGGTCATTGAGAGGTGTGATTCCCCTCAATGACCGGTGGTCCGGCACAGACCAGTCATTGAGAGGAGATGTTAATCCGCTCAATGCCGGTCTGCACCGGTCATGGAGATCAGGAGGTGGCGGCTGGCATTGAGTGGGGTGTGTTTGTACATAGCCCAGTTGAAGTTGTAGGCACTCCAGCTCTGGCTGGAGTGCACAGTACTGCACTCCCCCTTTGAGGAGGAGAAATATCAGGAATGTAGTGCTGGGGGAATGTACTCCAATCTGATGGAGTGAGACTCATAAGCACTCACTACATTTCCTGGCCACTGGAGTTCTTTGTTGTGCACTCCAAAGAGTCTTGAGTCCCCGGTTCTGCAATCCAATTGACTTGGAGTGCTCTAGGCGGTGGTTTATTTTTACAATTGGTGTTTTACAATGCCCCTCCATTTCAAAGGAGGGACATTGTAAAATTGTGTATAATGTGTAATTGAATTATTTTTACAATTTCTTGGGTCCATGTCTGTCGCGCCTAAGCTGTACATTTTTCGGAGGATGTGTGGTATGGGGATTTATTTCCTCATACCCATGCAGCCTCCTAGGGTAGCCCAAACGTTCCACCACAGTGGTTGGCTCCAAGCTACCCAATGTGTGGGTCAAGTGCATGAGGAAACCTCTCAAGCTGGTGAAAGGCTCATAGCACTTTCCTCCTGCGCGGCGGCGGCTCTTGGCGCCGAGTGGTCTCTCCTCTGCGAGACAGCTTTGAGCGCATAGCAGGTTTCTTAGGAGGGCCTAATGTGAGCTTCAACTCCTCTTCTATTTCTCTGCTACCTGCTTTTTTCATTTACACCTTATCTTATTTGTGATTTGTTTCACTCTTCTCTCCTTCTTCCCTTGCCTTCCCCCCCCCCCCTCTCTTTTTTTTTTTTTTTTTTTTTTAAGGGAGGGAGGGTGGTTGAGAAAATTTCTGAGGCAAGAAGTACGCTTTTTTCAAATAAAATAGTGAAGGAAGGACGCTGGACGAGTGGACAAACCTTTGGGCAAGCTGCTGGCTTAAATAGCCATGAGACTGCCTGTGACCACTTCCTTGAACAGAACTTCCTTCACAAGGGCTGTTGCTGGCAATTTTGAAATGAGCCGTGCTTGTCTGTCGTAACTCTGGCTGTTCTGTGAGTGCGCGTATCTTGCTCTTGTGGAAAGGATCTGGCCTCGAGGTGCCTTTGGTCATACTTCTCAGCCAACGGTTTCAGACGGCGCTGTTCATGGACCTCGGCCACCTCTGCTGCGTGCCGGTAACCCCCAATTAAACCACTCATTGTAAACTAACACTATGTAAATCACCAATTGTAATTTGCAACCCAGTGACCTGTAACCTGTACATTTACAACCTGCCAGGTTACAATGTAATTTACAATGCATGTAAATATGTACAGTGGGTCATCTAATGTTTTTGGCACCACGTTTTTGAATGCAGAAGCTCAGGCCACAGCCTTCAAGTCATGAGATTGGCTACAGGGGTGGAAAATAAATTCCTAAGAATGATTATGAAATAAAAAAAATAAAAAATAAAAAAATGAAAAATGTGGAAATTTTTGAATTTCTTGCAAATTTCTCAGAATGCTCATTACTGTCCAAACCAAGGGGGGAAAATTAGAGCGCACAGTATGGCATGCAACAAGAATGATAAAAAATGAAAATTTTTGAAACCATTGCCAATGATTTTTATCCAAGTTTCTTAAATCCACACAAACGTGGAAACTTAGATCTAAGTTTTGGTGTATTTCTAATTTAAAAATAACCCAACAGAAGAGCACACAATTTAGACAATACACACAGCAGTTGAAAATATCCCCAAAGACCCAAAGGCCCTATGGATGACCCTCCAGCTGTGCCAGAGCAACAAGCAAAAAAGGGCCGGTTGTGAAAAACTCTATGAAAGAGCTGTCAAGGAGGGGCCTAATCAAGCAACTAGGGGCAAGCAGGTGACATACATATGTATCCTACTTGCCTGGAGGAAACATCTCAACAAGCCTGCATAACATGTATCCAGGCTCGCCAAGAGCTTTCCGCCCAGCGCGTAGGATACATAATCCAGGCTTGCTAAGAGGTGTTCTCCCGCAGGGTAGGATACATTTGTATCCTTCTCAACAAGAGGTTTCGAGGATACATATGTATCCTGCTTGCTGAGAGGATACAAGGGGATTCCTCGCGGCGCAAGCTATAGCCATATCACCCCTGCTCCAGGCTTGACAAGGGCAGGAGGGAAGGCCCACACTCCCTCTCCCATCTCGCCGGTCAAAGAGGAGCTCCTGGCGAGCCTAGATTGTATCCCAGCTCGCCGAGAGGTTTCCCTGGTGATTCAGGACACATAATCTAGGCTTTCTGAGGGAAACCTCCCGGCAATTGAGGATACATATGTATCCTTCTTGCCAAGAGGTTTCCTCTTGGCAAAGAGGATAACACCTGTATCCTGCTCGCCGAGAGGAAACAATGGAGGCGCACAGTAGCTGTATCCCCACTCCTCCCCACTTGAAAAGGGAAGGATGCAATGCCCTCACTCCCTCTCTCATCCTGCTGGACAGAGAGGAGGGCTCTACTCTCACCGGTTGAAGAGGAGCAAGGGCCCTCTTCTTTGACCAGTGAGAGGGGGAAGAAGGTGTGTGGCCCCACACACCCTTTTCAGCCAAGCTGCACACCCAAAAAAAGGGTGTGCAACCTTGCACACCCACTTGGCAAGGGTTGCCAAATAATGGCGTGTAAATAAACGCCAAAACACACCCAAAAGTGGGTGTGTTTGACCGCACACCTTGTTTTAAGGGAGTGTTTGGCCGCACACCCTTTTTTCAAGGGTGTGGGTGTGCGTTTATCAACACCCTTGACTGCACCTAACCTCAAAAGTCCTTTGACTTTCTGCCGGTGGCCAAAGCTTGACTTCAAGCCACTCAAGCCCCCACCCTTTGGCCAGACTTGACATAACAGACGCTAACCCTGGCTGCGGCAAAGTCAGCGCTACTTTGTGCACGTGTGTAGTCCCAGCTTCTTCTACTTATTGCAACTAGCTGCGGCAAGGTCAGTATAACTCAGTCCCAAGATTCTTTGAAGTATTGAAAGTGGCAGTTGCAAGGTCTTTTATACATTCAAACTTTAGTCTTTTAATTTATGATTGGGCTTTTTGTAAACACATTTAACAGACTACTTGTTATGCTTGTGCTCCCTTTCAGACTACTGGTTATGCTCTGGCTCCTTTTCAGACTGCTTTTTATGCTTGTGCTCCTTTTCCTTTTATACTCAAACTTTTATGTGTTTTTATGTTATTTTATTTGTCTAGCAGCTGGCTGAAAATAAAAGGGAGAATGATATTAGTTAACACTCTTTATAAAAAAACTGCTATGCTGAAAAATGATTCAAATTTCTGGCAAAGTTCAAGCATCCAGTGGACAGGATGGAGATAGGAATGGGTGGCAAGCCAAAAATTTTGCTAAAATTTCACAAAAATGGTTTCAAATCTTTTTGTTGGTTTCCAAGCAGTTTTTAAGATTTTTTGATGGTGATTCTTGCTAGGGAAACTAATTTGAACCACTAAAGCTGCTGCGGCAAAGCCGCCTTTGCCTCTAGTGAACTATAAAACCAGAGCAGAGTAGTAACCCTACTTCTGAATCCCACTAATGGTTCCTTGTTGTGAGTGGAGGCTGTTGCACTTTCTTGGCCTTGCATCGCTAGCATCCAAATTTTCCAGGTTAAGAATAGTCCAGATCATTCATTAAAGACTTGAAGTCTGACTGTCTAGGCCTGATCTTCTCTCTTTCTCTCTCTCTCAGTTTGTATTTCTTTATCCCAGGAAATCCAAAATATTCCCCCCATTTTTTCTTGTGTTGTGCTGTCACATAAGAGACACAGGCTCACATGCTTACTCTTGATGATTGGTCTTTACCAGCCATCAAGAGGGATGTGTCCTCCAAATTTGATCTAGCTGCTAAAAAGTGCGCCTAAAACCGGAGTGTCAAAATCTGGCTTTACAAGTTCCAGATCTGACTTTGCAAGGCCTTGTAAATTGAAGGGAATTACTCCATTAAATAGACAGAAACAGAGAGGATCCAAGAGAGCCAAGGAAGTAGGAAAAATAGTGAAATAAAATGAAATCACATTAAGCAAGTTTATAAAACACAATAGATTATTTTGTTCATTGAACAAGTGTTTTTTTTTCAAATTTCCTGGACCCAGGAGGGTTAGATCATGGGTGTCATCTTGGCAATCACAAATTAAAGTAGAATTTTGAAATCAGATCTCAAGGGAGAAATTCATATCAAAATTAATAAATACTTTCTGAGGCAGGCTCTCTCAGAAAAAATGCAAAGGGATTACTGTGGAAAATATGATTCCCCTTTTCTCCTTGAGAAATTCTATTATTCATGAGGGAAATAATTAGTCAAAAATTCTTCTGCTTCATGTGAAAGCCAACTTCCATAGAGACTCAGAGTGATTTGGCACATACAGATTATAAATTTCTAAGATTAGATACGTCTTTTCAAGATCAAAGTTAACAGGTTCTTTCATATTTGGCATTTTGGTCCTTGAAAAGAAAAATCAGTGAGAGGTATTGCAAAATCCAACTCTCTCAAAACAAACTCACGGAATTATCTTGTTTTCAAGAAAAAAATTTAAGCTGCTTGATACAAGATTCAGGACCCATTTTTCTTTTTCAAGAATTGGAGCTGGTGAAATGTCTCTAAATTGGGCTCTAAGTGATCAAAGACAGTATTTTTCTAAAATCAGAATAAGCTACACAGGTATTCTAAATGTTTTAAATTGGACGCCAACATACTTCAAATGTTTCTCCAATTTTGTTGCTTCTCTTTGACTGATTCCAAAAAGATCACATGTAGCTTGAACATATTTTTCCAATGACCTAAAAAATATTTTCAGTTTTTGTTAACAACTTATTTGGGATTAAAAAGGGAAACTTAGAGCATCCGCATCGGTGCGGGTGTAACTCGAGGAGTAACAGATCTGCTTACTCCCGGATTAGCGCTAATCCCGGCCGGCAGCCGCATTGGTGCGGGATAAAAAGCTGTGTAAGTATGTGGTATGCACCTACAGCTTATGTAAGCTGTGTTTGGTGCATACTTTTGGGTGGGGAGGAGTGTCTGCATGCATGTGAATATGCATGCAGCGCTTACTCCCAGGATTAGCGAGGAGTAACTTTACTCCCGCTTACTCCAAATCGTACTCCCGGGAGGAGTTTAGTCCAATTAAATCGGACCCGATGCGGTTGCCGAGGAGGATTAGTTACGCTAATCCTCCCTTAATCCGCAACCGATGCGGATGCTCTTACAGATTTACCATGGCTTCTTTTGCTTGACTGTGTTTTGCAGGAAGCAATATGAGTCATTTAATTCACAGCTTGTGAACATGGATATGATTTAACACATAGGTGAACTTCATTTCTGAAATAACTGTGTTGACCAATTTGCTTGGATCATCAATATTTGCAAAACCAAGGTTTTTACTTGAACAGAAGTAAAATGATTAGCAAATCAAAGAAAAATGAAAGAGCTTCAAATCCCACACTCACTATCGAATTTTCATTCTATCAAACTCTGCCTTGGTTTTTTGAATGAGTGTGTATAGCCATTTTTCTTGGCCAGGTTTCCCAATCTCAGGGTTGTTTCTAAGGTGGTGTTTGATCAAACAGTTTGATACATGAAATGGAAACTAAGCTTTGATGTATTCCCTTATGAAGTGTGTGTATTTTTTAGAAAATATGTTTGGGATATAACATACCTTATGATATCCTTCCATGCATCTCCGGCTGGCCCCTTCAAAGTGGGAAAAAGTTTTGGTACCACTCCAAAGAATTGCTCCAATGATCTAAAATCATATGATTATCAGCATTGAAACATGAAATTTCCTTGTAATAAACAAAAAACATTCAAAAGATAATCAATGGCTAGACTTACATATTATTCATGGCCTTTTCCAATTGACTTTTTTTGAAAGGAGATGTTTGGGCATTTGTCAGTAAGGTTAGTTTTATCAGCATGACTGGAAACATTTATTTGTTGTGCATACAGATCATCAAGCTCTGCAATCACAGATTGCACCATTCTCATTGGATGAGCGCGACTTGAAAGACCATACTTGTTTCTAAAATGTAATGAACAACAACAAAAAACTCAATTAAAATTCATAAAGAAATGAAATAACAAACTACAAACCCATAATTCTCTATACCTTTGTCACGAAGGAAAAAAACAGTCCCATAAATCAGGCTCCGGACCTGATCTTTTAGAAATTGAGCCATTCCTGGATGATCTTGATCCTCAGGAGCAAATTTCATTTTGCTGGGATGCCTCTCAAGTCTGCAATATTAGAAGGAAAATTGATTAATCTTGGTTACAATTTGCAGCACCTGTAGTCCAACCTACACTGAGTTCAGAAAATTAATCAGTTCTGCAATAGTTTCCTCATCTCCTTGGTATCCAAAAAGCCTGGGTGTGAGGGGTGCATAAGCCTCTAATGACCTAAGATGAGCCCATTTTTGAAGTACATTTCAGTTCTCTCTATTCAGAATCAAGTAACCCATCTTTTTCACAGTGAAACTTACATGTTTGCAAGGGTTTCCTCTGATTTCCAGGTAAGGACATCTTTTGGATGAAATGGTGTTCTTCGGCTCACTTGGGGTGCATCCCAATCCATGTATCTTCCCTTGCTGTGAATAATGTTTTTGAGCCTCCTCCTTCAAAAAGCTATGATACATGCCAAATAGATGCTACCCACCTTTGATGGGCTCCACCAGCTTCAATATTGATATCATTGTTGGACTGTATGACTTGTTCTAAATCTAAACAAGGTTTCCTAATTAGATACAGATGATTCATACGCACATTGTCAGAATCACAAAACCAAGAAATAAAATTGTTATAATCAGATCTAGCTATCACAGTTCAATATTATTGAGAGGTTGCTTACTTGGCTTTGCTTGATTCAGAGACACCGCTGGATCAAAGGGTAGAGCCGTATCAATAAGTTTAAGTAACTAAAAATTTCTTATATTTAAAGGGCTCTTTGAATACACACGCTTGAGTCCCCTCCAAGCTGCCAATCTCCCAGGGTACCATGTGCTTTGATGGAAATGAGCCAGCACATTGTCTTGGCATGTCTGCAATGCACATGGCAAGCATAACATAAACAGCCAGCAACCTGAAATTGACTCGAGCCATGGAATTAAGTATTCTTGTATAAGAGACTATAATGAGATGCAAATGATGAAAATTGTTGAATTTAATTGAATAGAGTTTGTTGCAAAAGTTAGTGGGGTTTCAGTGGGCAATTGACAGACGCTTTTGACAGCTACTTGCAACGGTGGAGGTCCGGATTGAAATTGGGAGACACTTTTGAACACTATCTGGGAGATGTGGAATCAGCCGCTTCCTTTTATCATGGGTGCAATAATGTGATCAAAAGCAAGATAAGTGGAGTGCCAATGTATGCTCCGGCTATAATACCATATTGATGTCGTTGGTAAAACTTGTCAAGTCACTGTAAAGTTAGAGTGTTGTATGGTAGGTTTGTATACTGGTAGGTCGTTAGACAGGTTTGACTGTGCCAATCTTTCAATGCTTCCGATAACACCAGTTATACATCCGTGTTG
Organism: Puccinia triticina; assembly: GCF_026914185.1. NCBI lineage: Eukaryota > Fungi > Basidiomycota > Pucciniomycetes > Pucciniales > Pucciniaceae > Puccinia > Puccinia triticina. Next base: position 4,524,918 of record NC_070562.1, read on the forward strand.
ATTTTTGCACATCCGGGGATAAACTTGACGTGGACCATGGAGTACATGCAGTTCAACGTGTATGCCCGACTCCGGTCTAAACGAAGCCAAAGCTTGTCGGCGGTCTCTCAAACTCAGCATGCGCGGCGGCTTACAGAGCCAGTCAGCCGTGTAACTCGGTGTATGTATTGCAAGTGGCCCGCGATAAGACCTGGGCTAAGGTTTGTGTCGTCGAGGCAATTGAACAAATTCGAGTGAATAGATGTCTGGCCGGCTCTGTTATAAGCTGATGTGCCAATGTTGGGTGTTGTAAGGTTAGTTTTGGATTGCAATCAAGCACATACTTAATTTTACAATTTGGTTGTGGAGTACATAAGATAGAGAGACTTGATTTGATTGTGTACTACATACAAAAAAAGAAGAAATGACATAGCAGAAATGACTCCCTCATAAAAGAACATCAATAAGCAACACCTCGATAATCAGCATGGATCAGCTTGATGCGCTGTCTTCAGGTTTAGATGGAGAAGGAACAGGTTTTGAAGATGACGAGGATTCTTCTGTTTGCTGTTGATCGTCTTCGTTCGTCGTGTTTCGTACCGACCGACCGCTAATCCTACCATTGACGTACTGTTGTCCAATGATCTATGGGGGCAAATTGGTGAGCAATAGACTCGACACGACCAAGACAGCCTGGAAAGGAGAAGAGAGAGAGAGAGGGGGTACGCAACTTCGACCCCGCGTCTGATGACATCCACCAAGACGTCCTCGACCCATTCGTTTTCCTCGAAGGGGATATCGAGCCAAGTCGCCGGCGTAGACTGGGTGATAGTAGCATGGTCGAGGGAGTTCTTGACGTCCCTGAGCAGGATCAAGAAGAAGAGATGGTTCTCCTGGTCGACGGTGACCCCGCCCTTGGCAGGCTCGGCTGACGTCGCGCCCGAAGCCGTCGACGGGAGGGGCCCGGCCGAAGAGCCAAAGACGGGCAGACGGGAGAGGATCGGCTGGATGCGGACGTATACTGGACAGTGGGTGATCGGAAGCACGCCCTCTTCCGTCGTCGTCGTCTCTTTCGTCTCCGATCCTCCTGCCTCCGTCTTCGCGGAACCAAGCTCGGCTTTCTGGGCTTCGATCCGCTTGATCATCTGCTCGAGATTCGCCTGTGTGTCAAAAAAAAAAGTCTCTGATCAGCTCAGATCGCTCTTTCTGCTCTCTGAGGCCAAGCTATCCAAACGAACCAATGCAAGTTTATAGCCTTCCATCATCCCCTCAACTGCTTGCAGGTCGCGTTCAGGTTCGCCAGATTCCGACGGCTTCGGCCGCTCCTCGTCGCCCTTATTGAGAATCAAATCCCCCCCATCAACTTGCTCCATGACCTGTGTGAACATCACCAACCCAACAGGATCAGAAGCTGTTCTCGGGGACGCGTGCTCAGACACGCGACGAGATCCGATCAAAATCGGATGAGGATAACTACCTTGGAGAGGGAGCGATAGACTAAGGTCTCGATGCCGTCGTAGCCGACCATGTCGTAGGATAGTTGGACATCAATTATCTCGTGCTTGGAGATCGGTGGTGCAACCATGTTCAAGATATCCGTCAGCGACTTGATTCCAGTGGCCTGCAGATCTTTCCCTGATCGGTCATTTGTTTAGAAACAGGTGAGTGGACACCATAATCTGCTGCGGTCCAGGAGAGATGACGGCACATTTACCTAGTTGATCGATCCCACTGGCCTTGACGTAGCCCATGACGCCCTCCTTCCATTTCTTGGCAGCTTCACTCTGGCCACTAATCTGGTTCTGGAAGTTGGAGTTGAAGCTCTTGACGATTTCCGAGGACTTTGAGGGGTCAGAGACGACGGACTGGACCTGGCCGGCGGCGGACTTGGCCTGGCTCAGGACGGAGGAGGTGGCCTGTTTGAGCACGGAGCCCCAGCCCCAGGAAGAGGAGGGCGGGGCGGTAGGCGAGGTGAGAGGAGTGGTGGCCGGGGCTGGCTCGGGCTCGGCGAGACGGCCATCGGCGGAGCGTGGGCCGAGGGAGGAGGTGGACGGCTTGCGCGAGACCGGCCGGCTGGAGGTCAGCTTTTTGGTGGCGATCGAGGCCGTCGGCGTCGAGCTTCGTTGGGTGATCTCGTCGATGAAGTCGAGGACGCTTTGGGCGTCGCCAGAGTTGCTCGCCGGGTTGTTGCTGGGCTTGCCGCCTTTGGGATGAGTCGTCGGAGATGATGATGCTGGCTTGCTGCTGTTGCTCGCGGTCTTGAGGTATTTGGTTGTGTTCGGCTGGGTGGAGGAGGCAGTGTTGGGCCCTGCTGGGGTGGCTGGCACTGGCGCAAAGGAGTCTAGGTCGTCCAGGATCGAGAGCACCTGATCGTGGGAGGGGCGTTGTTTGGCTGGGTCTGCCATCCTTCCGGCGTGGTACGTGGTAGTTTGTAGTGGGTTTGTGGTGTCCGCCGACTTCTCCGCCGCCGTATCCATCCCGCCGACTGCGGAGTCCGAGCTGCTGCCGACTGCGCCGCACACAGCTGCAACAATGCAGTTCAGCAGTCTGGAATGAAGGGGCAGGAGGCCTCTTCCGAGAAGCACTCCCGCGTCGAATAAATGCCAAAGTATTCCAGCACATTCACATTGCCTGACAGTGAGTGGACTAGCAACAGGAAGCTGCGCCGAGAGTGTCAAGTTGGTTGGCTTGGACGGAGGACATCCAGTCCTCCCCCCAAGCAGATGTACTCAAAGACGACAAACGGGAGGAGAATAGAGTGGATGATCATTAATACGTGACTAACTTAGGAGGACTGGAAGATATTACACAACGACAAGGACAACGAGCAGACAAAACACATGCATACAAAACACACAACAACACGAGGGAATGGGGTCGGAGAACGAGGGGGATGCGGGGAAGATGGACGACGGGATGGGGAATGGAAGCCGACAATGACCGAAAAGCGTCCGGAAAAGAACCGAGTATGTAGGAGAAAAACTCGCGCATACACCATGAAGAAGGAGAAGAACGAATGGGGGGTGGGGGGAAGAAAGACACGAATGGGGGCGATTACTAGGCTATTAAGTGCGGACGACGACGGGGCGATAAATACTTCAGGCGGGGGGAAATCTAGCGAGAAAGAGAGATATGTACTGGTTGGATCGGGGGTCGGCTGAGGATTGGAGTCAGCTGACGTTTTGGATGACTTTCGGATGTCTGCAGCGCCGTGTCGAAAACACAGAGAAAAGGATGTGAGGGACGGCTGGGACGGCTCTGGAGGGCGAGTGAGAGGGAGCTTACAGGAAGATTTTTTTGATTTTGGACCAGGACTTGACGGGGGAGATGGCGTCGGGGATCTTGATGAGATGGGAGTAGGACCTGAGCGGCCCGACGGTCGTGGATTTCTTGCGATGGAGGTCTGGACTCTCGTGGTCGTCCTCAGAGCCGCCGGGCTTGTGGGGAGAGGGGAGGGCGGGGAGGGCGTCTGCTGGCAGGCCGACGAGGGCCGGCTGGTTGGGGTGCTCGTTCTCGAGACAAGAAGACGAGGGGAGCGGGAGCTCGGTCTTCTTGAAGGATGGGCTCTCTTGAAGCTCGGGGTGCGAGCCGTCAACGCTGGCCGCCGGCTGGCTGGTCGTACAGGCCGACACGCTCGGCACCCACCGCTTCTTGCGCGAGGTCCGCGCGACCCGATGTTCGGTTCGCTCGAGGGCGAAGTCCAGGTACTGGTAGATGAAGTTCACCGCTCGCGTCGGCCCGTCTTCCGCCCGGATCTTCTCCCCCACTTGACTCGCCTTCTCCTTCATGATTCGGTCCCCCGTCGCTTTCATGAAGGCATCCGACAGGCTCTGTGTCGTCAACGAATCCACACGCATCCCTGCTCCTAATTTAGTCACCCGCTAAACATCAACAAATAACAAGATGGATGATTAGCACTCCTTTCGATCTGCTCAGGATTTATATTTGCTTACGTCAGCCCAGAATGGTTGGTCTGAAAATGAAAATGATAGGGAAAGACAAGACAAGAAGAAGAAGAAGGAAAAGATCTGAGCTGTTTGATCCTGCAGATGAAGAGAAGAGGAAGAGGAAACGTACCACCAAAGAAAGGATGGATCAAGGTAGGCACGCCATATCTCAACGAGATCCCGGTTGTCCCTGCTCCGCCGTGATGACAGACAGCATCGAGCTGGGGAAAGAGCCAATCGTGGGGGACGGAATGGAGATCATAGACCTGAGGGGGCGGCTCGATGGGGGCGTCATCAAGGGAGGTTTTAGTGTTCCCCCGTTCGCTCCATCCTTTGGCCACGATAGCTCGGACACCGGCCTGGGTGACGGCCGCATAGATCGCTTTGGTGACTGCGGTGGGGTCGGAGACGGTGACGGAGCCGAAGCCGATGTAGATCAATGGCACCTGGTCCTTCCGAGCTGTCGCTATAAACGCGACTAGGTCGGCCGGCGGGACGTACTCCCCATGGGACTGGTCCAGGAACCAGTATCCGGTCACGTCGACATGGTCGCGCCAGTCCAGCGGCTTCGGGACGACCACCGAGCTGAAGTTGTACAGGAACGGGACCTTGTACGGCTGCATCTTCTCCAACGAGGTCGACGGGATCTTCAGGGTCTGTTTCCGCCATCGGTTCACTTGGCCGGCCATGGCACGCCAGATCAAGTTGTCGAAGAGCGAGTAGGACAGAAGGTTGTAAGACGGTCCCAGGTCGATATTCGAGGCAAACGCTTGAGGATATGTCGACGTGCTCGTCCAGGTCATCGTGAATGCCCGGAAGTAGGGAATCCGAAGAGCCTCGGCGATGTGAATGCCAGCAAACGTCGAAGGACTCTCGATCAGCAATTCGGCTTCAGAGTCTCGACATGCCAGCCAGGAGTCCATGAAGAGGTCATCCAGCCAGGTTCTAAAACGACCGAGCCCTTCTTTGAAAAACCCGGTGCTGAAAAATGGATGCTCAACCGACAGTTTCTGAGGGTGAGGTTTGATTAGTATATATCTCGGCCTTTGAATGGAGAGGCAGAAGGGAAGACTTACCATCAACGCTGCGGGGTCTCCTCCAACGTCCTTGTAGCGGATGCCGAAGGACTCGACCCAAGGGCGGTATTCAGGATGAGATGCAATGGTGACGGTGTGGCCGTCCTGGATGAGCCGTTTGGCGAGAGACTAGAGAGGGGAGGCGGTGGGCACGGATTAAGGCACAGCCGAAAGGGGGCGCAAGTTAGAAGGGAGACTTACGATATACGGCTGGACATCGCCACGGGAGCCGATGGCAAGACAGATGATCTTCATAGCTTTAACAGGTCTCTCGACCTGTTGCTTGTCGATCACCACCGGCCTCTGTTTCTTCAGGGCGGGCGAGCTGAGCTTGAACTGTTCGGTGTTCTGGCCTAGGGGTTTGGGGATCGGCATGTTACTGAGCCGTCTGTTGATCCGCTTTTCTTCCGCCTTCGCCGCCTGGGCATGTTCTTCGAGGGCTTGCACGACTTCCTCCCGCGTCGACCTGGATGAAAAATCCAGTCGGATGTCCGGCGCTCCTGCTAGTTCGATCGCGATCCCAAAACGCGTCAGTCCGAATGCAGTCGCTTCCCGGACTTGTCCAATGTCCTTGATCGGAACCCTCAGCTTATAATCTTGAGTGATCACTGTACCCCTCCGCCAAAAGCCTTGTTTAGAAAAAGAAGAGATCAGTAAGTAGAGAGTCACTTCTGATGGCGAAGTAAACGCGTACAAAAGTAGTCATTGCTGAGGACCATATGGCCCAGAGTTGGCAAAGTGCGCAGCAAAGCACACGTGTATACTAAAAAAAAAAAGTTACATATCAAGAGTTGAGTAACTCGTCAAACTTGATGGGTAGAGATAAGATCCCACCAGTAAGTTTTTCGGACGCATCCAAGCCGAAGGCCTTGATGAATCGATTGGCCAACTTGCTATTACTCGAATTATTCGAGTCAGGTTTCCCGGCGGTATTATTCTCGGCCTCAGCCTCGTCTTCAGCCGACGAATGGTCCAAAAGTTCGAGCAGCGGTGCTGGAGTGGAATCGGGGAAAGGGTGGCCAGACGCGTGAAGTTTGGCCTGGGTGATGGCGGCGATGACAGTGTCGTCGAAGGGGTCGTGTTTGAGATAGTAGGACAGCTCGATGGTTGGCCGTTCGGGGCTGCTGGGATGGTCAGATTGCTGCTCGATGACGTCACTCTTGGAGGAGCCGCAGAAGGAGGGTGCACAGTCGACCTCGAAGACCATCATCTTGGCGATGTTCTCAAACGTCTCGCGGTGGACGCTGTTGATCCGGCTGAGTGGGAGCATCATCCTGATCTGGTTGGAGTAGTCGGTCTTGAAGCTGAATAAGGCCCGGACAAAGTCTTGGTGCCATAGGTCGGCTGCTTCAGAGGTATCAAATTCAACCACGACCAGCCGACCATCCAGAAGCCTGATGGATAGTGTTCTGGATTGTCCGGAACTGATGGGCAGGATTCTTTGGATCTCCGAGAAGTGGTAAGATGACAAGGGGCGGAATAATTCGGTGCTCAAGCGGTATTCGGTTAATGAACTAAGAGATAGAGAGAAAGTTAGCTCAAGTTGATCATAAGGGTGGAAGGGGAACAAACTCTGTTCTTAATTCGACCCATCTCCTCCGGCGTTTGTTGAACCGGCTGTCAGCTTTGACGGTAGCTGGCCCGCTCTGTAAAAAGAAAAGGATGGGTCAGACGGAGGCTTGTGGAAGAAGGGCCAGCTGAAGACTTACGCGGATGATCTGGCCCTTGTCAAACGTAGGCAGGTATGCAAGATAGCACAGCCTGCGATCGGTGAGTACGATGAGACCGTTGACGAGCACGCTCCGATAGAGGACGCCAGGGACTTGGGCGATCCAGGCTTCAGTTTCGGGTTGGCCCTGGGAGTCCTTGCCGGGCCATACGCCGAACTGTTCTTCCAATCTGTGGAGCCTCTCTTCGCTGCTGACGTACGAGTCGGAGTCGGCGCAGGAGGATTGGATGGTGTTGTTGGAATCGGAGAGCTTGATCGGCGTGCTGGTGTGGCGGTTGAGCTGGAGAGAGGATCGAGGGGTGGGCTGGTTCAGGGACGATCGATGGGAGGAAGGCTCAGGAGTGAATGTGGTGGAGTTGATCCCCTTGCGTACTGCCAGGTCTGCGACGCGCTTCTGCTGGTTGATCAGTTCGCAGGCTAGGCCCTGGAGTGCTTTTGGGCTTGGATAGCCGAGTTGGGATGGCCCGCGGAAGGAGTTGAACCGAGGCGATGTTTCTGGGGGCGTGTCAACAAGGTCGTCTTGAGCACTCTCGCCGTCGTCGTCGTCATCGTCGTCTTCTTCTTCTGCCGTGTCCTCGTCGTCGTCTTCGTCATCCTCTTCACTGTCAGGCTCAATTAGTTTCCCCTTGTGGGCTGATTTTTGGAGTGCCATGGGAGATTTCTTGTCGGGTGTCTGTGATGAGGGATAGAAGTCTGGGTTTTCGAGGTCGCTGAGGGCTGCCTGTGATGGGGCAAGGTGATGGTGAGCACATGGTGGATAGGATGGTGCAGATGATGGCTGGGCACTGACCGCTTTGAGGATGCCGACGAATGAGGCGGTGCTGCCGAGGGAGTGTTGGGCAAAGGCCATTGGGGGGCGGACGGGGGATGGTGAGCTGGGGCCCATCGTTGCGTTTGCGTTTGTGTTGGTGTTGGTGTTGGTGGTGAGTGAGAGGGAAGATGGACGAGGGAAGATGGGCGAAGGCTTTAAGGGAATCCAAGGGTCCGGTTTCAGCAGGCTAAAGCCATACCCCATAGCGATTTCCACAAGAACTGTCTGTATCTTACCGACCAGCGCATACACCCACCATCCTCAAACCGGCCACTTACATCACACCCTGACTGCCAAAGATGGCCATGTCCCGGCTCAGCCTCGATTGCCGCCGACTAATAGCACCCTGAGCACAATCCCCCGCTTAGCCGGCACGGCCAGACCCAGCCATCTCTGTGCCAGGCACACACATCCCCTCACCAAAAATGCCGCTTCATGATTGGATGGAGAACGAGGCTGTCATGGGTGAACGCGGATGCAGGACGCGCATGGCCCGGCTGTCACCATCCACGCGCTTCCCGCCGAGCTTCCACTCCCACCCCCGCCAACCCGCCCGCCCAGCTTTTTTTGTTTTGTTTTTTTGAGTGCAGTTTTGATTTTACATCGCGCAACGATCCTCTCTCTGTAAAAAAAAAAAGGCATTTGATCATTGGACCCGCTCAACCTCTCCAACGATCACATACAGCTCATCCCTTTTTTATGCCAACTCAGGGGCCTCATCTTTCCATCCTAGGAGAGATGTATGTATTCAAACAAAAATATTTACGTATGTATCAGGCTTACCGCGTGAACCGGTACACATGTACAACATACATTTTTATGTGAGGAAGAAGACAAAGCGTTGCCGCGATCCAATCCATCCGTTCTCCTGGATCATCTTGTCACCTCCCATTCAAACACTTCACCAGCAACGGGCGGGCTGCCACGTACGTACACACATGAAACACATAACACGTGCCAGAAAAAATGTGAGGAAAAGTACATGTGGGCGATAGTCCAGTGCAATATGAGACGTATGATCAAAGACGGAAGAAGAAAAGCCTTGGGCGCATGTAAGAGTCTTGGGCTATCCGAGGTGATCACATGTACTTTCATCATTAGTAGAAGACAATGCTAGAAAAGATAGAATTCAGGGATAACCAATTGGTGATCTTCTTGTTCACATTTTTTTGTTCTGGGCAACTTGGGAGACCAGAAGAAAGGATCAGTCGGCGTCTGAATCGTCGGTGTGGATAATTGACTTGCTGCGATGGATCTTCTTCTTGTAGCTCTTCTTGGTTTGGCCCGTCTTCTTTCCGCTTGCCTTCTTTTCACTCGCCTTTCGTTGGCTGGCCGTCTTTTGGCTCTTCTTATCTGAGGAGGCTCCCTCCTCCTTGCCCTCTTCCTCCTTGCCCGCTTGATCCTTGCTCTCCTCCTCATTGCCCTCTTCATCGGTATCCTCTTCCTCTACGATTGCCTTCGATTTTCTTTGCCTCTTGGTGATCGCGCGGGAGTCGAGAAGCTCGTCGTCTTCACTGCTCCATTTCTCGATCAATTTATCTATGGTCTGTTGATTGCCGAGCGCTGGAGTGGCATACATATCCCAAATCAGTTTCACATCTGCTCGCCTAAATACAGACAACAAACTGATTTGGCAATCGAGCAGATGAGAGAGAGAGACGTACGTGGAGGATCACTGGAATCGGCGGATTCCCGCGAGCACTCCCAATCGTTGCAGTGCTTCTTCTGCTCATACTTCTGAATCATCTTCCATTTTTGTCGCATATATTGTTTACTATAAACCTCCCAGCCTTCGACTGCATTCAAGAGTTGTTTCCAATCGAACTCTACTTCATCAACTAGACCCAATTTCTTTAGTCTGTTGTGTTCAAACGGTAAGGAATTCGGTCAAAGTCCTGGACACCCTACAGAAGAGTAGCGAGGGGCTTTGTGCTCAACTGTTGTGCCAAGTGTAAAGTGTCTCTATTCGTCCAAAGCCTTATTTCGCCATCCTTGGCACATCTACATTGTAAGGTCCGGACCCTAAATGCAAAGAAAGAGATATGAGCATAATAATAAATCGAGGAGCAGTAGAGAGGAAAAGGAGGAGTGGGTCACAAACCATTTGTTTCTACACTGAAGTGGAGAACGACGACCCTTCATTTCCTGACTGATCCAAGTCCACAGGCCATCCCAGCTGAGAGACTTCGGGTCAGAGTAAATCGATTTGGATTTGACCATCAGTTGCCTCAGATGCTCTATTTCCTCCTGAGACCATTTATTTTGATTCTTAACGTCCCGAATAGAGCTTTGATTCTTCCACCGGTCCCTGCAGTCATCCGCGGACCGGCCAACGGCTGCACTGATCGCCGTCCAGGACTGGCCATGCTTCCTGTGCGCCTCCACCAACGCGGCCTCTTCCTCCGGAGTCCATGGGCCCAGCCTGCACCGCGTATCGTACGCCCTACGGATGTACTTCCATACCGAGATCAACGGCCGCCCCGGAAGTTCGTCCGATATCGTCGGCACTATCTCTTTCACCTTGTGCCCCTCCCCTTTCTTCTTCTTTTGCGTCAACAGCTCCCTAAATTGCTGCATGCTTATCCTCTGCTCTTGGCAATACTTTTGAATCATATTCGCGATCGTCGTTTTCTCCGCCGTACTAAATATCCCCTTTTTAAATTTCAGTCCTGAACCCATATCCAATCATTTGTTAGAACAATAATCATCTTTTTCGTATTCTCCGTTGTAAGGAAAAAAAAGAACAAGCTAGCATCCCCCTCTGTCTTAGGGATGACTGACCGAAGAGAGCGGTGAGCTCGTTTAGATGAGTGATGTCTAACCATTTAGTCGCCAACATCTCGCGACAGGTAATATTTACGATTTTTTCTTGAAAGAAGAGAGGCAAGTGAGATGCTTGCAAGAGTTCTTGATTTGAGGAATCGATCAAGATTCGATCTAAATCGGGGTCCTCTACTGCATCTTTGGCTTTCAGAGTTGAGTCTACCTGATCTTTTCGCGACGCTGTCTTGAGACCCTTGTCCGAAGTTGCTGTGTCGGAACTCCTGGCCTTCTTCTGGGGAGCATCAAGTTTGGTTGCGGACGTGGCCGAGGATTCAGGGGCCGGAATCGAGTCGCTCGTGCTCTGAGTTGCTTTCCGCGATTTCTTAGCCTTCTCGGGAGAATGAAGTTTTCTGGCGGCCTTGTCCGAGAATTCAGACGGTGGAATCGGCTCCCTCGCCGCTGAACTAGAGATGACAGTCATTTGGACACGATTATTAAAATAGCCCGGTGGTCGATCGTCCTGAGCTTCATCGTTGGCAATCACCGAAGGTATCAAATCGTCCAAAGGTCGATTTTGTTCCTTTCGTTTCTTCTTCTTCGGGGGAACCAGTTCATTGGTGGATCCAACTAAGGCTTCCGTTTTTGGCGAACTATCCGTTTGTCCCAAAGAGCTAGTAGTGATCGGAAGGCTATTATCAGCTGGACAGGTCTGAGGCTTGGCGACTCGGTCGTGATTATGTGGGGATTGATGTTTGTCAGTGGTCGGGTGTGGTCCTTCCGCTTGGGGTTCTTCGGGCTCATCTCGTTTCCGTTTTCTCTCCAACTGTCTGAGCTTTTTCTTCTCTTTCCTCTGCTTCTTCCACTCCGCCTCCGCCGCGTTCGTCTCGCTCTCGACCTGCATCTTGCTCTTCTGTTGTCGATCAGGTCGTTGGCCGCACATCAGCGCGCAGCCTTGAAATATCAATTCACCACAAATTGCATATTCAATTTCCGACTGTACCCCCTCATGAACAAACCTAAGCCCCTAATCACTAGTCCTCATATCCAACAAAATAAATATTTATGTAACACCCAATCACTCAAAACAGAGCAATGAATATTAAATGGTACATGAAAAATTATCACTCAAAAGTGCTATGATGTGATGTTTAAAAAAAAATTATAATTTCAACTAACATTCAACACCCTGATGTATTCTCTGTTTTGAGTGATTGGATGTCTTGGCGGAGCTGGACGGCACGGAGCTCAAGCGGCGCTTCACCGCGGATCAAGTGAAGAAGTTCTTTTCCTTGATCAGAAGTAAGTTCCTCTCCAAGTGTGCACTTCTCGGGTAGTTACTACCGCAATTCCAAAAACTCTACTTTATGCCACGCTTGTGAGCACTGCTGTGAGCCCGCTTCCCGCGAGCTCACAAGGACAATCACGGGGATGTCGCAGATCCAGTCCTGGCAGGACTCTTAGACCTCGACCGCCCGCACCCTCCTAGCTCAGCAGGGAAGAACTAACCACTTCCCCTGAGCTAGGTACGCCTCGACCATTTTCCTTCTATATCATCCTTGTTTCCTCATCTCCCTCTTCAGTTGTACATAGAGGGAAGAACTAACCACTTCCCCTTTGCAAATTCAGAGTTACAGTGGTTCTAGAATCCCTCCAAGGCATAATTGCCTTGCCCCCTGCACTCTGTCCCAAACCAGCCCTGCCCAGACCCAGAAAGATTAGCCTCAGCCCCAGACCAGTGAAGAGGACCATCGTAGCCTCTTACACTTTTTTTTTCTTGAACTGATTCCACTCCGTTTTGTTTTGCCTGGACGACACGAACATCCCACACCTGCACTACGCACGGAATGCCAACCTCAGGTGGCAGAAGACCACCCCCACGAGTCATCCTCACTCTAAAACTGGCAAACACCCCCTTACGCGTCCTGATCGACTCCGGTTCTGAGATTAATCTCATCTCACCCAAAGCAGCAACGGCGACCAGCCTCCCCATCCGACCTCTACCCACCCCAACCCAAGTGAACCTAGCCTTGAAAAAAAGTTCAGGATCCCCCTTCCTTCTACCAACGGTGAAACAAATACAATACATGTATCTGTATCTGCCTGTATTTGTATCTGTTTTGCACCCAATACTATTTATTTGTATTGTATTCAAAGACCAATACTATACAAATGTATTCAAACTTTGGTATCTTGTTGAAAATACAGCCCAATACAAGATACTGTATTTTTACGTTTTTTGATCGTTTTTCTGTATACAGTCCACAGTGGCCAAAAACAAGAAAATCAAGTTTTAATAATTTATTGATACAATACTGTGGTATTGTATCTTCAGGCAGATACAATACATTTGTATTTACAATTTTGTATTTTTCAACAGATACAATACACAAGTATCTGAAGATACCGTATTGTATAGTAGCTGTTTCACCGTTGCTTCTACACACCTACACCATTGGTACTCTCACGGCCGATAACTCTCCCCTGGAGTTCGAGGCAGTTTGGCTACGGATTGGACCAGTTGCAGGAGATTACGACGTCATACTCGGCACCCCTTTTCTGTACCGGTTCGACATCCTGATCTCAATCCGCGGCCGCTCGATCACACACAAACCGTGCGGATTGCGGATTCTAGCCAAGCTTGTCCCTGATCTAGACGTCGCGGCGATTACAACTGACCCCCCAAACACTACAAACATGGATGAACTAGAGGCCAAGCGGCTTTGCCGCTGCGGGGCCGCCCCGCACCTGACGCCAAAACCCCGTGACCCTAGAGACGGCTTGTGATCCACCGAGAGCTGAGTAGCGTACTAAAAACAATACGGGTTGTTGTCAATTGTTGGGCATTCAGGCGCACTGCTTCAAGGGGCACGAACTTCAAAAATGTGAGCAACGGTCTCTTTGCCGTCGATTTCTTTTTTCATCAGTCCATCCTGATAAACGCCAACAGTGGCAAGAATATCAAGCACATTCTAGCACGATTTACAAAAAAAAGGATAAAAAACCAAGTTCAGTAATCAGGATTCATCGGTGGAGAGGAAGAAGAACTGCTGAACTTTGTCACATGGCCCAATTCCGTCAAAAATCAAGCAAACAACAATTTTCTGCCATCCACTACCCTTTTGGCCAGCTTCGGCCCCTTTGCCATTCCAAAATTTGGAGTTGGATTTGCAAATGTCCCGTATCTTTAATCAAAAAGAAAAAAATATTCGCTTAATTGATTAAGTACTCTGTGATGAAGTATGCGGAAGAAAGCTCACGTTCAACATCACACCATGCATGGTATGAGCAAAGAGCACCTTATCCTCATTGTAGTACGTGACTGCGATGAGTAATTTGGTTTCATTGCCAGTGGTTGCAGTCCTAAGTTTCCACCCGTTTTCGGGAGTGAAGTCATCCAGGTCACAAGTAGCTGCTGTGTAACGAAGATGAGAGAATTGCTTCCCAACAGCTTGCTGAAGGTATTTTTGTTCGATGGAGTTAGAAACCGCCTTAGGAACCCTGTGTCAGCAAGCGTGAAGCATGGTCAGCTGGCGTGGCTAGATAGCGCACACTGGTACGTAGGCAATGAGCAACTTACGGATAGTTGTTGATGAAGTTACCCTGTGTAAGCTTCACCCGGCGAGTGATACCACGCTGAACAGGTCTAGCACGGCGTCTCCAATCGTCATCACTGCGATTCGCTAATTACTGAGCCCAGCGGACATCCTGGCCCCTATCCAAGGTTTGAAACCATCGATGAAACAAACCCCAACTGGTCATAGGGACTTGGCTCTAGGTGCTTTTATGTACTACGAGATGTATGGGATGGAAAAGGTTATGCAGGGATCACGGAGAATGTGTGTATCTCAATTGACCAATGATGTCGGAATATGTATCACAGATGGTCCAAAAATTGGGCGCATTGCAACCTTCGAGCAATCACATCTTGTCGTCCATAGGCATCAGCCGCGTGTCCACATATGTAACGGCCTGAGAGCATCGCCGGTAGAGCGTCGAGGAACCCAGATAAAACGTTGATAGAAGCCCAAAATAACCTTTCAAATCAAGGGGCTGGTAGCTGCGTCGCCTTCGAGAATGATCAAGATGGCACCAAGTAGCGGTGAGAGCAGAAGGAAGGTTGGACCCCTAGGGCTGGGTGCTGTAAGCCCCCGATTGGAACTGTTTATGTGTTGTGATCTCCCACTTGATTCTAAATGATGAGACGCGCCCTTTTCTAAATCTAACGACCTAACGCTCGCATGATCCAAAATTCTCACGAGCAAATGATCAGGACTAACAGTGGAGGGTACGGTATGTGAGCACGACCTCGAAACCTGACATCGTCATGCAAATCCGAGCATGCAAGAGCGTTTCTTGAGCTGACAATAGCGCAATGAAACGGTATCGTTACACATATTTACGTTATAGATGCACCTTGCTTCGAACTTGCGAAGACCTCGCTTCGAGCTTGCGAAGTTGTGGGACTAGCCTGATGTCAAGCGAGACGAGATTCGGCTACTGGTAGGATTTGAATCTGTTAGGGTGGAAAATAATGGCAAGGGATATCTTAATTCAAATGGGCTAGGCGAGTCGTTGGCGCCAGGATGGTGAAAACCGGGTGATACCCCTGAGGTATTGGTGCAGGACGGCTTGTGCGAGTCAATTGGCGAGGGAGTTAGTCTGACGGTGGGCTTGGCGTTTGTAGAGTGAATTGCAGTGGGGGATCGATGCGTTTGGTGAGTAGGTGGCTTGGGTAAGCCCGTTGCTGGTTACGATGGCTAAGACCGGTGGAAAATCAGGGTGGTTGGCGAGGCGATGGCGAGGGGGGTGGCGCGGCAGAGTGTCATTTTTGGGTATAGACATTCAATTTGGGGTCGGATTGCGGAATGCCGTGGTGGGGAGGGCGCCTAGCTTAACAAAGCTTCTCGAGCGGAGGGTCCGGGGGACCCCGCCCGGAGGGCTCTCCGCAGGAGAGGCTTATGAGTTATGTCTTGATTTAAGCAGGAGCAGAAAGGATCTGCTACACTAAAAATCCCAACCAATATAGAAAAACTGAATACACAGAGTTTTAGTTTCTGTTCTTGCAAGGAATTTGAGCCACTCATTTATCTTGTAGCCAGAAAAACAACTCCTGGAGTCCCAAACAAGTGGAGCCTCATTTGGAAGACTTGTGCATTTTTTATCTTTTGAAAAGGTCAACAGATTGGGATAGAAAAAATCTGAGTAGACCAAATTGTAGAGAAAGAAAATTAGCATAGGGTCCAGATAGGGCATAGTGGTGGAGAGGCTGGGGGAGGAGCTATAAAAATTTTAAAAACCTCTCAGCCAAATGAACTTTCTGCTCCCGCGTAAAATTTGGGATAATGCGCAAGTCCCTCCCTGCGGGAGGGGCGGCTTCGCCGCCAGCCACAGCGCTCCCACCAGGGGGGACTTGTGTTAAGTTAGGAGGGCGCAGGGTTTGATGTTTCGTCAACGTGCGCGCTGGGGAGGGGATTGTTTGAGGAGGGGGCCCCGCGGCGTGTTGCGAGGGATGTGACGTAGCAGTGAATTGGTGAAGCGGTGTAGGCGACAGGTGGGGTCCGAGGCGCCTGGATGCACTATAAAAAGAGGGCCGGAGCAGGATTTGCTTCCCCAGACGACTCGAATGCTGTGTTTTCCAGCTGACAGGTCGTCTCACCCCCGTCCGCTGTAGCATTTGCGCAGTCCGGCGGGGGATATTCGGGGGCCCCCCTGTGCTTTTGGGCTGGGAGTCCTCTTCCCAACGCTTTTTAACCCTGCTAGACAGGGATGGGTGTTGGGCCACGGTGCGTCAGCTTGCTGCGCTAGGTGGCTGGGTGTGGGTTTTTGGAGTGGAGATTGTTGGAATTGTGGGGGATTTTTTTGTAATTATTCTGTTTGTATGATATTTGCGGCTTGTGGGTTCTCTGTTTTGACAGAAGGGAAACCTGTGACCTTTTTTTTTGTATTTGAGCAGATTGTAGGGTGAACCCTTGATTTTTTTTTCTACGAACCTGAGACTTTAGTATACTTGGATTTGGGGAGGCATATATTTATGGTGTTCAAAGTTGGCTTGCATAATTTTATGCATGCATAATTCATAAAATCATAAAAATATTTTGCTGAGGAAATTTTGTATTACATAATCAGACAGTCATATCCCCTGCAAAGATGATTTTATGATTTTATGATTTACGCATGCATAAAATTATGCAAACCAACTTTGAACACCATAATTGATCAATATGGCATATATTGATCAAATTATATTGATCATTTTTTTTTTTTGAAATTTCTCTTTAATTTGTTTCCTTCCTGCAACATCATAACCCTTCTATCATCTCTCTTTCTCTTGATTTCCTCCTTTCTTAGTTTTCAACCATAGTAAAAGCTTCATTTTGTTGCCAGATCAAACAGGGCATTTTTACATACTCAATATATGAATTATTCCTGAGAACAAATAGTCTGTTAAGTCAGGCAGGGAGGGGAAGGGGGGAGGAGGAATGGGGAGGCATGAATTATTGTCACTTGAACCTTGCAGAAGTGTTGAAATCTACTTTCCAAAGAAAAAAATAAAAAAAACAAACCAAAAAGAAAATAAGTCTCAATATATCATGCTACATCAGTTTGGTTCAAATTTAATGGCTTTTATATATGACTCATCATATCCAATATTGTAAATTTCTACTAGGCCTGAGATTGATTTAATGTTTGTACCAGATTTGAGTAAGGTGTCTTTTGCTTCTGTTGTTCAATCAAAGACTAATGGGAGATGTTGCCATTCAATGGGTCAACTGATGTTATCTCAGAATCTGAGGTTCAACATTTTTTGAATCTAAAGAGATTGATTGAGTATGGTTGGTTTGAAACTATCCCCTAAAATTATCAGGCAGTGTTTTTTGTGCTTCTGCCACTGTGTCTCAACCAGGGCTAAAATTTATTTCATGATATTGGTACCATGAGGATCAGAAATATCTAAACAATAATCTGAGAAATTTTTGTTCTATGAAAGTCCCAAAATGTTGCAGTTACAGTCTGATCAGTGTGAAATATTGCCTAATTGGTTGGTTTTGTTGTGTTTCTGCAACTATATCTCAACTAGCAATGGGGATGAATTCATGATATTAGTACCATAATGATGAGAAAAGTTGAAAGATTAATTTAGGAAGTCTTTTTGCCAATGAAAATCTCCCAATGTAGCAGCCCCATTTAATCAGTCACAAACTATTGCGTCATTTTTTGTGTTTCTGCCATTATATCTCCACCAGGAATGTTGATTATTCCATGATATTGGTACCAGAATGGTCATCCATTTGCAAAGAGTATTTTGGTATAGCTTTCATGGATTAAAATGCCAAAACCGAGCGGCTAAAGTCTGATTAGTTTCAAAATATTGCCTAATTGGGTATTTTTTGGTGTTTCTGCCACTGTATCTCAACCAGGGCTAACATTTATTTTATGATATTGATACCATTATAATAAGATATGTTGAGAGAGTAATTTGGGTCAGCTCTTGACCATGAAAATCCAAAAATGTGGCAGCTAAAGTCTCGTGAGTCTCAAAATATCACCAAATTGGGGTTTTCTTTCTGTTTCTGCCACTATATCTCAACCAGGAATGGTGATTATTTCATGATATTGGAACCAGAATATTCATCCGTTTCCAAAGATTATTCTGGTGTAGCTTTCATGTATGGAAATGCCCAAAAGGAGCTGCTATAGTCTGATTAGTCTCCAAATATTGCCTAATTGGGTATTTTTTGGTGTTTCTGCCACTTTATCTCAACCCAAAATGTGAATGATTTCATGATATTGATACCATTATGATAAGACATGTTGAGAATTAATTTTGGTCAGCTCTTGACCATGAAAATCCCAAAATGTGGCAGCTACATTCTCATGAGTCTCAAAATATCACCAAATTGGGGTTTTCTTTGTCTTTTGGCCACTATATCTCAACCGGGAATGGTGATTATTTCATGATATTGGAACCAGAATATTCATCCATTTCCAAAGATTATTTTGGTATATCTTTCATGTATGGAAATGCCCAAAAGGAGCTGCTATAGTCTGATTAGTCTCAAAATATTGCCTAATTGGGTACGTTTTGGTGTTTCTGCCACTGTATCTCAACCCGCAATGGGAATGATTTCATGATATTAATACCATTATGATAAGAGATTTTGAGAGATTAATTTGGGTGAGCTCATTCCCATGAAAAACCCAAAATGTGGCAGCTACAGTCTCATGGGTCTCAAACAATCACCAAAGTAGGTTTTTCTTTGTGTTTCTGCCACTATATCTCAACCAGGAATGATGATAATTTCATGATATTGGTACCAGAATATTGATACATTCCTAAAGAATATTTTGGTATAGAGTTCATGGATTGAAATGCCGAAGAGGAGATGCTATAGTCCAATTAGTCTCACAATGTTGCCTAATTGGGTATTTTATGGTGTTTATGCCACTGTATCTGAACCTGGGCTAACATTTATTTCATGATATTGATACCATTATAATAAGACATGTTGAGATATTAATATGGGTCAGCTCTTGACCATGAAAATCCCAAAATGAGGCAGCTTCATTCTCATTAGTTTCAAAATATCACCAAATTGGGCTTTTCTTTCTGTTTCTGCCACCATATCTCAACCGGGAATGGTGATCACTTCATGATATTGGGACCAGAATATTCATCCTTTTCCAAAGATTATTTTGGTATACCTTTATGTATGGAAATGCCCAAAATTAGGAGCTGCTATAGTCTGATTAGTCTCAAAATATTGCCTAATTGGGTATGTTTTGGTGTTTCTGCCACTGTATCTCAACCCAAAATGCAAATGATTTCCTGATATTGATACCATTATAATAAGAGATGTTGAAAGAGTAATATGGGTCAGCTCTTGACCATGAAAATCCCAAAATGAGGCAGCTACCGTCTCATGAGTCTCAAAATATCACCAAATTGGGGTTTTCTTTGTGTTTCTGCCACTATATCTCAACCGGGAACCGTGATGACTTCATGACATTGGGACCAAAATATCCATCCTTTTCCAAAGATTGTTTTGGTATAGCTTTCATGTATGGAAATGCCCAAAAGGAGCTGCTATAGTCTGATTAGTCTCAAAATATTGCCTAATTGGGTATTGTTTGTTTCTGCCACTGTATCTCAACCCACAATGCGAGTGATTTCATGATATTGATACCATTATGATGAGACATGTTGCGGGATTAATTTGGGTCGTCTCTTTACCATGAAACTCCCAAAATGTGGCAGCTACATTCTCATGAGTCTCAAAATATCACCAAATTGGGGTTTTCTTTGTGTTTCTGCCACTTTATCTCAACCGGGAATGGTGATTATTTCATGATATTGGTACCAGAATATTAATCCATTTCCAAAGATTATTTTGGTATAGCTTGCATGTATGGAAATGCCCAAAAGGAGCTGCTATAGTCTGATTAGTCTCAAAATATTGCCTCATTGGGTATTTTTTGGTGTTTCTGCCACTGTATCTCAACTCAAAATGTGAATGATTTCATGATATTGATACCATTATGATAAGAAATGTTGAGAGATTAATTTTGTTCAGCTCTTGCCCATGAAAAACCCAAAATGAGCCAGTTACAGTCTCATGAGTCTCAAAATATTACCAAATTGGGCTTTTCTTTCTGTTTCTGCCACCATATCTGAACCAGGAATGGTGATTATTTCATGATATTGGGACAAGAATATCAATCTACTTCCAAAGATTATTTTGGTATAGTTTTCATGTATGGAAATGCCCAAAAGGAGCTGCTATAGTCTGATTAGTCTCAAAATATTGCCTAATTGGGTAATTTTTGATGTTTCTGCCACTGTATCTCAACTCACAATGGGAATAATTTCATGATATTGATACCATTATGATAAGCAATGTTGACAGATTAATTTGGGTCAGCTCTTCCCCATGAAACTCCCAAAATGTGGCAGCTACATTCTCATGAGTCTCAAAATATCACCAAATTGGTGTTTTATTTGTGTTTCTGCCACCATATCTGAACCAGGAATGGTGATTATTTCATGATATTGGGACCAGAATATTCATCCACCTTCAAAGAGTATTTTGGTATAGCTTTCATGGATGGAAATTCCCAAAAGGAGCTGCTACAGTCTGATTAGTCTCAAAATATTGCCCAATTGGGTATTTTTTGGTGTTTCTGCCACTGTATCTCAACCCACAATGCAAGTGATTTCATGATATTGATACTATTACGATAAGAGATTTTGAGAGATTAATTTGGGTCAGCTCATTCCCATGAAAAACCCAAAATGTGGCACCTACAGTCTCATAGGTCTCAAACAATCACCAAATTAGGTTTTGCTTTGTGTTTCTGCCACTATATATCAACCAGGAATGGTGATCATTTCATGATATTGGTACCAGAATATTGATACATTTCCAAAGATTATTTTGGTATAGAGTTCATGGATTGGAATCCCAAAAAGGAGCTGCTATAGTCTAATTAGTCTCACAATATTGCCTAATTGGTATTTTATGGTGTTTCTGCCACTGTATCTGGACTGGGGCTAACATTTATTTCATGATATTGATACCATTATAATAAGAAATTTTGAGAGATCAATTTGGGTCAGCACTTGACCATGAAAATCCCAAAATGAGGCAGCTACAGTCTCATGAGTCTTGAAATATCACCAAATTGGGCTTTTCTTTCTGTTTCTGCCACCATATCTCAACCAGGAATGGTGATTATTTCATGATATTGGTGCCAACATATTCATCCATTCCCAAAGATTATTTTTGTATAGCTTTCATGCATGGAAATGCCCAAAAGGAGCTGCTATAGTCTGATTAGTCTCAAAATATTGCATAATTGGGTATTTTTTGGTGTTTCTGCCACCTATCTTGACCGGCAATGGGAATGATTTCATGATATTGATACCATTATAATGAAAGATGTTGAGAGAGTAATTTGTTTCAGCTCTTGACCATGAAAATCCCAACATGTGACAGCTACATTCTCATGAGTCTCAAAATATCACCAAATTGGGGTTTTCCTTGTGTTTCTGCCAGTATATCTCAACCTGGAATGGTGATCATTGCATGATATTGGTACCAGAATATTCATCCATTTCAAAAGATTATTACGGTTTAGTCTGTTAATCAATATCATGAAATCCTTCCCATAGCCGGTTGAGATGCAGTGGTAGAAACACCAAAATATAACCAATTAGGCAATATTTTGAGACTAATCAGACTATAGCAGCTCCTTTTGGGCATTTCCATTCAGGGAAGCTATACCAAAATAATGCTTGGAAAAGGAATAATATTCTGGTCCCAGTACCATGAAATGATCACCATTCCCGTTAGAGATATGGTGGCAGAAACAGAAAGAAAAGCCCAATTTGGCAATATTTTGAGACTCATGAGACTGTAACTGACTCATTTTGGGATTTTCATGGTCAAGAGCTGACCCAACTTAATCCCTCAACATTTTTTATCATAATTGTATCAATATCATGAAATCATTCACATTTTGGGTTGAGATAAAGTGGCAGAAACACCAAAAAATACCCAATTAGGCAATATTTTGAGACTAATCAGACTATAGCAGCTCCTTTTGGGCATTTCCATACATGAAAGATATACCAAAATAATCTTTGGAAATGAATGAACATTCTGGTACCAATATCATGAAATAATCACCATTCCCGGTCAAGGTATAGTGGCAGAAACTGAAAGAAAACCCCTATTTGGTGATATTTTGAGACTCATGAGAATGTAGCTGCCTCATTTTGGGATTTTCATGGTCAAGAGCTGACCAAAATTAATCCTCAACATGTCTTATCACAATGGTACAAACATCATGAAATCATTCTTATTGCGGGGTTAAGATACAGCGGCAGAAACACCAAAAAATACCCAATTAGGTGATATTTTGAGATTAATCAGACTATAGCAGCTCCTTTTGGGCATTTCCATACATGAAAGCTATACCAAAGTAATCTTTGGAAATAGGTGAATATTCTGGTCCCAACATCATGAAATAATCACCATTACCGGTGTGGTACTCAAAAATGTGAAAAATCAAAAGTTTTTCTCATGTACATATAGAAGGCCTCAAGATACTATCCATTGGACACCATGAATGGACTCCACGGCTAAATTAACCCTTATTCCCCACTGGAAGCATCACTGGAGCCCCAGTACACTAGAAGTTAGACCCTCTGGACAACCTGTAGCACCCAGTCAACCACCCCGTCAGGCGCCTCAAGTCACATTCCCCGTACCATTCTATCCCCACTACATATATTGGTTTGGGTTTGTTTGTTATGTACATGACATCATGCAGCACTGCCCCCGCAGGCTGTGCCCCTTCAACTGAATGGTTCCCCACATTCTAGTTCCTTCTAACTCCACTTTGTTTTGTCTTATTACATCACCTGATCATTCCCTGCACAGCTTATGCGCCCCTTGCATGAACTATGACATCATTTGGCACAGCCCCTCCTCATGTATGCAACCCTTGCATAAATTGTACACAGCCACTCCCTCTTAACTCCCTCATGTTGTACAGCCCAGGCCAGCTAAAATACCTCACTCAGGGGCTTCCCTGGAGCCAAAATCCCTCACATTTGTCTATATAAGGAGCTCTCTCCCCCCCCCCATTTGTAGTTCTCCAGTTTATGACTCATCAAGTTTTACACTCACCCATCACCCAAAACACTTACGTACCCACTCAACCCTCTTACTTACATATAACAACTTTTACATACTGAATAACAACCTTTTTATACTGTGTCACGAGAAACTTGTCTTGAGCTAACCACTCCTATCACTTATTAAAACTTGCCAAGCTTACCTTGGTGGGTCTTGTAGCTGGTAGTATAGAAGGGCAGAGCTTGCACCTCCTTCATCCCCTTCTCCATTCAGCAAAATGGTTTCACAACCACTTTTGAGTCTTACACCGGTTGAGATATAGTGGCCAAAAGACAAAGAAAACCCCAATTTGGTGATATTTTGAGACCCATGAGACTGTAGCTGCCACATTTTTGGTTTTTCATGGGAAATAGCTGATTCAAATCAATCTCTCAACATCTCTTATCATAATGGTATCAATATCATGAAATCATGCCCATTGCGGGTTGAGATACAGTGGCAGAAACACCAAAAAATACCCATTTAGGCAATATTTCTAGACTAATCAGACTATAGCAGCTCCTTTTGGGCATTTCCATTCATGAAAGCTATACCAAAATAATCCTTGGAAAAGAGAGAATATTCTGGTCCCAATATCATGAAATAATCCCCATTCTTGGTTGAGATATAGTGGCAGAAACAGAAAGAAAACCCCAATTTGGTGATATTTTGAGACTCATGAGACTGTAGCTGCCTCATTTTGGGATTTTAATGGTCAAAAGCTGAACAAAATTACTCTCTCAACATCTCTTATTATAATGGTATCAATATCATGGAATCATTCCCATTGCGGGGTGAGATACAGTGGCAGAAACACCAAAACAAATACCCAATTGGGCAATATTTTGAGACTAATCAGACTATAGCAGCTCCTTTTGGGCATTTACATACATGAAAGCTATACAAAAATAATCTTTGGAAAAGGATCAATATTTTGGTCTTAATATCATGAAATAATCACCATTCCCGGTTGAGATATGGTGGCAGAAACAGAAAGAAAAGCCCAATTTGGTAATATTTTGAGACTCATGAGACTGTAACTGACTCATTTTGGGATTTTCATGGTCAAGAGCTGACCCAAATCAATCTCTCAACATGTCTTATCATAATGGTATCAATATCATGAAATCATTTGCATTTTGGGTTGAGATACAGTGGCAGAAACACCAAAAAATACCCAATTAGGCAATATTTTGAGACTAATCAGACTATAGCAGCTCCTTTTGGGCATTTCCATACATGAAAGCTATACCAAAATAATCTTTGGAAAAGGATCAATATTTTGGTCTTAATATCATGAAATAATCACCATTCCCGGTTGAGATATGGTGGCAGAAACAGAAAGAAAAGCCCAATTTGGTAATATTTTGAGACCCATGAGACTGTAACTGACTCATTTTGGGATTTTCATGGTCAAGAGCTGATCCAAATTACTCTCTCAACATGTCTTATCATAATGGTATCAATATCATGAAATCATTTCACTGCAAGAAAAACTCTAGAAACTGCTTGCAGTTGAGATGCAAGAGCTCAAGGCAAGCTGTGCCTCATGCATGAATCAAGCACTGGTTGATTCCATGCACATTGCCTAATTTATGCAAGAGTGAGTTTAAGGTACAAAAAACTGAGTACAAGAGTTGATACCTGTGCAAATTCCCCTTTCATGTGAAAATTCCCCTTTCATGTGCACATACCCCTTTCATGTGCACAGATCCCTTTTTTATGCATTCACCCCTTTCATAATGTGTACATAGTCCTTTATGTGCGCATACCCCTTTGATGTGTGCATATCCCTTTCATGTGCATGTATCCCTTTCACAATGTGTACATACCCCTTTCATCATGTGTTCATGACCCTTTCATGTTTACATTTCCCCTTTGAGTTTTTTACATCTCTTTCAATACCCCTTTCATCATTCA
The DNA here is from genome assembly GCF_026914185.1 of Puccinia triticina. Taxonomy (NCBI): domain Eukaryota; kingdom Fungi; phylum Basidiomycota; class Pucciniomycetes; order Pucciniales; family Pucciniaceae; genus Puccinia; species Puccinia triticina. The sequence continues at coordinate 4,549,823 of NC_070562.1, forward strand.
GGTTTACATACCCCTTTGATGTTTATATATCCCTTTCATGTGCAAATACCCCTTACTGCACATACCCCTTTCATGCATGAATACCCCTGCCATGCATACATACCCCTTTCATCATGTGTACATATCCCTTTTATGTGTTAATACACCTTCTCACATTCCCCTTTCATGCGTACATATTTCTTTCATCTGTACATATCCCTTTCACGTGTACATACCCTTTTTATTTTATTCTGGCTGGAGTCAATGGCGCGTGCACCAGCATGTCATTTGGGTGCTTGACTCCAGCTTGAGCTGATCCTTGATTGAAGCTTGCTGCATCTCAACTACAAGCAGTTTCTAGAGTTTTTCTTGCAGTGTTTGCATTTTGGGTTGAGATACTAGTGGCAGAAACACCAAAAAATACCCAATTAGGCAATATTTTGAGACTAATCAGACTATAGCAGCTCCTTTTGGGCATTTCCATACATGAAAGCTACACCAGAATAATCTTTGGAAATGGATGAATATTCTGGTTCCAATATCATGAAATAATCACCATTCCTGGTTGAGATATAGTGGCAGAAACAGAAAGAAAAGCCCAATTTGGTGATATTTTGAGACTCATGAGACTGTAGCTGCCTCATTTTTTGATTTTCATGGTCAAGAGCTGACCCAAATTACTCTCTCATGAACATCTCTTATTATAATGGTATCAATATCATAAAATAAATGTTAGCCCTGGTTGAGATACAGTGGCAGAAACACCAAAAAATACCCAATTAGGCAATATTTTGAAACTAATCAGATCTTAGCCGCTTGGTTTTGGCATTTTAATCCATGAAAGCTACACCAAAATACTCTTTGCAAATGGATGACCATTCTGGTACCAATATCATGGAATAATCAACATTCCTGGTTGAGATATAATGGCAGAATGTTATGAGCTGCGCTTGCGCGCCTGGCTTACTCCAAGGGGCATGTTACTTGTTGTATGTACATGTCACAGGTCCTCAGCATTAGAGGGACCTGGGGGGGAGATCATCTTGCTTCCCCATCGAGCAATCAACTATTTAGCTAGACAGATCAGACAGCGCCTCCTCACCCCGACAGACAGACCAATACATATTGCTAGATCACCAAACGGGGGACAAGGCCGAAACCAGAACAAACCAAACTCCAGAAGAGACAGAACCAAACGAACCGAACTCCAGAAGAAAAGAACCGCACCCCAGAACGCCTACCTTGATTGTTTGAATCACCAATCTTCAAGCCAACAGTTCACCGGATGGCCAACGATGCGGCAGCACTACGCGCCCAAATCGAGGAACTAGCGGCTTCCATCCAGGAGGAGAGAGGACTCCGACAACGTGCCAAGGCCAAACTCGCAACAGCGCGGACGGGTATGGTCGCACCCGCCGTTGTACCCATCGTTCTGGGACAGCCCCCTAACGCGCCTCCAATGCAAGATGAGATCCCGGCAAAGGGCCCCAAGGTCGGCCTCCCGGACAAATACGACGGCACGAGAGGGCTGAAGGCCAAAGTTTACGTGACGCAGATCGGCCTCTACGTCCTCTCCAACCCCCGCATTTTCCCGGACGACCGCAGTAAGGTGATCTTTTCAATCTTGTATCTTACTGGGCAGGCTAGCGAGTGGGCCCAGCCCTACACGATCAAACTATTCGTGGGCTAACCAGTATCCTACCTCAAATTCGCCACGGCCTTCCAGATGATGTACTACGACACCAAACAAAAGTCCAGAGCCGAGAAGGCGCTCCGACAGCTGAAGCAGACCAGGTTGGTGGCGCACTACACATTTCAATTCAATCAACAAGCATCCAACACGGGATGGGAGATGTCAACCCTCATGAGCCAGTATCAACAGGGACTCAAGAAAGACATTCAACTAGCGCTGGTCCTTGCACGAACCCAATTCACCGCGCTCACCGACCTCAGCAACCTCGCCCTGAAGATCGACAACGAGATCAATGGAGCCGATACGGGCATGGCCGACTCTAACCCCGCGACGACAGACCCCAAAGCCATGGACATCTTGGCTATGAAGGTACCTCTCTCCAGCTCGGATAAAGCCGCCATGATGCGGGCCGGCCAGTGCTTCTACTGCGGCGAAAAGGGCCACTTGGCGAGGGGATGCCCGAAGAAGGGGAAGGGCAAGAACAAGGCGGACGCGAGGATCGCCGAACTGGAGGACCAAGTCCGGCGACTAACCATGGGCAAAGGGACAAGCGGTGGAGCGGGAAGAGCGGACGAATCAAAAAATGGCGATGCTCAGGAGTGACGGTTGTGCCTCCCCCGAGCAGTAGGGATACTGTAGTAGCTAAAGTAGGAACTTGTAAACTAGTCGTCCGGAATGCAATGGATTCACGGCTGTTTGCAAGCCTCAGCTTCTCCACACTACATGATCCCCAAGCCACAACCCCCTTTTCCGCCACATTTCTCATAGACTCAGGAGCCACCCACAACATCCTGAGTGGGGCCTTTGCTGCGAGAGCGGGCCTGGCACTGACCGATTCGGTCGCTGTGAGGACCATTTCTGGTTTTGACGGCTCGGGGAGCCAGGCCTCCCAGGAGGTGGACCTCATACTCGACCAAGACCCAAACCCCTCGACATTCATTATCACGACTCTGAAGGACAGCTACGACGGGATCCTAGGGATGCCGTGGATCAAACAGCACAGTGTGGTGTTCCATATGCGTGACAATGCCAAAAGCTCATTGCAGAGGTATTAGGGGGTTTCAAAGTTGGCCAGGTCTGACTTGCATGCACCTTTTCAAGTCAGTGTTCAAGTTCATTCTTGAACACTGAGTTGCAAAAGTGCATGCAAGTCATATTGTACTACACCCCCCAAACCTGCTTGAAGTTTTTTTTGAATGTTGGTGCTGAGGGAAATTCTTGAAAACCAACTTGCAACAGTACATGCAAGTCATGCATGGCCAACTTTGAATCCCCCTATTATAGTGGAGGGAGTGTCTAATACAGTGCGGGGGAAGAAGGGAAGAAGGAGCAAGAGGGGAGGAGAGGCCTTGACCCCCAACATTGGAAGTGGAACAGGTTAGACAATGGATGCAGAGTGTGTGGAAGAGGATGGAAGATGGCTTGGTTGCATAGCAACACATGACATCATGCAGCGCAGTACATGCATGAAAGTGCTGTGTAGCTCAAGCGCCTCATGCAGTATATATCCCTCATTGTTTGTACGCATAGTACAGCATATGCAGGTAGATAAGCTGTACAGGAAGTGTCTCCCGCAGCATAAATCCCTCATTTTTTGTAAATGTAGCACAGCATATGCAGGCAGATAAGCTGTACAGGAAGTGTCTCCTGCAGCATAAATCCCTCATTGTTTGTACACAAAGCACATCATATGCAGGTAGATAAGATGTACAGGAGGTGTCTCCTGCAGCATAAATCCCTCATTGTTTGTAAGGCAGTGCAGCACATGCATGCAGATGCTGTGTAGTTGAGTGTCTCCTGCAGCATAAACCCCTCGTTGTTTGTACATGCATCGCAGTACATGCATGAGAGGCTGTGTAGTTGAGATCCCCTGCAGCAATAATCCCTCATGAGGAGCTTCCCTGGAGCAAAAAATCCCTCACCCTTCAATATATAAGGATGCCCTTTCTCCCCTCATCAGATGTTTCGCCATCAGCCTACAGAGGTTTGGTCACAAGTGGTTAGTTAGTTTAGTCAGCAGTGGTTATTAGCGGTATTAGTGATTAGTACAAGTACCGTAGAAGTTTAGTAGTGGTATAAGTGTGTCAGCAGTAGTAGAACCAATCATAACACAACAACAAATTCGAGTTAAGCAGCATATTAGTAACGTGTAGTACGAGTATAACAAAGTAAGTATATTGTCTGCGAGCAAAGAAGTTATAACAGATTTACTAGCCTGTTGAATCAAGTGATCTAGGTCTGATAGAGATTACTATATGAAAGTAAGATCTATCTTGGAATCAGCCATATCTTTATAACTATTGATTACAAGACTCTTAGATATTTGCATAGTATTATTAGAGGGGCAGGTCTTTCAAACCACCCGTAAGTTGTAATAGCCTTTCAACCTATTAAGCAATTTATTTCCCCCTCAGCGGATATTCCACCAAATTATATTTAGTGTCCCACACGAGTCCTACAACGGAAACAGGATCAACTGGCGCAACCGCCAACTGACACCCCTCTCAACAAGGATCGCCACTGCCGAGACAGTGTTGTCAACTCTGAAAACAACCTCGCAGGACGGGGAGGAGCCTGTAGTGAGGCAAGTGAGGAGAATTGACGAGGGGGTGCGTGCTTTATGCCGATCAACACCCCCGCGATGTGAGTCCCACCAACCTCCCACTCCACATGCCCATATAAGAACAACTGGCAAGCGGATACATCCGCTAGAACTTCTCACACAGGTATCAACAACAACACCCCCTCACAAGGGGCCGGCCGGCGGCGAGATTCCAGCGGGACAGCCCGTAGGGGCGACACCAATGGGTACCACTGCGACCGCTCCAGCGGTTTTGTCTATACCAAAATCGACCTCCACCGACGGGGAGGAGCCCGTAGGGAGGTAAGCAAGGTTAAATGACGAGGGGGTGCGCGCTTTATGCGGAACAACGCCCCCGCAATGTGAGTCCCCAACCATCACCCCATTACCCCTGTATCCCGCAGATTTAAGGGCAACTGGCAAGCGGATACGTTTTCCGGATCTGGTGGAACAGGTACCCGGGTCGATTTGTGTGGATAAGACATCCTGGTCCACATTGGCGAGGCTGGCAGCGGAGGCTAAGGGAGCCGAGCCGGCGAGAGCACTGGAGGAAATGGTACCGTCGAGGTACCACTCTTACCTCCACATGTTTCGCAAGACGGAGGCCCAACAACTGCCTCCACAACGCAAATACGACTTCTGAGTGGATCTAGTCCCGGGAGCGGTACCGCAAGCCAGCTGGGTGATCCCACTATCCCCGGCGGAGAACGAAACGTTGGACAAGCTCATCAGAGAGGGCCTCGACAACGGGACGATCAGGCGGACGACGTTTCCGTGGGCAGCGCCGGTGCTATTTACGGGGAAGAAGGACGGTAACCTGAGACCGTGCTTTGACTATCGGAAATTGAACGCACTTACCGTGAAGAATAAGTACCCACTTCCCTTGACAATGGACTTAGTGGATAGCCTACTTGACGCTGATAGGTTCACCAAACTCAACCTGTGCAATGCTTATGGCAACCTCAGAGTGGCCAAGGGTGACGAGGAAAAATTGGCTTTTGTGTGCCGCGCTGGTCAGTTTGCGCCGTTGACGATGCCGTTCGGACCGACGGGGGCGCCTGGTTTTTTCCAATTCTTCATACAGGATATCCTACTGGGCAGGATCGGAAGAGATACGGCGGCGTACCTGGACAACATCATGATCTATACGCAGCGGGGGACCGACCATGAAGAAGCGGTCAGCGGAGTGCTTGAGACACTTAGCAAGCACCAGCTTTGGCTTAAGCCGGAGAAATGCGAGTTCTTGCGAGAGGAGGTCGAATACCTCGGCCTGCTCATATTGTGTAACCGAGTGCGGATGGACCCAGCAAAGGTCAAAGCGGTAACGGACTGGCCGGCCCCCACCAACGTCACAGAACTGCAACGTTTTGTGGGGTTCACTAATTTCTACCGGCGGTTCATAGATCAATTTTCGAGGACAACACGGCCGCTCCATGAACGCACAAGAATGGACACGCGCTTCATTTGGGATAAACGTTGTGATGCGGCTTTCAAATCCCTCAAAACGGCGTTCACAAAAGCCCCGATTTTGACGATCGCGGACCCTTACCGACCATTCCTGCTGGAGTGTGACTTCTCGGACTTCGCATTGGGAGCGGTATTGTCTCAGGTATGCGAGAAGGACAAAGAATTACACCCAGTAGCTTACCTATTGAGATCCCTCATCCAAGCGGAGCGGAATTACGAAATATTTGACAAAGAGCTCCTGGCGATCGTGGCGGCATTCAAGGAGTGGCGCCACTACTTGGAAGGCAACCCCAACAGGTTGAAAGCTATAGTGTACACGGATCACAGGAACCTCGAGAGATTTATGACCACCAAAAGCTTGTCACGTCGGCAAGCGCGCTGGGCCGAAACGCTGGGGAATTTCGATTTCGAGATCATCTTCCGCCCCGGGAGACAAGGGACGAAGCCTGATGCTTTGTCTAGGCGTCCAGACCTAGCGCCTAGCAAGGAGGACAAGCTGTGTCAGCCGGGCTACTATAATAAGTTAGAGCCCGGCTAACTATTGTAGCATTACAAAAATTATATGTAATAATAGCGGCGCAGAGCGCCGCGTAAAAAATAGACTTCTTTCTTGTAAAGAGACCTAGCTGCGGCGCGGAGCGCCGCGCACATAATAATAAAGATTCCTTAGACGAGTAAGGAAAATAAAGCTCCGGCCGAAGAATCGGCAGGAGAAAGAATATTAGTTAAAACCCGTTCTCAAGCCAAGAGAACGGGTCGTCAGAAACTCTCAAGAGACTACTAAACAGAGAGTAGTCTCTATGAGAAATAGAAGCACTTCGGTTGGGGAGGAGAGAAACAGAATTATACTACTCCTCCTCCCCCGGCCGAGGATAGAACATAAACCACGCTATTCCTCGAGCCGAGGAATAGCAAATAGATCACAGGACAAATAACCATGAAAGAGAGCGAAGGGACTAGTAGAATCCCCCTTCACTCCCGTCATCCTTGTTAGAAGCACGGCTTCCTCCGGCCGAGAAACGGAGGAAGTATTTGCAATAAGAGCTACAACCCTATTGGTTGTAGCTTGAATATATAATAGAGGGCCTTCGGGCGAAGGAAGGCCCCTCAGATACCTTCATAACCGACTCGCCGCTTCGCCAGACCCGCCCTCGTCCTATCCGACCAGCGCGCCTTCTGACCCAGCTCCGATTACGGTTTCTTAAGGAATCAACAGTCTTTTTTTTTCCGCAAACATACTTCAAAAAGTAAGTTTGCGTTTTTTTTGTCTTTCTACCGGGATCTATATCCCTATCATTATCCTGGGAGCGAACCATCGCTCAATCACCCCCTTTTCAAGGGCCCCAGACGCCACAGGTCACGAAAACCCCTGCGCATTTCGTGCGCAGGCCCTGTAAGAACTGCGGAGGGCACTAAAACACCCCAGGCGCCCCTGGCCCCTCCGTTAAACCTATTTTTTTGGTTCATTAGAAATAGCTTTCTAAGCTATTTCACACTTTTTACCGCGCTTTTGCTGCGCGCGCTACTGTACCGTGCTCTGTCGTCGGCGTAGCTAGAAGAGCACTCGTGCTCTTGGCATCACCAAGCCTGACAAGCTGTCATTTGGCCAGCTACTACGACCGGAGAACATCACGCCGGAAACATTCGCGGCGGTCTCCGTACTGGAGTGGGCCGAGGTGGATTAGTGGTTTGTCGACGAGACGATCGAGTTGGAGGACGCCGAAAGGTACTTCAAGGTGGATGTGCTTGGCAGCGGGGAAGGGGACCACTTAAATCCTTCAGATAGGGACATAGCGCCAACAGACGCCGAGCTGATAAGTCTCATCCGCGCTTCCACACATAAGGATCAACGACTGATGGCCCTTTTACAAAGGATGCAGGCAGGCGACGCTAGTCTGGGCGAATACACGTACACGGATGGGGTGATGTACCGGAACGGGCTGATTGAGGTACTGGCGGACAAGTCAATTAAGCGAGCCGTCACGCAAAGTCGTCACGACTGCCAGCCGGTGGGACACCCAGGCAGGACCAAGACGCTGGCGCTGATCCAACGTTGCTTTACTTGGCCGTCGATGAAACGCTTTGTGAACGGATATGTCGACGGCTGCGACTCGTGCCAGAGGGTTAAGTCATCAACGCAAAAGCCGCTTGGGACCCTTGAACCGCTGCCCATACCAGCGGGCCCGTGGACCGACATCTCCTACGACCTAATCACAGATCTGCCGAATCCAAATGGAGCTGATAGCATCCTGACGGTAGTAGACCGTCTCACGAAGATGGCCCATTTCATACCTTGTAAAAAGACCACGAACGCGGGAGAGCTGGCGGATCTAATGCTACGACACGTGTGGAAACTCCACGGGACGCCCAAAACAATTGTATCGGATAGAGGAAGCATCTTTATCTCACAGATCACAAGAGAGCTTAGCAAAGCTCTGGGTATCCGACTAAGCCCCTTGACAGCGTTCCACCCACAGACTGACGGCCAGTCCGAAATAGTCAACAAAGCCGTCGAGCAGTACTTACAACATTTTGTGAATTACCATCAAGACAACTGGGAACCGCTACTCGCCATTGCGGAATTCGCGTATAACAACCATGACCATTCCTCAACAGGTATGTCACCGTTCAAAGCTAATTACGGTTTCGACGCGACAATAGGGGGCGTACCCTTGACAGGACAGTGTCTCCCAGCGGTCGAGAAGAGATTAGAAGACCTAGTCGAGGTACAACAAGAGCTGAAGGCAAACCTGGAGGGGGCACAACTTACCATGAAAAGACATTTTGACAAACGGGTGCGGGAAACACCATCGCGGAGCGTCGGCGACGCGGTCTGGCTCAGTAGCAGGAACATCTCAACGACGAGGCCCAGTCCAAAATTATCTCACCGGTGGCTAGGACCGTATTTTATCTCTAATAAGGTTTCCCCATTGGTGTACACGCTGACACTACCGCCCTCAATGAAGGGGGTGCATCCAAACTTTTATGTTTCTTTGCTTAGGAAGGCTAGTCAAGACACCATAGAAGGAATAGCCGCGGCGGAACAAGGACCAGTCAAGGTAGAAGGGGAAGAAGAGTGGGAAGTTGAGGAAATTTTGGACAGTAGGAAATGGCGAGGAAAAAAGGAGTATCTAGTGGGATGGAAGGGCTACGGACCGGAAGCTGTGGTGATCAATCTTGTGGCGCCGGTGGCGCATTCAGTTTCCAATTTTTTTCTTTTCACTCCCCTCTTCTCAGATTTCCACTCTTACTTCCTCTCAGCTCACCAGCTTTTGTTTTCAGCTTTCTTGGTCCTAACACAGCGCCTGCTGTGGGTTTTATTTCCTTGTTTGTTTTTTGGTTTCTGTTTCTTTCTTGTTTGTCATTGCCTGCCCTAAGTGTTTTCTGTCTTTTCCCTTTTTCTCTTTTCCTGTTTTGTTTCACTTTTGGTTCTTTTCTTTCTGCTTCCCATCACTGTGTTTTCCTTCTTTCTGTGTTGTTTTCTTTTTTTTCCTTCTGTTTCTCCTGGTTTTTGTCGCGCGCTTGTGCGCGCGGGGGTATGATGACTTGTCCGCAGCATGTCACAGTCCCCAGAGTCTGAGTTCAGCTCGAACTCAGATGATGGGGCGGCATGGACTTCGTCTGAACCATAGAATTTTATCTCAGATCATCCATCAACCTCAGAATCCCGAATCCAAAGTTTATTGATCCGACTGTTTGCCAATATACTCGCGGAGCTTCTGAGTTCATCCTCTCAGCCCCGCGCCAATCCTCTTCTAGATCCCTTTGCTTTTTTTTAGATCACTTTTCTCCGGCTAAGTTCGCCGGCTTTCCTTTTCCCTCAGACTCACAACACCAAAACCACCACCGACGGAAATCTACTTTCCGTCGTCTCTCAAAAATCCCCCTTCCCAAACGCTACCCCCTTCGAATCCCAGAATCCTCAGTTTTTCCTATACCACCGCAAAGGCAGCGCATCAGCGCAACATCCCTTCCAGTAACTGCCGACGGCCCAGCACCGGTCGGAGTTCCACAACGCCAATTCATGGGAAACAAGCGCCAATCTCACCCACTGTTGACAATTAACCCAGGAATTCAACAACAATTTTCCCAACGCGGCGGATCAACACCGGAGGTCACGGCGGTTTAAATGAGGGTTGGCTTTTTCCCTGCGGGGTTTTTTGACGCCGCCCGGGGATCAGAGCGCAGAGCCGGGGGCTTGGGCGTTAAGGGCGGAGTAATGTTATGAGCTGCGCTTGCGCGCCTGGCTTACTCCAAGGGGCATGTTACTTGTTGTATGTACATGTCACAGGTCCCCAGCATTAGAGGGACCTGGGGGGGAGATCATCTTGCTTCCCCATCTAGCAATCAACTATTTAGCTAGACAGATCAGACAGCGCCTCCTCACCCCGACAGACAGACCAATACACAGAAACACAAAAAATGACGCAATAGTTTGTGACTGATTAAATGGGGCTGCTACATTGGGAGATTTCATTGGCAAAAAAACTTCCTAAATTAATCTTTCAGCTTTTCTCATCATTACGGTACTAATATCATGAATTCATCCCCATTTCTAGTTGAGATATAGTTGCAGAAACACAACAAAACCAACCAACTAGGCAATATTTCACACTGATCAGACTGTAACTGCAACATTTTGGGACTTTCATAGAACAAAAATTTCTCAGATTATTGTTCAGATATTGCTGATCCTCATGGTACCAATATCATGAAATAAATCTTAGCCCTGGTTGAGACACAGTGGCAGAAGCACAAAAAACACTGCCTGATAATTTTAGGGGATAGTTTCAAACCAACCATACTCAATCAATCTCTTTAGATTCAAAAAATGTTGAACCTCAGATTCTGAGATAACATCAGTTGACCCATTGAATATATTGGGGCAACACCTCCCATTAGTCTTTGATTGAACAACAGAAGCAAAAGACACCTTACTCAAATCTGGTACAAACATTAAATCAATCTCAGGCCTAGTAGAAATTTACGATATTGGATATGATGAGTCATATATAAAAGCCATTAAGTTTGAACAAAATTGATGTAGCATGATATATTGAGACTTATTTTTTTGGACTTACTTCGCGCACTGCGAAAAGCTCTTCGCGCACTGTGCAGTGCGCGAAGTTTGCAAACACTTCGCGCACTGCGCGTGAAGGGCGCAACTTTTTCAAATTATTTTTTGACCAATCAATAGAAAAGCTTATTATTGTCCTCTGTGAATTTATTTGGAGTTTTTTGAAGCTTCCTTGTATGCTTAAAAATCACACCAATAAAAAAAACAAGTACAGCCATTTGGGGACCTGGAATTCATATTCCCACCAGTCAAAAAATCCAAATAATTTAGTGAATAATGATACATATGAATTCAAACTTTTTAGAATTTTTTGGCCACTTTGTGCAAGAATAAGGCTTTCAAAAATTAGGAAAGTTCACCACTTACTGGCGCATTTTGGCATATCTTGAGAAACAGTTACTGGTTTTTGAAAGCCTTGTCCTTGTACAAAGTGGCCAAAAAGTTCTAAAACTTTTAAATACATGTTTAATATGATTCAATAAATTAATTGGATTTTTTGGCCTGTGGGAATATGAATTCCAGGTCCCCAAATGGCTGTACTTGTTTTTTTTATTGGTGGGATTTTTAAGCATACAAGGAAGCTTCAAAAAACTCCAAATAAATTCACAGAGGACAATAATAAGCTTGTCTATTGATTGGTCAAAAAATAATTTGAAAAAGTTGCGCCCTTCACGCGCAGTGCGCGAAGTGTTTGCAAACTTCGCGCACTGCACAGTGCGCGAAGAGCTTTTCGCAGGGCGCGAAGTAAGTCCGTATTTTTTTTTTTTTTTTTTCTTTTTTTTTTTTTTTTTTCTTTGGAAAGTAGATTTCAACACTTCTGCAAGTTTCAAGTGACAATAATTCATGCTTCCCCATTCCTCCTCCCCCCTACCCCTTACCGCCTGACTTAAAAGACTATTCTTTCTCAGGAATAATTCATATGAGTATGTAAAAATGACCTATTTGATCTGGCAACAAAATGAAACTTTTACTATGGTTGAAAACTAAGAAAGGAGGAAATCAAGAGAAATAGAGATGATAGAAGGTCTATGATGCTGCAGGAAGGAAACAAATTAAAGAGAAATTTCAAAAAAAAAAAAAACATGATCAATATAATTTGATCAATATATGCCATATTGATCAATATAATTTGATCAATATATGCCATATTGATCAATATATGCCTCCCCAAATTCATCCATGTTTGTAGTGTTAAAGCACAACTGCAAGGCTGCGGAAGAAGCCATCCTGCGAGAATTCCAAGACCTTTTTCCAGCAGACATACCAGCGGTCTCCGACAAAGCTGAGGAAGCGGGCAAATTCACAGATGGTTCTTTCCCGAAAACGATGCAATCGGCCAGCTCGAGAGTCAGACATAAGATTATCCTGACCAACCCCGACGCCATTATCAACGAGAAGCAATACACTTACCCCCGCAAACATCTCGCCGCCTGGCGAACCCTTCTTTATCAACACCTTGACGCCGGCCGCATACGCAGATCAACTAGCCAATACGCATCCCGCAGTCTAATCATACCAAAAAAAGACCCCGCCGCCCTGCCTCGTTGGGTCTGTGACTACCACAAAATGAACAGCATTACAGTCCGCAACCGGTCCCCGTTACCCAATGTCGACAAGTTGGTCCGGATGGTAGCCACAGGACGGGTTTTTTCAATCCTCAACCAAACCAACGCCTTCTTCCAAACGCGGATGCGCGAAGAAGATATCCCCCTAACAGCCGTGAAGACGCCCTGGGGCCTCATGGAATGGGTTGTAATGCCCATGGGCTTAACCAACGCTCCAGCCACACACCAAGCGAGGCTTGAGGAAGCGCTAGGCGATCTACTCAACGTCATTTGCGTCATTTACTTAGACGACATTGTGGTGTTCTCAGACTTGTTTGACAAACACGAAAAGCACCTACGACTGGTTCTCAACCGCCTCCGCCAAGCACATCTGTACTGCAGCCCAAAGAAGACTCAACTGTTCAGACAAGAAATCAAATTTTTTGGTCACTGGGTCTCGGCCAATGGAATCAAACCAGATAACAGCAAGGTACAAGCAGTGCAAAACTGGCCTCCCCTAAGTCGGCAAAAGGAGTGAAACGATTCCTAGGTACCGTCCAGTGGATGAAAAAATTCATCTGGGGCCTCCAGAAGTACGTTGGAACTTTAACCCCGCTCACCAGCTCTAAAGCTGACCAGAAAAATTTCAAATGGGGCGAAAAAGAAGAAACAGCTTTCAATAATATCAAGCGCATCATGACCAGCCTCCCGGCCTTAAAAAACGTGGATTTTGACTCCGACGATCCCCTCTGGGTTTTTACAGACACAAGCGGCGCTGGCTTGGGTGCTGCCCTCTTTCAGGGAGCTGAATGGAAAAGCGCCTCCCCCATAGCGTACAAATCTCGCCAGATGTCACCTGCGGAGCGAAACTACCCGGTTCACAAACAAGAATTACTCGCCGTAGTACACGCACTACAGAAATGGAAGATGCTACTTCTAGGCATGAAAGTGAACATCATGACGGACCACCACTCCCTCACCCATCTCTTACGACAACGCAACCTTAGCCGGCAACAAGCGCGCTGGACTGAACTCTTAGCCGACTTCGATCTTCACGTCGAATACATCCGCGGCGAAGACAACACGGTGGCCGATGCACTCTCCTGGGAAGACTCTAACGATGAAGCCCAACCAGTCAACGTCAAAGATGTTGCCTGTGTAGCCGCGTTGACCAAAATGAAATCAGCTCTATACAAAGAGCTGCGTCACCAAATTTTGACAGGTTATGCAGTGGACCAGTTCTGCCTCTTGGTACGGAAAATCATGCCCCTGCAAGATGACTGCCCCGAAGTGGACAGACTCCTCTTCATCGACGGACGCCTCCTTATCCCGTCAATCGGCAACACCCGCAAATTGTTGATCAGTGAAGCACACGCACGGCTCGGACACCTGGGATACCAGAAGACACTAGATGAACTGCGTCTAGACTTCTTCTGGCCCCAAATGCCCGCAGACGTGGCAAAATTCACCGCTTCCTGCTTGACTTGCCAGAAAACAAAGGCCCCAACCACCAATCCAACTGGAAAGATGCTAACACCCCCTGTTCCCCGCGTTCCCCTCTCGGATATTGCCATTGATTTTGTAGGCCCCCTCAAACAATCCGGTCACTACAACATGATCTTGACAAGCACATGCAGGCTCTCCGGATTCACCCACATCATTCCCGCCCTCCAAGCCGACTCCGCCGAAAAAAAAAACCGCAACCCGGTTTTTCGCCCGTTGGATCGCAACATTTGGCGCCCCCCCAATCAATCCTCAGCGACCGGGACAAAACATGGACATCAAAGTTCTGGAAAACACTCATGGAAAAACTTTGCATCAAGTTTCACATGACGTCAGCTTTCCACCCTCAAGCCGACGGCCACAGCAAAAGAACCAACAAGACAGCCGGCCAAATAGTCCGGACTACAACCTGTAAACGCCAGGGTAAGTGGCTGGAAGCCATACCCGCGGTGGAATTTGCCATCAACTCGGCAGTCAACGTGTCCACCGGGAAAAGCCCTTTACACTACCAAGATGGATGAATTTGCGATGTTGTATATTGATCAATATAGCGTATATTGATCAATTTTTTTTTTTATTATTCTTCTTGATACGTTTGTCTGTTTTCCATGTCTCCTTAATACCATTCTATAATCTCTCTCCTTCCCCTTGTGTTAGCTTCAAGCCACAGGAATCTTTTTTTTTTGCCTGATAGAATTCATAAATTTCTACATACACCATTCAATTCTTCCTGAAAAAAATACATTGCAAGTTTTAGGATTAATCCAGGGTGGCTGAGGGGTTTCAATTTTTTTTTTCTTTTTTTTTTTTACTTCAACAATTGGTCTGTTATCAGAAGTCTGCAAATCGACTTTTTTTTCCAAAAAGGAAAAACATTGACCCCTGACCTCTCTCATGATACCATCCTGCACACATTTTTAATTTGGTTGGTTGAACTTGCTCAAGATATTGCATATCATACTTGAAGTGATACATGCATAGGAGGCCTTTTGAAATTAGTTTACCATGGTTTAGCATATTTTTGTCAGGTTCCTTTTTTTAACTACTTTTGTTATCAACCACAGATTAATGAGGAATATTTCCACATAAAATTTCATTGGACAATTTTTCTGCATGTAAAACCCAGGAATGATTTATTTGGGGTCACATCCATTATGCAGCAGCTGCAATCTGATCAGTTGCCAAATCTCACTACTTTGTTAGTTTCTTGGTATTTCTGCAACTATATCTCAACACAGCCTTGGAATTTTTCCATGAAATTGGTACCAAAATGTTTAAAAGCCCCCATAGATTCATTGTGTACCTTAAATGACCACAAAATCCCCAAATGTAGCTGCTACAATCTGATCAGTGGCCAAATATCACTAATTTGGTAGTTTCTTGGTGTTTCTGACACTATATCTCAACACAGCCTGGGAGTTCTTCCATGATATTGGTTTCGAAATGATCAATAGTCCCCAAGGATTCATTGTGTACCTTAAGTGACCACAAAACTACCTAATGTAGCCCCTACAACCTGATCAGTTGCCAAATATCACTAATTTGGTAGTTTCTTAGTGTTTGTGCCACTATATCTCAACACAGCCTAGGATTCTTCCATGATATTGGTATCAAAATGTTCAG
This sequence comes from Puccinia triticina, assembly GCF_026914185.1. Lineage (NCBI taxonomy): Eukaryota > Fungi > Basidiomycota > Pucciniomycetes > Pucciniales > Pucciniaceae > Puccinia > Puccinia triticina. The sequence goes on from NC_070562.1 coordinate 4,565,290, forward strand.
TAGCCCCCAAGGATCCATTGTACCTTAAATGACCACAAAACCCCCAAATGTAGCAGCTACAATCTGATCAGTTGCCAAATCTCACTAATTTGGTAGTTTCTTGGTGTTTCTGCAACTATATCTCAATGCAGCCTGGCAGTTCTTCCATGATATTGGTTTCAAAATGATTGATAGTTCCCAAGGATTCATTTTGTACCTTATATGTCCATAAAACCCCCTAATGTAGCCCCTACGACCTGATCAGTTGCCAAATATCACTAATTTGGTAGTTTCTTGGTGTTTCTGCCACTATATCTCAAAGCGGCATGGGAGTTCTTCCATGATATTGGTATCAAAATGATAAATAGCCCCCAAGGATTCATTGTGTACCTTAAATGACCACAAAACCCCCAAATGTAGCAGCTACAATCTGATCAGTTGCCAAATCTCACTAATTTGGTAGTTTCTTGGTGTGACTGCCACTATATCTCAAAGAAGCCTGGAATTCTTCCATGATATTGGTATCAAAATGATACATAGCCCCCAAGGATTCATTGTGTCCCTTGAATGACCACAAAACCCCCAAATGTAGCAGCCACAATGTGATCAGTTGCCAAATATCACTAATTTGGTAGTTTCTTGGTGTTTCTGCCACTATATCTCAGGCCAGCATGGGATTTCTTCCATGATATTGGTACCAAAATGATCAAATTCCCCTGAAGATTTATTGTGTACCTTGGATGACCACAATACCCCCAAATGTAGCAGCTACGATGTGATCAGTTGAAGAATATCACCAATTTGGTAGTTTCTTGGTGTTTCTGCCACTATATGTCAGCCTACGTGATGCCAAAGACAGAAACTTCTAGCTACACGTGGTGCAATAATAATATGAAAGAGTATAAAACTCTCAGACAAAAGTATAAGGGATAATTCCAATGGATATATTGGTAATTAATATATGAAAAAATGACGTAATTATATTAATAAAATTAATATAGTTAAATAAAGAGAGGCCTGATAAAATCAGGGGTGTTTAAGCCCTCAAAAGCAAAAACTGGGGCCTGTAAACAGGTGTGGTTTAAATCCCAGCAAGGAATGGCGAAGAATCTCAAGAGAAAGGGGTTTGAACTTACTAGTAAAAAGCCCTTAAAGTCTTGAGGTTCTTCAGGGTAGAAACTGGGCAGTTGAAAGCGCTTGAAGAGGTTGATTCTGAAGGCTTGGTGGACACTGGGCAATTTCTGGCGACAAAATGAGGCTAAAAACAACTGCTAAGGGACTTACCAGGCTAGAAACAGGCTATTGAGCACGTGTTGAAGGCGGGTAAATTCAAGTAGGTATGTAAAAGCGTGAGAAAAGGCCTTTTGGGGCGGCCAGAGGGCCCTTTGAATACCCGTGGTAGCTCTCTGGGGCGCCTGGGGAGCTACAGGGCCACTGGCCAACTTGTGGGCGCTTTTTGGCCAGGCTGTTGACGCTACAAGGGCTAATTCTTCTTTGGGAAGATGTACTAGCCTGTTTGGGGCGCCTCCAGGCGGATTTCCATCCTGGCTGATGGCGCCATAGAAGCTAGTCTTCTTTGGGAATATGTACTGGCCATTTGTGGGCGCCTACAGTTCAGGATTCCCTCATCCAGGCAGATGAGCTGTTACATGTCTCATATTTATTCAAATGGGCCACAGTGCTTCCCAATTGTTCTGTACTATGTATGCATTAGGTATTGAATTGTTTTAGGGTCAGCCTAAATGCACTCCACATATTTACTTCATGCACTCCAAATATGAGTGCCTAGAATGTGCACTCACAACAAAGCTGGCGTGGGGACCAGTGCACTCCAAAAGACTATGAGTGATGACATCACCACTCCAAAAAAGGAGGAGTGCGCAACCAGACACTCCAAAGGCCCCCAAAAACAATGAGTGCACAATTCATTCACTCCCTTAGTTTTGAGTGCAAAAACACCGCACTCCCTTTTAGATTTATTGTCCCCCTGAAAAGGGAGTGCATTACTGTGAACTCCAGTTATATATGGAGTTCACAGTTCTGCACTCCCTTTTTGGTGCATTTAGATTGACTCACAAGTCCACGTGTCCCACTCAGCAAGACTCACACTCCTCCCTCAAGACGACCAGAAACATCTTACCCCACCAAGCAGTACTCTTGACAATCTCGACAAACCCCAAAGTCAACATGTCTAACCAACAAGTTAACCCATCCAAACAAACAACATCGAATGGCGGTACTCAAACAACATCAAACGGCGGTACTCCATCGACCACAAGCGCGATAGGTAAAAACTCTGGAATTGGCACTCCAATGACCGCCGGAATGACCGCCGGCGTGACTGTTACTCCAGAGGTTTGGGCACAAATGCAAAGCCTCCTTGCTTTGTCTCCAATTCAACAAGTCCAACCAAACACAATCAGCAGTTGTCCGGAAGCTCTTTCAATAGGATCTGCAGCTCCAACCGATCTTGCGATGGCTTCCGATTCCACATTGTTGATACCATCTTTGGACCATTCTTTGTTGAACTCTGGCTTGGACAACGGTGGCTCTAAAAACAAAGAAGTCAAATCAGATTCCAACTGCGGCAAACAACTCTCCACCAATTCCGAAGCCAATCAAGCAGCCAAGGAAACCGTCTCTTATTCCGAAGCTAATCAAGCAGCCAAGGAAACCATCTCCGAAGCTAATCATTTCGGCGCCTGTCCTGACACTGAAGTCCTCAAACCTGTTACTCAAGTCCTTAACAAAACGCTTGATTTTTTGAAAAAAAGTGACTTTGATAAGTATGATTTCAAAGCCGGAGGTAATATCTTAGTTGTTTTAGACTGCCTTTTTCTGCCGATCTGATATTTTACTAATTTTTTTGCTATGTAGGGCCATTGGACCCTCCCCCGTCCACTTGCTTTGCCTCGATGGATGATGTTGTTTGCTTCTGTCAATTGTGGGCGAAAACGCACGGATATGCTGTTTCCAAGTCAAACTCTCACCCCGGCAAAAACATTTACATCAAATGCGACCGCTCAGGTCATTTTTGTGGCTCGATAATAAACAAATCCGGCCGAAAAACATCCTCAACCAAGATCAACTGCCCTTTTCACCTTAAAGCCTCAATCCCGACCAGCAAAAAAATCACCAACAAAGTATGGACTCTGGAAGTCTTGAATGGAACCCACAACCATGGCCCATCCGATGTACCTGCCAGTCACTCTTCTCACAAACAGCTTATACCAGAGCAGGTAGAGGAGATCAGAAAGCTTTCACAAGCAAATCTGAAGCCCGCCCAGATCTTATTACAACAAAACATTTGCAACTAACAAAACTATTAGTAACGCTCTCCAGAAGATTTGTCGAGAAGAACTCAACGGTAGGGACCCAATACAAGCCTTATTGGCCGTCCTGAGGGAATTGAACTGGGCCTACGACGTAAAGGTGAACTCGAGTGGTGTGGTTGTCAATCTTTTCTTTGCTCATCCGGGGGCAATTCACCTTGCACGCATAAACCATCATGTTGCTCTCTTGGATTCAACGTACAAGACAAACCGCTACGACATTCCGCTCCTACACGTAATTGGTCAAACGGCAACAAACCGATCTTTTTTGATTGCATTCTGCTTTCTGACTTTTGAGGACAATGATAACTATCTCTGGGCTGTGAATACCCTGAAAAAGCTTGTCTGGCGACCTCAACGCATACCAAAGGTCTTTATTACTGATCGGGACTCTGCCTTACGGAAAGCTTTGGCCGCCATCTTCCATGAATCACAAGCAAACCTGTGCATGCACTACCAAGATGGATGAATTTGCAATGTCGTATATTGATCAATTTATATTGATCAATTTTTTTTTATTCCTGTTGATACCTTTGTCTGTGTTCCATGTCTCCTTAAGACTCTCCTATAATCTCTATCCTTCCCCCTGTGTTAGCTTCAAGCCGCAGGAATCTTTTTTTTTTTTTTTTTTTTTGCCTGATAAAATTCATGAATTTCTACATAAACCATTCAATTCTTCCTGAAAATGCAAGTTTTAGGATTGATCCAGGGTAGCTGAGGGGTCTCAATTTTTTTTCTTCTTTTTTTTACATCAAAAATTGATGTTTGATGAAGTCTCCAAATCTACTTTTTTTCAAAGAAGGAAAAACATTGACCCCTGACCTCTCTCATGATACCATCCTGCACTCATTCTTCACTTGGTTGGTTGAACTTCCTGAAGATATTGCATATCATACTGGGAGTACTACATGCATAGAAGGCCTTTTTGAGATTAGTTTACCATGGTTTAGCATATTTTTGTCAGGTTCTTTTTTTATCTACTTTTGTTATCAACCACAGATTGATGAGGAATATTTCCTCAGAAAATTTCATTGGGAAATTTTTCTGCATATAAAACCCAGAAGTATTATATTTGGGGTCACATCCCTTATGCAGCAGCTATAATCTGATCAGTTGCCAAATAGCACTAGTTTGGTTGTTTCTTGGTGTTTCTGCGACTATATCTCATCCCAGCCTGAAAATTCTTCCAGAATATTGGTACAAAAATGTTTAAAAGCGCACAAAGTTTCATAATTTACCTTTGCTGACCACAAACCCCCCAAATGTAGCAGCTACAGTCTGATCAGTATCCAAATATCACTACTTTGGCAGTTTCTGGGTGTTTCTGCCACTATATCTCATCCCAGCGTGGGTATTCTTCTGCCATATGGTTACCAAAATGTTTACAAGCCCCCAAGGTTTCATTATGTACCTCTGCTGACCACAAAACCCCCAAATGTAGCAGCTAAAGTTTGATCAGTTTCCAAATATCACTACTTTGGCAGTTTCTGGGTGTTTCTGCCACTATATCTCATCCCAGCGTGGGAATTCTTCTGCCATATGGTTACAAAAATGTTGAAAAGCCATCAAAGTTCCATTATGTTCCTTTTATGACCACAAAATCCCCACATTGAGCAGGTACAGTATGATCAGTTTCCTAATATCACTACTTTAGTAGTTTCTGGTTGTTCCTGTCACTATATCTCATCCCAGCGTGGGAATTCTTCTGCCACAGTGTTACCAAAAAGTTCACAAGCGGAGAAATTTCCATCATGTACCTTTACTGACCACAAAACCCCCAAATGTAGCAGCTACAGTCTGATCAGTTTCCAAATATCACTACTTTGGTAGTTTCTGGGTGTTTCTGCCACTGTATCTCATCCCAGCGTGGGAATTCTTCTGCCATATGGTTACCGAAATGTTTAAAAGCGTCCAAAATTTCATTACGTACCTTTACTGACCACAAAACCCCCAAATGTAGCAGCTACAGTCTGATAAGTTTCCAAATATCACTACTTTGGCAGTTTCTGGGTGTTTCTGCCACTATATCTCATCCTACCATGGGTATTCTTCTGCCATATGGTTACCAAAATGTTTAGAAGCCCCCAAAGTTTCATTATGTACCTTTGCTGACTGCAAAACCACCAAATGTAGCAGCCACAGTCTGATCAGTTTCCAAATATCACTACTTTGGCAGTTTCTGGGTGTTTCTGCCACTATATCTCATCCCAGCGTGGGAATTCTTCTGCCACATGGTTACCAAAATGTTGACAAGCCTTCAAAGTATCATTATGTACCTTTGCTGACCACAAAACCCCCAAGCGTAGCAGCTACAGTATGATCAGTTTGCAAATATCACTACTTTGGTAGTTTTTGGGTGTTTCTGCCACTGTATCTCATCCCAGCGTGGGACTTCTTCTGCCATATGTGTACCAAAATGTTTACTACATTTGGGGGTTTTGTGGTCAGCAAAGGTACATAATAAACCTTTGGGGGCTTTTCAAACTTTTGGTAACCATATGGTAGAAAAAAACCCACGCTGGGATGAGATATAGTGGCAGAAACACCCAGAACATGCCAAGGTAGTGATATTTGGAAACTGATCAGACTGTAGCTGCTACATTTGGGGGTTTTGTGGTCAGCAAACACCAGGACAAAAAAATAGTCACTTGATGGCAAAGCTTTGGTTTCTGCTCCAGAGCTACTCCAGTGCTGCTCCAAGTCTGCTCCTCCAGCACTTGTAGAGCTTGCAGGACTGCACCAGAGCACTCAATGTGGCACAGTCAGCTGATCGTAATTTTTTCCCAGGAACAGCTGATGCTCATCATAAGCTGAGCAGTAGGCATTGACTGAGCCTGGGCCAAAGCTGAGCATTGGCTGAGCCTGGGCCACAGCTGAGCATTGGATATTCCAAGCCTGAAACAAATCGAAGTGTCAGCTGGACCAAGAATATTCCAAATCTGAGCATCAGCTTAGCCAACAATGGCCCAAAGCTGAGCATACAAAGCTGAGCATTGGCTGAGCCAAGGCTGTTCCAAAGCTGAGTATCAGATTTTTTGAGACTATTCAAAAGATTAATATCACCTGAGCCAAGGCTGGTCCACAGCTGAGCATCAGCTGAGCCAAGGCTGGTCCACAGCTGAGCATCAGCTGAGCCAAGGCTGGTCCGCAGCTGAGTATCAGCTGAGCCAAGGCTGGTCCACAGCTGAGCATCAGCTGAGCCAAGGCTGGTCCACAGCTGAGCATCAGCTGAGCCAAGGCTGGTCCACAGCTGAGGATCAGCTGAGCCAAGGCTGGTCCACAGCTGAGGATCAGCTGAGCCAAGGCTGGTCCACAGCTGAGCATTGTCTTAGCCAAGATTGGTCCACAGCTGAGCATCAGCTGAGCCAAGGCTGGTCCACAGGTGAGCATAAGCTGTTACAGGAGTGGTCAGACTCAGAATCTGAGCATTTGCTGGGCCGAGATTTATCCAAAGCTGAAAATCAGCTGAGCCAATACTGGTCCAAAGCTGAGCATTGGCTGGGCCAATGATAGTCCTAATCTGAGTGTAAGCTGAGCCATGACTGGAATAAAGCTGAAAATAAGCTGGGCCAGGACTGGTTCTGATCTGGGCAACAAAGCTGAGCATGAGCTGGGCACCAAAGCTGAGCATAAGCTGGGAGCTAAAGCTGAGTATCAGCTGACCAGAAATGGGGATCAGTGGTGCCCAGCAAAAACTGAGGATCTCCTGTGGAAATTCTTAAACTGGTGAGATGGTGGGTAGATGGTGGGTAGATGATGGGTAGATGGTGGGTAGATGGTGGGTAGATGGTGGGTAGCCCGCTGGAGCTGGCATGATGTCACTTGTCATCAAGTGACTATTTTTTTTTCCTGGTGAAAGGTACATATTCAAACTTTGGGGGCTTGTAAACATTTTGGTAATCATATGGCAGAAGAATACCCACGGTGGGATAAGATATAGTGGCCAAAACACCCAGAACATGCCAAGGTAGTGATATTTGGAAACTGATCAGACTGTAGCTGCTACATTTGGGGGTTTTGTGGTGAACAAAGGTATGTAATGAAATTTTGGACGCTGGTAAACATTTTGGTTACCCTATGGCAGAAGAATACACACGCTGGGATGAGATATAGTGGCAGAAACACCCAGAAACTGCCAAAGTAGTGATATTTGGGAACTGATCAGACTGTAGCTGCTACATTTGGCGGCTTTGTGGTCAGCAAAGGTACATAATAAACCTTTGGGGGCTTTTCAACATTTTGGTAACCATATGGCAGAAGAATACCCACGCTGGGATGAGATATAGTGGCAGAAACACCCAGAAACTGCCAAAGTAGTGATATTTGGAAACTGATCAGACTGTAGCTGCTACATTTGGGGGTTTTGTGGTGAACAAAGGTACGTAATGAAATTTTGGACGCTCGTAAACATTTTGATGCCCATATGGCAGAAGGATACCCACGCTGGGATGAGATATACTCGCAGAAACACCCAGAAACTGCCAAAGTAGTGATATTTGGAAACTGATCAGACTGTAGCTGCTACATTTGGGGGCTTTGTGGTCAGCAAAGGTACCTAATAAACCTTTGGGGGCTTTGAAACATTTTGGTAACCATATGGCAGAAGGATACCCACGCTGGGATGAGATACAGTGGCAGAAACACCCAGAAAATGCCAAAGTAGTGATATTTGGAAACTGATCAGACTGTAGCTGCTACATTGGGGGTTTTGTGGTCAGTAAAGGTACATAATGAAATTTTGGGGGCTTGTCAACATTTTGGTAACCATATGGCAGAAGAATACCCATGCTGGGATGAGATATAGTGGCAGAAACACCCAGAAACTGCCAAAGTAGTGATATTTGGAAACTGATCAGACTGTAGCTGCTACATTTGGTGGTTTTGCAGTCAGCAAAGGTACATAATGAAACTTTGGGGGCTTCTAAACATTTTGGTAACCATATGGCAGAAGAATACCCACGGTGGGATGAGATATAGTGGCAGAAACACCCAGAAACTACCAAAGTAGTGATATTTGGAAACTGATCAGACTGTAGCTGCTACATTTGGGGGTTTTTTGGTCAGCAAAGGTACGTAATGAAATTTTGGACGCTCGTAAACATTTTGGTGCCCATATGGCAGAAGAAGTCCCACGCTGGGATGAGATATAGCAACAGAAACACCCAGAAACTACCAAAGTAGTGATATTTGGAAACTGATCAGACTGTAGCTGCTAAATTTGGGGGTTTTGTGGTCAGTAAAGGTACATAGTGAAACTTTTGAGGCTTGTCAATTTTTTTGTTACAATATGACAGAAGAATTCCCACACTGGGATGAGATATAGTGGCAGAAAAACCAAGAAGCTACCAAAGTAGTGATATTTGGAAACTGATTAGACTGTAGGTGCTACATTTGGGGGTTTTGTGGTCAACAAAGGTACATTATGAAACTTTGTGTGCTTGTCAACATTTTGGTACCAATATTTTGGAAGAATTACCAGGCTGGGATGAGATATAGTCGCAGAAACACCAAGAAACAACCAAAGTAGTGCTATGTGGCAACTGATCAGATTATAGCTGCTGCATAAGGGATGTGACCCCAAATATAATATTTATGGGTTTTATATGCAGAAAAATTTCCCAATGAAATTTTCTGAGGAATATTCCTCATCAATCTGTGGTTGATAACAAAAGTAGATAAAAAAAGAACCTGACAAAAATATGCTAAACCATGGTAAACTAATTTCAAAAAGGCCTTCTATGCATGTAGTACTCCCAGTATGATATGCAATATCTTCAAGAAGTTCAACCAACAAAGTTAAGAATGAGTGCAGGATGGTATCATGAGAGAGGTCAGGGGTCAATGTTTTTCCTTTTTCAAAAAAAGTAGATTCTGAGACTTCTGATAAGATCAATTGTTGATGTAAAAAAAAGAAAAAAGAATTTGAGACCCCTCAGCTACCCTGGATTAATCTCAAAACTTGCATTTTCAGGAAGAATTGAATGGTGTATGTAGAAATTCATGAATTTTATCAGGCAAAAAAAAAAAAAGATTCCTGTGGCTTGAAGCTAACACAGGGCGAAGGAGAGAGATTATAGAAGAGTATTAAGGAGACATGGAACACAGAAAAAGGTATCAACAGGAATAAAAAAAAAAAAAAGATCAATATAAATTGATCAATATACGCTATATTGATCAATATAAATTGATCAATATACGCTATATTGATCAATATAAATTGATCAATATACGCTATATTGATCAATATACGACATCGCAAATTCATCCATCTTGGTAGTGGCACATGGCACATCAACAATAATTTTACCTCAAACTGCAAGAAGTATTTTCCTGCGAACCCCAAGAGTGCTGCTAAAAAATCAGATGAACCCGCTCAAATCCCGAAAAATCAGACCAAAAGTCCTGAAGATTGATGTAGTCAAAAATCTTGGGATAAGAAGCCCAAAGCTCCCTGGGATGTCTTCATGCAACTTTGGCAGCAAGTCACCAGCGCGAAAACAGAAGATCTATACAACAAGCACTTCAATACTTTGAAATCCTTCCTTGCGACTTGGCCTGCGGTGCTCTATTACCTCGAAAAAAATATCATCCCACTTAAACATCTCTTTGTCGTTGCCTGGGCTGTCAGTATCCGCACCTTTGAAATCTCAACACCTCAAGAGTGGAATCTGGCCATGCTTACGTTAAAAACTTCATAAAAAACTCGACTGGCGACTTGCTCACTGTCTTCCATTCCCTGTCCCACGCAGTTGACACCCAACTCAACCATGTTCACAAAGCAATTGGACGAGATACTGTCAAGAATCTTGTCAATGTCCCCAAACCGTTTGTTCCTCTCCTTGGCAAGATATCTACGTTTGCATTGAATGAATGCGTGGACCAATACAAGAGGCTTGCCGATCTTGATCCAACCAAGCCGTGCTCTAAAACTCTTACCGTAGGAATTGGTATTCCGTGTGCCCACAAGCTATTTGATATACTCGAAAACGGTGATGTGTTGTCTCCGTCGGATTTTCACTCCCAGTGGAGTCTCAAATATAACCCAGAGATAACTGTAGGAGATTGTTTTTTCAACATTATATTGTTTTTTACAGTTGCTAATATTATGAAGTGGTCCTCTTTCAAAACAACAACAGCATACCAATGACACTGGGATCGATTTGGATGAAGAATTGAAGAAGATAAGTCTTGTACTCTCTCAAGAAGATCCCAGCACCCTTGCAAGGATTCTTGAGCAATTTGATCAAATTATTGCCGGAACTCACATAGCGGTTCCAATTAAAGCTCCCAGCGTGAAAAAACAAACAAAAGGGAGGCCATCATTGAAGAAAGCGCGATCAACATCGACTAAAAGAAATCCTTCGACCTTTGAACTAGTCGAAGCAAAGTTAAAAAAGCAGCAATCGGCGGCCAGAAAGCGCGCCTTGAAGGCTCCGGAGCGAAAGTCCAAGCGAATCAAATAAGGTACCAACAGTTATAAAGCCGCCTCCGAATCAGAAGCGGCCTCCGAATCAGAAGCGGCCTCCAAATCAGAGGAATTTGCCGATGAAGTAAGCAATAAAGAGAGTGAAGAAGAAAGTGGAGAAGAAAGCAATGAAGTTTCTGACCAAGAAAGTGGAGAGGAAGGCGAAAACCGTGCTTCTGAGAATGGACGCAGCGGATTGGCTAATGAATCCGGGCAAGATGGTGGAGTTACTTCGTCTCCCAAAGTGATTTTTTTTCCTCTGCTTTGCCTTTTTATGCAATAATTGCCTGACAATGTACTGATTTTCGCGTTTTTTTAGCCTTATTATGCTTCTCAGATCCCGTCACATCTTCAACAGTATGTCAAATCGATTTTTGATCCTTCAGCCAACAGCAATTGTGGATTTAGATGCATTGCCAAAGCGCTCGGGTACAATCACGACGATGGTTGGTTCCGCGTCAGGAATGATATCTTGGACGAGGTCAAAACAAACAAGACACTTTACTCTAAGCTACAGGGCGGCGAGACGGAGATGGAGAGGATCATTGCGGGCCTCAAGGTGGAAAGCTTGGAAGCCGAGATTGACCGCAGTCAATGGCTCGACAAACTTTTGCATGGACAGATGCTTGCAAATGCATATGTCCAACCGATAATCTTTCTTTCTGTAGAGTCCTGCAGCACCTATCTTCTGCTGCGACTTGGTCCTGTCTCTGGAGCTTCGGAGCCCATCTACCTGCTTCACGTAAATGGCAATCATTGGGTCCTCCCTAATGTCGAGGGGGAAGATGGGGTACAACCAATTCCCCCTATCATGAAGGCCACGAGAAATACTACTAAGAACGCAAAGATCTGGGACAATTTCATCCAGAAGGGCCTGGATCTCTTTGTGGCCGGGCAACTTGAAATGTAGTTTTTTTCTATTGTTTCTTGATTTTCAAATCTTATTGCTTGGTTTTCTTCCCTTTTTACTTTCTTTCAGATGCTTGTGTCCGGATGATGACTGGTCCCATATGAAACTTATCCTCCCCAGCCAATATGGCTTGCTTCACTTGCAATTGCACCAGTTTCAGTTTCTTGGAGTGCACTCCAAGGTTCCTTCTAAATATTGGAGTGCACTGAAATGCACTCCATCTAGCATTGTGCTAGCTGGAATGCACTCCAATTCACCTTTGTGGGAAATTGGAGTGCATGCCCCAGCACTCCAATGTTATTGGAGTGCTTTGACCCTCACTCCAAAATAAATGGCTTTTTGGAGTGGCCATGCTGGTACTCCAATAAATATGGAGTGCCAAGGCAGGCACTCCTACATTTGGGAGTGCGATAACCCAGTACTCCAGAATTTTTGGAGTACCATGTCAAATTAGCCAAAAACATGGAGTGCATGAAGTAAAAAAGTGGGGTGCATTTAGGCCGACCCTTGTTTTAATGCGTCAGGAATATTCTGTTTGCATTCACGTGACATCATTACATATGTACAGCTTATGTAATGTGTGTAGTGTTTTACGTGGAGGGGCAGAATTGATGTCATTACTTCCCTGGAGGGCGTGCTGTAATGTACAGGTAGCCCTTCTTGGGGTTTCATTCCTTTTTAGAGCTCTGCGCCGTCTTCAGGCATAGCGCGCAGCCCGCGGGTTTAGAGTTAACTCAACCTGAGTTGGGCTATCTTCTAAACTTAACATAACACTTCAGTTTTGTGGCTATTGAAGTGTTATAAGCATATGTACATATGTATACAAGCAAGAAGGTTGCTCAATTCGAGGATACCTTGTAAATTCTAATTGGGTGATTACATAATGAAGCAGTAAGAATTAAGGGTATCTGTGAGTGGGGTACCCTAGGTTAATTTAGGCGCAGATTAAGAATATACAATAATATTCAGATTTTTACTTATGTAAGAGACAGTAATAATGTCTCTTTCATAGGTAATTATTTTTTATGTTTTTATTTTATGGTATTACATGTGTAAGAGTGTAATAATATCTCTTTTATATGTAATATACTTTTTATTTTTATGTTACGGTGGCTCTGCTATAATAGCCAGCTGACACTATATCTCAGCCCAGCATGGGAGTTCTTCCATGATATTGGTACCAAAATGATCAAATTCTCTCAAAGATTTATTGTGTACCTTGAATGACCACAAAACCGCCAAATGTAGCAGCTAAAATGTGATTGGTTGCCAAATTTCACTAATTTGGTTGTTTATTGGTGTTTCTGCCACTATATCTCAGCACAGCGTGGGATTTCTTCCATTATATTGGTGCCAAAATGATCAAATTCCCTCAAAGATTCATTGAGTACTTTGAATGACCACAAAAACCCCAAATGTAGCAGCCACAATGTAATCAGTTGCCAAATATCACTAATTTGGTAGTTTTTTGGTGTTTCTGCCACTATATCTCAGCGCAGCGTGGGAGTTCTTCAATGATATTGGTACCAAAATTATTGAATGCCCTCAAAGATGAATTGTGTACCTTGAATGACCACAAAACACCCAAATGTAGCAGCTACAATGTGAATGGTTGCCAAATATCACCAATTTGGCAACTAATCACATTGTGGCTGCTACACTTGGGTGTTTTGTGGTCATTCAAGGTACTCAATCAATCTTTGAGGGAGTTTGATCATTTTGGTACCAATATCTTGGAAGAACTCCCAAGCTGCGCTGAGATGTAGTGGCAGAAACACCAAGACACTACCAAATTAGTGATGTTTGGCAACTGATCACATTGTGGCTGCTACACTTGGGGGTTTTGGTCATTCGAGGTACTCAATCAATCTTTGAGGGCATTTGATCATTGTGGCACCAATATCATGGAAGAATTCCCATGCTGCGCTGAGATAAAGTGGCAGAAACACCAAAAAACTACCAAATTAGTGATATTTGGCAACTGATCAAATTGTGGCTGCTACATATGGGGGTTTTGTGGTCATTTGAGGGACTCAATCAATCTTTGAGGGCATTTGATCATCTTTGTACCAATATTATGGAAGAACTCCCATGCTGCGCTGAGATATAGTGGCAGAAACACCAAGAAACTACCAAATTAGTGATACTAGAGGCCAAGGCAGCTGCGCCGCTGCAGAGTTCAAGAAAAATGGTTGTCTTGCTGCACCGGTATCCAATTGGCAAAACCACTGGAAAATCAATAATACCTCTTGAATCAGCACAATTGATGAATTTTTTTTTCCCATCTCATTTGCTTTTTTATGTAAAAAGTTATCCAGTTGGCAGTCATTTTCCAAATGAGCCCTCCGCCCGTCGCTTAAATTTCATCCTCTGGTGAAAAAACATCATTGCCAATGGTTTAACAGCTCAAATAATATGCAACACTGAAGAATTACTGAAAGTTTTGGACTGTTTGGGTGTGCAAAACATTGTTTATACATGTTAGCAGTCATTTTCCTTCTAATCCTGCAGCATATCACTTATAATTCATTTTTCTCCTGTTATAAAATCAAAAAATCATCAACTCTACAATACTTCACAATCCCTTACAATCCCTTACAATTTGTTTCAGGCTGTATTTGAAGAAACCAACCTGTAACTGCTGTTGTCAAGGGTATTCTTTTATTCCTCAAGTCTACCATTAGCTAACTATTTTATTTTATTTTATTTTATTTTATTTTATTTTATGATATGTTTAAGTCATGGGTAAATGTAACAGACCTGTGTTGTAGAGCACAATTCCCACCTGCAAAGGGCTGTCATGGGCTTGCTTGGGAAGATCACATGCCCACTGACAAGAGAGGCTTCGTTGAGTTTAAATCTGCTCATGATAATTCATTGGTTTGGCTCAGGAGTTAAGCAGTAAAGCTTTTAAAGATGCAGGGAGAAAATTGACCAAAAATATCCAAACATATCTGTACCAACATTTGGGTAGATCAGCAACAAACATGACATTGATCACGCGGACAGAGAAATAAGGGAGGGAGAGACTATAAGAGAGAATTACTGTTATCACAAAACTTGAGGGGTTATTGACTGTGGGGACTGACCAATGTTAGTGGTGTAGTTGGTTGCCCCAAAAATCAGCTTTGGTGCTCGGTAGTACCTTGAACAAACTGAGGTTCGGTTCTCCAGCCACCAAGATCTTTGCTGATCCAAAATCACACGACTCAAGCACTCCAGTCGAGGGGTTTAATAACAAGTTCTGAGGCTTGATGTCTCGATGGCATATTCCAAGCGAGTGGACGTAGGCTAGCGATTGCAAGAGCTGATAGACGTATAGCTTGATGTTCAAGATCGGCATGACCTGAAGCATGAGTGGTACCAACGGATTGATTAGACCATATTGGACGAGATGCGAGAGCGATCAGTCGGCGATGAGAGCCAGCCGCCTGATACACTGGAGCATGGACTGGGGGACTGACCTGCTTTAATTTGGAGGAGTGGCGGGAGGCCCGGTACACGGTTTCGGGCACATCCTCAATCACCAAGTTCAAAAAGACTTCATTGCGCTTTGCCTGCCGAGGATCGTATGGGGGGGTGATGTAAGCAACCAAGAATATCAATACTCTAGGAGCTTGGATAGGAGTGGCTCGCCTTATCTCCACTCCAATAGAAATAAGCACGTAGATTGACGACGTTTGGATGGATCAGCAGTTTCATAATTTGGAGCTCTCAATTCTGGGGCCGTGCATAGATACAGGTGAGCAGGTCTGGGGGGAACGAGGAGAAGGATGCGACGGACTTTGAATTGTTTATCTTGCAAGACTTTCTTGATCGCGACCTCTTCTTTGCCAGAGGGATGGACGGATCCAACGACTAGTTGAGCGCTGAGGAAAACGCCAAAGGAGCCGTTCCCAACGGCCGGTGTAGCCAATCTCGCGTTGCTCGCCCGTCCGCCCATTGCAGGCCAGGTCCTTCATTACTTTGTTTGGTTTGTTGACTGTGTGTGGCGGGGTGGTAGGTCAGCCGCTGTTTTGGTAGTCAGTTTGCTTCTGGCTAGGATGGTGGCTGGACAAATCAGAGGTGTTAGAGCCTGCGCGGAGTGAATTATCAGCTGCAAGGACAAAGATGTCAGCATGGACAAAAACACAGACAAAGTTGAGTGTGCAGTTCGAGGTTAGTGGTTGCGCGGGAGTGGCGTTGGTGCAAAGGAACATGGCAGTGGCGCCACGATGCCCCCGACAGGTCAAATTCTACGGTCAATTTCAGCTTCCAGTAGCGCACATCAGATGTGTTGACCAGGATGGCCAGAAGATCTGAGATGTAGCTAATGCCTTGCGGGTCAAAAATTTGTACAGCGGCGGCGTGGCGGAGGCATTGTTGTTGAGGATACATGCGGGGGGATCCCAGGGGAAGGCTTGAGGCGAGCTTGGCACTGCTGGTTGATGGTGTATAAAAGGGGGTTGTTGTGTTCAAATGATCCCCCAGGCGTCCTCTGCCGCTGTACTTCCAGGTGCGGTTCATCCTCACCCCCTCCGCTGTTGCACTTGTGCAGTTTGAGGGGTTAAACTTGTTGGCCCCCCTTTGCATAATGCCTTAAATGCCGCGCGCTTGGGGTCATCCTCTCATTGTTTTTTAACCCTGCTAGACAGGGATGGACGGTGGGCCACGGTGCATCAGCTTGCTGATACTAGGTGGCTGGGTGCAGGTTGTTGTAAAATTGTGTTTTTTTGTTGATTTTGGCATTTGTAGAGGGAAAACCCTTCATGTCTTTTTCTGGAAGTTGTAGAGGGGAAAACCTTCATTTTTTGTTTGTGATTTTTGGAGATTTGTAGGGGAAACCCTTGAATTTTTGTTTTGTGATTCAGAGGCTTTAATAAACTTGGATTTTGCAACTGATCACAGTGTGGCTGCTACATTTGGGGGTTTTGTGGTCATTCAAGGTACACAAGTCATCCTGAGGGCATTTGATCATTTTGGTACCAATATCATGGAAAAAATCCCACGCTGCGCTGAGATGTAGTGGCAGAAACACCAAGAAACTACCAAATTAGTGATATTTGGCAACTGATCAAATTGTGGCTGCTACATATATTTGGGGGTTTTGTGGTCATTCAAGGTACACAAGTCATCCTTGAGGGCATTTAATCATTTTGGTACCAATATCATCAAAGAACCCCCACGCCGGGCTGAGATGTAGTGGCAGAAACACCAAGAAACTACCACATTAGTGATATTTTGCAACTGATCACAGTGTGGCTGCTACATTTGGGGATTTTGTGGTCATTTGAGGTACTCAATTAATCTGTGAGGGAATTTTATCATTTTGGTACCAATATCATGGAAGAACTCCCATGCTGCGCTGAGATATAGTGGCAGAAACACCAAGAAACTACCAAATTAGTGATATTTTGCAACTGATCACATTGTAGCTGCTACATTTGGGGGTTTTGTTGTCATTCAAGGCACTCAATTAATCTTTGAGGGAATTCATCATTTTGGTACCAATATCATGGAAGAAATCCCACGCTGCGCTGAGATATAGTGGCAGAAACACCAAGAAACTACAAAATTAGTGATATTCGGCAACTGATCACATTGTGGCTCCTACACTTGGGGGTTTTGTGGTCATTCAAGGTATTCAATCAATATTCGAGGGCATTTGATCATCTTGGTACCAATATCATGGAAGAACTCCCATGCTGCGCTGAGATATAGCAGCAGAAACACCAAAAAACTACCAAATTAGTGATATTTTGCAACTCATCACAGTGTGGCTGCTACATTTGGGGGTATTGTGGCCATTCAAGGTACACAATGAATCTTCAGGGGCATTTGATCCTTTTGGTACCAATATCATGGAAGAAATCCCACGCTGCGCTGAGATATAGTGGCAGAAACACCAATAAATGACCAAATTAGTGATTTTTGGCAACCGATCACATTGTAGCTGCTACATTTGGGGGTTTTGTGGTCATTCAAGGAACACAATGAATCTTTGAGGCATTTGATCATTTTGGTACCAATATCATCAAAGAAATTCCACACTGGGCTGAGATATAGTGGCAGAAACACCAAGAAACTACCAAATTAGTGATATTTGGCAACTGATCACATTGTGGCTGCTCCATTTGGGGGTTTTGTGGTCATTCAAGGTACTCGATGGATCTTTGAGGGAATTTCATCATTTTGGTACCAATATCATGAAAGAAATCCCACCCTGCGCTGAGATATAGTGGCAGAAACACCAATAAACAACCAAATTAGTGATATTTGGCAACCAATCACATTTTAGCTGCTACATTTGGCGTTTTGTGGTCATTCAAGGTACACAATGAATCTTTGAGGGCATTTGATCATTTTGGTACCAATAACATGGAAGAACTCCCACACTGCGCTGAGATATAGTGGCAGGAACACCAAGAAACTACCAACAACACTGCAAGAGCTACGCTGCGCTACGAAAAGCGGCGCTTTTGCGTAGCAAAGCGGAAACACGCTACTCTGGATCCAGAATAGCGTTAGCGCTAGCGGAAAATTGCTACTTTGAGCAGTAGGAAAGCACCAGAACCGCTACTGCAGTTTTGGCCTCCGCGTAGCGAAGCGCTTTCTTTTGCCGCTTTGCTACAGTATAGCGCAGCGGAAAAATTGACGCTTTTGGGCGCATTTTGGCGCTAATACACTACCAAGATGGATGAATTTGCGATGTCGTATATTGGCCAATATAGCGTATATTGATCAATTTTTTTTTTTTGATTATTCCTCTTGATACCTTTGTCTGTTTTCCATGTCTCCTTGATACTATTCTATAATCTATCTCCTTCTGAATGTGTTAGCTTCAAGCCACAGGATTTTTTTTTTCTTTTGCCTGATAACATTCATAAATTTCTACATACACCACTCAATTCTTCCTGAAAAAAAGATGTTGCAAGTTTTAGGATTAATCCAGGGTAGCTGAGGGGTCTCAAATTTTTTTTCTTTTTTTTTTTACTTCAACAATTGATGTTATCAGAAGTCTCCAAATCAACTTTTTTTCAAAAGAGGAAAAACATTGACCCCTGACCTCTCTCATGATACCATCCTGCACACATTTTTAATTTGGTTGGTTGAACTTGCTCATGATATTGCATATCATACTTGAAGTGCTACATGCATAGAAGGCCTTTTTGGAATTAGTTTACCATGGTTTAGCATCTTTTTGTCAGGTTCTTTTTTTTCTCTACTTTTGTTATCAACCACAGATTAATGAGGAATATTTCTACATAAAATTTCATCGGACGATTGTTCTGCATATAAAACCCAGAAATATTTTAACATATAATTTCTTTGGGGTCGCATCCATTATGCAGCAGCAACAATGTGATCAGTTCCCAAATATCACTAATTTGGTAGTTTCTGGCCATTTCTGCCACTATATCTCAACACAGCGTGGGAGTTCTTCCATGATATTATTATCAAAATGATCAATAGCCACCAAGAATTCATTGTGTACCTTAAATGACCACAAAACCTCCAAATGTAGCAGCTACAATCTGACCAGTTGCCAAATCTCACTAATTTGGTATTTTCTTGGTGTTTCTGCCACTATATCTCTGCGCAGCATGGGAGTTCTTCCATGATATTGGTACCAAGATGATCAAATGCCCTCAAAGATTGATTGAGTACCTCCAATGAGCACAAAACCCCCAATTGTAGCAGGCACAATGTGATCAGTTGCCAAATATCACTAATTTGGTAGTTTCTTGGTGTTTCTGCCACTATATCTCAGCGGAGAATGGGGGTTCTTCCATGATATTGGTACCAAAATGATCAAATGCCCCTGAAGATTCATTGTGTACCTTGTATGACCACAAAACCCCCAAATGTAGCAGCCACAGCGCAGCATGGGAGTTCTTCCATGATATTGGTACCAAAATGATCAAATGCCCTCAAACATTCAGTGAGTACCTTGAATGACCACAATACCCCCAAATGTAGCAGCCACACTGTGATCAGTTGCAAAATATCACTAATTTGGTAGTTTCTTGGTGTTTCTGCCACTATATCTTAGCACAGCATGGGAGTTCTTCCATGATATTGGTACCAAAATTATCACACGCCCTCAAACATTTATTGAGGCCCTTGGGTGACCACAAAACCCCCAAATGTAGCAGCCACAATGTGATAGGTTTCCAAATATCACTAATTTGGTAGTTTGTTGGTGTTTCTGCCACTATATCTCGGCCCAGCATGGGAGTTCTTTCATGATATAGGTATATCAAAATGATCACCTGCCCTCACAAATTCATTGAGTACCTTGGATGACCACAAAACCCCCAAATGTAGCAGCCACAATGTGATCAGTTGACAAATATCACTAATTGGTAGTTTCTTGATGTTCCTGCCACTATATCTCAGCACAGCGTGGCATTTTTTCCATGATATTGGTACCAAAATGATCACTTGCCCTCAAACATTCATTGAGGACCTTGGATGATCACAAAACCCCCAAATGTAGCAGCCACAATGTGATCAGTTGACGAATATCACTAATCTGGTAGTTTCTTGATGTTTCCGCCACTATATCTCAGCGCAGCGTGGGATTTCTTCCATGATATTTGTACCAAAATGATCACATGCCCTCAAGCATCTATTGGGTACCTTGGATGACCACAAAACCCCCAAATGTAGCAGCCACAATGTGATCAGTTGCCAAATATCACTAATTTGGTAGTTTCTTGGTGTTTCTGCCACTATATCTCAGCGCAGCATAGGAGTTCTTCCATGATAATTGTACCAAAATGATCAAATGCCCTCAAACATTCATTGAGTACCTTGGATGACCACAAAACCCCCAATTGTAGCAGCCACAATGTGAGCAGTTGCCAAATATCACTAATTTGGTAGTTTCTTGGTGTTTCTGCCACTATATCTCAGCGCAGCATAGGAGTTCTTCCATGATATTGGTACCAAAGGTTACATGCCCTCAAGGATTCTTGGAGTACCTTGGATGACCACAAAACCCCCAAATGTAGCAGCCACAATGTGACCAGTTGACAAATATCACTAATTTGGTAGTTTCTTGATGTTTCCGCCACTATATCTCAGCACAGCGTGGGAGTTCTTCCATGATATTGGTACCAAAATGATTAATCAACGCTAGAGATTTATCGTGTACCTTGAATGACCACAAAACCCCCAAATGTAGCAGCGACACTGTGATCAGTTGCCAAATATCACTAATTTGGTAGTTTCTTGGTGTTTCTGCCACTATATCTCAGTGCAGCATGGGAGTTCTTCCATGATATTGGTACCAAAATGATCACATGCCCTTTAACATTTATTGAGTATCTTGGATGACCACCAAACCCCCAAATGTAGCAGCCACAATGTGATCAGTTGACGATTCACTGATTTGGTAGTTTCTTGGTGTTTCTGCCACTATATCTCAGCACAGTGGGGGAGTTCTTCCATGATATTGGTACCAAAATGATCAAATGCCATCAAAAATTCATTGAGTATCTTGTATGACCACAAAACCCCCAAATGTAGCAGCCACAATGTGATCAGTTGGCAAATGTTCTAATTTGGTAGTTTCTTGGTGTTTCTGCCACTATATCTCAGCGCAGCATGGGAGTTCTTCCATGATATTGGTATCAAAATGATCACATGCCCTCGAAAATTCATTGAGTACCTTGGATGACCACAAAACCCCCAAATGTAGCAGCCACAATGTGATCATTTGCCAAATATCACTAATTTGGTAGTTTCTTGGTGTTTCTGCCACTATATCTCAGCTCAGCGTGGGAGTTCTTCCATGATGTTGGTACCAAAATGATCAAATTCCCCTGAAGATTCATTGTGTACCTTGAATGACCACAATACCCCCAAATGTAGCAGCCACACTGTGATCAGTTGCCAAATCAGTGATATTTGGCAATCATGACATTGTAGCTGCTACATTTGGGGGTTTTGTGGTCATTCAAGGTACACAATTCATCTTTGAGGGCATTCAATAATTTTGGTACCAATATCATTGAAGAATTCCCACGCTGCGCTGAGATATAGTGGCAGAAACACCAAGAAACTACCAAATTGGTGATATTTGGCAACTGATCACATTGTGGCTGCTACATATGGAGGTTTTGTGGTCATTCCAGGTACTCAATGAATCTTTGAGGGAATTTAATCATTTTGATACCAATATTATGGAATAAATCCCACGCTGCGCTGAGATATAGTGGCAGAAACACCAGAAACTACCAAATTAGTGTTATTTTGCAACTGATCACATCCTAGCTGCTACATTTGGGGGTATTGTGGTCATTCAAGGTACAAAATTAATCTTCAGGGGAATTTGATCATTTTGGTACCACTATCATGGAAGAACTCCCACGCTGTGCTGAGATATAGTGGCAGAAACACCAAGAAACTACCAAATTAGTGATATTTGGCAACTCATCACATTGTGGCTGCTACATTTGGGAGTTTTGTGTTCATTCAAGGCACAGAATGAATCTTCAGGGGCATTTGATCATTTTGGTACCAATATCATGGAAGAACTCCCACGCTGTGCTGAGATATAGTGGCAGAAACACCAAGAAACTACCAAATTAGTGATATTTGGTAACTGATCACATTGTGGCTGCTACATTTGGGGGTTTTGTGGTCATCAAAGGTGCTCAATGAATGATTGAGGGCATGTGATTATTTTGGTACCAATATCATGGAAGAACTCCCAGGTTGCTTTGAGATATAGTGGCAGAAACACCAAGAAACTACCAAATTAGTGATATTTGGCAACTGATCAGATCGTAGGGCTACATTAGGGAGTTTCATGGTAATTTAAGGTACACAATCAATCCTTGGGGACTATTGATCATTTTGAAACCAATATCATGGAAGAACTCCCAGGTTGTGTTGAGATATAAATTAGTGAGATTTGGCAACTGATGAGATTGTAGCTGCCACATTTGGGGGTTTTGTGGTCATTTAAGGTACACAATGGATCCTTGGGGGCTACTGAACATTTTGATACCAATATCATGGAAGAACCCCCAGGCTGTGTTGAGATATAGTGGCAGAAACACCAAGAAACTACCAAATTAGTGATATTTGGCAACTGATCAGATTGCAGCTGCTGCATAATGGATATGACCCCAAAAACATTATTTCTGGGTTTTATTTTCAAAAAAATTGTCCAAAAAAATTTTATGTGGAAATATTCCCCATTAATCTGTGGTTGATAACAAAAGTAGATAAAAAAAAGAACCTGACAAAAATATGCTAACCCATGGTAAACTAATTTCAAAAAGGCCTCCTATGCATGTAGCACTTCAAGTATGATATGCAACATCTTGAGCAAGTTCAACCAACCAAATTCAAAATGTGTGCAGGATGGTATCATGAGAGAGGCCAGGGGTCAATGTTTTTCCTTTTTTGAAAAAAAAGTCAATTTGCAGACTTCTGATAACAGATCAATTGTTGAAGTAAAAAAAAAAGAAAAAAAAAATTGAGACCCCTCAGCCACCCTGGATTAATCCTAAAACTTGCAATGTCTTTTTTTCAGGAAGAATTGAATGGTGTATGTAGAAATTTATGAATTCTATCAGGCAAAAAAAAAAGATTCCTGTGGCTTGAAGCTAACACAAGGGGAAGGAGAGAGATTATAGAATGGTATTAAGGAGACATGGAAAACAGACAAAGGTATAAAGAAGAATAATAAAAAAAAATTGATCAATATAAATTGATCAATATACGACATTGCAAATTCATCCATCTTGGTAGTGAAGGAGGAGGAGGGATGGTCGTCGGCGTCGGAGCAGAAGCCAATGTTGAAGGGGATGCCCTCGAGCACGGAGCCGTAGCCGGAGCGGACCGAGGAAGTGGACGAGAGACGGACCAGACTGGCCGCCGGCGAGCCCTCCGAGCCTCGCGCTGTCGCCCCCAATTGCCCACTCGGCCGCTGCGGCTTTTGGCCCGCAAACGGCTTGAACGGCTCCGGCAGACTGCCCGAGGGACTCCCGCCTGCGGAAGGCGTGGAAGGAACAAAGCCGGCGCAGGCGGGGAGCGAGGTCATCGGCGGGGGCGAGCCGTTGCGAGACGTCCGTCGGGCCTCCTCAGTGATGATCGAGGAGAGCGAGATAGCCCTGTTGCGTCCGAGAGCCTTGAGATTCACATGGTGATGCGCAGTCTCGCTGGCCGCGCCCTGCATCTGGTCGTGCTGTTGTCGAGGATGCGTTGGGCGAGGGTGGCGGCGGAGCGGCCGAGGACGGTGGGAAACTCGACCTCCTTGTCTTCGATAAAGCTGTCGCAGACGCTGCTGCCGCCAAAGCTGGAGCTAGCAATCGAGTAGGCGGCCGTCAAGCGGGCCCTGCGCAGGTTGGTACTGCTCTTCCTGCCCACATGCTCGTTCTTGTTGTTGCTGGGGAGACTGCCGATGTCTTCGCGGCCTTCGTTGTGCTGCTCCTCCTCCTGCCCCATTTTGTCCATCACAGCCAGGGCCGAGAGATCTGAAAACGGGTCAAGAGTGCTGCCTCTCAGTCCGGCCGCCGACGGGTGTTCAAAGTCAAAGGCCTGGTGGATGGACAGGGAAGGGAAGGGCTGGTGAGCAGAGTGGGGGCGGGCCAGTGTGTCCTGGGCCCGGCCGATGCCGGGCGTGGTAGGCAAGAAGCCGAAGGTCTCGCGGACGTTGGCGGTCGGGGAGCGGATGGTGCTGGAGGTGGTGCCGTTGGAGAGCAAGAGCGGGGAGGTTCCGTGGGGGTGGCCGCTGGGGGGCAGCCGGACGACGCGGGCCTTCTCCTGACCGCGCAGGGCGACCTGCTGGACGGCGGCCTGCCTTCCCAAGGCCGTCCCGACCAGGGTGACGGGGGTGACGATCATGGCGGGGTCGAGGATGCTGCTCAGATGGCTGTTGTGGGTGGTGGCGTCGGCGGAGCCGGAGAGCCGGCAGAGGCTGCTCTGCTGGGTGTCCTGGCCGGGGGAGAGGTACGAGTTGTTGTTAGCCGGCTTGGCGCCTCCCGTCAGCTCCTTCTTCTTGGCCTCGTCGCTCTCTACCTGGGCCGTCCCAGGCAGTCGGAGGTCGAGGTCGGGGGCGCGGTGGGGCCGGATCGGCCGGTGCTGCTGGGCGGTCGGCGTGGGATGGGTGGGCGAGGGCTGGCCAGGGGTGAGGAAGAAGGAGGAGGCGCGGTGGTGTTGTTCGGCTGCTGGGCTGGGCAGGTTGGTCAAGGAGGTGGAGGAGGGAGGCTCGGCTGATGATGGGCTGCGGTATGGACTCCTGTCGGGTCTGAGCCGTGGCAGTCGGTTGAGGGGATGGTGCTTGAGTGCTGCCCTCGTCGGTGGTCCTGCGAAAAGTATCGGGAAAAAATCGAACAAGGTGATAGCGGTTGGGGGGGGATTTGTTGAGAGGGAACGAGGGGGTTGGAATACCCTCGGCGGTTTGGTAGGATGGAAAAAGCTCAGAACAGAAGGGACTCGGAAGAAAGCTGGCGCGGTCGTCGGAATCTCGGGTAGTGATCAAAAAGGAATAAACTCAGGAAGCTCGGGTACTCAAACTCAGAGGTAGATGCGGGGCTGGATCGACACGATCCGGATCAATAAGCTCAGAAAATGTGATGATATCTTGTTCCTTATGGGGGAGGCCAGAATACCATGCGGATCCTTCCTCCAAGTTCGGCTGAACTTGGATTCAGGCCGCAACATGCCGCGCGACGAGCCCTCGTGCCCGCCGCGCCCATACAACTAAGATGAGCAGAGAAAGAGGAAAAGAACAACCAAAGAGAAAACAACCTCCACACCAAAGCCAAAAAGACAAACAAACAAAGCAAAATCTGAAAAGAAACAAAGAACCAACCCTCCTCCAACTCATCCTCTCCAACGCGCGCAAAGAAGAAACAATAAAAAAAGAACCAAGAAAAGAAAACAATCAATGGAAGAATCAAAACAAATCAAACCAACAAAAGAGAAGGAAAAAAGGGAGAAAGGGCAAAGGGAAAGAAAGGAAAGAGAGGGAAGGGGGGGGGGGGAAGAAATGATAACAGAAGAATTGAGGGTCTTGAGGGTCTTGATGATCTTGAGGCCTTTATCCGGGTGTCTTGATCCTGTGTACGCGCCAGAACACCACATCCCCATCCCATTTGCAGTCTGTCCCTAGACTGCGCGTCGCCTCTCTGATACCTGCCGCCAAACAAGGGAGAAAACCGCAAAAAAAGTGGCTCACATAGTGGCATGTAATGCTATTGACGACGCGCGTAGAAAACCCTCGAGATGCACACACATGGGAGGGCTTACTTTTGTGCCTGCCCCTCATCGCGCGAGTAGTACTTCTTGACCTGATCGGCCGCAAATTGCCGCTTGAGTTCGGTGCCGTCCAGTTCGGCCAGAATGTAGGAGCCTCCTTCGACTTGGCGGACCACTCGGTAGGGCCCGTTCCACCTATTAGCAAATAACTGGCCCCACTGAGTCTCCAACGATCGGTTATACGCCATAACCATCGCACCAGTCTCGAGCGCGTCACGAAGCCGATCAGAGCGCTTGTCCGTCCAATATCTGACTGATTCGCCCCGCGCCTCCATCATTTTGCGATAGGCCAGACCCCGAGTTTCTTCGCTGCGCTCGAGTTGAAGAGATCTCGCGGCTAGAAGATCCGTCGTAGTGCGCACTGATTCCCAGTCCACGCCGAGGTATGACTCCATTTCCAAATCTATCGGCAAGACTGCCCGCTGCCCGAAAACCAACTCATACGGAGAGTACCCTGTCGTGCGCTTGGCCAAAATCCGATCCGCAAAGAGAACCAACGGAAGGAACTTGCGGCAATTCTTGCCACTCTCTCCCGCTAACTTGACCAACGCCGCCTTCAGTGGTGCGTGCCCCCGCTCGACCATACCCTGCCCCTCTGGATAATAAGGGGTAGAAACTCAGTGTTCCCCCGGCAAAGCACAAAGCATTTCCGCCAGTGCACCGCCAAATTCCGAACCGCCGTCTGTCGAATAAGATTGAGCCGGGCCGTACCGCATTGTCCAATGTTCCTGAAGGAACGAAGTCAGGTTGTTCAGTATTTTGGCCTCCACCCAACCAGAAAAGTCATTGCGAGCCACGATAAGGTACTTAGCTCCGCTAGCTTTTAAATGGACCGCATCCAAGGCCACTCGCCCAAAAACAGTCGATTCTCCCGTCGGATAACGCTGCTCTAGTGGTCTTCGAAGGCTGCGCCGTTGACAGGCGTCACAGCTCTGGCACCAGCGAGCCACAGATTGCTTCAATGACGGCCACCAAAAGCGCTCGGAAACCCTTCAATAGGTCTCTGTTGCTCCGCGGTGACCCAAATCCTCGTGTAGCCGCCGGAGAACTTCTTCTTGTTTGAAGGGGAGGGTGATGACAATCCGAGGTAGTGGGCTCCCCCTCTTCATAAGTCTACCATTC
The DNA here is from genome assembly GCF_026914185.1 of Puccinia triticina. NCBI lineage: Eukaryota > Fungi > Basidiomycota > Pucciniomycetes > Pucciniales > Pucciniaceae > Puccinia > Puccinia triticina. The sequence continues at coordinate 4,592,357 of NC_070562.1, forward strand.
TGCACAAAGAAATCCGAGGACCTTCGCTTCAAAGCCCGAAATTTGTCCGCTCCCATGCCCTCTGGCCAGGTTAACGTGGATAGAAACAACTCCATCTGGCGCCAGTAACCGTCCTGATATCCGGTATACTCGTCCTTCAGAGCCGAAAAAGAAAAAACGGGTCGAATCAAGGGGGGAATCCTCGTCAAAATCGGAAGGAGGGTCAGACTCCTCGTCGTCTTGCGGGCGGCGAGATAGACCGTTGGGCATGGTGAAGGATTTACCGGGGCGATGGACGATGTCAAACAAGAACAACTGTATGAACAAAACCCACCGCGTCATCGGCGCATTTGGCAGACTCGGGGCATTGATCATCTGGATCAGGGACTGGGCATCCACTTGTAGCTCGAAATGCTGGCCCCACAGGACCGTCTGTAGTTTCTTCAGAATTCGCGCGACACCACATAACTCGAGCTTGGCCTGCGAGTATCTTGACTCCACGTCCGAAAAGAGCAGAGACTCATAGAGAGCCGGGCGATCCAAGCCGTTTGAGTCTTCCTGAGTGAGCACGGCACCAGAGGCGTGGAAACTAGAGTCCACTGCCAGCTTAAGCTTCCCGGCGTCCGGTCCATAGTCTATCTTAGCCAGGACTATGTCCTTTCCGACCAAGATCTTGAGTTCTTGAAAGGCCCGTTCACAGTCCTCGGTCCAGCTCCATTCAGAATCCTTGCGGGTTAATCGACGGAGGGGCAGACAGATCTGGGAAAGTGATGGGATAAAAATCCGGACGTAAACAACAACCCCTAGGAACCCTTGCACTTCAGTTGCATTGCTCGGTGTAGGCCAAGAAACGATCTTGTTGACTTTACTGGCGGCCATCTTGCGCCCCTCCTTGCAAACAACATGGCCCACTATCTCAAGTGCCGGAACACAGGCCGCAAGCTTCGAAGCTGAGACCGTCAATCCCGACTCTTCAATCCGAAAAAGAATACGCTCCAAAGTTTTGGCGTATTCCCAGATGAACCGCCAAATTCCGGTATGCCAAGGAAGCCACTCATTGTTGTAATCGGACTTTGGGCCCTTGATGCCTCCATCGTCAATGAAAATTCCCACATGCTCAGGAATCTTGGCCTGGAGAATCCACATCATCTGCGCCTGGTAAACGGCGACAGAGTTGGTGGCCCCTTGCGGCAATTGAGTGAGTTGAAACCGCCCCAAAGGCGTGTCAAAGGTGGTAAGTGGCCGCGAGATTGGATCCAAAGCGCGCTCGTCGTAGCCGCCCATAATGTCGCCAAGCCCATAACAAGCCCGCCCGGAGGAAGACTCAACGAATTCCTCCGTGGCGGGAGGCACTCCCGCATCCCGAACTGTAACTTTATTGAGCGGTTGTAGATCGTGAACTATGCGAAGTTTCCCGTTCCCTTTAAGCACGCAAAATACTGGGCTCGAATACGAAGACGTGGATTGCTCGTATAAACCCGTGCGGACCCGCTCCCGGATGAGGCGCGTGTACTCCTTGAGCTTGGCGGCCGGAATCGGAATCTTCTTTTTCTGCCACGGCTCGTGTTCGACCACGGGGATAATGTACGGGAGTCCGTAAGTTTCCTTCAAGAGACCTCTTTCTTCCTCGTTGAAAGCTATCAACAAATTGCGCTCAGCCAGGACGTTCTTGATCAGACTCAACTCATCGGGATACAGCCAGTCCTCCGGTCCGAAATTGACCACCAACAATCTTTCTTCCGTCACGCGCCCCTTTGGCCTAAACGGGCCAACCAGTGCCCTCGACAGTCCTTGATATGGATCGCGGGTGAGAGTAGGTCGCTGGAGAGGAGGATTTAAACCTTGCGGCATCGCAAGATTCACGGGCTTGATCTTCTTAGCAACAGGCTTATACTTGGCTGCAAAAGCCAAGTACTCGCCCGCTTTCCACGACTCCAGAAGACTTGTTTGCGCCCGCGATCCAAGTCCGGCTTCCAACAAGAGACTCGTCCGGTGCTCTGCTTGATCCTCGAACGCTGCCTTGTCTGCAAAGGAAAATCGAAGGGGTTGCAAGTCGCTCACGAGTGTGGCCCGAGATAGAGTTTTCGACAAATTGGGAGCATCACGCCGCGGAGGTGCATATTGGTGGGAACTTACTTGCACCCCATATGCCCTCCACGACGGTCCAAACGTGACAATTCCCTCTTCACATTCCATTTGAAAAGAGCATAGTTTAAGCTCGTTGCGGAGCACCACACTGCACGCCGCGCCTTTTGTCGCACCCAACCCTAAAAGAAAAACGCCAGGATCCGGGGTGTGGCTCACCAGAGTGGCACGTGGCAGGGTTTTCGACAAATGATAGGCATCACGCCTCGGAGGTGCATATTGGGAGGAACTTACTTTGTTACTCCCAATCCTCCGTAGTACCTCAGAATCCTGTTCACATGTCCGGACCTCTGCTTCCAGGGAAATTAGTTTATCCTCTTCGCGGAGGTTGCCGCGAGGCGAAAATAGTTTACCCTCGTCGCGGAGGCCGTCATAAGACGTAAATAGTTTTCCCTCTTTGCGGAGGAGGAGTAGTTTATTCTCTTCGCGGAGATGTTCGCAGGTTGAATCTTGATGCTTTCCTTGAGGTGAGAATCGAGAACTAGCGGAGGGTTCCCATGATGGGGCTGAGACCTCCTTGAAATGAAACGAGGATAGTTTATTCTCTTCTCGGAGACAATGATCCGGAATTGCATGGTCGATGGCACTGAAGGAAGAACAGGGCGAAGAGGGGCGGCTCACAGCGTGGCATGTAATGTTTTCGACGCTTGTAGAGAACCCTGGAGGTGCATAATGGATGGGACTTACCTTTGTCCCTCCTTTAGCCGCCGAACCTCCTCTGTTGTACACTGGAAGCCGAGAATTGAAATGAAATCGAGCCTCTATATTGTTTTTGATGTTTCGAATTATCTTGAGATGTTTTTCGGGTTTGATGTTTTGTCGATAGGAGAATAAAAGAGAAGGAAATATGGGCCGTTGATCTTCTACAAACTGAGTTGGTTCGACGGCGAGGCTGCGAAGATCTAGATTAAGCCCTCCGCAATTCGAACCAACTGTCCTCATAAAAAAGGACGATCTTCCGACAAATCGCCGGCCAGGCGTGCCATATGTGTCAACACTGCCTTGCGACCGTGACCGGGAAAGTCGCGCTCCCATCGCCCCGTACTAGTTGAGCACAGGGATACCTCGATGTTTCGTCCAGTTGCGTCTGGGATAACGAGCTTTTCGCCGGTTTGCGAAGAGAAAGCCAAAGTCGCCCCCACATCCATCAGAAAAGGGCGCCCGAGGATCAACGGACCTTCCATTTTTGTGATCCAGAAGTGACAGGTCTTCACCAAGTTCTTGCCGATCCTGATCTGAACGTCCTCCGCCACTCCCATCAGCTCGCACGCTTGATTGTTGATCCCATAGACAGCGGACGCGAAGTTCACCCGAGGGCTTAAGTTGAACTGGTTAGCCATGACGTCCGAAATGAGATTCAACTGAGACCCCGAGTCTATGAGGGGAAAGGCCGAAGTTTCGTCATCACCAATGAGACAAGGAAGATGCCCCAGCGGGCATGAGTAAAGATTTGGGTCGGCTCCGAGATCCCGATCTGAGACTTCCGCCAGAGTTCCTGAATTGACCTTCAGCTCCTCGCTCCCCACCTCTACTCGACGCTTCGACACCCATTTCTTCATTCCCTCCGCTATAGATGGCGCCATGGCCATGAGATCAGAAACGGTGATATCCGGGATCTTCAGTACCGAGATCTTTTTCAAAACGACGTCCACCGCATTCGGATTCTCGCGTGAAACTTCCCTCTCGAACCGTACCTTCGGACCAGTAGCTCTCGTAGGTGGGGTGGTTGCCAGGGGAACGTCCACCGGCGAAACCGGCGGATCTCCTTCAACTGTGCCCCTTTCGAAAAGGGCAGGGTCCTCGTCCATTTCGCTCTTCTCCTCAGGAATTGGCGGCGTCGACGCTCTGCGCAGCGGACGCCGTGCACTACTCGCCGGAACCGCTGGAGCCTTGAAAAGTTTTGGATCTTCGTGTCTCTTCCTTCCCGCCGGACCCGACTCGTACATCCCAGTGAAAGACTGAGAAGAAACCGATGGGGGACACCATGGTTGTAACGCTCCGCACCCCGCCTTGAAACCCGAGTCAAGTCCCTCGGATGCCTGATTCACAGTAGTCCTTGGGGGCTGATACGACGCCACCACGTGCCTTATTGGCCTGGTCGGGTCCCACGGAATGAGAGCCCCGTTCGGCAAAAAGAAATTTGTGCCTCTTTGTTCAACCAATTTGTCGTCCTTGTCCTTCTGGAGTTCGAAACAACGCGCCGTCCCGTGGCCCTCACGATGGCAATAATGACAAACCATGGGCGGCCTCGCGCCGGAAACTTGCGGGGCCCGACCAGCGGCGAATTTCAGCTCTAACCTCTGCTCAAAAGCTTCGAACATCCTCGTCAGATCCTCCATATTCGGCGACGGATTAACCGGTTGCGGAACGTCTTTTCCCCGTTTATCGGCGCCCATCTTCTTCATCACTTCGTTTGACTGCTTCAGGGACGAAGTGGCCACCGGTTTACTCGACTTCGGATCTTCAAAAATCAAGGCCGTCTGACGCCTCATTACATCGTTGATTGCAGATTTGAGCACCTCGAACTTAGGCAGTTTGAAACGTCGGTCCACGGTCGTTATCATCGTGTTATCTTTGAAAAGCTGATCTCGAATCCTTTCCTGGACAGTGTCGGCGAAAGACTGATAATAATCATTACGAATTTCTTCAACCGATTCAATATGAGCTTTGGCGAGTAGGTAGGCCTGAATAGGCTCCCATTCTTTGCGGAAAGCTTGATAGTCCGCGAACGATGCGACTCCCCCACGCCCAAGCCATTCCTCCTTCAGGGACCTAATGTTCCCAGTCGTGAACTTAGCCGCATCAATATCCTCCCAGTACGACAACATCGAAGCCTTCAACTTAGGCCAGTCCGGAGGATCGTAACCGTCCAGAGTCTCTAGTACATCCAGCAAACTGTCGTCCACAAAGAAGAAGAGCTGTTCGGCCATGTCTCTTCCCGAGGCCTTGTCCAAACGCGCCGCCACCTGATACTGGCTCAGAAACCTCTCGACGTTTGTTCCGTCAAACCTCAGACTCTTGCCGTGCGGTGGCTTGATCTTGACGGATTCGACGACGTTGGGTTCGGCCATGATGCTTCAGTGGATCTTCAGACTGAAAAAGCGAAAACGGCAGATAGGGTGCGGCTCACAGCGTGGCAGGTAATGCTTTCGACGGCGTGTAGAGATGCCCGGAGGTGCACAATGGATGGGACTTACTTTTACCCCTCCTATGCCCGCGGCAGACACCTAAAAACCTAAAACAAAAAGCTTCTTCTTGATCCTGAAACGAGGATCCTGAAACGTCTTCGGATAAGGCGAAAATCGACAACAAAAAATAAAGCAAAGAAAGAAGGAAGATTCCAGCCTCAGACCACCCGTCCGTCTCGAAATCCTGAGGCGAGACTGTAAATCTTGAGGTCGCTGGTTTGATCCCAACTTGGGGGACCAAATATGGACTCCTGTCGGGTCTGAGCCGTGGCAGTCGGTTGAGGGGATGGTGCTTGAGTGCTGCCCTCGTCGGTGGTCCTGCGAAAAGTATCGGGAAAAAATCGAACAAGGTGATAGCGGTTGGGGGGGGATTTGTTGAGAGGGAACGAGGGGGTTGGAATACCCTCGGCGGTTTGGTAGGATGGAAAAAGCTCAGAACAGAAGGGACTCGGAAGAAAGCTGGCGCGGTCGTCGGAATCTCAGGTAGTGATCAAAAAGGAATAAACTCAGGAAGCTCGGGTACTCAAACTCAGAGGTAGATGCGGGGCTGGATCGACACGATCCGGATCAATAAGCTCAGAAAATGTGATGATATCTTGTTCCTTATGGGGGAGGCCAGAGTACCATGCGGATCCTTCCTCCAAGTTTGGCTGAACTTGGATTCAGGCCGCGACATGCCGCGCGACAAGCCCTCGTGCCCGCCGCGCCCATACAACTAAGATGAGCAGAGAAAGAGGAAAAGAACAACCAAAGAGAAAACAACCTCCACACCAAAGCCAAAAAGACAAACAAACAAAGCAAAATCTGAAAAGAAACAAAGAACCAACCCTCCTCCAACTCATCCTCTCCAACGCGCGCAAAGAAGAAACAATAAAAAAAGAACCAAGAAAAGAAAACAATCAATGGAAGAATCAAAACAAATCAAACCAACAAAAGAGAAGGAAAAAAGGGAGAAAGGGCAAAGGGAAAGAAAGGAAAGAGAGGGAAGGGGGGGGAAGAAATGATAACAGAAGAATTGAGGGTCTTGAGGGTCTTGATGATCTTGAGGCCTTTATCCGGGTGTCTTGATCCTGTGTACGCGCCAGAACACCACAGCGGTCCTCGGGCCCGGTGAGCGAGAGTGTCCGGGATGGGTTGTAGGCGGCTGGTGGGCTGGGATGGAAGGGAGAGCCTAGCAGTTCGACGGTGTAAGACTCAAAAGTGGTTGTGAAACCCTTTTGCTGAATGGAGAAGGGGATGAAGGAGTTGCAAGCTCTGCCCTTCTATACTACCAGCTACAAGACCCACCAAGCTCAGCTTGGCAAGCTTTAATTAGGTGATAGGAGTGAATGCTCAAGATGAGTTTATTCGATACACTTTATAAAGATTTGTTATTGATATATAAGGGTTGTTATGAGTATAGTTGTAAGTGTTGAGAGTACAAGGTGGTGAGTGAATCACTGATGAGTAATAAACTGAAGAGCTACAAATGAGGGGGAGAGAGCCCCTTATATAGACAAATGTGAGGGATTTTAGCTCCAGGGCAGCCCCAGTGAGGGATTTTAGCTGGCCTGCGCTGTGTACAATTTATGCGAGGGGTGCATGCATGATGCAGGGAACAATGGCATGTGATGCAATAAAACCAAACAAAAGTGGAGGTGAAAGTTCTAGAATGCGGAGAACAATGGCACAGACTGCAGTGGCAGTGCTGGATGATGTCATGCAGCTAGAAAACAAAGGCAAAATAATATATGCAGTGGAGATACCATGGAGTAGGGAAAGGTGGCTTGAGGTGCGTGACAGGGGTCAACAGGGTGCTACAGGTTGTCCGGAGGGTCTAACTTCCAGTGCAGTGGGGCTACAGTTACACTTTCAGTGGAGACTAGGGGGTAATTTGGCCGTAGATTCCATTTCTGGGGTCCATATGGTCGTACCATGAGGCATTCTATGACTAATTACGCAAATGAGAGAAAAACTTTTGATTTTTCCCATTTTGTATACCACATTCTCCCCCAACTTATTGTCTGTCCCCAGACAATTCGCCGTGAAAAAGTGCCCCGTTTAGATTTTTGAAAGCTTGAAAGTTGAGTTTGCACAGCTGTCATTCCAGAATTCTGGAATATTGGCTTTCTTTTGTCGCTGGAGTACCATGGAGTGAAGTTTGCACAAAAATTGGATTTTGTGATTTTTGAGGTGCTTTATGAGCTGGAAAATTTTTCATGTCTGGGAGTCAAAGTGCTGCGCGCAGTCCGCAGCTGCGCAGTTGCGCAGCGCCGCAGCATGTGACTTTGTGTCGCCGTTGTACGTAGTTGCCGCGCTAGAGCTCCAGAGTGCGCGCGCTTGAAGCTGCAAGCCCGGATCAACGAGTATTGATCGGGGACCCGTACGCTGTTCCTGAGTAAACGGGCCATGGGCCTGGGTGCTCTGTGTTGATCGCGCCCGCCCGTTCTGTTGTCGAGTAGTGATCGGGGGCGCGCGCTACCCGTCCAGTCTGTCTGATCCCCCCGTCTGCGATGCCGGCCAATCGTGTTTGGCTCCGACCATACCTGAGGTCCGACTCGGATCATAGATAATCCTCCCGACACATAGTTCGTTGCCCACGATTCATCAAGCTGTCTTCGCCTCCACCACCGCTAGCCTCAGGAACGAATTCGAGCTCGCTTCTGCAGTCTCGAGCTGCATGGGACCAAACTTCGCGACCTTCCGGCGTCTTCTCGATCCAAACGACCTCCAAACAACTCACAAGCCAACTTCGCCAACCACCTCCTCCATCTCCCGGGGCGGATTCCTTTGAGGCGCACTCAACGCCTCAGAGCCAATCCGTCGATTTCGCCGCCTCCTGCCGCCGTCACCAGCCTTCAGGATTGAACTCGAGCTTGCTTCTGCGGCCTTGAGCTGCAGGAATTCGATCCCCGCTTTGTTCTTCCGGACAGCCAAAGCTGAGCCCATAAGGTATGTAATGTTATTTGTTTATATTAAGTTTATATTGCTTCAGCTGCATTGTCTTCCAGCTGAAGCCCTTTCATCCTTTACTCAGTACGTTATGCTCCGGTTGGGACGTCCGGGTCATGACCGGCTTCATGACGGGTGCGTTTGGTTATATTACCTCGGCCATCGCCCGCCGAGCCGTGATCAAAGGATCCGAATAATGAGGCAGGGCCCTCAAGCCTTTGTTGTCGCCAGGCAGCCAGGTAAGTCGTCTACTCGCATCCTGATTCCTGGTGATGTCCGGCCATACGGGCAAGGCTGATAGGCTCTCTGAAGGGTATAAAACAAGCCTTCTCTCCGTTGATTCAGGTTTCCTCCCCATCATCTCCTCAGCGTCCAACCACCCTTTTGCATTAGTTCCTTCAATCCCCATCGACCCTGTTATGACTACCTCCTCTAGCCAACCTTCACACCCTTATTATTTACGTCCTCGTGTGAGTTCTGCTGCAAAACAGGTGCGTCCTCCCTTCTTCAGATTCAACTTTCATCCTTGCTAACAATGCTCTCTTCTGTAGATGAATTCCTCGGTCCTTGATACCATGGGTTTCGATCGAAACCTCTTAAACCACCACCCTCTTGGGCAGCCATTCCCCAAGGTAGGTTTTCTTTCCCTGTATCTCTGATGTTTTATTATTTCAAGGGAAACTGATCGTTGTGTTCGCCAGACGCCTCGTGCTGATGCGCCTGCTGAGCCGCCAACCCATTCTTCACTTGATCACATGAACTGGACCCAGGACCAGCGTGACTATCTCTCAAACTCGCTGATGATGTCTGACATCTGTCTTGAGTCCCCGGTGGCTCTTCGACCGTTCATTGTTGGCGATGCAACCATGCAGACTTTAGAGACGGTAAGGTATTTTCTTTAGTCATCTTTGCCCATACTGCCATCTGACCCTATCTTGTGTAGTTCTTGGGCTCTAATAACAGTGATTGGGCCCCTCCGAACGTCCAAACTCTCCTTGGCTCGACTTCCTCTGCAGCTGAGGTCGCAGCCCCGGCAATCCCTCCCGGTTTGGTTGGGCTTCACCCCCGATTCAGAACTCCAACACCGTATCCAACTTCTAGCCCGCCTGAGGGTATTAATCCTGTTGCCGGATCGCCGGTCTACTGCCCTCGAATCCCAGATTGCTTGCCTAACCCTGACTCGCCCATCTTCCATCCAAGAGCCCCTGACAGTTCCCCAGCGCCGGTAAGTTACTCTTTTGATTCTTTTCTCAGCGCAGAACTGTGCTGATGCCCATTGAGTTGTATATCTACATAGGTCTTATCGTCCAACCGAGTTGCTCTTGAAGACTCCTGGACACCGCTACCCGCTTGGACAGTTCGTCCTTGCGGCCTTCCATTGCAGCCCAAAACTCAGCAGGCTATCGAGGTGGATGAGTTGGCTTCTACTGAGAACGAGCCGGCCCATCCCAGATCCGAAATCGATGAACTTTCTGACCACGATAATGAACCCATTGAGGGCTTCCCGCGCATCCCTTCGCCGTCTGTTCGCGGTGATTATGGTATAACGGAATTTCCCTTCCTTCGCCCTCATCAAATCAAAGCGCTTCTTACCCGCCGACACGGTATTGTCCCAACGACTCCCGCCACGGTTGAACCAGCTATCCTTTTTCATTTCTATGTCGGAATGGTCGAGGACTTTGTTGCGTTCTCTAACCGCAACCCTTCTCCGAATGGATTCGACCACATGGAACGTATTGACCTTTTTCAGGCCTGGGCCCATCGATATCTGACCACCGACCATCTTGTTCGTCAAGCCAATTGACCAAAAGTGAGTTTCTATCTTTCTTTTTTTTTTTTTTTATGCATTATTATTTTTATACTAATTATTTTTGCTTTGCTTTTTCTTTTAGTCGCCTATGCTGCGTGTTTCCTGGGGTAAAATCGTCACAAAACCAAAAAAAATCAATAGATAATAGAAAAAAAAATAAAAAAAACTTATATGAGTTAAAACTAAAAAATGTATTATTCTTTTCTTTTTATCTCTTGTACAGTAGGCTAGTCTCTTTTTATCTTTTGATTATTAGCCTGAAATATATATACCAACACCCCTCCCCCAACTTAAACAGGTTGTCCTCAACCTTGCTTGAGAAGTGAGTTTTTAATGTTCTGAATGACTTCAACATAGAGAAAATGTGTTGTTCAAGAATAACCCAAAGAGAAAAATTTCAATTTTAAATATAATACTTTTTCTAGGGAGAAAAACATTCTCAAATAGAATGTTGTTTTCTCCCCCAACTTGGAGATGGGCACCAATTCAGATTGTTGTCCAGTTCTTCATCAGAATCTTCATGCAAATTTTCACCAGTGTCGTCCTCATCCGACAAATCAGGTTGATCTGGATCCTCGTCTTGTTGGATCTCCTCAAGTTCACGTCCACGTGGGTAAAAGCGTTTGATATGAGAAGCTGCGTAAGCCCTTTTAAGTTCCACACCATCCAATTCCTCCAAGATATACGACCCCTTTGGTAGTTGTTTAGTGATTCTAAAAGGACCATTCCATCGGTTAAGAAAAAGCTTTCCCCATTGGTCCTCCAAGCTTTTATTGTAAATTAAAACTAGTTCGCCAGGATCAAGAGGGTTTCGGAGTCTTGCTGCCATTTTTCGGTCCCAGTACCGAACAGAGGATTCTCTAGCTTTCATTAGTTTCTCGTGAGCTATTTCCAGAATTTCGTCCCTCCTTTCTAATTGCTTTGTTTGAGCTTCTAACAGCTGTTCTGTAGTTTTGATTTCCGTCCAATCAATTCCTAGATAGGTGTCCATTTCTAGATCCACAGGTAGCACCGCTTTTTGTCCAAAAACAAGTTCAAATGGTGAGTAACCTGTTGTACGTTTTGTCAAAATCCTGTCTGAAAAAAGCACTAGAGGTAGATATTCTCTCCATTTTCCTCCAGACTCGCCGCACATCTTGATCAATGTGTCTTTAATTGGCCGGTGTCCTCTTTCTATCATGCCGTTGGCCTCCGGATAATAAGGTGTAGGCGGTTTGAAAGTTACTCCAATCTTTTCCACAGCTTTGATAAATTCATTTTTGAATTCGGGTCCATTGTCCGCCGTAACCGTCTTGATTACCCCATACCAATAAACCCATTCCTCCAAGAGAAATTTTCCAATTGTTGCCGCTGTGAGTTTGACCAAAGGAGCTGCCTCTACCCATCCTGATAAGTCATCTCGAGCCACAAGTAAATATTTATATCTTCCAGCCTTGATGTGGCAGACATCCAACGCTACTCGTCCGAATAAAGTGTTTTCACCAGTTGGGTTTCGAATTTCCCTAGGTACCAGTGGGTCCCTTTTTTGACATGGTTCACAGCTTTTTACCCATAAGCGAACCTTTTTCTTCAGACTTGGCCACCAAAATCGGCAGACTAGGCGTTGGTATGTTTCTTCAAGTCCTCGATGACCGAGTTCCTCGTGAACCTTCCGTAAGAGCTTACTTTGATACGAGATGTTAGAAATTACTAGTTGCGCCATTGGAGAGTGCCGGCGCATCAGTCGTCCATCCTGAATAAAATAATTTGCTGATTTTTGTTTGAGTTTCTGAAATTCTTCAGGATCCAATCCTTGTGGTTTACGCAGGGTTTGTAAATAGTCCTTGAGATCTTTCCAAAATCCAGATGATTCCCATTCTAGAATACTTGTGGACATTGAGCATGTTCTAAATCGGGAGCAGACTTTAATCAGTGGTTCCTCTTCATCAAAGTCGTCTGAATCGTTATAAAACTCGTCCTCGTCATTGCTTATAGGTCTTCTCGACAATGCATCTGGTAAAGTAAATGTCTTCCCTGGCTTATGTACCATATCAAATGAGAATAGCTGAATGAAAGCCACCCATCTGGTCATAGGTGCATTGGGAAGCGAAGGAGAGTTGATCATTTGGATTAGGGATTGAGCATCGACTTGTAACTCAAAGTGTTGACCCCAAAGAAGTGTCTGTAATTTCTTGAGGATCCTAGCTACGCCACAGAGCTCTAACTTTGGCTGGGAATATTTCGATTCCACCGGTGAGAAGACAACTGATTCGTAGAGAACTGGTCGAATAAGTCCTGTTTGTAGTTCTTGCTGAGAAAGTACTCCTCCTGCTGCGATGAAGCTGGAATCCACGGCTAAGATAATAAGTCCGGCATCTTCAGAATAGTCAAGGCTTTTCAAGGTGAAGTCTTCTCCAATGATCTTTTTGAGAAGGTTGAAAGCTTGATCACAGTCCTTGTCCCAGGCCCATTCGACATCCTTTCGTGTGAGTTTCCTGAGAGGTGCAGCAATCTCTGACAGATTTTTAATAAAAATTCTGACATAGGTTACTATTCCCATGAAGCCTCGGAGTTCTGTGACATTATTTGGAGTAGGCCAGGTTGAGATTTTGTTTTTCTTCTGGGATGACACACGCCTTCCTTCTCTGCAAACCACATGTCCAACAATGTCCAAAGCCGGTACACAACACGCAAACTTCTTTCCTGAGATGGTAAGTCCTGCTTCTTCAATCCAAAATAAAACTCTTTCAAGAGTTTGAGCGTAATCCCAAATAAACCGCCGAATTCCCGGAGTTTCTTCTAGTGCCTCGTTGTTGTATGTTGAAACAGGTCCTTTTATACCGCCATTGTCAATAAATACGCCTACGTGTTCCGGTATCTCGTCCTGGAGGATCCACATCATTTGAGCTTGGTAAACCGCCACAGAATTTGTTGCTCCTTGGGGAAGTCTTGTAAGTTGGAATCTTCCTAGTGGTGTATCAAATGTGGTTAAGGGTCTTGATTCTGGGGCCAATTCTCTTTCGTCGTAGCCGCCCATGATGTCGCCTAGTCCGTAACAGGCGCGTCCTGCAAAGGATTCCACAAATTCTTCTGTTGCAGGAGGTAGCCCAGCATCCTTGATGGTAACCTTGTTCATTTCTTGTAAGTCGTGAACTATTCTTAGTTTTCCATCATGCTTTAGGACACAGAAAACTGGACTAGAATAGCTGGATGTTGATTGTTCGTAAAGTTTGTTTCGTATACGTTCCCGTACTTGTTCCACATATTCGTCCTTAATTGCCGCAGGTATTGGAATTGGCTTCTTCTGCCAAGGTTGGTGATCCACTACTGGTATAATATAAGGCAAACCGTAGGAATGCTTCAAAAGCCCTCTTTCTTCTGGGGTGAATGCTATAGCCTTCTCTCGAATTATAATTAAGTGCTTGAAGAGCTTCAATTCTTCTTCCCAAAGCCATCCTTCCGGTCCAAAATTGACTACCTTTAGGCTTTCTTCTGTAATCCTGGCGGTGGGTTTGAATTCTGGAGGATTTGGTGTGAGTGGTGTCTTGTACGGATCTCGTGAGAGTGGTGGTCGTTGAAGAGGCGGGTTTAGCGTTTGCGGAATAGGTTCATTAATGGGCCAAATTTTCTTTGCTACTGGTTTGTATTTGGTCATACACCATAGACTTCCATCCTTCCAACTTTGACATAACTTTGCTTGAAATGCCAAGCCCAAACCCTTTTTGAATAGCTTCCCAACTCTATTGTTGGTAGGTTGGTGTGAAGCTAATAATTTTACACTATTGATAGACGGAATACATTTGAGAAACTTGGTTGATTCAGCTGTCCCATTAGTCCTTGTTAGTTCCGGTTTGATGGATAGAATCTTCAAGAAATATTTTATAGTTTGTTTTTGTAGTTTCTCCAATAAGTACAGAAAGGATGTTTCAAGCCAGTCTAAAAAACCCAGTGTTCGAGACATAGCCTGCTCGACCAGCTGTAGCAAGCTATTCCCTAAGTGAACACCGGTGATCATAAAAAAGATTGAGTAGGTTTCTTTGAAAACATCCGATGTTCTTCACCTCCTTCTCCTGTAGACCCGTGTTCAGTGGCTGGCATAAGTATGTTTGTGCTCAGATCCTTCCGATTATTCCAGCCTTTCCCTTGTCCAATTCTAGCCAAGGGTACAGAAACTCTTCTGCCTTTTGATCCTTGGAAAGAGAGTGTCTCGCCGGTTTCGTGGTATTCCAACGTACATTTGTAGTCAAAAAGAAATGGTCTTCCAAGAATGCATTCTTGTGCTTTAGGTGAAACAAATAGGTGAGCAGGTCCGGAGAATCGACCAATTGCTAACGAGCAGTTTTCCGCCACACCGTTTATGTCACATCTAGCACCGCCAACTCCTTTCATGGGTATGTCTACTGAAACCAATTCCAAATCCAAGTCTTCTGCAACTGATCGGGGTATGACATTTACCATAGATCCGGAATCAACCATGAAGTCTACTTTTGCTCCCCCCACTTCGGCAGTTACATATCCCAGAGCACAACTATAATAACACGGGTCTGAGATATCTTCGTCTTTCTGGGGTGTAGTCATTGCAGCTGAAACTTTGGTGGATTCCGTAGCAATGTAGGTAGCACTGTTTTTACCCGGAAGGCGTCCTTGAAGTTTGGCAATGACTTGTTCCGTGTATGATGGTGAAATAGCCGTAAGCTGGGCAAAAGTTGTCGGAATTTTTACTTGGTCTAAATCTTGTAGTAGTGATTCCTCCGGAGAATTTTTCTTGATACTGATAGGTGCCCTTTCTCGACTCCATATTTTCTCTGGTGCCTTTCTAGGATTTTCCTGTTGAATTTCTGCTAATTCGTCCTCCGCATCAATGTCCATGCCGTCTTTTTCTGGTTCTTGGATCCTCACGCTACGCCGACCTTTCTGAGCTTCAGATCTTGTAATTGCATGAGTTCTCAGATAGTTTTCTGCACCAAGTTGAGGTGGTTCCCATTCAACAGTCTGAGCTGAGCTTTGCATCATGGGAGTGCTTCCGTTATTTTGTCTTGATTCAGCTAAGTTTCTAATCGCATCTTGCATGGCGGGATCTGCCGAAGCACTTGCCACTACTGAACGGATTGGCCGAGATGGGTTCCAAGGAATGTGTTGTCCATTCGGTAAGTACCACTCTTTCCCCTCTCTCTTCACCAATCCTTGACTCTTGTCTTTAATGAATTCTGGGCATTGTCCGGTAGAGTGCCCTTCCCGTTTACAATAGTAGCAGATTGTAGATTCATATAGTGGGGTGGATGGTCTTGGCGCTTCGCAAGAAAATTCTTGTCTCTCCACTGGTCCCTTTCGATAAACTGGTGCCGTGTTTTTAAGCTGCTGCTTAAGCAATGCCAACTCCTGTTGGACTTCATTTAACTTCTGTTCTACTGCTTTGTCATTTGGGGTTTCTTGTAACATTTGTTCTCGCCGTTTCCCGTCACCTTTCCTAGCCTCTAGATTTTTCTGCATAGCTTGATTTGACTCGGAAAAGCTTGAGAAATTGACATAGCCTTTGTTAATTTGGATTTCAGTTTCTGCCGCTGCCACAAGGTCATCCCATTTAGGTGCCTTATTGCTTCCATCCTTGGCTTTTGGAAGTTGTCCCTTGTTGACTAGAGTCCGTTTGATGCTTCTTTGACTTTCATTTGAAAAGGCACTTAGGAATAGCAGGGCCGCGTCCTCCTCCTTGCTAATGTGATCATTTTTAATAAGGTACTTGAGAATTGAGGTGAACTTCCCAAGATAGGTCTTGTAGTCTTGATAATTTGTGACTCCGTTCTTGGCTTGCTGTTTTGCTACTTTGATTAAATCATCGGTGGTGTACATAATAGTATTATCTAATTCGCCCCATGTTTTGACCATTTCTTTCCGTAATTTTTTCCAGTCGCAGTCATTGTATCCGTCCATCTCCTCGAGTTCGCTCTTGAGTTCCTCTGTCCGCACAAATCGTCCAATCTGAAGCGCCTTATTGTAATCCGTTGCTTGGAAAGCGTTGGCCGTTCTTTCGAAACGCTTTAAGAACTTCATGAATTGGCTGCCATCATAGAAGAGTCCAGGCCCTTTAATAATGACTGGTTTGACTTGGTGGAACTGTGGGGGTTGGTAGTACTGTGGATAAAAAGCTTGTGGATGCTGAATGGGTGGTTGTTGAACCGGTGGGGGTGGAATTGGCTGTTGTCGTTGTTGAAACTGAGGTTGATACATAGTTTCTTGAATATTTTCCGTGTTGTGAATTCCGTACCCCGATATAGGTTGATGTGGAGTATTGTTACGTTGCGGTAAGTTTGTGTTTTGAGGAGTTTCATCCAAATCTGATAATTCATCTCCGTATTGGTCTCTGAGTTGAAGGTCAATTCCCTTTCCTTTGTCTTTTCTGGGTGGTGCAGGTGGGTTTGTTGTATCCGGATTCCAATTCAAGGCTGAAGTTCCGGCCGCAGGTCTGTTCCTAAAAGGGGTTGATGGAGGAGCAAATCCATTCTCCAAATCTGGTGCGCTAAACGGTAAACTCATTTTGTTCTTGTTGAATCCTAGTTTTGTAATATCACAATCTTTTGCTAACGGTTACTGTGCTCTGAAAAAGAAACAATAATATCTGGTCTCTGGTCTCTTTACCAGGGCTAATTGGGGCTTTTTCTTTAATAATTGATATAAATAACTTTACCGTACTGGGAGTGTTCTTCAAACAGTATCCTAATTATCTGAATTCTTTGGTACAACAACCGTCTTTCAGTATATAATTGGCTGTTTCCTTCGAGTGGACTCCGGAGTTTTCTTCTAGCAGTATCTGATTATCCAGATCCTTTGGTACGACACACCGTCTTCCAGTATATAATCAGCCGCTTTCTTCGAAATTCTCCTTTCAGGTCTGGTGGTTACACGTTCTCTTCAGAGGCTTGTAATCCGTTTCGTAAATGATGTTTTAGTATTCAACTGGTTTTCCAACAGAAGAAGTGAATATGCCGTGGAGTTTGTAGATTTTGTTGAAGAATTTGATCCTTTCGCCGCTAGAAGTAGGTATCCTTCGACGTTATTCCAAGTTGTTGAAATCGGTAATCTGGTGTTGATCAAACAAATTTATCCTAATCACGTTGGGGACTCCCTTGTAAGACTCAAAAGTGGTTGTGAAACCCTTTTGCTGAATGGAGAAGGGGATGAAGGAGTTGCAAGCTCTGCCCTTCTATACTACCAGCTACAAGACCCACCAAGCTCAGCTTGGCAAGCTTTAATTAGGTGATAGGAGTGAATGCTCAAGATGAGTTTATTCAATACACTTTATAAAGATTTGTTATTGATATATAAGGGTTGTTATGAGTATAGTTGTAAGTGTTGAGAGTACAAGGTGGTGAGTGAATCACTGATGAGTAATAAACTGAAGAGCTACAAATGAGGGGGAGAGAGCCCCTTATATAGACAAATGTGAGGGATTTTAGCTCCAGGGCAGCCCCAGTGAGGGATTTTAGCTGGCCTGCGCTGTGTACAATTTATGCGAGGGGTGCATGCATGATGCAGGGAACAATGGCATGTGATGCAATAAAACCAAACAAAAGTGGAGGTGAAAGTTCTAGAATGCGGAGAACAATGGCACAGACTGCAGTGGCAGTGCTGGATGATGTCATGCAGCTAGAAAACAAAGGCAAAATAATATATGCAGTGGAGATACCATGGAGTAGGGAAAGGTGGCTTGAGGTGCGTGACAGGGGTCAACAGGGTGCTACAGGTTGTCCGGAGGGTCTAACTTCCAGTGCAGTGGGGCTACAGTTACACTTTCAGTGGAGACTAGGGGGTAATTTGGCCATAGATTCCATTTCTGGGGTCCATATGGTCGTACCATGAGGCATTCTATGACTAATTACGCAAATGAGAGAAAAACTTTTGATTTTTCCCATTTTGTATACCACAACGGTCGGATTGATTGAATGGCTTGTTTTTGGTTGGGCGCCGATGATGGACACCCCGGAGTGTTTATCTGAGAAGGGGTCATCTGATGATGATAGGGTCAGTTTAGTTATGTGCTTTATTTTTTTGTGGGGAGGTGAGAAGGACATACCATCTGATTCGATTATCCATGCCGTCTTGGGGTCCCTGGTATCTGTTGGCAGATAGATGACTGATTGGTGGGGCAGCTTGTTCTGGGACTTGAGGTTGTGGCTGTTTGATTGGAGGAAGCGGTTCTTTTTCTGGTTGTTGTTCCTGAGACGGTGGGGGTGTTTTTTGGAGAATGATTTGGTTGATCTGGATTCAAAGATGGCTGTGAAGCAGGACGGGAGCATGTTCCGCTTGTAGAGGATCCAGAGGGAGAGAATGATGAGTAGACCAGCTGCCAGTCTTCCGATTGCGCCTCCAATGGGTGCGGCCAGTCCGGCTGAGCCTGGGTGGGTTGCAGGCGAGGATGCTGCTGAGCTGATGCAGATGTTCCGGGGGCAGGTGGAGCAGTTCCTGGGTGTCTGGACGACACCCGGCGTGGCGGTTTTCGCCGAGCGGAGATTGACAGTCGCCACCTCCCCCATGGCCTTGTCCACGGAGAAAGCCGCGTCAGACGTCAGTAGGGACGAGGTGTAGGATCCCCGGTCTTCTTTGTGCAAGTCAGCTCGCCCAGCCTGGCCAGCCCCCAGAACGCAACTTTCACCCGTTGTTTTTCCTCGACTTTTGTGGATCGACATAGCCCCAGCCAAAATCAGAGGAAGCTGCAAACCAAAAAGACCATCAAGAAAAACAATCGGTCGATTTGTTTTTCTAATGACTGGAGATCAAAGGAGGGGAGTTAGAGAAGGGACTGACCTGGGAGCAATGGGATTGGACTTCACCGTCCATGTTCTCAACTTTGAATTCGGCGCGCTTGACAACGATGAATTCGCGCTTGGCGTTCATGAGGAAACATTCGACCAACGGGACAAAGGCCGCGAGGGGTTTATTAGGGGCATCGGTGGGCAAACCTTTAGCTTTATCCAGTATCCAGTAAAGGGTCCTCATTGTTGGACAGAGGGGGGCGTGCTGAAGGTGTAGCATGGGGCGTTCCTGGACCCTGGTTGGTGTTTGCCACGGGGCCGGGTGGGCGTGGTATCAGTAGTGTCCCCAAGGCGGTTACGGGTTGGCAAGGCGTGGTGTGGTGCTGCTGATGGGTATATAAGGGGAGGGAAGTGGAACGATGGATCCGCAGGGGATTCGGTTTTGTCTGCCCCCTCCCTGGGAGGCCCCTAACTGCTTGGTTAGGCCCCCCCTGGCTAGTTTACCAACCGGCCCACTTTTGCTCGTTGCTCCGGCACAGCTGGAGGGTCATCCATATGGCCTTCGGGCCTTTGGGGATATTCAACGTGCCAAGTGAGAATAATGGGGCATTTCTTGCCCCATTTTGTGAGAAACAAACACCCCAAAACTTAGATCTGCAGATCTAGAATTTTGTGGATTTAAGAAAGTGGGATTTTGGGACTAATCAGATTATAGCATCTCCTTTTGGGCATTTCCATACATGAGAGCTTTACCAAAATAATCTTTGCAAATGGATGAATATTCTGGTCCCAATATCATGAATTAATCACCATTCCAGGTTGAGATATAGTCGCAGAAACACAAAGAAAAACCTAATTTGGTGATTCTTTGAAACCCATGAGACTGTAGCTGCCACATTTTGGTTTTTTCATGGGCAAGAGCTGACCCAAATTAATCTATCAATATGTCTTATCATAATGGTATCAATATCATGAAATCATTCCCATTGCGGGTTGAGATACAGTGGCAGAAACACCAAAAAATACCCAATTAGGCAATATTTTGAGACTAATCAGACTATAGCAGCTCCTTTTGGGCATTTCCATACATGAAAGCTATACCAAAATAATCTCTGGAAATGGATTAATATTCTGGTACACATATCATGGACTAGGGAAAACGCGGCTGCACCGCATAAACTAAGACACAGCTGAAATGACCCCACAGAAGAACTGGCACACACGCTAACTGAGCACACCACATCACTCCTGTCCAGTAAAGCTACACATCCGTGGACCATTGGTCAGAAACTAAATAATTTTTTTTACAAACAGTTACTTAATATGTATACAAAGACAAACGTTACAAAAGAAGCAATGGAGCCAAGTCCAGTATGTACAAACACACACCACACAAACATGAAGCTCTTGTTCACACAACAGCATTTCTAATGACACCCAATTTCACTACATTTGTGGTCTTCAAAACACTATTCTCACCTACAATGCCAGCAAGTAGGCCGGCACGACTTGTTGCGTGAGACAGGGCAACATATAGCTGCCCATGAGAAAACACTGGTTGAGGAAGATAAACACCCACACAACCTAGAGTCTGTCCTTGAGCTTTGTTGATTGTCATTGCAAAAGCGGGAACAACCGGGAATTGACATTGTCCAAACCTTGTAGCACACATCTGATCTGGCTCGTGGATCAGAACCATCTTTGGGAGTAAAATGCCTTTGAACGTCCTCAAGTCATTGAAACTGGTTGGGCCCCTCACATTCAGTAAGAGAAGCCTAAGATAATACCGTTCTCCATTAACTGGAGTCGCAAAATACAACCGGCCAATAGTGTCCAATAGCACGGTTCACGTAGGGCCAAAATCAGCAAGACCAAAATAAAGTTTATCCCACGGTCCCAGCCAATTTGGCTGGGAAGGATTGCTGATTTATAACATCAGCAGGGTTAAAGAATCCCTACGTGAACCATCCTAATGGGCCGCGTCTGGGTAGCCATTCCTTGGCAGAGGCCCAGTATAAATGGTCAGGAATTTCACCATACAGAAGTTCACGTGCGGGTTTACCATAGCCTTGCGCGTTGTCTCTATTCAATTGAAAAAATTGAGTTAATGTAGTCAAACCAGAAGCGCCTGACGTCATTTGTTCTTGCGCCCCCTCCGCGTCTTGGTAAAAGATTGTTTGATGGCCAGGCAAGTGCAAAGCAAGTTGCATAATTTCTGGATACCTGTTGTAAAAAGGGTATTGCAAAAGCCTGTGGACAGCTGTGACAAATCACATCAAAAACAATCAATACTGGCTATCGGGACCCAATTCCCACAATTTGACCCATTGAGAAGGTTATGAGCACGGCACTCTGATTTCAAACATCATAATGTTCCACTACATTACACCATTCCGGGGCCCAATAAACACAATGGACCAAGACCTATAATGTGGTCTTTACCGTCAAAGCTGACAGCTCAAATAGTTATGACAATGCATGTTCTGACACTTGCATATATGCCTGCAATTTGTATGTACACGCAGGGAACAAAACCACCATTCCAAAGCATAGGACAGAACCTCAATCGCGGAGATATATATGACTGAGAAGAAACAGGAAAATAACCTTTGCAGGGACCAATTTATCGACCTTGAACAAACCTAAGAGTTTCATCTCTGTCTCTTAATTGCAATGCCAAACAATCAACACCCTTACAGATGTATTTGAAGAGGTACTTGGTGGCTGTAATGCCACATGAATATGTTGTAGGGAAGTTTATTGAACAACGTCCATTGATTAGACAACCTTTTGCTGTAGAGCAGGGGCCGTGGATCATCTGCGTCTTCACTAAGTTCTGTAACGTTGGCTCCGTCTTGTGGTCTGGGATCCTGGCGCAAACCAAAGCATCGACTGCCTCCGCTGTTTGAGGTATGTCAGCTGGGTGCAACATCAACATGATATGGCAATGGGGCAGGCCCCGCTTTTGGAACTCGACACAATAGGAATTACAGCGGCAGAGGACAACCTGGGGGACACAAGCAAGCAAGCCAAAGTCTATTTTATAGACAATCAAGCATCAATCAAGCCCTGACATGAACTACGCCACCGCCACGCCCCTCCGGTACCTCCGACCTGCAAGGCCGTGTTTTGACTGGCTAGGCGTTGTCTAGGTTTTGGGCTGCACGTGGCTACGACAACCATGTACATAACCAGAAACCACCCAAGCCACAAGCAACCCAACCATCACCAGCCTCAAGGCCAAGATTTGAACTCGAATCTACACCACTGGCCCTCGAGCTCCGGCTTGGCCGTCCCCTTGACCAGCAACAATTTCCGCTTTTGGCTCTTGGGCATGCCAAAATCCACTGCATCTGTGACCGCCCGTTTGAACTCGGCCAGCATCCGTCTGCTAGAAGCACTGGCGTCCGTCGACCACTAGCCACCTCGCCCTTCCTTCCATCATCCCTTCCCCTAAACTCAATGGAAATACTGGAAAAGTAAGGATCCTCCTCACTCCTCGGCCCAAGCATCCACCCCTCCCAAATACTAATAACCCCAGCTCTACCTTCTGTGGATTTAATTTGCGGACTTAGTGTAGCTTGATGGATCCGCCGACCTTGTCGGCCTATTACGAGAAGGAGAAGACCTGGACTTACCAGCTGATGTAGACGAATGGAGGCTTCGACGAGATCCGCAAGATCCTTTTGCGGTGTTTTACCGCGGGCTCAAGCCTCTGCTTGGCATGGGGGTGGCGACAATTGATGAGATGAACCAGGTTCTGAATCTGAGACCAGCGGACACGATGCGGGTCGAGTGGCGGTGGTTGTGGAAGGATAGCATTGCACATCAGATGAGGAAGCTGGGAAAGAGGAAAAACAGAAAGAAAGAGAACAAAGAATGAGAAAAGGGAAAGCTACTGTACCTGAGACCAGCGGACACAATGCGGGTCGAGTGGCGGTGGTTGTGGAAGGATGAGGAAAGTCCTTCCACGTCCGCTGGGCTCAGGTAAACTACCTACAAGGGACATGAGATGTGACATGGAGTGGAAATGTGTGTAGCAGAGAAACAGAGAAGGAAAAGATGAAACATGACAACTACAACTCAACACCCCCCCTTGCTGCACACATGCAGAAAGAAAAGAAAAGGAAAGGAAGAAAAGAAAGAAAAGAAGAGAAAAAAAATAATAAGAGACGGGAAAGAGAAAAAGAAGGAAAGAAGAAAAATTTACAAAATATAGAGAGGTCAAATGGGAGTGGGAATGAGAGGGGATGGGGAAGATAGAAGATAGAATGTATGAGGGATGGGAGATTATTTGACTAGTCCAAACATAGTCCTGTGCCTCTCAAGCGCTACGCGGGCGAGCGGTTTGGTTAGCATGTCGGCAAGCATCTCCTTTGTCGACACGTGAAGCAAGGAGATGTCGCCTTCTCGCACGCATTCCCAGATGAAATGGTAACGCGCGTGAATATGCTTTGTCCGCGCATGATGTTCCGGGTTTTTCGCAAGCACCTCTGCACCTTCGTTGTCCACATGCAGAGGTATGGCAGTGTCTGGACGCAGACGGATTTCGGTTAGGAGGTGACGGAGCCAAAGAGCCTCTTTGCAGGAGTCCGAGAGCGCCTTGTACTCCGCTTCCGTGCTTGAGAGAGAGACGGTGGCTTGTTTTCTTGATTTCCAGGAGATGGCTCCGTCCCCAATGCGGTAAGTATAGGCAGAGGTCAAACGGCGGTCATCACGGTCTTCAGCCCAGTCCAAGTCTGAATAGCCGGAGCAGGAGAGATCTCCGCCGAGACGAAGTTTCAGGCCCTTTGTTGCTATAAGGTAGTTGAGCACCCGTACGGCTGCGAACCAGTGCGCAGCGGAGGGATCGCGGAGAAATTGGGAGAGTCTGTTTACGGCAAATGAGATCTTGCAATGAAACTAGCTCAACGGACGAGGATGGTGAGTACGTGCGTGGAAGGATTAGTTTCATTGCAATGACAAGAGAAAAGAAAAAGAAAAAGAAAAAGGAAAAGACTCACCTAGCTCAACGGACGAGGATGGTGAGTACGTGCGTGGAAGGATGAGGAAAGGGAACTTCCACGCACGCCCGTTGAGCTAGATGCCTACATACAACATGTCACAGAAATGAAGAAAGACAAGTGAAAGGTTGGAAGCACACAGGACAAAGAAAAACAGGAAAGAAAAGAAAAAGGAACCGCAACACCCCCCCTTGCTGACAACCTGAACAGAAGAGAAAGGAAAAAAAAGAAGAGAGAAGAAGAAAAAAAAGATATAAAGAAGCACAGGATAGAGATTAGAAGGGAAGGAGTAGAGAGAAAGAAAAGGAATAGGGAGTTAGACGAGTCCGAATTGTGTCCGCTGAGATTTGAGAGAAATCCTGGAGAGAGGCTTGGTTAACATGTCCGCCAGCATGTCCTTTGTCGACACATGGAGGACCACAAGTCTTCTGGGCTTGACGCAATCACGGACGAAATGGAAGCGCGCGTCTATGTGTTTTGTCCGGGAGTGGTGCTCGGGGTTTTTTGCCAGGGCTTCAGCGCCCGCGTTATCGACGTGGAGTGGCAGAGCGGATTTGGGGCGAAGACGAAGTTCCGAGAGGATGTATCGGATCCACAGACCTTCTTTGCATGAGTCCAACATTGCCTTGTACTCTGCCTCAGTACTGGATAAAGAGACAGTTGCCTGCTTGCGAGACTTCCAGGAGATCGCACCATCTCCTATGCAAAATGTGTACGCCAAGGTCCAACGCCTGTCATGGCGGTCTTCCGCCCAGTCCGAGTCACTGTATCCTGAGCAGTTTAAATTTCCGCCTAGCCGGAGCCGGAGGTCCTTAAATTCTCACCGCCGCCTTCCAGTGGGAGTCCAAAGGATCTCGGAGAAACTGCAACAGACGGTTTACCGCAAAGGAGATGTCTGGCCTGGTGCATTGTGCTGCCCAGAGCAGGGACCCGATGAGCTGATTGTATGGACCTGATGAGGGTGACTCGTTGGGTTTTCGTGGAACCAGATTTTTGAACAGCGAATCGGTTGGGGTCGAGACTGGGATGTGTTTGTCCCGCAGGAAACGCAGATGGAGTTCTTCAATGTAGTGAGATTGTGAAACGTAAACCTGATTTTTGGGAATGTCCCGCATGATCTTCATGGAGAGAAAGAGATGCAGGTCTTCGTCCGCACCAATTTTGAATTTCTTACCAAGATTGGAAATTAATGGATCCACGAAGGACGGTTCGCCCACAACAGCTAGATCGTCAACGTGAACAGTGACCGCACCGACAAGAGCATTTCGGTCGAGCTTGAAATACAGAGTTGGGTCATATTTCGACTGAGTGAGGCCGCATTCAACAAGCCCGCGGTGTAGCTTGATATTCCAATCTCTTGGGGATTGTTTCAGACCATATATGGATCTTGTCACTTCGCAGACCCAATCAGGGTGTTCTGAATCCTCGAAACCCGGCGGCTGTTCCATGTAGACCGGCTCCGATAGTTTGCCATTGAGAAACGCCGTCTTGAAGTCAACTTGACGTCCCTTCCATCCCTTGATGGCCATCAAAGAAAGGATCAGTCTCAGTGTTTCCAATCGAAGCGTGGGAGCAAAAACTTCCTCGTAATCGACTCCTTGCACCTGTGTGTAACCCATCGCCACCAGGCGGGCCTTGAGTTTTTGAATAGTTTTATCAGCTCGTCGCTTCACCTTAAACACCCATTTGGATTTGATAATTTTACGCTTAGCCGGACGCGGGACCAGTCGCCAGGTAGACATGCCCAGTAGCGAGGAAAATTCATCGTCCGCCGCTTTAAGCCACTTGCTCTTGTTAGGCGACCTCATGAGTTGCTTCCAGGTCTTGGGGGTGTCTACATCATCCACCAGACCGGCTGACTTGGCCCAGTCCCCATAGCGATCCGGCGGACGGCTGGTTCTTGACGACTTCCGCGGCGGGAGGGTTGATTGAGTATTGGCCTTCTTCTTTGATTTGGAAGGCCAGGACACAGGTTGTGTCTTGGGCACCGGAATATCTCCTGCCGTTGATGATTGAGGAGGAGGCAATGAGGGAGCATTTGGTGGAGCGGGATCGGGCGCAGACGATGGCGCATGAATAGATGCCGTCAGACGTCTGTCAAAATGCGGCTCCAGTTGAATGTCCAGAAGAGGGAGATCTGGCGTGGGCGTTCTTACTGGAGGAGGAAGGTCTTGAATTGACTCGTTTTGAGGTGCAGTTTCAGGAGAGACGGGCTGATTGATCTGGGTCTTGGGAGGGCAGAAATCGGACGGCCACGGCAGTTCAACGAAGACAGGGTTGGCTGGTTTTGAGAGAGGAGAGGCGTAGGGGAAACAAGTGTCCTCACAAATGATGTCGCGAGTTTTCACCACAGAGCGACGTTTGAGATCCCAGACTCGGAACCCGTTTCCATCATTGAGATACGAGAGGAAGACGGCTGCTCGTCCTTTGTTGTCGAGTTTCTTTCTATTGGCCTCTGGAACTTTGTACCATGTGAGGCAGCCGAAAGGGTGAAGATGTTTGGGCAAGACAAGAGGCTTGTCGAGGATTTTGTTTGGTGCCAGAAAACCGGTTGGCGTACGGCAGGGAAAGGAGTTAAAAGAGTGAAAGACATGTCTCAAGGCATCCGCCCAGAAAGTTTTGGGAAGATGTGCGTTGAGCAGGGAACACCTGACCAGATTGCCAATGGTCCTATTAGTTCTTTCCGCCACCCCATTCAGCTCCGGTGAGTGTGGGGGGCCAGGCTCATGTGCAATACCCGCGTGACTCAAGCAGATCTCAAACTCTTTCGAGACATACTCTCCTCCGTTATCCGAGCGCAAAGAAAGAATTTTGTGCTGACCGGTTTTCTCGAAGAATGCTCGAAAAATTTTAAAGCAGGAGAGAACTTGAGATTTCAATTTCATGGGAAAAACGGAAGTGAATTTAGAGCAGTCGTCGACAAAAGTAACAAAGTATTTATGCCCTTCTCTTGAAGCTACCTCGAATGAGCAAACATCGGAGTGAATAATCTTTCCCGGTTGATCGGATCGGTAGGAAGCCCGGGAGTGGAACGGACGACGGTGCATTTTTGATTGTATGCAAGTGGGGCATTGCTGCACTTCCACTTCGTTCAGAATTGTTGGTTGTATGTCGAGACGTCAAAGGAGTTGCTTTAGAGGCCGGAGGCCTATATGAGACAGACGTACATGGAATCCCATTAGGGAATTGGCATGTCTCAAT
The DNA here is from genome assembly GCF_026914185.1 of Puccinia triticina. Classification (NCBI taxonomy): domain Eukaryota; kingdom Fungi; phylum Basidiomycota; class Pucciniomycetes; order Pucciniales; family Pucciniaceae; genus Puccinia; species Puccinia triticina. Next base: position 4,619,340 of record NC_070562.1, read on the forward strand.
AGAATGGAGGTAGAGGCTGAAAAAGACCTCACATTGGCTGAAGGGAGATAGTAGAGATTTTCCCTTCAATACCCTTTGCCGACCGGAGTTCCCGACACCGTGACCTCGTCGGACCGGTATATGTTGCAGGTTGATTTGTTGAACACCACCGTCATATTTGCGTTGCATACGCCGGAGATGGAGACAAGAGGTTTGTGTAAAGCGGGGACCACGAGTGCCGGAATCGAGGTGTTTGATTTTATTGGCAGGGTGAAGAGACCGTGATGAGTGGCCTCAACTAGGGAGTGGTCAGCCAGACGAATGGGGGTATCATCGGAGGCAGGGTTCTTGACCTCCTCTGCATAGGGTGTCATCGAGATAGAGCAGCCCGAGTTGAGGTTCACATCCCTCTTGGCGTTTGAACAGGCCTTGGTAGACTGATGGAGCAGCTCGGTGGCGTTTCCTGCTTTGGCGGGAGCACGTGAGGAGGCTGAGTAGTCGTCTGCTTCGGACCCGGAGTAGTCTGACTCATCGACATTGTCGTCCCCCCCTAGATCCACTACTGTAGTCTGACCGGCTTTTGCTTGAGGACGACGTTTGAAACGGTTTCCCGACGACCTCCCTGACTGACTTCCTCCGCCAGAGCGGCGGTTTGATGATGAGTTCCGGCGATTGTGTTTGGCCAAGATCCTGGCAGCGTTCTCGCACACCTCGAGGTTGTGTCCGGAGCGCTTGCAGAAGGAACTGTAGAGGGCGTGGTCGAGAGGGGGCCTGGGAGGTCAAGAAGAGTTGGGCTGAGAAAGAGAAGCCCTGGCCACGGATTCTAGCAGGCTCTGGTCCTCGTTCCTTGTCTTTCGCCTGAGATGTTCTGACTTGAGTGCGTCAATTAGCTTGGTTGGCGCAACTCTCGGCTCGTTCATCATTGAAGAGACGCAAGAGAGCCAGTCGGGAGAGAGGGAAGTAAGAATGGAAGTGGAGTAGATGTCGTCGACAGTGAGGGGGGCTTCAGGAGTTACTATCGTGGCTAGCTGGTCGAAATCTTTGGCCATACCTTCCAGGTGAGCGAGGAGATTGTCACCGTGCATGCGAGCGGAGGTGAGCCTCCTGAGGTAGTAAGTTATACCTCCGGCTGAGGAGTCCTGATGGGCAGCCTTGAAGGCGATCCAGAGGGCGCGTGCGTTGTTGGTGATGTGACAAACCAGCCGGACATGGGCGGAATGGATGGTGCCAGAGATGGCTCCAAAAGCGGCCTTGTTGTCGCGGACATAGTTTGGGTTGATTTTGGCTTTCTCCGGCAGTTCATCAATAACGTAAATCACATCGGTCGTGTTAAGATGTGCTCTCATGAACCAGGTCCACTCAGAGTAGTTGGATCCTGGCCCAGGCGCTTTGAGACGTTCGATAGTGGCGGTTTTCACGGCGGGGTGTGTCCAGGTTTCCTGGCCAGTGGTTGCAGACATGGTTGGCTTGCGGTTGGGTGGGGAGTTGGTGGGCGATGATGATTGATTGATGGTATTTTCGGCGTTCTTCAGAAAAGGCAACGGTGGAGACTGCATACGTCTCTAGCTTTAACGTCAAGCTTACGAATCCTCCAGCAGTAATGGTAGTGTTCGCGTCAGCGCTAAAAGGTGCTCATAACATCTTGCAATGAAACTAGCTCAACGGACAAGGATGGTGAGTACGTGCGTGGAAGGATTAGTTTCATTGCAATGACAAGAGAAAAGAAAAAGAAAAAGAAAAAGAAAAAGGAAAAGAAAAAGGAAAAGACTCACCTAGCTCAACGGACGAGGATGGTGAGTACGTGCGTGGAAGGATGAGGAAAGGGAACTTCCACGCACGCCCGTTGAGCTAGATGCCTACATACAACATGTCACAGAAATGAAGAAAGACAAGTGAAAGTTTGGAAGCACACAGGACAAAGAAAAACAGGAAAGAAAAGAAAAAGGAACCGCAACATGAGATGTCGGGACGTGTACACTGTGAGACCCACAGCAGTGCTCTGATTAGTTGGGGGTAGGGAACGGGCGAGGCGGGGTCGTCCTCGCGTCTATGAGTCAGATTCTTGAAGTTCATGTCCGTTGGAGTTGCTACTGAGATGGGAGGTGCCAACAGAAATCTTTGGCTAAGCTCTGTGATGTAGTGACCTTGGTTGAGGAACAGGTATCTTCCGGGGACATCCCTCGTGATTTTCAGGGAAAGAAAATGATTGAGTTCTTTGTCGGCACCAATCTTGAACTGAGCGCCGATGGAGGATATGAGAGAGTCCACAAATGACGGTTCCCCGACGATGGCCAAATCGTCGACGTGAGTGGTGAGAGCCCCTACCAACTTCCCATTGATAAGTTTGAAGTACAACGTGGGGTCGTACTTGGAGTTTTTAAGGCCCAGATCCAATAGAGCCTTATGGAGCTCTATGTTCCATTGCCGCGGGGACTGTTTCAAACCATAGAGAGAGCGACTCACTTTGCAGACCCAATCAGGGTGCTGGGGGTCCTCGAAACCTGGCGGCTGCTCCATGTATATGGGTTTATCCAGGTGCCCATTGAGGAAGGCCGTCTTGAAGTCGACCTGACGACCCTTCCAGCCACGGCTGGCAAGAAGGGAAAAAATTAACCGAAGTGTTTCTAGGCGAAGCGTTGAGGAAAATACCTCATCGTAATCGAGGCCCTGGACTTGCGAGTAGCCCATGGCTACCAGGCGCGCCTTGAGCTTTTGAATCGTCTGATCGGGTCTTTGTTTGACTTTGAAGACCCATTTGGATTTGATGATTCGCCTCTTTTCGGGGCGGGGAACTAGCTTCCAGGTGTGCATTCCCAGAAGTGAGGCAAACTCGTCCTCAGCTGCCTTTAGCCAGCGATGTTTGTTAGGCGACTTCAAAAGTTGGCGCCATGTTTTTGGAGTATCGACCTCGGGACTTGACAACGCATTCTTAGCCCAGTGGCCATACCTGTCAGGGGCCTTTCGTTCCCTAGCGGACCGCCGGCCTGGGGGCGGCGAGGGAGTTTTCGGACGTGGTGGTGACGGCAAAGGGTCCTGCGGCCGCGCGGACGGTCCGGAGGATGGAGAGGCGGGAGCGGGGCTTAGGTCAGGCGAGGGCGGTGAAGGAGAATGGGACAGGGAGTGATCCGACGGTCTTTGTGATCGACGGGAGGAAGAGGGAGAGGGAGTGGCAAGTGGTGGCAGGGAAATAACAGAGATGTCCGGCGTGGACGGGTCCACGGGTGACAGGGCGGACGGCGATTCGAAAGGCGTGTTGTGAGAGGAATCGGAGTCCGACGAGATCACTTGCGGGGAGCGCGGTGCGTTTCCGGGAGCGTGTATGGAGGCAGTCAGTCGCCTATCAAACCTCGCCTTCAGAGGTATATCCAACGGCGGTCGGTCTGGTGTTGGAACACGCTGGTCCGGGACAGGTTGTGTCACGGGTGGAGACGAGGAAGGAGGCGAGATCAGCGGGGAAGGAGAGGGAGGAATGGGAGCTGGAGTCGGTTGAGTTTTGGGGCTTGGAGTGTCGAAAGTTGACGCTATTTCATTTGACAACGTCGTCTCCAGTTCCGACCAGCCAATCTCCACTGTCATCGGAAGAGAAGGGGGGTTCAGCTTTGTACCGTAGGGGAAGGACTAGTCCGCAAAGATTACGTCTCGTGACTTGATGACGGATCTGTTTTCGAGGTCCCACAGGCAGAACCCATTTCCATCCAAGAGGTAGGAGAGTAGAATGGAAGCCCAACCTTTCTGGTCCAGCTTCTTGCGATTCGCCTCCGGTACCTTGTACCACACCAGGCAGCCGAAGGGATGAAGTCTTTTGATGTCGACGGTGTGTTCCTTTAATATTGAGCATGGTGAGTGGAAGCCTTGAGGAGTGTTGCATGGAAACGAGTTGTGTGCGAAGATCGAGTGTCGTAGGGCGTCTGCCCAGAAGGATTTGGGGACCTTAGCCTGGAATAGAGAGCATCTCACCAGGTTGCTTATGGTGCGATTAGTCCGCTCTGCTACCCCGTTGAGTTCAGGCAAATGCGGTGGACCCGGCTCGTGCTTGATCCCGGCAGAGGAGAGATAAGAATTGAATTGATTTGACATGTACTCCCCCCCATTGTCGGTCCGTAGGGCCCAAATTTTATGCACCCCGGATTTCTCAAAGAAGGCTTGGAAATTTTTGAAGCAAGCAAAGAGTCGCTTTTTAATTTCATGGAGAAAACAGAAAGGAATTTGGAACAATCATCTATGAAGGTTATGAAATACTTATAACCTTCCCTGGACACGACCTCGTACGACCCAACGTCTGAGTGGATCAGTTCACCGGGAGTTGTCGAGCGGTGAAGGGAGCGTGACTTGAAGGCCTTTCGTGGCATTTTTGACTGCACACAAACCGGGCATCGTTGGACGTCAACCTCGTTATTTATTGATGGAGTGATGCCGTGTTGTTTCAGAAGTGCTTTGAGCGGTTTAAGTCCGATGTGGGAGAAGCGGATGTGATACGAGAGAAGAGAATTGTCAACGGGGGTGGTGGTAAGGCAATCAGCAGAGGAGGATCTCACAGGATCCGACGCCAGGTAATAAAGATTTCCTTGTCGGTATCCGCGGCCGGACAGCTGTCCAGCGATTTGAATTGAGTTTGAGTGGTAGATGTCGCAGGAGGCCTTGGTGAAGACAACAGTGACCCCGGCGTCGCACATGGCAGTGATGGAAAGGAGAGGTTTGTGAAGTGAGGGGACGACCAGAGTTTTTACCTTGACTCCACAATCAATCGGAAGTCTGGCCCTGCCTTTGTGGGTGGCTTTGACCACGGAGTGATCGGCAAGGCAAACAGGAGTGTGATCTGGCTTGGGGTCTTCAACTGTGTCGAGATCCGGCGTCATTGACATCGAACAGCCTGAGTCTAGGTTGGCATCGCCGGCAGTGAAAGCACCGGAGGAGGCCAATAGAGCGGCTACCACGTTCCCGGCGACAACGTCAATCTGGGAGCCGGAATAATCTGATTCGTCGTCTTCCTCGTACGCGTGAGAGGATTGTCCGAGGGTGGCTGCGGAGGTTTGGCCGGCACGCGCCGCTGGTTGACTTTGAGAGCCTTTCTTCACGCTGTCGTCCCGTTGGGAGGCGCGAGGCTTTTGGTTAGCCTTATGCTGGGCTAGAATCCTGCGGGTGTTGTGACAGCAATTGAGATCGTGGCCATCCGCGTTGCAGAAGTCACAATGAAGGGGCTTTCTAGTGCAATCACCGGGTCGTTTGTTGAGACGGGGCCCGGCTGTTGCCGAAGATGCTGAGGGAACACCCTCGTTTTGAGACTGTCGCCTGGTGTGCTCGTTTTTCAGAGCCAGGACAATCGACTCGGACTTCACTCCGTCTTGATTCATCAGATGGGAGACGCACGCCATCCAGTCGTCCGGAATTGAACTGAGGAGCGCCGCGGCATGTACATCGGACGGAGTGAGAGGCTTATCCGGAGTGATGAGGGCATTGAGACAATCATAAGCTTTCGCCATGGTGTTGAGATGCGATAAAAGGTCATCGCCTTCCATTTTTGTGAGGAGAAGTTTGCAAAGCCAAAAGACTCTGCCGCCAGTGGAGGAGTCAAGGTGGGATCAAACGAGCGCCTGCCACATGCCATAGGCGTTCTTCTTGTAGGGTCGGACGGTGAGCAGGTTCGAGCCTACAATAGTTTGTGTAAGGATTGCGCAGATAGTCTTGTTGTCTGCGGCCCATGAGGCTGGTGGTTGCGCAGGCATCGGCTTTTCGATGACATAGTCCAAGTTGACGGTGTCAAAGTAGGAAGTCATCATGAGATCCCAGTCCGGGAAGTTTGAATCCGGGCCGGGTTCCGTGAGAATGGGAAGGCGAGCAGCGGCTGATTTTTGAGAGAGAGCGGCCGATGAGTCGGGATTGATGTTCACCGTCGCACCGACTGAGGATGCGGGGGCTTTGCCCGAGGTTGAGAGTTGTTTGTCGTCGGACATATCAAAAACCGAGGCAACAAGATTGTTTTGATCCTTTTTTGTAGTCCACTTGTTAGAGAATTCACTCGAAAGAGACCGATATTTAACGTGCTTGGTCAATCGCGGAGCTGGAGCCTAGCGCAGGCTCATAACCTGATGAGATGAACCAGGTTCTGAATCTGAGACCAGCAGACACGATGCGGGTCGAGAGGCGGTGGTTGTGGAAGGATAGCATTGCACATCAGATGAGGAAGCTGGGAAAGAGGAAAAACAGAAAGAATGAGAAAAGGGAAAGCTACTGTACCTGAGACCAGCGGACACAATGCGGGTCGAGTGGCGGTGGTTGTGGAAGGATGAGGAAAGTCCTTCCACGTCCGCTGGGCTCAGGTAAACTACCTACAAGTGACATGAGATGTGACATGGAGTGGAAATGTGTGTAGCAGAGAAACAGAGAAGGAAAAGATGAAACATGACAACTACAACTCAACAACAATGGCGACAATCATCTTTGCAAACCTCGAGGCAATGAGGAAAAGGTTTTTGATTCAAACTTTAGGCGGCATCAGTGACACAAGAGGCCTGAACCTGAAGACCCAGCTGAGTGTGAATGCCTATGAGATCTACGCCCTCAACCCGTCCATTTAACTCTTCTCCCTTCATTTCTTGCTCCCCACCTAAAATTCACCAGCTCCGGCCAGAGCTCCATCCACGCCTCCTGCATCCCCTCCATCCCCGCCCTTGGATGGTCCTTCCCCAACATCAAGGCTGGCATTGAAACTCAATCAGTCAATGTCCAAGTAGAAGTATTGACTGCCCTGTTGAGCAAACTTCCAAAACTCCATCTGATGGTCATCGTCACCGTCATATCTCATCTACAAAACTTGTTTATTTCAACCAAGTCTTCAGAGGATGACAAGCTTTACCCTTCTAAACTTGGTCTATCAATTGCTTAAAGTAAGTTTTTTTTTCTCTTGAGCTTTGCTGTAAGAGTGCTCATGAGGATGCGAGCTGATCGGAATAATCGGGGTACCTTCCAGCTCTCCTGAGACAAAAGGTAGAAACTGCAGTGTGCCTCAGTGACCGATTCCAACCGCTGTTTGTGGTAGATCTGATCAAGTATTATGAGCGGATCCTGCCCGTTGCAATCGGATTGAGAAACAAAATGATGGGAAACAAAGTTGGAAAGAAGCCGCAGAGGAAGAATATCCGGCCGACTGACATGAGGATTCGTAGGAGTGAGTTGGGTATTGAAGGCTCTATCCCCGATAATAAGGTCCAAAAAACGTGAGCCCCACGCCTGCCTTCTCTTCCCTCAATCCAAGTATTTGCATACAAGTTAGTTTGAACAATACGGTTGCTAAACCCATTCCTGGCGTACTTTTTTTCCTGGAACAGCTTAGCCAATCAGCGCAGAAGAGTTTCACAGGTTGAGGCCTCGATCAATGCCACAAAGTCAGGGGTTGTTGCAAGTCCAACATCACCTCAATCAGTGATTGTAAGATCAGTGCCAGCTACAGCAGAAAACTCGCCCGTTGAAACTAAGACCAATAAAAAGACTAGCAAGGAGGATCGTTTATCAAAAAAGATCAATACGCATGAACTGTTGGTGGAAGAAGAGAAAATACTCCAATCGCCGCCCGTCGTGGTCAATGAAGTGGTATTCTCACCACCAGCCCAAGTCACTTCCATCCAGTCTCCAGACCAAACTTCATCTGGTCAAGAGCAGCAACCAATGGGGGAGTCGCTAGAAGTATCCAACAACAACGAGGCACGAGATGCGCCATTTGTTCCTCCGACTCAAAGCGGCAACAACCCCGTTGATTTGCCGTTTGTCCCACCAACAATGACCAATTCGTCGCTGGACAATGAGATTATCTCCTCTTATGGAGAGGGGCCATCATCTTCTGAGATCGATGAGCAAGACATCCCGCTGTCTGCCAAGGCAAACCCTAACCGGCTCAACTCGCATGAAAAGATCTCGCCTGGCGGTGCCTCTCTCAACTGGAAACAAGGACTTGTCGGCAGCCCAAAGACCTGTAACCCTTCCGCAAAACTTGCTCACCCCGCTGGCTCGCCCCCCAGTGTTATTTTCACGGTGATTGAGATTGGAGGGTTGTGCTCATGAGACAATCAGGGTTTGGGCGACTGTTGTTTGTCCTGTGGCTCTTTCCGTGTGGAGTCGTGCAGTTTTTAATGTTTTTTGCAGTTCCGTTGCTTGAATAGCTATCTCGACTCTCTGCGCGTTCGGGTTTGGAATACTGCCACGGACCACAGATTTATAACAAACTCAGACATCTATTTATTAGACTCGTGCGGATTTGACATGGGCATAACTCAGGCTAGGTTATTTATGATAGGACAGAGTTAGGCTGATGGGGCCTGCATGTCATGATGTGTGAAGCGCTGATTAACATTGCGAACAGCATAGGTAGGCTGCATGTAGGTGTGGCATCCTCTGATTGTGTGAATGTGGAAAACAAACAGTTGTGAGGATTTGGCACATCTTGGGGTTTGGATCTGTGTCTGATTTTTATTGTCATTGATGTGGCTGGAAACAGTAGGCTTGTGTATTCCTAAAGCTTGATGTGCAACTTATCTTATCAAAGTAGCCTACTTACTATCAACCTGGGCAATTTTTGTGTGAGAAAATTGTGTCAAGTTTTGGTCTATGAACTTAATGGCTTTAGGGGCATTAACAGAGACAGGCTTGGTGGACCACCAATCATATATGTGACAAATAACTTGGTTATTGATTATGCTTAGTTATATGGCTGTCAACTGCATGATCAGGTTGAGTGGAAAGTATACCATTATTGATCAGAAACCAGACTCTGTATTTTGCTTAATATAGAATTTTTAGTCTTTATTAGGAATTGTGAACGGATGTGGTGGGATTTGTTCATCTTTGCTAGGGGTTTTAGAAGTAGCTTTTTTTTTTTGCCCTACAGCGGCGCAGCCGCCTTGGCCTCTAGTGGTATCAATATCATGAAATCATTCCCATTGCGGGTTGAGATACAGTGGCAGAAACACCAAAAAATACCCAATTAGGCAATCTTTTAAGACTAATCAGACTACAGCAGCTCCTTTTGAGCATTTCCATACATGAAAGCTATACCAAAATAATATTTGGAGATGGAGGAATATTTTGGTACCAATATCTGGAGACACCATCCAATTGATTACAGGTTAATAGGCTGTGAAAATCTCAGCTCAATGACCAACAAATAATGGTTGTTGAGCAGAGCCTTTCTCAGCCTGGTGAACCGGCATGCACCCCACATCGCGCTGGGAAAATCCCAGCTCCACAGCCAGCATGTACTGGTCATTCAGCTGGGCTTTTAAGAGCTCGGTGGACAGTATGTACTGCCTACTGAGCTCGTAAAATCCCAGATAGATGACCAGCATGTGCTGGTCATCGCGCAAGGGCTTCCCTGGCTTGATGACCTATGTACTCCGGGTTTGAGCTCGGAGAGCCAGGGGGCTGATGACAAGTGCATGCTGGTCACCAAGCGCGGCCTCTGCCAGTTTGATGACCAGTTTGTGCTTGTCGTTGAGCCGGAGAAGCCCTAGCCCGATGACCAGCACATGCTGGTCATCGATCTGGGCCTATCTGAGCTTGGTAGGCAGTTTATACTCCCTACTAGGCTCGGATAAGCCCAGCTTGATTGCCAGCATGTACTGGGAGTCAGCTGGGACTTTCCCAGTGCGATGAACAGTACACACTGTTCATCAACTTGCAGTACATGTGCCAGAGACTTGCCAATGTCCACCCTCACGTTCGCCCGAACCTGAGGGTGGACATTACATAAGAAAATAACACTCCCCAGGGGATACAGGGGGATACAAAACCAATCCAAGTTTCCCCGCGCGCCCATAGTTTACTTGCGCCCACCTTTAAAGCACCAGACAATTTTTTTTTTTTACTCTTTTCCTCACATGTGCGTGCCACACCTGCTGTTCCAAGGCCAATAATTTTCAGTGGTCTGGATACAGCAGGTCTGCAGTACCAAAGGCTTATCTAGCAGCCTGTGCTACTTAAGTGGCATGTGATAAGAGCAATCAACACCACATTTTTGCACCATGCACATGGAAACAAAGTTACCTGTGAATAATGAATCCTACGTGCAGGAGAAAATTCTTGGAGAATATGTATGGAAAATATGTGAAGACAATCAATCTAAAAGACAAAAGGCATACATAACCCAAACCAAGATGTGTGTGAGCATTTAAGAATTGACTGTTTGCCTTGGAGGTCTCAGGCAAACTGTTGAATTATTTCTCCAGCTGTTTTCAGAAGCAAGGGGATAATGAAGTTCCCGTTAACCTCCACCAATCTAGCCCCCTTTGGTGTTGAACAATTTTATTTGTGGCTCTGAACCCTGCATTTTTCAATAAGTTTTAACTAAAGGTATGAAAATTGTACAATGTGTAGTCCTGTACACAAGGTGTGTATTCCAAAATGATAATAAGCGATTCACACTTCAGAATCTAAAATTCCTGAATGTTCCATCACTTAGTAAAATTTTTAGGGAAAACTAAATCCAGTATTTTCACACTTTGTATTTCTGGGAGTCAAATTTCATGTTACACAGGTTTTCCTACCTTTTTCCCTGTTCTTGAAGAATATAAATTTGATACCAAACCACTCTTGCCAAATAATATCATGGCTGAAATATGTCACTCACTAGGATTCATCCACCATTTGGCTGATCCTCTGAAGTTGCTATACTTGACAAGTATTTTTCATAATGTGATGTTGTTTGGTTTTTGAATTAAAACAATTCTGCAATGAAAAATATTGCCTGTCACTTGGATGAAGCAATATTTTAGCATACGGATAGGTACATTCTTGGCAACACTTTTGTGCATTGAAGCTGGTGTTCAAAATTGTGATCATGATGAACCAAACACAAAAATTAAACAGAGCAATAATGATGTGTTGACATTGAGTGACAGATCATTTCACAACAACTTCACCTACAGTTACCCTTCTATTGGGGTGGAAGTTTAACAAAGTTACAGATGACATTGAGCTCACATCATACCAAGCAACTGACAAAATTACGGTCTGGCACTCTCTAGAGAGTGCAACAAATCCTTCCCTGGTGATTCCCATTGCGGGTTGAGATACAGTGGCAGAAACACCAAAAAATACCCAATTAGGCAATATTTTGAGACTAATCAGACTACAGCAGCTCATTTTGGGCATTTCCATACATGAAAGCTATACCAAAATAATCTTTGGAAATGGATGAATATTTTGGTACCAATATCATAAAATAATCACCATTCCTGGTTGAGATATAGTGGCAGAAACACAAAGAAAACCCCAATTCGGTGATATTTTGAGACTCACAAGAATGTAGCTGCCACATTTTGGAATTTTCATGGTGAAGAGCTGATCCAAATTGATCTCTCAATATGTCTTATCATAATGGTATCAATATCATGAAATCATTTGCATTGCAGGTTGAGATACAGTGGCAGAAACACCAAAAAATACCCAATTAGGCAATATTTTGGGACTAATCAGACTATAGCAGCTCCTTTTGGGCATTTCCATACATGAAAGCTATACCAAAATAATCTTTGGGAATGGATTAATATTCTGGTAGCAATATCATGAAATAATCACCATTCCCGGTTGAGATATAGTGGCAGAAACACAAAGAAAAACCTAATGTGGTGATTCTTTGAGACCCATGAGACTGTAGCTGCCACATTTTGATTTTTTCATGGGCAAGAGCTGACCCAAAGTATCTCCTCAACATGCCTTATCATAATGGTATCATTATCATGAAATCATTTGCATTGCAGGTAGAGATACAGTGGCAGAAACACCAAAAAATACCCAATTAGGCAATATTTTGAGACTAATCAGATTATAGCATCTCCTTTTGGGCATTTCCATACATGCAAGCTATACCAAAATAATCTTTGCAAATGGATGAATATCCAGGTCTCAATATCATTAAATAAGCACCATTCCAGGTTGAGATATAGTGGCAGAAACACAAAGAAAACCCCAATTTGGTGATATTTTGAGACTCACAAGAATGTAGCTGCCACATTTTGGAATTTTCATGGTGAAGAGCTGATCCAAATTAATCTCTCAATATGTCTTATCATAATGGTATCAATATCATGAAATCATTTGCCTTGCGGGTTGAGATACAGTGACAGAAACACCAAAAAATACCCAATGAGACGATATTTTGAGACTAATCAGACTACAGCAGCTCCTTTTGGGAATTTCCATACATGAAAGCTATACCAAAATAATCTTTGGGAACGGATTAATATTCTGGTACCAATATCATGAAATAATCATCATTCCTGGTTGAGATATGGTGGCAGAAACAGAAAGAAAAGCCCAATTTGGTGATATTTGAAGACTCATGAGACTTTAGCTGCCCCATTTTGGGATTTTCATGGTCAAGAGCTGACCCAAATTACTCTCTCAACATCTCTTATCATAATAGTACTAGAGGCCAAGGCGGCTACGCCGCTGCAGGGGAAACAACTTCACATGAAAACCTACCCCAAACAGTTTCCTCAACAAAAGGCTGGTACCCTGAGAAAATTACACGCCTTCAGTTCAAGGATTCATCCCAAACAATTGCAGCCTCCAAAATCACACTTTCAATCTTTATGTCAAGAGTGTTGCCTCAGCCAAAAATACTGGATTTCTGAACTTTCAATAATTGCAAAGTATAGATAATTTAAACCACACTTCTCATCTCAATTGAATTCATGTTTTGGATTTCAGAAATCCACACAAAACTTCAGAGACAGATCAACACAAAATGTCAGAGACCATATTAAAGTATCTTTATCACTTGGAAAATAGTAAGTCTTGCAAAACCATACAGCCTGAGAGTATTTCTGCGTTATTATTTGAGAAAATTGCTTGGGGCTTGGCGGCGCGGCGGGCCTGGCCAACCCTGCACATGGTCTTGTGGCGAAGGACGCCGGAGGGCTCCCGGGCGAGCTCGGCGGGGGGCAAGCAGTAGCGCTTTGTTTGCTAACTGGGCTGCCATCTGGTGCTGCTGGGCCAGACGAGCGGGCCCGCGCCGTCGGCATCGGAAGAAGCGGGGAAGAGCACTCTGGGCTCAGAAGCGGACGCGTGGAGGCTGGTCTGCCATAGCCGTCCGTCTCGGTGTACTGCTGCTGGCTGGCCGCTCGGCTGGCACCCGCGGCGGAGGGCGCGAAGTTGGTTGAATGCTGGTAGGCTTGCTGCTCGGCCGGCGGCATCGAGAAGCTCTGGAACTCGCCCAGGGCGGGCTGCCGCTTGGCCAGCAGCGGGTACGCAGGGGTCGGTTCCACCAGACTGGCGAAGCTGTGGTAGGGGTTGAAGGACGAGTGGCTGGGCGGATAGACCAGCGGCTGGCAGTCCAGCGTCGCGCTCCCGCCATACGCCGAGCCATACACCGTCCCCCCGCCATACGCGCCGGCTGATTTCTGCAGGGAGACTGCCCCTCCTCCTGCAGACCAGTCAATCTGCTCATACCCCCCTGCCGGAAACTGGGCAGGCTTGTGCCGGAAGAACTCGTGCGAGGTGTGTCCGGCGAAGGGAGTGGATGAGCCCGGGCGGAGGTAGGGCTTGGCCCTCGCGCCGGGCACCAAGCAAGGGAGTTTTGGCTAAGAAATTCTTCCATTCCAAATGGTGGAAAACAGGATCTCATCCTCCATTTGGAATGGAAGAATCACTGGAGCTGGCTGTGGTCAGCTCTGGTGTCAGCCTGTATGTAACTAACCGTGTCTGAGAGGGTTGTTACTATCAAGATGATGGTGTAAGATGCCGAGGATGGGCCAATGGGTTTGTGGTAAGACCTGTAAAAGGTTTCACTCTATCAGTAATCTTGACTGAGAGGCTTGCTCAATTAAGGCGCATCCAGATCAACACAGGGTGTTAATAGGCATCCAAGGAATAACTCAACTTGGGTTTGTGGTTTTACCTACAGAAAGGTAAGGGTAATCAAGAGTTGAGAGTATTCCTGAATTGAATGATGGGTGAGAATGAAAGCACTGTTTAACTATAGTATGGGTTAAACTTTGCTGTAATAATATCCTGGGGGGCGTGTTTATATAGAGGGGAAAGAGCAGGAGGGAACATGAGGCGCTTGGAGGCGCTTCAGGACCAGGGGGGAACTGGAAGCGCTCAAGGGAAGCAGATCCTCATGAGGATCAACATTGGAAATGATCAAGGCAGTGTAATGATCAGTACTGATCCTAGATCAGTAGCAGTGCACACTAGCTGATCACAACCAATCATTGATTCCATTCAGTGCTCTTTGAATTGGATTACATCATGTATTGTTTATGTATTTATATCATAACCAATATGTTATGTAAATAGGAACTGAGGCGTAACAGGGGATAAATGAGTGATACCTGTCTTGGGGTATTTCACGTGTACAGTAATATTACAATGTACTGTAATCTTACTGTTTGCATGTAAGTTAACTCTTATAACAACAGTACATTATGGTAACTGTATTTAACTATGGTTAACTGTAATGTGATGTATAACAAGAGTACATTCTTAAGCTTGTATCTAATGATATACATATGTAATAAAGGTGTAAAGGAATGTACTATAAGTAATGTGAACAATTGCAGGTACTTGGTACGTGTAAGGTACTGTGACATGTACTCTGTGGCTGACATCTGGCACGTTCAGTCCAAATTCCAGCTCACACAGCTCCACCAAGGCAGCAGAATTCCAGCTCACCCATATCCTGCCACACCAATAATCCAGCTCATGCAGCTCCCTTCATACCCAAAAAACCAGCTCACCCAGCTCCACTGGCGGCCCAAATTCCAGCTAACCCAGCTCCACTGGCACCCAAAATTCCAGCTCACCCAGCTCCACCAGCACCCAAAATTCCAGCTCACCCAGCTCCCCTCCAGACACAAAATCCAGCTCACCCAGCTCCCGCTCACCCAGATCCTGCCACACCAATAATCCAGCTCATGCAGCTCCCTTCAAAACCAGCTCACCCAGCTCCACTGGCAGCCAAAATTCCACCTAGCCCAGCTCCACTGGCACCTAAAATTCCAGCTCATGCAGCTCCCTCTGTGGCCAAAAAACCAGCTCACCCAGCTCCACTGGCACCCAAAATTCCAGCTCACCCAGCTCCCCTCCAGACACAAAATCCAGCTCACCCAGCTCCTGCTCACCCAGATCCTGCCACACCAATGATCCAGCTCATGCAGCTCCCTTCATACCCAAAAAACCAGCTCACCCAGCTCTCTCTGCACCCAAAAATCCAGCTCACCCAGCTCCACTGGCACCCAAAATTCCAGCTCACCCAGCTCCCCTCCGACACGAAATCCAGCTCACCCAGCTCCCTGTGCATCTAGAAAATTCAGCCCACCCAGCTCCACTGGCACCTCAATTGCTCCTCATGCAGCTTCCCTTGTCACCTAAAAACCAGCTCACCGGCCAGCTCCACTGGCACCCAAAATTCCAGCTCACCCAGCTCCCCTCCAGACACTAAATCCAGCTCACCCAGCTCCCTGTGAATCCAGAAAATTCAGCCCACCCAGCTCTACTGGCACCCAAAAATAAAAGCTGAAATTATTAGCAGCTCCCCCTGTACCCAAAAAACCAGCTCACCCAGCTCCACTGGAACCCAAAATTCCAGCTCACCCAGCTCCCCTCAGGACACAAAATCCAGCTCACCCAGCACCCCTCAGCACACAGAATTCCAGCTCATGCAGCTCCCTTTGTAGCCAGAAAATTCAGCCCACCCAGCTCCACTGGCACCTAAATTCCTGCTCATACAGCTCCCCTCATCACCCAAAATCCAGCTCATACATCTACCTCTGCACCCAAAACTCCAGCTCACCCAGCTCTCCTCAGCACCCAAAATTTAAGCTCACCCATCTCTGCTCTTCTCAGCACACAAAATTCAGCTCACCCAGCTCTACTAGGGCACCCAAAGAAAAAGCTGAACTAGTTACACTCTTCAAAAATTTTCAGCTGACCTAGCAGCACCTGTCACACATTTGCAGCTCACACAGCCGTGAACAGAGCAAATTCAATTAGCTCTGGAAATAGCCTGTTTTTGTTGATGAGATGAATCATCCTCTGAACAGCAGAACACAGATGCGGTGAGTTCGTGGAAGGATGATTCATTTCAGAAACAAAACAGAAGAGAGGAAAGAACAAAGGAAGAAAAACAAAGAGAGAAAAGAAAAAGCTCACCTGAACAGCAGAACACAGATGCGGTGAGTTCGTGGAAGGATGAGGAAGAGAGCCTTCCACGAGTCTGCTGCTCAGGTGACTACACTACATACATGTCACAGAATGTGAAAGAGAGATGACAGGTTGGAAGCAGAAAAAAAGGAGAAAAGGAAAGAAACACACAACCCTACACCTCAACACCCCCCCTTGCTGAGAACCTGAGAAAAAGAAAAGAGAAAAACAAAAAGAAAAAAAAAAAAGGAGGATTGAAGATAAAAGAAAGAAGGAAATTCAGACTACGCCAAAACGGGACCGGTGATCTTCAAGAAGAACTCTAGACAGCGGCTTTGTGAGCATATCCGCTAACATGTCTCGCGTTGACACGTGTAGGACCAAAATCTTGCCGTCCTTGACGCATTCGCGAGAGAAATGGTACCGGGCGTCAATGTGTTTAGTTCGGGCGTGATGTTCCGGGTTTTTGGCCAGAGCCTCCGCCCCGGCATTGTCGACGTGCAATGGAATGGCCGACTGAGGTCGAAGCTTGAGTTCAGACAGGACGTACCTCAGCCACAGGCCCTCCTTGCACGCATCTGAGAGGGCTTTGTATTCGGCCTCCGTGCTTGAGAGAGACACGGTGACCTGCTTTCGGGACTTCCAGGAGATGGCCCCATCGCCCAGACGGTAAGTGTAGGCAGACGTCGACTTTCTGTCATGTCTGTCCTCTGCCCAGTCGGAGTCGGAGAAACCGGCGCACGTCAGGGAGCCGCCTAGACGGAGTCAAAGTTCTTTAGTTGAGACCAGGTAAAAGAGCACACGAAGTGCCGCCTGCCAGTGAGCCTCCGAGGGGTCGCGCAGAAATTGGGAAAGCCTGTTCACTGCAAATGCAATGTCAGGACGTGTGCACTGGGAGGCCCACAGCAGTGCTCCTATCAGTTGCGGATACGGGCCCGACGATGGAGGGTCAGTCGCACGCCGAGGGACTAGATCCTTGAATGCCGAGTCAGTGGGGGTGCGGACCGTGATTGGAGTTCCAGTTATGAAGCGCTGCTGTAGAGCAGAGATGTAGTGGGCCTGCGAGATGTAGAGTGTGCTCTTCTCCACATCCCGCTCAATCTTCATCGATAGGAAATGTTGAAGCTCTTCGTCCGCTCCGATCTTGAAACGCTTTCCGAGAGATGCAATTAGCGGGTCGACGAAATCTGGCTCACCCACAATTGCCAGATCATCTACATGGACGGTGACAGCACCCGCCAAAGATCCATTCTTCACAGCATAGTAAAGTGTTGGATCGTACCTGGACTGTGTGAGACCGGAGTCCAGGAGACCGCGATGTAACTCGATGTTCCATTCACGAGGGGATTGCTTGAGGCCGTAGATTGAGCGCTGGACCTTGCAGACCCAATCCGGATGGTGGGGGTCTTCGAAACCCGGCGGTTGTTCCATGTAGACAGGTTCCTGTAGGCGGCCATTGAGGAAAGCCGTCTTGAAATCAACCTGACGACCTTTCCATTTCTTGATGGCCAGCAAACTGAGAATCAGCCGGAGAGTTTTGAGTCGGAGGGTTGGGGCAAAGACTTCGCCGTAGTCCACACCCTGAATTTGGGTGTACCCCATCGCCACTAGTCTTGCCTTGAGCTTCTGAATGGTATTGTCAGGTCGGCGTTTTATCTTGAAAACCCACTTGGACTTGATGATCTTCCGCTTTAAGGGCCGGGGGACGAGGCGCCAGGTCTCCATCCCAAGAAGTGACAGGTACTCTTCATCCGCTGCCTTGAGCCACCGGTTCTTGTGAGGTGACCGGAGCAGCTGTTTCCAGGTCTTCGGTGTGTCTACATCGTCATCTTCGCAGGCAGCCTTTGCCCATGATCCGTAGCGGTCAGGAGCACGTCTTTGTCTACCAGAGCGGCGAGCAGGCGGCGAAGGAGGACGAGCGGTGACTGTTGGTGGCGAGTTGGAAGACGCAGGCGGCTGAGCGACAGTGGAGTCGGGTTCCTGGGCGGGAGATTGCACTGTGAGGCGCGAGGGTGGTGGAGCTGGGGACGGTGGTGGCGGGGGAATCAGAGGGGGTGAAGAAGGAGCAGAAACGGGAGGAGGCCACCTTTCAATATGAAAACAACCTTGTAAAAATATACCTGAAGTCTTCCATGTGGAATTTTACTTGGTGTTTTTTTTACAAAGTGCCACCTTGTAAAAAATGTACCTTGCAAAATTGCATATTTGCAGACAAAACCTGAATTTTACAAGGCCAATTTGTCGGAAGCAGTACATCATGCAAAATATACTTTGTAAAAATCAATAAAAATGGCAACCAGGTTTGAAATTACCAGCTGTTGTGTAAATTTCACAATAATGGTCATTGTACCTGGTAAAATTCACTTTGTAAAATTCACCCACCGCATAAAAAACTCCTTGGGACGTAATTACCATATGAAAACCTGCAATATTGTATCAAATTGTTCAGCAATTTTTGGACACAGCATTATAAATGGTAATGTTAGTGGAGAATGAGGAAAAGTTTGGGTTGGATGAGTCATAATTCATCAAGTATGAGTCCAAAAAAAAACTTGCCCACATGATTCACAGTCCGAAATATGGTCTGTTGTGAAAGGTTGGTGATAGCCTGAGACATCCCCTCAAGTTGCATACTGACACGCAACCTGAGCCTGAGAAAGCCTACTCCGGAAAATCTACCAAGAACTAGCTCCGAACAGCATCCAAATCAGAGTCACCAACCTAGCTCCAAACAACATCTGAATCAGAGTCACCAACCAAGAGATAGACCCAAAGGAAATCCTCCTGGTTACAGAGGTTATATAAACTAGGTGTTTCAGCAGCCAGATTGAACTCGCCTGACTGGGGACAGGGTTGTAACAGAGGTATTTTGCCTGTTTCTCCTGAGAGAAAGAGTAGAAAACAGGTTGCAGAAAGGACATAGGCATCCTGGCCTTTCTCCTGCAGATGGTGGGTCTGGGCATGGAAAAAATCTTCAAGTGGACATGTGCCATCTTTTGTTGGAAATCCACAAGTTCTCCTTCCCCTCTGAAAAACAAACCAAATTGATATCAGAATCACGCAGGAGTGGATCCAATATGGTGTCATCTCATGCACTCAAGATGATTCTTTCTTTGAATTTGGATTGCATGAAACAATCCTACAGTACTGGCCTTTGTAATTTTTCCAGCTGGCTTTTGGTTGTTTTCACTGTCCATTACTATGTGATAGTAAATATGCATAATCTACATAGTAAATATGCATACTATTCACATTATATACAACATGCAGGGTTTCTTGCCAAGAGCATGAGAGCCAAGAACTTCCAAAAAAGTCAGGTGTGCCCTGCACACCTTCTTTTTCAAAGGGTATGGGCGTGGGCTTGGGTGTGGGCTTGGGTGTGGGCTTGGGTGTGGGTTTGGGTTTGGGTGTGGGTGTGGGTGTGGGTGTGGAGGGTTTTTTTGCACATGTATATATCAACATGCAATCAAGTTGTGATCCTCACCAAAGAACATGATCTGGAAGGTTGCAAGACCAATCTCATACAGTTGTACATATCCCCTTGATGACCAGTCTGTACCAGTCATCAAGAGGGTTGTATGTTCTTGAATGGCTGGTCTGGTTTGGGGCAGGAATTCAAATTGCTCTTGTTAGTAGTGAGTACTCCATCAATTTTTTGATGCACAGGTGGAAGAGATTGGTCTGTAGAATTCTGCACCCCGAGATATATTGTGGTGTAGGAAGTTTGGTAGTGCAAATGGTAATTTTTGGTAGTGCCTAAACCAGCATTGTGGGTAGTTAAGTTACTTGACTTTCTCCACGTAATTTTGGTAACATAAATATCCTTTTTGTGCATTCATTGAATTCCTGTTATTAGTAAAAGATGATTTTTTAGTCTTGCACTTAACAAAACAGGCCTGATGCTGACATATGTTTAACATTATGGCTGCAGAAGAATTCACTTAGCCCTCTGCACTAACACAAGGGCTAAGTTGAGCTCATTTTTGCCTAGCATCTCACTGGTGATGAAAGGGAGATGGGGAGCCAGTTAATGTTAGCCCTGATGGGTCTGTGTGAGCTGGAGGTGTTTTGGTGGTGGAGGGGGAAATAAATGTGCTTTATTTTGGTACCAGTGGGGAATTTTGGGTGCCAGTGGGCTGGCTGAGCTGGATTTTAGTGTGCTGAGTTGAGCTGGGACAGAAAGAATTTGCAATCATGGGGGAGCTGGGTGAAGTGGAATTGTTGGTGCAGGGGGAGCTGCATGGGCTGATTTGTTTGGTGCAACAAGAGATGAATGAGCTGGATTTTGGGTGAGCTGGATTTTTAGGTGCAGACAGGAGCTTGATGAGCTGGAATTTTAGGTGAGGAGGGGGCTGAAGGAGCTGAATTTTGGGTGCGGGGTGAGCTGCAGGAGCTGGATTTTAGGTGCCATTGGAGCTGGGTGAGCTGGGTTTTTGGGTGTGGGAAGGACTTTTAGGTTCAGAGGGAGCTGAATGAGCTGGATTTCGGGTGCTTGTGTGCAGAGGAAGGCTTGTGAGCTGGATTTCGGCTGCCGGGGGAGCTGGGTGAGCTGGTATTTTGTGTGCTGGACCAAGGTGCGTAAGCTGGATTTTAGGTGCTATGAGGAGGTGGGAGAGCTGGAATTTTGTGTGCAAGTGGAGCTGGGTAAGCTGGTTTTTTGGGTACAGGCAACACTGGGTAATTACGCTACCAGTAATGGTAGCGTAATGGTAACGTAACAATTTTTTGACCATTATCATTACTATTATCTGTAATGGACAATTTTTACGTTATAATTATCCATTTGCACTATTTTTTTGTTTAAACTACATTATCCTGTTGGCGGGAGGGGATTTTTTGCCCGCCGTTACGTTACTGAAGTGCAGGAACAGATTAAATTACTTGTAATATTATGGATAATGTAGTTAAAAATAAATATTATTATTGTTTTTGAGGGGAGGATCACCTTCAATGCCTTCCCAGCCTCCACAAATTCCCCAGTCAAAGGGATATCCTCGCGAAGCCACATCAGGTACTAACACAGTGTGCCATGGTTGAGGGGAGTAGGCTCCCACAGCGACTGCTACAAACATCTGACGCTGCCAAGAATAATCTCTCAACAGCGCAGGAGCCCCCAGATAAGCGCAAAGATTTGTGACTAAGGATGTGACTGGGATTTTTTTGAAGGCAAACAGTTGCCCCTGGACCAATACAATTACTGTGTGTGCTAGAGCTTGTGAAAACTATCATTGGGTTAGGGCTGTTTCACCCCTGAGAATTGAGATAACACATTTGTTGTGGCCCAAAGGGGGCTACACAGCCTGAGCCTCACCGCAGTCACGGTACCGGCTCTATCTCAGACTTCTTTCCGAGAGAGCGTGGATCATTATCAATATCATCTGTTTTGTCACTAGACTTTGTCTGCGCAACAACAGGTTATGAGCCTTTGACGCTTAAACAACATTCAGACTCAGATCATCACCATTGTTTACTACTAATCATAGTTAAACTATCCTCTGTTTTTAACTCTACGGTTCTCTCTCAATCTCCTTCCCTCTAACATACCTTGTATATCCAAAAGTATTGTTCGTCAAGATCAGCAATCTTGTTTACTCGTGAATTAACCCTTCTCCATTTGGACGACTCGACAACAACAGCTATTTTTGTAACGTTGAAGACTATTATGGGCTAGAAGGGCTAGCCACCTTTTGAAAGCAAGACTGTGGCTTGGTCTTGTTTGCTGAGAGTAGTTGTAGACCTACAATTTTAGTAATTGACTCCCACTTGAATCCCTTCAACTTTCATCTGCCAGATTTTCAACAAACTCCACCTCAATTTTATTTCTTCGTTCTAACTCAAATCAACTCTTAAATTAAAATCTTTTCTTTCATCTTCTTCTTCTACAAACCTCTTCCCAACACATCCCCAATCCTTTGTCCTGTTTTTCTGTTTTTTCCCCTACCTTCTTCTTCCAACCTCCCTTAACCCTCTTGAACATCTTACTCTTGCCACCGTTCCCTTTTTTCTTGTCCTTTTCTTCCTTAAACCCTTTGTAAACCTTTCCCTCACCATCTCTCCCCCTTCTTCTCATCCATTCTTCCACGGAACAGTCTTTTGATGTCCGACTCAAATCCAAAACAAGACACAACATCCTCAACTGCGACCAACTGGCAGCTTGACAATCTATCCCATCGTGATCATATGACGGAGGATATTGCTATTCTCCAAGCCCAACTTGGTCAGCAACCGCTCAGCCCGGAATCCAGCAACAACACTGTCCGCGACAAGGGTAAAGGCAAGACAGGCGTTTAAGACAATAACAAAGCGCCCAAACCCATGGACCCCCCTCTCCCTGAACCTAGCAACTGTGTGACAAGAAAATCTGACCATGTGATTTTCCCGCAAGGAGACGGCAACAGACTCTTGGCTTGCGACGCCAAACGACTGAAAGAGCTTCGAGATTTCAAGGAGGCCGAGTTTCTACTTAAACAAAGCAAACTCGTGGCCGGATTGATCCAGTCTGCGAAGAGCCTGTTCCGGTCAGAAAACATCCTGATGGAAGATGGAAACAATTTTGGTGATTGGTATTGGAATTTGGTGGAGGTCGGGAGAGCTTGTTTGACGAGTGTGACGTTCTTCTTTGAGAAATGTGACAATACGACTTTTGAGAAAATCGGCCGCGCGGTTCTGATTGGCAGCATTGACAGATCCCATGTCGCCGAGATGCAGAAGTTTGTCACGTGCTACGAGATGTTTGAAGCACTTTTTGCCAAATTCAAGACAAGCTCACGGGCGGCCCAAATGAACATTTGGTACAAGTTTTGAAACTTCAAGATTGACGCAGACGGACACAATGCGGGTATCTCATCAGGACTCAAGGATCTTCTCTCGGAATGGACATCTCTAGGCGTCAAATTTGGGACCAACGCTTTTCTTGGTTTGATCGACCAGGCCGCGGTGATGGAGTTGGGCGCGCAATACAAGTCAAATTTTGAGCTGAAAGTGGAGAATTTGGTGCAAGCTGACAAGAAAGGAGGATGTCCAACTTTCGAAGCCGTCATTAATGCGCTCGACATCTGTAAGGAACAACACCGGAACATCACAGAGATTGCAGCATCCGGTCCAGCTTTCACATCAAGTCAACCTCCATCGGCACTGATTGCCTCCGCGGGAACAGAAGACACTTTTGATGTGTTGGCGTACCTTGCGGAGGTCAACCACTTGGAATGGGTAGATGCTCTCGATTTCTATGCGTTGACGGCGAACACGTGTTGGCATTGCGGGGGAGGAGGCCACTATGCCAGGAAATGTCAAGAGAAAGCAAAAGGAGCAACCAGCAACAATCAGTTCAGCCAGCCAGTCGATACAATTGTTGGCACAATTTATGGACAACTGCCCAGCGGGTTCTTGGTTCACTCAGGCCGCTTCCCAAGAATGAATTTTTTGCCGGACACCGACACCCCCCACGCGAAATCAACAACACGCTTGAAATCTGGCCAACTACTATTGCCCAAAGTACGCCCACCAAGACCGACAGCACCGACCAAACCCTTTGAAGAGTGAAGCAACAACACCAGTATCCGGAAAAGGGGGGGTGTTGGCCCACGCTGTTGAGGTCAACGGCCTGCTGGATGACCTGGATAACTTGGACTTCCATTCAATGGCGTTGGGGGAGGATCTGGTGAGTGACGTTGCTGTTTTTGATACCGGTGCTTCACACGGTTTCACAGGCTCTAAGTGTCTCTTGCATGATTTCCGCATCTTGCCAAAACCTATTGGTGTATCCGTAGCTACCAGCGGGGGAGGCAGCCAGATCACCGGAGTGGGGAGTTTGAAATTTAGGGCGCCAGACGGACACGTTGTTGTTCTACAGCAAGTTCTTTATTGTGAGCATGCCAAAGCCACTTTGATATCTATGGCGGCTTTGCAAAAAGCTAATGCTCTGGTCAAATATGACAACGGAACAGACACATTCCATATTTCCTGGTCTGACGGTACCCTGCTTTTCTCCTGCGCTTTTGAGCCTACAAAAAACCGTTGGTGTATGCCTTACCCAATGGTGCGAGCGGATTTGACATTAGCAACTTCATCAGCATGCAGCTTTTTATTAGCGAGTGCAGATAAGGCTTCCGGTGCCAAAACCAAACATGTTTCCTGTTCATCATCTCCAATTGTTCCTTATCAACCCATCTCCTCCTTTTCTGTAAATTCACCAGTCTGAGATGAAATGAACACATTAACTTTTCTGTCTTCCAAAGCTACTTTGCCTCCCGGGGATGAAGTGTTCAAAGAACCACTGGGCCATGCGTCAGGTTTCAATGGAGACCGGAGACACTGAAAAAGGATGAGATTAAGCTTCTACACTTCCACAGAATGTTTGGTCATGCCAGTCTCAGGCATATCAGGCGAATGGTCAAGAGGCAGCTGGGGCTTGGACTACCTGAAGAGATTCCTCCAGGAAAAATCCACTGTCCCGTCTGCGCCATCAGCAAAAGCACACAGATCAATCCTTTGGCGTCAACATTGCAAAAAGTGGAATGGCTGGATGTGATGGCCGTGGACCTGATGGGACCGTTTCAGGTTGATTCAATTTATGGCGGCAAATACCTCTTGACGATGAGAGATGTGGCGACTGGTTATGCTTTTGTAAAAGTCCTGAAAACAAAAAATGAAGCTAATGCGCATATAATAGCAATCATTACTCGGCTAGAGAAAGCAACAGGAAAACGCATTGGCACGCTAAGGAGTGACAATGGAGGAGAATTTGCTAACAAAGTTTTGAGTGATTTTCTGACTATGAAAGGAATTGCGGCAGAGAAATTGTTACCATACCATCACTACCAGAACAGTGTGATCAAGCCTTTCAACTGGACTCTTGCCGACATGGACCGGACAGTACTGATTGACAGTCCCCTGCCAAAGGAATTCTGGAGCTACTCGTTTGTATGGGCGGGACACGTCCTTAATAGGATCCCGAACAGGGCGAGCGGGGATGTGACACCCTACAAAGCAATGTTTGGTCAAAAACCGCAATATGATCATTTCAGAGTGTTTGGGAGTCTAGGGTATGTACATGTCCCACATGAAAAAAGGAAGAAACTAGATGATAGGGCTGTCAGAGGGCATGTGATTGCGCATCTGGAGTCCAGCAAAGGGTGGCTCTTTTGGCTACCTGAGAAGAAAGTCTTTGCCTCTTCAGCAATGGTGCGGTTTCCTGACGATATGGTGGCTGCCCAAGGACCACCAAAACCTGAAAAACTTCTGTGCGGACCGGTTGCGGGACCAGTGCCCTCAACACCAAAGCTTTCCGTGGATTTTGTTATGAATCTTCTCCAATTGGGAGACTTCTCCAATGAAATTGAATTCACAAATCTAGAGCTAATTGTTGACAAGATAATTGACCTGTGCCAGTTTTATGCCATTACAGTTCCCAATACCTTCAAACAGGCAATGAATTCACCCGATAAGGAGGCGTGGTCTAAAGCAATCGCCGTGGAACTCTCAAACCTAAAACAGATGAGGGTTTGGGTGCTGCGCCTGAAACCAGACGACAAGAAGGCACTTGGTGGCAGATGGGTATTGGCAACAAAACCTGCAGTGAATTGCGAAGGAATTTGTTTCAAAGCAAGGTATGTAGCAAAGGGCTTCACGCAGGTAGAGGGGCAAGATTTCAATGCGACATTTGCGCCTATGGCCACGTTTGTGTCCCTTAGGTTACTGCTAACTGTTTCAGCTGCGTATGGATGGCCAGTCCAAAGTTTTGATTCTGTAGCAGCCTACCTCAACTCGCCCATTGATGAGGAGGTATGGGTCAAACCACCTGAAGGGATGCAAGTGCCACCGGGACATGCGCTTCTTCTTAAAAAGGCGTTGTATGGCAAACGACAAGCAGCACGCTGCTGGTGGCTGCACCTGAAGAATTTTCTCAACAAGTTTGGCTACTCACCCTCCCAATATGATAACAGTTTGTCTATTCTCAGGCATCCAGACAAGGCGGGAGTGGTTTGGCTACATGTGGACGATGGAGTGGTCACGTCTTCAAGCAAAGCACTACTGAAGAAGCTGGAAATCAACTTGAAAGATATTCTAAAAATCAAGTGGTCCAGCGGACTGGATTCAATTGTAGGCCTGAATGTCGAGAGATCAAACAGGGGTTTTCAACTGTACCAACAGGAGCTAATCAAAGGCATACTGGACAGACACTGGGACGGGACAACAACGGCTGTGACTCCCCTGCCAACAGGTTTCAATGCAACGACGGATGCCGAAGGGAATGCAGCAGACTCAGGAAGATACCTATCCGTGATTGGATCTCTGAGTTATTGGGCGGTAGGTACTAGACCTGACATTTGTTTTGCAGTCAACTACCTAGCGCGCTTTGCAGCGAAACCGGGTGTGGTACAATGGAAGGGAGTAAAGCACCTAGTCAACTACCTCGCAGGGAGCAAGGATACAAGGCTGTCACTCTTCCCTTCAACTGACCTAAAACCTCTAAAGTGTTTTGCAGATGCGTCGTGGGGCGGTTAATTCTCAAGGTCATTGTATGGAGTCCTGATCACCTTTTTAAACTGCCCCGTTCTCTGGGTTTTGCAAAGGCAGCTGTTGGTGGCTTCGTCCACCTGCTATGCGGAATATATGGCACTAGGCGTGGCAACGAGACAAGCTCTGTGGGTAAGCCACCTTCTCAAAGATGTTTTGAAGAAGGATTTTGTTGGCTTCCTCTTCTGTGATAACCAGTCAGCCATCAAGGTGTCAACAGATGACGCTTCCAACAAGAGGACACACCACACTGACAGAGATTTTTATATAACTAATGAATCTCTCTTTCAGAAAAAGACAGCTTTAGAATGGGTAGGTACTAAAAATCAACTAGCTGATATCTTTACCAAATGCATGGCACCGGAGAGTTTTGTTTCTTTAAGGAAAAGAATTATGCAGCCCTGATTGAGATTTCTCAGTTTTTTGGTTTCTGTTCATTTTTTTCTTTTTCTCTCGTATTTTTCTTTCCCTTATTTTTGTTAGATTACTATTGTACATATGTTGTATTGGTGGTACCGGGTCTATGGCAAGAGGGGGGGTGTTGTAGCCCAAAGGGGGCTACACAGCCTGAGCCTCGCTGCAGTCACGGTACCGGCTCTATCTCGGACTTCTGTCCGAGAGAGCGTGGATCATTATCAATATCATCTGTTTTGTCACTAGACTTTGTCTGCGCGACAACAACATTATCCAGGGGTGAAGTGCTATATAAGCATATTATCCAGGAGTGGAGCACCGTACAGCATCTGCTTCATGGCAATAACGCACTATCCTGGAAAATTATCATTACATTATCTGTTTCAGGATCCAAAAAAAACACGCACACAATTATGTTACGGGCGCGTCAGGAAATCACAAATTACGGATAGCAGTAACGTAGCTGGGCGGCAACTGAATCCATTACGTTACTGAGATAGCGTGGATAATGTAGGGTAACATAATTACCCAGTGTTGGTACAGGGGGAGCTGCATGAGCTGGATTTTTGAGTGCTGTGGGGAGCTTCATGAGCTGGATTTTGGTACTCAGAGAGCTACATGCTGATTTTTGGGTGTTGAGGAGAGATTTGTGAGCTTGGTTTTTGGATGCAGATGGCAGCTGTATGAGCTGGATTGTTGGGTGCAGAGGGAGCTGCATGAGCTGGAATTTGGGTGCG
This sequence comes from Puccinia triticina, assembly GCF_026914185.1. Classification (NCBI taxonomy): domain Eukaryota; kingdom Fungi; phylum Basidiomycota; class Pucciniomycetes; order Pucciniales; family Pucciniaceae; genus Puccinia; species Puccinia triticina. The sequence continues at coordinate 4,647,122 of NC_070562.1, forward strand.
GAGGGGCATGAGCTGGACTTTGGGTGCGGAGGGGTGCTGTTTGAGATGGATTGTTAGGTTCAGAGTGAGCTGCATGAGCTGGATTTTGGGTGCAGAGGGAGCTGAATGAGCTAATTAGGATGCTGAGGGGAACTGGGTGAGCTGAATTTTGGCTTCTGAGATGAGCTGGGTTAGCTGGATTTTTGGGTACAGAGGGAGCTGGGTGAGCTGGATTTTGGAAGCTGAGGGGAGCTGGATGAGCTAGATTTTTGAGTGCAGAGGGAGCTGGCTGAGCTGGAGTTTTGGGTGCGTAGGGAGCTGCGTGAGCTGGAATTTTGGGTGCAGAGGGAGCTGTGTGAGCTAGATTTTTGGGTGCGGAGGGAGCTGGGTGAGCTGGATTTTTGGGTGCGGAGGGAGCTGGGTGAGCTGGATTTCTGGGTTCAGAGGGAGCTGGGTGAGCTTGATTTTTGGGTGCAGAGGGAGCTGCATTAGCCAGATTTCTGGGTGCAGAGGGAGCTGCGTGAGCTGGATTTTTGGGTGCAGAGGGAGCTGGGTGAGCTGAATTTTTGGGTGCGGAGGGAGCTGGGTGAGCTGGATTTCTGGGTGCAGAGGGAGCTGGGTGAGCTTGATTTTTGGGTGCAGAGGGAGCTGCATTAGCCAGATTTCTGGGTGCAGAGGGAGCTGCGTGAGCTGGATTTTTGCTTGCAGGGAGCTGGGTGAGCTGGATTTTTGGGTGCAGAGGGAGCTGGGTGAGCTGGATTTCTGGGTGCAGAGGGAGCTGGGTGAGCTGGATTTCTGGGTGGAGAGGGAGCTGAATGAGCTGTATTTTTAGGTTTAGAGGGAGCTGCATGAGCTGGATTTTTGGGTGCAGAGGGAGCTGGGTGAGCTGGATTTCTGGGTGCAGAGGGAGCTGGGTGAGCTGGATTTTTGGGTGCAGAGGGAGCTGGGTGAGTTGGATTTTTGGGTGCAGAGGGAGCTGGGTGAGCTGGATTTCTGGGTGCAAAGGGAGCTGGGTGAGCTGGATTTCTGGGTGGAGAGGGAGCTGAATGAGCTGTATTTTTGGGTTTAGAGGGAGCTTCATGAGCTGGATTTTTGGTTGCAGAGGGAGCTGGGTGAGCTGGATTTCTGGGTGCAGAGGGAGCTGGGTGAGCTGGATTTTTGGGTGCAGAGGGAGCTGGGTGAGCTGAATTTTTGGGTGCAGAGGGAGCTGGGTGAGCTGGATTTCTGGGTGGAGAGGGAGCTGAATGAGCTGTATTTTTGGGTTTAGAGGGAGCTGCATGAGCTGGATTTTTGGTTGCAGAGGCAGCTGGGTGAGCTGGATTTCTGGGTGGAGAGGGAGCTGTGTGAGCTGTATTTTTGCCTGCAGTGAGCTGGGTGAGCTGGATTGTGGATGTGGAGGGGAGCTGGATGGATCTTTTACACAAGGCAGAGCTGGATGAGCTGGAATATTGAATGAACATGCCTGAGCTGACCACAGGCAGCTCCAGTGATCCTTCCATTCCAAATGGAGGATGAGATCCTGTTTTCCACCATTTAGAATGGAATGGAATTGAAGTATTTCTTAGCCACAGGTGAAGCAAGGCGTGGCGTGGGGCGGTCTTGGGTGGTGTTTCGCCAGGGCGATGGGCGGGCATGGTATCAGTAGCATCCCCGTGGCAGTTACGGGTTGGCGAGGCGTGGTGTGGTGGTGCTGGTGGGTATATAAGGGGAGGGAAGTGGGACCATCGATCCGCAGGGGGTTTGGTTTCGTCCGCCCCCTCCCTGGGAGCCCCCTAGCTGCTTGGTTAGGCCCTCCCTGGACAGCTTACCAACCGGCCCACTTTTGCTTGTTGCTCCGGCACAGCTGGAGGGTCATCCATAGGGGCTTTGGGTCTTCGGGGATATTCAACGTGCCAAGTGAGATTAAGGGGCAAGTTTTGCCCCCTTTGTGTGAAAAAAACACCCCAAAACTTAGATCTACAGATCTAGAATTCTGTGGATTTAAGAAAGTGGGATCAATATCATGAAATAAATGTTAGCCCTGGTTTAGATACAGTGGCAGAAACACCAAAAAAACACCCAATTAGGCAATATTTTGAAACTAATCAGACTTTAGCTGCTTGTTTTTGGGATTTTAATCCATGAAAGCTACACCAAAATACTCTTTGCAAACGGATGAACATTCTGGTACCAATATCATGGAATAATCAACATTCCTGGTTGAGATATAATGGCAGAAACACAAAAAATGAGGCAATAGTTCCTGACTGATTAAATGAGGCTGCTACATTGGGAGATTTTTATTGGAAAAAAGCCTTCCTAAATTGATCTTTCCAACTTTCCCATCATTATGGTACCAATATCATGAATTCATCCCCATTGCAAGTTGAGATATAGTTGTAGAAAAACAACAAAACCAACCAATCAGGCAATATTTCACACTGATCAGACTCTAACTGCAACATTTTGGGACTTTCATAGACCAAAAATTTCTCAAATTATTGTTCAGATATTGCTGATCTTCAAGGACCTCATGGTACCAATATCATGAAATAAATCTTAGCCCTGGTTGAGACACAATGGCAGAAGCACAAAAAACACTGCCTGATAATTTTAGGGGATAGTTTCAAGCCAACCAGACTCAATCAATCTCTTTACATTCAAAAAATGTTGAACCTCATATTCTGAGATAAAATCAGTTGACCCATTGAATATATTGGGGAAAAACCCCCCATTAGTCTTTGATTGAACAACAGAAGCAAAAGACACCTTACTCAAATCTGGTACAAATGTTAAATCAATCTCAGGCCTAGTAGAAATTCAGGATATTGGATATGATGAGTGATATATACAAGCCATTAAATTTGAAAAAAATTGATGTAGCATGATAAATTGAGACTGATTGGGTTTTTTTTTTTTCTTTTTTTTTTTTTTTTTTTGGAAAGTAGATTTCAACACTTCTGCAAGTTTTGAGAGACAATAATTCATGCCTCCCCATTTCTCCTCACCCCTCCCCCTCCCTGCCTGACTTATCAGACTATTTTTTCTCAGGAATAATTCATATGAGTTTGTAAAAATGACCTATTTGATCTGGCAACAAAATGAAGCTTTTACTATGGTCAAAAACTAAGACAGGGGAAAATCAAGAGGAAGAGGGATGATATAAGGGTTATGATGTTGCAAGAAGGAAAAAAATTAAAGAGAAATTTCAAAAAGAAAAAAAAATGATCAATATAATTTGATCAATATATGCCATATTGATCAATATATGCCTTCCCAAATTCATCCATGTTTGTAGTGTTGGCGCAGACCGTAGATGGCTTTCTTTAGGTCGAGTACTGAATTAGGCGGGCAGTCATAGCCCTGCGGTGGGAGGAGGGTTACTGTCTCTTCAAGCGGGCACGTCAAGAAGGCACTTCGGACGTCTAATTGGTGTATAAGCATGCCGTTGTTTGCGGCAAAAGAGATTAGGAGCCTCAGGGATGCTGCTTTTCCGGTTGGGGCGTAAATGACGTTGAAGTTTCTGCCGTGAATTTGGCGAAAGCCCTGCGCGCAGATCCGGGCTTTAATTTCAATTACCTCATTGCTAGGCCCTAGCTTGCGCCGATAAGCCCATGTCGACGGGAGTAGTTCATCCTTGTCGCTTCTTTGCCTAACCGTCCAGACTTGATGGTGGAGCATGTTTGCTATTTCCTTTAGCTTGGCTTGAATCCAGTGTTGACGATCCTTGCCGCTCATCGCTTGTCAATGTGTTTTCGGATCAATTTCGATCTCGACCAGGAAGGCTTGTCAAGATCTCTTCCCAGTAACGATATTGGCTGCGTCAATGGCGCTTGAGATTTCCTTTGCTGGCGGGGCGGTTGTCCACGCATATTGGCTACCTGCCGAGGCAGGGGACTGCTTGTTATGAGTGTCAGCAGAGTTGGCAGGGATTGGCGACTGGCTTGCACGCAATTGCCGAACAATGTCCCCAAGGTCTCGTTCGTCCTCGTCTAGTCCGCGCTGAGCCTCCTCCAGTTCTTGTACCGTTTCCTCCTCGCTGTACGGCATGGGTTCTTCTTGCTTGAACATTGGCAGCTTGTTGGGGCCAAATGGAGTGAAGCTTTTGTTGAGTGGTGGACAGTCGGGAAAGGTCGTCTCGTCGAAGTGCAGATGTTTCACCGTAACGATGGCTCTATCCTCCATACGGTATACCTTGTAAGATGAATAATCATTGTCGTATCCTAATAGAATACCTTCCCAAGATATTGAGGCGAATTTCGACTCTCTCTTTTGCTTCGGCTTAACTATCCACACGCGGCAGCCAAAAGGCCGGAAGAAGTGGACGTTTGGCTTCATTTTGAACATCAGTTCGAGAGGCATTACCCTTCCTTTCGAGAGGGTGGGCAAGCAGTTGGTTGTCGCGGTGGCTGTCTGAACAGCTTCAGCCCACCATTCCGGGGCCATATTGGCCTGCATCATGAGGCATTGCGTCATGTCTATAATGGTTCGATTCGCTCTCTCGGCCATCCCGTTGTTCTGCGGGGTGTATGCCGGCGCCACGTTGTGCTGGATGCCTTCGGCCGTGAGATAATCTCCAAGTGAACCATTGACGAACTCCCCACCTCCGTCGGATATCAATTTCTTCATTTCGTAACCGGTCTGCTTCTCGAAGAACACACGAAAATTGCGGATCGCCTGGGCCGCCATGCTTTTTTCCTTTAGGATGGAGGTGTGGATGAATCCGGTATGCTGGTCCACTAGCGTGAGAAAGTACCTCGCTCCTCCATTGGTTGGAGGCGAGATAGGGCCAACTAGATCGGCGTGAATTACACTCAACGGGTCCTCTGCCGTCTTGAAGTGTCCGCTGCAAGCTAGCCATGTTAGTTTCCCTTGCATGCAGGCAGTGCATGCGTGGGTTTTCGTCAGATCTAGGGGCTCGGAGACGACCTTCTGAATCCTGCCGGAGCTTGCATGGCCTAAGCGATTGTGCCAACGCTGGAAGTCGGATAGCTGAGGCGAAACCGTGGTGTTTAGGCTGACCGCCGAATTCGGGGGAAAGGAAACTCCAACTATCTCAAGCAAATCATTCCCAATGGCGACTTTGAAGGGACGTTCGTTGTCGATTTGTACCTCGAATGAGCCATTTCTCTCGCGAACAACTGCTTTATTGTCTAGCATTTTCATCATCGAAACAAGGTTGCGGGACAACTTTGGCACGAATAGGGCATCGCGCAAGGTTAGTACCTGACCGGAGGGCAGGAGGAGATGGGCTGTCCCTCGAGCTACGGCGACTAGGTCGGATTTGCCGCTGCCAGTCACGATGCTAATGTTGACTGGAGCTGTGTCGACGAAGTAGGCCAGGTCGTTGATCATATGATTACTGGCGCCTGAGTCGAGGATGGTTGAGAGGGAGTTGGACGAAGTCGTCACGTTATAGGTGAAGGAAGGGCAAGCAATGGTGTGGTGCACCTCCTCCTCCTTGCCTTCATCAACAGCGGCGTGATGAGCGCTCCGTTGACGCTTTTGGGGTCGTTCACGCTCCTGTAGAGGCTTGTCGGGCGGGCGAGTGGTTGGATGAATCGTCCAGCACGTGTCCTCTGTGTGCGTGGTTGCTTGAGGATTGTGCTTACCACCGCTGCACCGTATGACCGATGGGCCTGGCTTCTTGTGTCTGTGGCTGGGGACGGTAGCAAGGGCGGATGTTGATTGTTTGGGATCCTCAACGAATTTTTGTTTGGTCAATGTTTTGTGTTGTCCAATGTCTTGCAACTTGGCGATGATCTCTTTTGGCTTTGCTAACGCTTTGAGGTCGGCAAATAAAGCTTGCATAAGCATCGGACGCCTCTTGGTGATTTTTCCGACTATTCCGCATCCTACCAGCACGTCCGGGACTTTCAGGCCCAGAGAGCTAAATTCAGCTAGACTCTCTTCCATTTCGGTAATGTACGTGTTCATATCTTTGTTGAATTGTATGTCGAGCCACTTGTTCCATACTTGGAACACGGATAATAACGAGTCGGATGCATAGATGCTTTTGATGTCAGACCATATTTGAAATGGGTCCTGCTCGTTATCGTCGTTTATAACACTTGTGAAGATTGCATTCGACATCGCCTCACTTAGAATGCTGCAAGTACGAAGAGCGCCTTGCCGTTCCTTGTCACCTGGTTCCTTTGAGAGCGGCTCATCAAGATAGGTTTCTAGATGCCGCGGCCGCAAGTGCATTTTTATTTTTCTCTCCCAGAGAGGAAAATTGGAACCGTCGAACTTTGGAACGTTGACATGGTCTTTGTTGGGGCTGTATGCGTCGCTCTTGGTGGTTTGAGGAGTCTTTTCCGCATTGGCTGATCCAGTTCTTGTATTGGCCATATCGTGCTGCTTTCAGTTGCTTGTCGTATGAGGTTGTGTGTCGAGCGTGTCGAGACTGTAAATCTGAAAGATTTAGAGCAACTAAAATAGATTTCTTTGTCTTAATAACTCTTCTGTATATACACGTATTTTCTGGATAAGAAAAGTAAAGTTATTGAGAGAGGAAGTTTACCTAAAAGCAGCACTAGGTTATGCTGGATTCTGGATAAAGCCTCCTGGTTGCTTGCGCTGATGCTTCGCTTGTGTGTGACGAGTTTAACGGGTCTGGAGCGATAGAATGCGCATCTGTCAGAGACATCTCCAGACTGGTTTTGCTGCACTTTTTCTGTTTCTTTTAACTCACCAATGCAGGGACTAGTTATATAAATAACTTAGTCTTTTCCTGTCTGTACGGGTGGTCTTGGTCTGGGTCTGTAGCAAGAAGCATGATTGGCTTCGCTTTAGTTCTATTGCTTTCTTTGTTTGCTAGATCTCCAGAATGGGATCTGCTCACCTTGGTCGGTGCTGGCCGTGATCCTGGCTAGGAGTGAGTTCTGCACCTTGTTCCGAATACGCTGCGCAAGGGTTCTGTTGAGTATAAAGTTGGTCAGCTTTGTCTGCATATCAACTTTATCTCTTCTCGGCTACGTACCCGGAGGCGTGTTCTATTTTACCTTTTTCCTCTGCGGTTGCCGTTGCGAGTGCCGTGTCTGCAAAGGACCGTGCGACTCGCGTCAGCTAAAGCTTTGGTTTAGGGTTTGGCTTGACTGCTAGAGGTGCTTACCTCTTTGCGCAGCTGGGTTGTGGTTTGGGTCTGTCCGCGCGAGCTCTCTGAAAGATTGCTGCGGGTGGTCTGGGTTCTGGTCTAACCGCGCTAACTTCCGCGGGGGTCGTTGCTGGTCTGGGGCTATAATCTCACAGTTGATGCCCGAGAGGTCATTGACCGCATATTAAAGGAATATCAAGAACTAAATGCGGCTGGGGTATTTGAAGACGTTTTTTTCTTGCCGCGCGAGTGGAAGGAGATAGACAATCTCAACTGCGAGCTGGAGGTGACTCTGTCAATAGTCCTGCTGTTGGGAGCCAGCAATTTACGCTTGGATCTCCTCATTTTACCCACAGGTGTTTGTCAAACTGACCTTGTACATGGAAGGAAATCAGCCCACCGGAGCTCAAGTGATTCCCAAATACCTTGAGCTCAAAGAAATCTTGACCGAGAAGCTCAACAGTGCCCTCGAAACAGATTCATTGTACCCAATGTATCACGCGATTTTAAAACATGTTGACAAATATCTTATTGAGGCGATGCAATGCCACACTCTTATCCTTGCAACCATTTTGCATCCGTGCTACAGGATGCACTTATTTGAGCTTGCTTTTGGACCGGATAGCTCTGAAGTCGTCGAAGCCATGAATTTGTTGAATGAAGAATTCGGAAAAACAAAAGAAATGATTGAACTGAACCGCCCCGAGGCGGAGGTTGTGGCTGAATCCAAGCCTGAGGTGATGGCCATTGATAAACCAACCCCTGCTCCGCCACAATCACTCAAGGCCCGTCTAGCCTCACGCATGACCAATCAAACACCCGAAGAGAACAAGATTGAAAGTTTCTTGAAGGCCCACTTGGCATTCAAGGATAGAGCAATGGACCGTCATCAAACCCCCTTAGAATGGTGGAAGGTACCGTCTTTTTGACCCTCATTTGAATTTATTCCTTTCGCTGAAACAGCCTTTTTCCTACAGTTCAATCAACAGGCCTATCCGACTTTGGCTGTCATGGCGCGAGCCTACTTAGGATGTGTGGGTTCCTCATGTGCGGTTGAGAGACTTTTCTCCGCCGCTGCGGATGTCTGTAGCAGTAACCGTGGCCGCTTACTTCCTTCAACCATGTCCCACAGTGGAAGTAGCCTCATGTGGCTTCGGGAGGAAGTGCTGCTGACTGGTTCATTTGAAAAAGCGGGGAGTTTTTTAGCTGCAGTCCTACCTCGAAAAAAGTGATATTATAGACTATAATACATATATTTACATGTCTGTTTTTTGTTACTAGTAACGGAAAAAAACCACAGTCCGTAGTAAAGTAACATAGTTGTTCCAATGTCAACTAGTAACGTAAAAAAATCTACTTCAAAATCTGTAATGTACCGTGCACGCGTTACGGATAACGGTACCGCTAACGGGCAAAAAAAGGTTACACTACCGTTACGGTACCAATAACCGTACCGTACCTACACATCGTTGCCGCTGCTCTCATTGCTTGCGGGATTCTCTCCGCAAGGGGGAATTGGTTCTTCTTTACAATCATAACCTTGAGTCTCAGTGGGGAAAGCTGTTTTCTAACCAATGGAATGGCCCTTATCGCATTGTGTCACAATTTCCTGGTGAAAGTTACGAGTTGGAAGAGCTGGACGGGAGACTTTTGAAGTGGCGGGCGGCAGCGACGCATGTCAAGCGGTTTTATGCGCAGGGTTTTATGGATTTCAATCAGACTGTGGAATTGGATGACTCTGAGGATAAAGTTCAGGTTCCAGGGGACACCTTGTCTTCGGCGAGCTCAGATGGTGCGGCGTCTGGCAATGAAGATTCTGGCTTGGAAGCAGTGTTGGAGGGGGACGGTGCGGATCAGGCACCTCCGCCGTTGCAACGGAGTCGGCGTTTGCAGACCGCTGGGGACAGCGGTAAAAAGGCTGGGGCGGGGAAAGCCGTGGCAGGCAAAAGCCACAAGTGATTATTGGTGAGGGGGTGCGCTATCTGGTCTACAGCCAGGTTACATAGCCACCCCAGAATGATTGTTATCCTATAGAGTTCGGTTTCAGTTTTGTTATACGTTTCACTGGCTTGTTGTCTATCTGTATTTCTAGGTGCGGGGTACGGGGATTTTGTGTGGAAAATCCTTCTGGGGTGGACCAGGTACCTTGCAGAATTTTCTCTTGTGGATTGCGGCTTCTCTGGTTTTTCTCTCGTGGAATGCGGCCTCTCTGGTTTTCTTTCTCATGAATTGCGATTTCCTTTTGGATGATGTTACGGTAAAAAAGAAGGATAAAATGGAAAAAGGAAGTGCGGGGACTAAAGTGGTTCTCTTTCTGGGGCGGTCCAGGCACTTATAATTTTTTTTTTTTTTTTGGGATGGCGGACCTTTTTGCTCACTTTGCTTTGGATTCTCAGTTCTCTCTCTCTAGGTGAAAACTATCCGGGTGCGGAGCTCAGAATGTGCGTGTATTACAAGCATTGTTTCCGCAGAATAGGACTATATACAAGGAGGGGAGATGACAAAATGAGGAGAAGAGAAAGCAGGAAAAGGGAAGCTAGGGAAGTTTGGAATCAGAGGAGTGGCGAGTACGCTCCGTAGGGATACGCTCCACAGGGATAGTGGTGTTGTTCTCCGCGGCAGTAGGTTGTGTGGGGTGCGGCTTGTTGCGTAGCGCTTCCTCTAAGTTTTGTCGAGCTCAGAGAGTACTTTCGTTGGTGGGAATGATAACGGCTGGCTTGAGGCGTTTGACAAGTTGGTTGATGCCGACGAGGAAGGTTGTGTACCTACGGCGGCGTTGTGCGGGTGTTACCGCAGAGATGTGAAGCAAAGCGCGGTACATTTCGCGGAAGTAACCTACATATTCGAGTACGGCGGCGACGGGGAACACAGCTTCCTCCCAGAGGGGATTTTCAGGGAAGGTGTCGCGTAGGTTGCGGGAAATCTCCGCGATTTGACGATTTAGCAGCCCAGCTTTGGTGTCCTCAGCTGGCTCGGCAGGCGGCAGAAGATGGATAGGTACTGGCGAGGCTCGAGGGCGCGGAGTCGGAGAGTCAGGGGACGCGGCTCGGGCGGCAGCGGTTGGCGGGGCAAGGAGTCAGGGCGCTTTTGGAGTGGTATCAGCCAGCGGAGAGGTCGGATTCGTGGACTCCAACGTATGGATTGAGGAGGCCCAGGCAGCTCCGGCTTGCGGGATTTTGGTGTGCGGAACGGACTGGGGAGAACTGGGTGGTGAACCGGAAGGGGTATGGGACGGGTTGTTTGGTGCCATCTTGGAGTCCCTTGCTGGGGTGGCTGGAGCGGTTCAATGGTTAGCCGTGACACAACAAGTAGAAGCGGAGAGTTACCTACCGGGAGCCTGGGGAAACGTGGGCTCTGGAGAAAGGATGATCGGTGTCAGGTCACGCGGACGAGCGGAAAATCGAGCTGCGAGGTCAAGAGTCTGCGAACCGGCGGGACATGGACGCTTTGGGGATCGATCCGAGGAATCCGCTGAGGGGTGTTTCAAACCAGTAGTGGGAGAAGGCCTGGCAGCCGACAATGGTCCAGCGGCAGAGGTTGATGCGGGTTCTTGAGGACGTTTGAGGCGCTTGTTGACTAGAGGATTGTTGACGCCGTGTTTACGGGCCCACGCCTGGGCTTGTTGGACGTAGTCCTTGGCGCTTGAGCAGTTGGCACAATTCGGCGGAGGCGTCATAAGGTCTTCACCGTGTGCAGAGGGCGACTTGGTGCGGGAACTGACTGAGATAACAGACGGGGAATGTTCCGCGCGAGAGCTTCGCGATCCAGACAGCGGCAGACAGTTTTGTGATTCGTGGTGTCTGTGGGAGCTGTCGGATTTAGGTGTGAAGGCAGAGCAGCGGCGTTTTGAATCTCAACAGTTTTTACAAGTGCGACCAGCGCGGGAGTAGACGCAGGGGAGTCCAAGTTGAGTGCAGCAATTGCAAGCTACCATATTGAACTGTAGGTGATGTGTGGGAAAGGAGGAATGATGGGTATGGGATATGTGTTGAGTGTGGGAGCGGGTGAAGGTGTGGGAAGATCCTGGGGGCAGGACTCCAAAACTGGGGCGGATGTGGTGATTTATATAGGCAAGCGCGGTAGAATGTCCACGTGGGGATAGCGCGGTGTGGAACTTCTACGCTAGGCGTGATCTGAGCTTGGAAGGGAAATGTAGGAGTCACGGATAATGACAGACTACACAGGTGCTTGAAGGGCTGCCTTCCTTGAATAAGCTTCTGGGAGAATGTGAACTAAGAATTTATAGTGTGGCGCAATCTTTAGAACTATTCTTAATTCTATTGGACTCTGAACCCTAATTACCTGTGTTCAGTGCGCAAGAGATGAGGAATGTTATATGTAAGGGATGTAATGAGGAATTTTATATGTAAGTGATGTAAAGAGGATTGTTATATGTAAGGGATGAAGAGGAGGAATGTTATATGTAGGTGATGTAAAGAGTAATGTTATATGTCAGTGATGTAAAGAAGATTGTTATATGTAAGTGTTGTAAAGAGAATTGTTATATGTATGAAATTTATCTATGTCAAGGGGGCAAGTTATATATTTCAATTAATATTTCAAAATATTATAATTCAACTATTTATATCAAGTGATGAGTGCTAGTAATCTACAATATTACTATCAAGTGCAAACATGAGGGAAAAAGAAAACAGGAAGGGGCAGAAGAGACCTCCTTTTATAGTAAATAAACTTGTCTGAGACTAGAAATATGTAGCTGAAAGATTCTTCTACTATGTGATGTGTACAGCTGTGTGAAATACAAAAGGGCTTGGTATTTTACTATCTAAGTGGGAATTTCTTTTCACAGAAGAGTGTATCAGATGTGATTGTACTCTGAGAGTGGAAAATATTCTGAGATCTACTGTGTATCTACTGTATATCTACTCTTATATGGAAAATACATCTATGAGCTGTTTCTTAGAGGTGATTCTTGGATGCTACTATGAGATGTGTTACATGTCTGATACTTATTTCAAGAAATGTTACCAGTTTTCTGGGTGTACAAATAATTGTGAAAGACGTGTGAAATTTAATATGGAGGTTATTTGTACTGTATATGTTTTGTATGTAGTTTATACTGTACTTTAATATTAAAATCTACGTCTTTTGTATATTCTTGCTGGTTGATTGATCTCACCACATCCTCCCCCAACTTATTTGTCTGTCCTCAGACAATGGAAAGGAAAGAGAATATAAAAAATAAGGAAAAGGAAAAGAAGAAAGAAAAGGATTTTTAATTTGTGTAGTTGTTCTGGACCAACGGTGAAAATGGTTGAGGTATGCGTGATAAAGTTTTGTTTTATTTAACTTTTGCACAGCGCGGTTGCTTTTGTCAGGATTGGTGATAGAAGTGACATTTGACTTGATTTCAGATTTCGCATCTTTACTACTTAACCAATTTGTTTTGATTATTTTGATGAGTGACACTTGTGTGAACGTTGGTTGACCATGATTGATCACATTTTATATGGTTTTGATCACAGGTCGTCTGTAAGGTAAGCTTTTTGTTGATTGCATTCCACAATATATTTGAGTTTGATCCAGTCAAGAGTTTCCCCGGATTTTGATTCAATCACATGTATTCTCTAGAGTACTTTTACAGTTCGTCTCCACACTGATCCATTTGATTTTCTTCTTTAAACTAGGTCGACTCGTCAAGTTTTACGGAACGTATATCACGGAAACGGTTTGTTATTATTTCAGACCCTCAGCTCAGGTTTGATATTTAAGTGAATTTTCTTGGTTTTCCAAAATTGAGACCTTGTTTCCTAGATTGATCCTGCGCTGACGCTAAATTTAACAGAGAAGGTCAAAATCAAAGACGCTGATACTTGATCTCTAATCTATTTCATATTGCCAAGGTTGAAGTTTTTTTTTTTTTTTTTTTTATACCAATACATGTAGTGATCTCTAACGTTCCTTTACTGACTCAATTGATCCACTTTTCCTTTGTTGCAAGATATCACTTATCCGTCCGCTTATCCTGACCAATTGATCCCTGAATCCCGTCCATATAAACCAGCCCTTTCTTGTCCTTCCAACCACCAAGAATCACACGGCACAAAGTCCTCAGAAAGGAAAAGACATCCACCCAAAATATCATCCAAACAAAAACATCACACTATGTCTTATGAAAACCCGATCATTGTGCCCAACAATTCCCCTCAAGCTCTTAGTCGTGCAGCCAATGATGTAGATATTGCTAGATTACTTGCTCCTAACGGCTTTCCGATCATTGTTGGAGAATGTTACTCTCAAGCCGAACTCGACGTCATTACTGAAGTCGTCTTAGTCTTAATTCAAAAACACTGTCACAGGCACCTCCCGCGTTCCTATATCGAACAAGAGAATCATATCCAATTATATCGCGAGATTCGCGACAGCTTCACGATGGTGAGTTTTTATCCTTCTAAGAATCCCTTTGACTTATACTAACTACTTTTTTTACAGACCAATCTTCATAAACTTCTTGGAAGCTTTTTCGCAGCTTTCCATAGCCGCGCTTCGCTAGACGGCCAAGACGCCAATCAAGACAGTAAGTTTTTCATTTTCTTTCTCCTCCGATTGTTTGTGATAGTATTTAAAATGTGATGCCGCGTATTTTCTAGCCATCATGGAACCGTCCAACTCTTCCAGCTCGTAGGCGCCACCGGGCATCTGTCGACGTACTTGGTAAGGCCCGTTCCATTTATTCTCAAATAACTTTCCGTATTGAGAGTCCAAACTTTTATTATAAACTAATACCAAATCTTTTTCTTTTAATGTTCCTCTAGAAACTTTTTTATTATTCCAATAGTCCACAGATTGCTGTCTAGTACTAAGAAGATGCGAATGAACTCGTTGTAATAGCTTATCCCGTCGTCGTAATTGAAGAACTCGGGCCTCCAGTAGCTCTTGAGTTGATTTAACAGACTCCCAACTGATTCCTAAAAAAGTTTCAAATTCCAAGTCTAAAGGCAATATAGCCTGTTGACCAAAAACAAGCTCAAAAGTTGAATAGCCTGTAGTTTGTTTTGTTGAGATTCAATCCGCAAAAAGTACCAAAGGAAGAAATGTTTGTCATTTTTTGCCCTATGTACCACAAAGCTTAACCAATGTATCTTTTATCGCCTGATGACCACATTCCACCATGCCATTTGCCTCCGGATAGTATGGTGTCGTGATTTTTACTTTAATATCTAAATTTTTTAATGAATCCTGGAATTGTGTACCAAATTCTGATCCCCCATCCACTACAACTTTCTTGGGCGCCCCATACCAATACACCCAATTTTCTTGAAACCACGCAGCAATTTTTTTAGCTTGAATTTTTTCCATTCCTACCGCTTCAATCCATCCAGACAAATCGTCACGCGCAATAACTAAGTACTTCCATCGTCCTGCTTTGATATGTACCGTGTCCAAACTAACTCTTCCGAAAATAGTTGATTCTCCTGTGGCATTTTTATCCTCGACTGATGGCAATAATTTACTCCGTTTCTGACATGGTTCGCAAGATTGAACCCATTTTTTAACCGATTTTTTTAGATTTGGCCACCAGAAACGTAATTTGACTCAACGGTACGTTTCCTCAGTTCCTCAATGGCCCAAGCTTTCATGGAGCGCATGTAAAATTTTCTGTTGAACTTCTGGCGCTGAAACTACTACCTGTGCAAATGGTTGACTTTTCTTATGTAAAATTCCATTAGAAATAAAGAAAAAAAGAGATTTTCAAATAATATTTTTAAATTCCTCCATACTCGTGTCCGCCGGTCTATTCATCGTAGATAAGTAAATTTCCAATTTTTTCCAAAAGCCTTCCTGCAAAACCAACACGTCCTCCCCCAACTTAGCTGTTGTCCCCAACAGCTACACCGAAAACGCCTCCTTAGTTCCAAATCCGGGATGAGGATTCACCCATTCTTCATCTTCATCAAAGCAGGGCGCGTCTCTTTCGTCGGGATCAGGCGGTCGTCTAGAGAGGCCGTCCGGCATTGTAAACGTCTTGGCAGGTGTATGTATTAATTTAAAAGAAAACAACTGAATAAAAGCAATCCAGCGGTTCATCGGGGCGTTTGGTAAAGACGGGTTATTTATCATGCCAATGAGACATTTAGCGTCCACTTGTGGTTGAAAATATTGCCCCCATAGAACTACTTGTAATTTTTTAAGTATTTTAGATACACCACAAAGTTTGAGTTTGGATTGAGAATAAGCTGACTCCCGTTTTGAAAATACTTTAGATTTGTATTGTACTGGTCAATCCAATCCTTCTTTATCCTCTTGAGTAAGTACTGAACCCGCCGCAATTACGCTAGAATCAACTGACAACTTAATTTTTCCCGCTTCTTCGCCATAATCTAATTTTTTAAGATTAATATCCGTCCCCACAATCTTTTTTAATGCTTTAAATGCTTCTTGACAGGCGGCTGTCCATTCCCAGCGCGCATCCTTCCAAGTAAGCCTTCGAAGAGGCGCGGCCAACGTTGAGAAATCTTTAATAAACATTCTAACATAAACACATACCCCCAAAAAACCTCTAACTTCCGTTACGCTTTTTGGTATAGGCCAAGTTTCAATTTTGTTTAATTTTTTCTTTGAAATCCGTCGACCTTCTTTACACACAACGTGTCCAACAAGATCCAACGCCGGTACGCAACAGGCGAATTTTTTAGCAGAAGTTGTAAGACCCGCCTCCTCTATTCTGAACAAAATTCTTTCTAAAGTTACCACATATTCAAATATAAATTTTCTAATCTTTGGATTTTCTTTTAATGTCTCGCCACTGTAATCCGATTCTGGTCCCTTTATACCACCATCATCGATGAAAATAGTAATACCAACGTGTTGTGGAATTTCCGGCTGCAGAATCCACATCATTTGCGCCTGGTACACGGCGACAGAGTTGGTGGCTCCCTGAGGTAATCTGGTAAGTTGAAACCGCCCTAGTGGCGTCTCAAATGTAGTTAATGGTCGAGATTCTGGCGCTAATTCCCTCTCATCACAATTCGAAGTTTGCCGTCTTGTTTTTTAACACAAAACACCGGGCTAAAATAACTTGAAAAGGATTGTTTGTAAAGTCCAGTTTTCAAGCGCTCTTGTACTAATTCAATAAATGTTTCTTTGATAGGTCCAGGTATTGGAATTGGTTTAAGCTGCCACGGATCGTGTGGAATTACTGGAATTACGTAAGGCTTTTCATACGAGTGTTTTAGAATTCCACAATCCGCCTCGGTAAAAGCTAGCGCTCCTTGTCAAAGAATAATTAAATTACAAAATAGATTATATTCTTCCTCTGATAACCAACCCGAAGGACCAAAATTAATAAGCTTTAATCTTTCTTCTGTAATCTTTTCTGTAGGCTTAAAGGGAGGTGGATTGGGGGTTAAAGGGGTTTTATATGGATCACGAGATAAAGGCGGTCTGGAAAGTGGAGGGTTTATTGATAAAGGCATTGGAGCATTAACAGGTTTAATCTTCTTTTCCACGGTTTTGTATTTGGCGGCGTTACAACTAATTGATTTCCCCGGAATCTCGTGTAGTTTTGCTGTTTGAAATTCCGGGCCTACTCTAAAAAATCCCGCGTTACAGTGTTTACTGGTAATGTAGTTTGAAATTTTTGATTCCGTGGCGTAAGTATTGGAACTAAGTATGTCCGGTCCTTCTGATCAATTATAGCTAAAGATTCTCCGCCCGTTTTGTTATACTTAATTGTAGCTCTGACTTCGACTAAGAATGGTTTGCCGAGTATAAATTGTAAAGCGCCTCGCGCCACCCAGAAATGAACAACTCAAGTAAGTCTTCCTATAGTTACTTCAACTCCTTCGGCAATCCCGATGATTCCCGTATGATTTCCACCAATTCCTTTCAAGTTCATTGGTTTTTCCGTAACTACAAGACCTAATTCCTGCGCTAAGTTTTCCGGAATCAAATTAACCATAGATCCCGTGCCTAACAAGGCTTCTTCCTCCCTATTATTTATATTAAGCCTAATATAACCAAGAGGGCACAAGTAATGAGTGGTAAATAGATCTGAAGAGTTTTCTATTTCCAATTCTGCATGATTAGCTGAGTTGGCCTCTTCATTTGGTACACGTTGATTAGATATTTTCTTTTTGAAGATATCTACAACTCCATTTGATATAGCAAAGATTTCGCCATAGCTCAGTGTCATTCGACCTTCTGACAACATTATTTTGGCGGTTTCTTCTTCTATTCCCGGGAATTCCTTCGCCAAAGTACGTTCTAGGTGAGTTTTTCTGACTGGCTTTTCTTTTTCAACTTCCTCTTCATCTGATTCTTCAAATCTGACTTTAGTGGATACAGTTTTGAGTTTAGATGGTTCCTTAGTGATCTTTTGTGCTGTAGCTTTCTGGAGAAGATCATCGACATCTACATCCATCACCGCTTCCTTTCCACTTTTAACTCGCTTTCCGCTCCCCAAATTATCCGGCTCCTTTTCCGACCGTGTTCGTTTTCCGACGTCCACCTCGTAAGTCGCGCGTTCCTCCGGTTTGTATTCTTCAAGCTGTCCAAATGAAGAAGTCATAACATTTGCCGCTGATTCCTTATATCTATCAACAACTTCTTTAATAGGGCGACGAGTATTCCATGGGATCACCGTGTTGTTTGGTAAGAAATAATCTCGTCCTTCTCTTTTAACTAAACCTTGCGCTTCATCAAACAAAAATTTACTACAGTTATTATTTCCATGGGTTTCTTGGAAACAATAAAAGCATTTGAAGTCTGGATTTTTGTACGGCGCTTTGACTGGAGTAGAATCTGTTGTCATATGGGGTTGAATCATTTTACCAGCCGTTAAAGAGGCTAACTGTTTGGTTAAATCTTGTATTTGTTTTTCAAATTTTTCCACAACAGGCTTTTCCCGTTCTATGACCTGCTCAAGTTTATCCTTTGATTTTTCGACATTTGATGAAGAAGGTAAATTTTCTGATTCCTTGTGTCCGCTCCATAAATCTCGTCTTTCTAGGATAGATGCTGATTGAACCTCACGCTGAATGTATCGCAATAAGACGCTAGATTTTGGCAGAATATCGCCGCCATCCTTTGATATTTCCATCTGATCATCTCGAATTAATTCTTTAGTGACAGTTGAACCTAATTGTCGACTAAGCGCCCCCAAAAGCATCTCTTGAAATTCTTCCAGGCTAGCGTTGTACCCCATTCGAACCAGATAGTGCGTTATAGTTTCAAATTTTGTTTTAAAAATTTTAAATTCACTGAGTGTACTGATTCCGCCCTTCTTGATTGCGGCGTTGACCAAGTTTTTTAGATCTTTATTGGTGTATCCAAGATTATTAAAGACACAGTTTTTCCACAAAAGAAAAAAAAAAAAGGTCATGGGTTCCCCCTTACAATTTGTCAAAATAAAAAAAACAAAATACAAGGGTTTCCCCTTACAACAAAACAACAAAACAAATTACAAGGTCATTATAAATACAACATAAATAAAAAATTCAAATATGAAATGCCCCCAAACAACACCAAAGGTGTTGTGAACAGCAATGGGTGTTGCATCTGGGCCAACCTCCAGCCCGCGTCAAGAGCGCGGGTCAAAAAGGAAGGGCCTTGAGGGCCCCCATCCCGCGGCAAAGGCTGCAGAACCCGGGGGGCCCACTCTTTAGCCCCTCAAACTGTGCAAGTGCAACAGCGGAGGGGGTTGAGGACGAACCGCACGCTGGAAGTGTTGAGTCTGAGATCAGCGCACACAAGGTTGGGCGAGTGGAGATGAGTGTGGAAGGATGAGGAGAGGAGACCTTCCACGTGCGCTGTCTCAGGTATACTAACAACATGTGAAGTGGGTGTGAAATGTGAGAAATGTGAAATACATGTATGTAGACTAGCAGAGAGAAAGAAACTAAGATAGGAAACACCGGTTGACTAACTTAACACCCCCCCTTGCTTCATACATGAAAAGAAAAGAAAGAACAGTGAAGAAGGAAGAAAGAAAAAAATATAATAAAAAAAGAGAAACAGAGAAAGGAATTCAAGGAGAGAAGGTGTGGGAGAGAGGGAGAAAACAAAATGAAGAGTGTAGGGTTAGAACAGATAAGTGAGAGGGAAGATGAGGGAGAGGAAGAGGGTAGAGAGGGAGGGAGAGAGGAATTGGGGATGTCCAGAGTCATTGAACAATGCCAAACAGAGCACGGTGTCTTTCCAGGGCGACGCGGGGTAGGGGTTTAGTGAGCATGTCTGCGAGCATGTTAGCCGTTGAGACGTGGAGAAGAGAGATTTGTCCCTCTTGAACACATTCCCGGATGAATTGGTATCTTGCGTCGATATGCTTGGTCCTGGAGTGATGCTCGGGATTCTTTGCGAGAGCCTCCGCGCCTTCATTGTCGACGTGGAGAGGAATGGCTGTGTCTGGACGAAGACGTAGTTCCGTGAGGAGATGACGGAGCCACAGGCCCTCCTTGCACGAGTCGGAGAGAGCCTTATACTCCGCCTTAGTGCTGGAAAGAGAGACAGTCGCCTGTTTGCGCGACTTCCATGAGATGGCGCCATCTCCGATCCTGTAGGTGTATGCGGAAGTGGACCGACGGTCGTCGCGGTCTTCAGCCCAGTCGGAATCCAAGTAGCTGGAACATTCGAGCGCACCGCCCAGACGTAACTTGAGATCTTTGGTGGTGACGAGGTAGTTGAGGATGCGTTGGCCAGCTTGCCAGTGAGCTTCTGATGGGTCGCGTAAATGTTGAGATAAGAGGTTCACCGCAAAGGCGATGTCAGGGCGGGTGCATTGGGACACCCACAGTAGGGACCCGATTAGTTGAGGATAGGGGCTGGAAGAAACAGGATTGGTCTTATGCCGTTGACCAAGGTTTTTGAAGTTGGAATCAGTGGGTGTGGCAACTGGAACGTGATTGCCGCCAAGGAAACGGTCGCGTAACTCCGAGATATAATGTGCTTGATTGAGAAAGAGATGTTTATTGGAGATGTCCCTGGAGATCTTCAACGATAAGAAGTGACTGAGCTCTTCGTCAGCACCAACCTTGAAACGCTTGCCAACCTCCGAGATGATGGAGTCAACAAAAAGTGGCTCCCCAACAATTGCCAGGTCATCGACGTGTGTGGTGAGAGCGCCTACAAGGTTCCCTGCGTGCAGTTTGAAGTACAGAGTTGGATCGTATTGTGAGTTGGTGAGCCCGAGGCCGATTAGTGCCTTGTGGAGCTCGATGTTCCACTGGCGTGGAGATTGTTTCAAGCCATACAGAGACCGGTTTACCTCGCAGACCTAATCCGGGTGTCGGGGATCTTCAAATCCGGGCGGTTGTTCCATGAATAGGGGTTTGTCCAGGTGGCCATTCAGAAATGCTGTTTTGAAGTCAACTTGGCGACCTTTCCAGCCGCGGCTGGCGAGTAACGAGAAGATCAATCGGAGAGTTTTGAGCCGTAAGGTGGGAGAGAAGACCTCATCATAGTCGAGACCTTTGATTTGGGAATAGCCCATTGCCACAAGACGTGCTTTGAGTTTCTGGATTGTATTATCAGGGCGTCTCTTGATCTTGAATACCCATTTGGATTTGATGATGCGCCGTTTTTTGGGACGAGGGACCAGACGCCAGGTCTGCATTCCAATGAGCGATGCAAACTTGTCCTCCGCTGCTTTGAGCCAGCGGTGTTTGTTCGGAGATTTAATGAGCTGTTGCCAGGTTTTTGGGGTGTCAAGGTCCTCACCAGTGTCTGTCTTCTTGGACCACTGGCTGTAGCGGTCCGGCGCCCTGCGTTCGCGAGTTGGTCAGCGAGGGGGTGGATATTTGTGACTTGGCGAAGAAGGAGGAGGGATAGGAGGTGGGGAAGGGGAAGGTGATGCGGATCTGGGAAGGGGGGGAAGGGAAATGATTGATATTTCTGTTGATGGTGAGTCCCCGGCGGACAGGCTCGAGGGAGGATGTTGGGGAGAGAGTGGGGGGGAAGCTTTCGTTGGTTGCTTGACATGAGAGGTGATGGAGTCAACCGAAGCGGGAGGCTTTGAGCTAGACACCTCATCTGGTACGGGCCACAAGACCTCTACGGTTATGGGTTCGGGATGAGAGTTTAGTTTGGAGCCATATGGGAAAGTGGAGTCATGAAATATTACATCACGCGATTTGACTACCAACCGCCTCTCAAGGTCCCAGAGGCGGAAACCGTTACCGTTCGAAATGTACGACAAAAGAATGGAAGCCCGGCCTTTGTTGTTGAGCTTCTTCCGGTTTGCCTCTGGTACTTTGTACCATACCAGGCAGCCGAATGGATGTAGAGATTTGAGATCGACTTCTGGGGATTCCAGAATAGATGAGGGTGAGAGAAAGCCCCGCGGAGTGTTGCAGGGAAAAGAATTGTGTGGGTATAGAGCGTGCCGGAGGGCGTCAGCCCAGAAGGATTTGGGGAGTTTTGATTGAAGTAAAGACGATCTGACAAGGTTCCCTATCGTTCGGTTCGTTCTTTCAGCCACACCATTCAATTCGGGTGAGTGTGGTGGACCCGGGTCATGTTTGATGCCTGCGGAAGCTAAGTAGGATATGAACTCAGATGACATATACTCTCCACCGTTGTCTGTCCGTAGAGCCATGATCTTGTGTTGACCCGATTTCTCAAATTGTGCGCGAAACAGTTTGAAGCATGCAAACGAATCGCTTTTTAATTTCATGGGGAAAACAATGAGAAACTTGGAACAGTCGTCGATGAAGGTAATGAAATATTTGTATCCCTCCCTCGATACTACCTCATAGGACCCAACATCCGAATGAATGAGCTGACCAGGGGAGGAAGACTGATGAGCGGACCAAGATTTGAAGGCTTTTCGATGCATTTTTGACTGAACGCACACCGGACACTGTTGGACTTCAATTTTGTTCATCACTGAGGGGACAATGTTGTGGCGTTTTAGCACAGATTTCAGCGGTTTCAGACCAAGGTGAGAGAATGGATAGTGATATCCAAGTAAGGAGTGGTCTATGGACCTGGGAGTTAGAGGAGAAGATGAATAGGAGCTCACAGGCTCGGCTGGCAAGTAGAAGAGATTTCCCCTTCTGTATCCCCGCCCGACGAGGGTTCCGCTGACCTGAGTACCGGCACTGTTGTAGAAATCGCACGAGGTTCAATTGAATACCACGGTGAGACCGCCATTGCATAGGCCAGCAACCAAGAGTAGAGGTTTGTGGAGGGAGGGGACCACGAGGGTGTCTACAGACTGATCGCCGTCGATTGGGAGTTTGGAACGGCCTTTGTGTGTGGCCTCGACATCGGAATCATCTGCTAGCCTGATGGGTGTTCGATCCGGTTTGAGGTTCGTGACCGTTGAGGCATCCGGAGTCATGGACATAGAGCAGCCTGAGTCTATATTTGCGTCTCCACTGGATGGAAGACCAAGCGAGGCGGAAAGTGAGACAACCGCGTTGTCTGCCTTAACAATCACTTCAGGGTTGGAGTAGTCAGACTCCTCCTTGGTGACATGGGCCTGAGGCGACTGTCCTAAAGTGGCAGCCGAGGTTCTTCCTGCCCTTGTTACCGGTTTGTTGGAGGACGAGTCCTTTTCTTGCTGGCTGGCCTCCCAGCGGGCTTTCTGAGCAGCTTTGTGATTGGCGATGAGCTTGCGGGTGTTGTTGCACAAGTTCAAGTCGTGGGAATCGCTGTTGCAAAGTGGGCAGCAACGGGTTTTCTTGGAGGGATCGTTACGAGAACCTTTAGAGCCGTTCGAAGGGAGGTTTGGCTTGGGAGGGTTAGTTTTTGTGGAAGAGACAGAGATGATATCTCCCTGCGATTCGCGACAAACTGCTTCGTTCTTTAGCGCGGAAACGATTGTTTTGGTCTTGACCCCCTCCTGATTCATCAGACCAGACACGCAGTGGATCCACTCTGGGGGAATTGAACCAAGAAGGGCGGCGTTGTGAACATCGTCTGGCGTGAGTGGTTTTTCAGGAGTGATGAGGGTGTTCAATCGTTCGTATGACTTAGCCAAAGATTCGATGTGAGAGTTGATATCATCGCCCTCCATTCGAGCATTCAGCATCTTGCGGATCCAACAGACACGACCACCAGTTGAGGAGTCCTGGTGGGCTCGAGACAGATCATTCCAAATCCTCGCGGCGTCGTCTTCGTCAGCAAGATGACGGAGATTAGCTTCTTCGATGATCTGAACCAGGACGGCGCAAACCAGGTCGTTGTCCTCGCTCCATGTAGAGGCTTGTTGGTTGGTGGCCACCGCTGTGAGAACATGGTTTACCTTTGCTGACTTGAAAACTTGGAGAACCACCTTCTTCCAGTTGAGGTAGTTCGAGTCGGCACCCGGTGCCTTGAGAATTGGAAGACGGGCTGTCGATATTTTTGAGTGAGTGGTCGACATTTTGGAGTTGAGGTCGACGTTGGTGTGAGTAGGCGGGTCTTCTTTTGTGTCGGATGACATCACAAGCAGAGAGAAGAAGACAGGTGATCCTTTTTGAGATCCACGAAACGGTAGTACTCGCTATGCCGGTATTTAACGTGCTTGGCGATGCTGTTTGTAGCTGGAGGCTAGCTGGTGCTCATAACCTGTTGAGTCTGAGATCAGCGCACACGAGGTTGGGCGAGTGGAGATGAGTGTGGAAGGATGAGGAGAGGAGACCTTCCACGTGCGCTGTCTCAGGTATACTAACAACATGTGAAATGGGTGTGAAATGTGAGAAATGTGAAATACATGTATGTAGCAGAGAGAAAGAAACTAAGATAGGAAACACCGGTTGACTAACTTAACAGGAAGTACAGCGGCAGAGGACGCCCTGGGGTATAGAATCACAACCCCCAGCTGTTTATATAGAACGACTGATCCACCCAGCCCTTGCCAGACTCCACCTTGGAAGCTGCATGCAGCCTGGACAATGATACCGCCGCCGCCGCCACCGCCACACTGTTGCCTGAGTCTCATGCCTGATTGACCAATCACACGCGCCACGCTCCCCGTTGCCTAGACACTTGCAAGGCACAACCAACAAATCTGATCCCTGTGACATCTATACCCCGCAAGTGCCTTGATTGGCCGTACCGGTCATTGAGAGTTGGCGAGTCCCCTTGATGACCGGTCTGATTGGTCATCAAGAGGATATGTGTGTCCCCTTGATGACCGGCAAAGACCAGTCATCAAGAGGAGATGTGAGTCCCCTCGATGACCGGCAAATACCGGTCATCGACATCTCAATGACCGGTCTGTGCCGGTCATCGAGAGGTGGTGAGTCCTCTTGATGACCAGTCTGACCGGTCATTGAGAGGAGATGTGAGTCCCCTCAATGACCGGCAAATACTGGTCATTGACAGCTGTTAGTCACCACAATGACCAACACAAACCTGTCATTGAGAGCTGTGAGTCCTCTTGATGACTGGTCTGACCAGTCATTGAGAGGAGTTGTGAGTCCCCTCGATGACCGGCAAAGAATTGTCATTGAGAGTGCGAAAGCGCGTCATCCACCTGCAAAGGCCTGCATCGACAGAAAGTGAAACCTGAAACTCAATCCCAATTCATCCGCCGTTTGCGCCGCTCAAACCCTTCAAAATCCTCCTCATCCTCGTCAAACACAAATTCAAATAGCAGGAATAACAAGAAGCCAGCACCCAATGCATCTAACTTTTATGGGTTGTCACTACCAGGCCAACCCAAGAATTCCCAGCTGATACTGTATGTACAATACCTCTCATTCTCGCCGCCCAAGTCGACAATTGAGCCCAAGAAGGAATCCTACAGGTACATCTGTGGAGAAAGCTTTGCTGGACAATACATACCTTATATCAGTCCGTTTTTTCTGTTATTATCTCTCACTCACACAAGCTTTAATACTAACATATCTATGCTGATTATGGTCCCACCAACCAACAGCTCAGTGCCAAACTGGATAGAATCCTGACACGCAACGGATGCGTTGACCCAATCAACCAATACCTGGTCTATTCAGAATTTCCCTTCAAAATCGGGCTCTTCAGCCCGGCCTCAAAAGCGGCCGATATACCGTTCAAATGTATGTCATCCCCACTCGTCCTCTTCTGCACTTCCTCTTTCTCTTGCCGTGTATCAGTGTGAATTCATAGAATATCTGTCTGAACATGTACAACATTTGGCTTGCGGATATGTATCTAGCATGTGGCCTAACCAATGACTCGCCGCCACCGCTCCCGTTGTGAGCCTGTGTCTCTTGTGTGACAACAGGACACAAGGAAAATGGGGGGACTCTGGTTGGATTTCTTGGGATAAAGAAATACAAACAGAGAGAGAAGAAAGAAAGAGAAGATCAGGCCTAGACTTTAAGTCTTAATTAATTGATCTGGGCTATTCTCAACCTGGAAAAGTTGGATGCCAGCTGTGCAAGGCCAAGAAAGAGTGCAACAGCCTCCACTCACAACAAGGAAACGTTGGTGGGATTCAGAAGTAGGGTTACTACTCTGCTCTGGTTTTGTAGGTCTTAACCAGAGATAACCTTTTGATCTTTTAAGATTGAAAGAGTTGAAGAAAAGAAGAAACAGTCAAGAGCAACAGAGTTTCCCTCTGGATAAGCAAGGTTCAGTGAAAAGAGTCTACTTACTGTCAATATCCTAGGCGCCTGTGACGGTAGGTATACTGGGAGCGTGGTAGTCTCTTTGGTGGTGATCCTGGGTTATCTGGGGTGTGGTTCTGGTGTGCTGAAGTCTGTGGATCCTCCAGCTGCATGGGGGATCCTGACTTCGAAAATTTTCAAAGTTGGATGACATAATCACACATGTACATGTGGTTGGGAGCGCTCAGGCACGATTACACGGCGCTGCTGCGCATGTGTGTCACAAACCACAAACTCTATGAAGGAGTAGAGATATTGTAAAGTGATCAGTGAACACTAGGGTCAAAATTGCATGAGAAATCAGAATCTGAAGTCAAAACAACCTTATGTCTTAAGGTTAAAAAGATATGAGCACATTTAGGTATAAAATGGAGATAAAAGGCAGTTTTAGGTCAACTGTGTTGACTCTAAGGCTGACACCCGTCGCTCCCAAACTGTACAGGGGGGACTTAATTCCACAGGGATTCCTTCCAGGAGCTTAGTGGAGCCGTTGAAGTCGTTCGCGGGCCAGACGCCTTGAAAGCCAAGCAGGCAACTGCGCAGTCAGAGAGCGCAACCTTGTCAAGTTGTTCAGTGAGTTGCACATCCATTCCAATTGCAGCATTGTACGGTGCTTGCAAGATGACAAGCAACTTCTAATGTGGTCTCTCTCTCCTACACAGATCTGTTTGAAAGTAACGCTTTTGCTGTTGTACAGAACAATCTCACCGGTAACATAGCGGCAAGTCCTCTTTGCTCCTGAGACCCAAATCTCTGTATATATGTATGCACTGACATTAATTACCTGCATACGTGCTACTCCTCAGAAAATCCGCAAGCGCTATGATGCTTGCCCTGATAAATCAAACACTCTTGAGTCCCTCATAGAGAATGAAGAGGCCGAAAAGAAGAAGCATCCCACCAAGGGTTTACTCTGGTTAACACAGTAAATTATATTTCCTTCATTTATATGTCCAACCCAAGAGCAAAAGTAACCAATATCAAGAACTATGACAGCGGCTTGCACTTTAACTGCAAAGGTCTTCAATTAACTCAGAAAAACCCAGGTGAACAGTTGTTTTACATTCACAAAGGCTTATCATGGTACTTTGAAAGATTCCCATTCACTTGTAGTAAAGCCAATATTTGGGGCAAATTTAACATTGATTACCAACACTTCAATACTCAAGAAACAGTTTGATCTGACTCTAAAGATCACCATCCTAGCTTGCCATTAAAGTGTGCCCATATTGAGCAGATCTCTTTAAAAAATTGAGGGCCAAGGAGAAAGTTGATATTGAATTGGAAAAATGGCTCTCTGCCTTGGAAAAGATTGTTGTCAGAATCCAAAGGTTCTGCAAAAAATGAAACTATGACAAAGGTCTTTGAAGACATCTCAACACCTGCAACCCAGCATTGTTTTCTCTTTAGAATATCTCACATAGAACTGTCCAATGTGAGAGGTGTCAGAAACTTTCTTTGTCTCACACTGTGTATAATTCTTCTGTTCATTCAGGAGCTGTAATTTATCTTTCTCACTTCTTCTAATGTGGTATGAAGGAGTGGCTTTTGCCATGTAAATTACATTGCTTTCAAATTTAATCTTTTATGTACTCTCCTAAGACTGTGCCTCATTGGTTTTGAGCTTCCCCATCCTAGAACTTGAGTATTGCATCCATTAGGCAGAAGACAAAAGCTCAGCAAGCGTGGATTTTGGACTGCCATCACCCACTCCATCATCTTTCATCAGGAAATGAGCATCTTCAGCTCGTACCATAATTGGACATTGGCATTTTTGGTCTGATCTGGGTAAAGCTTTGTGCTTGAGGCCATCCCATTCAATATCAGCTCCTGGTCCAAAACTGACAGCCTCCTCCTCCTAATGCTCCCTTCTCTTGCTTGGCCACCACCCTGTGCCCTCTGCTCCAGATTACACAGAAGCAAAAGATAGGAAGTTGGATAATTGGCATTTGAAGTTTCCTTTGAGATTTTGATTCATGGAAACTTGCACAATTGTGAATTTCTGTTATTGTTGGATGAATTTGCAAGGTGTGATTTTTCAACTGTTGAAAGATTGAGGTGATTGGAATTGGTTGATGAGGATTAGAAACATGGTTGTAAACAATTATAATCATGTCTTTTGTGTGATTAATCCTGAATTTGCCTGCATATAGTACAAGTCCTTGGCTGATGAAGCTTTTCCTGGTGACTGTAGATATTTACCATTCAAATGGGTGGTGTGAGAAAATTCAACAGTGAGTGAACTATGAATTGATTGCTATTTCTGGCTGGTATATGAGGGATATGTAGAGCTATGTATGTTGGCAGGGGTATCAAACACAGAGGGTGAAAATCTGAACCTTGGATCTGCAGCAGCGAAGCCGCCCTGGCCTCTAGTTTAACTAAAGGTAGTGCTTTTCCAAATCGGTCGAGAAGCTCCTGCTTTAATCCTTCCCAGTCGCAGTTTATAAATCCCCTCATCTCTTCAATTTTGTCCTTCAATTCCTCTCCCCGCACGAAGAATACCACCTGTTTCGCCAAATCCCTCGTGCTAGCATCGTCCGTCCATCCTGCGTTTTCTAACCGCATGATAAATTTTTCGATTGTAATATTAGTCCCATCAAAATATATTTCTTTATCCATCGGTTTAATTTTAACAGCTTTTGCGCCCGTAGCCGGACCTTCATACTTTGGTAAAGAAACTTCTCTTTCTGCATTATGTACTGGAAGGCGAGAGCCACGCTGTCTAGATGAATCAGTCGACGGAGGTGCGCGTATTTCATCCAAAGGCGGTAATTCACTGTCTGGAGAAGCAGCGCTTTCTCTATATTGACCAGCATTTGCGTAAAGTTTAATTGGTGGTGGGAGATTTTGGTGAGCCATGACTAATAGAGAATAATCTGAAAACTTTTTAAAAGGAGTTTTTAATGTAAAGCGCGTGTAAGAAGGGAAATTTTATATGGAACCTTTGAAAATAAGATAAAAAAAAGTGCGTGAAGCTAGGTTTTAATTTTAAGGTTTAGTAGAATAGAGTTTTTAAGAATAAATTCTGGAGGAAGATTAGGCCACTGTTGGGACACCACTTGTGGAACTTCTACGCTAGGCGTGATCTGATCTTGGAAGGGAAATGTAGGAGTCACGGATAATGACAGACTACACGGGTGCTTGAAGGGCTGCCTTCCTTGAATAAGCTTCTGGGAGAATGTACACTAAGAATTTATAGTGTGGCGCAATCTTTAGAACTATTCTTAATTCTATCTGACTCTGAACCCTAATTACCTGTGTTCAGTGCGCAAGAGATGAGGAATGTTATATGTAAGGGATGTAATGAGGAATTTTATATGTAATTGATGTAAAGAGGATTGTTATATGTAAGGGATGAAGAGGAGGAATGTTATATGTAGGTGATGTAAAGAGTAATGTTATATGTAAGTGATATAAAGAGGATTGTTATATGTAAGTGTTGTAAAGAGAATTGTTATATGTAAGTGTTGTAAAGAGAATTGTTATATGTATGAAATTTATCTATGTCAAGGGGGCAAGTTATATATTTCAATTAATATTTCAAAATATTATAATTCAACTATTTATATCAAGTGATGAGTGCTAGTAATCTACAATATTACTATCAAGTGCAAACATGAGGGAAAAAGAAAACAGGAAGGGGCAGAAGAGACCTCCTTTTATAGTAAATAAACTTGTCTGAGACTAGAAATATGTAGCTGAAAGATTCTTCTACTATGTGATGTGTACAGCTGTGTGAAATACAAAAGGGCTTGGTATTTTACTATCTAAGTGGGAATTTCTTTTCACAGAAGAGTGTATCAGATGTGATTGTACTCTGAGAGTGGAAAATATTCTGAGATCTACTGTGTATCTACTGTATATCTACTCTTATATGGAAAATACATCTATGAGCTGTTTCTTAGAGGTGATTCTTGGATGCTACTATGAGATGTGTTACATGTCTGATACTTATGTCAAGAAATGTTACCAGTTTTCTGGGTGTACAAATAATTGTGAAAGACGTGTGAAATTTAATATGGAGGGTATTTGTACTGTATATGTTTTGTATGTAGTTTATACTGTACTTTAATATTAAAATCTACGTCTTTTGTATATTCTTGCTGGTTGATTGATCTCACCACAGCGGGTGGGAATGCACAAAGCCGCTCAGGCCAAGTGCATTCCGATGACATAAGCACTGAGGATGAGGTCAGGAAATCACGCTAAGAAAGCTTATGGAAAGTCACGCGCGGACTGGACAGCACGGATTGCAGATTGCGGATCGTGGATTGCGGATTTTGGATTTCGGATCGGGTATTTGGATCAAAGCGGAAAAGGCCGGGCTGGACTGCGGTGGGGCTACACACGTGGACTGGTAGCAGCGGCGCGTCAGCGGGTGAGCCACAACAGCCAAAGCGGCTGGAACCGGGGTGGAGGCGGTGGCGAGAGACCGACTGACGGGGGCTAGACAGAGGACGGTGGGATGTCAAGCGTCGGAGAGGAGCGGAGTCTGGGAAAGTGACAAGCGGTATAGCGGGCGGAGCTGGAGGACTAGTGCGGGAAAGTGTCAGACGTGCGGGATCGGGTGGGAACGGCAATGTGGGCGGAGAGAAAGAGGGGGGAAGGGGCTGGAGGATTTTCTCTTCTTTCCGCATGGAATTTATCCTATTATTCGGACGGAATTACTCATCATTTTACTTACAACTACGGACGTACTAGAGTTATTAGGAGATTATCTGGGATCTTATCTTTACTTTGAGAGTTACTTGCGGATTTTGTGCTTACGAAATGCGGAGCTTTATTCACTTGCAGATTATTACACTATAGATCAGGCTCAGTAGAGGAGCGCTGAAGGCTAGCGGAAAGTAGCAGTGCGGAGCCGAGTTACCTACAATCACACAGCCCGGACACTAATATTCTTGAAGGAGGCGGTCAGCGGACATTTCCACCAACTAACCAGCTTTCATTCTCACAACATCCTCTTCAACGATGAATGATTTCCCTACGGTTCTGAGTTAATATGGGAGCCGCTGTGGTATGCTTTATGGTATCCCATATGCCAAAATCAAAATTTTCTACTTTTCTTTCTCATTTCTATTAGTTTTACCAGCGGTGGGTAGTTACGATACGCTACAATAACCACCGTTATCTGCGTAGCGTAACGCTTGCCATTACTGCGCTTAGGCGTTAGCGCTACTAGTAACGACTAGTTGTAACCCCGGGCCCGTATTGTAACGGGCCTGATTTTTTTGGTGTGTTACTTGTGTTACTAGTAGCGTAACGTGTTAACCACTGGTTAACGAGATAAAGAGGGGCAAATGGCCCCCTCTGGATCATATGCAGTCCAATATCTGCCCCTCCGTGCGGGCAGATATTGTAACGGATGTTAAATGCCATACATCCTGGGTGTGCAATATTGTAACGCACTTCCGTTACGGTTAACGGTAACGGTAACGAGAGAAAAACCATTATGATATCGGTACGTTACCAATAACCGTACCGTAACTACCCACCGTTGGTTTTACTCTTAATCTCCCTTTTCCTCTTATCAATCACTTAATATTCCTCAAGATTCAGTTTCTAGGGACAAATTCACCCCTAGTCTTGCCTTACAGAACACTCAGAAGTTACATACTCTTACACACTCACAATACCCCTTACAACCTCAAACAGTTACACAATCCACATTTACAACACTTAGTTACACACACGGTTACATACATAGCTACATACATATTTACACATAGCTGCATCATCACTTACATACATACAGTGTACACATGCAGGCACTCATGCAGGTGCTAGCTGCATGTGATAGCTGCATGCACTAAGCTGCATGCGCTAGTGGATCTTTGTTGCATAACAACAGCAGGTGACCTGGTTACAGCATGACTACACTAACATACAGTCCTGACCAATCACACCTCCTGATTCAGCCTGCATGTCATAACCCATAATCACCTGTACAGTCCTGACCAATCACATTCACCCATTCAACACATGTACTAGCCTAAAACCCTCATGTACCTAGCTAAAATCTCTCATGTGGAGCTCCTCTGGAGCTAAAATCCCTCACTGTTGTCTATAAAAAGAGGCTCTCCTCCCCTGTTGTAACTTTCCCCCAGCAGACTACTAGCAGACTACCTGCACTCAGTTTCCCCTATAACAAAGTACACAACTGCTCACTCCACAATATATCAGTCACCCAATATTTTGGTTTTACACATATTACAGAACACTTACACACGAAATAACAACTCTACACAACACTCACATTACATAACACAAACCTCTGAGGGGTCCTCTTTAACCAACTATCACCTGGTTGAAGTCCAGACTCCTCACTCATAACACAGTTTAGCAACTTCATTGCACCCACTTTATAACAACGGTTATCTTTTGATAACACTCCACTATCACTACATTAAACCTTCCAATCTGAGATTGGTGGGCTTGTTTTAGTGTCTAGTGAACCAGGAAAGGCAGAGGTTTCCTCATACATCCCTTTCTGCACTCAGCAAAAGGTTCTCAGGAACACTTTTGAGCTTTACACCGCCTCCTCTGGTTGTCAAACTTTCATGGCCGTCACATCTGCCGGAAAGTCCTCCTCCAAACAAGCAAGCACCTCCACCAACTCCAGACTCCCAACCTTCAATCCTTGAGCCTCCCCCTCTCAAAATTCCGCTCAAGTCTCAATTTGATTGTTGCCTTGCAGCCTCTATTCATGCTCCTGCTCCTCCCCCACCGCTCTTCCCCTCTTCCCCTCATAACCATACTTCTTCTCCCCCACCCCCGTCTCACTCTTGTCCGCTCTCTCCTCCCCCTGTCCCTATCCCTCCTTCCCCTCCCCCTGCTTCTCCTGTCCCTCTTCCCCCTTCCCCTCCCCCTTCTCCTGCCGAGCCGCCACTTCCGGAACCAGCGCCACCTCGTCCAAAATCTCCACCAGCTAGACGCTCCGGCTGTCAACGACGGGCTCCTGATCGCTATGGCTCGTGGTCCAAGTCAGTCTCTACAGTCAATGACGTGGACACCCCCAAGACCTGGAAGCAACTCCTTTGCTCGCCGCATAAGACCCGCTGGCTCAAGTCCGCGAACAAGGAGTACTTATCCCTTCTTGGCATGCAGACATGGAATCTTGTTCCTCGACCCCTCAAGCGCAAAATCATTAAGTCAAAATGGGTTTTCAAGATCAAGCGCCGGCCTGACAACACCATTCAAAAACTCAAAGCAAGACTCGTGGCCATGGGTTACACTCAAGTTCAAGGGGTTGACTACGAGGAGGTCTTTGCTCCCACTCTTTGGCTTGAAACTCTGCGACTAATCCTGAGTCTTTTGGCTATAAAGAAGTGGAAAGGTAGACAGGTAGATTTCAAGACCGCTTTTCTCAACGGCCGTCTTGAAGAACCCGTATATATGGAACAGCCTCCCGGATTTGTTGATCCTGCCCACCCAGACTGGGTATGTGAAGTTCATAGGTCAATCTACGGTCTCAAGCAATTGCCTTGTGAATGGGATCTTGAGCTGCATAACAGACTCCTCCAAGCGGGCCTCATGCAGTCAAAGTACAACCCAACTCTGTATTTCAAAATCAAAAATGGTAATCTTGTTGGTGCAGTGACCGTCCACGTTGATGACCTAGCAATAGTGGGTGAACCATCTTTTGTTGACCTGCTAATCAACAACCTGGGTTCCCACTTCAAGATTGGCGCCAACAAAGATCTTCATCATTTCCTGTCTATGAAAATAGACAGGGATTTGGATGGCAGGCTCCTCTATCTGTCTTAAGCTCACTACATTGCCAACCTCCAACAATGTTCCCTTGCCGGTACCAGTGTATCTGTCAGCACTCCGACAGACTCCGCTTTCAAAAATCTCGTGCCACGGAAGCCGGGGGAGCCGAAATCATCAGGTCCTTACCCGCAGCTCATTGGAGCTCTCCTCTGGGCATCCCAATGTACTTGCCCGGATATAGCGTTTGCGGTAAATTGTCTGTCAAAATTTCTCCGGGACTCTTCAGAAGCGCACTGGCAAGTGGCCCTGCGAGTTCTTAACTACCTCATCTCCACCCAACACCTCCGCTTACGTCTGGGTGGTGCCCTGACCTGCGCTGGCTACTCTGACTCGGACTGGGCTGAGGACCGGCATGACCGGAGATCCACGTCCGCGTTGGAAGTCACGCAAACAGGCCACAGTTTCCCTCTCAAGCACTGAGGCGGAATACAAGGCACTCTCATATTCATGCAAAGAGGGGCTGTGGCTCAGGTACATCCTTACTGAGCTTAAACTCTGAACTAAGACGGCAATCCCCCTACACGTTGACAACGCTGGCGCTGAACCACTCGCGAAAAACCCTGAGCATCATGCACGCACAAAGCACATAGACGCGCGGTATCATTTCTCTTGGGAATGTGTCAAACAGAATAAAATCCTTGTTCTACACGTCTTGACTAAGGACATGCTTGCCAAAATTCTTACCAAACCGCTTGGCCATACTCTTTTGGTGAACCATTGTGCTTGCTTTGGGGTAGTCTAATTTTTTTTTTTTCATCTCTTGTTTTTTTTTCTTTCTTTTTTCTTTTCCCTTTATTTATTTTGTTTTATTTCTTCCTTTCTTCTGTGATTTTTGAGCAAGGGGGGGTGTTGAGATTGTGTAGTGTTTTGTTTCTCTCCTCTTTTGTTTTCTGCTTCAAACCTGTTTTCTACATATCACAGTTTGTGACATCTCATCTTTGTAGTCACCTGGAGAAGCAGACGTGGAAGGCTCTCTTTCCTCATCCTTCCACGACCATCATCATCCATTCTGCTGTTCCAGGTGAGTGTTCTCTTGTTTCCTCTTTGCTCTCTTTGTCTTTCTTCTCTGACGCAATGATATCCTTCCACAACCATCATCATCCATTCTGCTGTTCCAGGTTCATCACTGCAACATTCCCTTCCAGTCGAAGGGGCTGTAGAGCCTCTTTGACTGGAAGGGATCCTCCTACAGCCTCTCTGACTGGAGTGAATCCCTTCCGGTCAAAAGTGCTGTAAACCCTACCAACTGGAAGGAAGACCTTCCAGTAGAAAAGAATATAAATAGGGCCTCCATTTTTGTGAATGGTTTCCCCCATGCTCCCCCACCTAGGCACTTTAAAGCCACGGGGGAGTTTCAAAGGCAACGGGGGCTGAGGGTACTGGTTAGCGGGATTCGCGCCAGCCCTACTGAGTTGGCTAAAGCCATAAACTCATGGTTTTATGTTCAATAAACAGGGGAAACCCTTGAACCCAAAACCCATGAGTTACAGGTCTTATTAAACTTAGATTTGGCCATGTATTCCAGCTTCAGAGTAAATGTCACAGTACATGACCTGTACCAAGTACCTGAGACTGTTCAAATTAAATACAGTACAGTGGGTTATCCAAAGTTTTCACCTCCACAATTTTCAATGCAGAAGCTCAGGCCACAGACTCTAAGTCATGAGATTGGCTACAGGGTTGGAAAAGAAGTTCCCAAGAATGAATATGAAATAAAAAAAAGTAACAATAAAAAAATGAAAAATGTGAAAAATATTCAATTTCTTGCAAACTTCTCAGAATGCTCATTACTGTTGTTCCTTCTGAGCTTTCCACCTCCATGTGTGCATTGTTGATCTTAGAAATGGCTCCTTCAATCTGACTATGAACTCTATTGTATTATATATAAAAATAATCCATGTATTAAAGGTGTGGCAATGGAAACAAGGGTGCTACTACCAAAACCTTGACCTTGTCAAAGTCTGTGTTCCTGCTTCAGCGTGAGCACCTTTGGCCTGGTCAAGATGTGCAGCAGAAAAATCCCTCCCGCAGGGAGGGGACTTGTGACCAAACTTAACTTAAGTCCCAGACTCCTTTGTGGGCGTGCAGCATTTGGCTGGTTGCAAAGCAACCCCAACCACAGGGAGGGACCTACATATTAAAACCCCTTTCTCATGGGAGCCAAATCCAGTGTTTGGCTGGAAGCGGCCTTGTTTGACTCACCACAGCTTCAATAATTTGTAGTTTCTTTCTAGGTTCTGGTATGTCAGCCTTAGAGTCAGTGCAGCTGACCTCAAGTCTGCCTTTATCATTATTTCTACCTAAAATCTCTTATATCTTTTTACATTGAAGGTTTAGCCTTGTTTTTACTTCAGATTCTGTTTTCCCATGAAAATTCAACCCTAGTTTTCACTGACTACTTTTCAATAGCTCCACTCCTTCATAGTTTTCTGTGTTTCCCGGTGTGACATGGAATTCTGCTGCACAGTGAAACCCAGCTCCCCAACCACATGTACATAGGTGATTATGTCAGCCAACCTTGAAAGTTTTTCAAGTCAGGATCCCTCATGCAGCTGGAGGATACACAGACTTCAGACAACCAGAACCACACCCCCAGATAACCCAGGATCACCAACAAAAGGCCACTATACTCTCAGTACACCTTCTGTCACAGGCACCAAGGATATTGACAGTTAGTAACCTTTTTCACTGACCCTTGAGTATCTTTTGAGGTACACCTCTCTGTCTCTTGACTGTTTTCTCCCCCTGTTTGCTTTTGATCCCTCTGATTGCATGTCCTTCTTTTTCTGTGGTTTTTGTAAGAAACAAACCACATAGTTTTCACTTTAAAGAACCTTGATTATCACCTACATGGTCTAAAAAATTGTGGCTGATTAGACTTGTCTAATTCAGGTACCTTTTGTGTGAAGAGGCTGTTGCAATCTCTGGCACAGCTTGACAGCACTCCCTTAAGGAGTAGCATTGCTAGTGGATGTTAGTTCCCACCTTTAGGTCTACAGAAACTTGATTATGATCTCTCAGATCTTCTTTCTCTCTCTCTCTCTCTTTCTCTCTTACTGTTTGTTATTTCTTTATCCCAAGAAATCCAAACAGTGACCACCCAATTTTTTGTGTCCTGCTGTCACTATAAAGACACAGGCTCACATGGTACATATCTGCATAAGCTTGATTTTTCTGTATTTTTTATTGCAAATTCTTGTCTGCATCTATGGAAAGAGAATCATTGAAACTGAAGATTTTGGATTTGGATTTGGCTTGGGCATCATGTGACAAGGACCATGCACAGTCATACTACTAAAAAAGAAAAAAATCTGATGAGTGGCATAGAAACCAGGAGGGAAAGAGTGGCCTCTAAATCACACAAGCTGTGTGTTTTAGTGCATAAGCCTCTCTGGTGAGACTGGGCTGCCGCCCAGACCTGCTCACCACATGGCACGAGTGGCTCAGTTAAGCTCAACTTGTGATTAAGCAGGAAATTTGGCTGGGATCTCTAAGCTTTGGTGGCAAAGGATGTTTTCCCCTCATACCTCCAACACCACCACCCTAGTTCTCTCTCAATTCTCGTCAATTGATGCCCTGCATCTTCCCGTGATTTCCATCATCTACTCAGAATTGTGATAATCCATTTTCATCATACCTTTATTGTTTTTTCAAAACCTTTGATTTCTGGACTTTGGATTTTGAGCTTTAGTCAGAAATCGACAAAGCCGCGACCTTAAGGGCCCCATTAATAATGACAGTCGGGGCAAAAATGCAGGCTGAGGGAAAGGAGAAGGTGATTCGTTCATGATTTCGAAGTTGTTGCTGCAGGCGCACTCTTATTTTTTTTACGTTTGAGGTAGTTTTCCATTTCCAAGACGTCCCGATTGAGGCGGTCTTTATCCGACAAGACTTTGTCAACGCCGTCGGACTTGTTCTTCTGCTTCTTTGCCTTCCGTTTCTCTTCTTTCTCCTGGAATGCGTCGGCGGCCAGGATGGATCGGATGTCGGCAGATCCGGAGAGGCCTTCCAGCTTGGTCGGGCGGGGCGGAGGAGCCTGGTCGGGCGGTGGAGCCTCTCCAGGCAAGCGATACCTCGCCTCCGGATCCTCCTCCGGGTCCTCGATCTCCATCGTCTTCCGCCGAGCGTCATGTGCTCGGCAGACACTCTGCTCGATGGGTTTCGGTTTTACTGGATCATCCGGCTCAGATTCATCGTCGTCATCTTCGAAGTACGTCTTTCGCTTCTTCGGGCCCGATGAGTCCAAGCCAGCGTCCCGCGGCACATCGGCTTGCACCTTCCGGTCTCTATCCCGCTCATCGTCTGAGCTATCATCGTCCAAACCTTTGTACTCTCCCGCGTCTCCGAAAATATCAAAATCTTCGTCTTCGATCGGCTCGTTCTTTTTATCAATTTCCTTGGGCTGAACATTTGTGTCGGGTAAGGTGACGACGGGAGCTGTGTTGTTTGATGGTTCAACAGGTTTCTTTGCAGTTTGTGGTGACGAGTCCTCATGACCATCGATCGCAGGCGTTTCCGCTGCGGTAGATGTGTCCTTCGACCCACCTGTTGATTGGGATTTGTCGTTCAACGGGTGTGATACGAGTGATGGTGGCGTTGGCTCGACAGCTTGCTCTGCCTTGATCGCTTTCTTTTTCTTCTTCTCGGCTTTCCGTCGTTTGCGCTCCTTGCGTTCTTCATCCTGATTTTTGTCTTGGACGCTGGTGAAACCTATCGGCTTGAACTTCCCAGCCGCTTTAAGCTTTTCGACGACGACCAAGTCGGCAGGGGTTCGGGCGGCTTTGAGTTGTTCTAAGAGTTCATCCCGGTGCTTCTTTTTGGCTGCTTTCGAGCTCGTGCTCGGCAGAGCAATCTCTTCAGATGGTGCTTTGTTGGCATTCTGCTGGTATGCGATTTCCAAGTCATCGTCGGTAACTTGACCGAGTTTGCCGCCCTCTGACAGCTCAGCCTTTCTTCTTTCCAATAGGGCGTGATCCAGGCCCTTGACGAGAATAGTGTGTCGTTCATCTCCTCCCTTGTGAAAAGAAAAGCTTTGATTGAGTATCAGATTAGATGGGAAACGCATGCTAACATGATCAGTGGTTCTTGCTTACGAGATACTTGGTCTGTTGCTCTAGTACATCTTTGTCCATTTGGCTTCCAGCCGCTGCCACCCGGGCTTGAAAGTTCTGCGATTTCAAGGATGTGGAGATTGTTGATGATTAACTCTCAGTTCTAGCATCGCAGAGTTGAGTGAATGATGGGTAGTAACCTCGAGTAAATGTTCAGCCTCAGCAAAGTCGCCATCCAGACCTTGACGCCGTTCGGATGCTCGATCTCGATATCCACCGTGTGACGAGCGATCTGAGCCTTTGACGGTGCCATCTGCAGGTTCCTTGGGTTTGGATTTCCGTGGCTTGAGGGAAGTGGATGGTACTGGTTTGTAGGTCGATCCAGAGCTATGAGTTGTAGAGAGTAATGAATTGAAGATTAGCGGTGCTTTGATTGGTTTCCTGAAGTACAGCTGTACGCAAAGGAAGTCAAAGAGAGATAATCAACGGACGGTTGTGATGGATTTGTGGATCTGTTGGTGCTACCGCCGCCAAGGACCAGGCGGCCGTTGGGCCGTGAGTGCTGAGTTGATTGCGAAGGGTTTGTTGTGCTGAGAAGAGCCCGGAATGCGTCTTGGTCCATCCTGGACTGCCTGTTTTTCTGTCAAGAATGTTGTGCTGGATGGCTTGGGCAGTTGTTGGCGTCGGAAGTGTTGCTACGTTGGGTGTGCGCTTGACTTGGCGCTATGCCGCGGTCGTGCACCGGTCGGGCATCACCTGATCTGTGCAATCAGGCGGCCCGACGTCATACAAGGGTCTAGCTCGACACTTCACCGGCTCAAACACCTCTTCATGAAATATCCAGTCCCCCAGCAAGATCCCCCATTTCTCTCCACTCAGATCACCACAGCAGCCAAGAACTCGCCTGCATCCCTCCAACTACCCAGCCACAAATATGTCTCCGCATCAACATTGACATGTATGGTATTCAAAATTGCATAAGATTTTTTTACATAAAATCATAAACTGCAATTTTGGCTGGGAGATGTCACTTTAAGTTTTATGCACACTGACATCTCCCAGCCAAAATGGGCTTTATGGTTTTATGTAAACAGTGGCATATGCAATTTTGAATACCATAATCCTACCATTTGTTTGCCCCACTCAACGGTGGGTAGTTATTGCTACAGTAACGCGTAACGTAACGATAACGTAACATTTTTTGGCCGTTATTGTTATTGTTACCAGTAACGGCAGTGCAATATTAATATCACACCAAGAGTTTTTTTTTCGCGACAGCTGTTACTATATCTGAGCGTGTAGCAACAGATATCGGGCAAGATAACAAGCAATAAAAGGCCAAAATAGGGCCAATTTGGCCTTTTATTGCTCAATAATGTGTTACTTTACTGGTAACGGCCTCAAAAAAAGAGGCCCGTTACGTTACGCGTGATGCCGCTGTTTGCGCGTTACTGCTAACAATAACGGCGCAGAAAGTAACGGCGGGTAGTTACTTTACAAAAATCCTGCAGATATTGTAAAGTAAAGTAACTACCCACTGTTGCCCCACTCCAGCCATCACTCGGAGCAGCCGTGTTGGAATTTTGTTAACTTCCTCTTACTTTCACCTCTAAAGCCAGTTTCATATCCTTCTCAAGCATTGTCAGTACAGATTTTATCATACCATTTAGTCTTGAAACCATGAGTAGTAGATAACATTTTGTCATACATGTGTCAAGCATATACTTGAAACTTGTTCTGTGTTCATCTATTTTTATTTTTTCTTCCAACCACATGCTGGCCGCTTGTTATTAATCTTTTTAAAACCCAGCATACAACAAGCAATTAACTAATCATTGGTTCTCTCCTTCATTTTCTGCGCCACAATTGAACCGCATCCGATGAGAATTCCATCTCACTGCCCCTCTCCTTAGTCTTTTGAGACTCACTCTCATTTCTTGCTGCCCTTTCTGTCCATCAAGAGTCTAATTTTTAACACATGGCTGGGCTGGAAGGGCACAATTTCATCAGGCATCAACATATCAATGTAGAAGGTTTTTTAATAGGATTATATGTTGATGATGATGATTGCCGGTAGGGTTGATAATTGGGCTGGGCCGGCCCATGAGCAACCTGCGCCAACAGCTCTGGGCTTGGTTAAGGCAACAATGCATCTATTACGCTAAATGTAATTAGCGCCGCTAAAACTAAATTGTAACACTTGTTGCTAATAATCTGGGGCTGTAATTTTTAGCGTAATACCAACCCGCTAAAAACCGCTAACGCTAAATTACAGCTAAATTACAGCTAATTAGCGGCTTGCTACGCTAAATTAGCTGTAATTCGTAGCGAAAATTGCACTTTTTTGCCCAATCTGAGTTAGCTGTAATTGTAATAGTCCGCCCGCTACAATTTAGTTTAGCGTAGCGGCGCTAAAAAACCGCTAAATTAGGGTATTACACGCTAACCGTAGCGTAATAGATGCATCGTTGGTTAAGGCACCTTTTTTTTTGTCTCCGATGCTCCAATGGGCCGGCCCCATGGGCACCTGAGGTTGAATAGTGGGTCTTGGGCAGCCCATCACGGCCCAAAGTACACTTGCTGTATTGGCTCTTGAGTGGCATTGAGTGTGCCTGGCAACCTGGTCTCATCAAGTCAGCACAAATCTCCTCAACACTAGCCTTGAAAGGTAAATGGATCAAACTTGCTCTCTGGTATACCTCCGGCCAGGAAGATTACAGTAGGCTCCAATGGTTATCTTACCCATAAGCCTTCCCACCCCAGACAGATCTGAAAACTACTCACTTGTTTGGGATAAACTTTGGCTGCTGTTGTCTTCCTTTCCATTCTGATCATCTTCTCTACTTCCCATCCTCTTATCTCTGCTGGCTTCTTCTTTAACCTAAAAAACAATAGCCGGACTCAGCAACTCAATCTGTTTTGCAATTGACTTGCCTGATTCACGCAATAATGCCCAAGAGAAGTGGATATCCAAGGTGTAAGCCTCGGTGATACCAAGAGAAGCTCTCTTCTAGCTACACAGGGTGATGATATATAATTTTAAGGGTTTTTTTAAGGAGTTGTTTTGTTTATTTATTTCAAAGAAATAAATATAAAGGAAAAAAAAGAGGGGCCCGACGTATCGGGGGTGGTTTGATCCCTCTGAGATAGGTGGCTGGGGCCTGATAACAGGTTTGGTTTTGTTCCCAGACTTACAGATAGAAGAAATGAGGCGATAAAGTGAAAGGTTATTACTTACTATTGGTAACCAATCACTTATCGCGACGATCTTCGAGTATAAGGACGAGGACAAAGGCTTTTAGACGAAAGTTCTACTGAGAACTGTATTGATCGATTTCGGAGTCGAGTCGATAGAGTGGTCAGTGGATTGTTTGGTGTGTCTAAGCTGAAGAGAAAAAGAAGTGGGATAACTGACCTCTTTATATATCCTAATGGTATCCAAGTTTGATGGGGAAGTCTCTTCGAAGACTACGGACTGGGGCGGCAACTATCGCTCGATGATCATTCGTCTTGCAATGGGGCTGTCGATATCCGTCGGTTTATCTTTCCTCGTGTTCTATTGGGGCGCTAGATTAACGGCGTCAATCAGTTTGATGTCGGATTGGGTCTTAGTTGTCAAGAAGATCTTATTGAGGATATATCTCCTATTCCCCAAAGTTACCGGACATTGACACATGTCACGGGAGTATCTTTGACATGTATAACTTGCTCACCCGGGTGTACTTTATACTTCACCTGGAGTATATTACCAATATTATCTATTTTTAAAGATAACTATCAATATTAAATTATATGTACAATATATTTTTATGTATTTATTATATTTTTATATTATATGTGACAGATTACATAGACATCTGTCACACAAAAAATGTGAAATATTATTTATAATCCAAGTTTCTTAAATCCACACAA
Organism: Puccinia triticina; assembly: GCF_026914185.1. Classification (NCBI taxonomy): domain Eukaryota; kingdom Fungi; phylum Basidiomycota; class Pucciniomycetes; order Pucciniales; family Pucciniaceae; genus Puccinia; species Puccinia triticina. Next base: position 4,689,457 of record NC_070562.1, read on the forward strand.
ATGTGGAAACCTAGATCTAAGTTTTGGCGTATTTTGGATTTAGAAATTACAAAACAGAAGAGTACACAATTTAGATAATACACACAGCTGTTGAAAATATCCCCAAAGACCCAAAGGCCCTATGGATGACCCTCCAGCTGTGCAAGAGCAACAAGCAAAAAAGGGCCGGTTGTGAAAGACTCTGTGAAAGAGCTGTCAAGGAGGGGCCTAATCAAGCAACTAGGGGGCTTCCAGGGAGGGGGCGGACGAAACCGGAACCCCTGAGGGACACTTCTGCTTGACATGGTTCCCTCCTTATATATGCTTGACATGGTATATATGCTTGACATGGACACTTCTGCTTGACATGGTTCCCTCCTTATATACCCACTCAATCTTGCCACTGGGTACAATCCAGCCGCACTTCTTGCCATGGCTATGCCTTTGCCAGCTCAATTCAACAGTACAGATAAAACCAGCCCTGCACCGTCTCCACCGCCTCGGAGTTGCCTTGTTGAACTTCACTTGCATCCCGGCGAGACAAAGAAGGCCCTGCCCAAGAGAATCTTCTCACCCCCAAATCAAAATTTTCAATGTTGCCCAGGCCACACCTCTACACCGCGACACCGCTGCCACACGCCCCCGTTTCCACGTTAAATACACGCCTCATCGCTGCCGCCCCGCCGTCTCCCTCGCCAAGCTTCCACCCTTTCTGGCCAAACAGCGGTCAGGGATGTGACGATAAAGTGATGCTCAAAATGACCCCACACACCCACTATGCAACCAGGAGAATCAAACGATCCGGGAGCTTCTGGCGGAGGGAGTTCACCGTTTTTGCTGCAGCCAACAAAAAGTGACCCTTGCCAGTAGTGAGACTGAGGTCATTCACTGTCCGTATGAGTCCGGCCGTACGGCCAATTACTCGGGCACTTTTGTGACACATTCGCCGCACAATTTTGTTGACCTGCCAGACTTGTTAAAGGCTGCGAATAGCCAAAACAAATCCTGCCATTACTGTGACCCTGTCTAGCAGGGACCTGAGCACCCTTGTCTCTAGCTCTAAGCTTCATAACTGGACGGCCTCAGATGCCCCAACCCATCAAATCCATGACCAAAAGACAAAAAATAGTCGGCGCGGTCAAAACGGCGGCTGAACGTACCACTCATTGAGATCCCCCCCCCCCCGACACCCACTCCTTTCATTGACTCTCCTCTTGATGGCCAGATGTACTGGCCATCAAGGAGAGTATGTACTTCTTTTGCTGAACGCTCTGTTCCAGTCATTGAGGGGAGTACACTCCCCTCAATACCGGAACAATCCAGTTCTCAATGAACGCTCTGTTCCGGTCATCAAGAGGAGTACACTCCTCTCAATGACCGGAACGATGCGGCCATTGAGGGGAGTACACTCCTCTCGATTACTGGAACAATCCAGTATTCGAGGGGAGTACACTCTTTTTGATGACCGGAAAAATCCGGTTCTCAATGAACGCTCTGTTCCGGTCATGAAGGGGAGTACCCTCCTCTCGATGACCGGAACAATGCAGCCATCAAGGGGAGTACACTCCTCTCGATGACTGGAACAATCCAGTCTTTGAGGGGAGTACACTCCTCTCGATGACTGGAACAATCCAGTCTTTGAGGGGAGTACACTCCTCTCGATGACTGGAACAATCCAGTCTTTGAGGGGAGTACACTCCTCTCGATGACTGGAACAATCCAGTCTTTGAGGGGAGTACACTCCTCTCGATGACTGGAACAATCCAGTCTTCGAGGGGAGTACACTCCTCTCAATGACTGGAACAATCCAGTCTTCGAGGGGAGTACACTCCTCTCGATGACCGGAACAATGCGGCCATCAAGGTGAGTACACCTCGATGACTGGAACAATCCAGTTTTCAAGGGGAGTACACTCCTCTCGATGACTGGAACAATCCAGTCTTTGAGGGGAGTACACTCCTCTCGATGACCGGAACAATCCAGTCTTCGAGGGGAGTACACTCCTCTCAATGACCGGAACAATGCGGCCATTGAGGTGAGTACACTCCTCTCAATGACCGGAACAATCCAGTCTTTGAGGGGAGTGAACTCCTCTCAATGACCGGAACAATGCGGCCATCAAGGGGAGTACACTCCTCTCAATGACAGGAACAATCCACAGTCATTGAGGGGAGGATGTACTTCTCTTGATGAAAGCTCTGTTCCGGTCATCAAGGGGAGCACACTCCCCTCAATAACCGGAACAGAGCGGCCATCAAGGGGAGTGCTTACTCCTCCTGATGACCAGAACAAACCAATGTACTCTTGATGACCGGTTTGCTCCGTTCATTGAGAGGAGTAAAAACTGCACCGATGTCCAAAACAAATTGGCCATTGAGGTGAGTTTGTACTTCTCTCCATGTCCAGAAGAAACTAGCATGCTCCTCTCAATGCCCGCAACAGAGTGGCCATTTATAACGTGGTGAGTGGCTGTTACAACTTTCCAGCCAACACAAGAGCTGGTCCATCTTGATAGCAGGCTTGTTTTGGCCATCAAGAGGCAAGTACTGCTCCCCCTTGATGTGATGTCTGTTCATTGGGGGAGTGGTTAGGTGTCAAGTGTGATTACTTGTAGTTGATGAAAGTCACTATGGTCATCAAGAAGCTGCATGGTGCAGTCAACATCAATTACTGTAGTTTTTGCATGCTGTGTGGACCTGCTGTTGTTATTTCCCCTGCAGGCTGTCATCCAAACTTCAAATGGTGCCCTGTTGCACAGGCCTGTTGCACAGGTACCCAAACTCTTTTCCTGCTTTAAGACCTAAACTCCATGGTACATGGTTATTGGCCCAAAGTCTTGAAGTGAGATCATGTGGTTGCAAGCATGACTCTTGCAAACACATGATGATATTTTAAGTTCCTAAAAAGTAACGGTTTATCTATTTCCACTTATTGGATGTTTTTTGTGCTTGTTATAAATCTTTGGACTCACGATTTTCTGTATGGTTCAGTTGTGCATGTGTGAGTTTGAAAATTTTCCAGATTTAACACAAAAAATAATGCTGCAAAATGTGTGCTGTGAACGTGGCAGCCAACAACCTACTTATTCACTTTATGACCTCAGCACCTGAAGCTCTGTCGCTGACCAAGCTAATTTAGCTGGGAAATTGTTGATTTTCCAAAAACAACAGACAGCACTCCAGTACATACAAAAACCAGCAGCATTCATAATCACTAGATTTGAACTGTCCTAATAAAAAAAAGAGTGGGACATCTACACCAATGGCATTAGTGTGTCCTAAAGTAGCAAAATTCTGATCTGACTTTGTAGTGTAGCAAATTTCTGCTTGATCTGTGCTAGCACTACATGAACAGGCCACAAAATAACAATAGCTCCCACTAAGCTGTGCTGTAGAGTTATTCAGTGGTTTTTCATCACTAAAGGTGCTTGAGGATACCACAAAGCAGCTTAGAATCTCTAACACTACAGACTCACAGGTGGCTATGCTATCACTAAATGTCAGCCTTAGAGTCATCACAGCTGACCTAAAAGCTGCCTGTTCTACCTTTGTTACATATAAATTACTTTATATCTTTTTCATCTTAAGAGATATCCCTGTTTTGACTTCATATTCTGTTTCCTCATGCAATTTTAACTCTAGTTACAACTTACCAATTCATTGTAACTATACTCCTTCCCTGAGTTACTGAGTTGTAGCGCCCTTGCGCAGTTGTGACGTGTCAGCGCTACTAGGCGCGCCAAACCACATGTACATATGTAAATTACATAAGCAAACTGTGAAAATTTTCGTAGTCAGGATCCCCCTTGCCTGAGGCGGATCCACACTAGACTTCAGCACACCAGAACCACCACCCAGATAACTCCAGGATCACCACCAAAGAGCCTACTATACTCCCAGTATACCTACCGTCACAGGCGCCTAGGATATTGACAGTAAGTAACCTCTTTCACTGAACCTTGTTTATCTCAGAGGTACAACTCTGTGTCTTGCTGGATCTGCCTTTTCTTCTTGCTTTGCTTCCTCCTTGATCACAGGGCTGTCCCTCCAAATCTATAGGCCTTTGCCTCCATCTTGATCACAGGGCTGTCCCTTCTTATCATCAGGCCTTTGCCTCAAAATCTAGGTTCAGGGCTGTCCCTCAGGTTTCCCATTAAGAACCTTGACTGTCCAGAGAGAAGTCTAAAAAACTGTGGCTGGATTAAGACTTATCTAATCCAGATACCCTCCTGAGAGGAAGCTGTAGCGCTTCTTGCACAGATTAGCAGCACTCTTCTGAAGAGTAGCATTGCCAGTGGACGTGCATTCCCACTAGAATAACCTAGTACTTCTCTTCCTTCTTATCCTGCTTGGTTTCTCTCTCTCTTTCTCTTTTTTCTTTTATAGTTGTAATTTCTTTATCCCAAGAAATCCAACTATTGCCCCCCCATTTCTTGTGTCCTGCTGTCACTATAGAGACTCAGGCTCACACTAAATGCCCCTGTAGTCAACGATGGGAGGTTACGCTACCTGTAACGGTAGCGTAACGAAAACGTAACGGAATCCTTGCCGTTATTGTTACCATGACGGCGGCAAAGCTTCTGTTGCATTTTCTTTAATTTTCTTCCCTCTCTTCCTAGCCTCGTTACGTTATCCCTCACAATTATAGGAGGATAACCTGCGCAAAAAAGGGGGGTTTTCCCCCTTTTATAGCATTTTTACCTCTGATAATGCGGTTAACGCGTTATCTCCGTTATTTTTTCGGGTATTGAGGGTGAAAACACCCTCTGTTACGTTACCCACCTGCCCAAGGAGCAATGTTGCCAGATAACAGTAACGCGTTATCTGGTAACGGTGTAGGACTCCAGGGATGGATGGGTAATCGAAGTTCCTTTGAGGGGGAAATAAATTGTATGATAGGTTGAAAGGCTATTAAAATCTACGGGTGGTTTGAAAGACCTGCCCCTCTAACAGTACTATGAAAATAACCAAGAGTCTTGTAATCAATATTTAAGAAAATGTGGCAGATTCCAAGATAGCTCTTACTTTTATATAGTAATCTCTATCAGACCTAAATATCTAATTCAATGTGTTTTTAGACCGGTTATAACTAAGGATAACGTGGTTTGTTATGGTGAAGTTCCTCTACTGTTGTTGATGTTATAATTTGTACTACTACTTCTACTACTACTACTACTACTAATATGCTAATAAGGAGAATGGGTTGTTGGTTGGTTGGTTGGTTGTTGGTTGGTTGGTTGGTTGGTTGGTTGGTTGGTTGGTTGTTGATTGTTGGTTCTACTACTGCACTAACACTCTACTGACTGACTGACTCTACACTACTCAATACTACTACTGCCAAACTACTACTACTAAACTACTACTGTGACCAAACCTCTGTAGGCTGATGGTGAAAAGAGAAATTATGGGGGGGGAGAAGAGCTCCTTTTATATTGAAGAGTGAGGGATTTTAGCTCCAGGGGAATGTGTTTGAGGGAATTTAGCTGCAGGGGATCCCAGTTGCACAGCATATGTACACCTGTACTACACAGCCACCCAAACAATGAGGGAATTATGCTGCAGTGACACTATTCGTACACCTTATCTGCCTGCATATATTGCGCTGCCTGATGTCATGCGTTGCTATGTACCCAAGCCACCTTCCATATCCTTCAGAATATGTTGCTATGTAACCAAGCCACCTTCCATGCACGCTGCACCCAACTAGAATACTCCTCCTTTCCACGATTTGGGAGTCAAAGCTTCTCTCTGGTCCTCCTTCCTTCCTCCTCCCTTGTCCTTGTATCCACGTCGTGTATTCTTCCGTCCAATCCGCCGCGGTGACCAAAGGGTGTATGTGTGTAAATGTTGTAACTGTTGTGTAAGATTATCTCCTCCTCTTGTAATGGGTTCCACCTGTATGTAACTGTACTATCATAATACCTTTTCATATTTCCTTTTTGGCATTGCAACAGGCACAGCACACCACAACGGTGGGAAGTTACGTTACAAAAATCCCTCTGGATATCGTAACGTATGTAACTTCCCATCATTGCCTGTAGCATAGTGTGGTGTAGAGACCCAGTGGTGATACAATAAAAGATTCCAGATATTTGTGTGTTTGACTAGGAAATAAAATCCAGGTGTATTGTCTTTTTTATTGGATCAAGTACACCCATGTCAAGTTCTTTTGTATTGGCAAATCAATACAATACCAATAATTGGTCCAATATTTTGTTGTGTTGTGTCAGTTTTACAATTGAGTGTAGCAACTGATCCTAGGATTTGCAGCGGCGAAGCCGCCTTGGCCTCTAGTCATTTGTATAATTGTTACGCTGGCTTGCTCTGCGTAGCCGGCTGACATTTCCTACCCCTTAAGATGAGACTATAGAAAAAAATCAGGGTTTAGATCTCTTTGAAATTCTATAATTACGCAGATGAATTGTTCCATCCGGAATATTATTTTCAGGTAACCATTTATCTTTATCTGCTGAATTATTTTTGTATCTTACAAGGTACAGACGGACATCTTTACCATTAATACGTTCTTTCTTATCTTTTAGAATTTTCTGTACTTGTAATTTTGAATTCTCAACTGGTTCCTCTACAGGAATATTAGGTTGAACATCTATAGATTCTCCAGGTCTTGATACCCATGGTTTAATTAAACTTACTGGAAAAACCGGGTGTTTTCTTGAGAGCTCTTCACTCAAAATTACTTCAACCGCATTCTTTCCATGAAGTTGCTTGACAACAAAAGGTCAAACAAAAGCAGGCTTGAGTTTTTTATTACCTCCCAGATTATTGAAGTTTACTGTAGATAACATCACCTTATCCCCAATCTTGAATTCTGGCTCCTTATGACTCTTGTCCCACCTATTTTTGTTATATTCTACAGCTTCTGTTACACAATTTCTTGCATGATCATGAGCCGCATCTAGCATCTTCTTAAAATCTGAAGAAGTTGGATGAATATATGGCAATTTGTCATTAACAGTATTTTTAGGTATTCTAGGTATCCATCCACGCTCTAAGACATAAGGAGCTTCTCTAGTTGTGGAGTGTTTACTACTGTTATAAGCAATTTCCAATGCAGGTAGAAGGTTAACCCAGTCATGTGTATAACCATCTTGGTTCTTAAATTCAAAGCCAAATGAACAGAACCTACGGAGCATATCCTCTAATGTCTGAATCATTCTCTCAGCTAATCCATCAGTCTGAGGGTGATAAGCTGTAGAAAAAGCAAGTTTTGTTCCTAACATATCATGTAAGTTGCGCCAAAATTCAGATGTAAATTTTGGATCTCTATCACTAATAATAATTCTAGGGATTCCTACATCAGACATTATTCTGTTCCAGAATAACATAGCAATTTCCATAGCTGTGTCATCCTTATGATTAGGTATAAAACGTGCTCTCTTAGAGAAACGGTCTACTATTACTAATGCAGAATTATATGAATAAGCTCCAGCAGGAGGTAGACCAGTCACAAAATCCATATTAATAATTTCCCATTGTGATTTAGGTTCAGCAATTTTCTGTAGAAGGCCAAATCTTTTTCCTGTCTGCTTATTAGCTTTTTGGCAGATGTCACAAGATTTTATATAAGTTTGGGCTTCTTTCTTCCAATTGATCCACCAAGCTGTATTCCGAATCCTTTCTAGTGTTCTGTCTTCTGAAAAATGCCCAGAAGTTATACTATCATGACACTCTTTTAGTATATCAACTATTTGATTTTTGTCACAGAGTACTAGTACACTAGAGTGTTTATTTCTATAATACAGTAATCCATCTAACAGAGTAAATTTTCCTAATTTATAATCTACCAGTAATTCAGATTGTAAACTAGAAATCAACTCAGGGGGGCAATTAACATTTTTTAAGATTTCTACCAGTGTTAACAGGTTAGAGTCCTGATCATAACTGTTACGGACCAAGTCATAAAAAGCCTCATCCAAATCACACACATGAATACCTAATATGGGAAAAATATCTTCATCATCAGGATCATACGCAGGATTATCCGGAGTATTTGGTAAAGCCCATCTACTTAATCCGTCAGCATTTTTATGTTTCTTACCTACCTTATGAATTATAGTCATATGACCACGGTATTGCTGTATTGCAATTTGCCACCTCAACATATGACGATTAGGAGTTTTCATGTTCATTAGAGTCTTAACAGCCATACAATCTGAGATTACTACAAAGTTAGAACCTTCAAGGTAGTAATGCAATTTTTCAAGAGCCCAAACTAGCGCTAAACATTCCATTTGACTAGCTCCATACCTCCTTTCAGAATCCTTAATTCGTCTAGATATGAAAAGGATAGGTTTCTCCACAACCTGATCATCTATAAGAAATTCTTGATGAAGAGCAGCTCCTAACCCATCTAAGCAAGCATCAATATACAATATAAATGGCTGAGTATAATCAGGCTGAGCCAAGCTGGCGCACTAGTCAATAGTTTCTTCAACTGTTCATAAGCTTGCACTCTCTCATAAGTCATTTCAAATATTGTATCCTCATTACAAACTGCATATAAACATTTGGTAACATTAGAGAACTGTGGAACAAATTGTCTATAATAACTACAGAATCCCAGAAAAGACATCATTTCTTTTTTATTACTTGGCATGGGATTTAGTAATACTTAGGGTGTTCAAAGTTGACTTGCATAAAATCATAACACCATAAAATCATAAAATTCTAAGCTGAAAAAAATATGTTGCACCCAAGCACTCAAATTAGAGCAACATTTCTAGAATGGTACATATGAAATCATCACTTGAAAGTTTTATAATTTTATGATTTTATGCATTGAAAATTTTATGATTTCAACTTTGAACACCCTTACTGCAGCCACTTTGTGTTGATCTACTGCCAACATAAGACCAGACACTATACGTCCCAGGGCTTTGAGCTCTCCATATCCAAAGTTACATTTTTTGATGGACATCTTTAATCCTGCTTCAATGGATTTTTCTAAGATCATTCTTACCTTTTCTTTATGATCATCCCAGTCATCAGAGTAAATTATAATATCATCTATATATACCATCATCCATCCTTGTCTGATATATTGGCCAAATATAGAATCCATCATTCTTTGAAAGTGAGAGGGAGCATTCTTAATACCAAAGGGCATACGCAGATATTCAAATACTCCCAGATGGCAAATTATTCTGAGAAACTTACGACTTTCCTCTTCTATAGGTATTTGATGAAATCCTTTCAAAACATCCATTGCAGTAATGTATTTTGCTTTAGATAAGTTGTGCAAAGCATGTTCAATTCTCGGTATAGGGTAATGATCTGCTTTAGTATAAGTATTCAAGGCCCTAAAATCACCTACCATCCTATATTTATCATTATGCCAAGCTATCATAACAGGAGTAGTCATCTCTACTTGTTCATTATGACCAACTTTTCTGATAACTCTGAGATCTAGTAGTTCACTGATATGATTCTCAAGAGCTTCTCTGGATTTAGGACTTGAAGGATAAGCTGCCTTCCTCAACATAGGGGGATAAGGTGCTTGTACAGTTAATTCTATGCTCATGTCATGACCTTTGATATTTCCAATAGGTTCATCTGAAGTACAAAATGCTTGTTTATTATCAAAGCATATTTTCAAAATATCCATTTTCTGACTGTCACTAAGTTCATTATTAACAGCTGCTTGATTTAAATAATCTGCTTTAAAACATAACATTTGTTTCTGTATTTCAGGATCTATCTTAGTAACTGGATCACTTATAATAGAATTAATATTACAAATTTGGAACTTTCTATTCCAATCACCACCTATAGTATAATGCCTATCTTTACTTTGGAAAATATCAAATCCGTACATACAAAATGTATCATTTCCTAGAATAAGATAATCGCATAAAGCATCCTGCAATACTACAAATTCAACAATAAGTCTCACTGATCCTTTAGTGTGAGGGAATATTAGAGGCATAGAAACTATTCCTATAGGATGCATGTTTGAGTTACAACTGCTGAATTTGGCTTTTGGTACAGGCAATAAGTGTTCTCTCCATTCAGAATAACATTTATCTAAGAAGGATTGGCTAGTACATGAACAGAAAGCTCCAATATCAAGCAAAGCTTTTACCTCAGCTCCAGCAAAAAGAACAGTGGTGTAGCTGGATTTACCTAAAGTATAATTTTTACCTTGCTCAGGTTTATTTGTCAAAATCTTGGCATCTGTAACATGTCCTATTCCCATACTAGGATGCCATTTCTGAGTAAGATGAGAATCTCCATGAATAGTATTGATATGAAGTTCATTGCCTATATCAGCTTGAATTACAAGAGTTTTATAGTCTGGTTCTCCATCATTAATAACTAGATTTATTCCAGAGCTATCATCTGATTCTTCTGATTCTGAAACATTAATTTCAACTCCTTCTACATTCATGATCTTCTTACGGGGTTTGGGAAAATCAGGTCTTTTATGTCCCACCTCTCCACAATTGTAACATTCTGGCTGAGGTGGTGGTTTTCTAAACTGCTCTTTAGCGGGAGTAGCTTTATCTTCTCTAGGCACTTCTTGAGAAGAAATCATCTTCTCCCTTAGATTATATCTTGATTTCTTATTAAAACCCATATGTTCTACTACTTCTTCCAAAGTAGTAATGAATTCAGCCAGATCTACACATCTGTCTCCCAACCTGCATCTCATAGGATGTTGTATGGTATATTTCAGTTGATTAAGCATCCTATCATTCCTTTCTTCTAATGTAGCAGAAGGATGTATAGCATCTATTCTTCTTTTTTAAATTAAGCACCATTCATGAGGAACATTATGTCCAGGGTCAAAGAAATCATTATCTAGAGCTAGTCTTACTCCATTCCTCCAATTTCTAGTGCCAAACCTGGCCTTGATCAATTCTTTCCAAGTTTCCCAAGTTTGATCTCCAACTTCTTCTTGTTTATTAACAAACCAGTCTAGAGCAACTCCTTCAAATAATCTGGGTAATCTCACTACTGCTATTTCATCATCTGCTCTATAAGATTTCAACATATGATCTATATATCTGATAAAATTGATATGATCATAGTCACCTTGACCTGTGAACTTAGGCCAATCTTTTATAGGAGGAAGTAATTTATTTATAGCAGCATTATCCATAGTTCTGAAACTATTGGCGTAACGTGGACCATTATTAGGTGGTGAACCATTATTACGCCCTGTAGGTATCTCTCCCTCAGTTTGATTTCCAGATTTATTATCTTGAGTTTTGTGGGGAGCAGAATCACGCATAAAAGGATTATTAAATTTATGAGTGTATTGTTCAGGTTTTGGAGTAAATACAGGTTCAGGTTTCTCTGCAAAAGCTTTTGCTGTATTTAATTTGAATTGTTTCAATTCAGTTTGGACTTGATCAACTTGTTTGTGCATGGCTTCAGCTAAATTCTCAACATTATTCATACGGGATCCTTGTTGTATCAAGAGATCTTTGATATCATCCAAAGTATCTGCATTTTTCTTTTGGTTTATGATAATATCTTGTTTCAATGAAGATATTACATAGTCAGAATGAGAAGATATCATTGATTCAATTTTACTCAACAATTCATATGAAGAATCTTTTCCAATTTCCTTAATACTTAGTAATATTTTATTTACAATACTATCAGTATTAAGTGATATCTTTTTAAGATCTTCAGTTTCCTTGAGTAATCTCTTAAATATCTCCAAATGTTGGGGCTGGAATTCAATGGGCAAAGGTTTCTCAATACAATTTAATACTTCAGAAGAAGTATTATTAAATTCTTTTTTGAGATCAAATAAAAGAGAATCAAACTTATTTACAATTGTTTTTAAGTTAGATTCGCTATTAGCATCTAATGTGGAAAGATTCATATTAACTACATCTAATGAATCTAACAAGGTGGATACAATACTATTATCTAATTTATGTTCTTGTATAATCCTTTGGCTATCTTGAGCATATCCAATACCTTCTTCCACTTGTGAGGGTTCTTGAAGTTGATCGAGGTCGAGCTTCGACGCTTGCCAAATCGTTCTTCCTTGGGAGGAGCGGGGAAGAATTTCTTCTTCTTGGTCCATGGGTTCCACCCTTTGACGAAGGCTTTGATCTCGTCGTTTGGCATAATCTTCTGGAGAGCTTTTTGGCTCTCTTGCGCCTCGGTTAAAAGAGATCGGAGGTTCGGGGTCGCTCCGAGTAATTCCTCCTTGAGACATTTCTTCCAAATACCAATATGCTTTCTGACCAGGAGTACCACCTTCTCCTTCTCCGAGGGCAAGGATATTTTGCGCGCGGCTGGGAGCGCCGGATTGCCGGTCGTGGTAGGGAGTGCTGGGGTAGCTGCCGAAGAGGTGGATGGAGGTATGTCCAGATCCATCGCCAAGTCCTTCAACGTATCCTTCTCCGGGATTGGAGCTGGTGCATCCTTTCGAGTCAGATGCTTGAATTTCATGTTCTTGATTCGCTCTTGGAGCTGTTCTTCCTCTTGGTCTTGTTGGATCTGGGAGGAGTCCTCTGAGCTTGGGTTTGTTTGATCTAGTCGGAACAGTCATATTGTATTAGTAATAAGTTAGTAAATGATTAATACAAGATTTTAAACTGACTGATAATCGGATCAATGCTTTTTTCAATAGCGAGATCGGGACCAGGAGTGGCAGAGATATCGCCTACAGCAGTGCGGATAGATTCGCTGTCAGAAGCCACTAACAGAAAATAAGAAGTTAGATAGTTTCTCGATAGAATTAAACTTAAAAGAGCAATGCTTACTTCTTCTAAGGCGTCTCTGTTCGCGGTGATAAGTTCTATGTTTGCGAACTAACTCGTTGATAGCTAATCTAGCTTCGATGTCCTCCTGCTCGTGTATGTGAGCGTGATAAACAGCGAGTTGGATTTGTTCTTCTTTAGTAAGAGACTCCCTGGCGGTAGGAACGTAGTTGCGTTCAGCTTCTTCTTTTCGTAACCTGAGATATTGAAGATAATACGCAATCAGTTTGGTGTTTTCTTTTAGGTTCACTAGAAGAAAGAGATATGAAAGAATAGTTCAATATTTTTGTATTTTTTTTTTATATTATTTGAATAGAACTTGAGAGATAGAAGATGAATCAGAATATTTTGTTGGTTTGGTATTTTTTATCAAACAAGAAGAATTGAATATTATAAGAACCAAGTACAATAATGATTACGAGGATTGTTCCCGGCCAGACCCCCAGTTGTCAGCCTCGGTGATGCCAAGAGAAGCTCTCTTCTAGCTACACAGGGTGATGATATATAATTTTAAGGGTTTTTTTAAGGAGTTGTTTTGTTTATTTATTTCAAAGAAATAAATATAAAGGAAAAAAAGAGGGGCCCGACGTATCGGGGGTGGTTTGATCCCTCTGAGATAGGTGGCTGGGGCCTGATAACAGGTTTGGTTTTGTTCCCAGACTTACAGATAGAAGAAATGAGGCGATAAAGTGAAAGGTTATTACTTACTATTGGTAACCAATCACTTATCGCGACGATCTTCGAGTATAAGGACGAGGACAAAGGCTTTTAGACGAAAGTTCTACTGAGAACTGTATTGATCGATTTCGGAGTCGAGTCGATAGAGTGGTCAGTGGATCGTTTGGTGTGTCTAAGCTGAAGAGAAAAAGAAGTGGGATAACTGACCTCTTTATATATCCTAAAGGTATCCAAGTTCGATGGGGAAGTCTCTTTGAAGACTACGGACTGGGGCGGCAACTATCGCTCGATGATCATTCGTCTTGCAATGGGGCTGTCGATATCCGTCGGTTTATCTTTCCTTGTGTTCTATTGGGGCGCTAGATTAACGGCGTCGATCAGTTTGATGTCGGATTGGGTCTTAGTTGTCAAGAAGATCTTATTGAGGATATATCTCCTATTCCCCAAAGTTACCGGACATTGACACATGTCATGGGAGTATCTTTGACATGTATAACTCGCTCACCCGGGTGTACTTTATACTTCACCTGGAGTATATTACCAATATTATCTATTTTTAAAGATAACTATCAATATTAAATTATATGTACAATATATTTTTATGTATTTATTATATTTTTATATTATATGTGACAGATTACATAGACATCTGTCACACAAAAAATGTGAAATATTATTTATAATCATTTGTATAATTGTTACGCTGGCTTGCTCTGCGTAGCCGGCTGACACAAGGTGTTGCAAATCTTTCAAGGCCTTTGAATTGTCCTCTTTGGCTGGAAGAAGGACCTCAGGGAAGAAGGACCTCAGGTAAAGATTGGTCATCACACTGATCTACCAACCTACTATCTGGCAACAAAGGGTAGTTACGCTACGCGTAACGCGTAGATAATGGTAACGTAACGAAAATTTTGTCGTTATCTACGCGTTACGCGTAACGGCAGTGCAATTACGTGATCTCAACACGTTGAGCCGGTTCTTTTTATGCTTGTTGCGTTATCCGGGCGCGCGGAGCCCTTGAGAACAGGCAAAAAATGAGGCTAAAAAGCCTTAAATGGTCTGTTATTGCGTTATCCCCCGGATAACGCGATAGCAGGCCTCAAAAATGAGGCCTGTTATGTTACGCGCGGGGCCTGAAATGACCCCATTACTAGTAAAGTAACGGGGGGGCCCGGATAACGGGGGTAGTTACGTTACCAAAATTGCGCGGATAACGCAACGTAACGTAACTACCCTTTGTTGTATCTGGGCTTGAATTGTATGCAACAGTAAGGCTGTGACCCGGGGTTTGGGTTGGGGCATGAGGCTCAGCCCAAACCCTGAACCCCGCTATTCCGACCCGAACCCCGATGCCCCAAGGCATAGCAGCGGCAACCAGGGCTGGCAACGCGCCCCACTACGTGGCATACCTACTAGTTCAGCAAACCTCAGTCCTCCCTCAGTATGAAGCGCAAGGGCCCTACTCTCTCACCCCCTTCCAATCCAGCCTCAAAAGCTTCCAAGTCAACATCTTCCCAGCTTCCTGGCCGACACAAAGTTATTGAAATCAACAACCAAGAAGAAGAGTATGTTGATGTCAGTGATAGTGAATCTGTTCAAGTTACTACCACTACTCAGGTGTTGAAGAGAAGCTGGGTCTGGAACCACTTCATCAAATCAAGTGGAGCAGGAAATGAGGTCATCTGTCAGGTTGAGCAGAAAAACGGAAAAATCTGCGGGGTGAAGTTGAAGAGAGATAAGAGTCGAAGTACAAAAAACCTCCACGGACACCTTTTGACAATCCACCATCTAGCAGATCCGAATATTCTCAAGAAGACCAAGAAGTCTAGCCATATGGATATTGGAAGTTGGGCCAAGAAAGGTGAATGCAAGCCAAAGGTACATTGTTTTAACTTTCTGATTCTTATCATCTATCCAAGTTTATTAAAGCCTCTGAATCACAAAACAAAACTTCAAGGTTTTCCCCTACAAATCTCCAAAAATCACAAAAAAAAATGCAGGGTTTCCCCTCTACAACTTCCAGCAAAAGACATGAAGGGTTTTCCCTCTACAAATGCCAACATCAACAAAAAAACACAATTTTACAACAACCTGCAACCAGCCACCTAACATCAGCAAGCTGATGCACCGTGGCCCACCATCCATCCCTGTCTAGCAGGGTTAAAAAACGGTGAGAGGATGACCCCCAGCGCGCCGCATTTAAGGCATTATGCAAAGGGGGGCCAACGATTTTAACCCCTCAAACTGCACAAGTGCAACAGCGGAGGGGGTGAGGACGAACCGCACACTGGAAGTACAGTGGCAGAGGACGCCTGGGGGATTATCCGAACACAAGAGCACCCCCCCCTTTTATACACAATCAACCAGCAGTGCCAAGCTCGCCTCAAGCCTTCCCCTTGGATCCCCCCGCATGTATCCTTGACAACAAAGCCTCCGCCACGCCGCCGCTGTCCATATTTTTTGACCCGCAAGGCATTAGCTACATCTCAGATCTTCTGGCCATCCTGGTCAACGCATCTGATGTGCGCTACTGGAAGCTGAAATCAACCATAGAATTTGACCTGTCAGGGGCATCGTGGCGCCACCGCCATGTTCCTTTGACACCACCGCCACTCCCGCCCTCACCAAGCCATCTCCTTCCAACAACAAGCCAACTGAAAAACAACGGTCGGTTTCGGACGGAAACGACGCAACCAGACCCCTTTGCCGCTCCGTTCTCCACCCCACCACGTCGAGGCGGGATCTTCTTTTCTCCTCCAAGGAGCTTGGACACGCTTACCGCCAAGAGAACCCAATCCGAAGACCTGACTCGCACCATTCATTGTGTTCGACCAGGTTCGACCGAAGGATGAGACTGAGACCATGCTGAGCGCTCACAGCCACCTTTGCTTCTCGTCCGCCTTCTTGCGGGTGGTCAACCCCAGAGATATGTGTCTTGATCTCGAGTCAGTGTCTCCTTGCTTCTTGTTTCACACGTCTCTATTTTCCATCCGGCGTCATACTAGCTGACCTTGAGCGCGTTCGCCCAGCTCGGCCGGATCTGCTATTTCCAAGGCCTGTAGAATCTCAGTCTCCGCTCAAACCAGCTCACCGAACTGGCGTCCAAGATTGGCAATCTGCGGAGCTTGAGGGTCCTCAAGCTGGCGTACAACCGGCTCGAGTTCCTGCCCGCCTCGATCCTCCAACTCGTCAATTGCAAGCTGTTCCTGAACGGAAATCCCTGGCTCAAGCCCCCCTCTCGTCGCCACCTCTTTTGTCCCGAACATGATGATGATGGCGGACGACCGCCTGTTCCGACTTTCCCCAAAAAACGCCAAGCGGCGGTGATGGTGCGTGAGCCGGATTCTGTCCATTGTAATACAAATATTTAACTTGATACTCACCTCCACCGTATTTTGTCGCCCAGGTCGGATTGTTCGCCAGTCGCCAAGGCCATCTCAATGTCTTGCTAACTCGGAGGAGCAAAACTATGCGGACATACGTACGCTAATATGTCTCTTGAAAGGAAGATACATGCACTGTAGCCAACAGGTTGTTTTGGATTCGATACCAATCACATAAGGCTGGCGAAACAGCCCTACCAGGAGGAAAGATGGAACCACAAGACTTGTCACTCGAAGATACCGCTCGCCGCGAAGCACACGAAGAATGTGGGATCACCCTCAACCGGCATAAAGTCCGAAAATTGGCCACCTTATCGCCCTTTCCAACTCGCGTAAACCTCATTGTCACCCCCAACGTATTTTTCATTGCCGATCAAACTTTAATGGTAAGAAACATCTCATCTTCACTTCTTACACTCCCGATCTCTAATCTTCACATAATCGTTAATCAATCTTTTCCCCCTCTCTCTCAGCCATTTCTGGAGTTTAGATAAAAGTAACAAAATACAAACGCATCCTCTCCCTTTTTTCCCTAAAAACCCCTACATTATTGCTTAGCCTCGACTCAATGCCGAGGAAGTGGATGTATTGTTCTCACACCCTTTGGAGGATTTCCTAACAGGTGATTACCACACAATCCCAAGGAACCATGTTTCTTTGCATACTTTTCCACTCTTCATCATTGATTACTGATTGGGGGTGGTCTCTGCTTTTCTTCAAGGTCCAATATCTCGTTCATTCAACACTGATTGATTTTCAACCCACTTACCCTACCAATTGTTTGAGTTTCCCAGTAAACATTCCCCCATTGTTGGATTCACTGTGTCAGTACTCTAGAGAATCAATTTTGAAAACCTTCAAGACACTATTGAGGATGAATTTATATCAGAGACCATCCGGCCCTGTTTTCTAATCACGGCAAAAGCTGCATCATGGAAATTTGGATGACGAAAGATCTGAAAATGTGAAGGAGGTTTTGTTGCTAACAGAATGATACTTTTTTCACAGGGACGTTCTGATTGAAGTGGCAGTTCTAGGATACGGACGTGAGCCGGAATTTGAAAGGAAAGCAGCCGGTCAATTGTCTATGTCAGAAATCATCACGATCGCTCTGAGAGAAGCGCCCAAATTCCAATCAGATGAACAAGCTCACCACGTCGCTAAACACGATATCTTGGAAGACGGTCCAAGAAGCCCTTTGGCTCGACTCCGGTATGCTCTAAAGCTTTCGCCGAACGTCCTCATCTCTGAAACGTTTTCTTCCCTCCGAAAATTTGTAGGGGCAAAACTGTAGCTTTTGCTCCTACGGCTGTTGCCATTGAATTTGTTGGCTTGTACTTTTTTTCCTCAGAACTGATTTCCCCTAATGTCTACTGTTTATTCATCATGTTCCAAGTTATCAACCTTAATATTCGTTGTTTTGTCAGGCCAGTGAGCAGCATTTTAGAATAATGAATTCACCATCTCAGACAGTCCACCAGAGGACAGATGATTTTGTTGAGTCTTGATTTCAGACAGCAAGAACAATTCGCGCAGTCTCCCGTTGGATTTGGTTTTCAATCTCCGCTACTGAGCGCCGTTGGCTCCCAGGCTGGCTCGGTGTACGAGTCCTATAATATCGACCATCTATCCGAGCTGACGGCCGCACTCCAGCAGCAAAGTTTCTGTCCTCCCATCTTCTCAGTTCAGGTTGATGCACCTGGCAATGAAGTATGAAGTTCCGGGCAAGATTTCTTCACTAATGATCCGACTTATTTCGATCTCCACCAGCACCAGTCACAGATTTCTTCTGAGGCCATGAACTTACAGGGATCTTCCAACAATCTATACGACCCCATTAATGTCCCCTATCTCTTCAGCTCTCAACCTGAGCAGACTTTTCAATCCACATCAGCCATCACCCACTTCGGCTCTTTCAATAACCCAGATCCCAGTTTGGAGGATGATCAGTCTCCCTCCAACTCAACTGCACAAGCTCATGGGGATAACTTCAGCAAATCCCGCATGAGCTCCGTAGGGCCACCTACCTCGCTGGAATTCAATACCTACGACCTCATGTCCTCCTATAACCCCGCCGACTCGGTCCAGGATGAGACCTTTGCGCAAATCCAGCCGCAGGAGGGTGGTCGCCGCTCTTTCCAAGACAAGAATCACAAACATCTATCTCTCCAATCACTCGAGGGCTCCCAGAACATTCAGGACACCTTCCGGAACAGCGGCGCTGGGACATACTCCGGCCCTTCGACGGCTGGATCCATGTGGACAACTGCTGGCGATGCAAGCACGCCCATGTTGACCGCCGACTACCAGCAATTATTACTTCGCCCCGCCCGCCAGGACGCTTGTCCCAGTCGACAATAAGTTGCCGTCACCGCTGCCCAGCTTGCTCGAAACCTGTATCCGGAAGATGTGCATAACCAAGGATCTTGAGGGCAAAGAGGAGAGCCTGATTGGGGACAACGACGGCCTCCAACACGCCCATTCTCCAGGCCGTCTTCGCCCACTCATGACTCCCACACCCCTCGCCATCAGGCTCCGGATCCGGCAGCGCTCCTGCCCGTCCAGCTCCAGAAGATCCTCGCAGACCCGGGCGCATACTCCTATCGCTGCGACTTGTGCATCTCCAGACTGGCCTTGAAGCCCGGCGCGCTTCCCCAGACCCGGTCCCATCCAAGACACGCTTTCCAGTTCAGAGCCATCAACCAACACGCCGGCCTCGTGCCCCTCAATGAGTGAATTGTCTTGAACCGTGCTGCTACCCTTTTCCAGCCATCAAACCGCTTGCTTTATCTCCGCACCAGCCAATCTCAGCATGGTGATTACGGCGCCTTCGGCATTGCTCTCAATGCTCTCATGAGCGGAAGACCCGCAGATCGGGCCAATGCTTACTCAAAACCCTCACGACACTCGTGTGTCCAGAGCTTGCAATTGAAAGGCCGGGCCAATTGATCTGAGAGCACTGTTTCTTCGCGCAAATGTTGTCCAATTTTAGAAGGTGGTGGCCGAGCCCCCTCTCCAGGTACGCATGCTCATCTTCATTAGGAAAAAACCCATCTTGAACTGACATTGGATCAAATTGTCAGATGTATGTGTGCCAGAGAGGCCTTGCAACCAGATGCACTGGCAGGGGTCTCTCCGGCCCCGAAGCACGTGCTCCCATCTTGAGCAGTCTACCACAAACGGTCGGTGCCGTTGGCTTGTTGCTTGGTGGGCTCGTATGCATTCTTGAACTATAGATGATCATAACTGGAAAATAATTACAAATCTCAAACATTATCTTATGAATCTCAAACAGTATACACTTTTAACAACCAATTTTGAACAGCTAAACCCTTGATATCTTTCTAAACAAAATGTTGATTGTTTCCTTTTAGGTATATACTTGTCCTGTGAATCTTTGATTGATTTTCTGTGATTTGTAGTGTTGATCAATTAGCCATTTGATCCATTTTTGATTTTTCCTCTTTTTGGATGTGACTTTTGATCATTTCAAATTACAAAAAATTCACTTTTTCCAGCCAAGTTTGGATATTTTTAGTCAATTTGCTCCCTGAATTTTTCTGTACTGCTTAACTCGTAAGCCAAACCAATGAATCATCATGAGCAGATTTGAACTCAACAAAGCCCCTCTCTGGAGTGGGCATGTGATCTTCCCAAGCAAGCCCATGACAGCCCTTGGCAGGAGGTAATCGTGCTCTACAACACAGGTCTGTTACATTTACCCATGACTTTAACATATCATAAAATAAAATAAAATAGTTAGCTAATGGTAGACTTGAGGGATAAAAGAACACCCTTGACAACAGCAGTTACAGGTTGGTTTCTTCAAATACAGCCTGAAACACATTGTAAGGTATTGTGAAGTACTGTAGAATTGATGATTTTTTTTATCTTATGACAGGAGAAGAAATGAATTATAAGTGATATGCTGCAGGATTAGAAGGAAAATGACTGCTACCATGTATGAACAATGTTTTACACACCCAAACAGTCCAAAACTCTCAGTAATTCTTCAATTTTGCATATTATTTGAGCTGTTAAACTATTGGCAATGATGTTTTTTCACCAGAGAATGAAATTTAAGGGGCAGGCGGAGGGCTCATTGGGAAAATGACAGCCAACTGGATAATTTTTTGCATAAAAAAGCAAATGATATGGGGAATAAAAATTCATCAATTGTGCTGATTCAAGAGGTATTATTGATTTTCCAGTGGTTTTGCCAATTGGATACCGGTGCAGCAAGACAACCAGTTTTCTTGAGCTCTGCAGCGGCGCAGCCGCCTTGGCCTCTAGTATTTATTGAGATCAGGGTGTTGAAAACTTGTTAAATCCCAAATCTTCAATCTAGGTGCAACTCAACAGTGAATCCCTGAAGAATGCGGTCGTTTACTTTTTGGCTGAATGCGACCTTTTGTTTTTGCTAGTTGAACAAAAGTCCTTCCACAATCTGATCCGTCTCTTCAATGAGAGTGCAATGCCCCTAGTCAACAAGTTGAGCAGGACAGGAATTTCTACCCACCTTGCCCGTGTGCATCTACAATCTCAGGAAACAATCAAAGCAAGATATCTGAAGGAACAAGACACACTCTGTTTCACTCAGGATGCTTGGACTGCACCCAGCTGTACCGCCTTCATGGCAGTAACGGCTCATTTCATCAACAAAAAATTCCAAGTGATGGACTTGACATTGGCAGTCCCGCATGTTCAAGGTACATACAATATTATTTAATTAAATTGGGATTTTTGAACTGATTTCTCTCAAATTCATCTCTCCAGGAAGTCATACTGGACAAATGTTTGCCAAACTCTTCTACGATGTTCTTGACACTTACGGCTGTGTTGGGAAATTGAACACTATCACCGCCAACAATGCCACCACCAACAACAAAATGGCGCGTGATCTCGCTCTTCAAATCCCGGAGTTTAATACCTCAACAAATCTTCTTGGTTGCATCGCTCATGTGATCAATCTTGCGGCCAAGGCTGGCATTTCTGCCCTTGGAAAAATGCATGAAGAAGAAGATTTGGATGGAAAGGAGCTATCCTCGGTCGATATGGGATCATCTCACCCGCAGGATCCACCTAATCCCCAAATGGCAATCTCATTTGTTACTTCTGAACCGGATGGCGCCGATGTTGACGCGAATTCTATTCTCAAGCAAGTTCACGGCTTGTGCACCTATGTGCGGTTCTCTCCCCAAGGTCGCAAACGATTTCTAAAGGCGGTCAGCTTTGCGCAACCCGAAATTGAAGATAAGAGGTTCAGGAGTCTAAAAATTGATGTCTCAACTCGTTGGAACTCGACCTATGAAATTTTTCAGCAAGTGCTTCTTCTCCAAAAATCCTGTCGGCACTTTTGTGAAGACAGTTGAGAGGCTTCCAAATACAAGTTAACGGACATCGAGTGGGATCAAGTAAAAAATATTACAGAACTGCTTGAACCCCTAGCCGATGCGACCACTATGCTCAGCGCTTCAAAATATCCAACGTTAAACTCTGCTCTTCCAGTCTACATAACACTTGTCAAACATCTTCATCTGGTTCAGAACGGTCCGTACGATCAAGCTCAACTTGTTGTTCCAGCAAACAACATGATAGAGAAGATCGATCAGTATTTCAGCAGCGCTCTCAAAAAACCTGTTTATATCTGCGCGATGATATTGGACCCAAGATTTAAACTCGCGTTTTGGGACGTTCACGCTACCTTCATGATGGAGCACTATGATCTCTCAATCGATCAAATCCAAGCTACATTCCGCAAAACTGCAGTTGAATTCAAGAAGACCCTTCCGCCGCCAACTCCACCCGCTCCTCAACAAGCTGTGCCGGCTACTTCAACAACAAAGAAGAGCTTCTTTGGTACATCGCTATATGAAACCACTGCGTCAGTGGATGGAATTCAAGGAGAGATTTCTCGCTACTTAAAAGAGGATCCCGAACCCGAAGACATCAAGATACTCGACTATTGGGATTCACAACAAAAAAAATTCCCCAAGTTGGCTTTGATGGCACAACGCTTCCTTGCCATTCCAGCCACAAGTGCATCGTCTGAGCGTGTTTTTTCAAAGGGCCGGCGCATTGTCTCTTGGCAACAATCTGCCCTCGCACCAAGTAGTATTGAGCAGCTCCTGTGCCTCAAGGATTGGTATCAGGCTTATGACGGGCCCTTTTAGCTATTTCTGTTCTTTTCTCAATCTTTCTCAATCACATCACCCGGAGTTACATTGTACATAGTCCTTGGTATCCATTGATGCTGATACACAAATCCAAGCAGCTCAAGAAAACTCAAAAAACCCATCCAAATGCCATTTCTGCGTGCTCCCCCCCCCCCCCCCCCCCCCTCAAAAAACTGACCATGCCCCGGGGTTCAGGGCATTCCAGAATGCCGTCCCGCGCCCCGAACCCCGGGGTTCAATTCCCGGGGCATGGGTTCGGGTCACAGCCTTATGCAACAGAAAGAGGCCAGAGCCAATATCCCAGGTCTGAGAATGAGAGCCCATGTTGGGCATGCACTTGATACAATACTTGCTCCAGAGATTGCTGGATACTTGTGTTGCTGTCAGCCTACGTGATGCCAAGGACAAACCCTTCTAGCTACACGTGGTGCAAGAATAAGATAAAAGAGTATAAAACTCTAAGACAAAAGTATAAGGGATAATTCCAATGGATATATTGGTAATTATGGTGTAAAATATATGAAAAAATGGCGTAATTATATTAATAAAATTAATATAATTAAATAAAGAGGGGCCTGATAAAACCAGGGGTGTTTAATCCCTCAAAAGCAAACACTGGGGCCTGTAAACAGGTGTGTTTTAAATCCCAGCAAGGAATGGCGAAGAATCTCAAGAGAAAGGGGTTTGAACTTACTAGTAAAAAGCCCTTAAAGTCTTGAGGTTCTTCTGGGTAGAAACTGGGCAGTTGAAAGCGCTTGAAGAGGTTGATTCTGAAGGCTTGGTGGACACTGGGCAGTTTCTGGCGACAAAATGAGGCTAAAAACAACTACTAAGGGACTTACCAGGCTAGAAACAGGCTATTGAGCACGTGTTGAAGGCGGGTAAATTCAAGTAGGTATGTAAAAGCGTGAGGAAAGGCCTTCTGGGGCGGCCAGAGGGCCCTTTAAATACCCGTGGCAGCTCTCTAGGGCGCCTGGGGGAGCTACAGGGCCACTGGCCAACTTGTGGGCGCTTTTTGGCCAGGCTGTTGACGCTACAAGGGCTAATTCTTCTTTGGGAAGATGTACTAGCCTATTTGGGGCGCCTTCAGGCGGATTTCCAGCCTGGCTGATGGCGCCATAGAAGCTAGTCTTCTTTTGGGAATATGTACTGGCCATTTGTGGGCGCCTACAGTTCAGGATTCCCTCATCCAGGCAGATGAGCTGTTACGTGTCTCATATTTATTCAAATGGGCCACAGTGCTTCTCAATTGGTCTGTACTGTGTATGCATTAGGTATTGAGCTGTTTTAATGCGTCAGGAGTATTCTGTTTGCATCTATGTGACATCATTACATATGTACAGCTTATGTAATGTGTGTAGTGTTTCACGTGGAGGGGCAGAATTGATGTCATTACTTCCCTGGTGGGTGTGCTGTAATGTACAGGTAGCCCCTCTTAGGGTTTCATTCATTTTTAGGGCTCTGCGCCGTCTTTAGACGTAGCGCGCAGCCTGCGGGTTTAGAGTTAACTCAACCTGAGTTGGGCTATCTTCTAAACTAAACATAACACTTCAGTTCCGTGGTTATTGAAGTGTTATAAGCATATGTACATATGTATATAAGCATACAGGTGCATTCACACAGGACGTGGTGCACCTGTTAAACTTTGAAGTCAATTTACACAAGGAAGGAATAACAATCAAGGGTGCCTTGAAGTGAGGTACCCTAGGTTAAATTAGGCTTAGATTAAGAATATGGAATAATATTCTGGGTTTTATATGTGTAAGTATAAGTAATGGTAGTAATAATGTCTCTTTCTTATGTAATGATATTTCATGTTTGCTTTTGATATTATGTCCTGGTGGCTCTGACATATTATCCAGCTGACAGTTGCTAAGCTGCTCACTGTGGTGGGCCATGTTGGGTACACCAGTGGTCTGGCGGGAGCGTTTCACTCCACCCTGCCTTTTTCCCAGGTCTGATCTGGGCTGACTCAAGTCCAACGCAAACTCAGCTGTGGCCCAACCCATCCCATTTTTTTACAATTGGGTAGGGATGGCAATTGGGCGGGTTCGGGCCGCCCGCGGGCGGACCCAAGCCAGGCCGCAAGATTAGTGGGCGGGTCGGGCCGGGTCATTTTTCCTGAAATCGCTGCCCGACCCAAGCCTGTTTATTAGTCGGGTCGCCCGTGGGCCGCCGACGGGCCCCAGCCAGAAATGATATAATGAAATAAATCTTGTATTTTGGTTGGGGGAAGGGTTGATGCAGTGGTTTCTACACCATTCACCAACGATCTTGGTGAAATGATCCCAAACCCCGCTGGTAAGTTTGCGCCGCTTGGTTGGATTATCATCTTGGGATTTGCTAGGCACTGGAGTCCAAGGCTTGGGTGTTTCTTCATTTCTTTCCAGGTTGGTACTAGGAGGAACCTCAATGTCGTCCTTGTTCTGAGAGGTAGCCGCGCCATAGTTGGAGTCTCCGTGGTTGTTGGCAGTCGCACGAAGTCAGATATCCGGCCAATCGGACTGAATTGCTAGTATATACGATATCTGCTCCGGGGGATCCCAGGGGGCGCCTGTTGGGCTACCCAGACCTGCTTAATTTCTGCTGCGGGTCTGGCAGGCCGGGTCAACTTTTGAATATTCCCCAAAATGCCGTCCCATGCCCCGCCCAAACCCGGCTGTGTTTGGGCCGCCCAATTGCCATTCCTACAAATGGGGCATTCCAAAGAATCCCATGGTCCTAGGCTCTAGCCCATTCCATGTGCCCTGAACACTTTATTGGGTCAAAGGTAAATCTTTGTGGGCCGTTTGGGCCGGCCCAGTTAGCAACCCTAATTTCTGGTCATCAAGAGGATTCATCCCTCTAAATGAAGGGTACAGACCAGGTATTGAGAGGATCCCCTCAATGACCGGCGTGAGTACCCTACCCTTTCAATGACGGGACTGAACAGTCACCAAGAGGGTTGAGTCCTCTCAATGACTGCTCTGGACCAGTTTTTGAGAGGTATGTATCCTCTTGATTGAAAAACACCAGCCGGTCATCAAAAGCCTGACCCTTTCATTAATCATTGCCAATATTGTATGTATTGAAAGGTTATAACTTATAAGAAATTCACCTCTAAGTTATCCAAAATATTTCACTTTTGGATGGGTTTGAAGTCCTTTGAGGGGTAAATAACATTATGATGATCCAGCTAAGCAATACTAATTTCAAAGGTGGTTTGAAAGACCTGCCCCTCTATCATACTACACAGAATCCTAACAAATAGTTTATTTATTGTGGTGGTGTGAATTTAGGATGGATAAAACTTGTGTGTGGTAGCCTCTTTTAGAACTAGATCATTTTTATCAATTAAAAGATGTTTATAAAAACTCTATAAAGTAAGATGAGTGAAGAATATAATCAAGTGAAACCTGTTTTTTTTGGGTTTTATGGTTTTCACTGCCAGCATATTTGGCTGGGTTCAAGTCATCCCAGTTTAACTGGGATGCACTCAACCAATTCAAAATGGTTTGATCTCAACAATGAAATATAAGCCCAAGGGGTTTACCTGATAACCTCAACCTAGCCAATTTTGCTGGTAGTATTTTAGCTAAGAGGAGTGATGTAGAGATAGTCATTTGGTACCCACGGCAGGTACCTAGAGTAGTACTGCTTGGTGGGTACCCTTGCACCCGCCTTGCACCCGTGTAGTGGTGCTGGGTGGGGTACTAGGTACTGGGTTTTGGCCAGAAAGCGGTGCAGTACCTGGGTACCGCCTACAAGTACCTCTCACCCCCTGGGGGGAGCCAGGGCCTTTACCTGGTAGATCCAGCTCAGCAAAGGTCTCCCAGCAAGCTGGGCAGATTCAGCTTGCTGGGAGGATTCCTCTTGGCAATGGTACTCCTGAGTCCTCTCCAGCTCACCGGGTGGACATCCCTTGCCAAGCTGTATCATATATATCCAGCTTGCCAGGGGAATGATCCCTTCCCAAGATGAATACATAAGTATCCATTGTTCTGGGAGAAGTTATTATGGTGAGCTGGATACATTATATGTATCCAGCTTGCCGAGATCAGTTACAGCTAAAGATGGCAAACAGGTGCCTCCTCACAACTGTTTGGGACCACCTGGTATGTCTGGGTACGGGTGTGGGTCCCTTATTTTCCGGCGCCGGCAGGTATGATGTACATACCCGGTACCCGCCCCCCCTCCCCCCTTCCATCTACCCCCGCAGGGGCAGGGCATAGCACGGTGGTATTTGACACGTTTTTGGGTCCCCGTGAATACTGATTCGTCAAACATTCAAGTATTCAGAGATATTTGACGGAAAAACTTCCAAAATACATTAAAAACACCAAAAAATTACATTTTTTGTGTTTTTGACTTATTTTGGCCCATTTCTGGGCCATATAATTTTGAGGGGGTCATCCTTCAAACATATAATGGTGCCAAAGGCGCTTATAATATTGCCAGAGGCATATCTCATAATGGTGGACGCACTATTCAGAGTGCCGGACGCACTTTTGATAGTGCCGGACGCACTTTTCATAGTGGCGGACGCACTTTTGATAGTGGTGGACTCACTATTCAGAGTTCTGGACACACTTTTGATAGTGCCGGACGCACTTTTTATAGTGCCAGATGCACTTTTGATAGTGCCGGATGCACTTTTGATAGTGCTGGATGCACTCTTCATAGTGGCAGACGCACTTTTCATAGTGGCGGACACACTGTTGATAGTGGTGGACTCACTGCCGGATGCACTTTTGATAGTGCTGGACGCACTCTTCATAGTGGCCGACGCACTTTTCACAGTGACGGATTCAATTTTGATAGTGGCGGACTCACTATTCAGAGTGCTGGACACACTTTGGATAGTGGCGGACTCACTTTTCATAGTGGCAGACACACTTTTCAAAGTGGTGGACGCACTTTTCAAAGTGGCGGACGCACTTTTCAACGTGGCGGACGCACTTTGCATAGTGGCAGACGCACCTATTGTAGTGGCGGACGCACTTTTCAAAGTGGCGGATGCACTTTTCAACGTGGCGGACGGACTTTGCATAGTGGCAGAAGCACCGATTGTAGTGGCGGACGCACTTTTCAAAGTGCCAGAGGCAGGTTTTTTTTGTGTTGCATCAAAGGGGCTGGTATAGGGCCTGTGCAAACTGATCTGGAGCCTTTGGGCCCCAGAGAAGCTTGCATTGGCCCTCTACGCGCCCCTTTGAGCCATTATCCAAATTTTTTTGAATATTCAAGCTTAAATTTGCCCAGGCATTATTCAACTCAAATCAAATTCAAATACAAATACTCGAATCGATTTGATTCGATGTGCTATGCCCTGCGCAGGGGGTTGTGGTGGGGGGGCTTGGGTGCCCGGGTTTACTTCATATGGTGGGGCTTTGCCGAGGGGCAATTTGGCACGTGTAGCCTCACCGGCTGGCGGCGCGGAGTGTTCAGCATTGCCAGTTGGTGGTGCGGCACATTGAGCATTGCTGGTTGGCGTTCCAGCATTTGCAGCTTCGCCGGCTGGCGGTCCAGGGTGTGCAGTGCAGATTGTCCACCCACCAAGCTAAACCTTTCTTGGGTCACATTTTTTCATTTATTATCATTATTTTCATGTTTGATTCTTGCCTTCTTTCCATTCAACTTTCTCTGAACAAAAGAATCAAGTGTGCAAGAAAAACTTGCTTTTTTCCAAAAAAAATTGAAAAATCATAACTTGGTTTTTTCATTTTTATTTTTTCATATTCATCTTTGGAAGCCTATTTTGAACAAGCTCACCAAAAGGAATGACTTGAAGTTGGTGGGGGGAGATTCTAGAGCCCAAAATAGTGTGTCGGATACAATTGTTTACCCACTGTACAGGCAAACCATGCCACCTACCTGGTCCTTGGGGTAATAGCACAAGCTTATTTAGGAACGCCAGGTAGCTCTTGTTCTGTTTGAGATATTGTTCTCTGCGGCTGCAGACACGTGTAGCTCCAGATTTTGTTGTTTGTTCCCTTCAAATATTTGACAATTGATCAGCATCCTTATGTGGCTTTGTGAGGATAGTCCTCTCTCAGGGGACTTTGCTGAGGCCGGAAAGGCTTTGGGTGCTTTGATCCCCAAGCCCAAGAAATAGATAGATTTTAATCCCTACTAAGTATTGGTACTGGCCACATCTGACCAGTATAGTATTGAGAATTTTTATTGTTTCTTCCTTCATTTGGGTATAGTATTTTCCAAAAACAAAAGCCTCATGTAATTGTATATAGTATTAAAATCCACTACAGAAAATGGAAATAACAGTATCAGTATTGGACCAAAAAAATATGACAAAAATACTATACCAATATCTGTATAGTAAAGGCCCATTGTTTGTACGGGTCCCTAGGTCCCAATTGCCATCTTTAATTAAAGAGCTATCAGATGATGGTGTTGGAGTGGTTGAACCATCAATGTCAGTCATTGATAGTGGTTCTCCATTGTTGGTGTCTTCAAGGCATTCAAGGACAGAGATTCCGGCCTTTGCAGCAAGATTTATGATATGGGCAATACACCCAAGAAGGTGCTGAGGCCATTAAGTTGAAGGTGGAGTTCCCAAGTCATTTTGTTGTTTTTTGTCACATTATTGTCCATTATGGTAAGGCAGCCAAAATTTTCAAGTAAATTGTAGAACATGTTGGCAAAATTCTTGATGGTGTGACTCCCTGAAAAGAACAGTGTTAATTTAATCAGTTTCCCATACACCTGAAAGCACATTGAAAAAATAAAATCAACAAGACAAATCTTTATCTTGAGAAATGGCAAGCATCAAGTCCTTCATCTTGAAATCCTTGGTCATGAAGTGTGCTGTCACTGACATGAAATATTTAAAGTTTGGTGCAGTCCAGGCATCTTGAGAATTTTTGCAAGATATTTGAGCTTCATTGGCTCTTGATGTTCAAAGCATACCCTGGAGAGGTGTCTAGTAATACCTGAGCGGCAAGTATTATTGATGTTATGATAAGCCAAAAAGGATACAGAAACAACTTTCTCTCAAAAACAGAAAAGGGTAGATCACACTGCACAATAAATTTCAGAAGAGCATTGTTTAATGATTCACTGTTGAGCTCAACCTTGAAAACAAATCAACACTTCATTAGCTTAGAAATCTGCAGTATGAATATGAGGATAGAAAAAGTACTTACTTTTGGCCTCAAATTGCCTTCCTTGGCCTATTTCTTCATATCTACCTGGGTTTCCACCTCTTCACGAATCTTTGGATCAACAAGCTGATGGATTGTAAGTAAGTGGCCATGGAAGTTTTTAGTACTACCACTTTTGTCCTTCTTCAATGTAGCCCCACAAGCTTTACCACCTTTTGTAACAACCTCACAAACAGTCTTTTTACTGTTTATGGATACTTCAAAGTGATTCCACACCCAACTCCGCATAAGCCCAGAATGTTTGGAAGAATCCACACAGTTGTTATCCTCATTTTTTGTTTTAATTTGGGTTGGTGGTGTGGATGATATGAACAAGGAGGATTGAAGGAACCTTGTTTCTTTGATGTTTAGGCTGAGGTTTACCAGATTCAGGGGATGGTTGCTTCATTTTTGGGCTGATGTTGAGGGTGGCGTTCAGCGCAGCGCCACAGTCTTGCCAAATTTTAAGACCACACCGCACACCCCCTTGGATGCTCATTTATCACAATACTTATTAGTATTGGCAAAGATTGGATCAGATTCCACTGCACAGATAGTGGATTGGGAGCCCAATCTCTCCAACAATAGTAATCTGGATTGGATCATACTGCTGGTGCAATCCAATCTCAAGTATTGGCCTGGATTTTGATCCAATATTGGCTGATACCAATCCTGGGATCAGATTGGTTTCAGTGTTGCTATTGGTGTGTTGAAATGGGGATTGTTCCAAAGGTATACAAGGAGGAGAGCTGTAGGAGATTGGAGGGAATATCTTGGCACCAATTGCTTAAAGAGCCAAGCAATCCAGGACAGATTGTGCCTGTGCTTTGATTATGGGGGGCTGGGGGGAAGGAATACTGCCAAAAGAAATTTGTCCAGTGTCTTCCGGTTTTCTCAATGTTAAACCACTAATGCTGGTCCTGGCCTACTCCATGGAAGTTCCCTTGACCTAATTGCAAAGGATTGGTTTCATTCACATTATTTTCTGGGAAAAGCTGTTGACAAAAATTATACCAGGAGCACTCAGCCTATTTGCACAATTGCAACCAATGATGCTGGCAGTGTCAAAGACTTGTCATCAATATGTATCAAGTGCCCTGTCAAGCCAGACTTGAACCCTATTGCAAACGTAAAATGCAGCTCTTCTCAGCTTAATCAAGTGGCACGATTCACTTCCATTTTGGAAATTATTTTGCAGAAGTTCAAGAAGCCCTTTGCCATTGACAATATACAGAGAGATGAACAAAACATACCATATTGTTTATTTTTTTGCATTATTATTCAAGGTGTTCAAAGTTGAAATCATAAAATTTTCAATGCATAAAATCATAAAATCATAAAACTTTCAAGTGATGATTTCATATGTATCATTCTAGAAATGTTGCTCTAATTTGAGTGCTTGGGTGCAACATATTTTTTTCAGCTTAGAATTTTATGATTTTATGGTGTTATGATTTTATGCAAGTCAAATTTGAACACCCTAAATTAGTTCAAAAAAGTGGATAAACCCACGGTCATGATGGATCTGGTGGATATCCATCCACTACTGCAATGTTATCGAGCCCTACACCTTATCATTTTCCTCCTTCAGGTTTGCGCAACATCCCATCAGTAAACCCGAAAACACGTCTCCGAGAAGCTGAACGGGTTATCGCTTACCTCCTTTTCCAGTGATTGGAAGATGACACTCGGTTTAGCTACATCTCGGGCATCAAGATCATTCCTTCCCACTGGACAGGGTGTCCCACACACAACTATCTCCTCGTCATCAAGTGCTGCACTAATGGCCATGATCTGAATTCAAAGGGCATCAACATGCGTTCACTGAGAATTGGACATGACGGTTGGAAATGTAGCTTACAGGCCCAAATAAGTGAAGCTCGGCGCTTACAGACCTGTTTTCGAACCTCATCCATGCATTTCAGCAAAAAAATCACTTCTAGCCGACTCAAGGGAAACAGCATTGCTTACAAGATACTGTAACTCGCTCCACTCATCCCATCAGCTTGATACTGACATACTGAGATAGTGTCAAAGATAGTAGGGAAAATGGCTGTTTGGCATAAGATGCATAATGTACCCCAAGCGCACCGAAATCTGTTCGATCAATGATTGTCAGAATGATTAGTAGATCGATGGACGAGTATAGAAGTCGAAACAAACGGGTCATCCTTCAGCGCAAGTACTTTTGAAATCGCATCTGAGTGATAAAGATCGTATGCCTTGATAAAAGTCAATAAAACACCGCAAACCAGCTTATTATTGAAATAGGTTCCAAAAGTCTTGTCATTCATCTGAAACTGCCAGATAAGAGTTATACAGCATGACTAGAGACAATATACCTGAATAGCATACCCTCTATGAATTTGAATCAGAATCAGTCTAGATCTTGATTCGAAGACGATGAATGATTGGAGCGTGTAAAAGCACTGCTTACGATCTCTCAAACAGCCAAGTACCGCCAAATTCCCGAAAGGTTAATATCTTGAAGAGTCGGAGAAGTCTGAGAGCGAATAACCCGCCAAGACATGCATTTATCAACACAAGAATGATCTGAACGATTGGTATTTTGCATATCTTCATCTTCCCCGTCTTGGAATTCCACACAGAATGGGTATAAAATAAGAATCCTATGCGAAAGGATTTGATCTTGATCAACCTTCAAGAATTTCATCAATGACGTGAGCAAATATCACACCTGCCAACGTTGCCTGGGCATCCAAATTCAAGCGTAATCAATTCAGAAAATAGTCATATCTTTCTTAGCCAGGGGGCCAAAGCCCCGTGGCAAAGATGTCAGATCTTTACAACGCTTACGATTCTGCTACAAAAAAAATGATACCTGAGACGAATCATGCAAACACTCAGTTTCGTTGTGATAGTCTTGTGATTTGATCTTAGAGCTTACCGAAGAACCCTAGTGACATACTTAAGAGCCTCGTAATCCCCGTACCCGCGAACACAATAATGATATAGCACTGAGGCAAAAAGGCTTTATTTTTTCCATTAAGCCGACCGCATGGCACGTGAAATCCAGGTTTGCACATACAAAAGTGAGGTACATATTAACTTCCGTCTGAAGGATCAATTGTTTAGTTGATGACTCGAAGAGAGATCCGTACCCCGCCAGAGTAGCCGACATTGCTAAGCCGAAGTATGCAAAACAACGAATGGACCATGGTGTACTTTTGTTGAATCGTTGGGTCAATCGTAGGGCCTCGCATGCTACCAGGCCGGCCAACCAAGATAGACATGGTCCGCCCGGTTGCAGGCCGCCTAGAACAGTGTGAACGGCTTCGTGATCCGATATTTCCGCCATCAGACTCGCTTTAATATCGCAGTTGGGCCTGGTTCGAAGTCTGTTTCACCGTTTGGTATCTGGTCCGACTTTGATTTGTTCGACAATCGCTCAGCAGGATCACAGCGCCCACTGCAATTTTAATGTTTTTAGTTGCTGTTGAAAAGGTCCAGGCTCAAATAAATGAAGATTTATATCGAAGTTTAAGAGCTGCCGATGTGCTCATCGGGACTGACACCTGCAAGCTGCATCACACGATAAACTTTGACAAGCAACTAGCCTGTGGGAAACCCAAAGCGGCCCCCCAGTCAGCCTCCAAAGAAGAACGATCGCGTTCTCCGGTGAGTTCAAAACCACCGCCGGGTGAGCCGTGGGCGCGAGTGCTAACTCCAGCGACATACGAGCTTCACAGCATAAGTCTCTCTGAGGAGGGGCGTCTCCTCAAAACCAAGTCCCTCCGAGGGGGTGGCCCGAAGGAGGGACTTGGTCAAGTTCGTATCAAAGGCGGTTACATACCGGGTTACACGACCTCAGAGTGTCGTGCCTGTCGATGTACATCTGATAAAATACGCCGTCCGGCGATCTCTATGATCAAGAGGTTCCGGCCTCCGAGACTGCATGGTCGCATGGTCTGGCGGCGGTGTGTGCGCCGGAGGAAGCGCTCTGCTGGCCAGACCCACCGCAGTCCGATGCGCATCTCACTTGATCGTGAGCTGCGGTCGATATGCATCTGACTATATGCATGTTCATAGCTCCAGGGCCGTTGTCACACCTGGCGAGACCACTGTCACATCCTTGCAAGACCAGTGTCACAGCCAGGCATCTCCAACGAGCCAAAGCAGTGGGTCTGATGCTTGTACACTGTTTTGAGGGTGCTGTATGCTACTATCCCCTGCGCCGTTGGGTTTTGCACTGGGGTTTTTACCCTGTTTTGGCCATTTTGGCGATTTTTTTTCCTGGCTGTTGTTCTGAATTTTTTCGCCTGTTGACTGCTGCCCAGCTGCCTCTCCCTCCACTTCTCTCTTCTTGACCGGCAGTCTTCGCTCCTTGGATCCCATCTTATCACGCTCAGCCTCCTCACCCATTAACAATGTAAGTACTCTTCTTTGCCCCATCTTGCCGTCGATCGGGCTGCGTGTTTCGATCATGGGATTGCTAGTGCTTCGATCGACTGTCCTCTTGACTGTCCAAGAAACCCAAAACTGCAATCCGCTGAACCTTGACCCATCGCCTCTCCATCCATCTCGCAATGGAAACTAGGTCTGCCGAACAAACCCCTACCGTTGATGGTAACGTCCCTGGCGCAGAGGCTGAAAGCACCGAGTTCAACGGTGCCATTGGTATCGATCTCGGCACCACGTACTCTTGCGTCGGTGTATGGCAGAACGACCGGGTGGAGATCATCGCCAATGACCGTCAGTGATTTCTTCCGGCCTTTAGCTTCCTCCACCCTACTGACTATTTGTTCGTGTCCCCAGAGGGTAACCGTACCACACCATCCTACGTTGCCTTTACCCCCGAGGAGCGTCTGATAGGTGATGCCGCCAAGAACCAGGTTCGTCTAGCCCACCTTCGTCCGCCTGGATTCATCGCATCACCTGATGCTTTTCATCCGTTTTTCTTGACCATCGCGCTGCAACCTTGCTGCAAATCAGGCTGCCATGAACCCTCGTATGACCGTCTTTGACGCCAAGCGTCTCATCGGTCGTCGCTTTGATGACAGCGATGTCAAGAAAGACATGGTCCACTGGCCCTTCACCGTCATCGAAAAGGATGGTAACCCATTCATCCAAGTGGGTTATATTTCAACCTTGAACTGGCACTCGATCATTGACTGCGGTTAACCAACCCCTTCATTCGATTGATCTCAGGTTGACTACCTCGGAGAGACCAAAACTTTTTCTCCCCAAGAGATCTCTGCCATGGTTCTCGCCAAGCTCAAGGAGACTGCCGAGACCAAGCTGGGCAAGGAGGTCAAGAAGGCCGTCATCACTGTGCCCGCTTACTTCAACGACTCCCAGCGGCTGTCAACCAAGGATGCCGGTGCTATTGCTGGTCTGGACGTGCTCCGTATCATCAACGAGCCTACCGCTGCCGCCATCGCCTATGGTCTTGGCGAAGCCAGTGACAAAAAGGAAAAGAAGGAACGAACTGTCCTGATTTTCGACCTGGGAGGTGGTACTTTCGATGTTTCCCTCCTTTCGATTGCTGGCGGTGTTTTCACCGTCAAGGCTACCGCTGGAGACACCCACTTGGGAGGCGAAGATTTCGACAATGCCCTCCTTGAACACTTCAAGAACGAGTTCAAGCGAAAAACCAAGTTGGACATCGATGGTGATGCCCGTGCTCTTCGTCGTCTCCGCTCTGCATGTGAGCGAGCCAAGCGAACACTCTCCTCCGTTACCCAAACCACCGTCGAGGTCGACTCTCTCTTCCAAGGTACCGACTTTTCCTCTGCCATCTCTCGAGCCCGATTCGAAGAGATCAACGCCACAACATTCCGATCCACCCTCGACCCCGTCGACAAGGTCCTCAAAGACGCCAAGATTGACAAGTCGAAGGTTGAGGATATCGTCCTTGTCGGTGGATCGACACGGATTCCCAAGATCCAATCCTTGGTATCCGACTTCTTCGGTGGCCGCCAATTGAACAAGAGCATCAACCCCGACGAGGCTGTTGCTTACGGTGCTGCCGTCCAAGCTGCCGTTCTTACCGGTCAGACCAGTGAGAAGACAGCCGACCTTCTGTTGCTCGATGTCG
This sequence comes from Puccinia triticina, assembly GCF_026914185.1. Taxonomy (NCBI): domain Eukaryota; kingdom Fungi; phylum Basidiomycota; class Pucciniomycetes; order Pucciniales; family Pucciniaceae; genus Puccinia; species Puccinia triticina. The sequence continues at coordinate 4,725,612 of NC_070562.1, forward strand.
CCCCTCTGTCTCTTGGTGTTGCCATGCAGGGCGACGTGTTCGGTGTTGTCGTTCCCCGAAACACACCCATCCCCACCAACAAATCTCGAACTTTCACCACCGTCGAGGACAACCAATCTACAGTCACCTTCCCTGTTTACGAAGGCGAACGTGTCACTTGCAAGGAGAACAGGTTGCTTGGAGAATTCGAGGTACGTCCATCATCTGATGATACTTGTCAATTGATTTGTGTAACTCACGCGAAGTGCGCTTTCTAGCTCTCTGGAATCACCCCTCAGCCGAGAGGACAAGCTGAGCTTGTATGTACCTTTGAGGTTGACGCCAACGGTTTGCTGAAGGTCTCAGCCCTTGATCGAACTTCCGGCCGAAGAGCCAACATCACGATCACCAACTCGGTCGGACGTCTATCATCCGCTGAGATTGATCAAATGATCAAGGACGCCGAGTCGTTCAAGCAGGCCGACAAGGAGTTCTCTGCCAAGCACGAGGCCAAGCAGGAGCTTGAGTCTTACATCTCGCAGGTCGAAGCGACCATCACTTCGCCTGAGGTCGGCATGAAGATCAAGCGAAACAACAAGGCTGCCGTCGAGGCCGAACTTGCTAAAGCTCTCGAGAAGCTCGAGATTGAGGGTGAGCCACTGAGACGGCACAATCGCAATAACCGACACTGAACTAACCACACCAATGAAACTCATCTTTTTAGATTCCAGCGCCGATGAACTGAAAAAGTGCCAATTGGGACTTAAGCGTGCCATGCAAAAGGCAATGGCAGGGACTGCCCGTTAGTTTCTCAGCTCGTCCAATACCGGAAAAAGAGACCGAAAACACCTCGAATCGCTCTCAACAGAAGTAGGGATCATAGTATCTCAATGTTTGTTTTTTTGAAGTACCATAATCACCGCTTGTCCCCATACATCGTAGTTTTGCACCCTCTGAAATCAAAATTTAAACATCATCTTCCCGGCTTCAAAACATTCTGTGATACTCTTCATCTGTCTGCACGCGTCTTTTAGCCCGTTGCCTCCGTCCCTCCTCGGCCAGCAGCCGCGGAGGCGAACTTAACACAGTCCCTCCGAGGAGGTCGCGCGACCTCCGCAGGAGGGACTTGCTCGCAAGCGGTGATCTTTGGCACAGGAGGAACCTAGCTTAATACAAGTCCCCTCCGAGGAGGCGCGAAGCGCCTCCGAAGGAGGGGCTTGAATATTATGTCCCAAATTTTGCGTGAGGGCAACCAGCCATTTGGCTGAGGAACACATTACAACCCCCAAATCACCCACAAGCACTCTGATTCTGGTCACGCCTCTCAGACCATTGAAAAGCTTGTGATTTTTTGGTATATGTACGGCCCTCAAAGCTCAAGGTTTCCATAGCATTAGGAAGCTAGGGGAATGGATAAGTATTGGACATTGGAGCAATCCGCCCAATGCAGGCCCAGATAAGTTCTCGGATAGATCCGGTCCTTATTGCATACACGGCATAAGGCATACAAGCTGGAGAGTAATTTCAAATTTTCTATTAAAATTGTAAATTGATACTTTAAAAACCATGAGACTTTCCGTGATCCGAGAAAAAGAGAATCCGAAGGGTCATTGAACTTTGCTTTACCAAACCTGTAAGTGCCCTTGCCAAAAAAGCTGCTGAGCAGCTTATTTATGGCCAAATTTTCCCAAATAAAAAGCAGGAGATGTTGAAACTCGCCTTAACTCGTGACATGCTCTTCGTGCCGCGCGCTCACGCACGCTCATCTGCGCCGCATCTAGCTCCGTCAACCATCGCTCACCAACTCAAACCTAATCTAAGAAGTCTATTCCTCTCCCGCTTCTCCACATCGCTCGTGGTCATCGACATCCGATTCAACCTCATCTGTCCACACTATTGTCGATCTCACACTTGCGCTGTCTCCTCAAACAAGATCAAGACATCCTGAACTCCTCAAGACGTCAGCCACTTGTCTCTCAACAAGTTCCGAAAGCTTTAACTAGTACCTCCTTTCTAGCTTTCCCCTTGGTGAGAAATGCACTCTGCGTTTCCGGACTCGCTCTACGATCTCATCCGACTATCCATGGCTAACCTTTTTTTTCTTCATTAGTTGTTGTCTTCAGATCTTAGCGCCCTTCCTTCTACTTCTTATACTGTTGTCCTAACTTCCTATCTGGGTTTGTCTTTATCTTCATGTCATTCTCTTACTTCCTTCCTCTCAACTAATCCTCATCTTCATCTCCCAGTTCAACACAACTACACTCAACTTCTTCTACACTCAGTTGTTCTTTTTTATAGACAATCACTTGTCTCAGGGTTTGTTCACTTTCTATTGTCTCATTTTCTTCCCTTCTTGGCTTATTCCTTTTCTCACGTTGTGGCTCTTTAGTTTTTGGTCTTATTTACACAGAAATCAAATCATAGGTTTTTTCAGAGATGCCCAAGATGGGCAGCTACAACTGCCCCTCAAGGCATTTGAGAAGGACTTGTGGTTTATTTTTAATTGGGTGTTGAGTTTATTTTTTAGCATTTCCCTGCCAAAATTTGGATGTCCTCAGCCCGGGGGTCCGACTTTACACGTAAGCCTCTCCTTCGGAGACGCTTCGCGCCTCCTTGGAGAGGCTTAATTAAGCTCGAGGAGGAACATGATTTTTTGAGAAAATCACACTTTTTTTAGTAATCTCACAATCTCTCCCTCATCTTAACAAGTTATTTCTCCTAATTTTCAGTACATGAAAGCTCTGCATGTTGTGGAGGGGACTGCTGTTTTAAAAGTTTCATTATCTGCTTTCTTCATTGTGTAATCAAAGCAACAAACCATCCAACTTCCTCCTGAGGGGGAGGAGTGAGTAACTCAATAAACTGCCCCAATATCTTTTTTCCTTTCAGAGTTTAGACAGCCACCTGACATATCATGTTCAGTAGCCTATACTGATCTTAGGGTTGTAATTGAAACTGCATGTGTGTGTCAGTGAGTTCATGAGAATATGGCATCGCGGTATCTTCGAGCGAGTCCGTACAAGTTTGCCTTTGGAGCACCCGGACAAACAGGAATGTAGAGCTGAGGGAATAAGGATAAGATGAAGATGAAGCCCTGCTTCCTCTCTATCTTTTGGTGTAACATACTATGCAAAAAAACCATGACATGGGGGTATAAACACTGATGCAAAAAAAAACCCTTCATGGAGCCTCAAATTTGTTCCCTGCCATGCCAACTTTCACCGCTTAGGTGTAAGTCCCTCCTGCGGAGGGCCCTTTGGGCCCCCTTGGAGGGACTTGGATAAGTTCGCCGCGGAGGGCTTCTTAATCGCGGGGACTGCCTCAGTCTGTCCTAAGCATTTGGCAGGATGCCTCACTTTGTGGGGAGCTTTCACAACCACCATATTCAATCCAAATAATAAACGGACTTACTTCGCGCACGGCAAAAAACTCTTTGCGCACTGTGAAGTGCGCCAAGTCCCCAAACACTTCGCGCACTGCAGGAGAAATATCAAAGGCCCCGTTTGGCTGCCGCGTTATACGTCATAAGGCCGTGTTTGGCAGTGTCATATTACACAGCATAATGTTCAAAATGCAATACCATTACATATGTAAAAAACATTTTCTTAGGATAGTCTTTTGAAAGTAAGCTGTCATAAAGCTTGATAGTTTACTTCCAAAAGATCAGGCCCAAAAATGATGTTTTGCATAATGTAAAGGGGCATGCCCCAATTATTTGTTGCGCAATAATGACGCTGCCAAACAGGGCCTAAACCCTCATAAATGTTTGAATTTATGACGCCACATCCCAAAGTTTGCCCCCCGTTGCCACCAAAACTTTGAAACCCCTGGGGGCGCGCGTCTTAAATTCAATCATTTATGATGTATAACGCAGCAGCCAAACGGGGCCTTTAATATTTCTCCCGCAGTGTGCGAAGTGTTTGGGGACTTGGCGCACTGCATAATGCGCAAAGAGTTTTTTGCAGTGTGTGAAGTAAGTCCGTTTATTATTTGGATTGAATATGATGGTTGTGAAAGTTCCCCACAAAGTGAGGCATCCTGCCAAATGCTTCATTTACTCATGCATCAGCAAAGTTTGCCTTCTGTTTTTTTTTTTTTTCAAATCAGTAGCATTTGAATTGCACTGGTTAAAAAATCTCAGTTCGGTAAGATTTTTAAATCTTAGGCTGATTGGTTTGTATGAACCCAGTTTACTCCATCATCAACCACTTGTTGATAAATCATACTGCAAGGCAAGCTTGCTGCATTTGAAAGTGAGCCTTAGACTAATCATGTCCACATTGGCTGATGATATTTATTTGGATACAGCAAGGCATAAACACATTGAAATAAGGCAGAAAGGCTGAACAAGCAGCAAAAGATCCTTCCAAGAACTGGGAATTTGAGTAGAAAATTCTCCAAAGAAATAAGAAGATACTCCTACAACTGATGGAGAAGTTTTGATATGATCTACTTTTATTTTATATAACTAGGGTACAGTAGCTTGTATTTGCACAATCCCACCCTTATGTCCAGCGTATATTGAAGTAAAGGGATGTGATGCATAATTAGTTGATGGAATCAGGATTTGAATTCTTTGGATGGGAAGACAAATTTGCCGGGCTAGTCAAAGGTTTGAATGTACATTAATTTCAAAAAGAAGTCCTGCAAATTTTTTGCTGGGCAAGTAGTTGGATGGGTACACACCTGGCCAGAGCCTCCTGAGTTCCATTTTGGTTGGCTGCTACTTTGAACCTGGCTTGCACTTCGCTTGGCTTGTTGAGGCTGCTCATTTACGTCGGGAGGTGTCAGGATCGAGCGGCAGTCAATCACTGAAACCAGAAACAGTGCACCATATTTAGCAATCTTTGGTAAATCTTTATGTGATTCTGACTATGAATAGAAACTGGGGAAGAGGAAAATAATTTATTGTGGGCTTGACAAACTTGTCTGCTTCCTGGCATGTTTTTTGCGGTTGTCTCCACGAGTGTCTGCATTTTTGGGGACCAATTCAATCTTGCAGGTACTCTCGCTTACAGAGTCGATGTCGCCGTCGAAAGCATCAGAAAAGCTCACTGCAGAAATTGTAGTTTCATCAGAAGGCTTGATTTTGACCAACAGACAACTACATGTTCCTACCATGCCCTTGGGTGCCAGTCAATGGCCCAGGTCGCGCTTCGCGGACCTCTTCCATCGCGCAAGCCAACCTGAATATTTCCTCATTGGTAAGACGATCGGCAAGAATCTCTCTGGTGGCATTGGGGTCTGAGAACGTTTTTCCCCTGTCCCTCGATGCTGGTGTATCGCCCGAATCTATTTTGCCGTGTATTTTTCATTTTTCATATCATGAGCAGAGAAGGCAAAGGGTAGAGTATATAATCAGCTCTCTTGGTCACGATACAAGATGTTACTCAGTTGATCTAATGCAAAAGCCGGTTATACCGTCTTACCAGCTGACAAACCTTGCTTGCCTTGTGCGAAGTCTCGAATATTCAATTTACTCATTGTGACAAACTGATCGTATGTAGACTTAATGTGATAGAAGCAAGGCAGCCAGCAAAGAGCTTGCTAAGGATTAAAGCAAAATATAGACTCGTGGACTAAAAAGAGGTTTTCAGGGCCGATGGTCAACAGCAGAAGAGATGATTGTTGGGAGGTAGACGTAAAGGGGAAGGATGAGAGGCCGCTTTTATATCCACATTGTGACCATTATCGCAGAAATCCACAGCGCCTTGGACGAGGTAGAGATGACGGACTTGTCAGGTGATTCTGGATAGTCCGGCCGCCCCTTGTAATGACCGGTCTGCAAAGGGTCAATTCTTTGGAGAATTCTTAGTTTGGTACACTTAGTCTGAGGTTATAGCCGCCTTGGCTGATAAGTTTGATTACCTGACTGCAACGGCAAACATAATGATGTTATGACTCAAAGACATAGGAACGTGTCAGGATGACTGCTTGAGTGGATTTTGCGGCCGGGCGATAGCGCGAAGAGTCAAGACTCGGTGGGACTAATCCTTATCATCTTATCCTCCTTCGCGCAGGATCATAGAGAGGAGAAGATAGTGTTTTGCCGCTGTTGGAGTGATCGGAATAGGTCATGTGTAAAAAACCATTTCGGCCAAGCCTCCGGCGTCTCTCTAGCGCTTCGGACTAAAATGCCGGATCACAAGAAATATCAAGGGCAAATTGCCTTGCGAGTCAGGGCATTCGAATAGCGCGTCCATACTTGTTTGTTTAAGTTTGGGTGGAGCTGTGTACACCCACAATCACTACAGTACGTTGCCCCCGGCCTGGATACGCTAAAACGCCGGACCGGAGAGCAGTGGTTCCTGTGGTCACGTTGGGATCTCTAATGCTCTGCTGGATCACCGAGCCATGGTCATGATGAACTGTCAGGGGTGAAGGCCCAACCGTATACTCTCAACCCTTCCATGTAGCTTAGTAAAGAATGAAGGATAACTAAACACATTTGTATCGTTACTCCCGCGCGGAGATGGCTGCGGTAATAGGTACATTGTTTTGACCAAAAAGCGGTGCGGTACCCGGGTGCCTCTCGCAAGTATCGCCCCGACATTGGATACCGGGATCCACCAGCGCCGACAGCTGATGCAACGGGACTGTTTTGTCCAGTTCCATTTGCCATAACCATACCGGCATCTTATAAAAAAACTTTACAGCCTTGATGGCCAAGGGGATTCCTTCCCCGCCATCTAGAACATGCATTATTGATGACGGGAACCGACCTTAACACAAGTCCCAGCCTCCGTGCGGGCGTGCATTTGGCTGGTCGCGAAGCGACCTCGACCGGAGGGAGGGCCTTGCGTACTAAAACACTTTTGTTAGATTCTGAATAACCCGCATCTCATTATGAATACGCAGCAATCTATTCCAATTCTCGCCAGAGAGCATCCGCATCCGTTGCTAAGTTAGTCTGGACTAACTAGCTCGGATTACGGTCGGACTAAGCTAATCCGAGTGGCCGACCGCATCGGCGTAGATTGGGAGGTCCGAGGCTATCGGAGATTATGTGATTAGGTGCCTGTATGGTATATGTTTGGCACCTAAACACATAGCGTTCATGCCATTGAGCATGATGCATATTGTGTTTTGTAGAATGCTTGGACGGATGGTCCTGTGGCTGTGCACAAATCATGGCATTCCGCAATTCCATTTTTTGTTTTTGTTTTTGCCTTGCATTGTGAAATAAAGATCATCATGATCATTTTCACTTTGGTACAGGCGGGCTCCGTATGGCAGAATGATGGAGATTAAACTGGGGCTGTGCCAGACAACCCCATAACTATAGCACTCAACTTCACTCTCAAAGTCCAACCATTAAGCAAAACACAATATGCATTTTAGAGGTTAGTCCAAGGACTAGTGGGGGCTAGATTTATACCCCACTAGCTCCAAACCAAGCTCCGGGTCAAGTTGATCCCCGGTTGATCCAACCTGATGTGGTTGCGGGGTCAAACTAAGTGCCCTAATCCGGGCTAACTTAGCGCCCGGTGCGGATGGTCTGAAAGAGTACCGGTTGTAAACCTAACCCTTCTTTCAACCATCATCAAAAGCAAATCCTGAGCGCAAACCTTGCTAGTCTTTTCCTCACGCGTTTACATCATGATTAATTGTGAGGAAGAGACTAGTAAGCACATCAATAACCTTTCCCCATCCCATCAAACATTCCAAGACATCAAACTAACCCAAAAAACCCTATCATCATTATTCCGTATCCCCTTCTTCCTTTTCCCTAAAAATCCCCATGGTGGCGCTATCATCCATGGAAGCTGAATACTGAGCTATAACCAAAGCAGGAAAAGAGGCACTCTGGCTTGCAAAACTTATGAAGCAACTATAAATTCTGATTCAAACACCCCTTGAGATGATTTGCAACAATCTCAGAGCTATTCATCTAGCTCAAACCCCGGTTCATCGTGGACGCGTCAAGCATGTAGCAATAGAACATCATTGGATCCGCAAGCACATCCAAGCCGGCACCTTCAAAATGAAACATGTGTATGCATCAAACATGATAGCTGACATTCTCACCAAGAATCTAGGAAAATCCCTGCTCATCAAATTTCAAGACATGATTGGATTGGAAGGTGCCGTTGAATTGAGGGGGGCTGTTATATTCCGAATAACCCACATCTCATTATGAATACGCAGCAATCCATTCCAATTCTCACCAGCATCTGAAAGAGTACCGGTTGTAAACCTAACCCTTCTTTCAACCATCATAAAAAGCAAATCCCAAGCGCAAACCTTGCTAGTCTTTTCCTCACACATTTACATCATTATTGATTGTGAGGAAGAGACCAATAAGCACATCAATAACCTTTACCCATCCCATCAAACATTCCAAGAAATCAAACTAACCCAAAGAACCCTATCATCATTATTCCGTATCCCCTTCTTCCTTTTCCCTAAAAATCAGACATTCAAATCTCTTACGCGCGTCCCTCACCATCACAATCATTAAAATCAAAATAATCCCTGCGCAATTGCAGTTGTGTGTGCTAGAGTCAGAGCTTGTCTTGTCGGAGTCATTTGTTATTAAGGATTAAAATATATTCAACTCAGGTGTTGCAATCACAGTTGCACTTTGTTCTATCTCAAAATTTACAACCTTTCTTGTGTGAGCCAATTCCAAGGTTTGGCTGGGAGCAGCCTTGTTTGCATCACCACACTCTCAACATGTTTAGGCCCCAATTATAAACATAATTGAAAATTTATTGAAATTTATTTAGGACTGTTTTGAATCCCGGTTGTAACTTGTTTATAGTCACATGCAGGGTTTCAAAAGTCATTCAAAACCCATTCAATTATAAACCAGGCACACACATAGGCAAATTAGGCCTAGTTGTACAGGAATACTGGCCACCTGAACCATTCTGCTCTACTAGGGTGCAACCATTTGCAAGGCCCACCACCATTGTCCGCAAACCCGTCAAGAATCTCACTGAGTTGAACAGACCATTATCCCCCCTCCTTCCGGCTCAGGGTAACTGGGCTGATACAGATTCATCGCGTACTGGCTGTCTGGGGAGGCGGTGTAAGTTAACTGTTGTTGAGGCCGGTCAAAGGCCAGGATCCAGCGGGAATGCACTGGTAAGTAGGGTGGTATTCCGCCGGGCTACTGTGGGTGGGTCAGGTGTTGGGGTCCATGGGTAGAGGACAAGACGGCCATCCCAAGATAGTAAATAGAAACATTTTGGAGGAATTTTGTGAAGGAGGGATCCTGGTTGAGAAGCCAAGAATCAACTTCAGTTCAATCCTGAAGAGTCAGATTTTTGGATTTTTGTGATCTTGCAAAAATTCCTGCTGGTCCAATTTTCAGAATATTCTTTTGAAAATTGGATGAGCAGATCCGCACAATCCTCCTCTATCTCCCACCCAACTGTATACCTCCAGGGAGATGGATGTACAGGAGGTGCAGCTGTCCAAAAGTTGGCATCCCAAAACTGGCCAACCGTGACGCAGCCTTAAGTCGGTTTTAGACTCAAGTCCCTCCTTTGGAGGGGTCGCTCCGCAACTGGGGCTGCCCGCCCCCCCCCCCCCCCCCCCCCCCCCGCAGAAGAGGGACTTCCACAAGTTTGTGGACTGCTGCCCAGACCCGCTCACCACAAGTGGCTTAGTTAAGCTCGGAAGGGAACACCTTGGCCATTGAGTGACCATGGATCAGTCATCTCATCCATTGAGACTGTACTGACAGTACAGTCTTGAAGTTGAAGGCCGTAAGGGAATATGTACTCCTTCCCGGCCACCTTGATGCTCAAGATGCACCGGCTTATATAGAGACTGCACAGTCTCAATGACTGGAACAACTCAACCATGAAGGTTTTTCTTAGTGCCCAACAGTATTTCTACCCTGCCATTGAGACCGTCCAGTATTGATGGCTGGAAAGTTTTTACCATCAAGATGGCCAGGGAAGAATCATCTTGGCCCTCAAGACTAGGTAACTTCACGATCAAAAAGAAGTTCTGTCCCAGCCATCATGGTGATGCATCAACAAGCATGCCTTGGCGAGTGCGTGTGACCTGTCCATTGCCAGTGGTATCTGTAGTGCCCGCCAGGTGGTGCCAAGCGTGTATTGGGTCTCTAATGGACAAGCAGGCACATTATCTAACTTGTGTCAGTGCCAAAGCCTTCTTGTAGCAGGAAAGTTGTGCTTATGCAACAAAGCTACATATTGTCCCGAGAAGCGTTACTGAATCACTGCAAGTCACCATGGAAGTTTGCGTGGCACTTGTGTGCAAGTGCCATTGGACAATATTGTTTAAGAAACCTGTTAGATATAACACGGAACTTGAGCCTCAATGTATGCTGAATTAATGATGAATTTATGTTTCAATTATGCTCAATTGAGCTGAAGGCACTTTGGAAAGGAGTTTATTTCAATTGAAAACCAGATCCAACTTGAATCTAGTTATTACTGGAACTATTTTAGAACACATTTTCAACTACCTTGCAAAGCAATATCTAATACTTGGCAGGAACAAGGTATTTACCATGGGAAACATATATTTCTAAAGCTGTCCCCTATCATCCGTTGGCAGGTACTTGGCACCCAGGGGCGGGTACCTGTGGCAGTGCGCAGGTATCCTCCGGTGGGTGTGGGTGTCCAGTCTGGGTCCAAATTCAGGCAGTTACCGGCGCACAAATTGCCATTCTGCACAGCTCTGCTTGCCCCTAGTGCCAATTGGCGGGTACTAGGTACCTGTGGAAGTACACAGATAAAAGACAGCGGGTGCCGGGTATGGGTGTGGGTGTCCATTCTGGGTCAAAATTCAGGAAGGTACCTGCACCCGCTGCGGGTACCTGGATGCAAAGCGCCAGCTCTACATATTTCATTCTATCATGTTTTTATCATAGATCCCAAAAAGCTTGAGATATGTTAGTGGTACACAGAAAGATACACGTGTAAGTTTGTGTGACACATTCTTTAGTTGCTGAAGTTTTTGACAAAATATTTGAAGTTCTGGGAAATGTCCAGCAGAAAAAAACCTCATATTAATCAGGAGTTGTGTATGACTTCAGAAAATATCCCCAAAATTATTTGTGTACATATGGCTGAATGTTATAAACAATTTTTGAAGGGTCCACCTAAGCCCCTGGCTCTGCATGAGCACTCAGGCTGGCATCACTTGGCTCAGTGATGAAAAATGTGACACACCATCACACATGTGTAAATTTTTGTGACACATTCTTCAGCTCCCAAGGGAGTTAGAATTCTGGGACAAGTCCAGGAGAGCCACAGATTCCCCAGGGTTTGTGAATGAATTCAGAGAAGATGCTTAACAGGATTTCTGTACTGATGGATGAAAATCAGATACAATTCTTAAAGGATTCAGCTAATTTTCCCCTGGGATTGCGGGGCACTCATCTTGGCATGATATGGCTGGGTGATGGTCTATGTGTCACACAAACGCGCGCGCGTAGGTTTGTGTGACACGATTTGTCACAGAAACCCGCACAGGTTACATGGTTGTGTGACAGCTGGCCCCACAGCGCCAAAGTCAAACCGTAGTACCAGAGCAAAATCAGACCTCCCACTAGAGCTGACACTTTGCACCCGGGTACCTGCGGCGGGTGTGGGTACCTGCTTGAATTTTGACCCAGAATGCCCAGAATGGACACCCACAACCATATACAGAACCTGCTGGCAGTTACCTGCGTACTTCCATGGGTACCCGTCCACAGGTACCTAGTACCCGCCAATGGGCACTAGGGGCAAGCAGAGCTGTGCAGAATGGCAATTTGTGCGCAGGTACCTGCCTGAATTTGGACCCAGACTGGACACCCGCACCTGCACCCGGCAGATACCTGTGCACTTCCACGGGTACTAGGGACCAGCTCTACCTCCCACAGTATCACTACACTACATCCAAAGTTTGCACCATGTGTAATAGAAACAACTTAAAAAGAACTGGCATATTTTTGGTGTGTGCCCTGAAAATAAATACAAAAACCGTTTCAGAGTAACCTACTGGGTATGGGTTTCCTAAGAGGTTGAAAATCATGATAATTGAAATATGAGGAACTTTGTTAAAGCAAAACCTATCATTAAAATGGCCTTGTTTTGGGTGTTGGTGTAGCATACATTTTGCACATACATTACACAATAGATCAAGTATTGTTCCAGGTCATTTCAGGATATTTTGTGGCAGACATGAAACTTGCCTTCAAACCAGCATCTAAGTGAGATCCAACCAAATCTATGACTGAGTTAAGAGATGGCACTTGCACGCAAGTGCTGAGGAAACTCCCACGGTGAGTGATGCTCAAACCTATAAAAGCATGAAGATTGTTCATTTCAGGATTATTATTCAAGAATAAAATCCAGAGCTTTTACAGAATTCCCCTGTGGAGTGGCTGGCAGGTTAAGCAAGCTTACCTGGTTCCAAATATGAGCTTGGTTTTTAAATTTTTGATACTTCTTAAGTCCTTCATCAAGAGTCAGGGTGTAAACGGGTTGGGTTTGGGTTGAAAAACAGCGGCCAAACCCAAACCAACATTTAGCGCGGGTTGGGTTGGGTTGGGGCAGATTTTAAAATGCTGCCCAAACCCAAACCAATGTCATACTATCTTGGGTCGGGTCCGGGTTGGGTTGGTTTGGGTCTTGGGTCGACCCGACCTCATAGGCGCCAAAAGCCCCCAACTTGACTGTTGGAGGCGTCATAGTTGGGTTGCAGGCTGACCCAATTAGGAAATAGGCTGCCCAAACCCAACCCAACAATTTTACCAGTTGGGTCGGGTCGGGTTTGGGTCATGTCATTTTCTTCAAGAATGTGCCCAAACCTGACCCAAAACCCAATGGGTCTTGGGTTGTTTTAGGTTGGCCCGACCCATTTGCACCCTGAATCAAGAGGGTCTTGTGCAGGATGAGGTATTTCATGTTGGGTTTACCCTCAGGCCTTATCTGACAGCTGTCAAGATAAACCCCAACAAAAAAACTTAAAATATATGATTTCCAAAAACAAATGGAATAAGGATTGAGCTAGGCTTTTTATACAGAAAGTTTTTAGGTTCTTTTTGGCCACAAGCAACGGTGTAACCATTACAAGACATTGAGCGTATTGGGTAAACGTTTTTCATTGAAGATGCATGCCTACATGTCCAATTTTTAGTTTTTGGCTGTTATTGTATGGATGATGGCTAAAAACAAAAAATTGGACATGTAGGTATGCATCTCCAATGAAAAATGTTTACCCAATACGCTCAATGTATTGTAATGGTCTGCTGTTATATCTTCCCATTTTCCAAATAAATCATTGGCAGTAGAAAATTCTTGCAGTGAGCCCCAAATTTTGATTCTGTTAAACCTAGTAGTAGAATAGACTGTTTTCCTTTTTACATTTGATTTTAATGGAATCCAAGTATGGGGAACTTGAATAAGTAATTAGTTCATGGCCGGTGTACAGTCTCAAAGCCTCCTAATTCCAACAAGTATCAGCCAAACATCCTTTTTTCCATGCCAAAAAGAACATCAAAAAAACCTGAGATGAAATATCAGAAGGCACCCATCTTTTGTGGCATGATATGCCAGATGGTTGAGTCAAATCTGCAGCACAGCCATGAACTGCTTGACTTCTCATGAGATATGCCATGTGCATTTGCAGTTCTTAAAGTTGCAACATAGCGACATATGTCATGAAAACATACAACCTTATTTGCAGGGACTGTCAAATGCTTCCCTGCAAAAAAAGTGTGTATGGCAGGATGTCACATTTGTATGTTTTCAAATTTGAGAACCCTAATTCTGATGGGCAGTGTAAAAATTCTGGTTAAGGTCTGCAGGCCATGAAGAATAGTGGAGGACTTCCTGTTGGCTAAAATTCTTAATCTAGCTAGCAGAGGGACAAGCAAAAGCTTACTGGCTGGTGAAAATTGATGGATATTGAGTTTTCACCAGCAAACAAGGTTTAGCGGCCTCCTCTAGCTCAAGCCTTTTAGGTGATGGGAAGTCCTCCAATTCTAGAGCCTCTTGGACTAGAATTTGATGTGAAACTTTGGGATTTTTGAGTGTAACTCAAGATCTGCAAGAGCTGCAGCTTTGGCAGGAATTCCTTCAGTGTGCAGGCTCCAACATCTTTCAAGGGTGACTGACTTCTGGAGGCAAAAGGCAAATGTGATTTGAACAGGATCCACAAGACTCAAGGAAAAGCCCAAACAGGCCCAAACCAGAATGATACAGTTGCGCGCGGCATTCTACTGTACAAGGTTTTGGGCTGGTCCCAAATGTTGGGGCCCAAAACCTGGAAAAAATACAGTTTTTTCACATATTTTTGGGCAGCTGGGACATGGTATGGTGTCCCAGCTATGGTTTTAGACCCACCAGGCACTCCCGAAAGCACTGCATGACAGTCTCTGCCTTCATTTGTGGGTTTAGTGCCCAACCAGGAGGCATAAGTATGGGTTTAGGACCCCATACATATGTACTTATGCCCGTATTTGGAGGTGGGTCCCAAAACATGGGCTGTGAACAAAAAAAAATAAAAATTGGCTGGACCAAATTGGTTGCCACTTTAGATTTGGAATCTACACACTCTGTAGACTCCAAAAATGTACTCTTTTAGAGTTCTGGACCCCCGACATAGCCGGGGTTTTCCCCCGCGTAGCCCAACAAGTTTTGTGGGCAGCTCTGTACAGTAGAATGCCGCGCGCAACTGTACACATTTTGATTCAATTGGCACCTTTGATATTAAAATCTACTGGAGGACTTGCTGTAGAGATCTACAGACCCTGCAGAATCAGATCTGCAGCCCCTGGGACAGCAAGTCACATAAGGTTCCGATCCGGACCCCGCAGATCCGGAGGAATCCGCGGGTTTTGCGGACCGGATCAGGGTTCAGGATTGGCCTGTGGAAATCCGGTATCCGGCTGGATTCCTCAGTTTACCCCAATACAGATGGGGTGGCTGTGATAGGCTTCCGAAAGGCTTTATCTTGCACTATTATGACCGCATACTCAAGTAGAACGCAGGTGGTAGGGTCACATTACATTATGATGATGACTTAATAAGACGGAAGCAGGAAAAAATAAGAATCCTGCATTGGAAGTAGGAAAACATAAGATAAAGAGAGCACTACTTGATATTGTTGGCATTGCAAATGCTGATCACTCCGTTTTCAATCCAGTTCTGCAAACAGATGATTGACTCAAGTGTTGTCACTTTCATTCTGTTTTGGCTGTAATCTTGAATATGCCGACCGACCGGGAATGCTCGTTCGCAGGGAGTACTCGAAGCTGAGGCGGCCAGATATGTTTGAGCCATTGTGGCGAGGGTCGGAAACTTCTTTGAGTTGCATTTCCAATAAGTTAGTGGCTCACAAGCCTCTTCTTTGCATTC
Organism: Puccinia triticina; assembly: GCF_026914185.1. Taxonomy (NCBI): domain Eukaryota; kingdom Fungi; phylum Basidiomycota; class Pucciniomycetes; order Pucciniales; family Pucciniaceae; genus Puccinia; species Puccinia triticina. The sequence continues at coordinate 4,740,923 of NC_070562.1, forward strand.
GGAGTCCAAGTATACCGTGATTTCCTCGTCAAGAGAGGAAATTTTGATTTTCTTCTTCTTGAACAATGCCAAACTTATCGATGAGTGACCAATGTTGTGTTGAGCTCCTTCTTTGTTTTTTGACAACTCTGTTTCCGTGTATGTTGAATCACTGCTGAAATGCTCAGCAGCCTTGTTGAACATTTGGATAACTTCATCCTTGCTCATATCAAAGTAAAGGAGGAGTAGATCGTTCAAGATACTGGTTTTGATTCGAGGATCGAGCAAAGTTGAGCAAAGATAAACAGGTTTTTTAGCTGCGATATCAAAGTATTGTTTGATTTTGGCAATCATGAGTTCTGATGCTGGAATCAATCCCTGAGCCTCATACTGCGAATGAGTCTGTATTTTGCAATGTGAGAGATACATGAGTGTAAGTTGGATGGGTTGAGGAATGAAAATGAAAGATGTGATTCACCTCATTCAACTTTTCCATGATCCAGGTGTAGACCGGAGCCGCTAGCATCATCGACGGAAATTTACTTGTGGACATCATGTGGCTCGCTTGGGAGAGAGGCTCCAGAAAGCTGACAAGATGTCGGACACCTTCCCATTTGGAGTCTGAAAGATTGTACTTCTGAGATAATGCATTTCTCTCACAGAATAGTTGAATGTTGCTCAAATGTGATATGCGCGGTCCAGCATGTCATATGTTGAATTCCACCGAGTTGAAACATCTGCTACCATCACTAGAGCTTTGCTGATGTCTTCGAATGCAGCAGCTTTTTATGATGATTTTTTCAAGAATGCTGTCAGCTTACTGATTCGAGAGATAAGACTAGAGTAATCTACTCGGGGAGGTGGATTGCTAAGAATGCCTGCAAGCGTGCAAGGAGGACTGGATCCGCGTACTGGTTTGGAGAAGGACTTGATCCCAACTTTTGCTGCCAAGTTTATCACATGTGGCATACATCCAAGCAAGCAATTTTCCTCATCAAAACCAAAGAGGTCATGGAGTTCTTGACCCATTGTTCCATTATTTGATGCTTTATCCGCCGTGATACAGAAATTTTTTTGCTTTATTCCATATGTTTCAAGGACTTTGGCAAGATGAGATGCTAGATTTTTTCCAGAGTGGGGGCCATCAATCAGCTTGGTCAACAATATCATTGATTTGAGGTTGTAGTTTTCAATCCAGTGTGCCGTGATTCCAAGGAGTGATTTGTTGCTAGGTGAGGTCCAACCATCGCAAGTCAAGCTGATTTCAGAGGGGACTTATCGGAGCAAAGATTTCAGAGCTTTCTGGCTGTTCATAAAGGTGGTGAGAATGAAGTTGCTCAAGGTATTGGCAGAGGGGAAAAGGCTTTTTGTCTCAGGGTTACACAACTCAAGCATTCTCCGAAACTCTGGATGCTCAACAGTTTGGTAAGAAATATGACATCGGACAACATACCAACCAACAGCACACAGCAAGCTTTCTCGAGTAAGCTTTTCCATTGAGACCTCTTTATTCTTATCGAGGAACCAAACTAGAGATCCTACGTCACGTGCGTTGTCTTTCTTGATTCCGTGTTTATTAAGCAAGTGGTTGCTCATACTTTTTGTGGATCCTCGTTTGTCGGGGGCGATTTTCGCATTGCAGATTACAGTACCCCGAGGAACAAGAGATGCCTGGCAGACATGCCATTGTTTTCCTTCAATGGTCTTACACTCAAAATATTTCCACACCCACGAGCTAGTCCGCTTTTCTCCGGTTGGCTGCACCGTACTTGAAACATTAGTTGAAGGGCTTTTTTCAACCACGCAAATATCGTCGGACGAGTCGGAAGAACCATCGGAAGTCGTCGAGGGGGAACGTTTCCGTCGTGGCATGGTACTTGATGCTTTCCGGGTGTCCTAGAAGCTTCACAGGCTGATCGAAGTGCTATTTGGGAGCCCACGAGTGTTCCCACTCACCCTGGGAGCTTGGATTGTTCATTTTAGCAAAATATCCGGTAAGATCCGGCCGGATACCGAATTCTACCAGGGTCAGGGTGCGGGATAGGTTAAGACCGCCTCCGGAGCACCTGATCGGAACCTTAAAGTCACAGCATGTCCCGGCAAAGATTAAGGTTTTCTGGTTGCAGATCTGGCTCTGCAGGGGGCTGCAGATTGACGGCAAGTCTTCCCAGGAATGTGAAATCACGAATCAGTTATCACATGATAAAGACCCAAGAGAAGAGGCATCCAGATGTGGCAGTGAATTTAGCTTCCCATGAATTCAGCCTCCCCCCTCCATGGAGCAGGCTCTGACCTGCTCTGACCGATACCGATTAACGCTGCCTCTCCACAGCAAATAGCATAAATTGTATGCATGCCCATGCCAAGCTGCTGTGTGGAGAGATTCCAAAGACAGTCGAGCGTGGCAAGTGCGAATTAAGGCCAATTTCCAGCCACAATGTGTTGTCCATGATGGCGGAGTTATGCTTGTTTTAATTGATTGATGGGCGTTCCATAAATCATGTGGCAACCAACCAAACAAAAGACTGATGTTGGCGTCTAAATATGTAGTGCTGCCCTGGGGTGACAGCAACCATCAACTCACATTTTTCCCTCGAAGTCGATAGTGCTTTCTTCGCTCCGATCACTCGGGGGTATGTATGTCACCTCACAAGTCTGATTCCAGGAAGGGAAGGATCACCGAAGACTGCGAAGCAGTGTGCGTGTGTGGAAGGACCGAGGTCGTGCCAACTGTGACAGTGGACGGGCCTCGAAGGCAAGAGAGCTCATGGGCAACCTCCTCTGACCGTTGACTGGTGTGGAAACCAAGGATTGGGGTCCGGCTCCATCGCTCTGCCCAGCTTCGTCCGCCCGACGACCCACCGAGAGCCGAGAAACTATCTTCCTGGGAACGGGAATAAAGAATATGTCATGTTTCATGTTCAAGGCTGCCGGCGGCCACGGCTTGATAAAATTTCCCGAATGTATTATGTACACAGCCAGAAACACTTGTTGAATTTCGTAACGTCCGATTAAAACAAAGGCTCGAATGCGCCGGCACAAATATTTATTTGGGAATATAGCCAGGCTCCGGTGCCCAAGCACCGAGTCCAGCCCGGTCGGTCTCCAGCCCACGCGAGCAATTTGTATGCATCGGCTCCCTCGATACAAACTTGGGCCTCAGCATCCGGCATTGTTACGTACGCCCAGTTGTCTGGCTTCGGCAGCTCCACAGATAATTTTCCAATTTTCCGGGAGGGTGTTACACCGACCCTTGGCAATTGCCGGGTCCACAGTCATAATGCTGGCCCACAGTCACTCCGCTCCACACATCTCTCTGGTCTCCAGCCAACGGTGCTCTGTTGGAAGAGGCGAGTTGCCAGGCCGATTATCGTCGATTGGCTGCTTTTAAAAGTCCAGCCTGCTCGAGCAACCAGCCATCGGTTCCCCCGCCGTCGTGTGCTACCCTTCTTCCACAGCAGCCTGTATTTGGATTCCGTCATAAATTTAAAGTCTTCTCCATCACCATCCAGGCGTACTTCGCTAATACATACAGCCCCCTCGCCACACAACCCAGCTGTCTCGAACGACTTCCACAACTGCTCCACTACAGCCACGCCCCTCATCACCATCGCCTAGCCCCTTCCGGCCTATCTGGACAACGCGCTCGGCCCCAAGCGATCCTACAACGTGAACGAAGCTTATCACTATTATTATTTTTGCATGTGTGTATGGTGTGTATCGTATGCTTCCCTGGTCCATGCTACTTGTCCAGCCGATGCTGAACAGAGGGGATATTCCATACTGACGCCCTGCAATGGTTCTCGAAGTAGAAAAGCGCCGAAAACTTGTTGCACTACCCTTTCAATCCGAGCCAACATACCGTTTCTGTCGGCTCTTGTCCGCCACGATCCAAAGCCATTCAATCTGAACGGGGAGCCTCATACGTATTGCCATACATCTGACGCCGGTGGTCTTCTCCTTGCTGCTACTAGGTATGTTCTTCCGCGATCTTCTTTGGCGGCAGTTCTTTCCATGCCTTTTTTTTTCGTCTTCTTCCCGGCTTTTCTCTTGCGCGCCGCCAAGATTGGCTGACCGTTTCATGATCAAGCGTGTTGTCTGGCGTCAGTTGACGACCGACCATATCCCCATCCTTCAGGGTACTACTTGTTGAGGCTGAAACCAGTCGCCGCATAGATACACCCTCTCGTCTCTGGGGTTGTTCGTCTCTGAGCCAATCCAGCCGTCCTAAAAAATCGTCCTCAAAACCTCGCCAATCTACTCCCATTCCGTCCCAGTTTCGCTCAATCCGCTCATCTCTTCCCATCACCTAACTGTTTATTTTTTCGTTTATATAACAAGTCTCCGCCACCCCCGCCATTTCAATTGTGCCATACCCCCATCCGCAACCCACACTTTTTATTTTCTTTTTAAGATATATCCAAAGCCCCCATTGCCTGCTTGATTGCTCATCCTGTTCTCCCGTACATACTTTCTTCTTTCCTCTTGCAGTTCGAAGTGAAGTACAGCCTCCCATCAGCCCAGTGACCCTTTTCGAGTCGCCAGTCTCTCCTGCTTGGCCACTGCCTGCGCTTCTGTTGTTCCATAGTTTTTAACTATCTTTCCATTGCCTCCTTCCCATCACCGTCAGTCTCAAAAGTATCTTTGGAGTCGCACTATTTTCACTGCTCTCGGCCAACGTCAGACTTCTCACCCCCCCCAATACCTCTTCACCTTTTATTTTTTTACCCGGAATACCCCTCGCCCACCGCGCTGTCTGGAACATTTATCAATCGCCTCTTCCCTAGTATCCCTCTCGCCTATCGTATTGCATTTTAACTTATAAGTCAATATCATGATGATGCTGTCCCTCAACCAAGCCAAATCTTCCATCAGCTCCACTTCGTCTGCTCCCTCATCGGAACAGGACTCTCGCCCCTCCACCGCTTGCTCGTCCACCGACATGTGTACCCCGATGCCCAACAGCACCTTCCACCACTTCGACTACAAGCGATCCAGCACGGCCTCTGAGTGCAGCATGATGTCTGCTCCTCACATGTCCACTGCCTCCTCCGACGTTGGGTCTATGGGCTCGCCCGCTGCAAAGGCCGTCCACCCGGTCACTCCCCCTGCCCCCTCTGCCAGAAATGCGCAGGGCCCCGTCAAGCGACAAGTTGATCCTCCTTCGCAGGCTGCTATGCAATCCCGGCAAACCCAAGACTGCTTTACTCCTTCGAGCGCCCAACCCTCTGAAGTCGACAGTGCATTCCACGGCTCTACCGAATCAGCACCCACTTACAATGCCTTCAGTGCTTGGCGCTCGCAACCTGCTGCTCAACAGCCGGCGTATGACTATCACCGCCTGGCGGGCGCTTTCATGGATGGTGCCAGCGGCCACTCTCGTTCGGCCTCCTACCAATCTACTGCATCCTCCACCGATTCGTGGAACAGCCGAAGCCACGCCGACTCGAGCTTGCAATTCCCCGGCTACCCCGGCGGCTTGGCTGCATCGATGGCCCAGATGAGCTTGAACCCCCTTGTCAACAACGGGTTACCTGGTATGGGGTTGTACCCTGCCGGCCTCGGCGGGATGAAAAACGAGGCCTACCCTGGGGTCCACCCAGCAACAAGCACTACTGCCGATCAAACCCGCAACCTTGTTAATTCGCTTGCCTCTCTGACTGGCGCTTACCCAACCGCCCCAGCAGGATATGCCGCCCCGCCCATGATCGACCCTCAGACCTTGATGGCCTACACCGCTGCTTTCGGCGTGTCGCCCTTGTTGGACTTGTACGGCCTCACTCCGGAGCTGATTGCCGCCCGTACCAACGTCTTGGCTCAACTTGCCAACGGCGCCGGATTGAACCACGGTGGACTCTCTCAGAACGGAGATGACGGACCCAGCCCTACCAACAAGAAGACTAACTTGTACAAGACCGAGTTGTGCCGAAGCTGGGAGGAGAAAGGCACCTGCCGCTACGGCTCGAAGTGTCAATTTGGTGAGCAATCACATGCAGTCATTCTCATTTGTATCCTCGCACTAATTTTCTCACTCTGTTTTACCAGCCCACGGCCAAGAAGAACTCAAGAACGTCAGCAGACACCCCAAGTTCAAGACCGAAGTTTGTCGCGTAAGTCACGCTTATCGCCCACTGTACTGCATCAGCATGAGCTCATCCATTCCGTTCGTTTTGACAGACATTCTGGCTTCACGGCTCTTGTCCGTATGGCAAACGATGCTGCTTCTTGCACACCACGGCAACTGATGCAGGAGTGCCAGCTGCCCCCAGCAGCCACGACCAAAAGGAAGGAGCGAAAGCCGGACGCAACGCGCACGACCCTCCCACCTCGCGCCTCCAGCAACGTCTGTCTTCTGGCACTTCCTCGGCCAACGGCGCAGGCGACAAGTCGTTCGGCGTCTCGCTTTCCGGCTACCTTTCGAGCAGCCCGCAGTTGCAGTCCGCCCCGGCCACCCGCGCGTTGTCCGACCTCGGCGACGCTGGTCACTCGCGAAGCAACAGCAGTAGCAGCTGCAGCCTGAGCTCCGACGGCTCTTCCCGGATCGACAGCTTGCGAATCCAGATCGGCTCCCGCTTCGGCTCTCGCGAACAGGTCCCTCCTCAAGACGCCCCGGCACCCCGCTCCCGTCTCGAGCGTCTCAGACCTACCGGCGACTACTTTGAGTCTACCAGCTCGATGCCCTCCACCTCGACTGCTTCGACTACTCGCTACAGCCCCTTCCTCGACCGCCATCAGCCCCCACACTCGGCCTTCTCCGACACCCTTGCTCGCTCCCCTTCGCAGCACATCTCCAAGGCTCGTTCTGCCAACGGAGACGCCGAGCCTCAACTGCACTCTAGACTTTCCTCTTCTTCCACTACCCTCGCCTAACTTCTTTTTAACTCACCCTATGCCATTTCCTCCTCTTTCATTTTCTTTCAATCTTCTCTTCGGTTTGTTCTTAGATTGTATAAAGGACGCTGTGCATTCTCTCTTTGAAGCGTTATACACATACTTATAACCCCCCTTTAAACACAAAAATTTTTGCTGCAATTGTTACCTAAGTATACCCTCAATTTATCCGTTTTATTTCTTATGTTGCTTCTATTGTCCGCTTTATCTGTCTTTGCCCTCCCCCTACGTTGAAGTTTCTGTTTGTTTGATTTTGATTTTACTTTGTCTTTGTTTGTATGATAGGGAAAACGATTGTTTCTGTTTTTGAATAAATGAGAGGAACTTGTGCAGAAGATTTGACCATGATCAGCCGAACTACTTTGGGAGTCAAGGTTTTGGTAATACACCATGTGACTCAGGAATCATCGCAATGATAAGGAAAACCGGAAACAGTTTCACACAACACAAGGCATGGGTGGCTCTGAGCAAAGGGAATAATAGAGACTGGCTCCTAGTCATTGCAGTACGATTGTGTCGACCACCAAGCCAACCCACATCCCAGTCGCACAACGTAGGTGAAAAGGTACACACAAGTAACATGTATTTTGTATGCACGAGCCAGGTTAATTGGTTTGAGCCGAAATCCAATCAAAAGCCGTTAGTGTTTGGGTATGAATATATTCCGACATTTTGTGGCTCTCCCACGGCAATCCGAATTAGTATATCGGCTAGTATGACCGCCTCTCACGCACGGTGCGCGGTAGAGACGGGTTCGATTCCCGTATTCGGAACATGTTTTTGCGTGCTGGGTTTAGTTGTTTGACCTTGATCCCTTCTGTCTGAGCGTTTATACTTTTCTCCCAGTAAATCACAGTGTGGTTTCAGGCCTTTCAGTTATGGCTTGATTGCTTTTGACCTGTATTTATCACATTCACTACTACGTTTCCCGTCAAAAACTGTGGGACGGGTCCAGAAACCATCTCAAATGGACATGCGGCCGCACAGAAAAGACATCAGAGCTGTTTGCACCTTGCAGCTGTTGACTGCCCGCCTGGACAGTTCCAAGGCTCAGAAGCTGGCTGGTGATGTCCAGTCCACCCAATGACATCATGGGTGTGCCTGGTTGCTTCTGCCAGAGCCCATAATGCGGGGTTGGCTCTTTAATGGCACTAAATGACAGGTGAGCCATACATATCAGATATGTTGATGTCGGACCTCGAGGCTTTGAGCACAGGAGTGTTGATGGTTACACCGCGCAACATGCATTACCTTACGGAAGCGCCAAACATGCTTTGCTGGGGCCCTCACAAACTCATGAAAGTTTTCTGGGAGGAAGGAACTGGGGAGCAAAAGACTCCCCTCTACTAAAGCTCTCACTGGCAATGCTGGGCCGTTTTGCTTACATTCAAAAGAAGTGCTAGCTCATCAGCCATTTTCTTTGACCGCGGACACCTCCTTGTTGGCAGGCTTCCACTGCGCCCCACCGCGTTTAGTGAAAAAAGCCTGCGCGCGTAGTGTTAGTGCAAACCTGCTTGGCAAAACTACGCTGCACTAACACTTATGGTTATAAGACTAAAAGTCTTTGATGAGATGAGGCATGGTTAGACACAAGCAAGTAGCGGTGGCAAACGAGCAGAGGCAAAGCAAACCTTTGATGAGATGAGGCACGGTTAGACACACGCAAGTAGCGATGGCAAACAGACAGAGGCAAAGCAAACCTGAAGACGGGAGTCAAGGGTGAGCAAAGTTTTTGAGTGAACAATAGTTGAGTGTTGAATTTCTTATGCAGACCTTTGATGAGATGAGGCACGGTTAGACACAAGCAAGTAGCAGTGGCAAACGGGCAGAGGCAAAGCAAACCTAACAGACAGCATAAGATGAGACCGGAGACTAATGAGAAGAGAAAAGATAGAAAACAGACCTGAAGACGGGAGTCATGGGCGAGCAAAGTTTTTGACAAGGCTGAAACCGCTGCACTAAAAGTAGTGCAGCGCAGCGGAAATGGGCTCACTGCGCTGCACTTTTTTATAGCGATTTTCCGCTAACGCTTCAGCTTTTTGAAAACGGAGGGAAAATTCCTCTTTTTTTAGCGGACCACAAAAGCGCCTCAGAAGCGCAAAACCGCTGCGTGGTAGCGCAGCGCAGCGGCACTTCGCTAGAAAAGCGGGATTTGCAGCGGCAAATCCTGCTTTTATAATCTGGGTTCCTGCTTTGCGCGCTTTTCCGCTTTTCACGCCTTATTAGTGCAGCATAGCTAATATTACTGCATGTTTGCCGCGATAGAGAAAAAATATACTCAAAAAGAAACAGAAACTAAAAAAGTGACCTATACCCCCCGAGTCTTGGTTGATTTTTTTGGCTGTTTAGTCTTCTTGATGTTGGACGGAGAAGATAACTTGGGGTTTTTTTTGGCAGCGTCCAGAACAGCCTGACAATCTTCAAAAACCCCACCCAACTTGACCCCGCCGCGTAACCACAAGTGGCTGCTGATAGCACGTTCAATTGATCGTATCGCAAGTCCGGCCCGCCCTGATGAACAAACATTGGCGGCAGCTGAGAAGGTGCGCTCCACCGTTGCTGAGCTAGCTGCGCAAGCAAGATAATTGCGCTTGCTTTTTGAGCTGAATTAACTGCGCAGCGCCAAAAGTGCGGAAGAAGTATCAGCTAAAAAGTGGTGCAGCGCGCAAAAGCGCCCCAGTAGCGGTTGAAAGCGCACACCGCTATTGCTGCGCTTTCCCGCAGCGAAAGCGCCGCTTTTTTGGCTGCGCTTACGCTATGTCATCCAAGGAAATAGTGGTGTTTCGCTGCAGAAAGCGGTAGCGCAGCGCGGGGACGCTACCGCTTCAGCTTTTTGGGCTGGGGGGTTAGCGGCGCCCGCTGCGCTGCGCTAAAATAGCCGCTTTCTGCAGCGTAGCGCAGCTTTTCAGTCTTGTTTTTGAGCAAACAGTAGTTGAGTGTTAAAGAAACAGTAGGAGTGGAAAGGAAAACAAGCTTTAACTGGACAACTAGGTTAGATCAGAAACTGCGGCAGAATACATGTGAGAGTATAACTAGTGACATGTAGTAGAAAACCCGTGAAACCGTCTAATAATGGTAGCCCCAGGGTTTCTCTCAGGCTAAAAAGAAGTCTTTCCTTTGAAAGATGATTTTGCAAGGAGAGCTTTGCGCCAACTCAGGCTGCAGCAGGGCCCTCCGGCGCGAGGCACAGCCAGTATGTTAGGAAGCTCATGTTTTTGTTTTTGAAGAAGTCAGATAGGAATGATTAAAATTCGGTATTAGGTTGATTAAAATATGGAATAGGTTAGTAAGCCCATGATTGTTTTGTAGAAGTAGCTACTAGAATAAGGAATATTAAAATTTGGTCTAGACAAAGATGTATTAGGGGAATGAAAAGTGAATGGAATAAGGACATTGAGATAGGAAATGATTATTGGGCAGATAGACCCGCGGAGTCGAAGTCGCTGACAGAAGTTGATCCAATAGGGCCAATTGCGGGGGTGTTGTCTTGAAGAGGTGAAAGGTTTGCAGCAGTTCTGGAGACAGCACGGGTGACTGTTTCTACGGCTCTTTTGGTTTGAGGGATTGACAGGTTGTTAGAGATGCTGGAGACGGGCGATGGAAGCGTAGAGGTGACAGCGCCAGCTGGGCTTTCTTGCAACACTTCCTCCCGGTAGTGCTCGATAGCTCGCAGAAGGGCCGTGGTAGGTTCTCCACCTTCTTTGATGTTATCAACCGCGTCGACGACTGCTGCGCTTGGCTTGATTTTCTCCGCAATAGTCGTTGTTACTTCGGCGGAAATTGGCTTGATGATGTAGACAGGTGAAGGTTGCTCTGCTGCAAGCTGGTTGGATTCAGCATTGGCCAGTTTGATGGTAAAAGCTTGAGGAAGTTTGTCGCCTATTGTCGAGGCAAGTGATCCTTGAGCTACTGCTGATACCGGAGTAATGGGGATCGATCGTCGTCTTGAATCAGGCTGAGAATAAGCATGAACTCGCGAGCCGTCATCTTCAGGCTTGGGAGCCGATTTCTTGGGGGGAGGTTCGGGCATGTTGGGTGATGATTTAGCCTCAGCTGCATTTGGACGTGAAAGTATGTCTTGTGGTGCTTGGGTTGCATTTTCTTGGATCAATGACCTCCTGGCAATTGACAGATGGATAGGCGTTCCAATCCGGATGTTGAGAGCTTCTGTTCTGACTAAGGTGGTTCGGGCATTCTTCGATGGAGTGAGTGGGACAGAGCGCGCATCAGAGACGGAAGCTGGAAGAATCAAATGCATGAAGGTCAGCTTCAGTAAGAAGAAAACACACGCATCGATTTACTTACCACTCAGCACCAGGGCTCCGGCAACAAGGGCGAAACGCATTTTAGTGGATTTGTTTGGTTTGGGAGGAGTTTAAAAGGGGCTTCTTATATTTTGAGATACCGGCTGCGAAGAGCACGAGGAAATATATTGTAGAGGTGTTCTGTGGGGTAGGATAGAGAAAGCTGTGGGAGATGTTGGTGGTGATAGAGGATGGTTCAGACCCAACCACTCGGCCTTACCCCCTCTATTTATAGACTTTTCTGCGGCACTATGCTTTCATTTGGCCCTTGCCATAAGATGACGGCCTGATTGGTGCCAATGTGTTGGTTCCGTCTGCCCACTTCTGGAGGCCGACCAGGAAGTGAATGTGAGGGAAAGATGGCTGTCAGCGATCTCAGGTCACATTGAAATCCTGCCTCAGAATTGGTGGGATGGCCGGTTTTCATGACGGGTCAAAACTGGACGTGGTTGGTCCAGGGGTAGTCAGAGCTCTGTACCTGAACTGGGCACAGACAGTGGCTCAAAGATGGCGGGGGGATTTTACCTTGACAAGCTATCCGAGAAGAAACATGGCTCTGAGGAGGGGTGAGCAGGAAGCAAGGTGCACCGTGAATAACCAAGGGCATGTCCAAATAGTTCGGTGCACTCCACATCAGGCAGGATTGGGTGCCCCTACAATTTGAGAATGATGGGTGATAAACCCAAGAACAACATAAAAATGCGAAAGAAAAAAACAATGGGATATTCCGTTTGACTTCATTTTCATGGCAGTGAAAGGAAGGATCGGCCCATCGGAATGGACCCCCTCCCGGCCTCCCCTCGGGTAATTGCCATCAGTCGGCACACCAGGCGGCAGCAGAAGCCTGCATCACGCCAGTTCTCAACCAGGCCTTCCCTCAGCTATCCATCATGGCCGATCTCAAAAAGGTGCCGGTTACGATTCTCTCTGGACAACTCGGCAGTGGCAAATCGACCCTTCTGCGCCGGCTACTGACCAACCAAAGCCAGCTCAAGATCGCGATCGTCATGAACGAATTTGCGCAAACGGCTAGCATCGAAGGTCTCCCTCACCATCTGTAATCTTCCGTCTGAAGTCCTGGTCGAGAACAGTCAAAATCTGATCTCTCTCCTGGGCCATAGGGAAATCCATCCAGCTGACCGTTGCTAACGAGGGAACTCAGGTTCAAGAATGGCTAGAACTAGATGCGAGTGACCACACTATTTGTATCCCACTCTTCCCTCTTATCTCCAGACGAATCTCGCAAAAATTAATTTTTACCCAATATCAACAGTTGATTTTGCTTATCCCTTTGGCACGCGCCTTGTGTTATCCAGAACGGCTGCTTGTGTTGCAGCGCCCAAGATCAAGGAGTCCTGGCCATAGAGTCTCTCATGCAACGACGGGGCACATTTGAGTAATGAACTACCATAAAATCAAGGAAGCATCATTTCTGGACTGACATCGGGCTTCCTAATCTTTGGCATTCGCAGTCACATCATTGTCGAAACTACAGGTGAATTTTGGATCATTGGAGGGAGGAATACGCAAGACCAGCGGTAGCACTCACCCATTTTCCAAATCGTCAAGGTATTGCCGATCCGTCTCAGATAGCTTTGCTGTTTTGGATTGATTCAGCCCTCGAGTCTCTCCTCTATCTTGATGGGATCGTTACGGTGGTAGACTGCGCACACTTGGAAAAGGTAGCTCAGCCGCTCAGAGGCATTAGTCACGATCTCTGCAGTTTCCTAACGTATTTGGAATTCGCGTTTAACCTATGCATAGCAACTGGAAGAAGAAGCCACCGCCAATAGTGGAACTGTGACCAAGTTAGGCTTCATAACAATTTCCCCTCGCTTTTCTGATTCCTGATTCCTCATCTATTACGCTTTCCGGGTATTCGAACAGACAAATAGCGGTCGCGGATTCGTTGTACTTGTCAAAGATCGACTTGGTATCTGAATCCAGACTCGAGCCGTTAAAACGGTTGATCGAGTGAGTGAATCGAGGTGCCCATCAATAGAGAAGAGATTTTAGAATTAGCACTGACAGCAACCTTCTAACCTCCAAAGTTCCTTGAACGATTCGGCACTACTGAGTCAATCAGATGACGATCTAGAAATGGTTTTGCCCAAGGTGCTCAGTCTGGATTCATTTTCAACCTATCGCGGATTGCCCCAGTCACTTGCGACGCCAGAGAGGAACACGGAAAACGTGGATTCGAGCCTAATGGCCAGGTTGACACGTCCAGTAGGCAACTCAACAGACCCGAGCTTTCGGACGACTCACGATAGCTTTTCGACGATTACCATCAATCTGCCTGCTTTCGCGAACGTCAACACCAGTGATAGCAAGTTTGATCGGACGTTCCGCAAACTACTCTGGGAGGGAATTCTGGGCGAAGAAGGAGAGCCGCGTCCTGCCGAGCCGGGCTCAGAAATTGGGGAGCCATTAATCCTTCGAGCCAAGGGCTTACTGAAAGATAATGACGGGAACTGGTTTATTCTGCAAGCCGTCCGGGAAACTTATGAGATCCAGCCGGTCCATCCTGATGTTTTGATGGATGAACATGAGCACCCCAAATTGGTTTTGATCGGCAAAGGACTCGATACTCAGTTGGAACAGCGCTTCCTCAAAGAAATATCATGATTTCTACATACGCGACTTCCTCAATGAACTCCATGGGATGCACATGCTCAATGACTTGTCCCGTTTTCGAGATTTTAAAGGTTTGAAACATTTATGAATCACCAGACCAATTCTGCAGAGCATGGCACTTATTCTCAACGGAATTAATAGTTGAGTATGATTTAACAACCTGGTGTTTTGCACGGCTCTTTATGTTTGCCCTGAATGAAAGGGTTTGTTTTCTATCGCAAAAAAAAAAGCGATCAACTAGACACGCGTGGGTCTAAGGAGAAGCCATCTGTCATTTTTTGCGAAATTACAACTGACAAACGCAGTCAAGTTGGAGGATAATTGGGGTACATGAGATTGAAAAGAAAAAGAGCATATAATCGTACGTATATAGTACTTTTGAACCTTTTGTGGGGGTTATTTTTCTCTTGCATTCAGCTGTTTTGGGCAATAATGCTTTCTGCAATAATATTTTGTACAGCTTGGAATTCACCGTCGGGTATGAGTCCTGCATGAAGCCACTGATTACAGTTCACCCATCTCTCGATGGTATGGGCTACGACGTTTTCTCGGTCGCCTGCACATGTATCAGCAGCCGCTGAGAAACAGCGCTCAAGACTCGTCGCGGTTGAGCAGCAAGCGAGGTAGTCCCGGGCCAAGAGTGACAGAATCGGGAAATCGTCCTCGTGGTCCTGTCAGAACTCAGATTAGCCAGGGCCTTAAATTTACGACGTGGTAGTGAAGCTTAACAAACCTTCCACCATTGTAGCGAGTTGTGTGCTTGAGATGCTGGAAGCTTATACTTGCCTCGGAGATATATGGATAACTCGTCCTCGGATTCCATCCCATTAGTGTCCGGAAAGAAATCGACTTCCTCGAGGGAGCCCTGCCTTCGAAGTGGTTGATCGTCCACTCGTGATGGTCCTGGTTCCTTGAACCGTAAGTTAGCCTCATACTCAATCTTGCGCTGGTTAAATTGCGCTTGGATGAGGGATTGGGCGTAGGCGTAATTTGATGGGAACCACATTTGAAATATTGAAAGTCGGTAGCTGGGATTCAGGATTGTCGCAAGGATTACTGTGTCGCAGGCCATTGCTTCGCCAAGATATTCATACGTTTTCTCAGACATCTTGGCAAACATTTTGTTGAAGTCGGTGTCGTCTGGCGAGGCATCTATCTTCTTTGCGAAATAGTTTTTGATGCCCCAGTATTCGGCAAGCATCATACTGGCCGATGGGATGTCACCCTCCATCTTCTTGGCGATATAATAAAATTCCTGTTATGTTGATCGAATTCAACCTTCGACAATTCAGCTTGGATATGTATTCAAATTAAAATAACCCACCCCAAGAACATCGTTTAGCTTTTTCACAACCTCCCAATCGGTCGAAGTGATTTCATAGTCCTTGTAATACTTCGTGCCCCCCTCTGTGCTGTGCCGTTCTTTTTCGTTCTCGATCAGTTTGTTGATCACATTTCTTGCGTTGTACGCTCGATCGCGACTTTGGAATAGGATATCCCATCGAGACAGGTAGCCCGCAATCAGGCGCGGCCCTGAATAGCCAAGGTTCTTGGACCAAGTAGCGAAATCTATACGTTTAGCCTTTGAATCGGTGATCCTTCGGATCACATAGTCCACCTGAAGATACATCAAAAACAGAGGCAACATGTCAATTAGTTTTGGGGGAAACATCGGAAAGTTAGAGCAATGAATACGAACCTTTTTTAAGACGGCATCAATCGGATTGTTCCTAACTTGGGTTTCAGTTCCGTCGATATCGGAGTCATTTTCATCGTCCGTGTCGTCATCATCAAAGCCAACATCATCATCATCATCATCGAATGTACCTGATTCCTCGGTTATTTCGGATTCTTCGACAAAGGGATCAAGTATTGCAACGAATCCAAGAGGTTCTTTCTTTGATTTTATCAAGCCAGCATCCGCAAGCGGAACCGCCTTGAAACCGGCACTCAGGATAAGTTCTATGTTATCAACAAAGCACCGGATATGGTTTCGAGACAAGTTGAGCTGAGTACCAGTTTTCGAAAGAACAAGTTGGTCGACTTCTTCGGTCATCGTGACATGGTTGGAGCCAGGCTGGGTGGTCTGAGCCAAGATGTATATACAATATCTGATGTCAATTTTGGATAACTCGTGAAACAATTCGAAGGCAGAAAAAATCACTTATCTTGGTATGAAGGTCCGACTGGGTTATGATATTTCCAAATGGAATCGCGATAGACTTTCCGTTGCGTGTCCACGGGATGTATTTGAGACCAAGATGAATGGTTTTAAAAACCCAGTCATCCGTGACATAAGCTGCTGAGATACCCAAAAAGGCCCGAGGTTTGCCCTTTGTAGCCCACACATCGTTTATAAGTGTAAACTTTGATTTGAGTTTCTGCATACCCAGGAAACACATCAGATCAATTGTGGCTAATGATAAATGAAAGAGAGAGAAAAAAGATTACCTTGAGTGGTGCGATTGCTTTGACCTGCAAATTCCGGTAAAGCATGTGGACTTGGGTTGCAGCCCAAACTTGCGAGAAAAACTTGACGCCCGGTCGAGCGTAGTTGAAAGCACATTCTAGATATTCGTCCATCCGACTCCAAGGCAGCGAAGCTCGAACTAGCCACATGAGCAACATCTGATTCAAGATTTGCAGATCGAAGCTCCCTGATGGAGCAGGCTTCGATCTAACCGTTTTCGTTTGTACAAGTTTCGTCTGAACAAGTTTTGTTTGAAAAAGTTTCTTCGTTGCTCCCTTTCCTTTCTCTTGCGTTTTCTTTTCGATCTCGCTGGTTCCCTCTCCTTTCCCTTGTGATTTCCTTTCGGGCTCTTCTACTCCCTTTCCTTTCTCTTGTTTTCTCTGTGCGATCTCTTTCGGAGTTAACGGAAGTTTGGCACCCTGGGCAATGGCTTCATTTCGTGAGGGACATGGCGTTCGGTGAAGATCCCCATCACGATGCTTGTACAGGTTCCCACGGCTTCCTGTGGCCTTCTTATATGAGTTTCCGCACCATCGACATTCGTATACCATGGGCTCACCAGAGGTCTGCCCCAAAGAAAATGGTAACAGTGAGTGGTAAAGCAAGATCCTTAATGTAAAAGAAGCCGATGTACATACCTGACCCTCCGCGAATCTTGGCTTGTGAAAATAATCATCTACATCATCCACATCAAGACCATCATCTCTCCTTTTCCGCTTCTTTGATACCTGTGAGCTATTTTGAACGACGTTCTGGGTCGAGTCCGGGACGATCGAAGTTGAGGGAAGTGATTTGCGAGAATCATTGTTTGGGCGGACGAAGTTAGTATCTGCGCGAACAGGAGTGATTGCCCGGGTAGAGTGACGGGATGGGGGGTGGGAGGCAGAGGGAGAATTAGGAGATCGGGGCATCTTGGATGATGGAGCTTCTGACCAAGTTTGGATGAGATGGGATGTTGATCTCATCCAAATCATAGATCGGGGTGGCTGGCTGGTTCGGGGTCGGCTGCCCCGGTCGTATTGCGCCGGCCGTAGGGGGCAATCCACCATTTTTGGTGGTGCAAATCTTTGCACCCGTGTCATCTATGCTTACTTTTTACCCAAATCATCTACACTTGATTTATTTGAAGCCCATGATCTGGCCTTCAATCCTACATAGTTTTTATTATCATCACTCACCGCATTACAAAGATGCAGGCAATCATAAAACCCCTATTTATCCCGCAAGGGGCTGTGGGAAACCTGACAAGCCCTGTTGAACCGAGCTTAACCAAGCCTCTCTGGAGGAGAGCCCCGCAGGGTTTCTGTCTCACAGAGAGGCTTGCCCCCAAGCCACCGATTTTGGCATGAGAGCTGACAAGCCTGGGGCCCAGCCAACCCCCATTTTTCCTTTTATCCATGATCTCACACCCATTTTTTGCCCAATAGGGACATGAGTGGTGCGGCCTTGTAGGCTTGCTTCTTGCGCCGGCAGCCATCCACAAATCAGCTTCTTATCCTCCCAGCTGGCCGCTGGGCATCCTTGCAAAATCACTGCTGAGCTCGGTCCAACAAATCAAGGTTTTTTTCCAACTGTTGTACATCAAGCATATCAATATAAATATTATGCATTGATCATGAATTGAGAATTGAACTTGTTCAAAAATATGCATTTTCATTTAATTACAAGCAGAAAATACTGCTTCCATGCACTTACTAAAGATACAGAAGTGTACAATCATTGCCAGAATCTTGGAAGCATGATTTTAAAAGCTTTGTAACTTCAAGACCTTTCAAGATAAAAATATATGGCCTATGTAGGTTTAAAGGCCAGATGCAGGGCTTCAATTTGGCACCTGGGCGGCCCATATGGCTCACAGGATGCTATGGTGGTGTGGTGTTGAAGTTTGACACCAGTCAAATGGGTTGAGGCGGTCCTCACCGCTCATGCCAAATTTCCCCACTTACTCCCAAGTCCCTCCTTCGGAGGCTTGCGCTTCGCGCGAGGGGCGCCAGCCTGCCAACTCAGAAGGAAGGACTGACTAAGTTTGCTGTTGAACCCCTCTGATTTACAGAGCAAACTTAGCCCAGCCTTCACTTTCTTGTTTTCATCCCCAGTTAAAGGGTTCAGTTTGTCAAGGTTACAAGAGATAGATGTTTATATGCACAACATGCAGGGTTATGAGCCCCTGAAAACTAAAAAAGAAAAATCATTTCCTGTGAGGTGTACAATTCAAAAGCCAAATTGGAATTGATGAATTAGGACAGTTCACATCTGAGTTTTTGACAAATCTGCTGATGCCACATCAGCAAACCAATTTAAAAAAAGTTGTAGAACTTATCTGTAATTTCATTCAGGTCAGCAAGTCACCAGCATAAACAGTTCCATCTACAGCACTGATGTGTAATGTGTTCCACTGTATACCTATGAATCATAGGTATATTTACTCACAGAAGGCCCCAAGATAAAACCAAATGGACCCCATAAATGGAATCTACATCCAAATTAACCCTCAGTCACCACTGGAAGCATAAATGGCACTCTGCTACAATGGAAGTTAGACCCTCTGGAAATCCTGAAGCACCCAGTCATCCCTCTGTCACAAATCTTGAGTAAGGATTAGATCTGGGAGGTCAAGTCCGGTACCGGGTATGCCAACATGAGATCTGGTGTACCTGGCAGTAGGCGGTACCTTATGTTGGGTACACCAGGTCTTCTCATCATAAATTTGCTGGTGGCGACATTGAATTTGTTTTGAAATTTGGCCAACTTGGTAACTCAATAAACCCTCTAGCAAGATGGCTTCAAAGCAAACCCCTGACAAAATCAAGGACCCCTCAAACTCAGACCTTGAAATGTTGACCCCCGCAGCCAATGAAACACCAAACCGGAGAATTAAGGAGAGCTGGCTCTGGCAGTTTTTCAAATGGTGATGGTTGAAAACATCTCTTACAATATCTGCCAGGTAAACTCCAATCTTGAAGGTACCAGCATCTGCAACTCAAAACTAGCAGTTGACAAAGAGTGTGGTGAATCAATTGGGTCACAAACATCAGATATATGAACAAAATGTAATTACTGGTGTGATCAGCAATTTCTTGCACAAAGGTGAGCTACTCAACCGTGACTCCTTGACTTTGGTGGTGACTTGCTTTTTTGAAACCTGCAACATTTCTTTCTACACCATTGAGGATGAAAACTTGCACTGAAAACCAACACTTGAGAAGCTTCTCTGCGGCAAATACACCATCTTGCTTGTGTTTGGAAAACCTCCTGGGATGGGAAGAATGCCCTTTGTGAGCAGCTTCAACAAATCAAATCAAAGATCAGCCTGACTTGTGACACTTGGACTTCCCCAAGCAATTGCTTGGTACTTGGAGTTACAGCACAGTGGATTGATGCCCAATTCACTCTGCATTCAATCATCCTGGGTGCTTGACTTGTGCAGGGAAGTTACACAGGAGTCTCACTTGCAAATCATTTAGGCAACATGCTCCAAGATTTCAACATGGGCAACAATTGTTTTTGCATTACCACAGACTAGGACAACACATCAAACAACCAAACAATGGGAGATCATCTAGACTATCTTGTATCATTTGATAATCAGAAGTGCCTTCTCAATTGTCTGGCACATGTGTTTAATCTTGCTGCTCAAGCGGGAATCAAAGCATTCTTCAAGCCACCCCAACCTCTGGCATCAACATCATTGGCATCAGATTGTCTATCATGCACACCCTCTCGTAAACCCACCTCATCCTCTGGGGTTCACAAGGTGTCATCAATTGAAACCTGCCCTGTCACAGACTTGTAGAGATCCGTTCTCTTTACTTCCTTGCCTCAGCAGAGAACTGACATGCAGTCTCTCTCTTTACTTCTTCTTCCTCTCAAGAGAGAACTGACATGCCGTCTCTCTGAGCCAGTGCAATCTCTGACCGGTGCTGGACCGTTGGCAGTTACTGGAAGGGAGAGTTGCGCTGGTACACCGCCTTCACAGTGGTCCAGTGAGATCTGAGGATTCAAGTGATAGCAGAAGTTGGAGGGGGGAATTTGTTGAGAGACAACAATGGATTTTTGTCGGCTGTATTTTTAATGTTCATGAGGATCAGAACAGGAAGAAGCTTGGTGTAAGGGGTCAGAAGATGTGATTCAAAGAAATGAATTGGGGAGGTTGGACTCAGGGTGGTGAGCAGTGAGAGTTTTGAACTCACAAGACACACGGACACAGAGAGGGGGATCAATAAGCTTAAGATTTGGGATTCTGAATTGACGGATGATCTGAAGGAAAAATTTGGGTTCAGACAAAGTCCATGCCGCCCCATCATCTGATTTTGAGCTGAACTCAGACTCTGGGGGCTGTGACATGCTGCAGACAGGTCATCATACATCAACAACAGCTGAAGACAGAACAGGAAGGAAAGGAAAACAAAACAGGATAAAACCAAAGAAACACACAAATAAAAAACACCAACCCACCACATACACCTCCATCCAACATATGCATGTAAGAAAATAGAAAGGAGAAAAAACAAGAAAGAAAAGAAACACAGAAAAGAGAAACAACAGAAAGACGGGGCCATAGCCAACTGAAATGCAGCCATGCACGGCCAAAGAGTTCCTGAAATGCCTTGAATCCTGTGCACATGCTGATCTTGACATTTCTTGAGGGCTGAAATTGATCCTGAAGACGCCTGGAAAGCTGAGAGTGGGAAAACCTTGGAAATCTTCTGTGCCATGGGCACCACCAAATTGATCACCACACCGGCCTCATTTTTGTTCCCCAGTTTATTAATCATCAGTGATTGACTTCCAACTTGTACTCACAACACTTACAACTTACTACTATACTCATAACAACCATTACATAGCAATAAAAAGTCTTTATACTGTGTCTTGAACAAACTCATCTTGAGCATACCACTCCTATCACCTGATCAAAACTTGCCAAGCCTATCTTGGTGGGTCTTTTAGCTTGTAGTACAGAAGGGCAGAGCTTGCAACTCCTTCATCACCTTTTCCATTCAGCAAAAGGGTTTCACAACCAAGTTTGAGTTTTACTCTGCCTGAATCAACAGTCTATGATATGGACTACTGTGAAACATTGGTGACAGCTCAGGACATCTGCTCCCAGGCTGCTAAAGGCAAGCCAATCTACCCCCAAATAAGGTTCTGATATGATGCCCCAGGTCTGGGTATAGCCTGCTCAAGATCTGTACCTGGCATATCCAGTCCCAACACCGGGTACACAATGGGTATGGCCAAAAGTTGAGCTACTGGGGCTCTGATGTGTGATGGTGGGAATACATGCTGTTTTGATCACCACCACCACCCAGAAAGCGCCCCCCAAACATGCTGCAACAGATGCCTAACCAATTGACATTCAGTTGAGCTCCAAATGCAAAGAGGAATCTTGTGATCCTCTAATCTCTTGGAAGACACATTCCAAACAGTTCCCAAAACTTGCAACAATGGCTCAAACATACCTTTCAGTACCTGCATCCAGCGCTCCAACAGAGAGAACTTTAATCTCAGCTGGTCAATACATCCAAGAATACACCCAAAATCAAAAGAAAGTCAACAGCCTTGAGCCCCTTATCTGCCTCAAAGATTGTCTTGCTGAGGCTATCATTGATGTTGATAACATCAAATTACCCACTTCACAGTTTTTTTTTGTTCCAATCCCCTCTCACACAACCAAAAAGGAACAGAATGGTAAACCATTCCTACTTTGAGAGACTTCCCTGTGACATGGCAGCAGAGGTCCAAGCAACTCCAAGCAGAGGATTGGATTTGAGGGGGTTTCAAAGTTGGTCAGATGCAACTTGCATGCACTTTTGCAAGATGGTGTTCAAGTGCATTCTTGAACATGGAGTTACAAAAGTGCATACATGTCACATTGCGAGCGTGTACAGCCTCTCCGTCAACTGCACAAAGTGCAGGAGAGGCTTGTGTCTAAAACGTGCATGCTTGCGTGTCACGGTTGGGCTTCCGAGGTCCTTTTTTTTGTAAAAATCCTATAAAATACACCCAAATACCCAGTCAATAATAATGTTGGGCAAGGTGTGCCCAAGATGGGTCTTCATCCCCATCAAGAAGGATTTTGAATTTTTCAAAAATTGTATGTGTAGGATTTTTTACAAGCCAATTTTAGTTCAACATGACTTTGTTTTTTTTTCTTCAAACCAAACCATTCCTTATGTAATCAATAGAGGACAAGATGGCCATCCCAGGATAGTAAACAGAATTTTTTTTGAGGAATTTTGTGAAGGAGGGATCCTGGTTGAGAAGCCAAGAATCAACTTCAGTTCAATCCTGAAGACAACAATGGGCCTTTACTATACAGATATTGGTATACTATAGTCATTGTATTTTTTTTGGTCCAATAACAGTACTGTTATTTCCATTTTCTGTAATGAAATTTTAATACTATATCCAATTGCATGAGGATTTTCTTTTTTGAAAATACTATATCCAAATGAAGGAAGAAACAAAAAAAATCTCAATACTATACTGGCCAGATGTGGCCAGTACCACTACTCAGTAGGGATGCAAATCTATCTATTCATTGGGCTTGGGGATCAGAGCACCCAATGCCTTTCTGGCCTCAGCAAAGTCCCCTGAGAGGGAAAAATCCTCACAAGGCCACATAAGGCTGCTGAAGGATTTTGAAGTAGTTGAGGGGAACAGACCACCATGTCTGGAGCCACAGAGAACAATCTCTCAACAGAACAAGACCTACCCAGTGTTATTGCCGCAAGGACCAGGTAGGTGGCATGGTTCACCTGTACAATCATCAGGAGCCCACATGTCATTGCCTTATGTTTACACCTGGTTAAGTGCGTTATTGCGGTAACCAGGGTCAAAAAAAGTTACTATACCTGTATTTTTTGTTTCAGAGAAAAACCACAGAATACTATACGGGCCAATTGCAGCAAGGGCCAATACTAGTACAGTTATTAGTATAGGGTGGTACAACCAGACCTATACAATAACAAAAAGGCCTGGTTATAGTAAAGTATAGTATAGGCCCATTGTTGCTGAAGAGTCAGATTTTCAGATTTTCAAAATCTTGAAAAAATTCCTGCTGCTCCAATTTTCAATATTTTCTTTTGAAAAGTGGATGAGGAGGTCCGCACCACCCTCCTCTATCTCTGACCCAACTTTTTACCTCCGGGGAGATGGATGTACAGGAGGTGCAGCCATCCAAAAGTCAGCTACACCAAAACTGGCCAACCGTGACGCGGTTGTAAGTCAGTTTTAGACTCAAGTCCTTGCTCCGCGACCAGGGCTGCCCACCCCCCCGCAGAAGAGGGACTTCCACAAGTTTGGTCACATTGTACTACACCTCCCAAACCTGCTTGAATGTTTTTTTGAATTTTAGTCATGCATGGCCAACTTTGAAGTGCCTCTCCTCTTCCCCTCCCCTTCTACCCAATTGGATACCGGGTATATTGTTTTCAGGACCCATCCCGCAACCCGACTCAACATGGTACCCGGTCGGGTAGCACCGGGTGTTCGGGGCTCGGATCGGAACCTTACCCCCGGATCGTTGGAGATGCTGAAGGGCTGCTCACGTGTTAATATTCTCACAAGGGCAGCCACTCTTCACGGGCAAACTTAACTAAGTCCCTCTCTTGCCTGAGGCTTTGCCGGAGTTAGAGCATCTCCACCGCGGGCCCTAGTTTGGGGTCGCTAAAATTCAATCTTCGGGACTGCGCAGCAGTTTTTACCGCCCCAAACTGCTGCGGCATACACCGCGAGCCTCCAAAGGGAGTCTCTAAAAATCACTGACACACCACCGATGTACAGCAAAAGCGAAAAAGCTTGCGGTCCGGCAGGCCCAATTTTGGAATCTCAGCCACGGCCCTTCAAGCCTGTATAGGTCCTGTATGTCAAGCTGCATACAGGAATATCATCGGAAGAAAAATGCTATTTCCTTCATTATTAACATTGGGGTATTGAGGGTTGCATCATTGGAATCCTGGTGCAATTTTACCCCCATCGGCCGCTTCGCCTAGATTAGCTGCCACACCCAACAGTCGGCCTGACATGCAAATCAAGCTCAACCAGTCGCCCGGAGGCGATGTGACATCCTGTACAGCGGAGCTGTACAGGTGTGTGGCTGAAATGCAGCAGGCAATTTTCGGCCTCCCGCACCCGCAAGCTTTTTCGCTTTGGCTGTACATGTATTCCATGACAGGCACAAACCGGTCATCCAGAACAAATGTACTTTGTGTGATGACCATCCGAGGTGGATACATAAATAACACTCCTTGATGGCCGTCACTAACTGGTCATCCAGAACATTTGCATGTTTTTGATGACCGCCTCGTTTGATGGCCTTCCATGGCGGTCATCGAGAAATCATGAAGTGGACTCACCTCAATGACCGGTACGAACCAGTCATTGAGGATTGATTGGTGTGTGTGTGGCTGACAACCGGTTGGTCGCTGCTGCGATGGCCGGAACGGAGCAGTCATCGAGAGGATAATAACTCTCCTCGACGGCTGGTTTGTTCCGGTCATTGATAGGAGCAATAAATCTCCTCGATGGCCGGTTCGTTCCGGTCATCAAGATGAGTAATAATTCTCCTTGATGGCCGGTTCTTTCCGGTCACCGAGAGGAGCAATACATCTCCTCGATGGCCGGTTGGTTCCGTTCATTGAGATGAGTACATATTGTAAGATTGGTTCCGTTCATCGAGGAGGTGACCAATGGAGTTTCACAATGTTGTTGTTATGTGACAGTGTCTTTTGGGTCGTTGGAGAGAGTCTCTAGGAGTCCCTACATGTACGGACTCGGGCATGAAATTTGGGGACACCTGTAAAATTTTGACGCTAATAGCGCCCGCGGTGGGTCGGGTTGAGTCGGTAAATTCCAACTAGAGACCCAATTTAGGGCCCGCGGTGGAGTTGCTCTTATGTATCAAGGCGCTTCACAGGCCAGAGCAAAACAAACAGGAAAATGACTCATTGTGGCTATTCCGGAGCTACAACATATCTTTAAAGCCACCCGGAGCCATTCCGGCCGATTCTTTCAAGACTCAACAGCCCTCCCCATCCCCCAAGGACTCTCCGGAGGCTGGACTCCACGAGCTGCAGCTGATCGGGATCTGATTAACAACGTTGGTCCTTGGGAATAATAATTGAACAGGCTCATCTCCTTCCTGGTCTTGGCTTGTGTTTATGTGCATCGCGTTTACACACACATTTGCAAGCTCACATGTCATGAGCCGGTCGTTGACTGGCGGCGACCTTCGGGCCTCCTGCTTCCGAGCCGAGGCCAGCCCCCCCCCAAAAGCTCACTGTGCTCCGGACGCTTTCTGCTTCCTGACAGTCGTTGGAAATATCGAGATTACCGGGACCGGAAGGTGATAAGAGGTAACCACAGCTGTTCAAGTTCTTCGGACTTTTGAAGTCTTCCCTGCCCATCCTGATTCTCAACCTCCAGCCCACCACACCACCTATTCCAATCCAACGTCAAGATCTTTCCGTGGCACCCCCGAGAAACGTCCAGTTATGGAAAATGCCCGAGCCGATCCGGGACCCAGTGAGACATCATTCCCCTACCTTCCGGGCGGGGGGATGATGGGTAGTACCGCGTCCCTTGTCGGGATGCTCAAAGCTGTTAGTTGCGCCTGTTGTGATGTCTCCCCATGCCAAACACGCAAATACATGCTTACAATCTGCTGCAATATTTTTTGATGCGCCTGGCGCCTATCGTTCTCTCTGAAATCAACGACAGGCCGCTTTGAGCAGCTTTCAAAATTTAGACCAGACCCTTCTCCCTGGAGACCCATCGGATGCCCGCTCAACCGATTCAAACAACGAGGAGGAAGTAATCGACGAGCAGACCATCCAAGAGCCAGCATCCGATGCCAACTCACCGTATGATGATGGTCTTGGTCCGCAGGACGCCCAACTGCGTCATGCTAGTCGAATGTTTATCAATAAGTTTGCATCCACGCTTGTCCACCAACACGACTCTGGTTCCCAACTCAATTTCGGCCCAGTCAGTCCCCAGTCGCCAAACATACTTCGGCAAGATGTAACACTATCGGCAAACAAGGAATCTGTTGTCACAAATCAAGAGTACTTCCAGTCGGTGATCGATGATTTTGGTCCTTGGAAAGGGACTGACAGCCATGGGCATCCCGAACCGGAAAGCTGGATCAAGCAGGTCCCTGGTATACTCACTCGCAGCGTATTGGTTCAAGGTTCTATGCTGCTCACCAATCGCCGGCTCTGCTATGTTGCTTATCTCCCGCCGGTTGACACCAAGGACATTATTCGCGTGAGTAAATTCTTCCGTTACTCAAGGCCGTGTCATCTTTTCCAGCCCACTATCCGCGTGTGCTAAGGCCTTTCCGCCCCGTCGGTTTCCTCGTCTCCCAGAGTGGATCCATCACCGTTCGATTGAATGGGCTGTTCAAAAGGCCAACGCGAATGTGGGTCGAGCTACGTACCGAGTGAGTCTCGTTCCTAACGACTGATTTTGCTCGGATAGGCCACTTAGAGAGCTACTCAATCTTTTCTTGGTAATGTCAGTTGTGTGACCCTGTATAGATCAAGCACGAAACTCTTCAGGCCACTCCACTCCGTTCACCTCTCTGAGATCAAGCATGTGTTACCAATCTCATCAACTCATCCCCACACCCTGAGGGTCAGATTAAGAACGGGCGAGATTGTGGACTCCAAATTCGATACTGCTGAAGCGACGAGTGCCTGGCACGCTGAATTCGTTTCCACCCTGTTCAACTTCAAGACACATCACTCCAAGAAGATTAAGATAATGATCCCTTTGCGGCGGATTCGTAAGCTCCATCGAAACACGTTTGAAAACATGGCCAAAGTCATGAGCGTGGATGTCGATTGTGCACCGTCCGCCAGAGACGTGGTTGATAATGATATAATCGAAGGGAAATTCACACTTCAAGACTTTGATCGGACTCGAATTCAACTGTCATACTTCCTCAGTCACGGCAATTTTGATGATTTGATACTTGATGCTGTCGTCCGAGCTAAATTGCAAGTCAGCCAATCCAAATCGACTTCGAAGCACCAAACTCCACCCCCCTTGCTCAAGATCACATCTAGCCAGAGCGACGGGGAAGATAGTGAAAATGAAGAAAAGCTCTCAGATCATACAGAAAACGCTGACAGCTCCGAGCATACCCTGGCCGACAAATTCGGGAAAGCCTTTGGTTTGGAGGCCAATACAAAGCTTGCAAGTACGTTGAGTCATTCTCATCATTCCGAGCCTGATGGAATCAGAAAACTGTATACTGATCAATAAATTGTGGTCTAATAGTCTACCCTTGCTCACTCCTACGTACTCTCCCCAGCCCTGGCCATGTGGCCATTAGTAAAGACTATCTGTGTAGGTGCCACTTCAATTTCTCCTCTTCCATAGTTTGCTCACGTGATGGTTTACAGGCTTCTGGTATCGAGGCATTCCTGTCCTCGGCTCAGACTACAAACTAAGGATTCCACTCAAAAGTGTCGGCAACCTCAAGCCGACTAGTGCCTTTGGCTTCCACCGGTTCGGCTTGGCCATCGAAACTTTAGGAGCACCCGATATCAGGCTAGATTTCACATCGAAATCGACGAGGGAAGAGGTGATCGAAGTACTCAAAGCTGCGGTTCAAGACTTATCCTCCAGGGATCCTAAACGGCTTCAAGACTTCCAGCCCGCAGCGTCTCGGTCTTCAGTCCCAGCCACAGAGCCGGCCAGCTATACGATCCCCATATGTAGCAGAGACAGCATGCCGGTCCTGATCAGCGGAGCCAAGATCACAAAAACTATCAGACCGCTGCGGATAGTGTGTCTTACCATCGGCAGTCGTGGCGACGTTCAACCTTATATCGTATGTCTAGCTGTTCTATAAGCTCGACAGGGAGAGGAAATTCATGACAAAAAAACGATGCGTTTCTAGTCCCTGGCAAAGCGCCTCATGCAAGACGGACACACAGTCACCATCGCTTCCCATCCAGAATACCGTACTTGGGTCGAATCGTTCGGAATTTTGTACAAGGACGTGGGGGGTGATCCGGGTGCATTAATGGCAAGTGACATACCAGCAATTTCTCACCTTCGGCTGGTCCCCAACACCTCTGAGGACTTTTCTAACTGGTAATATCTTGAATTTATCAGAACTTTTCTGTCGAGCATAACTTTTTTAGTACCGGTTTTTTCAAGGAGGGCTTGGGTTATTTCAAGACCTGGTTGAACAATTTGTTCATGGAGTCCTGGATGGCCACCAAAGAATCCGAAGCCGAATTGCTAATCGAAAGTCCATCCACTTTCTCTGGAATCCATATTGCTGAGGCATTAAGAATACCGTATTTTCGAGCGTGAGTTCTGGTTTCCTCGTGATTTCCTTGCGTCTGGTCAAGCAACATCACGCGGGAAAGGTTTAACGTTTCACCGTGTTTTTTATAGGTTTACGATGACATGGACCAGTACAACTACCTACCCACAAGCTTTTGCTTCCAGTATCGACCTTGGACCATCTTACAATTTGCTGTCCTATTCCCTTTTTGATAGTTTGATTTGGTATGCTTGGAGCCTTTTGCCCTTCAAATCGCACCGGGCTAACCTCGAATAATAAAATCAGGCGCGCAATGTCCGGACAAGTCAACAGATGGCGTAAAGAGACTCTAGGGATACCTCCTACATCGTTAGAGGTATGTTCATCGTTCTTTGCAGTAGGGTAGAATATCACACTAATAGATGGTCTTTACCGGGCGCCTAAAGCAAATGCAAACTTATAAGGTGAGCGATTTCGAGTGTATATATTCCTAAAAGAGATGTTCTGGCTGACCATAGCCAATCCTAACGTTCTAGGTCCCCTTCATGTATAACTTCAGTTCTGCTGGTAAGCGATCATTCCGATATAAACTCATGTTTCTCACATCTCTTACCCAAATTGTCTCCATTTCCGTTAATAATCAATTACCAGTCGTTCCCAAGCCGCTGGATTGGAGAGATCACATAGAAGGTAAGTAGACCAATTGATCTGCGCATCTCGGTCAGCTTGACAACTGACAAAGTGGCTAATTTCACCAGTCACGGGGTACTGGTTCCTGGACCAATCACACGGGAATTTCCAGCCACCAGATCCACTCTTAAAGTTCATCGCCTCTGCCAAGGAAGACAAAGTCCCATTGATCTACATCGGCTTTGGTAGCGTGACAGTCCCTGATTCAACGGCAGTAACCAGGTCTATATACGCTGCAGTTGTCCAAGCTGGCGTGAGAGCGATAGTTGCCAAAGGATGGAGCGATCGTGCTGAGGCGAAATCCACAAAGGAAGATATCCCATCACCACCAGAGGTTTATGTGTTACAATCCGTTCCTCACGATTGGCTGTTTCCCCAAGTGGATGCCGTTTGTCATCATGGTGGTGCTGGAACGACTGGTATATCGCTTAGGTTTGGAATTCCAACCATCATCCATCCGTTCTTTGGAGGTCAGTCTTCCAGATACTTTCGCTCGCCTTATTTATCAACATATCGTGACTGACAATGTTGTTATTAAACCCTTCTAATTCCAGACCAAACCTTTTGGGCTGATGTGAGTGTGTAGAGCTGAGACAACCCAATTATGCGCCCCAATCATCTAACATGACAAGTTTCATTCTTACTCAACACAGCGGGTTGCGAGACTTGGAGCCGGGTTGAAAATCGATTCTTTGTCTGTCAACACGCTGTGCGAGGCTTTCAACAAGGTAACGTCGGACAGAATCATCAAGGAAAAGGCTGAACAAGTCAAGGAGCAAATTCAAGCGGAAGATGGACCAAGTCGAGCCGTGCAATTCATGTAAGAATTAATCGAGAATGCAGCTCTAGCCAAGGATTATTGACTTGCACATTACTTACTTGGACATCTTTCTAATTTATCCAAAAAATAGTTATCAGCATTTGGATTTCGCACTCGAAAGAACTCTACATCGTATCGAAAGAACTCTGCCTAAAAAGGTCAGGCGATCCAAATCAGCTGGCAGTCCGAAGCGGGAGGCGAATGGTGCCATCGGCGGCGATGACGAGACTCAGATAAGATCGTCGCGCCGACAAAGTATGATCATACGAACGTTTAACAGAAGGGGTCGATCGACCAACAGGACAGGAACGTTGAGCGGCTCAGAAGCTGAGAAACAGGAGTCCAATCTGGGCACAAACTCACCAATCTTGGTAGGCCAATCCACCGGGATTTTGGGTCAGACATTCACCCCTGAACCCGGCTTGATTGCGCCCTCGAACCAGCCGAATCGTTCCGTCAGGAACAGACTCTCTAGATTATATTCTTGACCAGATCCGCCACTCATATTTATGTCGACCTTGGATACGAGTCCGATTGACTTGCATTCATCTGCATGCGACCCATTGACTGCCTCGCCGAGGAGATGGTCTAATCCTCTCCCGTTCTGAAGGAGAAGCTTGTTAAGGAGAAGCTTGTTGCCCTCTCTCCCTAGAGCAGGACTAGCGCACGTGTCAGTTCGGTATCCCGAATTCTCAGGATGACTTCTCTCTCCAATCACTTTTCATCATCCGGATCCACCTCTTTTTCTCCCACTCACCTATCATGAAAGGTATTTGCAACTTGTACTCGCTATTCGTTTACCCTTCTCTCTTGGAACTTATTAATACTTGCAAACTTTCTGTTATCTTGTAGTTGTCGTGTTTTCAAGGCGGAGTCATTCCATGAGCCTTCTGGTTGAAAGCAATTCATTTCGAGTTGATCTGGGCTATTCTATTTACATATTCAATTTTTTTGAATGTAAATACATGAAATCCGATGCACAGATATTCTTCAAGATGGGTTAATCAGATTAAAAATCTGGTACTGCACTCAGAAATCGTAACTTGGTCACCTGGGAGTGGATGACTTCCCATTGGCAAAAATGTTTATTCTGAGGGGACAGACTAACTTTACTGGCTTGTGCAAGCTAAATGAAATTGAGTTTTCACCAGCAAACAAGGTTTAGCATCTCCCTCTAAATCAAGCCATTTAGAGCATCCACCACCGTCTCTGTAAACCCGCTCGGTAAGGCATATTTAGAGCATCTCCAACGGTCCGGGGGGCAGTTGGCCTGAGTTCCCCGGCCCGCGACCCCATGTAACAGCAGTCGCGGCTCAGGTCCAATTATGGACTGGCACTTCGAAGCCGCTATCCGACTACTCCGCACCCGCCTCTGGAAATCAAATCATCATCACTCAACACCATGCAAAATATCAAAAATGTCCTCGAATGGATGGACGATGAAGACGATGTCCTAGCCTCCCAGCAAACGGTACTCAGCTTAATGATCAAAACAAAAGAGAGAAGAAAACATGGCGGTTCAACACCCGGAAGAAGAGAAATAAACCGGAATCGACTTCAGGGACACCAGCAGCTATACGATGATTATTTTGCTGAGAACCCTGCATATCCTCTTGACGTCTTCCGCCGTCGATTCCGAATGCAAAGGAGCCTTTTCCTACGAATCCTTGACGATGTTGAAAAAGCAAACAATTATTTTGTACAGAAACGTGACGCAGCTGGGAGGTTGGGCTTTTCTCCTCTTCAGAAGGCCACTGCTGCAATACGAATGCTTGCGTATGGATGTAGTGCAGACTCTGTAGACGAGTACCTTTGTATGAGTGAGTGAAATGCGTCTCTTATGTCTAATCCTTGCAATCTTATAGCCAAAATCTAACCATCTATCTGTATGACAGGTGAATCAACTGCAATCGAGAGCTTGAAGCAGTTCTGCCAAACTATTGTTCGGGTTTACAGCAAAGAATACTTGAGAAAGCCCAACGAAAATGATGCCGCTAGGCTCCTGGAAGTTGCGGAGGAGCGAGGTTTTCCCGGTATGATGGGATCTATCGATTGCATGCACTGGTGCTGGAAGAATTGTCCAGTTGCTGATCAGGGAACATATAGCGGCAAGGATAAAGAACCGACGGTTGTCCTTGAAGCGGTGGCCTCGTACGACACTTGGATTTGGCACGCATTCTTTGGACTGCCTGGTACCCTCAACGATATCAACATTCTTGATCAATCTCCCATCTTCGACCAGATTCAAGAAGGTGAAGGACTCTCAGTTTCATATGAAGTCAACGGCAATCGATATGGCCTCGGCTACTACCTTGCGGACGGCATTTATCCTCCTTATGCCACATTCATCCAAACAATCTCTCATCCGCAAGGAGCCAAGAAGAAACATTTTTCCAAATTGCAAGAAGCCTACCGGAAGGATGTTGAGCGAGCTTTTGCGGCCCTGCAATCTTGCTATGCGATTGTGCGATTCCCCGGTCGATTTTGGAAACATGAAGTCCTCTCTGATATTATGTTGGCGGTGATCATCCTTCATAACATGACAGTTGAAGATGAATCAGGAAGTGAAATGGAAGGAAACATTGAATATGAACAAACACCACGTACCAAAGCAGATATAACCACTAACGGACCGAACGACTCAACTTTTGAACAGTTTATGCTACGATACCAGGCTATTAGAGACCACAAAGCACACAATACCCTTCAGAACGATCTCATTGATCATTTGTGGAACAAACATGGCTCCGATGAAGATAGCTCCCCCAGTCCTCTTTAGCTTATTTGTTATTCTCATTGCTCAACATTAGTTTCTCTACTATTTAGCTCTTTTGTTTTATTTCTCTTGATCTTTTCGCAATTGACTTATGATTTAAAAAAAAACGGCCCAAGTTTCTCTAATATTTCTTTCTTTTGTTTTCTTTCTCTTGATCACATTGCAATTGACATGTGAATTTAAAAAAAAAAAAAAACGGTGAAGTACAAAGAGAAACAAGCAGATTCTCATTCTGTGTCTTTGCTGTCCTCGTCTTCTTCCTCGGACTCCTCCTCCATATCGGCTTCTTCTCTCTCTCTTTTCTCATTTTCTTCCCTCTCTTTTTTCTCGTTTTCTTCCTTCTCCTTTTTCTCCTTTTCTTCTTTCTCCTTTTTCTTCTTTTAGTTCGCGTTCCATGATCAGTTTTTGCTTCTTTGCGTAATAAGCTTGCCTCGTCTCGTCCGTTATTGAATCGAGATCCTTAGCCATGATGGTCTCTTCGAGTGCCATTTCGGATGCATATTTCATTGAGTTAAGGCGGTCGCGCGCAATGGTAACCAGCTCTTGTTGCATGGTCATCATCTTCCCGAGTGAGACATCCTCAGCCCGTTTTCGTTTAGCGGCTTTTGAACCCTCCATTTGTACATTCCCAAGAACCGATCGACTGGCATCAGACTCGTCGTCATCCAAATCAATTACGGTCGGGCTAGAGGCAGCAGGAGTAGAGCTGGGAACGTCGGCAGGTGGAGCTGTAGTCGATTGTTTTGCCTTCTTGCCTCGGGCTTCATTCTCTTGCTGAGTCGCCTGCCACTTTGGGGTGTCCTTCAAGATTCCCCAGCAGTGGTCGAGGTTGAAAGTGGATCCAGAGGTGGCCTTGTATAGTTCTTTGGCCTTGGTGAGCTACATAGAACAACAAAAAAATAATTTTAGATCATTGCGGCACTCGAAGCGAGAAAGCTGGCAACACCAAGATGTACATACAAGATCTTTGCGAGTCTTTCCGCTTTTCAAACAACGCTTGGTAGTTGAATAGCAGCCAGCAAATTTGTTGACATTTTTGAGAATCAGAGCCCAGCAACATTCGACGGCACTGACAGGACGCACTGGAAGGTCTTTAAAGTTTTTGACGTGTTTTTGGGACTCGTTGTATTCCTTGATGAGGTCGGCAAGATGGTCGTGGATTCGCTCCCAAAAAGTCGTGGCCTTCTGCCCTCTCCCAACGATGGCGTCTCGACTCGTGTTCAACCAAGAAATGCAGAGCTTTTTGTCTTCCTCAACCGACCAGCGAGGAAAGCCCTTCTTGGGTGCTGTTTTGTCGTCGGTCTTTGGTGTGTTTTCAATGTTGATGAGGGGGTTTTCTGCTGGTGTTGGGGTATCCACGTCGTTGGGTTGGTGCTTGGGAGTGGATTTGGCGGCCTTTGTTTTTTTTTTTCTTTCTTGGAGAGCTGCGAGTAGCAGTTGATACCGTGTCGTCCATCTTTGCGGTGTATGAAGTCGAGCGGATTCTGGTCAATTGCGGCCGGGAGGTGACCCGCAGAAGTCAGCAGGTGATTGCGGGTTGGACTGCCCCCGGCGATGTTCCCAGGGTCGTTCCGCGGGTCTGTTAGCGCGCAAAACAGGAACCCGGGCGGCCAAAGTTCGCCCCCAAACGCCCAGTCGCGGCTCCGTTAGAGATGCTCTTACCGAGTATGTAAGCAATTTTCTACCCCTAGGGCTCTTTAGCTAAATAGTTGCTCGGTAAATCTTTAAGGCTTGCTAGATTTACCAACGGCTACAGAGCCTCTGTAAGACCATTCTAGCGAGCCTGCCAACTGCCCTCGCCACAAGACCCAGCACATGTACATACACAGCAGATAAATACTTACATGCCAGTAGCTCTCCACCCCTCAACCGGTCATCGATCAACCGGTCATCAATGGGATGATTGGTCATCAATCAACCGGTCATGATAGGATAACCAGTCCTCATAACGGCCAGTCATGACCGGTCATTCAATAGGTTGACCGGTCAAATATTAAGACCACCACACTGCACTTGAAAGACTGCCGTTTGAACGGCCATTGATAGTAT
This sequence comes from Puccinia triticina, assembly GCF_026914185.1. Lineage (NCBI taxonomy): Eukaryota > Fungi > Basidiomycota > Pucciniomycetes > Pucciniales > Pucciniaceae > Puccinia > Puccinia triticina. The sequence continues at coordinate 4,775,828 of NC_070562.1, forward strand.
GACCGGTCATTTGACTGGATGACCGGTCATTCATCTCATTCATCAATCGGATACTGAACAACCGGTCATTCGACTAGATAACCGTTGATCCGATTGGATGACCGGTCAGTTGACTGGATGACCAGTCAGTCAACTGGATGACCGGTCACGGTCATACGATTTGATAGCCGGTCATCCGATTAGATGGCCGGTCATTCGATTGGATGACCGGTCAATCAATTGGATGACCGGTCAGTCGACTGGATGACCGGTCATTCAATTGGATGACCGGTCAGTCAACTGGATGACCGGTCATTCAATTGGATGACCGGTCAGTCGACTGGATGACCGGTCATTCAATTGGATGACCGGTCATTCAATTGGATGACCGGTCAGTCAACTGGATGACCGGTCATTCAATTGGATGACCGGTCAGTCGACTGGATGACCGGTCATTCAATTGGATGACCGGTCAGTCGACTGGATGACCGGTCATTCAATTGTATGACTGGTCAGACGAGTTGATGGCCGGTCATTGATGGTACAATGACCGGTCACCAATAGTATGACCAGTCAATAAGGCGACCGGCCACCAATTGTATGACTGGAGGGTGTCATCAGCGGTGTCGTGTTCCTTACAAAGGGGTGTATGTATGTACATACATAAACACAAGGGTGGAGTTGCTGCTAGTTGGTGTCGTTATCTAAATCCACGTTGCCTACCGAGCCGATACCGGCTGGCAAGGGTGGATTATTTCTTTAGCTAAGCAACCGAGCCTTGCAAGACTTGCTGGCTACCTAAAGATTTACCTAGACGGTGGTGGATGCTCTTACACTGCAAAAAAAACTTGTTCAACTGCTTGTAGTTGACATGCAGGATACTCAAGCCAAGCTGCCATTTTAATTACACCTGAATGCACAAGTGCCTTTGTTGGCACAGTCACTGTGCATGCAAGGTGCACAGTGACTGTGCATTGAAGCTTGAATTGAGTCAAACCTTGAGTAAGACTGGCTTAAGACCACAAGCTTCCTCAGAGTTACCGCATGTCAACTGCTCACAGTGGAGGACTTCCCGTCACTTTTGAACAGATCTGGAATTTCAGATTTTACAGGGAAATCCGGAATCTGGAACTCTGGATCACTTCGGGGATCTATGGGGACCCAGATTTCCCTGCAAAATTTGATATCTGGTGGCTCAGATCTGACTTTCCAGATCAACAGGAAGTCCTACAGTTGACAGAGTTTTTTTTTGTACAGCCATTCCAAAAAAGCTTGGCTTTGTTGGAAGGAATTTCCACCCAAACTTTGTATTGGATTTGCCAATAATCACTGGCAAGGTTGGACATATGTATATTCATGCCCACCTCATTCTTATATGCAGGGTGCATATACAGCAGCCAGATGCCCTCAATCATCTTGTTCCTTTCATTTCTTTCCTAATTCTGAGTTCAGAATTGAGCGATTTGGCTGATTCTACCCTGGATGGCATTCTGGTCATGGTTGCAAGGTTGGAAGGTGCTGGTCCCAGCGGCCGGCGTGTTTTTTTTTTGCTACCAAACAGCTTGATTGGTGGGATCCTGCAAGTGACTGCGCTCGCAGGTCAGGATATCATGTGTCCAACCTTGATGTTGGATGCACATACATTGGCAAATCCAGAACAAATTTCCAGCGGAAATTCCTTCCAAAGAAGCCAAGCTTTTTTGGAATGGCTGTAGTGTTAGGCAACAAGAAGTCCTTCCAAGTTCCCATTGAGATCTCCCAGATCTGAGTCAAAACGTCTACATAGATTATTGCAGGGAAGTCTAGGCTTTTGGACTCTAGATCACTTCTAGGAGGCCCCCATATCTTGATAAGAATTCCTGCAATGGATGACTTCCCACCGTGATCTGGGAGGCTCTCAGAAGTGATCAAGAGCCCAAAAAACTAGATTTCCCTGCAGAAATCAAGACTTTTGGGGTCCAAACCAACATCTGTGGGGGCCTCAGATTGCAGGCTGGGAAGTCTTCCAAGGATTATGGAGGACTTCCCATTGGCCTTTAGAGAGCTCTAGATGCTCTTCTAAATCCTAAAGACAGCTAACAAAAAAACAACAATTGCATGTGAGAGCAATGATTCCCACACATTCATTTTTTTGCCAAAAGAAAGGGGATGTGTAAATTGAAATCTGGGAGGGATGCAGATCCAAAGGGAAGCCATCCAATCATTGTCATGCTTACTCAAGAAGTTCTCCCTCTGGTGTTTGAGTAGGACTGGAGGGGACACAGATGCAGGCAAGAACATTTGCTGATTTCTGGCAACTTTAACGCAGCGAACGGCATTGGTCCGGGCTAACCCCGGGTCAGCAACCTCAGGCTTGAATCCAGGCTGAGGTCAGCTAAATTTAGCTAGCCTTGCCTGAAATCAAACCTCAGGTTAACTTGATCTGAAAATTTAGCGAACCAATGCGAATGCTCTGAGGGGATATTCATACTTTCCTCGATGGGAAAGGACCACGTCGAACCATACAACCGACGATACCACGACGATGTGTCTCCGATGCCGATGAGCCAGTCTGATCGAGGCATCGGTATCGGTGAAGATGTTTCGTTGTAACGGCAACCCGTTGTGATGTGGAAGCTAGGAAGAAAAGGTATGGATTTATGTGGGGGTGGTGTGCACGGTGTATGGTTTTAGCTGAGCTGGAGGCGGTGTGCGCTGGCTGGTTTGGGCAGTAACCCAACCGAAAAAAGCAAGCCGAACCGCCAACAAGTTGCTCAAAAGTAAGTTACCCAGCCTCCGTCGGTTAGCACTGAACGATCGAAGCTTATCCTCCATCTTCCTCCTCTTGACCATCCAAGCCACCACCAACCAACCAACCCCTTCCCCAACACAGACAACACACTCTCCAAACATGGGTGACGCTACCTCCTACGACTTCTTGTTCGTAAGTAGATATCACCACTCAGACTCAGCCGCCAGAACATCCCAAGCTGATCGCTCACCACCACCTTCCTCTCTTCTAGAAAGTCGTCCTCATCGGTGACTCGGGCGTAGGGAAATCGTAAGCCTCAAGTGGACCTCATCGTGTTCTAGTCTCGTGCTAACCCCTCTCTTGTCTTCTGTTTCCCGCTGGGTTTGATTCGTAACAGTAATCGTCAGTCCACCTCCAAGCCTCCACCTCTCTCATGGGGAAGAATGCTACTCTAACTTCATGACTTCAATCCATTCATCCTGATCGCAAAACCCTGGTGATAATCAACAAGTACTCTCGCGATTTACCAGGAACGAGTTCAACATGGATTCAAAGTCTACGATCGGAGTCGAGTTTGCAACCCGTAGTATCTCGGTTGATGGCAAGACGATCAAAGCACAAATCTGGGACACTGGTCTGTCACCAATTGGATCATTCATCTGCCCTGATACAATTCAATGCATTCTGACTGCATTCTTCTTCCTTCGACATATCTAGCTGGTCAAGAGAGGTACAGAGCAATCACGTCGGCCTACTACCGAGGCGCAGTCGGAGCTCTGCTGGTCTACGATATCTCTAAACACCCAACCTACGTCAACGTCCAAAGGTGGTTAAAAGAACTCAGAGATCATGCGGACAGTAACATTGTCATCATGCTCGTCGGGAACAAGAGCGATTTGCGACATCTGAGGGCCGTGCCCACCGAAGAAGCCCAATCTTTCGCCACAGAAAACAATTTGAGCTTCATCGAAACCTCTGCGATGGATGCTAGCAATGTCGAAACCGGTTTGTCGCTCTGGACCCGCTTTTTTTTTTTTATAACTAATCGTGCATCTCCCGTCTCGCTCGTGCTGAATCTGTTTGACATTCCCCCCCTCCTCCCCTCCAGCATTTCAAAATATCCTTACGGGTTAGTCGCCTTTTCGCCATAGAATAATAATGATTCAGAGATCACAGACTTGATTCAATGCTGACGACATGACCAACGCTTGTTACCCAACATAGACATCTACCGGATCGTATCCAGTAAAGCACTAGAATCATCGGCAGATGCAGTAGGACCCACGTCGGGCTCTACGATCACTGTCACGCCTACTTCCGATGACGCCTCAAAAGCATCCGGTGGTGGCAAGTGTTGCTGAAAACCAACTTCACATCTCCTCTGTAGCCAACTTATCACCCAACCGCAGATTTTTTTCCCCCAATCATTTTGTTTTTTTATTCTTCAAAACAAAACAAAGAAAAGTATAAGTTCTTGTGAACAAAAAATCAAGTGCGTTGGTGTGGGTGGTTTCGGATTTTTTTCTTAGTATGGCGAGTTGGGATGTTTTTTGTCTCCTTTTTTTGTCTTTCCATTCGCTATCTGGTAGACTACATTCACATACAAACTTGTTTTCACTCCGTTTAGCGCACTTCTTTGATCTAGTAAATGTTCTTATATACATTCGATAAACTTTAGGGGCGACATTTTTTTTCTAGTTTTATATAATTTGGCCTCCTCTTCCTTCTTATGTTTCTTTTTTGTTGTGTGAACTGACTATAAATATGACTGCCTAACTATAACTACAAACTCCAATTGATTGATTTGGATAGAAGCTCTGTGGCATTTGCATCTGTTTTGTTGGAACTTGATGTGACTTGTCATGCTGCTGCCATACAATTATGGTATTCAAATAGGGTGTTCAAAGTTGACTTGCATAAAATCATAACACCATAAAATTGTAAAATCTAATCTGAAAAAAATATGTTGCAGCCAAGCACTCAAATTAGAGCAGCATTTCTAGAATGATACATATGAAATCATCACTTGAAAGTTTTATGATTTTATGCATTGAAAATTTTATGATTTCAACTTTGAACACCTTAAATTGCATATGTCACTATTTATTGTGTTTTGTTGAAAGGGTGGACAAATGAGGCACTCAATGGCTTAGAGTTATGTGCTTACGCTGCACAGCAGCCTATTTTTGCCTTTGGTTTTTGCCATGCACAGCGGCAATTGATACAATCACATGCCCCGCTGGCAAGCGTCCCACCCCATCCAATCACCACCACGACGACCAACACTGCAGCCTACGGTCGGCCTCTCTCAACCACAGTAGCCTCCGATACAAATATTGCAATGGTTTTCTTGTCATACGCCCCGGACACCAAAGTTCACGCTGTTCGAATGGCCCTCAAGGGCCTGTTGTTTCCAGACATCTGACGCCTTCTCGGATGTTTGATTTTGCGGCAGTCATTTGCTTGGTGGCTTGGCCTTTACCAAGAAACTCATTGTGTGATCCGGGACCCGGATACTTACAAAAACCGTGGTCGACCGGCAGAGCTCTCAAGAGACAATTGCACCTTGATGATTGAGCTCGTGCGACTTGAACCCGGCTTGTTTCTGCACAAGATTTGTGAGAAGCTGTACGACACGACCGAAGTCCTGCTCAGCACCACAGGTGTTCACCGGAACCTTGTCAAACGGTTGTTGATCACACTCAAAAAACCCAAAACCAAGAACATTCAGAAATGTCTGGTCACTAAATACTCCTTCATGGAGCGGATGGAGTTCTATCCAGCCGAGTTCTTGGTCTTTACAGGTGTGTATCTCTAAATCCATTTTTTTTTGGCTCTCAAACCTGTTTTTTTTTGCTTTGCCGGATTTGTAGACAAAAGTGCTTTCTGTGACAAGGATCTCCTCCAATCCCTTGTCAGATCGCCACGAGGCACCCCCTTGGAGTGATTCCTTGTTAATCAGAGCGCAGCAAGACTCAGCCTTCTCCCGGCAATCTCAATTCAAGGACTGGTGACTCTGACCACAACATTTGAAACATTCACTGGTTGCCCATTTGAGCATTTTTTGGAATTCGACTTGGTGAGTTGTGCTGCTGTCAGTTTCAACAGGGTCTTCACTGACATTCTACACATTTAAAGCTCCCTCGAATGAATCCCTACCCCAACAAGAACTCGGTCCTTGTATGCGATAACGCTTCTTACCATTGAGGTGACCAAGTTCAAGCCTTGTGTGACGCCGCCGGAGTTCGACTGATGTATCTGCCTACATATTGCCCGGAGCTGAACCCAATCAAACTCGGATTTGGAGCAATCAAGCAAGAGTTGCGAGCCTCACAAGTATTAACCCGCTTGGACGACCCCAAGTGGGATATCATTCAGGTTGTTACTCAACAACTCACTGCACCACATTGCTACAAGTAGTACAAGCACTGCGGATATTGTGTCCCATCCCTCTAATGTCATTGATTACTTGCATCAAGGTCCTTGACCCACAAAAAGTTTTTTTTTTTTGTTTTTAACATCACTCGCTCCAAAGTTAGTCTGCAGCCTCTAACCCTACCAGACCTGTATCTTGTCCTTGAATGTTTTGAATTAATCTTACTGAATGAATCAAGCCAAGGCTATCTTCTCATCCAGTCTTGAAAATTTCTTTGGACCCTTGGCTCCTGTCAAGGCCCACACCGGGCCAAAAGAATCAACAAGTTGATCTGAGAAATTAATTTAAAGCTTGTCTTGGCGTAGATACGACGCGCCCGGGGTTTCTGCTTGAGGGCGGGACAGTGCACCAACACAGTTGACAGAAAGTGGTCCGATTATGCAAAGAACCAGACAAGCTCAAAGCTGAGAATGCCGCCCAAGAAAACAAAGGAGCTCCAACAAGCCAAGACAGCGCGAGTTTTGCAGAAGAAGAAGGAGCATTCGGTTGCACGAGCTGGCCGCAAGAAAGCAATGCAGCCAAGCAAAGCACCAAGGGAGGACGTGCAAGCATTGACAACTGCACCAGTGCCGCCGGTTATCAATCCATGGGACCAGGCGCAAAAGATACTCCACGTGAGCTCAACGCCCTTGTGGCTCCCATGCAGGGAGGAGGAGTTTGCGGAACTGGAGGGGGCCTTGACAGAGTCGATCTCGGAATTGAGCGGATGCTGCTCATACATCTCTGGCGTACCCGGAACCGGGAAAACGGCAACGGTCCACAGTGTCATCAGCTCTTTGCAAGAGAAATTACGCAATGGACAGCTCAATCCGTTCAAGTTCTTTGAAATCAACGGGATGAAAGTCACCAAACCAAGCCAGACTTTCATCTTATTCTGGGAATTCATCTCACAAAATCTCCTCGCAGACAATTGCAATTCACCTAGTGTTGTGTTAAGATGTGCGTAAGAAATGGGCACTACAACTGCTGCAAACCAGCATTGAATAATTCAGCTAAGTGGATTGACAAGTCTACAAGGAAAGATTGTACAAGCACTGGGTATGGTAATGATAAACTATTATAAGTGATAAATTTGGATAATAAAATGAGAGGAGGATGATAAGATTGTACAACAGTCACAAGTTGGGCTAAAGCTATGGATATTATGCACAACGGAATAATTGAGTGAAAAAAGGGGCTAGATTGACTATGGAGGACTTAAGTGGTGTCTAGATTTACTGTTGAGAATTTAAGTGGTGTTGAAATTTTGATACATTGTCGCAAAGCTGAGCAACAATGCCATCACTCAAGCCCCACTGAGTCATCTTGTCCGCTGTGATGCTCTTCAAAAGGAACATTTCTGGATGAGTGATATCTTTCTCATCAAGCACGGCAAGGACCTGATCTTGCTTATTTGGACAAATCTTGACAAAATCAATGTATTTGCAAAGCAATTGTTTGTTGGGTTCAATGACCAAAGCAGTAGAATCTGCTGATGGGCTGCGGTGGCAACGACCATTATTGACATGTGAATCGTTTAGCTTTCTTTTTTTACTGGAAGATAGTTTCTTGAATTTGATGTCGCCCGGGGGTGCACAAACGTTCACCCCCTCGGTTTTTGCGATCTAAAAACAATGGAACCAATATTACTTTAAGCATTTGAGAATGGGATCATTCAAAGCCACTCACTATGGCTTGAGCCCACTTTGTGACCACCCCGCCGGTCAATGGAATGTAACGAGTGGGATCCTTTGGATTGATGTAGACCGGCATTCGATCCTTGTACTTTTTATTGGGCGGGTGGATAGCGTAGATTTGGTTCATGACCACATTTCGGGCTTGAAAATTGCCAGGGACGAGATCTTGGCCTGGAGGGACATCATTTGATCCTTGTGAGCTGGATCCACTCGCCTCAATCACAGCTCGCTGAGTCAACATGTGATTTTGGAACGCAGCAGCAAACTTGCGTTGTTTGGCTTTTGTGGCTGGGTTCTGCATTGCGATCTCCAAAGCTGCGGAGGTGTGGTCCATGCCAAGGTCCACAACGTACCTCATCCATCTGATGAATTTTTTGTTTTCATTCAGATTTTTTGTATTCGGGGGTGGTCTTCAGACCCATTGATATGTTCCAGTCAATGTCCGATTCAGAAAATCCCGAGGCAACAGGGTTAAGAATCAGCTCTCCAGCCTCATTGTAGATCTTGTTGCATTCAGCTGCAACAATCATCCGGAACTCTTGACGGTTCATTGAGCCCGCTGAAATCGAGACATCAAAACACTTCTTGGGTTGGATCATGTTGTAGGCCTCTTTACCTGGCTTACAAAAGAAAAGCTTGAACATTGTCTTGCAGTGGATGACCTGCGCCTACATGCAGCAAAAAAAGAGAAAAAAAATCAGCACCCGTTGGAAAGGATAAAATGCTCAACTCACATTGAGTCAAGCTGGTTCTGGGCCAATCTGACGAATGCGCCAGAGCTCGTTATCCAAGAGATATCCCGGCGGTGGGTTTTCCCTACAAAAAAGGTTGATCCCAAATCACGACATTTGATGGTGGTTGGTGGGGGGATAGACGCTGGTATGTTGTGGCCCGGGTGCACTGGAATCATTGCTGCTGTGGCCAAGATGATCATTGATGACGCCATCATGGCCTTTAAGGGGTAAAAATCTGAACGAAAGAGACCTGAACAGCCTCAAACCTTGGGGGAAAATACAGGAAAATCCTGCAAATCTATCCAAGGATTATTCAAAACACAATACATAAAATCATAAAGCCAATTTTGGCTGAGAGATGTCAGTGTGCATAAAACTTTAAGTGACATCTCCCAGCCAAAATTGCAGTTTATAATTTTATGTAAAAAATTCTTATGCAATTTTGAATACCATAAATTCACCCTTGATTATTTTTACCAATTTTGGGTGTACAACTTCAAAAGTACCTTTGAACTTCATAGGAGTAATGACTCACTGAGACTCTACAACAGATATTAGGGGGGTTCACAATTGGATTTTTGGTTGCTGGTGGCCCCATAAAATGTTGCTTGCTGGTGCACAATTTGGGCCATAAAATTACCACCAGAAATGGTAAAACTTTGCTGGTCATCCAACAGGGACTAGCAAAATTTTAGACTCACAAGTGAACAGACAGGCACCCCTTCAATACCAGTCATCACCTGGAATGCATACCTCCATCCAATGGCCGGTGATCAACACGGGTCATTGGGTCGAGTACACACTCAACTCTTCCCCAACACCGGTGATTGGACACAGGCACACACCCCACTCAATGACCAACCCGGTCATCAAGTGGATACACACTCCACTCAATGACCAATTACCCGGTCATCGAGTGCACACACACTCCACTCGATGGCCGGACCGGGTCATCGAGTGGGTACAGTGTACACACTCCACTCGATGACCCAATTGGGTCATCCGTACCAACTTGATGGCCGGACCGGCTCATTGAGTGGATACACCTCCACTCAATGACCAACCCAGCCATCGAGTGGATAACTACTCCACCAATGGCCGGATTGGTCATCAAGTGGACACATACACTCCACTACACTCCACTCAATGACCCGATCCGGCCATTGAGTGGATAACTGCTCCACTCGATGAACTGATCCGGCCATTGAGTGGATAACTACTCCACTCGATGACCCTGTCTGGCCATTGAGTGGATAACTACTCCACTCGATGACCCGGTCTGGCCATCAAGTGGATAACTACTCCACTCAATGACCCGGTCTGGCCATTGAGTGGATAACTACTCCACTCAATGACCCGGTCTGGCCATCGAGTGGAGTAGTTATCCACTCGATGGTCGATCCGGGCATCAGTGGAGTAATCCACTCGATGGTCGATCCGGGCATCGGTGGAGTAATCCACTCAATGGTCGATCCGGGCATTGGTGGAGTAATCCACTCAATGGTTGATCCGGGCATCGGTGGAGTAATCGGGCATTGGTGGAGTAATCCACTCGATGGCCGGATCAGGTCATTGAGTGGAGTGTATGTGTCCACTCAATGATTCGGTCCGGCCATCAAGTCGGTACGAGTGACCCAATTGGGTCAACAAGGGGAGTGTGTACCCACTCAATGACCCAGTCCGGCCATTGAGTGGAGTAGTTATCCTCGATGACCGGTAGTGGTGATCCACTCGATGACCCAAAGGTCATCGAGTGGGGTATGTATCCACCCGATGACCGGGTTGGTCATTGAGTGGAGTGCATGTACAGCAATGTCAGAAAAGCTTGCCTAATTTTGTGGCTGAAATGACTTCTGCATTTCAGCCACAGGCCTGTACAGCTTCACTGTACAGGCAGACAAAACCCGTTCGGGCAGCTGGTTTTGCTTGACATGGGTGCAGGGCCGGGCAAGGGGCGGCAAAGGGCCGGATCGCAGTGAAATTGCTCCAGGAATCCAATGGTGGGGCCCTCAAGGCCCCAAAGTGGAAAACAAAGAAACTGGGGTTTTTCTTCTGATGGCATTCCTGATGTACAGGAGCCATACAGGCTTTGAGGCTGAAATCAGCGGTCCAAAAGCTGGCCGCAAGCTTTTCTGACATTGCTGTACATATGGGTGTTGGCTGACCCGATGATTGGCCTTTCATCAGAGGTGTATGATAAATACATACATGATGGCCAGTCTTGACCCGCCCGGGTTCAGTGTGATGGGCACCAGTATGTTTCCGTTGCTCAGCCAGCATAAAATCCTCCTGGTGTGAGGTTAAAAATTTAATTGCGCAGCGTGCGCATCTCTACTGGTGAGGTGATAAAATGTTGCTGGTGAAATCCAATCGTGAACCCCCCTATTACAAGAACTACCATGAGTATGATTCTGAAATCCCCTCTAACTGATTGGGAACAATTAGCTATCAATCTGAGGGTCCAATAAGCCTCCTTATCCCTCCTGTCCAATGGACAACTAATCCCCTGCAGAACCAGACCAAGGGTGAAAGCGCTGCACTGCCCAAAGGCAGCACAGCACAATTTGGGCTTGGTGAGCTGCACTATTCCTGCTGCGCTTCAGCTAATGGGCTTGGCGCAGATTTTTTTCAAAATTATAGCGCAATGTTTTAGCGGCAAAGTAGAGCCAAATCACTATTTTATATTGATAGTGCAGCGCTTGTGCGCTACATTAGCGGCTAAATAGCGGGATCTTTGCGCTATATACATATAGATTACTTGGTCCGCTTTATAGCAGGCTTCGATAAAACAGTGGGTAGTCATGTTATGGATAAGGGTAACATAACATTATATTTTATGTGCCAGTCTAAAAAAAATCTGTTACTAATAATGTAATGGGCCGCAGCAGGTAACAAGGATCATTATGTTACAAAAATTATGTAGATAATGTAAATTAACATAACTACTCACCACTGCATTGATGGTGGGCCTGGGTTGGGGGGGGGGGGGGGACAAGGCAAACAAAAAACAGTAAGACAAAAAACTAGCAGATGGAAACTTCTTACAAAGCTTGGGGTTCTTCTCAGCTGCACCATTAATAATCACCTGGCAGTCTTGAGATTCCCCTTCAATTTTAACACCATTCTGGAGTCACACATGGCTGCTAATACACCACTCAATTGTTTGGATTGTGAGCCCTGATCTCCCTGGCCTGCATACATTGGCTACAGCTGAGAAAGTCCATTTGACTGTTGCCAACTTGGCTGCACAGACCAGGTAATCCCTAGCCAAAAATCCTAGGATGGGGAATTACTTGCAGTATAACTATTCAAGAGAGTCACACATACTGGTTAGTCAAAAAAATCTAGAAGTTGTATACAAAATGAGGCTTACCTTCCCTTTACTATCCATAGGAAAGTTGCCCTTGCTGTAGTGTTCCAATTTGGTGTTCACTTTGGGAGCTTCAAAGTTGGGCAGGTAGAATTTGAACTCTTTTCAATATGAATTGGCATCTGAATCTGATGTCAAAGTAGCACCTTTCATTCAAGAATCCTTTGGGGTGCTTGTTAGAGGTTGAGCAGATTTCAGCTTAGTATTGCAAGCATCAAAGATTCCCTGGATGAGGTTGTTGATTTGGTACAAGTCACTGCAAAAAAAACTGTGTCAACTGTGAGCAGTTGACATGTGGTAGCTCTGAGGAAGCTTGTGGTGTTACACCAGCCTTACTCAAGGTTTGACTCAACCCAAGCTTTAATGCACAGTCACTGTGCACCTTGCACAGTGACTGTGCCAACAAAGACTTTTGTGCATTCAGGTGGATTTACAATGGCAGCTTGGCTTGAGTATCCTGCATGTCAACTGAAAGCAGTTGACCAAGTTTTTTTTTGCAGTGAGTGACTTTCAAAGTGCTTAGTAAATGGCATCAGTTGCCAGGCCGGGTGAAGGAATGTTGTGATGATGACATTATCACAATTCATTGTGATTTTGATTTACTTGTCTGCCAGCTTCATCATTGGTTCAAAAATTGGCAAAAAGGGCAATGACAAAAATTTGGCTGCTTCTGCCTTTTTTCCGGAGTGTCCCGGTGTGGTAGACGGAAAAGTGAAAAATCAAAAGTTTTTTCTCATACATATATTTACTCACAAGACACCTCAACATACCATCAAACAGACCTCAGAAATGGATTCTACAGCCAATTTTATCCCTGGTCACCACTGGAAGCATCACCTGAACCCCACTGGATTGGAACCTACACTTCTTTGGACACTGGACACCCATCACACATTCAACATACCCAGTCACCAACCTGTCACAAGCAAGGATCACAGCAGTATGCTTATACACATCACAGGATACAAACGTACATCTCCCCATCAGATTACAGTCATTACATATTATCAAGTACTCTTCTATTTCCATATTATGATGTCATCACACACTAACTCTGCAGCCTCAGACTTCATTTATGCACCCCCTGCATCCACCTGTCAACTCATGTAGTCTACTGTCACTTTACGCAGCCTTCATGCGGCCCTACTGCATTCTTCTGACATCATTTATGTACCCTTGACATATTATGACATCATTTGTATCTACTCCCACCAGCTAAAATCCCTCAAACTGTTGTCTAGATTAGTTGAAACCCTAACCCACAAGCCCTCTGGGGCTCCACTTTCGTCTATATAAGGAGCTCTCTCCTCCCCAGTTGTCAGCTCCTCAGCCCAGTACTCACCAGTTATTTACATACCACCCTTCACACTTACCATCACCACCACACATCACTACAACCCTTATATTTGCAAATAACTACTGAACTCACTCTCAAATCTCACATACCTGTCATCAAACAACTTCATCTGGAACTAGACCAGACCTATCATTTGATTAAAACTTGCCAAGCTTAGCTTGGTGGGTCTCGTTATCTGATAGTATAGAAGGGCAGAGTTTGCACCTCTATCATCCCCTTCTCCATTCAGCAAAAGGGTCTCACAACCGCTTTTGAGTCTCACACTGGAGCCAGACATACTTTTACAGAACCATGGGCAGTAGAGGGTGGTATTCTTCCATCTGCTGGGTCATCTCCAAGAATTCCTGCCATTGCCAAATGATAAAATTATGTGATAAGAAATCAATTTATTCTTTTAGAATGAAAAATATGTACCTTTAGTACTTTGTTCAAGCTATTTGTGTCCTTTCACTCCATTGAGGACAACTTGTAAGATTTAAAAAAGTGTTCAGTGGTGTGGTAAGCCAATCCTGAATATGGACCCAAAATTAAATCTTTTTTCCCCTAAATATCTGTCTGGACTACTCAAGCCCCCACTTCCCCCAAGAATCAAGGACATGAAAACTCACACCCACAGACAGGCCCCCACTACTTCTAATTTCCCCTTTTTCCCACCTCTGGGATACCCACCTATACCACATCAAAATTCCTCAAAGAACCAAGCTGGGCACATGTGGGAGAATTTCACCCATCAGACAGAGCCAGACTATTAGGATAGACCCTGCAAAATCACCATATTTTCTCTCTTCCCAATCCAGAATGGCAGTTCCCCTTATGAAATTATCCACATATTAGCCATAGAGATCCCAGCTCGGTGACTCCTTGTTCTCTTTATTACATCATACTAGCTCAGCTCCCTGTTTCAGAAGCTACATCAACCAATGATTACATCATGTATCCTCCCATGGCACCTCCCATGGCAGATTAAACCATTCATCTCACCTGTATCTTCCCTTTTTGGTACTTCTTATCTCCTTCAAGACCCTGATTCAAGCCTTGTGTTCCCACTTGGTCCTGGTGCCACATCCTTGGTTGTTTCCTGTTTTCACCAGTCACTCATTTCCCCACTGGGCCTTTGCCCATTTGTATAAAGCCTCTTGTGTTCTCCCATGCTTTTTTCCCCCATCAGATCCTGCCCCAGAAATTCAGATAGCTGTTCACCATTCATCAGCCAGCTTATGCCAATAAATCCAATTGGAAAAGCTTGAAATCCCTATTTTCTACTTTCAGCTTAGTATCCACAAAGTAAACCCTACAGAAAAAACCTCAAGAATCTCTGTAAAGCCACACCTTTCCTCAATAGTTCATGCTCTCACTGAAAGAAAAACTCTAGAAACTGCTTGCAGTTGAGATGCAAGAGCACAAGGCAAGCTGTGCCTCATGCAAGAATCAAGCACTGGTTAATTCCATGGACATTGTATAATTTATGCAAGAGTGAGTCTGAGGTACAAAAAACTGAGTACATGCAGGCTCCAAAATGCTGAGTTGATACCTGTGCACATTCCCCTTTCATGTCAAAATTCCCCTTTTATGTGCACATACCCCTTTCACGTGCACATGTCCCTTTTTTATGCATTCACCCCTTTCATAATGTGTAAATACCCCTTTATGTGCACATACCCCTTTCATGTGTGTGTATCCCTTTCATGTGTGTGTATCCCTTTCATGTGCATGTATCCCTTTCAAAATGTGTACATTCCCGGTTCATCATGCATTCATGACCCTTTGATGTTTACATGTCCCCTTTGAGTTTTTTACATCCCTTTCAATACCCCTTTCATCATTCAGGTGATTTTTACATATCCCTTTCATGTGCAAAGACCCCTTACTGCACATAACCCTTTCATGCATACATACCCCTTGAATCATTTGTGTCTTTTATGTGTCAATACACCTTATCACATTCCCCTTTCATGCGTACATATTCCTCTCATATGTAGATATCCCTTTCATGTGTACATACCCCTGTTATGCTATTCTGGCTGGATTCAATGGCAGATGGAGTGTTTGCTAAAAGCAAATAAAAGGTTGCTCAGGGGTATTCTCATTTTCAAGGTTGAAAATTTGCCTCAGCCTACTGCATGTTCAGCGTTGAGATGCTGAACAAGGTACACACTCAAGGTGCACCAGCATGGAATTTGGGTGCTTGACTCCAGCTTGAGCTGAGGCTTGATTCAAGCTTGCTGCATCTCAACTGCAAACAGTTTCTAGAGTTTTTCTTGCAGTGTCTTATACTATTTTCTTGTTCCCCTGTGAGGCAGCTCTTCAAGCACCAATCCCTCTCAAGCTCTATCCCCCCCAAGAGTAGTTCCACAGTGTCTGATTCACCTGGAAACCTCACCAAATTTTTCTCAAGAAGTTGTTTGATGACCTGGAATTTCAAAGTTTCCCAATCTGAAATAGAGTTAAAGAATGAAAGATCTTACCATTCTACCCTCATAAGCTCTTTGAAAACTCTTGTAAGCAATATTCCAAAACATTCTATAGCCACTGATGATGCGGCAACCTTTGTATCCTCATTTTGAAGCCCATAGCTTTCACTCAGCCTGCTTCTGGGGTGAGGAGGCAATTTGCCAGCAAATATAGTCAGTCTGCTCAAAAACAAGAGACATTTTTGGCATTTTTTGGTGCCAAAAGAAGTTAACACTAATACCACATAAAAAAGGGTCACTTTTAGCACGGCTACACTAACAAAACATGGCTCCATAGTTTATTTTAGTGTATCAGCCCACCCTTTGAACTACCAAATTAACACTTTAACATCATTGGGGGACAGTTCTTCTTCTTTGATTTCAAACTCTTTCTGGACTTGAGCAAAAAATGTGAGGTAGTCCTCTTGAGTCTTTTTATTTGAATCTCATGATGATGAAATAATACACTGCTTGGATGCTCTCCTAATTCCACACATAACAGACATAGATTGCCCCACTAAATAAAGAAGTTGATGGCCGGTGCTGTAACTGCTTATGTCAAGGGGAAGTGTGATCCTCAAAAAGTGATTTTTGGCTTAAACCATCTTGAGAGCGGCCTGGCAAATGAAATAAATTGTTTTTGTTTTTAATTTTGATGTAAATTGAATTTCTGTTAGCTTTCCTCTCCTATCTTTTAGTAGTTTGGTTGGTTCAATTGAAATAAAATCTGTGACAAACTTTCTTGATAGCTGATTTATTAGTGAGAAAAGAAGCACGGGTTCAACAGCAGATGAAATTTAGTCAGGATTGATTTAAAAATGCACAATCAGTTTTCTTCTAGAGAATTTATAGAAATAAATCACAGTATGGCACTCTGTAGGAAGTGCCACAGACATTTAGGACAACCTTTAGCGCCTCTTGTGGAGGAGCTAAATTGGGCCCAGCCTCAGATGACTACTTTTTTTTGTCCCCCAATTTAGGGCCCGCAGTTGAGATGCTCTTACATCACTGGTTTACTGATTTCACCTGGAGCTCCCATACTGTACTCACTTGTGGAGGGGGGGGGGGGGGGGGCAAGTTATCAGATTGAGAGTGCTGTAATGGTGTACCCCAAGTCTTTGGGAATTTTTGGCGGGGTGCCTCCATAGATGAATAAATTTGAAAAAACAGGTCAAAAAAGGAAAGTCATGAGGGTGCCAAAAATTTCAAAACTCAAATATTTAGAACTCAAGAAAAAAAAAGGTTTAGCGTTCAAGAACCATGAAAAGGAACTTGACTGGGGGATCCATATATGGCTATGTGAACTTAGACCACCTGGATGGCTTTTTCATTTTTTCAGCTTCTTTTATCCGCATTATCTTGATTTTTTCATCAAGCCACTGATGCAACCTGTTGGGCAAAAAACTACCGTGTGTACTTGTTGAAGGAGCCTTATTTTGGTAGTCAAGATGGACTTCAAGGCGCCTAATGAGTTCTTCCCAATTTTTGGCAGGAATGGGATAAGCTTGAACTTGAAGGTCCACTGTAGAATCATAACCAGTCCTTTCAAAGAGATTTCTGATCTCTGTCTTGAGTCCTCCAGGAAAATTATGGAGGAAGTGACATGGTTGCGCAGGCACGGGACCATACGGTAGACGGTACCTTCTATTCCAGGTGTCTCTGCCGAAGAGATACGTCTTTGGGTTCCCTTTTTCTAATAGTTCATCGATTTCTGTAGGTTCGGGAGTGATTGGAACTGCTTGCCTATTCAAGTCAGCCAGTATTGGCATCCAGACTGAAGGATCTGATTCCCACGACGCAGCTTGAGCCGAATTTTGATCTCCTTCATAGCATTCCTGAATTAGAATCTTTCTCAGGTGTTCCATGTCGGCCTGCCGGGCGACACCCAATACCGCTACCAACTCCTTTCTTCCATCCGATAATATGTTTATAGTCCTGCTTTCGGGTCGTGTAAAACGGAGCCTGATGGATGTGCTAGTCGTCATGTGCCCATATAACTCGGGGAGTGTTGATTCACAGATGAAATTCGAGATCCAAAGAAATTTCTTCAAAACTTCACCGTCTGATCGCCTTCTAAATTCAGTTTCAGGCTTTTCCTCATGCCACAGGTTACGCCATACCAGGAGGATCCTTGCCCAGTTCTCAGTATTAAGTGGTTTCATCAATAATCTATAGGCAAACGGAATCAAGATACGGTTTGATCGGTTTAAATGTTGCAAGGAAGCCTCTCCGGAAATGTTCGACAGTGCTCGCTGAAAGTGAATTGCCATGAAGTATGCAGCAAGCCTGGCTTTCTCGCTAATTGGTGGTGGCGTCCACTCTCGAGTTTGCTTTGACAATTCATCCCAAAACTACGTCCATTGGATCGAACAGGGGTCAGAGAATGTACACATTTCAAGATTAGTCATTTGTTGACTCTGGGGCAAAGAAGGACTTACTTCTTTTAGTTCACGTTTTGTTTTTATCATTGAGGGAGAGCCCGATTGAGGATTAGACGTAGTCGTTTCAGCATGAAGGAGAGACTTTCCAGCTGTGAAATCCATATAAGGCGCAGCTGTTTGTTTAATGATCCGATATACCGCGCCTGGCTCTTCAGGGTTCGGTAAATGCAGCCTGGCCCCATCGAACCGCGTTATCGAGCTCGGGAATCTGCGGTTTGTATATGGGGGTACATCCTGTCTCTTGTTGTCTAGAAAATGTTGAGGATATAGCCACTCAGAACGCTGTACAACTGGTGCTCGACCGTTCAGAAGATCATCTTCCTGAGAAACCAACTCGCGAACACGTTTCCGGTTATCTGTTCTTCCCCCAGCGGCAACGGAACCTACCGGCTGAGCCTCGTCTTGGGTGCCGGTGTTGATTGGTCCTGGACGGTTTGGAACATGGCCTCCCTCAGCCAGACCCTGGGGAGAAGACGATCTTACTTCTTCTTCCTCGCCTCTCGAGTGCGAATGAGGTTCAGGCATGGTCTTTTCGGAATCACTCAGATGCTTTTCAGCTATCGCATTCATAGGCGCAGCGGTTCGTAGATCGTTTTGAGACACCGGGCTTGATTCTTCGGGCTTTGGTAAATTTGGTCTAGCCTTGTCGACCCGATTTGTCAAGCTCGTGAAGATGGAGCTTTTAACGCTTGTGGCTGGTTGCTCTCTATCCTCGGCGGAAAGATCTTGATGATGCCCGTCGTCATGTGGTTCACTTATTCTTGGACGGTTTGGAACATGATCTTCCTCAAAAAGAATCTTCCGGACTCGTTTCCGGCTATTTTTTCCTTCCTCGGGGGCGTTGATAGCGACTCGAAGAGGCTCTTCAAATGCTGACTGCTGGTCTTTATGGGCGGAATGATCTTGAAGATACTCGTCTGCATGGTGTTCACCGAGGGTGATTGGTCCTGGACTGTTTGGAACATGGCCTTGCTCAGCAATAGTATTCCAATCACGTTCGTGGTAGGCTCTTGCTCCCCCAGGAGCGAGGGGAAACAGTGACAAAAGCTCTTCATGGTTTGACTGCTGTACTACATTGTTAGCGGAGATATCTTGACGGTACTCGTCTGCACGGTGTCCGCCGAGGGTGATTAATGGTCCTGGACTGGTTGGAACATGACTTTCATCTCGATTCCGGTAGTCCTTTGCTCCTCCAGCAGAAAGGGGGAAAAGGGACAGAGGCTCGGCGATAGAAAAGTGTTCCCGTTCATGGCTCTCTGGCCCCGATAGCGGTACGAAGTCAAAGCTACTGTCGGACCGGTCGATGAGTGGTTGGATCACTGAATGGTCGTTGCACGGGACTTGGGCAAATGCCCAAACGGACAGCAGAAGTAAAGCGCAATGCCGGAGTTTCATTCTTGATGGTTTTGTGGAACGAACTCTGCTGGGGCTGGGTGACCATCAGCGGGCGGAAGAAGGCTGCTGAGTGTTCATCCATTCGGCCGAAAGAACTTCAATTTCAGCTGAGTTTCATTCACCACGTTCCCAGTGCAGTGGAGTTTTCCCACGAATCCAAGCTGAGATCTGTTTCATGCTTATGGAGCGTGACCAGCAGAAGAGAAGAGTTTTGGAAACCATTGGGTGCTATTGTCCACCATTGGGCCTGTATTCGGAGCCGCTGCAAGTTTTTGGGGTGCACGGCTGAGCACTCTTCATTTTTGAGAGCACTTCTATGTGCAAATGCATTCAGCTAAACTGGGGAGTGCATATAGCCAGCTCCTCAATTTAAACTAAAATCGTACGGATCAGGTCCGGGTATCTTAAGAGAACAAAAATGCATTTGCTTTTTTTATCTTTGCCTGGGAAGAGTAGTGAATTGGGTATGAGAAGATAGAAGAAAAGTATGGCCTTAAATATATAACTACAGTCTACGGGCCCAATTGAGTTTTGGGGCTCTTGATATGATAAATATTTTTCCAATCAATGATCATGTGTTAAGGTCAATCAAGAGAAATGTCTATTGAGATGCAGGATTTCCAAAGACTGATTTCGAGGAAACAGACAGGTTAGCAGGAGGTGTGCTCGGGGTGACAGCTTGTGCCTAGACATATCCTTTTTTAAGACATCGTCTGTGCCATATATTCACGTGCTTCGTCTGATACTCTTCTGTTGCCCACAAGCAATCTGAAGTCCTCCGATTTCGCATCACTTCGGCCACTATCGGCGTTCAAATTCGTGCAAATCAATTTTATCAGACAAGATAGATTAGTAAGTTCATTTTTATAAAGGTTGGGGGCAGTTTGAAAGTCGCTTACGGTGCTGTTTCTGATTTTATTATCTCGAACTGTCATACCGCAACAGAATTAATGGGAGAGCCCCGCCGTGCATCATGTGGAAAAGGGTAGGGAGAGGGTAGGGGGCAAAAAAGGAGTTCAGATTTTTTGTACTCATTCGAAAGGCGGATTAGAAAGACAGATCTTAGTTGACTAACCCAAGAGATTGCCTTCAAATCAGGTACCGCTTGTTTCATATCTCGCGAGAATAACTGTTTTAGCCATGTGATCTTGATTTCTCTTTCCGATGCCCCTCCACGCTCAGGTTGCTTGGTGGAAATCAATCGAGTATAAGGAGCTGATGTCTCGGCCAAAACTATCGGTTTCCCTTCCCCTTCTGAGCCGTAGAGCTATGGTTTTAAATCAGCTTAGCGGCTCACCAATTGTCAAGAAACAAACACAAGGTGATCTTACCTTGGCGAATTCTTGAACTTTTTCCAGGGCTTGATGCTCTTTTGGAACCAGGTTCCGTCGTCTGGTGCCTATAAAAGGAAAGTGGTGATTGAGTCTCAAAATCTTTCGACAGTAGGGACTCTTTGGTGATATTATCCCCAGTTGCGCGCTTACCTCCAAAATGATAGTAAGAAAGTGCTAAGCATGTTTATGAAACTCATTCAGTTCAACTATTGATGGCGGTTTTCGAAGCTCTCAAAACTCCTCACAAACCTGCTATATCCACGTACTCCGCTCCAGGCCAGTATTGTGTGTAGCCACCCTTTGTGGAATTAACGTAATCCCCAAACCTAGCATTAGGAGACCACATCATATCTACGGTTAAAATTGATCAGAAGAAGCATCGGCATGGTACCATCTGTTTGTAGGCTACTTACATGTGTCCGGGGCTGCCCTCCTTACAGCAACCGCTAAAGCTCTCCATTTGTCCTTGAAAACTGGAATGAATCGGGAGTTAATCAGCCGATTCTAATCGTGAGTGGATAAATTAGTAGGGTAGCCTCACGCCAAGGATTTAGACCCCAGTTGTACCATTGACCATTCATCTGCAAACACCGCCAGAGACTTTTAGAAATTTATGCAGACAATTTCTTCGACAGACGTATACACACTTCATGTCCAAAGCGGAGCCATACGGTAACATTATTTCGATTTATCTCGGCCATTTTAGCCGCTATCCGGTTGATCTAAGAAACGGACAACCTCTGATTAGGATCGTGTGACTGGATAACACTCAACCAACTGTTGAAGGAGTAAGATTTCAAGTGAGATGAATTTTTCCAAGCGCTGAAAACTGAACTACGAAAGGCGAAACACTCAAGAGACCATGGTTCGGCATCAGAGCGATTTGGTAGACGGGCTTTCCAGGTAACTTCAGAAGTGTGTCCATGTGCTGGGTAAGAGACAAAAATTACAATCAACACCAAATTAACAAACGTCTTTCCCGTCATGATTAAATGAGCAAAAATATACCCAATCGATTTTTCTGAGTCCTTCTGCGTTTCTGTCAAGCTCAACATAGTCGCCCATCTGAGTGAAATCGAGCAAGAGAGGATAGTGCGATTAGGGGATGTTTACTTGAAAGCTGAGATGTACTAGTACCATTGACCAAGTAGGACTGGGGAGGGGTAAATCCAACAAAACAACTTACAATTGAAATAGGGCGCGGTAGCTTAGCATTAATCTCATCCGGCGTGTTAGCATAACTCCGTTCCTTGAAAGCGGGTATAGCGCCAAAGGCAATTCCATTTAACTGCAGGTTAGACGAATTCAAGCCCAAATCTGGAGACCTATCCGCGTCAACTCCAGTGGTATAGATGGCTGACAGGAGTAGCGATACCTCGAAAAATAGAACCTGAACTCGCATGATCAACCAACTGTTCGAATTTCAGAGACCCCACGGCTTTTTATGTAGATGGATCCAGCTCTGGAAGGTTTTCTGAGAAGGTAACCTGTGTTTGGAAACAAGGACTTAAGCTGAGTTGAATGGCTCTATCTATATAGCCATTGTCAGACACTCCGCGGCGATTTCTTCAAGAAGACGCTGTGTATTGGAAAGAAGAGAAAAGAAAACTCTGATCAGCTATCCGCTTCAGTCAAAGCCCTGGTAGCACATTATGATCATGATTGGATGTCTTCCGAACGAGAAACAACTTTGTTTTTTGAAAGAGGGTAACTTTGACAAATCTCTCCTACATAGTATGCGTTTACATCTGCACCACATGGTGGTCCCCTTGCAGACTCGAAAGTGTGGACTGTCCCTGAGAGGAGTACCTTTCATTGCTGGGAAGAGAGCTCGCAGAAGAGTTTTCCCTTTTTTTTTTTTTGAAAACCTCTGGAGACAGAAGAGGAGACTTTTATTGAGTGGATACTCCGCACACCTCGTCGCAAGGCGCGGGTAGGTTTTGGACTGGGCGATGTGATGAAGGGCACACATGCTGCATCGCGTCATTCTGATCACAGATACAACATAGGAATGAAGCAGAGGAGTGTTGATCGGGTTATACCACGTGGCGGAAGCCGACGGACAAGGGGTTTCGAAATTCGAATCGAAAAAGGTAGAGATATTTTAACTTGAAACCCTAATCTCTCATCCCAGAGACAACCGACAATCACCCTGTCGCCAGCGAGTGCATAGCCTGGCAATCGGTCACCCTCCACAGGCCGAGTACATATGTGGTGGGTAGATGGACGCGGTACCTGAGACCGGAGGTCTTAAGTTGAGAAAT
The DNA here is from genome assembly GCF_026914185.1 of Puccinia triticina. Classification (NCBI taxonomy): domain Eukaryota; kingdom Fungi; phylum Basidiomycota; class Pucciniomycetes; order Pucciniales; family Pucciniaceae; genus Puccinia; species Puccinia triticina. The sequence continues at coordinate 4,798,995 of NC_070562.1, forward strand.
ACATAGACTGAGGATGGCTCCTGCATTGCAATCATTGACCTGGCCGCGTGCCACAGGATTGCTCGTCCCTTCGCCGAAAGATAGCCGGTCGGCTTGTTCGGCTACGGCGGACTTCCGGTGACATAGTCGCTGTCTTGAATATCCTCGGCTATCCAGCTTGATTGTCTCCAGCATGGTCTCTGAAGTCAGTTGGACTTGTGAGTTGTCAGCGTTGCCTGTTCGTCTCCACACACCTGATCTCGAATCGGCACTCAAGGGAAACTCAGCATGAAGAATCAGATCACTGGTTTTACCCAAATACTTCATCATTCGTGGAGACCGATACTTCGTTAGGCGAAGCTTAGAGAAAAAAGCTTTCTACAGGGTTTGTGTGTGAGGCATCAGCTTGTGCCGAAAAGCTTTCTTTCGTCTCTATGATGAGGCATAGCTAGTATAAGTTACATGGGAACATAGGCTGTCAAACTGATGATGTTGTTGAATTTCTCGATTTTAAGCGTTTCAGTCATAACATCTTGCGTTCTTTAGATTATAAAGAACATTGTTTCGAAATTTTTGCTAAAATCTAGACTAAATGCCACTGGTCAATTTTACTTAGTATTTACCGTTCAATCCATTCTTTTTAAGGGTATACTTTTTTAAAAAAAATATCTATCTCTCTTTTTACTGCCAGCACATTTACTGCTACTAAATTGGGAAAAGCTGTGCGATTGAGAGTAAAACTAGCTTAAATCAACACATTTGTGCCTAGCTGTTGGTATCTTAAGCTGCTGCATGTACTAGAAACTGTTGGAAGTCTTCAGAGCCTCAGTCTTCAGGGATTCAGGATTATCCGCACGTAGGGGAAGATGTGGTGGAGCAGCTCATTCTTCACTGGCCTTGTCGGTCGTGAGATCCGAGGCTTCTTGACTTGAGATCGACCGACCCTGGATCCCGTCCGGCTGCGAATTGACCGCCGAATTGCCGGGTTTCCCTAAGAAGCTATCACCGTTCTTCGGGTTTTCTCCGGCCGGGGTAACACCCGTCTTGGACTTTTTGAGCGCCTCGTAAAGGGGCACAAGAGTTGCGCTCCCATCATCATCATTAAACGGGATCTTGTATGCGGAAAGGACACCCTTCATTTGCTGGATGTTCAATCGACCAGACTCTGGATAAAGTTTGTGGCCTTGATGAGCAGGGTACACTAAAATAGACAATTCATTCGAATTATATAGGAATTCAAGATTACCTGGAAAGAAGCGTTCAACTGATCCGACCTGATATGGAAGTAAGCAAATCAGCCAGCGTGTGTGAATCTTGCAAAAGATGAAATACAAACAACGTGAAGTTCCTCGCAGGTGAGCTCAAGCTTGGCGGCCAGATCATTGACGACCTATGCAGAATCAGTCAGGGAGTAAGTAGACTGATTTCAAAATCATTCAATTACAAATGTCGGGACTTACTCGGGTAACCTCTGCTCGACTTTCAAAGAGCCCCGCGTCACTTTGAAGCACATCCCTGTTCACAATGTCGAATGAATTTTGAGACGAATTATGATGATGAGAAGATATAAAATCTTTATCGGATCACTAAGCCCATCAGCTCACCGGTACGTCAAGATCTTCTGGTCCAAAATTGCACCTTGTGAGAGCGACATGATGGAAAACATTTTGGCTGGAGCATTCAAATGCAGCGGGGGCAACAGGTTTAATACTAAGACCACATATTTATTTAGGTTTAATCCAGCCGTCAAAAAGGATGTTTGATCCTACCAATATCCTTTGATTCCTTTAATGTGGATCCAACACAATCCTGTCCCCGGCGCGTCGGAAACAGTACACTGGGCAAACCCAGATCAAAACCAGGTCGACCTCCGGTTGATTCACGTAAGCCGGATTGCTGTAAGAAGGTGATTCGTTGCAGCCAGCCAAGGACAACATTTTCCATTTTATTCAAGCTGCTCAACGAGTGATAAAGTTTGGGACATTGTCAGTGCCATGCACGTACGCAGAAGTGCTTCCGACGGTGATAGCTACGAACGCTGCTTGATCCCGCGCATCACCAAAATTGAACACCACGGGGTCCGCATCATCGGCGACTGACTCCTTTTCCTCATCCTCTTCCTTGTTGATGTCTGAATTGTTGCCGTGCGAGTAGGATGGCGAAACATCGCCATACCAGCTGTGGGTCATTACTTCATCAGAGGAAACAGACACTGGCGACTCGAATCCGAAGAGTTCCTGGCCTATCGAAGAGAGGGTGTGAGCTTCGTTTGTAAATTGGTCTCCCTCGAGGGGTGAGGGGGTACTTTCTGCTCGTCGCTCTTGACCATCAGACATTATAGTGTTTACTGGTTCCGTTTGGGGGGAGATGGGACTCGGAGGGATGGGGAAGCGGGGAAGTGGGGAGAAGATAAGGAATTCTTGATTCTTGACGGAAGGTGGCTTCCGAGAGCGGTCATTGAACTTTTTAACTCATTGCCGCCCAGTCTGACAAGGCGTTTTGGGCGGGTCCCTGTGGAAGAAAAGTACCAGAAGATTCCGCGATGAACTTTACTGAAGGTCTGCATAAGCAGGGAAACTCAGCAGTAAACAATCACCTCTCCGGCCAACTTGCCACGGTTTTCGGCCAGAGCGATGCCGAGCTGAAAGAAGGTGGTAAGGATCACGATTGGGGCGTTGAATTTGACCGTTGGATGAGAAAGGCTTACTCATAAGGGACACGCCCTCTCCTACGTTCGCAACTGCCTTCCCGTGCCATCCTATATATGGACTGCCGGTCCCTTCGCCGATAGGTAACGGTCGGCTTCTTCGCACCACACACAACGCTGTGTGAGCGTGCGCAGCGCAGCGTCCATTCGGGCGCCAAAATGCAATGGCGGCACCGAACTTGACAAAGTCCCTCGAGACTTCGGGGCTGAACTCGCGAAGCGAGCCTCTGTCGGGAGGGACTTAGACCCTAGTGCCCCAAGCTCGCGTAGCGAGAATGGAATTTTGGTCTTGATTTTTTCTATAGCTCACCTATCACACCCACTCCCATGTGATTAGCTCAAGGCCAGCAGAAGATGATGGAGAAAAGAGTAGAAATTATTCTACCTCCATTGATCCCCTCCACATTTTATTGTGGACAGAACTGTGGAACTGAGGTGCTTGAGCACAGACCTTTTCCATGTAAAATCCACAGATCCAGTGTTTTTGATGTTTTTTTTTGGAGTGGAGGGAATGGATTGAGATGCCTCAAATTCTCCAGGTTAGACGGGCAGAATCCAGTCTTCAACCTCAGCAAATTCAATCTCAAGAGTGTTTTGGCAGCAAGGAATTATACACTGTTGAAAATTCCTCCCACCAAAATCCAGAATCTTGCCCCCGCGAAAAGGGGCGATAAGGCGCAAGTCCCTCCTGCCGAGGGCTGTTGGAGGCTTGCTTCGCGAGACACACACCCACAGCAGCTAGGGACTTGGTCAAGTTCGTGGCGGCACCGGCCAGCAATTGTCCGGCAACGCAGCAATGAGCCCGCTGCGCGTTTATTAGCCGCTGCGCAGCGGGCCACCGCTTTTGCTGCAAAATTGCGCATCAAAAGTGGCATGCGCGGCTGGCGGCACTTTTGTTCGCTTATAGCGGCTTCTCGCTGGGGAATTCAAAAGAATTTATAGCGCAGCGGTGCTCTGCGCTTTTGAGTTCTGTCCGCTGAGCCGCGGTTTTGCTGATAACAGCGTCGATGTTGCGGAAACCGCTCCGTTTTTGTGCGCTGCAGACCCGGGTGTTTGCCACCATTCCACCCTCCCGCCCCACCACTTGGAAGCAAAAACAAAAGCACACGTTCAGCAAATTCCTCCGCTATCTCAGTGCTCAGCACAGCGGATTCCCGCTACTTACGCTCTCAGCGCAGCAGAAAGTGTGCTGAAAAGTAAAGTTATTGTCTTTTCCAAGAAGCTTGGACAGATTTTAAAAAAAATGTTTTCAAAAATCCTTTGCAAATCACATATCTTTCATATATACTCCGAGTTTTGATTTGACAGGTGTCAGATACAGCCCAAGGCTAAATTGAAACCCAGAGCCATCATCCTTGAGAAGATGGTCTTGGAGTAGACCTCAGGAAAAACTGAGCTCATATTCGGAACCAGAGCTGCTTGTTGACCCCCCGACCATGGCACATGGTGACAGACCGCTGCCCTCTGCCCAAACGGAGGGGCCAACCAAGCACCAGATCGTTACACAACCTGCAAAGGACAAGAGGGCTGTGGGATACTCCAGCCAAAAGTTAGGCTTTGTTTGGAGCCGATATAAATATAGGTGATATAACCATTGGTTAATTCAATGAAAACTACAAAATTCAACATAAAGCCTCCAAACATTTTTTCTAGGCAACCTACAATACTGGTCTCTTCAATGATGAAGTCAGATTCAACTGATTTAGCCACATTCAGTAATGTAGTACCATTATATCGCTTTTGACCAAAACAAAGCAATATAATGGTATTATGGTGCTGAAGATGGCTGAATCAGTTAAATCTGACTTCAAATTTGATGAGACCAGTACTGCAGGTTTCCTACAAAAAAAATTGGATTCTTTATGTTGAGTTTTGTATTTTTTATTGAATTTACAAATGATTGTATCACCTATATTTATATTGGCTCCAAACGGGGCCTTAATCTCAAAATCAAAAATAAACCCATACACCAAAAAAAAATTGGAAAAGGTCCAACCTTCTTGGAAAAGACAATAGATGATTTCTGTCAGAGCAATCAGCGAGAAGGGAAGCAGCCCACCCGCTTTTGAAACAGTCGGCGAGGTGGGCCCAATTCCACTGCAATTTTGCTACGTTACCGCTGTGTGCAGCGTTGTGGTGTTGCTCTCTGGCTGCGGCGGACGTGCAGAGATACAGTCGTTGTGTTGAATATCCTGGGCTATTAATGCAGCATGGTCCCCGAAGACAGTTCGACTGGTGAGTTGTTCACGTCGTTTCGTCGCCCTCACATATCACCTGATCTCGAATCGACTCTCAAGTAAAACTTGACGTCATGATCATGACTGATTTTCGAAATAAAACGAAACACTCATCATCCACGGAGACAGATCGGTCACGTAATTTTAGTTACAGGAATAATTTTTTAGGCAGTAGCTTACACCAACGAGCTTTGTTTGATCTGAGTCATAAGACACAGCGGGTAGTGGTTACATGGTATTTATGCTACCAAATTCATCATGACGTTGCGTTTATGTATTTTTAGGGTTCCAGTCATGACATAATTATCTTCTTTTTAGAGGATCGCGCTCTTGACCAGTCTTGTCTTTCGTGAGTTACTTACAATGCTTCTTGACTTGACACTAAGCGGCCATGGATCCCGGCCGGTTGCGAATTGGCTGCTGAATCTCCCGAATTTCCCCCGGAGCTATCACCGCCCTTCTTCCTTCGATCGGGGTAACACCCGTCTTGGACTCTTTGAGCGCCTCGTAAAGGGGCACAAGAGTTGCGCTCCCATGATCATCATTAAACGGGATCTTGTATGCGGAAAGGACACCTTTCAGTTGCTGAATATTCAATCTGCTAGACTCTGGATAAAGATCGTGGCCTTGATAAGCACGGTACACTCAAATCATGAATTCAAGATTACCTGGAAAGAAACGTCTAACTGATCCGACCTGGTATTGAAGTAAGCAAATCAGCCAACATGTGCGAATCTTGGAAAAGATGGAATACAAACAATGTGAAGATCCTCGCAGCTGAGCTGAAACCTGGCGGCCAGAAAGTTGACGGCCTATGCAGAATCAGTCAGGGAGTAAGTATACTGATTTGGAAATCATTTGACTACAAATGTCGACACTTACTCGGGTAATCTCTGCTTGATTTTCAAAGCATTCTCTGCTACTTAACATATCCCTGTTCACAATGGCGATGAGACAACTTATGATGAGGAGAGAATTGTAGATAGAAATATACTCTCGATCGGAACACGAAGTTGGTTCGCTTACCGTTTCGTCATGATCTTATGTTCCCAAATAGCTACCATCGAGAGATGGAAGACGCAACAAAACGAACCTGGAGCATTCAGACATAGCGGGGGAAGCAGGTGTAAGAAAGCATGCGTCTCAATGTTTTTTTCTGCACGAAATACGACGAAACCAATGCAACGAGTGAGAAAGCACAATGAGTACCTAGCATTCGGAGGGATTCAATGGCATCACGTAGCGGGGGGTCCGGAGACGGCGTTCTAGGTCGACGTCTGGGTGAAACGCACGTCCTGCGAGATGTCCATGGTGATAAGATGTATTGGGATGCGTTCAAGACTGCCTCTTTGATTTTCCTTAAGCTGCAGGTTGGCATCATGTAGGTTGGGACTTTTGATGATTAGTCTCAAGCGCGTACATACACAGGATGCGCTTTCAACAGAGCTAGATACGCACGCTTCTTTATCCTGGTCATCGCTAAATTGCAACACCACAGGGTCCGCATTGTCGTCGACCGAGTCCGTTTCTTCTTCCTGCTCGATGTCTGGATGGGAATCTGGGGAGGAGGCTGAAGAATCATCGACATCTCCGTTGAGGTTGATCACTTCATTGGTGGTGAAAGATACTGGCGATTCATCAGTGGTAAAAGATACTGGCGACTCGACTCTGGGGTGTTCCTGGCCTATCGAAGAGAGGATGTGAGCTTCGTGTCTAAATTGGTCTCCCTCGAGACTGTCTGCACGTTGCTCTCGACCATCAGACATGGTGGTTCAGCTTGGGGGGATGGGGCTCGGACTAGGAAGTGGGAAAGTGGGGAAAAGGTATTTAAGGAATCCTTCAATCGCTTTTCCGCAAGGCGGATTTCGGCCGTGGTCGTTGAACCTTGCGAGCTCTTTTGCTGCATTCTGAGAAAGTGTTTGGGTTTGCTGGGCAGCTTCCCTTGGGAAGCAAGCCCCCACAGATGAACGTTACTGAAAGGGCACATGAGCAGACGAACGAGTGATGCAGGACTTTGGGGCAACGTGAACCCTCCACTTTCTCAGCTCCATAGTCATCACCTCTCACCGGCCAACTTGCACGGTTTTTCAGCCAGAGTGATGCCGTCTGCTGCCGTGCTGATGCCGGGCCGATGGAAGGATGTGACAATCATGATCGGGGCGTTGAATTTGACCGTTGCAAGAGGCTTACTCACGAGAGACACACCCTCTCCTAGATTACCCGATATATATATATATTTGTAAGCCCCAAATCAGCCCAAATCTAGCTTGTCGGTCATCCAACTCATCCTTCCAAGAACTCTCGTCGAGCCCCCCAGGGCAGGCCCATGTGATAAGTACATTCATCAGTAATTTGACTGTTTGGCGCTCTTTGATAAATAGAAATAAGCAAAAACATGTGAAGCAATTCTTGGTAACAAACGAGACAATGAGTAGGGACCATTTCAAGTAGGTAGGTGACGGGGATGGCTGAGGCGAGGTGGCTGGGATTTACAAGGTTTGGATAAAATTACACTACTCGTTCAAAAACAAGGTTCCGTCTACACACTAGCAATTTACAGGGAGGGTAAACACACCGCTCAGTTCGTAAAAGGCTAAACCTGAGGGTTTGGCTGAAGAAATAAAAACCAGAAGGTATAATGATCAGGAAGATGAAGGTTTACTCTAAGATCTCGTCACTCTGAGATGAAAGACGGTCAGGTTGCAGGTCTGAGTGCTTTAAGCCGCTCAGCCAATGCGTCTTCTGGGGCTTCCTGGGTGCTGACCGTCGGTTCCTGCTCGACCACCCCCACCGACGATTTCGGCACTTCGCCCAATCCATGCTTGATCTCTAGGCCTGCTTCATCGGCCACCTTTTGCATCAGCAAATCCACCTGGTCTTGGGGCATCGACGAGGCGGTTGTCTGGCTGATCGCGGATTCCATGCAGCCCGATTGGGCATCCATATCTGCGAATTGCGATTCAAATTTGTCCATGACCATCGTAATCTGTGCACAGCAAAGTACATCAATAAGGTCAAAACATGAACCGAGTATTCAGTGCGACGATCACTGAGGGAGTGCTAGTAGGTTAGTTGCTTACACGATCGAGGTTCATGCTCTCCATCGCTCGGTCCATACCCCTCACAACACCTGTCATGCTAGATGTGACGCTCCTCATAGTAACGGCAGTTTCGACCCGGCTACTAACCGCATCGATACGGGAAGACAGCCGCAAAAGATTCAAGGACTCGTTATGTTTACGGATGGCATTGGCGGCATAGATCCTCGCTCCGTCCACGTTATCTTGCTGTAAAGCCTGGTTGAGGTCGATCGTCAACCCCATATTCGACAAGTGGAATAGATGAGCCGTGCCAATGTGTTTTTTATCATGTTGCACAACAGGATGTGAGATTGGCTGACCTTCTTCAGTTTAGCTTTCTCAGCCGTTTCATCTTTGGCGGCCTTTCGGGACTGTTTCTGTAACTGTTTCGCAGTAAACTTGAGCTGGAAAAGGGATTCTGTTTGGCCAGATTCCAGTCAGTTGGTCAGTCCTCAGGAGTAGAGCTATTCGGGCGAGAGAGAGAGAGGTGGTACTTTACTTTCTAATCCAGACATGATGCACAAAATGGATGTGGCTTGCCAGCGGATCCTTTGCACCCAAAATGGAGCACATCCCAGACATGTCTGTAACCTCAAGGTGTTACGGACTGTCACGCGCCACAAAGGCTGGTGACATGGCTAGAGAAGTTCAACATCGCTCACAGTAAAAACTTCGAATCCGGATAAGGTAATGCCGATTCCATCCAAGTCTCATCCTCTCCGCAAGGACGCTCTCATTCGATTCGAAAAACTTCTTCCTGCCCAGATCACTTGAGAATCCTTGCATCCTGTCCGCAAAAAAATTATCCGAAGAAAGAGCAATGGTGTGGCCTTGTTTCGTATCAGTATTCGGGAAAGCAATATCTTCGGCATCGGAGTCATCTTCCTCCTCGGACCCATCCATCTTGGAGAGAGGTCTTTTCTTTGGGTGACTCAAGAAACACATTAGGGAGGTTCACAATTGAATTTTACTAAACTTTGGAGCCAAATTTAAGGCCTTTATGAACAAAATTTTCAAATATTTGGCAAGCTTGCCAGGACTCAGAGAGGGTGTTGCTCATCAATCAGTCTAGCTTACATGCCAATTTTTCAAAATAATGTTCATCATCAGGTTAAAATGTGTCCTAAAGTGTTTCAGTTGTGAACCCCCCCACTACGACAAAAACTCAAGAAACTGATGTCAGTTGACATGCAGTTACCATGCTAGTACTTTGATCAGTGTCTGGGTTCTTCCAGGGCACTTCCAGCTTGCTTCCAGGGGAGCTCAGCTTGGCCAGGTGCCAAGCCACAAGGCACAGCTGCTCAGTGCTCAATTTTGAGCACTGAGCAGCTGTCCACATGTCAACTGCCAGCGGTTTCTTGAGTTTTTTTCATAGTGCCCTATTGCAGATTCTTGTCCTTCTTTCATTGATAGGATCCTTTTCAAACTTACAATGGTGAAACATATCACTTCTAGTTGTCAAAGCCAGAATCTGTCATTAGGTATACTTTGAAGTACATTACAGGCTGTACATAGGTCTTACCTATAAGCCTTTAAAGAGGTGATCTTTCATGGTTGCCATTCCCTGTCTTGAATTCTTCTAAGAATTAGAGGAGACACATATATCTGCTGAAAGGTGGTGGGTACCCAATAATGGGTGAAAAAGTGCCATCTATAACCAAAATGATTGATGGGGATGATCATGGCAAAAAAGAAACTGGATACTCCAGCCAAGCTGCCATTCTAACTCCACATGGTTACATAATGTAATTTTTTTGCCATAGGCATTGTGCAACGTGCACTGGCTGGGCATTGAATCTTGGGTTGAGTTAAAATTTGAGCAGGGTTGGAGTAATACCACAAGCTTCCTTAGAGTTTCTGCATGTCAACCACCCACAGTTGACCCTTTCCTTTTGCAGTGGATGATTCTGAGGGTCTGTTCTTACTCTAAACCACTATCAACTCAGCAGTTTTAGCCCTGCAGTTGCACAGTTGGCCTCAAAAATATCTAGGATGGATTTCCATGTAACTGTATTGATGTAAATCAAGCAAAATTCTCTAGCAGAATGGCTGCAGTTGTTTTGGCAAAAAGGAGGGACTTAATTTCATCTTACATAGTGTGCCTGATTGATAGTAATGTAAGCGCACAGCACCCAATGCTTTGTGCACAAGATATGGCAGACATTTTTTTTCATCCTGACTCTGCACTTTGTTCCCTTGACTGATGATAAGACTTGGTAAGATGTCCTTTTGCACCTTCCCTTGGGTTCATTGAATCACACACTTTGATGTGTGATTCCCATCAATATGTGACTTCCTGTTTGTAAAAAATGGTAGATTGATTACTTTTTTGTAACAGTTATAATTATAAGAACCCAATAAAAGTAATACACTTGATAAGGAATAAATAGAATATAGTTAGAACAACTCTTTCATGAATAAGTCTTGATAATGAAATAAAGAAATACCTCAAAAGAATGAACTGCAGTACTGGAAACCTAGACACAATGCGCAACAATGTCGACGAAGAAGCAAGAGGAGATTCACAACAAAAACAGCCTAAGATGAACAAAAACAGTAAGACATTAATAAAACATGAATACAGGTTATTGAATGTATAAAAATAAAGCAACTACCTGCCCGGAGACTGCTTCTAGCTCCTCCTAGATGCTTAACGTTGACAAGTGTTGAGTTTGAGTCTTTGGTTTGGTTGACCGAGTCCAAATAAGAAAGACTTTGAGCAATTGATAGTTTGATGATTGTTTGGCGATAAGATCGAGAAGTGAATAGAAATTGGAAGAAGAAATGGGGAGGAATAAAGTTTGTTGGTGAGCGGAAGAGAGTTGTAGATCCGACTTCAGAGAGCGGGGATCGATTGATCGACAAGAACCACGTGACCACGTCATATGCATGGAACACATGCATAGATCAAACCATGAAACTCAATTGTACGAGTTTAAAACCACGACACTGTTGAGATCTGAGGGCCTCCCAGATGTGATCTGGTGCCTCAAAAGCTAGATTACTCTGCAAAAATGTTGACTTTTTGGGTCTATGTCTACAACTGTGAGGGCTCCAGATGTGATGAGAAGTCATCCAATAGCTCTGTAGTCTGCTTCCACCTCTCAAAATCATCTGTAAATTCCACCAAGAAATTTCTGGATGCATTATCATTGAGAAGTCACATGTTTTTTGATTTATAAAACAGCTCAATCCTTTGCTTGTCTCTGGCAGTAACTCTTTGAATATAAATACTTTGTTCTATGGGTATCTTGTTTCAGGTCACTGGCTGTTCATGTTAATGATTGTTGCATCTATTTAAGCAAGCCAAGAATTCTTTGCAATGGGGAAAAATACCGGGGGCATGTCTGATTTTGGTTAGTATCCACAGAATCCTTGTAATAGATACAGGGGATAACCCCATGGAGTTGAGCATATGTACACAGCCCCCGGAGAAGACCAGCCTGCAGTGATGGCTCCGATCAAGTTTGTCTTGGTGACGAATGGATATGAGAGCTGAAAGTACATAGCTGAGCGATTGGTTGCCTCTCGGGGCCCGGGCGTACTTGCAACAATTTTCGAGGCCCTACAGCCAACAGATGAGGCCTGACAGCAGGCTGCGAGCCGGAAGTTGCAACCTGTTGCAACCGGCGCGAATGAATGAATGAATGAATGTATGAATGTATGGATATACAGACGGCGGGCAAATGCAGAAGAAAGTCTCCGGTGGAAGTGCATACTTGATTATGTCATTCACGCCTTAAAGCCGGCCTCGGTTCACTTCAGCCGCCCTGCTGCTGCACCACATCCGCCCGGCGGCCACCAACCTCCAACCACCATGGGCGCAAACACCATCTCCCACTCGACCCCCAAACACAACGAACCCAATCCCAGAAAGAAACGCTCCTCCCAGCACCCAGCCAGCACCAGACCCCCCAAATCCCCCCCCGTCAAGTGGAGGAACAGGCAGGTCAGACCCAAACACAAGTACGTCTGTTTAGTGCACCCCATCGAGACTGTCCTGCCGAACAACCACTGACGTCTACGCGCCTCCCATAGGCTCAATGCTTCAGAAAAAAAACAGGCGTACGAGGTCTGTTGGAACTCACACCCATCTCTCTGCCGGGCCTGAAAACTGATTGCGATCTACATCCATCAACAAGCTCTTGAAAAAGTTCAGTGGGCCCAAGAAGTTTGCCTTGCCAGTCGACCTGCCGCCTTGGTCACCGCCCGCAAAGCTCGATGACATCACCTCAGACTTGATCATCTTCCGGGATTATGGCTGCAATCTTGACGAGTCCGATCGGCCTGAACCGAGGGAGGAACCAACCAGACAGCCACCCGAGCCAAAGTTCACCCGGAACGACCGGGCCAAACCCAGTAAGCAATCCCACCAGAGAGAGAGAGAGAGAGAGCTCATACACGGACTGCCGGAGATCATTTCTGAGCCTGCTTTCTGATTTTCAGCTGGGCCTCCCCCCAACCAATCATCCCAACAATCCACCTCCAGCTCTCACCCGCCAACCACGACAGCTATCAACACCGCTGTTGCCAGCTCTTCCTCAGCCTCACCCCGCCCGTTCAGCTCGCCATCGGATCCCACAAACAAGACCGACAAAGCACGGACTGGCCGGCCCACCCAGCAACGTGAATCCGCTCCCAACGGCAAGCCTCCCCCCGATGCGCAGCGTGATCGATCGGTGGAGGCTGCCAAAGACGAAGCAAAAATTCAAGCAGAGATCGATTGGAGCGGATGGGAACTCCAGAGCTACAACCCCAATGACCTTGAAAGAGTGCAACTCCAGTGAGTCCAATCCGCACGCATAGAACGACGAATGATGTCTAATGGCCCCGAAACCTTTTCAGGTATGCTCATCGCGGCAAAGAATTCAAACGGTTATCTGATTCCCAACGCCTTACGATTGCCCAAGCCCGGGGAGCCGTCCCAGGCTCTCGGGAGACGCTTACGCCGGAGTTGGTAGCGATGAGCGACCTCGCGGTCATCGGAATCGTCGACTCGCTCCTGCTCTTCACCCAATCATTCTTGGCTACTGAGCTCGTTCGCCCAATGTCTCGCGTTGATCGGTGCGCTCAATGGAGTAGCATGATTGCATTCTTGGATCTCGCTAAGACCACCACTCGTCGCTCGGGCATTGAGCTCACATGGGCGATTTGGTACGTTTTTTTCTCTTCTTCATTTCGTCTAGCTTCCTTCCATCTAGATCATTTCCACTGATCTTCCTTCCCGACACGCAGTTTGATGTACGAAAGCCTGCTCCTCGACCGCCTCGTCGAAGCCGACCGACCCATCTTGCTTCAGCAGTATTCCCAAGAGACCGATACCGAGAAGCTCCTGGACGGCTTCACGAAATTCAAGCGGGTCATGAACTACCAAGAAATCTCCAAGACCTCCTGGTTGTCGGCAGAGAAGATGTTCGACCGGATCTTATCCCCTTCCAGCTCGCCCTCCCCCCCACCAGCAACAACAGGAGGCCCAAGCGATCCGGATACGAGTTACCGGTCGGTCGGCTTACCCAAGCTGAAGGAGTTCCTCAAACGAATGCCTCTCCGGCGCCGCAACAGCACCCCGAGAATCTTGAGCGTCGATCGGCCCTACAGGTTCTGCTGGCCCCTCGACAAAACTAACCTCGATTCGATGGCCGACTTCGTCGTCTTCTCCAGATGCGCCCTCGACGAATTCCTCGAGATCAACCACGCCAAAATCCGCTTCAATCTCGCTAGATTCGACGATCACGACATCCTCTTTCCTAGCGCCAAGTCTCGCTCCTAATCACTTCGTCCCCTTCTCGTTTCTTGTCCCTTGTATCCCCGGCTCTCCGCGTTTCTTCATCTCCTCTTCCCAGTGATCATTCGAAAACCATGAAGCAAAAAAAAACCGATCTGCTGTATGCTCTCAGTTGCAGCCGCATCTATACACGCATCCATATGCAACATATTTATATCCGTTGGGGCTTCTCCAACCTGCCAGTTTCTGTCATTCTCATGTCGTATTGCAATCGTGTAACTTTCTATAGTAAATACATAATATTCCCTGGGGGTGTTCTTTTTTTTTTAAATCATATACCATAAGCTGTTCTCCAAAATGGAGTGAATACGCAATGATACACAAAGATCGGCTAACTTTCATTACTTTTTACAGATATCTACATGCATACTCTTATTGCTTGTGTGTACTTTTTGAGAGGAGAAGAGGTTGTGATGGTGAAGTGCAACTGAGTAGGGCAGTCTTGTGGGAACTTTTGGGAAACGGTGAATACAGGAGCTTCACCGGTGATATTACTGGGGTGTTCACTCAACAAATGCAATATATTAAAGGCAATATGTCATTGCAAAATAATACTTGATAAACTGTGAGCAGTTGACGTGTGGGAGCTCCAGGAAAGCTTGTGGTATTACTGCAACCTTTCTCAAAGGGTTTACTCATCAAGCTTCAATACCCAGTGACTGTGCCTAAACCATTCCAAGTGGGGTTCCAATGTCAGCTTATTTGGAGCGCCCTGCAGTTTCAACTGCAACAAGTTGACCAGTGGCAGATGTTTATTTTTCTTTTTTTTCACAAAAGATGAGGAAATAAACTTGGTAAAACATATTTTGAGAAAAAAACCTAGCTTTGACAAAAGGCAACATAAATCTTCTGAAAATCTTTCCCTATCAGAATCATCATCAAGCAGTGACTTTGATCAAGACATGTATGATTAGAGTTTAGACTCTTTATGTAAGAAAAGAAAGGATGAATATGTCAAGACTTCATATCTGAACTCTAAGTTGAAGGTTGTATGAATAATACCTAGAGAAAAGAAAAGAAAAATGATTTGTAATCTGTCAGACTATGTATCCAGAATTCAATCCCATTAGATATATGGAGCTTGAGAATCGTAGGATCACAGATACAATAATCTATATCATGGGACCCTGTTGCTTGTGCATGCCACGGTTGAGAATTTGCTTAGTGTATTCATCTAATGAATTAGATGAGTAGTCAGTGGCCTGGCCCTTGGATGTAAGAATAATCATTCCATGATATTAAACTAACAAACCCTTTGAATAATCCCTTGCAGGGGCTTCAATTTCCTGAGCAAGTTCCTTCACCTCTCCTGAATCAGTAGTCAATGTTTAGCAAAATAGAAATTGAGAAAAATGATAACAGCAATCAGTGAAAGATCAATTCTGCTATAAAATATAAATCTCACCAGTGACCTCCTCTCCCAACCCACCATGAGTATGAGAAAATCGGTTTTTGCCCTTTCTCAAACGCTGAAGGTCCACACGGCCATGTTGGATTAAATGTTGGGCCAAAATTGCACGATCTAACAGATGAAATAAGAAGTTTTGTTTTGCCATGAACTTGGATGTAACACACATCATTCCTCAAAATTCATTTCACATACGCTTTTTTACATCAAGTCCTGACTCATTTATAAGCTTAATCTTGCCCTGAGCTACAAAAATGATTGATTGATTGAATATTGCCATCATCAAAAAGGTATAATGAATCAACAAAAATATCTGGATGAAAAAGGCCACTTACAAGGAGGGCCCCAATGGGGAATTCCTGCATCATCTGATGGAGTTAAAACATGAGATGAAAGGTTTGTTTTGAACTTGGGTGCAACAAAAATAATTTGTCAAGAAGGGAAGCACTGACACTTTTCTGTTGTGATGGGTGTATCATCTTGAATTTTTACACTATCTCCAAGCTTTGCTTCAGCTGAAAAATTGAACCAATGATCATTATCAAAATCAAAAACTGTAGAATTTTTGTAACAACTTGGACACAAAGCCTGCATGACAAAGGAAACTTACAGAGTACCGAGCTTTCTACAACTTCTCTGGTTGGACCAACTTTCTCAGCATTTTCAATTCCATGCATTCTCCTTATGAGATGGTTTGAACCCTTGGGAAGTGCTGAAGCATTGTAGTAATGTAAGAGCTGAAGAGCAACTAAGAGCTTGGTTAATAACATGGCAGCGTATTGATGATTTTATGTACGGTTTTCAAAATATAAACAGATGAACAGATGATGGAATTGGGGGTGGTGGTGAGAAGAGGGCAGTGAGAGAATGGTGCTATTTATAACCTAAACCTTCCCAACGTTTCTCAGTAAGGGACTATGGTTACCAGCAGCACCAGGCTTGTTGTTCCCAGCTATTTCTGTTTTGCAGAGGATAATGTACTGGCAGCTAATTCCTCTCAATGAAACGGCTCCAAATTCTGTCTTATCCAAATAAACCACACTATCACCTGGCTCTTGCTTATGCTCAAATCTTGTACTGCCAGTGGATTCTTTTGCTGGGACATTTTTGACTTGATGAAACCACTTGTATTATTGGATACAATGATTGGTATTGGAATCAATCTGGGTCTGTATCTTGGTTTGACTCAAAGAAACAATTTTCCATATGTGGATGGCACAAACAGCCTTGTAGTCTGTTGTTTCAAGATAGTGTTGCCCCACTATCTAACCCAACAACACCAAGCTATGGCTATGGCTCCACAGCACAGAAATTTTAGAGTCCTGGAAGAACTGCCAAAATATCTGTATCTGTGTGTCACAACACACCCAAAATACAACTCAACACCTTTCCCTTGCCTCCATAACAGGTTTAATAAAACTCATCTTGTTTTTTCCCCTATCACATAAACAAATTTTTCACATGTATGCTGTTGTGGTGGGTGTTGCAACAAGCAAATTGTGACTGGTTGGTTTCCAAAGGAAACTCCCTGTTACAAATATTTGTGCCATAGCACAGAAATTGGATTGACTAGGAAGCGCGGCCCCACTGCACTGCACAGAATCAACAATTTTTGCAGTGCAGCACTTTCAAATTTGGAAAAGATAGCTGGATACTCCTAACAACACCTGTAAGATTCAGAATCCTTTTTAGTTTCAAATAGATCTAATTTCAACCCCAGTTGTTATGGAAGGAATTTAGGACAAGAAAAGGCCAAGGCTGCCCCTTTTTTTCCAGGTTTCAGGGGTCACGTGGTTGGGATGGGCCCCCTCCCTGCCTACAAGTGGTTTACACTGCTGTCCAAATAGGTATTTTATTGAACAGGTAATCATCCTGAATAAGGTTTTCCCTTTCACACCTGGTCCGTTGGCTTCAAAACCCTCCCCTCCCATGCTTTTGAAATTTGCCACTTTTCCCTTCCTGGCCTGGCTTAAGTTCCCTTATTGGCTCCCTGCCTATTTCTGCCACCACAGAGGCTTTGCCCAAGCAGTTGCAGATTTTTTCAAGTGTAAGTTCAAGTTAGGAAGTCACCCTTCATATCAGCATCCACCTGTACATTTAAAAATGCAGCATTGGAAAACACCATCAAATACCAAAAGCAGGGGAGAAGGATGAGTCTTGGGCTGCAGAAAAACCCACGCTGGTGGCGAAATGCTGAACCAAACTGTTTCCTCTTATATTTCATGTAATAATCTTGCTATTGGTGGACAGTAAAATGCACAGGAGCAAATTTGAAAGAATGGCAAGAATTTTTTTTGAAGAGGAAAGCTGGTTTGAAGTGGAGAGAAGAATATAAAAATGGACTCAAAACCTATCTGGGGAGTAATATTATCATGAATTCAATCCTGTTTGATTGATTTTTTCTGAAGTTGAAAGTCTTGTGGTAGGGATGATGAATATCTATACTTCTTCAATTCTTGAGTCCAACCAATTAAATAAAGAAACAATCAGTGATAATGCACTAGAGTGTAAAAAAACATCATTTGCTGGGATTCAGATGGCAAACCTCTGACGGATGAACTTAGTGCCTTTTCGTAAGCTTTGGTTCACAACCACATGTTTCCTCCACTACAGGAATAATGATGAATTTTCATCAGCATTAACAATAGTAAAAATATATTAAATATCAACCTGGATCAAATAATAGATGAAAAGCTGATGCCCACCAATAATTGCCACATCAGCGACAAAACTAATGGATGATGAGAACAGTCAGTACCCTGGCCCTTGGATTTGAACATAATTGTTCACTGATATTCAAATAGTTACAAACATTCTTTTGTTCCAAAGTCTCCCTCAATTCCTAGGCATTGAAGTAACCCCAAACACCTGTATGGAGCAGAAACCTCTATTGATTTTTGTTAACATTCAAAGGGAGAAAATGCCACTTATCAGTTTCAAACAATTCATGCTACAAAAAGATGATTACTGACCGTCATCTGCACGCCTCACCCCAGATTGAAAATCCTCCAACGCTCTGAAGATCTCCGATCGTAAATTTCCTCGTCCCTCAACTGATGGATCTAATGGGTGAGATGAAGAGTTTGGGCACGAAAAATATTATCCGCGAAGATTTAAAGCACATACCATTTTCTGTTTGACGCAATCCCTCATCTGAAAGGCGTCTCCCATCTCTGAGACTTGATTCAGCTGCCGGAATTTGTTCTTGTATCGTCGATATCGAAGATCAGGCAAAATTGCAACGACTTGGAAACAAAGGCTAGACAATAGATTCAACTTACGCTGAGCATCTCCAATGGTTTCTCTGGATTGATCAAATTGATTGCATGGTCGAAGCTCCTCCATTTGTATAACGTGATGGTTTGAGGACAAGGCCGGTGGAATCGCTGAAGCAGTATAATAATGTAGGAGCTGAAGAGCGAGCAAGGCCTTGGTCATTAACATGGCTATGAATTGATGGTTTTTTATACAATTTTTCCAATGAGAGCAGATGGACGGATGGAGAGGATGGCGGGGAGAAATGGACAGGGCATGAATGGGGCCGTTTATGTTCTGAACCTGCCTGACTCTTCTGCTTTCCTGGTCAAGGGAGCACGGTACAGGCAGCCCCGGCTCTTCTGCAGATGTATGTATATAATCATGGACGCGAAAGTTGAGCTTCGTGGGCCAAGATGAGACATGAGGAAACGTTGCAGGTTGTTTTGCTTCAAACTCGTATCAATCCGAATTCATCTGAATCAAGACCACCCTCCCATGACTCTTGCTTTTGCTCAGATCTTGTACGCGAAGCACAGTTTCTCTCGGGGACGTTTGTCCAGCCGATCCCCCTGGCAGTGAGATTTGGGATCAGTATCTACTCGAGGAAACCGGTGGTCTTATCCGGTAAGATTCTTCATTGGCTTCAGACCCCAGGTATGCCCAGTATCACCCTTGAAACTCACCGCCATCTCTTCTGAAGCTGAAAACTGATTGCAATCTACAGCCTTCCTTGAAGTTCAGCAATGGGCTCAAGAAGGTTGCTGATGTACTGACACAGCCCCTGCCAGTGCTGCATCAGCTTCACCCGAAACGCTCGGCTCTCCATCGGAGCTGATAACCAAACCGGACAAAGCAAGTAAGGGCCATCCCCACTGGCAAAGTGAACCCGCTCCCAACAGGAAACATGGCTCTGAACCGCATCCTGATCGACCAATCAAAGGCAAAGAAAGAAACTAATCTGAGATCGATTGGACGGCATGGGAACCACAATCCTTCAACCACAATGACCTTGAAAGACTGCAACCCACGCATGGAACGATGAATGATGTCTAATTACCGCGAGAGCTGTTTTTGTTTTGCTTCCAGGTATGTATGCTCATCGCCCCAAAGAATCCGAACCCTCTCTGATTTCCAGCGCTAACAGATTTCTCAAGCCCGGATCTAGCCTTACCAGACCCTCGGGCAACATCTACGCCGTACTTGGCAGCAATTAGCAGCCTAGCGGCCGTCGAATGTGTCGACTCGCTCCTGCTCTTCACCCAATTGGTCCACCAACCATGTCTCGTAGTGATCTGATTGATGTGCACATGGGAGTACCTTGATGCCATATCGGGATCTCGCTAAAGCTACCACTTGCCGCTGGGCCATCCAGCTCACACAGGCGATTTGGTATGTTTTTTTTTTCATTTGTTCTGGAATCCTTCCATCTACTCCACTTCTAATTATGCTTAGCCCCACAGTTTGATGTACAAAAGCCTGCTGATCGAACGACTCGTCGAAGCCAACAGGCCCATCTTAATTCAGATTCATGACGATCAGACTAATATACCTAGAAGCTCCTTGACGGCTTCACAAAACTCAAGCGGGTCATGAACCGCTAGTGAAATTCGCCAGGCGTCTTGGTTGTTGACAGAGAAGATGTTCGATCGCCTCTTATTCTCTTTGAGCTCCCCCTCCTCTTCCCCACGAGCGTCAACAGGAGACCCAACTGATCTGGATAGGGGTGGCCGGACGGTCGACGTACCTAACCTAAAAATGTCACCGAAAAAAATGCTTCTTTGCCAACGTAACCACACCTTGCGAATCTTGAGCGTCGATCAGCAAACACGACTCGATGGCCGGACCTGCGCTCGACGAGTTAATTCCTTATTATTAACCGTTGTAAAATCTGCTTCCAACTCGCGAGATTCAATGATTATATTATCCTCCTTGCGAATTTCACACCGGTCATCAGCTGCATGCTGCTGGCCGTGCTTAGCTGTGTATGAGTCCTGACGCCGGCGGGTCAGCTGGTGTGGACTTGGAGGGGGTCTCCCGCCGAGGGGCATTGACAAGTCAGGGGCGGTATTTGTGGCAACGTTGTAACAGCTGCGCTGCTTTTAGGGCAGCGCAGCGGTTAGCGCAGCGGTTTTTTGTGCCGCTGCGCTAAACGCTGCGCGCAGCGGCCAGACCGCTGCGTTAACCGCTTTTTGTTTTCCTGGGAAAAAAAAAAAAAATTTAGCGCGCTAAAAGAAGCAGTCACATAGCGCTGAACCGCTGCGCTTCAGCAGTAGCGCAGCGGTTTGAAAAAGAAGAAAGAAAATGGTCTAAATCATGTTAAAAGAGGTTTAACATGCAGTTAAATTCCGCTATCCGCTAAATTAGCGGATAGCGCAGCGGATTTCCACTTCCGCTGCGCTATCTCTAATTGCCCTGGGTGGGTAGCGGGCAACCGCTGCGCGTAGCGAGTAGCGCAGCGGTTTTTTCAACAGCTTCCGCTACTTGCCTCTGGGACGTAGCCATGTGACCGCTGCGCTGCGCTAAATGACCGCTTTTTTTAGCGCAGCGCAGCGTTTATAACGTTGTTTGTGGATGTGGCCAAGTTGTTATTTCAGGGGCGCAAAATCTTGTTTCTTATTGGTCACATTGTGTCAGGGCCTCATAACAACCAATCCAATTGGGCAATTTTATCTGAAAACAGAGACTTCCAACATGCATCAAAATCTCATATCTTTGATTGAGGAGCATGTGTGGTATTTGATTGGACTCTTTCACCTTATTATGAATCAAGTAGAGTCTATTGGAACCCCTCAGCTTCTGAAAACTGAATTGATGAAATGATCCAGCTATTTGTTAGATGTCATATATGCTAATATGAATTCAATATTCCAATATGCTTCTATACTATAGTCATTCTTTGGTCATGCATTTAGTCTATCAGAGCCTTGATCCCCAACCTCTTCCTCACTGAATACACAACCACATTAGGGGGGTTCACAATAGAACAAAAATAAAATTTCAGAGTCAATTTTAAGGCCTTTATCAACAAATTTCTAAAAATCTGGCAAGATTTACAGGACTGGGTGTCCCCTGAGTATCAGTGCAAGTTCTTCATTTTTTAGAAAATTGTTCATAAAGGCCTTAAAATTAGCTCTAAAGTTTAATTTTATCCTATTGTGAACCCCCCTATTATATCTTTGTACCTGTCCCACCTGTCACAAGACAGTCCGGTATTCTCAGTCCTGCAACTCCTGTGCCCCTCAACACCATTTTTATCCAAAGCCAACCATTGCCAGCATATTTGGCTGGGATGAATTCATCCCAGTTTAACTGGGATGCACTCATCCAATAAAATATAAAAACAAGGGGGGTACCTTGGATTTATATTTCATCAGTTGAGATGAACCACATTTAAATTGGTTGAGTTCATCCCAGTTTAACTGGGATAAACTCAACCCAGCCAATTATTCTGGCAGTGAACTTTGTCATTCCAAACTGCTATTCAGTCAAAAAAACCACTATGATAGGTCTAAATGCACTCAGTTTTTTGCAAAGTTTTCCAAATCCAATTTGAGTGTTTCCCATTAAATCTTGAAAAACCATATCACCCCACTTTGTTGCACTATGGCACAAATCTTCCCTGTAGCAAGTTTCCTTTGAAAACCAACCAGCCACACTTTGCTTGTTGGCACACCCACCACATCAAAATCCTTGTTTATTTTTTTTTCTGTGACAGGAGAAAGCAAGGGTGGGCAGTTAAGTTACGGTATGTTACAGAGGGCTGTTTGGATACTGTAGCTTTTTTTGAGTTATCCAAATTAGCCATTTTGGTAACATAATATTTTTTTTGGGTAACATAGCGTGAATTAAATTTTTTATTTTATTTTTGAGTTTTGGAGGTTTTGGATAACATAACTTTTTGGACTTACTTTGCGCACTGCAAAAAACTCTTTGCGCACTGCACAGTGCGCGCAGTCCCAAACACTTTGCGCACTGCGGGTTATTTACACAACTTTTTCAAGATTTTTTTTTGACCAATCAATAGAACGCCTTTTAATTGGCCTCTCTGAATTTTTTGGGAGTTTCTTGAAGCATTCTTCTATGTTGAAAAAAAACATAAAAAACCAGAACAAAGGTAGGATGTGGGGAGTCGCAACTCTTGATGACCAGTCAGACTGGCCTTCAAGGGGACTCATTCTCCTCTCAATGACTGGTCTTTACCGGTGTGAGAACTCCTTTGGGACGGGTGGCAGTTCTGCGAGGGGGAAATACCAGTTATAATAGTTCAAATATGTAAGAAGCTATTACAACTGTTACAGGTGGTTTGAAAGACCTGCCCCTCTATGATACTACACAAGAGTAGAGATGGCAATCGGGTACTTGTTGCCGGGTACCCGGTACCCGTTGGCAGGTACCCGTTTGGCCCAACAGGTACCCGCCGGCGGGTGCCGGTGTCCAGAAGTCTGGGGGTGAGGAAGGCGGGTACCTGGACGGGTACCCGACCAACTTTCCCAGCGCTGGGACGGGGGGAATCAAGGGCAGCCTTGGTTTTTGCGTGTCCCACGTTCTGGATCTCCAATTCGGCGCCGGATATCAATTGACCCCTATTCCTAGTCCACGGCACCAACTCCTTATCCTCCCCGACCCACCTAACCTATCCCCATCCACCATGGCAGGAAACAGCAGGAAACGTCGCAAGGAATTGGAATCACAAGCACCTGAAACCTCGGGGTCTGAAAGGCCTGCTCAATCTCAAGACCGAACACGCCAGAAGAAACACACCAGTACAACTGTGGCTGTCAACAATTTGGATGATGAACAACAAGGATCCAATGGTGACCGTGCAACGTCTCAGGGGCTGTCCAATGAACAAGAGCTGAGCAAGTCTCTCATAAATATAATCCTCATCATCGGTCAGCTGAAAAAAATTAAAAGACTAACCTCATGTTCTTCATTACAGAAAGGGCACTGAAAGTGCATTGAAATCAACTCAGCTTATGTTATGCTTCTTACAACCGCCCAGAGCTATCCGACCAGTTGGACAAAAATGGCCGAAAGATGATAGCTTACCCTTGTAAAATGTGAGTTATTTTTCTTTTTCTCCAACGGGTTTTTTCAATTTAATCTACTGACACACTGTTTCCATGATAGCTGTGGGACTAAAATTCACCGCCCCACATACGACACCTCTCCAACAAACCTTTCCAAGCACATTGCTGCTTGCCTTAAGAAACAACAAGAAGTCGAGGAAACACAAAAATTGGCTTCCCTGGGGGTTTTGGGCACTGGAGACATTGATCCACGGGAGGTAAGTCAACCAAAATCCTTCTCTCCCCCAGAAATAGTCAGGAGATCCACATATTTACATTGTCAATTACCACAGGTGCCCCAGCTATGTGCGATATGGTGCGCAGAGGGTGCTCAGCCATTTTTGGCTCTTGGGGAACAGGCGCACAGATCCATATTGCACCCGGAGGTCTTGAAGAACCTACCTAAACAACGGGCTGTTTCCTCCGACATCACCCGTTTATATTGCGCAGTCCAAGAGAACTTCATCAAATCCCTTGCGGTGAGATTCCTTTTTCACTCATCAGAGTTCTCGTATTTTTTCTTATCAATTGATTTTTTCTCACTAGAAAAATAAGGGAGCAATGTATCTAGGGCTAGACGCTTGGCAGTCACCAAACGGTTACGATGTTCTTGGAACGGTCATATATTGCTTGGTCGAGGATGGTACGGGTGGTTTCGAATTGGAGGCCATGCCTCTGGACTTTGTGATGTTAAAAGAAAGACACACAGGTGTTTATCTAGCCAACACAGTACGTGTTATTGTTGAGAAATTTGGAGTTCAAAACCAGGTAAACACTCTCATGCTTCTGAATTGGCTTTCAATGTTTTGATTTTGTTTTGCATTTTTTCCACAGATCTGTGGTATTGTTACAGACAACGCTTCCAACAACAAGAGCATGATCAACGAGATCAAAAAATTTAAGTGGCCCCGATTCAAAGGCCAAGCAAATTGGGTTCAATGTTTTGCACACATCTTGAATCTGATTGCCCAGGTTATAATGCGACCATTTGGAAGCCACAAGAAAAAGAAAACTAACAGCTATTTGGATGATGGAGAAGACTCGGAAAACTCCGATGACGATCAAAATGAGGTTGAACATCCAGACAAGCAAATTCTAGGGTATGTTTCTTGTCTCCTCGCTAGTGATCCTCATGCTTCTCGTCTGCTTGGTAGTGTCTTGTTTTTCTGATGGTGATGCGTTTGCACACAGGTTGAATAAAGAGGGTTCCAAAGATGAAGATGAAGAAAACGATTATGATGAGTCAGGGGAGGATAGAACCCTCGCATGCGAGCTGATCAATGACGACGACATGGAATTGGAGACTACTGATGTGAACGGTTTCAGTGATGAAGATGATGACGACTCTTATACTTCCGAATCATGCAAGAAAACCCTTTCCAAGGTATGAATCAATTCTTAGCCGTGTACAATATGATTGGTAGCTTACATGAACAAATTTGGTTGTAGTTTTGAGCAATTGCCCAAAAACTCAATAAGTCACCTAATTCAAAGGCACTGTTTGTGAAGTTGTGTCGGGAGAAAAACTGCCTCAAGCCCCACAATGTCGAGCGCAATGTGAAGACTCAGTGGAATTCAACATTGATGCAGTTGAACAGTATCCTGCGATGTTCGGGCGCGATGTGAGTTGATCTTTCCTATTCAAGACACCAACCTGGAGCACTTATAAAACCCTGCCTAAAGTCTCGAATGGCAGAAAGATAAGCGACATGGGCTTCAACAAGAACATTTAATCAACCAGAATGATATAGACTTGGCCAAAGACCTCGCCGAGGTCCTTCAGCCTTTTGACGAAATCACCCTCCAGGTATCGACTCGGGGTGGTGCTCAAATAGCTGAAGTGGTTGTTTACATTGACCAAATCACCGGTCATCTTTTGAATGTGATTTCCGACAAGGAAAGCAGATACCCGGCCGCTTTGAGGAATGCCTGCCGGGCGGGTATTCAATTGACCAATAAGTACTATACTCTTACAGACTGCTCCCCACTATACCGAGTTGCTATGAGTTCGTCTTTCTCTTTATTTTACTGTTGGTCATTTGATTCTGATAGCACACTTTTTTTAGTTCTTCATCCATCGTTCAAGGATGAATATTTTAAACTCGCCAAGTGGGAACCGGAATGGATTTCCGAAGCTATCCGACTTGCTTGTGAGATGTGGGAAACTCACTACAAAAGCGGAACTCAAGAAACTCAATCAATGTCACAAGAGCCTGCTCCTACAAAGGTTAGTATTTGCTATCTTCTCCTATCTACTCTATGATTCAAGCTTGACTGGTCCACACTTCACAGCGGCCTCAGACGGGTGTGCTTGCCATGCTGAGTGGTGCGTCTGAAGCGCGATCGGGGCAGATCTCAACTGACCCGCTAAGCATGTGGCTTGCTGGGGGTTTGCATCTGGATTCGGGAGGACTCCCAGTCAACCCCCTTAAATGTTGGATTGCGCAAGGGCGCTGTGGAAACTCTTACGGCGGTCTCATTCAAATGGCTCTCGATGTGCTCAGCTGTCCAGGTCAGAAAATTACTCTTTCATTTTCACTATTAATTTGGTACTAACGGCTAATTGATCTACAATAGCAACCACTGTGGACGTGGAAAAGTCATTTAGCTTTGGAAGGGATTATGTGTCCAACCGAAGGCACCGACTCAGCGCTTCATCTGTCACTACAGGGATGACCGTGGCGTTTTACTCCAAGAACGGTCTAATCAAAAGGGGAGTTTTGCGTCAATGGAAGCAAGAACAAAATAAAAAAAGAAAGGAGGAGGATATCGAAGAATTAACAGTAGAATGATTGACTACAATAAGTTTTTTTTTGTTCAATGAATGAGAAGCAATTATAAAAAGGATATATTAGTACCAGATGTACTTCTGGTAAGCCCGGGTACCTGCGCCTGGCACCCGGGTACCTCCCGCTCTGCACCCGGGTACCTCCCATGGCGGGTGCGGGTGTGAGAAATTGGTCTAAAAACAGGGGGGTACCCGCACCTGCCACAGGTACCCGGGTGCCATTTGCCATCTCTACACAAGAGCTATCACAACAAATTTATTTATTGTTGTGGCAAACTAATGAAAGAGAAAACTATGTGCAGCAGTCTCTTATCAGACCTAAATCAAACTTGAATTCAGTGGAAAGTGGATTTTGTACGGGAAATGGAGTTAGAGTGGTTTACAGCAGCCTTGAGTCAGATAATGGAAATGAGTCTTAACATAAGATATGTTTTATATGGTTTTATATGTTTGTGATGTGAAGGCGGAGATAAACTGATACAAGACTTCTGAGAGAACTGATGTTATATGTGAACTATTCAAAGTGTCTTTGCCCTCTTCCTTAACCTTCAGTTAAGAACAAAATTGGTTAAGATCACTTTGACTTGTTAAGAGCACAAGTGGTGATACTAGCTACTTGACTACTTAGAACTACTCTGAGGCATGAAAGATGTTGATGGGTAACTTGATTGAGATCACACTACTGGATTTTATGTGGATGAGGCTTGTAACTCTGAGTGAGATGTGTGTTCTGGTTAGGATTGCCTGAGTGGCATGCCAAAAACTGAGGAGGGAAAATCTCCTCCTTTTATAGTAAAATGTGAGGGATTTTTGCTGGTGGGGATCCTTGTGAGGGATTTTTGCTGGTGTGACCACCACACAGGTGTCCATGTGGTGATGGTGTCCATGTGGTTGTGGTGATGGTGTCCATATGGTATCCACGTGGTTGTGGTGGTGGTGTCCATGGCGCCTACACAATTATGGAGGTGTCCACAGGTGGAGCCATGCTGTGGTACGTGGGTGGAGCCAAACAACAACCCTGGAGGTGTCCACAGGAACCATGCCATGGGCAGATCCAAACCACGCCACTACATACACTATAAATATGTCCTTGAGTCTAATTCTATACTATTTACTATCAAAATATCTCAACAGTATGTAATTATGCTTATGAACACAGTATAATACTAGTAACTTTTAACTGAGTGCAGCTAGCCTAGTGGTTCCAGTGAGTGACTAGGGGTTAAATGACCTGTAGAATCCAATTATGCAATAATACATCTAGAAATATGTCTCCTTCTCAATAGTAAACTGTGACTTTATGTGATTTGATACTTGAAACACATTTGGCACACCACACCGGTCACCGAGTGGACTCATATCTCCTCGCCATATGGTCATTGAGGGAAGTTACACCTCTCCTCAATGACTGGTCTGTATTGGTCATTGAGGGGAGTAACCTTGATGAACCTCAATTACCGGTACAGACCACCAGTCATCAAGACCTCCTCTCATCTGTGCTGGTCATTGAGAGGGGCTCAACTTCTCTACAAATGTGGTACAACACCCACCCATCTCAGATTGCCAAGTTGCTAATTTCTCTACAAATTCCTCCAATATCTGACCAACAAATCTAAACATCAGATCAACAAACCTCTCAACACAATCTTCATCTTTCAAGATTTTTGACAAGGTTGGACACTCACTTGATTTCAATCATGGTGAACTTACACTCTAGCAGTCTTATTGATCTGCGCAAACAATGATTCATTCTAGAGATGGACCAGTATTTGAACTGATGCCAACAGATTTTTACCATTTGCAATCAAGTGATATCCATGCACAACCTCAAATGCCCAATCTTGAGCCTTGAATGCTAGCTGTCTCTGTAATTTTTTTACATTTTTCCCAAATTTCATTGAACTTAACCCTCAGGATATTTCCAACCTCTCAGACAAGCAAAGTTGTCAGAAAGTCAAATTGAATTGCAAGGCTTGGTTTGCACATAGAAATGGAGGAAAAGCCAAAAATGTGGAGTGCACATAGTAAAATTTTGGAGTACATTCAGGCTGGGACTACTTTTAATTCAGGGAATATTAATTTGACATCAATTAAAAGGTACTGCGGCCTAAAGACCAACCTGAGAGAACTATGGGATCTCAATATTAGAAGTATATTCTACCCCCTTTGAGCATTTAATAGAACTTTGAAAACATCGATCTGGTCAGATCAATGTCTATGATTAACTAATATCTTCCTGAAGTATGGTGTTGTGAGCCAGTTTGGGTACATGTCAAAATTCAACCAAAAAAAAGGCCAAGCGTGTGTGGCCAATCCCATAGCCCGCTTGGCCAATCCCAAAGCCTGCTTATCCAATCCCAAAGCCCGCCTGACACACTCCCAACCCCTGTTTGGCACATGGAAAAGCTTGCCGGGTTTGGGACAAAGCCCTGCTGGGCCGATTTCAAGTGAGGGTGCCACACTGCCAAAAGCTGTGCCTGCCATCAAGGAGAAACATTTCCCCTCCTCAAGGGATTTTGTTGCTGCCTTTCAAGGCAGAGGCAAGGGCTAGAGTCTGATCACTGCCATGTGCAGTGTGCATTCCAAGTCACATATTCCATTGGCCCAGAGATTGATGATGAGCAAGACAAGCACTATGAAAAAAACTCGAGAAACTGGTGTCAGTTGACATGCAGTATACTGGAGTTCAGTCCCCCTTGAAACAAGCCTGATACAAAGCAAATCCCAGGGTGGTGCAACCTGGAATATTTGGAAGTTGCTCAACAGCCCAGGCTAAGCAGTATTTTAAGACTCTACTTAGCCACACCAGCTGCACCTTAACTTAGTGCACTCACTTTTGAGTTGCTCAGCTGGCACGGCAGTAGCACCTCGGTACATGTCAGCACCTTTGTCAAGCAGGTGGAATCCCCCCAGCCAATTGACTAGGCAAAATCCACCCATGTTGACCAAGAGGGATCCCTCCTGGTCAACTGATACTCCCGGTGTGGAACTCTGAGCGGTGCTGGGCCGTCGGCAGTTACTGGAAGGGATGAGTGCGCCTAAACGCTGCCTTCGCGGTGGTCCGGGTAGATTGAGGATTCTGGGATTTGAGGGAATAGCGTTTTGGGATGGGGATTTTTATGAGAGACGACAGAAGGTTGATTTCTGTTGGCGGTGGTTTTGATGTTAAGGATCTGAGACAAAGAAAAGCCGGCGAGTTGAGCCGGAGGAAAGTGATCTAAAAAAAGTAAAGGGATCTAGAAGAGGATCGGCGCGGGGCTGAGAGGATCAACTCAGAAGCTCCGCGAGTATATCGGCAAACAATCGGATCAATAAACTTTGGATTTGGGATTCTGAGGTCAATGGATGATCTGAGATAAAATTTTATGGTTCAGACAAAGTCCATGCCCCCCCCCCGCCCCCATCATCTGAGTTCGAACTGAACTCAGACTCCGGGGACTGCGACATCCTGCGGACAAGTCATCATACACCCGCGCGCAACAACAACCAGGAGAAACAGAAGGAAAAGAAAACAAACACAGAAAGAAGGAAAACACAGTGATAGGAAAAAGAAAAGAACCAAAAGTGAAACAAAACAGAAAAAGAGAAAAGGGAAAAGACAGAAAACGCTTAGGGCAGGCAATGACAAACAAGAAAGAAACAGAAATCAGAAACAAAACCCACAGCAGGCGCTGTGTTAGGACCAAGAAAGAGAAGAGGGGGAAAGCAAGGAAAAAAAAAGAAAAAGGGGTTTTGAGGAAGGGGGAGTTGGAGGAATGAGCAGGGATAGAGAGTCTGAATCTTGAGGATCTTGACGCCTTGAGGGGGGGAAATTCTTGATCCTGATACACCTTGATGAGATCTTGAAGTCCCGCCGGATATCCCTGCGCGCCGCGGCGCACAAGTATGGTCACCACACCAGTTGACTGATACATAGAATAGTTGTCCGGGAGGGATCCTGATACCTCCCGGACAACTGCTTCATACAATTTTTGACTGGGAAGAATCCCTCCTGGTCAACAAATATGTACATAGAACAGCCGACCGAGAGGGACCTCTCCCGGTCAACTGCTTCATACAGTACTTGACCCGGATGGATCCCTCCCGTCCAACAAAGACATAGGACAGTCGACTGGGAGGGATCCCTCCCAGTCAACTAATACATGGAAAAGTTGTCCGGGAGGCATCCCTCCCGGTTGACTGATAAATAGAATAGTCAATGTGAGAAAGAAAGCTGGTTAGCTGGTGAAGAATGTCCGCTGACCGCCTTCCTCAAGAATATTGATGTCCAGGCTGTGTGATTGTTGGTAACTCGGCTCCGCACTGCTACTTTCCGCTAGCCTTCAGCGCTCCTCTACCGAGCCTGATCTATAGCGTAATAATCCGCAAGTGAATAAAGCTCCGCACTTTGTAAACGTAAGAATCCGCAGGAACTCTCCAATCAGAATAAGAACACCAATAATCTCCAATAACTCTTGTACGTCCGTAGTTGTAAGTACAATGATGAGAGAAATCCGTAATAAAAAATGATAGGATGATGATAGTAGGATGAGGAAAAAAAAGAGGAGAAAACCCTGAGCCACCCCCGTCCTTCCCTCCACGCATGTGACCGTTCCCACCCAATCCTGCACTCCTGACACTTTCCCGCACTAGTCCTCCAGCTCCGCCTGCTATCCCGCTTGTCACTCTCCCAGACTCCGCTCCTCTCCGACGCTTGTCCTCCCACCGTCCTCTGTCTAGCCCCCGTCAGTCGTTCTCTCGCCACCGCCTTCACCCCGGTTCCACCCGCTCTGGCTGTCATGGCTCACCCGCTGACACACCGCTGCTACCAGTCCACGTGTGTAGTCCCGCCGCAGTCCAGCCCTGTCTTTTCCGCTCCAATCCAAAATCTGTGATCCGCGATCCGCAATCCGTGCATTCCAATCCGCGCGTGACTTTCCATAAGCTTTCCTAGCGTGCTTTCCTGACCTCATCCTCAGTGCTTATGTCACCGGAATGCACTCTGCCCGAGCGGCTTTGTGCATTCCCCGCCCGCACTATCCCCCGTGGACATTCTACCGCGCTCGCCTATATAAATCACCACATCCGCCCCAGTTTTGAAGTCCTGCCCCCAGGATCTTCCCACCCATTCGCCCGCTCCCACACTTGTCACACATACCCATACAACATCATCCTCCTTTCCCACACATCTCCTCCCGTTCAGTATGGTAGCTTGCAATTGCTGCACTTGACTCGGACTACCCGGCGTCTACTCCCGCACTGGTTATGCATGTAACAACTGTAGAGATTCGAAACGCTGCTGCTCCGCCTTCACTCCCAAATCCGACAGCTCCTGCAGAAACCGCGAATCGCAAAACCGTCCACCGCCGTCTGGATCCCGAATCTCTCGTGCGGAACGTTCCCCGTCTGTTATCTTGGTCAGTTCCCGCACCAAGTCGCCCTCCGCACATGGTGAAGACCTTATGACGCCGCCGCCCAATTGTGCCGACTGCTCAAGCGCCAAAGAATACGTCCAATAAGCCCAGGCGTGGGCCCGTAAACACGGCGTCAACAGACCTTTAGTCAACGAGCGTCTCAAACGTCCTCAAGAACCCGCATTGACCCCTGCCACTGGAACTTCATCGGCTCCCAGGCCTTCTCCCACTACTGGTTCGAAGCGCCCCTCAGCAGATTCTACGGATTGGTCCTCTAAGCGTCCATGCCCAGCTGGTCCGCCAACTCTAGATCTCGCAGCCCGTTTTTCCGCTTGTCCGCGTGACCCAACTCCAATCGTTCTTTCTCCAGAGCCCACGTTTCCCCAGGCTCCCGGTAGGTAATCTTTCCGCTTCTGCTTGTCGCCTCACCGCTAACCATTTTTTTTCCGCTCCAGCCACCCCAGCAAAGGACACCAAGATGGCACCTGAAGACCCGGCTCACCACCCAGTTCCCTGCAGTCCGTTCCGCACGCCGAGATCCCGCAAGCCAGAACCGCCCGTGCCGCCTTGATCCACACGTTGGAGTCCACGGACCAGCCTTCTCCGCCGACCGATACCACTCCAAAGGCACCTCGACTCCTTGCCCCGCCAGCCGCTACTGTTTGAGCCGCGTCCTGTGACTCTCCGACTCCACGCCCTTGAGCCTTGTCGGTACCTACCCATCTACCGCCGCCTGCCGAGCCTGCCGCGGACACCAAAGATGGGTTGCTAAATTGCCAACTCGCGGAAATCTCCCGCGATCTACGCGACACCTTCCCCAACAACCCCCTATGGGAGCAAGCCGTGTTCCCCGCCGCCGCCGTACTCGACTTCGTAGGCGCCTTCCGCAATATGTACCGCGCCCTGCTTCACATCTCCGCAATAATGCCCGCACAACGCCGCCGTAGGTACGCATTCTTCCTTGTCGGCATCAACCAGCTTGTCAAACGACTCAAGCTAGCCATTGTTGTTCCGCCAACGAACGTACTCTCCGAGCTCGACAGAACATGGAGGACGCGCTACGGAACGAACTGCACCCCGCACAACCTACCACTGCGGACTATGACGCTCCTATCCCTGCAGAGCACATTTGTACAGAGCGTACCTGCCGCTCCTCTGACTCCCGACTTCCCTAGCTTCCCTTTTTCCACTTCCTCTTCTCCTTCTCTGGTGTCGTCGCCCCCCTTGTATATAGTCCTGTCCTGCGGAAAAAATGCTCAAAATACACGCGCATCCTGAGCTCTGCACCCGGATCATTTCCACCTAGAGAGAGAAAACTACTGAGAATCCACAGCAAAGTGAGCAAAAAGGTCCACCATCCCAAAAAATATTTTTATAAGTGCCTGGACCGCCCCAGAATGAGAACCACTTTAGTCCCCGCACTACGTTTTCCATTTTTATCCTTCTTTTTTTTTTTTTTTTTTTTATATCCACCACCCTTTTACCGTAACACAATCCAGAAAGAAACCGCAATCCACAAGAGAGAAATTGTGCAAGGTACCTGGTCCGCCCCAGAAGGATTTTTCCGCACAAAAATCCCCGTACCCCGCACCTAGAAATACAGATAGACAACAAGCCAGTGAAACGTATAACAAAGCTGAAACCGAACTCTATAAGATAACAAACATTCTGGGGTGGCTATGTAACCTGGCTGTAGACCAGATAGCGCACCCCCTCACCAATGATCACTTGTGGCTTTTGCCTGCCACGGCTTTCCCCGCCCCAGCCTTTTTACGGCTGTCCCCAGCGGTCCGCAAATGCCGACTCCGTCGCAAAGGCAAAGGTGCCTGATCCGCACCGTCCTCTTCCGACACCGCTTCCAAACCCAAATCCTCATTGCTAGATGCCGGATCTGTGTCCTCCGCACCATCTGAACTCGCTGAAGACAAGACTTCCTCAGGGACCCAAACCTCCTCCTCAGAATCATCAGATTCCGCTGTCTGGTCGAAATCCGTAGAACCCCGTGCATAAAACCGCTTGACATGCGTCGCTGCCGCCCGCCGCTTCAGAAGCGTCCCGTCCAGTTCCTCCAGCTTGTAACTTCCCCCAGGAAATTGTGACACAATGCAATAAGGACCATTCCATCGGTTAGCAAACAGCTTACCCCACTGAGACTCAAGGCTACGATTGTAAAGGAGAACCAATTCCCCCTTGCGGAGAGAATCCCGCAAGCGATGAGAACACCGACGGTCCCAATACCCGACCGCCTTAGCACGACTCTCCTTAAGGCGCGTTGCCGCCTTTGCGATAACTGCATCCCGCCGCAACAGCTGCTCCAATTGCGCTAAAAGCAAGTCATCCGCCGATTTAACTTTCCACCAGTCTACCGCCAGATACGTGAACATCTCTATATCTACCGGCAAGACCAGCTGACACCTAAACAACATCTCGTACGGCAAATAACCTGTTGTCCGCTTAGTGGAAATCCGATTGGCAAACAAAACGGCGGGCAGATATTGCTGCCACTTCTTACCATCCTTGCCACACAGTTTCACCAGAGCGCTCTTGATCGGCTGATGGCCACGCTCAATCATTCCCGCACCTTCTGGGTAGTACTCCGTCACTTTACCAAACTTAGCGCCACACGACTCCACCAATTTCCGCAAGCCGCCACAAAATTCCGCACCGCCGTCCACCGTGATAAGTCGCACACTCCTGAACCGCACAAACCAGTCCTCTTCCAAAAACTGCTTGACTTTCGCCGCCGTAAGATTAACCAGAGGTCGTGCCTCCACCCAACCGGAAAGATCATCTCGCGCTACAATCAGGTACTTGAATTTCCCTGCCTTAATGTGCACCGCATCCATGGATATCCTACTGAATAGTGTGTCCGTTTACGTAGGCTTCCCAATTTCTTTAGGCAGACGCTGACTACGCCTCTGGCATTGCTTGCAACTCCGAAACCATTGCCGCACACTCCTTGTAACACCCGGCCACCAAAACCGCGACTGCACTCGCCGTCTAGTTTCCGCTTTGCCTCGATGACCCAGCTCCTTGTGCAAACTCCGCAGGACAGCTTCCTGATTGATGCGCCGCATCACTACCACCAAGTGCACTGGTGCGCTCCGACGCCATAGTTGACCCTCATGCACGAAGAAGTTCGCCGCTTTACGCTTGATCCAGCGCTGAACTGACGGCCCGATTCCCGCAGGATAGCGAAGAGTCGTCAGGAACACCACTACACCGCAAGAAAACTCTAGAAACTGCTTGCAGTTGAGATGCAAGAGCTCAAGGCAAGCTGTGCTTCATGCAAGAATCAAGCACTGGTTGATTCCATGCACATTGTCTAATTTATGCAAGAGTGAGTCTAAGGTACAAAAAACTAAGTACAGGAGTTGATACCTGTGCAAAACCTGTGCAAATTCCCCTTTCATGTGCACACACCCCTTTCATGTGCATATATCCCTTTTGTATGCATTCACCCCTTTCATAATGTGTACATAGCCCTTTATGTGCACATACCCCTTTCATGTGTGTATATCCCTTTCATGTGCATGTATCCCTTTCACAATGTTTACATACCCCTTTCATCATGTGTTCATGACCCTTTCATGTTTACATGTCCTCTTTGAGTTTTTTAGATCCCTTTTAATACCCCTTTTATCATTCAGGTTTGCATACCCCTTTGATGTTTACATATCCCTTTCATGTGCAAATACCCCTTCTGCACAAGCCCCTTTCATGCATAAATACCCCTTTCATGCATACATACCCCTTTCATCATGTTTACATATCCCTTTTATGTGTCAATACACCTCCTCACATTCCCCTCTCATGTGTACATATTTCTTTCATCTGTACATATCCCTTTCATGTGTACATACCCTTTTTATGTTATTCTGGCTGGATTCAATGGTGCATGGAGTGTTTAATAAAAGAAAATGAAAGGGTGCTCAGGGGGATGCTCATTTGCCTCAGCCTACTGCATGAGCACTACAGCATGTTCAACATTGAGATGCTTAACAAGGTGCACACTCAAGGTGCACCAGCACAGAATTTGGGTGCTTGACTCCAGCTTGAGCTGAAGCTTGATTGAAGCTTGCTGCATCTCAACTGCAAGCAGTTTCTAGAGTTTTTCTTGCAGTGCTAAGTACTTGTACCTCGGCGTCTGAGTCACTGGCAAGCCTCCGCCCCCCTTCACGGCCGCATCCTTTGCCATTTGCACATCAAGAATCCGCCGCTCCACTTCCAGCTGTTCCGCCAACGCGAATCAATCCTCATCGTCACCCAGGGGAATGCGGGAAAGCGCTTCTGGCAACGTGAACGCCTTGCCCAACACGTGCACCACTTCAAAAGAAAACAGCTGCAAGAATGCCACCCACCGCGTCATAGGGGCATTAGGCAACAACGGACAGTTGATCATCCGCACCAACGCCTCCGCATTGACCAGTAATTTGAAATAGACGCCCCACAGTATGTGTTGCAATCTCCGCACGATTTTTGCCACTCCGCACAGCTCCAACTTTGGCTGAGAATATTGCGACTCCACATCTGTAAACGTCACCGATTCATACAGCACGGGTTGATCCTTCCCGTCCTCTTCCTGGGTGAGTACTTCGCCCGCACCAAAATCACTTGAGTCCACTGCCAAACAAATTCCGCCGTTATTGTAGTTGAGTTCCTTTAACAAGATCTTTCGGCCTACTATGTCCTTCAACATTGTGAACGCCTCATCACACTCTTGGGTCCAGTTCCACTCCGCATTCTTGCGTGTCAATCTCCGCATTGGACTCGCAATTTCCGCAAACCTCTTGATAAACATGCGCACAAAACTACATAACCCAAGAAACTGCAGGATATGAGACGCCGTGTGTGGTTTTGGCCAATCCAGTATCTTGTTCCGCTTAGGTTCCGCGACCCGCCGTCTGTCTTTAGACACCTCGTGCCCTAGGACCTCCAGCGCCGGTACACAAACCGCAAACTTCTTTCCTGAAACTGTAAGGCCCGCTTCCTTGATCCAAAACAAAACCCGCTCCAGAGCCACCGTGTATTCCCAGATAAACCGACAAATATTAGGATTCACCGCCAAAGTCGCTCCGCCGTAGTCACTCCTCGGTCCTTTTACGGCCGCATTGTTGATCAATATCTGCGCTGTATGAGGTAACTCATCCTGAAGGATCCAGGACATCTGCGCCTGATACACCGCCACCAAATTTGTAGCCCCCTGCGGAAGCCGAGTAAGCTGCAAGCGCCCCAATTGTGTCTCGAACGCCGTCAGCGGCCTTGATTCCGTATGCAATTCCCGCTGGTCATATCCGCCCATTACGTCCACCAGACCATAGCAAACCCGCCCCGCCATAGTGTCTATGAACTCCTCTATGCGTGGCGGCAACCCAGCGTCCCGTATAGTGACCGAATCAAGCCGTTGCAAGTCATGCACGATCCGCAGACTCTTCTTGTCCTGCTTAATTACCGCAAAGATTGGGCTAGAATAGCTGGAGCATGATTGCTCATACAACCCCGTCCGCAACCGTTCCCGCACCAGCTCCGTCATCTCTCCTCAAATCGCCGCTGGTATAGGAATGGGCCGTATCTGCCATGGCTCATGCGGAACCGTGGGTATTCGATAAGGATCCCCAATACTCCGCTTGAGTAAGCCTCGATCTTCCGGTCCAAATGACAACGCCTTCTCCCGCAACGTGATGGCTTCGGCCAATAAGTGGAACTCCTCCTCGTGGAGCCATTCCGGTGGCCCAAAGTTGAGACTGGCCATCCGCTTTGTCGGCTCAAACCTTGGCGGAACCCGATGCAGAGGTGTCTTGAACGGATCCCGGCTCCACTTGATCTCCCTTAATGGCGGGTTGAGCTCCTGCGGCATCACCACATTCCGCGGCCGCACCTTCTTTGCCACCGGTTTATACCTCCCACCGTTGACTCGGCCCATTATTGCCTCGCCGTCGCCGCCGATTTTCCTAGCCACAATCAAACCCCTGCGCGGACGTCTCATTTCGCTCACGATCGTGGCACAGTGGTAGGGTTTCGTAGAAAGCCGACTCAGAATTGCATACTCGGGAGGACTTACTTGTACACTGCTCGCCTCCGCCGCACAGCTCCTGATTTCCGCACCAATTTTTCTGCTCTAGTCCATTCCCGCTTTCCGCTTGTCACTCGTCCCTGTCGCAGAGTAACGGCTCATCACAGTGGCGCTGTGGTAGTGCTTTGATCCTTCCACACTCAGAGATGCACACAATGGAAAGCTCACTTTGGTATTGAACTGCCTTGCTGTCCCTTCGCCAATGCCCTCCCGCTTCTTAAATGTCGGCCGTCCAGGCTGAGTCAAAGCTTCCTCTGCCCGGATAGCTCGGCCAACAACTAAAAATCCTCCGCAGGAGGCTCCGCACAGTGATGCAGTGCCCCATTGCCCACCTCCGTCACCCAATCTCCGCTTTGAGGCTGGTAGATGATTGTCTTGTACTGCTTCCTGTGAGTCCCTTCCACCCGCATCACTTCCTCTTGCCTTGCGGGACAGAAACGCAGCTGCGCTGGTCAACCAAGGATGATCTCGTGAGACCTAGTCACCAAGAACAATAACTTCTTGACCACTCTCGCCACCTCCACGGTCTCCGCCTCCGCTACCCCGTCCACTTCACAAGTAAACCCACCCATCCTGCGGATTTTTATGTGAGTCTTCCGCAGCACCAAGTTAGCCTCCGACGCCAAATCCGCCGGGAGAATGTTGATCATGGACCCCGTGTCGATCATAGCCCATTTCGTGAAGTTTGCTACCCTCATACTCACGTATCCCAGTGGGCAGGACACGGCCGTAGATGGTAGAACAGGAATTGAATCCAGCAAGTGTCCAAACTCAAACTCCGCACACTTAACCTCTGCCGTTTCCGCGTTAGTGGTGACAGCCGTCGCTGCTGGCTTCCTTTCACCTGACGCCTCTTTCAACACGCTGATCATCTCTTCCGCCATCACCGGGGAAATTGCCGCCAGCTCCCTCAAGGTAAGGGCTACCGTGGTTTCCGCGCCCATTGCTTGCCGTGCAACTTCTGCCGCCTTTTTCTTGTTGCCCCCCGCCACCGGAGCTACCGGAAGCTGCTTGACCGGCTCCAGTCTGGCTTTAGGAGCGGAAATGGGATCCAAATCCATCTTTTCCAAACGCTCCCCTAAGAAGACTTCCCCCGTTTGCACGCACTTCACACTGCTGGCCACTGCCGGCGGCTTCCACACCATGCCCTTGATCATCCCAATATTCACTTTCCATTCCACCTCTTTTCCTTTTGCCAAAGGTTGCCCGGCCCGCACCACGTCCCTTGGAACCGGTCCATCCACTGGCGTACGATCCGGCCAAAAAAAAGTGCGCCCCCACGAGGAAACTTTTCCCGCAGCCCGATCTGTTTCGAAGTACTTGCACTGATTCCGCATATGGCCAGTTTCCTTGCAGTAGTCACACACCGGAGGTCCTCGCCTCCACGGCGGCATCCTGCCAGCCTGCGGAGCACCGTCCGTTGGAGGAGCCACAGGAGCGGCTGCTGGTGCCACGACCGCCTGTTGTTCCTTTGGTTGCTTGTGCGCCGCTCTCTGCATGAGCAACTTCAATTCTTTCAGCATATCCGCCAGGTCACTCACGTCTTTGACCGTCACCGGCGCCTGCGGAGCCGGTTCCGCCCTCACAACTGCATCTCCTTGGCTGTTGTTCATGAGCTCCAACACTTCGAGTTCCGCCTTGACAGCAGAGCGCAGCTCCTTCATGCTGGGCAGCAGTTTTGGCCCACCTAGTCGTGGTTTGACCATCAGTCCTTGCTCGTTAAGTCCCCAAAGCACCTTCTCAGTGAAGGTCCGGTCAAATCCCTTCAAGAAAATCCGCTTTGTCGTACCCATATTGGCCGTCACGATCTTGTTCCTCTCCAGATACCGCAGAACCTGGTCGAAACTAGTAATGTAGGACACATACTCCACTCTTGTCTGCACACCGCCCTTTTCCGCACGCTCCAAAGCCACTTTCTCCAAGTCACTCTCCCAATACCTGGGTCCACGATCTTCCCACCTCTCAAGTATCTCCTCCTTGAGCTTGGTCCAATCTTTACTCTCAAACCCCTTCATGTCCTCCACTTCCTGCAAGTCCTTGCCTTCCGGAAAGAAGTTGACCACCTGGTACGCTTTATCTGCATCCGTCAGACCTTCTTGCAGAGCCGCTCTTTCGAACCGGTCGATAAAATGCTCCACCTCCGCCTCTGAAAACTTAAGGTGCGGATAATCCCTGGGCCATATCTTCACTCCGCTTGGGGCAGGAGCCGCAGGTTGTTGTCCACCTAGCGCTTCCTCCATGGTCTCGTCTTCTGTCTCCTCTGGTCAAACTCCTCAAGTTCCGCTTGTTGTTCCTCCCGCTGGCACCGCTGGTCAATCGTTCAGGGTGCTCCGCTGGTACAACTGTTGCCTCCTCGCTGCGATTGACTGATTAGGTGAAAACTGACTCCGCGTCAACGAAAAAGATATCT
Source organism: Puccinia triticina (assembly GCF_026914185.1). Classification (NCBI taxonomy): domain Eukaryota; kingdom Fungi; phylum Basidiomycota; class Pucciniomycetes; order Pucciniales; family Pucciniaceae; genus Puccinia; species Puccinia triticina. Next base: position 4,839,182 of record NC_070562.1, read on the forward strand.
GTCCTAGTCTCGGTCCTCCCGCTGGTCCCAACCACGATTGTCTTTTGGCTGGTCTTGAAGAAGAACCTTCTCCGTTTTCCGCAATTACTGTGTCTCCGCTGTCCGAGCCGCCTGATCTGATCTGAGATTCTTTGTCACCTGGAGTAAAGAATTCCCCTTCCGAAGGGTTCATTCAACAATTCCGCGCAAGTCTACTTCCCAAGTATCCAATAACAACACAAAGTTGGGTTCCCGGCCAGACCCCCACTTGTCAGAAAGAAAGCTGGTTAGCTGGTGAAGAATGTCCACTGACCGTCTTCCTCAAGAATATTGATGTCCGGGCTGTGTGATTGTCGGTAACTTGGCTCCGCACTGCTACTTTCCGCTAGCCTTCAGCGCTCCTCTACCAAGCCTGATCTATAGCGTAATAATCCGCAAGTGAATGAAGCTCCGCACTTTGTAAATGCAAGAATCCGCAGTAACTCTCCAATCAGAATAAGAACACAGATAATCTCCAATAACTCTTGTACGTCCGTAGTTGTAAGTACAATGATGAGAGAAATCCGTAATAAAAAATGATAGGATGATGATAGTAGGATGAGGAAAAAAAGAGGAGAAAACCCTGAGCCACCCCCGTCCTTCCCTCCACGCATGTGACCGTTCCCACCCGATCCCGCACTAGTCCTCCAGCTCCGCCCGCTATCCCGCTTGTCACTCTCCCAGACTCCGCTCCTCTCTGACGCTTGTCCTCCCACCGTCCTCTGTCTAGCCCCCGTCAGTTGTTCTCTCGCCACCGCCTTCACCCCGGTTCCACCCGCTGGTGGAACCCGCTCTGGCTGTCATGGCTCACCCGCTGACGCGCCGCTGCTACCAGTCCACGTGTGTAGTCCCGCCGCAGTCCAGCCCTGTCTTTTCCGCTCCAATCCAAATACCCAATCCAAAATCTGCAATCCGCGATCCGCGATCCGTGCATTCCAATCCGCGCGTGACTTTCCATAAGCTTTCCTAGCGTGCTTTCCTGACCTCATCCTCAGTGCTTATGTCACAGGAATGCACTCTGCCCGAGCGGCTTTGTGCATTCCCCGCCCGCGCTATCCCCCGTGGACATTCTACCTCGCTTGCCTATATAAATCACCACATTGACCAAAAGATATCCCTCCCGGTCGACTGCTTCATACAATAGTTGACTGGGAGGGATCCCTCCCAGTCGTCCGGGAGGGCTCCCTCCCGGACAACTGATACATACAGTAGTCAACCGGGAGGGAATACATTTATCAGTCCTCCGGGAGGGATACCTCCCGGACGACTGCTCCATACAACAGTTTTCCGGAAGGGATGCCTCCCGGACGACTGTTCTATGTATCAGTTGTCTGGGAGGGATGCTTCCCGGAGGACTGATATATGTATCAGTCGTCCTGGAGTCATCCCTCCTGGTCGACTATTGTATGAACCTCTCGACCGGGAGGGATGCCTCCCAGACAAATATTCCCTATATCAGTCAAACGGGAGGGATCCCTCCCGCAGGACTGATAAATGTATCAGTTGACCAGGAGGGATCCCTCCCGGTCGACTGCTCCATACAACAGTCGTCCGGAAGGGATGCCTCCCGGACGACTGTCCTATGTATTAGTCAACCGGGAGGGATGCTTCCCGGAGGACTGATATATGTATCTGTCGTCCGGGAGGCATCCCTCCCGGTCGACTATTGTATGAACCTGTCGTCCGGGAGGGATCCCTCCCGGATGACTGATACATAGAACAGTCGTCCGGGAGGCATCCCTTCCGGACGACTGTTGTATGGAGCAGTCGACCGGGAGGGATCCCTCCTGGCCGACTGATACATTTATCAGTCCTCCGGGAGGGATCCCTCCCGGTCAACTATTGTATGAACCTCTCGACCAGGAGGGATGCCTCCCGGACGAATATTCCCTATATCAGTCGAACGGGAGGGATCCCTCCCGGACGACAGGTTCATACAATAGTCGACCGGGAGGTATCCCTCCCGGACAACTGATACATACAATAGTTGACCGGGAGGGATCCCTCCCGGTCGGCTGATAGGTCGACATGGGCTGGTCGACATGAGTGCCCTTTCATCTAGCCTTGTCGACCCCGCCTAGGACAGGAGGGTTTACTACTAGTCGAAATGGGCGCATATTCTGGTCGACCTGGTGGAATTCCCTCCAAGGGCTTGTATTATGTGTATGGAAATAAATCCCCTTGTTGATGACCAATGAGCACCAGTACAGCTCCGGAACTTGGTGCATGCAAATACTGAGCTAGCTGAGCTGCCCTGTGATTAATCAAGGAATGAACGTGGATGTCCTGGAAGTCTCACCCTGGATTACGCATGTCAACTGACGGCGCTTTCTCAAGTTTTTTTCACAGTGAAGGGGTCTGAGGGCGAGTGGAGTGTGAGCAGAATAAATCGTAGATTGCATAAGTAAGATATGGACATGATAGGAAAACATGAGAGGATGAGAAAGGAGAATGAGAAGGTACTATACCTGAGGGCAAGTGGAGTGTGAGCAGAATGGATGAGGAATCCATTCTGTCACCGGCAGCTCCTCAGGTATAGTACTCTATGTGTGACACCTGTGCAACAGGCATGTAGCATACGCGGAAAGGGGCTAGAGGTCTAGCTCAACACCCCCCCTTGCTACATACCTGTTGGTATGGTCAGAGTGGAAAAGAGAATAAGAAGGGAAAAAAAGATAAGAAACTTTGACATGAGACTGTGACATAAGAGAAAGTGAGATAAAAGAAAAGATGGAACAATGAGAAATAGGGACAAGGATGGATTGACGGAGAGAAAGGGATCAGGGGACAATGCCGAAGAGATGTCAATGTTTTTCTAAGAGGACTCAAGATAGCGGTTTTGTCAACATGTCTGCGAGCATGTTGTTCATGGAGACATGGAGAAGAGAGATGGTGTCGTCCTTGATGCATTCACGGATGAAGTGGTACCTCGCGCGGATGTGCTTCGTCCTTGCGTGATGTTCTGGATTCTTTGCCAGGGCTTCGGCTCCCTTGTTGTCAACATGGATGGGGATCGGATCGCTGGGGCGGAGAGACAGTTCAGTGAGAAGTTGGAAAAGCCAGAGACCTTCCTTACATGAGTCGGAAAGTGCTTTGTATTTGGCTTCCATGCTGGAAAGGGAAACGGTTGCCTGTTTTCTAGATTTCCACAAGATAGCGCCATCACCCATGCAGTAGGTGTATGCTGAGGTTGATCAACGGTCATCACAATCTTCCGCCCAATCTGAGTCGGAATATCCTGAACATTCAAGAGAACCTCCCAAGCGCAGCTTGAGGTCCGCCGTTGTGACCAAGTAGTTGAGGATGCGCACAGCTGCGTACCAGTGGGAGAGGGAAGGATTGCTTAGATATTGCAACAGTTTGTTGACGGCAAAGGATACGTCCGGACGAGTACATTGAGAGATCCACAAGAGAGATCCAATGATTTGAGGATACGGCCCAGGAGACAACGGATCAAAGGAAGTCTTGTGGGTTAAGTTTTTGGAGTAGGATTTGGTGGGAGTAGAAACAGTGTGTGAGTTACCGTCTAGAAATTGCTTGCTTATTTCTTTGATGTAGTGGGCTTGATTAAGGAATACATGGCGGTTTGGAATATCTCGAGTGATTTTGATAGACAGGAAGTGATTGAGATCCTTGTCCGCGCCAATCACAAAGCGTTTTCTAACCGCCGAGATGAGATTGTCCACAAACGGTGGTTCACCGACAATCACAAGATCGTTGACATGAGTTGTGAGAGTGCCAACTAGCTTACCCGAGTGGATTTTGAAGTAGAGAGTAAGATTGTAGGCGGAGTTGGATAGCCCAAGGTTGAGAAGAGCTTTGTGTATTTTGATGTTCCATTGTTGAGGAGACTGCTTAAGCCCGTAGAGTGAGCGGTTCACCTTGCACACCCAGTCGGGATGCTGAGGGTCTTTGAAGCCCGGTGGTTGTTCCATAAAGACCGGGGTGTCGAGATGGCCATTGAGGAAAGCCGTTTTGAAATCGACTTGTTAACCTTTCCAGCTTCAGCTTCCGAGGAGTCCGAGAATTAAATGAAGTGTTTCTAGTCGTAGTGTTGGGGAGAACACCTCGTCGTAGTCAATACCTTGGATTTGAGAATATCCCATGGCGACCAGGCGAGCCTTGAGTTTTTGGATTGTACAATCGGGGTGTCGCTTGATTTTAAATACCCACTTTGACTTGATGATTTTGCGTTTCTCGGGTTGGGGAACCAGTTTCCAAGTGTGCATACCGAGCAGCAAAGAGTATTATTCATCAGCAGCCTTCAGCCAGCGCTGTTTGTTTGGTGATTTGAGAACCTGTCGCCAAGTTTTGGGTGTGTCGAGATCAGCATCCACATTGGCTGCCTTAGCCCAGTGGCCTAGACGATTGGGAGGCTTACGTTATTGAGAAGATGTGCGCTGGGGAGGAGAGTCCGCAGGAGGTGGAGGAGAAGGGGATGGGGGTAAGGGGGGGAGGTCAGGGAGAGAAATGAAGGACAGGTTATCTTTGGATGAGGAGGGAGTTAACGGGGTTCTGTCTTCATTCTCTTTGACTGAGAGAGGAGGGGATATGGAGGTGAATTTTTGAGAAAGGGGAGCAGTGACAGGCCAGGAGATTTTGACCAAAAGATGTTTTGGGGAAGATTTCAGGGGTGATCCATAGGGGAAGACAAGTTCGCTGAATACAATGTCTCTATTTGATGACAGATTGTTTTTTGAGATCCCACAGGCGGTAGCTGTTGCCGTTGGATAGATAGTAGAGGAGGATGGAAGATCAAGCCTTTGGGTCAAGCTTCTTTCGATTGGGTTCAGGGACTTTTTACCACGTTAGACATCCGAAGGGTCAAATCGTGGAGAAGTTAACTTGAGGGAGATTTAGGATGGAGTTAGGGGATTTGAAACCTGCTGGTGTGTGACAAGGGAAAGAGTTGTAGGGGAAGAGGGAGTGGCGGAGTGCATCTACCCAGAAGGATTTGGGTAGGTGGGCGGTGAGAAGCGCAGATCAAACAAAATTGTGAATGGTTCTGTTTGTCCGCTCGGCTACGCCATTGAGTTGAGGGGAGTGCGGAGGACCGGGATTGTGTTTGATTCCTGAAGACGTGAGATAGCTGGTGAATTTGAGAGATAGGTATTCTCCGCCGTTATTGGTCCAGAGTGCTTGGATTGTGTGCAAGCCGGATTTTTCAAAGAAAGTGTGATAGGTCTTGAAACAAGAGAAAGAGTTGGATTTGTTTTTCATTGGGTAGACAGTGAGGGACTTTGAATGATCATTGACGAAGGTGATGAAGTACCAATATCCTTTGCGCAAAAGTACTTCATAGGAGGCAACATCGGAGTGAATAAGTTTGCCGGGCTTGGAGGAACGGTAGGGAGAGCGGGACCAGAAAGGATGTTGGTGCATTTTGGTTTGAACACAGACTTGGCACTTTGGAACATTGATGTTGTTTGATATAGAGGGAACAACTCCATTCAATTTGAGGAGGAGCTTGAGAGCCTTAAGGCCTAGGTGGGAGAAGCAGATATGATATCCAAGAAGGGAGGTGTCAGAATAGGAAGGGGAAGTTGGAACAGAGGAACATTGGCTCACTGGGTGGGAAGGCAAATAGTACAGGTTGCCCCAACAATACCCGCGGCCAGCCAATGTTCCTGTCAGCTGTAAGTTAGACGGGTCAAAGATGTTGCACAAGGATTTTTTAAAAATGATCGTGAGTCCTTTGTTGCACAGATTTGCAATGGAAAGGAGGGGCTAGTGAAGGGAAGGGATGGCAAGAGTTGTGACGGAGGTTGAACCGTTGACCGGGAGCGTTAATGTGCCTTTGTGAGAAGCCTCTACAATCAAGTGGTTGGCTAGATGAACGGGGGTGTTTTTGGGAGTTGGATTTTCAACCGAGTCAAGGTAGGGGGTCATAGACATGGAACAGCCCAAATCAAGGTTTGGATCACCTGATGGTCGCATGTTGGGCGGGGTAGATAAAGCCAGAACTGCATTTTTGGCTGTCACACTGCATTCGGATCCGGAGTAATCTGAATTGTTGTCACGGCGTACTTCAGCATAGCTCCCCAGAGGTGCAGCGGATGTTTGACCAGCCCGTGTTTGTGGTTTGGAGGACGAAGTCGAAGTCAAGGATTCTGGTTGAGAGGCCTTCCAACAAGCCTTTTGGGCAGCTTTGTGCTCTATAATGAGGTTCTTGATGTTATTTCAGGAGTTTAGATCGTGCCCATCCCGGTTACACAGTGGACATCTTGGCTTCTCTTCCTGTGCACAAGACTTCGCAGGAGGTTGAGCTGACTTGATTGGTTTTGGCTTTGTGGAAGACACCGATATGATTTTGCCTTGAGATTCACAACGAACGGACTTGTTTTTAAGAGCTTTGACAATCGTTTTGGTTTTGAATCCTTCCTGGTTCATCAAAGCCAAAACGCAGTGGATCCATTCGGGAGGAATTGAGCTTAGGAGGGCTGCGACGTGGACATTGTCGGGAGTGAGTGGCTTGTCTGGGGTGACAAGAGAGTTGAGGCGCTTGTGGGACTGAGCCAGGGAGTCAATGTGTGCGTCAATGTTGTCTCTGGTCATACGTGCGTTGACAATTTTTTGGATCCAGTAGACACGACCCCCAGTGGAAGAGTCTTGATGAGCTTTTGAGAGAGACCCCCACATACCGGCAGCATCGTCAGTGTGTTCTTGAAAATAGCGGAGATTGCTTTGTTTGACTATTTGAACAAGTATTGCACAGACAGTGTCGTTGTTGTCTTCCCAGGTTGCAGGGCGAGCCGCCGGTTCCATGGCAGGGAGGACATATTGAACCTTCGCTGATTTGAAGACTTGGTTGACTACAAGCTTCCAGTCAAGATAGTTCGACTGCGGACCCAGTGCTTCAAAAATCGGGAGCCGTGCGGTTGAGATTTGTGGGGACGGAGTCGACATTGTGGTGGGTTTGATGTCAAGAGTGAGGTGAGGAGCGGAAGCGTCTTTTGTGGGATTGCTGCCGCTGTTGGTTGACATGTAGACCAAAAGAATGGGAAAAGGTGATCCAACCTAGTTCCCGTCGTGCCTGATTGACCTTGAAATTGTGTGATGTTTTAGCTGGAGGCTAAATGGAGCTCATAACCTGATGAGCGAGACAAGGGGTCTGAGGGCGAGTGGAGTGTGAGCAGAATAAATTGTAGATTGCATAAGTAAGATATGGACATGATAGGAAAACATGAGAGGATGAGAAAGGAGAATGAGAAGGTACTATACCTGAGGGCAAGTGGAGTGTGAGCAGAATGGATGAGGAATCCATTCTGTCACCGGCAGCTCCTCAGGTATAGTACTCTATGTGTGACACCTGTGCAACAGGCATGTAGCATGCGCGGAAAGGGGCTAGAGGTCTAGCTCAACAATTGATCCTGACCAAGCAGGACTTGGCTGTGTGCAAAGTTCTGCCTCTCATCAATCCTGCCTGATCAAGCCCCCTGGGCACATACCAAAACCCCAGTGTCACTTGGCCAAGTAGTTGGGCATGTGCCCAGACATTCTTGCAAGACCATATGTATGTATATCCTCAGGAAGAGGCTTTCCATCAGCAGACTTAGGCTAGAATAAAATCATAAACCTTCAAGCCAAAAAAAATATGTATGACCCTAACACTTCAAGGAGTGTGTTAATTCTCAAACAGTACATAAAAAATCAGCACTCAAAAGCTTTGTGGTTTTATGATTTTATGCTTACAAATTCATGATTTCAAATTTGAACACCATTATTTAAGGTGTTCAAAGTTGAAATCATGAAATTTTCATTACATAAAATCATAAAACTTTCAAATGATGATTTCATATGTACCATTTTAGAAATGTTGCTCTAATTTGAGTGTTTGGGTGTACATATTTTTAAGTCAACTTTGAACACCCTAATTGAATAGGAAATCCAGAGATCACTTCATGAGGATCACAATTATTCCATACAGCTTAGATGCTGAGACCTGGGAGTGTAGCGGCGAAGCCGCCTTAGCCTCTAGTCTATAGTATAATACATAAATTCCTTCTAAATGAAATGAAATCTGACAAAATCAGCTCGGAGAGAAACAATTCCCCCAAAACCAACATAGCTGGTGTAATTGAGGCTAGCTCACCCTCCCCTAATCAATTTTCACCAGCCATTAAAGGTTACCCCATCCCTCTAGATTAAGCATTTTAGCTGATGGGAAATCCTCCACTTGTCAGGTTGGAGAGCTGGCTATTTTCTCTTTTTTAGCATAGAAACTGCTCCTTTGAAAATAGAAAATAGCATTTAGCTACTCTTCTAAACCAAATGGAACTCCTTGTAGCCAGCTGACAATATTTCTGAACGAAAAAGCGCACATAGAAGCCATGGAAATGTGTATGGTGCATGCTTTGAGAACGAAAAAGGGTTGAGCGAGTTTTTCCGTACCTACCGACGGATCGTGCTCACACATACATACAAATTCTCATCACATGTACCATGCCCATTGACCGCCACCAAGTCTAGATTTGGTTGTCCCCTTGGAAATATCGCAATCATCTCTTGGGCTGCAAGTTGCGTGACGGCTGGGTGAAGTGAAAAATAAGCCCATATACATATATCCTCCGTTTTGATGCTGCTTTGTGTGCCCCCGCCGAGTTTCCATATCAACCAGGCGTTTAATGCTATGGACCTATGTGGCGACTCTTGGCAAAGATGTGTCTCCATTGAGGTCGGATCTCGGGCTTACTTATACACTAGAGGCCAAGTTGTACATGTAAAACTGGTTGTCCCTCGGATTCCAGGCGGCCGTTCCTGCACGCCGTTCCACAGAGGGGGCGCTGTGTGATCGCACGCGAGGAGTTCAACTCCCAAGCTGTTGTGCAGCTGATGTGAAGGTATGTAACCTGAATCACCTGTGTTGCTTCAACGCATGGTTGTGCACCATGATACAACATAGAGACTTGAGATGAAACCACCCCACTCGGGGTTTACGGGGAAGTGTACACGGGCACTAACTTAACAAAGTCCCTCTATTTGAGGGGGGACACTGTCCCGCCGGGACCCTCCGAAGGAGGGCGCAATGCGACCAGTGTTTTACCACTCCACCTGTAGGAGAGTGGGACTTAGTTAAGTTAGACACGGGCATGACCTTTTCTTCGGTGTGTTCGGACAGATTTGTCCGACCGGACACGCTCACTGCACGCTGATAGGATGCAGAAATGGTCCGGCAGACCACCCGATAATCGATTGGATCCGAGGGTGCTCAAACAGCTGTTCAGAAGCCCCTGCAACCATGCTAATGTACATAACTCCGGAACATGCCCGCTACATAAATACCAATTCTACACTTCACGTGAGCATAGCAAGACCCTGCTTGTTGCATTGCACTACTGCCATGAGTACACTTTTTCTCTTTCTATGGCTCAGGCCAGCTCGGGCCACTCGGTCTGTATTGTCTAGAGCAGGTTTAAGTTCGCACGTGGTCCATGAATTTCCTTCCATCTCCTCGTACATCCAAGCGGACGGGGATGATCGGCATCGGAGTCATCTGCGATGTATTTTCCGGCCTGTATGTACGAGGCTTCGGAGCACAGCAGAAGGGAGTGGCACTGGTCCTGTCGATAAGCCTTATAAAATAGCCCTGGAGTTTCCCAAAGGGAGTGCACGTGCGAAGAGTCAAAAGAGAACTCGCCCGTGAGCCGAGAGGGCACCCTTGCCCCCCCACTGGCCGGCCGGGCTGGGTGGGGAAGCAATCTAAGCTGATCACAAGTGGAGTCACGGTAGATCGGCGTCATCAAACAGAAGACCAACAATTAGATTGGCCGATGGCTCGTTAGTGTTGTGAGTCGTGACCCAAGTACATGCATAAAAAGTACTGTGGGTTGACGCCGAAGTCCTTGAATGTTCAAACATTCTTCAAAAGATGGGCAAGCAGGCGCTACGATAAGATCTTCATACAGAGCTGAGAATTATTATTTTTGGGCATCAGAATACGTCACTTGTTGGCCACAGCGTATGAACTAGGGCTACATGTATGCACATCCATCCCCACCCCTCAATTGTTTTGTGACCAAGCAACTCGTTGAGAGGGGGGGTACATCAACCATTCGAGCAATTCTTTTGGTAATACTTGTGCCATCAACAATTTCTTTTTAATATGTGTATGTTTGAATATAGAAGTCCCAGTCGCGAGCCTCAACTCTCAAGCTTGATTCTACTTAATGCCATCTAAAGTAGCTCTTTGCAAACCAAAGACGGCTCAGCGTCAAGGTGTCATCTGTCGATGGCACTTTTGTTTCTCCGGCTTGCCTTGCAATGACATGGCCCGCGGGATCAACCTCATCTTTCACACCACTTTGTATCAGCATCCAACGCAAAATAAACATTAAAGAAGGACAATCTTCATCAAGTGAGAAATTTTTCATTTTGCTTTTTACATGATGGTCAGAGCAACACGCGTTTTTGTGAGCCCTTCTTGCGGGGGGGGGGGGGGGGGGGGGGGGGGGGTTGAATGGCTTTTTCACCATCAACAACTGCCTCAGGTTGGGAGATCTGTTCGTGTAAGGGAGCCTTGGTGGTTTATTTATTGGGGTGCAAAAGGCTCCTTTCAAGGATCCACCTCAGCCGCCTCCTGAATCGCATAAAAGGGCAGCAAGACGCTTTTCTAACTGCTGAGTTTCGCAGCCATCTGTGTGGGGATGCAATAACTCGAGGCTATGATTATGGCAGATGCTGTGGGACAGTGTCATACCTGTAGTCTTCGGCGGCCCTGCAAGAGGACATGCGGGGATATGTTGTAGCAAGTGGTGGTGTGGCTCAGGTTCGGTGGTGTCCAGACTCCACTCCATCATGAATGAGTCTGGGTCCTTGCAGTCTTGTAGAGCCGTCAAGTCAGAGTGAAAGTCCGAAACGCTATTAAAAGACTGCGGATCGGTGCCGGCGAAGATCTCGAATATATTTATCTGTTAAATCTATGCGATTCAAGCCATCGGTCCACATAGCCCTGTCATCTTGGCAGTTTGAACCGTCGGCTCCCGTTTATCTACAACTTTGAAACACTCGTCAAATACCCTTCCTGCGTTTCACGAACAAGCTTCTTGGTTCAGGATTGTAAAAAATGTGCGAACACAAACTGTCAACATTTCGTTGCGTGTGGTGTCGGCGGAGGTGATCACAGGACCGCGCCTTCCCTCGTTTTGGCTCTGTTCTGTCTCTAGAGTCGGCACTCGGCAAGGAGCTTATCATCTTGCCCTTGAGAGTCTATCCCCGTTCAACACATCCGCATTCGCGGGTCAGAAAGAAAAGGCATGGATGGCAAGGTGTCGAGTGTCAAAGTTGCGCAGTGATATGAGCAAGCAAGCCTGCTGCTCCTTAGTTTCATAATGGCGGTAGTTCGAGCATCTTTTCTCGGATGTTCACGCCGAATCACGGCGAGGTTCAGAAGGAAACCCTGCCGGTTAAATTAAGGACCACCACTCCTTCGGCTTCCCCGCTCTTCCGTCGTGCAGTCCCATGTGATATGAGATCTCAAGCGGCAGCCGGCTTCTTACCGTGCCACGTTATTTCTGTCTGGAGAATCTGCCAGAAAAAAACAGAGCCGAGACAGAAGATAGCCAGAAAAGCGGCGACCATCGGAGTGAAATGGACGATCAACGGATGGCTCGATGATTATGATGATCCGACGGGCGGCCGTCGGTCCGAGGATCACCATTCGATCATGGGCCCGCTTCATCTTGACGTTACAATGCTATCAGCAACATCCGAAATGAAGCGCTCGGCACGCCGTTGGAGATGTCAAATACTGGTGATCTACAGCGATAAACTTACGATTGACGTCCATCTCTTCTTTACAAACGCATCGGCAAGAGGGTATCGATGTTTATGTCCCCGTGTCTAATAAGTGGCGGGGCAGTGGGCACTCAATTCACTGGTCATTTCGGGAATCCCGGGCCCAATTAACATGCAGCCGCCCCACCGGTGGAGTCCTCCCCCTGGCCTTGAAGCCTGGCAAACACCCATGTCTCAATTCATTGAGGAAGGGCACTGATGATGATGATGAAGGTATGATTTCTTGTTTTCCAATCTTTGACCTCTGTTTGTCCATAACTTCATCTCATCGGCCATCGCCGGGGAAGTCCTGATGGGAAACGTGGATTGATTTTTTTAGCAGCTCATCAGGATGCTCGATCAAGAGAGACGGAGCGGGCTAGTCTCCTGAAGTGTGTCTATACCATTAACCTGCTCAGCCTATCCGTAAAAAATATCCTTGTGGGTACATACTCTTCGGCAAAGGTTTCTTGCAACACTTGAGAGAGAAGGCCGAGCCCCTTGGTGTTGTTGATCTGCATCAGCAGCAGCTGCACCGGCACATAGCAGATAGCTGCCTTCCATATGCATCTTCCCTCTCTCCTATCTGTTATGACAGCTTATGACCCTTTTGTAGATGTTGAGCATCTCTCCTCCTGCTTCCTCCGGCCTTACATACTCTATAATTAGGATCAGGCCGATTTCGATTGTTGTTTCTCTCCTGATCATTGTCCTCGTCGATTGCCCGTACAGTAGGGAACTTGCCAAAAAGAAATGTCGAACTTCTGTTGTGGCGATTTTTCAACCGGTCTGAAGTTCTGGTGTGCATTTGACTGGTTTCATGTCCTCCTTTCCTTTTATGTATAAAAACATGTAAAAATGTCGGATGATTTCGGCATCCCAAGGAATTCTTCGGGTGCCCAAGCTAATAATTAGCAAGCATTAAAGAGTGCGCTCGTTAGCCTTATCTTGGACGGTGGGAATGGATAGGCAAGTCTTGTGCAGGCCAGCCGCATGTCGCGCGTGCAGACAAAAACTTGGATCAACCTAACGCAATGGATGGATGGATGGCTGGACTTGAAACCGATGCTTCGAGGTGTACAATCTTGTAGATAAATATGCAACAGTGCACAGTACTTATGATTGAGTTTGGGTTGACAAAGTTTCCCACTGTTCCCAACTTTTGATTGGAACTCCTCCGGTCCATCCACTCGGGAACCGATCCGCCGGCCTGATGATAATTGGATGGGTCAGAATCATTCGGCGTTAATCACCCGGCAACGGCGGCCGCCCCATGCGATGCCGAAGGAGAGGAACAGCATTCCTACACATTAGATGCATATCGTCGTAACGCAACACAAGCTTCTCAAGCTACATACTATTAGACTCGTGTACAAAGTCACTTTTTTTTGTTCAATCACCTGACAATCACATGAAAGGCCCTTTTTTCTGTTACACAAACATGTCGCTCTTTTTTCGGGGGGCTTGGATAAGAAATGCACACCCAGTCCCCACCCATCACCAGTTCATTCCGGGCTCTGATCCTGCTTTTCTCCAAGCTTTGGTGGCTGGAATGTCATGGGAGGTGATTGGTGAGTTTGATCACTCTGTAGGACTTTTGCTCGTTCACATAAATTTACATACATATCCACGGCCATCGGCCGCCCCTCCCCCTGATCGGCGAGCAGAACCACCAGCGCAAGAAAAACTTTTACTTAAATATGTGTGTAGCATAACCGGCCAGCCTGCTCCGAATAAATATCCCAACTCGGCCATACACTATCATCTCTGGACACTGCGCCTGAGCTTATCCGTACAATACTCCTCCTCGGAGCTGATTCTTCCTTCCAAGCGCGGGGGCCGTAGATATCCGATAGAAGCCTGTCAGAACAGTCAGTCCTCTCTCTCCGTCTCTTTAATCTTTCTTTTGTCTGTCTGTCAAGCGTCTAGCCACAACAAGCTGCCACCTCAAACTAAATATTAGACTCAGCTCGATTGACCAGCCAAAATACATACTCTTTTGGGTCTCCAGCAGCAAGCTCCGACACAACCCTGTACGAGTCGACAACAACAGCCTGGTTTTGTCCTCGACTCCAGACTCTGCCCTGCCTCCACACTGCTCCTCGCCTCCCTAACCCAGCCCCTCCCGCACTGTGATTACATATTTATCATCATCAGCATCAATCATCATAGTCGGGATTATTGCAGTACATACTTCTTATCTATATCACCATCATCAACCATTTCTTCCGCTGCCTCTCTCCCTCTCTTCAAACTCGCCACCCCTTCAACTCCTTCTGCATCCACACCCCTCAGCTCGACGGCGATCAGTGCTTGTGAGTTGTCAGATTTCAGCTCAATCATCATCTTTCCTCAACCCCGTGTCCCCGGCGATGGCCTCCGTTACTCTCTCTCCCTCTGCAACCTCTCTCTCTCCCTCTTTCTCTGCCTGGAGTTACACCCAGACAATTTGCCCTGTACTTCCGTTGGCCAGGTTGTCGGTTCTATCCATCTTGAGTCTCCTGATCTATCGACGCTTAACCGGTCGATCCGAGACGAGAGTTAATCTTGTCAAGCCTGAACCTGGTCCATAGTCTACGTACCGTACAGCTACGCAGGCTCAGTTGAGCCGATGATGCTCGACGGTATTTGCCAACTCCTTATACAACTTTGCTCTACTTCTCTAACCCGCCCAAAAAAAGACAGCAAAGTCATTCCCAAAAATAACCCTCTTTTTTCAAAAAAAAAAAAAAAGTTTATCGATCAACTCTCTCTTCTCCTGAGTCTTCGACTCTCCCTACGTGAGCAAGCCTACGTGGGCACCACTTTATATCACATCCACCTGAGACGGCCGCTTGAGGACTCAGGTTTGCGTAGCAGTGTAGCACGTATTCAATTATTCATATCAGAGATCCATAATACGTTACTTGAGTAGAGTCTACCACATCTGCCTGCTCGTCGATTGACCACGACTCCATCACGACTGGGACTGCTTTGATGCTACCGCAGTTGTCCTCAGTGAGTCTTGCTTTAGGATCCACTCAGATTATGTAGTTCGGACCACCATAACCACCTCCAACCTTACAAGCACTACCTGCAGGGTTGAGTGAACCCCTGCCACAATTCTTTCAACAGATCTCTTGCAGCCTGCTCTTGGTCCTCAACCTTCCGGCTCAACCAGATCCACACATCCACAAGATTTCTTTGTGCAACCAACCCTAAAAATCTTATACCCTCCACACCCAACTCCCGCGCGGTCATCCTGCCCAAAATCATCATCTCCAATTCCACAGTCACCGTACATAAGAAACAGCTAGAGATTATAATTTAAATAGGCCGTCGCTGCCGAGTCATCTTTCCCCCTTTGGACATCCTCCAAGCAGCTCTTGGGCCAAACTTGGATTGTTCTCTGTCAACTCTTCGCTCATCTGCGCTAGTCCTGCTCGCTCAATTTCCATTACATAGCATCCAAAAAAAAAAATTGAAGAAAAAAAACACCCTACAAGTCTACTTATCTGCATACACTGCCATAGAACATTGTTAAAGGGTGGTGCTACCGCTCGTTCCTTTTCTTCTCACCAACAGCGTTGCTGCACACTATCTTTTGTAATACATACGATCTCTCTACAAACTCCGTCCCCGAGCTACATAGTTTCCTTCTATCCTCCTTGGCCTGCACTTGGCCAGTCCACCACCCTCCAGAGTCACCCGAGCTTCACTACCAGCCATCCGCTCTCTCTCTCTCCCCTCCACCACCTCAGCTGATTTCATCTGGTCCGGGTCTAACAGCATTTCCTTTTTTTCTGTACCAATCCGGGCTCAGCAGACTCCAGCCAGCCCCACATCATCACCGCTTCTGCTGTTATTAAAGTCCTCAACTACGCCGCGGCCGAACTGGTGATTGCTAGTCCAGCCCGCTCATCCTCAAGCGTCCTCGTCCAATTCAGATATCCGACTGTGTGTACACACCCAACCCACCCACCCAGAACAGCACGCCCTCTCTGGTCCCAGTCCGCCGCAAACAACCACTCAACCCAGCTATCTTCGGTAAACCCGGCTGGAATCAGTCTGTACACACTAGGACCAGCGTGAGTTGATTTGAATCCGATGTCCTCAAAAGGCGCTCCATTCGTCCAACTAGACCCTCTGGCTCATCATCCCCCATCCGACATACATACACAATAATAACAAAAATAATATTTATATTCATTTAATTTCCTTCCCCCACCTTCTTCCCCTCCTCACCACCCTCCTCACCCTACGCTCGGATCTTGGCACCCCGTCCTATCTTGCCCTCTTGTTCTCTTTATCCTTTAGAGGCTGGCTTGACTGAGCCTTACAGCTATTTAAATATAAATACATACTTGTAATTCTCCGCAGACCCACATCCAAATACATAAATAAATATCTCCTCTGCCCTCAGCCTCCACCGTATCTCTCTCTCCCTTCTCGTTGATCGAAATACTCCCTGCTTTCCACCATCTCCCGCCCCCCTCACCTTCAGCCCCTACTTACATATTTCCCTCTGTGGTTATACTTCAAGTTTATCCTCGTAAATAGTTCTCTGACACCAAACTCTCCTCCACACCACCAAACAGCTCAGACCACCCCCTCTCCCAACAACCAAAATCCACAAAATGTCTTCAACCACCACCTCCAGCCGTGACCCTTACTACGGCTACGGTCCTATCTCGATGCTTTCCACCTCGATTGTGACCACCCTCTTCCCGCCCATGGTCACTAACCAGGACGAGCCTTACCCCGTCACTGAGACTGGCAAACGCATGCCCAAATTGGTCGACTTCATCGTTAGTCTTTTTTTCCTCTGCTGCTTCACAATCTGTAATCACGTTCTCTGACAACATGAAACAACATACTTCAATTTCCGCACAGGCCTATGCCTTGTATCGCACCCGTTTAAACGATGCCATCGTGCATTCGTCTTTACTGCTGTTAACCAGACTTAAGCAGCGTTACCCTTCCGCCCGAGGAACTCCCTCCAGCCCCCACCGTCTGTTCCTGTCAGCTCTGATGCTGGCATCAAAGGTATGCATTTATTTAATCATCTCGATAAAAGCCATGGTTTGGTGACTAATCGAGCTACCCCACTCCCCTTAGATGTCAATGGACGACACCTACTCTAACAAATCGTGGGTTATTGTCGGTCAAAACATGTTCAGTATCACCGAAGTCAACCGGATGGAGCGCGAACTGTTTGGTTTCCTGAATTCCAACTGCTACGTAACCAAGGAAGAGCTGAAGGAATGGTGCCACGAATGGTGTGGCCCTGTTGAAGAGGACGATACCGATGACTTCTATGAGATGCAGGAGCCCGTCCTTAACAGCGGTCCATCGATGGCTGCCTCAGAGCCCACTGGCTGCGACTCGAGCGATTCCAACAGCCCCATCTCCTGCTCGACTGCCACCACATCGTCTCCTTCGCCACGAACGCCCGAGGAAGGCAGTGAGGGCGAAGTCGAATCGCGCAACCGATGGAAGTCGATCGAGCAGCATCCCGTCAGCCTGATCCCCGCCTCCGCCAACACCAAACCTTCGGCACATGCTACCAGCACCATTCAACATATCCTCAATTCCCCGTACTGACTCAAAAAGCGACCTCACCAAGCATACTCTTCCCATCACATGCTGTAGCCTAATCCTCATCATCTTGTTTACTCTTGCTTCGCTTCCCCTCATCCCTTGGACCTTTCTTCATTGTTATATTTGATCTATATAAGAAATCCTCAACCTTTCTTGCTCCCCTTCCTCTTTCATGATGTTGTTTGTTTTGGTTATCCTATGAATTTGTTTGTGTGTGTTTAAGCTTGTATCACAATCTCTCCCGATGAAATACCACCCTCCTCTCAATTCCTGTTTTTTCGCCTGTTTTTATTGTTATCTTTCTTCTATCTAAACCTTGTTATGATACATAATCATCTTAAATCTACATCCTCCCCGTTTTTCCAATACCAGACCTCCCCTAACTGATCTAATTCTCTTTTTCTCCATTTTCTTATCCTACTTCAAAAACACCATTTATAAACACAAGCAAAAAAAATTGAACTGAACATTTGAACATTTGAATAAATCTTTATTGCGAAATGAATAACAACAAAAAGACAGTATGTTTAACCTTTGGCAAAATGCTCACATCGTACAATATCTCCAACATAAGCTGGACTCGATACAAAAGTGAGGCAGAACTTTCGCATAGGAGTGTCAGTTTCAAACCAACCTGCACAAAGCTGACAGTTTTAGAAATCAACTGTTGGTCAATTATTGACATGTCTTTAATTGTCTCATTACTCTTGATCTATGGAGAGTTGACTACTCTCTGTGAAAAGCATTTCAATTCTTCCGTCGATTACACATATCTACATATCTAGAGAGTCCTGCTGTCACCGCAGGAAGAGCTCGGTCAAGCAGGCGTCTCGCCAAACGTATGTTTTTTTGTCGTTTAGACGGCTAATTTCGTTTCTAACTTGGTGCGTGTACATAAATACTTTGACAAATTTGGAATATATTGATTGAGGAAAGATAAGCGAAGGAAAATGATCCCAGTTTCGAGCTATGTATACGCCATGAGACAGAAATAGAAACAAGGTTTTAGCCTTGATAATGATCTGATCTCTGCAGAACAAGCTTGAGTATGAGCGGAGGGAAAGGTGTTGAAAATTGCTTCGAGTCGAGCTGCGTTTTCGACTCATGTGGCGCAAGTTCTTGATCCTACTAATTAAGGCCTCTTCGACGGGGGCGAAGCTCGGTGTGCTTGCGGCGTGTCGTCGGCCGGCCCTCCTTCATGACATTAGTTGTCCACCGTATCGTTTGAGAAGAAGAACTTCAAAGGAGCTCTGCGGCAATGAAGAATATCTCGACACCATTTAGGGCGGTTTTCCTTCTCCAGCGGCAGGGCCTCGTCCTCGTCGATGGGACAGCACAGTCACGCCAGCCGTTTTCCACGAAGCTTCATGGTCATTTTCTGCTCATACGCGTGAGGCTCCTTTCCGACCAGTCTTATTTTCCTCGTTTAAATTTCCTTCTTGCCGCTTTCCCGGCTTGCCTGGTGTCATTACTCCACCACTTACATACGTTTAGTCGAGGGTGTGCTCTTCGTTTTTCTGTATGATTTGCTGATTTCTTTTTGTCCCTCTCATGCCTTGTGGCTCCACCTTGGGTAGGCATCTCCAACAAGTTTCAGATAGCCACGATCGTGAAAAGCTTCAACGGCCCTGCGGGGAAATAATGAACTTGCCAAATTTATCCTCCGCCGGCGCAGTGCGACAAGTGAGGACAAGTGTGGCCCCACTCGGCGAGACAATTTGTAAAATGCTTCAGACATTTGGAGTGTCCGCTCCTTTTTTACTTTTCTTCTTCATCGACATTACCGTCTCGAGCAAACACACTGTTACTTAGCACACTCACCCACTCACAACTCGCCACTTCAGTTTTCATCGTTGCGCCTCTCGAATTCACGGTTGTTGTGTTTTACGCAGCTGCTGTTAGTTTTTACGCACCTGAAATTCCCTTCGGTTTTGACTCTTATCACAATCCTCCTTTTCATTTCGAAATCTGACCCAAAAAATCCGAGCACACATCCTGAAGAACGCAATTGAAATTTTCAATTGGGTTTGTCTAAAGCTGACTGAAACTTTAGTGAATGCATCATGAAGATCAATCATGTGTTCATTGCTGGCTGGCTGTTTTTTGCACACCCCGCCCTCAGTGCATTTACTGCGACCACATCCGCCGGGAGAGCAAGCGCACGAGCTTCAAAAGGAGGCGCCACGGTTGAGGAAATTGAAGATCTCAGCAGAGAAGCAAATGTTTTATCGACCAATCCCCGCCTTGATTCACAGCAATCATTGCATCGTGCCAGTGAAAGCAATATTCCAGAAACTCCAACCACTGTTTCAGAACCCTTACCTACGCCATCTATGGCGATAGGAGCAAAAGATATAAAAGTGGATGAAAAGAAATCTCGCAAGATGGCCAAGTCCTATCAGAATGCTAGAACTGATTTTGCCGCAAAAGAAATCTTGAAGGTCTTCAAACAGGTTAAAAAACAACAGAAACCCAATTTATTTAATGAAAGCTCTCAATCAAGTCTCATTTCCCGTCTGAATATGTTTTACGCGCATATTTGGAAGAAATTCAGGGAATGGAGACTACGGAAAAAAATAGCATTGATTTTAAGAAAACAGCCAAGCTGGCTCCAGAGGTGGGCACAGAATGTGGCAATCTATCATGGAGTTGATTTCAGATCTGAAGAATCAGCATTGGACGTAAAGACACAAAGAGAACTAAAAAATGCAGCAAGTTTTATTCAAAAACATCAACCAGAATTGATGGCAACTTACAAAGAAAGTGATGCCTCCAAACTCTTGGAAAAAGCTCAAATCTACAACACTGGAGCAGTTGAAAATGATTCTGAATATATTGGACACTTTGAAATAGGAAGAAACAATTTATCAAATCAGCATCAACTTGATTCACAGCGTTCAAAAAAATCTCAAAAAATGGCTAAGTCTTATCAGAAAGAGAGAATCAAGTTTGCAGCTAAAGAAATCTTAGAGGCATTTAAAAAAGTTGAATATACAAGCCCACCAAGTTCCTTTTCCTTTCTCAATAAATTATTCCGCATCTGGAAGAAATTTACCATAGACAGGAGACTACGTAAAAAAATAGAATTTTTATTAGCAGAGCAGCCAAGCTGGCTCCAGATCTGGGCACAGGATGTGGCAATCTATCATGGGGTTGACTTTAGATCTGCAGGGTTAGATTTGAGTATCAATGCAGCAAAAAAACTGAAGAAGGCAGCAATGTTTATTCAAAAACACCAGCCAGAATTAATGGCAACTCATAAGGAAATTGATGGTTTCAAATATTTGGAAAAAGCTCAAATCTTAAACACTGGAGTAGCAAGAGAATAATAAAATTTCTAAAGAATACAATTAAATCAAAAGAAATAACAAAAAAAACTTTGGAATTATGAAGCCGACCTCAGCTTTCAAGTAGTAATCCTGATATCATACCCTCATAGAAACATGACAGACTTTTAATTTCATCAGAAAATGTGCTAATAGTAAAGGAATTCCCCATGATTTCTAGGAAAAATACTAGAGGCCAAGGCAGCTGCGCCGCTGCAGGGCCATGTTATGTACTGCAAATCCACAATCCCCCCAGCCTGCTCTGCCGCGGCTTGCTTGTTCCCCTCCCCCAGGCGTCCTCTGCCGCTATACTTCCAGCGTGCGGTTTGTCTTCAACCCCCTCCGCTGTTGCACTCGCACAGTTTGAGGGGCTCTACTTGGTGGCCCCCCTTTGAATAATGCCTTCAATGCGGCGCGCCGGGAGCCATCCACCCACTATTTTAAGCCCTGCTAGACAGAGTTCAAATGTCACTAACCACATCTTGAGTACCAATAGGGACCAGGACTGGCCGTAGCCAACAACCCTGGTTGCGGATTTAATAGGATATCACAAAAAGATTGACGGTCATGCACAAGTACAAGAATTCATTATATTGAACTTCTGGTGCAGTCCTGCAAGCTCTACAAGTGCTGGTGGAGCAGACTTGGAGCAGCGCTGGAGCAGCTCTGGAGCAGAAACCAAAGCTGCATCATGTCACTTGCCATCAAGTGACTATATTTTTTCCTGGTGCAAGAGTGTCCATCACATCATGATCAGTGACAGTCATTCAGATATGGACTTTGAAAGGGGAATTCCAAGGCTGAGGGAGTTTGAGCATAGTTTGGGTGTTGTGGTGTGCTACCACTCATCATATGCTTTCAGTATGATATTTTTTGTTTCAAAAAGGCCTTGTAGACACAACACTACCACACTTGACTAAAAAACAATTTTTGGTATGACTCCCACACAGAGATGGCCATGGGTACTGGCTCTATGTGCGGGTGCCCGCCTGGCAGGTGTAGGTGTTGAGCATTGCCAGGAATAAATGAGTGGGTACCCAGGCAGGGAGTGTACCCACCTATCTGACTGGGCCATATGTAATTGATAAGGATGCATATGGATTAGCGTGCTTGTGTAAGAGATGTTGCTTAGAGATGGCAAACAGGTACCTGTCTGATTTCAATAAAACCGCTTCTTGAGTGCTTGTGATCAAATAAATTCAATATGTAACAATTCCATGTGATGAAGAACTACTTGAACTTGAGTATGACACTCAGCTAACTGCATGGTAAGGCACACATACAAGTGCAGATGGCAAATAGCTCACAGGAGGTACCTGCCAGGAGGTACCTGTGGGCTATTTGCCAAAACTCAATTTTTGCGGGGAAATGCTGTCCCAGGGGCTGCAGATCTGGTTCTGCAGGGTCTGCAGATCTGGTTCTGCAGGGTCTGCAGATCTCGACGGGAAGTCCTCCAGTCCTCCATTCATCTCATGAAGTTCTTGTGGAATTCCTCTTCTTGGCCCCCTTTGAGAAACCACGAGGGGCTCTTCGCGCCGACGCGGTGGGCTTGCACGCAGTCGCATGCTTGGCTGATTCCCCCTTGATCGTCTCCTCAGAACTCACCCTCAGTCTTCTACATACACACATCCTCAATCATCCAATCTTTTTCTCTGTCGCTCCCATAACTGAGCTTCCTTATCGATCTGCAGAAGATGGTGCGGTCTGCTTCCGATAATGGCGATACGCCTGAGCCGCCCATAACGCGAAGTCTGAGGTCAAGACAGGTACCCATCGTGACTGAAATTCCGGACAGTGGCGACGACTCTTCTAGCAATCTAACCGAGCAAGCTTCGCCCGATCCATTGGAACTTTCGAATGGGAGTGCTAGCTCAGATGATCAAGCAGGGAAGAAGCGACGGAAACTCAGAAGTGGCGACAAAAACCTGGGCGGCCGCAACCACGAAAACGTCCGTAGGAGCACCCGCGATGCGCGAAATCGAACCAAATATGACTTTTCGACGGGTATTGAGGACGATGAAGGTGATTCATTCGCACCCGAGGAAGATGCCTCGGCAAAGACAAAAAGAACAGGTCGACGCAGTCGCAGAGCAGTGGAATCCAGTGGCGGTTCTGACGAGGATGATTTACTGGAATTGTCTCGCGAAAATGCATCCAGTCGTCGTTCTCGACAGGTTACAAGCGCCCACGCCAACACCAACACTTCCGAGAGGGCATGCGATGAGCATCAAGCAGTAAGCCAAGCTCTAGAGTTCACTTTTTTTCGTCTATGATCATATCAAATAATCCATAATTTTTGACGTTATTGCCTCTAATTTGCAGACATGTTCCAGATGCTCTGAGAAATATGAACCTAACCTTGTGCAACTTTGGATCCGAGCCAATAAGAATCGTAAGGGGAAGCCGAGGGCCGGCAGCTTGCTAGATCGTTTCCAAACTCTTGATGATGTTTACAGGCAAGGTTGTTGGTTAGAATGTTCAGGTTGCACCAGTGCATATCATTTTGGATGTTTACCGGCCGATATGAAGAAAGATATTACCACCCAGCACCGAAAAGAGCGACTAGAACTCATTCGACAAAGAGATGCTCGGGATCCTAAAACGGACGAAAAGGAAGTCGAGATTCCACCCGATAAAAGAGAACAACAACCTGATATCAAGTTATCCCTTAAATGCCCCGCATGCATCAAGCCATACGGCTCTCAATGTATGATATGTGGTCAAAATCACTCTACTGGCGACGTCACGCAGGATGAGGTTAAAGCGGCTCCAGCCATCGAAGCTCAAGAAAAGACTCGCAAGGAAACTCCTGTGGGAGGAGTCGACGGCAAATCGCAAGTTGGGGGTCCCGAGGAAACGGTCACCTCGAAGCCATCGAAAGAACCTATAATATTCAGATGCACGAGTTGTAAACGGGCCGCCCATTATACTTGCTTACCTGCGGTTGGGGACGACTATCCGACAGAGTTGGAAGATATTGCAGAATACTGGCAGACCGATTGGACCTGTGCTGAATGCGATGAATTGGCCGATATTTCCGTCGAGATCATCCTTGCCTGGAGGAAGCCGGTACCCAAAGCGCTCGATCCTGTCAAGGACTCGCAGTCTGGAAATCGAGAGTTAACCGGATCATTGCACGACAAACCAAAAGGCAGATCCAAGGACTCTAAAACTCGTCAGATCCTTCCCAACCCCAAAGATCCATTCGAACAAGCCGAGTACTTGTGCAAGTATGAAACCTTTAGCTTTACCGATTGCTCTTGGGTTACGCACTCGTAAGCAACCTTCACAGGATTTTCAAAACACTCAGCTTCCTTCGGTGATGTCCTAACTCAACAGCCGCTTTTCGTCTTTTTCAGGTACCTTGTCGCCAAGCATCCGGCTAAATTACGCAACTTTTTAAGCAAGGGTCCCGCCTTAGATCTAAAACAGTTTTCCGGCGGTGATCATGACGACTCGGACGACTCTGACTCCAATGCTGACTCTGAACAGGATGATGATGGCTTGCCATTCAATTTGGACCCGGATCAAGACGCCCAGCTGAAAATACCCAAGGCTTGGCTCACACCTGAAAGGGTTTTGTCGATCGAATTTGAAGATGAGCTTCTGATTGAAGATGTCAAAGAGGCCGATATTCCGGAGACACCAGAGGAGATGTACGAAATGATGGACCGAGCTTACATCAAATGGGAAGAGCAATCTTACGCTGATGGTAATTTATTTTTTCCCCGCTATCCCTGGTCACACAGGACTGTAGCTGATTTATTTTTCCTTATAGCCACCTGGTCTGAGAAGACACCCAAAGACTCGCCGTATTTTCCAGCGTTCATGTCAGCTTTGGAGAGGTTTATGCAGTTCCGAAAATTTGTTGTTCCTACCGTCAAGAATTCAACAGAGTTGGCCAAATTGGACGCGCCCCGTAGGGAAAGCTCTTTTTCCGCGCTTGAAAAACAACCGGATTTCATTCCCAACCAACTGATGGGATTCCAGTTGGAAGGAGTTAACTTCTGCTATTTGTGAGTCCAAAATTGAAATGGCCTTTCGTGTCAAATAACTCACTGACGTATCTATCATCTCATTTTTTTATTTTTTTATTTGGGGATAAAGCAACTGGCACCGACAACATCCCACAATTTTGGCTGATGAAATGGGTCTGGGCAAAACAGTGCAAATATGCTCGCTGATTGCCGTCCTAAAGAACAAAGAACGACGCATGCCATTTCTAATTGTAGTACCGAACAGTACGCTTGGAAAGTAAGTCGATTTCCGATTCCATTATTAAGCCTTTCCGCTAATGATGTACTATTTTTCAGCTGGTCTCGTGAATGTGCCAAGTGGATCCCAGATGTAAAGTGTGTCTCACTTCCTGGAGATTCTGATTCTTGCGAGGTTGTGCAGAATTGGGAGCTATTCAAAACTTCAGGGAAGTCCAAACGACAGCTGGCGGCCCCCGTCGTACTAGCAACGTATCAATCCGCAGAGAAGAATGCACACCTGCTCCGTGAGATTCAACGCTGGGAGGTCGTCATCGTCGATGAAGGCCAACGTCTGAAATCTGGTCCGAAGGGCGGCTTATTTCGGGCTCTGAGTAGCCTGCAAGTTGGACACCGAATTTTGATGTCTGGCACGCCGCTTAACAACAACTTACGAGAACGTATGTGCACAAGAAAAAACCCTGATATTTTGTTACCCATAGTGACTGATTGTATCTTCCTTTTATTCAGTTTTCAACTTGCTGTCGTTCTTAAACCCGCAGAAGTATCCGCCGGATGTGATCGATGAAATGGAGCTGCGATATTCCGCGTGAGCTCGATGTCTTCCAGCGTCGTGACCGCTACTAACTTTCGAATGGTTTTCAGCTTAACTCCGGTACTCATCGACGAGCTCAGAGGGACCATCAGACCTTACATGCTTAGAAGTGAGGGCTTCACTTAAGTCGAGATCTTGCGCATTCTACTAACAGATTGGGTTGCAATCTTTGCAGGGACGAAGGAAACAGTCTTGGATCTTCCTCCTTTGACGGAAATCATTGTTCCACTCACCATGAGGCCGTTACAGAAACAGGTGATGACTTAGTCTTACTTCCCTCAAAAACAATCTTTCCATTTTAACCGTCTTGCACCCTTTGTGTTTCTAGGTTTACCGAGGTCTTCTCTCAAGGAATGCCAATCTTATTACCTCGATATATTCTAAAGGTTCAAAACAAAAGAAGACCCGAGCGGGCTTCCAAAACTTGTTGATGCAGCTGAGGAAAACGCTGGCACACCCATATCTCTACGATCGAGAAATCGAACCCGACAATGTCACCGATGCACAAGTCCAGGAAAACTTGGTCGAGGCTTCAGCTAAATTAATTTTCTTGCGAAAATTCTTGCCAAAGCTTTTGGCCCGTGGTCATCGGTTGTTGATCTTTTCACAATGTGAGTTATGCTTGGTTGCAATCGAACTTTTCGGTCGCCATACTTCTTATACAAGTATTGTGGATGTTGATCCCTAGGGTATTTCGTTGATCTTTGTAGTCACCATGTTTTTGGACGTCATGGAAAGATTTCTTGATGGTGAAAAAATGGATTACTTACGTCTGGTCCGTCACTTGGAGTTTTTTTTCTTCTCTGTAATGTTTTGCTGTTTCAGCTTTGCTCAATTCCAGATTTCTTTAGGACGGTAACACATCTCAATTAGACAGACAGACTCGCATAGATCATTTCAATCGCAAGAACTCGAATTATAACATCTTCCTGCTATCAACCAAAGCAGGCGGAGCAGGTATCAATCTGGCTACTGCTGACGTGGTCATCGTTCTAGACCCAGATTGGAATCCACATAACGATTTACAAGCAATCAGTCGCGCTCACAGGTTCGGCCAAAAAAAGCCAGTCTCAGTCTTCAAGTTGATGGTCAAAGGCTCGGCGGAAGAGAAGATTGTCCAAACCGGCAAGAGAAAACTAGTGCTGGTATGTATTTCCATATATTGCATCTAATCTGACCCTGGGTCTACAATGTTCTAACTGATTCGCCCTTTTGCCACAGGATCACCTCGTAATCCAAAAAGCTTCAGAAGAAGAGATCGAGGCTACTGATGTTGCTAGCATTCTTCAATATGGTGCACAAGAGTGTCAGTTTGTAAATATATGCTCCACAGTCGGCTGCTTGACTGAAGTGTTTTTTATCTAGTGTTAACCGCGTCCGACGAAGCCCTTCAGAAAGACGTACGATATACCGATGAGGAGTTGGACGACTTGATACAACGAACTGCCGAAGGAGCCAAGTCGAAAGAGGTCGCTGATGGAGAATCCGCCAAACTTGACAAATCTTTCGCATTTGCAAGAGTTTGGGAAGGTCGAGAGAAGGGCTTGACAGAGCTCGATGTCGATGTAGCCGAGGATGAGAAAGATGCAAGTAACGCTCAAGATCAACGGTCGTTTTGGGACAGCATTTTGCAGGCCAACGAGGCAGAGAGAGCCAAAGAAAACCCAGAAGAGACCGGGACGGGTAGGGGACACCGCAGAAGGAAAGATGTGTCCTATAATATCTCACAACAGGACATCGACTCGCCCCAGAAGAAGGATCGGGGCGACGATGACATGAGTAGTCAAGGCGATGACAACTACGAACCGACAGCACTGAAAGAAGTAGACAGCGAGTCGAGTCAATCGGAAGGAGAGCAAGAAGTTCTTCCGGATCTTATGGAAATCACCGCCCCAGCACCGACGCGGGAGCAACTCGAGCAAAATCGGAGAGATGAAGAACGGATGAAGGCTGAAAGAAGAAGACGAAAGTGGGAGAGAAAGATCAGCGGGGTTCTTCTGCAGCCCGGCGTATCTATCGCTAGCGGTTCAGGGAGCTCTCAACCGATAGGCGGCCAAAATCAACTCAGCTGGGATTATGTTACCCAAACTTATCGCTCGAATGACGTGGGGAAAAAGTCATCACATGAGGTTCATAGTCGCCCTGCGAAAGTAAGTCGAGTCGGTTCAATCAAACTATCAGAACTCCAAGGCCTCAGCAATCAGGAATATCGAAGCAAGATGGACGAGCTCTGGGTAAGGGGTTTTCTTTTTTTTTTTTTTTTTGGTTTGTATCAGTGACGATTTCGGTAAGGATGTTGACGATCTGATCGACTCTACATCAGTTTTGGCTTACTTCAAAAGCCAAAGCGTTACAGAATCCGATGCTTGACTCTCTATTGGCTTCGGCCCGAAATCTAGGGCATGCGGAGCAGGTGGTGCGGATGAACGAGGCAAGACAGCTGGTTAAGCAACTGGTCTCCAACCGAAAAAGTCTCCCGCCGGTCCAACCGATTCCCGTGCCGACGGGCACCAGCCAACGAAACTCTGTCCAACCGATTCCCGTGCCGACGGGCACCAGCCAACGAAGCTCTTACGACTCGCTCTCAGCCCGCATGGCCATGATACAAGCATCGAGCCAGCAGATGACTGGCCTGCATCAGTCGGGCAATCCGGCAGACATGAGCCGCCGCTCCTCGTCCTCGTCCTCGTCGCACTACCGTCAATCCATTTACCATCCAGCTCAAAGTGCGATCAATCACCAACAACCATCCGGGCATCATTCCCCGCACTACCCAGCCGAGGTCCCGCCTGGACAGCGGGCCCCGAAAGGCGCAGTGGCTGGACATCATCATTCTAAGCCGGCTCTAAGCAGCCGCCCCTCCGGCTCGGGCTCCGCCCATATCCCGTCCCTCTCCACTGCTGCCAATCATAATGCAACGCTCCCTCCCCCGAAGTTCAGCCAGACCAACCCAGCCTCGATCAAACCTATGCTTACACAACAAAACGCTGGCTTATATTCCACTTTCACCCGCCCCCGCCCTTCAACTTCCTCCAAACGAAACCACAAGGGCGATGTTATTAACTGATGCCGGCAAGCTTTTTGGATGATATTTCTTGGGTCTCATGCTCAATCTTCGGGTGTGTTTGGTTGGAAGTATATCTGATCCTTGCTTGTCTCATCAGTCGACTATTATCTTGATACCTTTGCATTCTTGATCTTCCCTTAATTGCACATTGCCATTACTGGACAAGAACATGCAATCCCTTTTTTGTACACAAAGAGAAAAAAAAAAGTTTTGGGTTATGTTTGTTTTTAGTTTGGTTTATGCAGCCTTGTCACACTACAACATCCGAGTTTTACTACAAACTATCTCCATGCCAACAATGAAAAATGTCAGCTCCTGTCTCTTCGGTGACAAGGAGTTGATAGGGTTTTTGAGTTACGCTATAACGGCTTAGACAGCGGTTAGCGGAGAGTGGGCCGCACTATAGCTTAAAAAGCCAGTGGGAATAAACCTCACCTTGACGCTGAATAGCGGAGGGGCTAGCTCCCTTACAAGTGTAAGGGGACGCGGCGATTACTCAAGCCATGCGCCGTAGCTTTGGATAAGAAGAGGTTATTTTCTAGGTTACAGGTGTGATAACAATCACCTGTACCTAGAAATTACACAAGTAGAGGTCTAAAAAGCTGTGAAAGGAGGAAAATGTCAGTTGATTATTTAGAAACCCCACTCACTATAACTTGTAGTAAGGTGCACGGGTTTGTATGGTAATAATCTTGGGGGGAAGAATCTCTCCAGGGGAAAGACCCCCCCTTTTATATTACGGGGGTCAGCTCCCTCCTTTGAGTCAAGGTCCTGAGGGATCCTTAACTCCAAGGAGGTGAGTAGTCCACGGAATTCAGGTGAGGGATTTTCATAAATACTTCTGTAATCTCTCAGTTTGTGTGTAAATTGTTCTTAATGTGGATAAATACATAGAGAGATAAGATTATCTCTCTCTGTATGAAAAAATAAGTAATCAATGTGAAACAAGGTTAATTGCATACTTAAAAAGTGTGAAATATTATGGTTTAATCCATAATAAATGTACATAGAAATAAAAGGTACAATATTAACGTAAAGACAGGGAATTGAACTCATGACTTCATGTACATGAGTTAATTACTAACACTGCGGGCATCTCAATGTTGCTGCGGGCTGCAGCAACATCATGACGCTGCACAATATTTTCATTTGTCAGTTGCAGCAACAACTGCACAAGCCCGCAAACCACCCTGATGGCCGGCGCAGGGCTGGACATTGGCGGAGTATTTAGGTACATAGTACATATACACCCCTTGATGGCCAGTACAAACGGGCCATCGAGAGGATACACACTCCCCTCAATGGTCGGCACCGACTATCAAGGAGTACACACTCCCCTCAATGGTCGACACCAACTATCGAGGAGTACACACTCCCCTTGATGGTCAGCACCGACTATCAAGAGGAGTACACACTCCCCTCAATGATCAGCACCAATGGCGACTGGTCCAGTGGTCATTGAGAGGAGTACACAATACTCCCCTTGATAGTTGGCACCGACTGGTCATTGCGAGGAGTACACACTCCCCTCAACGGCCAGGCGCTACCAGTCATCAAGGAGTCCACACTCCCCTTGACGGCCAGGTGCTACTGGTCATTGAGAGGAGTCCAAACTCCCTTCAATGGCTGGCCAGCACAGACTGGTCCGCACCTCCTCCGACGCCTGGCACAAATGACCAGCCCCATTGAGGGATCGTGTGCAGTGATTCCCTTGATGACCGGTCAGCACCGGCCATTGAGCTGACCAGTCAACAAGAGCACACCATGAGCCCTCAATGAGTGGTGCTCATCAAGAGGAGTACTTTTCCCCCAGACAGCGGTCAGCACCGGTGATTGAGGGGAGTGTGTATGTATGTATCATTCCTCTGGATGACCGGTCAACACCGGCCAGGGTAGTGTGTACACACTCACTCAACCAACGACCGGTCTGTTTTTAGGCGGGAAAGATTTGGGGGTGACACAGGGCCACTGGCAGCGAAATGTTGCTGCAGCCAAATGTTGCCCGGGGTTTGAATCCCCACTGAGTCGTCAGATGTTGCTGCAGCCGCAGCAACAACGAGATGTCCGCAGTGTAATGAAGTCTTTAACCATTAGGTTATAAGAAATGTACTTTCCAATTGTAGACACATGGACTTAGTGTCTCAGTGTCTGACAAAAAATGTATGTGTGTGGGTCAATTAAGGCTATTGTTCTTGACAGCTTTTGTTAGCTTGTGTTTGGGATCTGATCCTCAAGGAGAGAAATAACCTGGAATGAACAGTAATCACCTCAAATTTCAAGTTGTCCAAATGTCAGAGGCCCTGTTTGGATGCATCATAACTGTACAACAGGAAAATAAAATAGTCATTTGATGACAAGTGACATCACACCAGCTCCAGCCAGCTACCCACCATCTATCCAATATCTATCCACTATCTACCCCAATCTCCCAACCATCTCCTCAACTTCCAAAATTTACCAAGGAGGTCCTATTCAGTTTTTGATGAGCCCAACTGATCCTCAGTTCTGTCCAGCTGATACTCAGCTTTGGTACCCAGCTCATACTCAGATTTTTTGCCCAGCTCATACTCAGCTTTTTCACACAGCTCACTCTCAGAAGTGGACCAGTACTTTCCCAGGTGATGCTCAGCTTTGTACTAGTCCTGGCGCAGCTGATGCTCAGCTTTTTACCAGTCCTTGCTCAGCCTTTTCCTAGTCCTGTCCCAGCTGATGCTCAGCTTTGACCCAGTCCTGGGACAGCTGGCCATCTGATGCTCAGCTTGCTGAGTACCAGCTGAGCCAGGCCAGGGACAAAGATGGGAATCAGCTTGGACGGGATCAGAGCTGAAAATCAGCTAGGCTAGGGCCAAAGCTGAGCATCTGCTGAGCCATGGCCAAGGCTGAGAATCAGCTTTGCCAGGTCCAAAGATGATCATCAGATGGCCGGTGCCAAATCTGAGCATCAGCTGGGCCAGGTCAAAAACTCAGAATCAGCTGAGCCAGGGTCAAAGCTGAGAATCAGCTGGGCCGGGGCCAAAGCTGAGCATCAACTTGTTTTTTCACATGGAGTGCTTTGATCCTGACACCTGTCATGTGAGCCCTAGATGTGCTGGTGGAGAGGAGCAGCATTGGAGCAGAAAACAAAGCTGCATCATTTCACTTGCCATAAAGGGACTACTTTTTTTTCCTGGTGGTAGGTGTTAGGGTGCGTACCATAGCGGGAAAAAAATAGATTCTTGCACTAGTTTCCTTTTTTTTTTGTGAGAATCTATTTTGACTGAGAATCACGTACCATGGCACCCAATTTCTGGTAAAATTTAAGAATACAGTTGCGCGCGGCATTCTGCTGTACAAGGTTTTGGGCCGGTCCCAAATGGTGGGGCCCAAGTACTGGGAAAAATACAGTTTTTGCACATATTTTTGGGCGGCTGGGACATGGTATGGTGTCCCAGATATGGTGTCAGCCTTAGAGTCAACACAGTTGACCTAAAACTGCCTTTTATCTCCATTTTATACCTAAATGTGCTCATATCTTTTTAACCTTAAGACATAAGGTTGTTTTCACTTCAGATTCTGATTTCTCATGCAATTTTGAACCTAGTGTTCACTGATCACTTTACAATATCTCTACTCCTTCATAGAGTTTGTGGTTTGTGACACACATGCGCAGCAGCGCCATGTAGTCGCGCCTGAGCGCTCCCAACCACATGTACATGTGTGATTATGTCATCCAACTTTGAAAATTTTCGAAGTCAGGATCCCCCATGCAGCTGGAGGATCCACAGACTTCAGCACACCAGAACCATACCCCAGAGACACCCAGGATCACTAACCAGAGGCCACTTCACTCCCAGTATCACCACAGGATATTGACAGTAAGTACCCTCTTCTACTGACCTTGTTTATCTCAGAGGAAACTCTGTTGCTCTTGACTGCTCTCTCCCTGCTTCTGTTTCTCTCTTCTGCTCCAAAAGATCCACAGGTTATCTCTTGTTAAGACCTTTAAAACCAGAGCAGAGTAGTCAACCTACTTCTGAATCCCACCACCGTTTCCTTGGTGTGAGTGGAGACTGTTGCATCTCTAGCACAGTTGGCAGCCTACTTTTCCAGGTAGAGCTTGGCCCATATTAAATCATAATTCAAACAGATCAAGTTTCTCTCTTCTCAGTTTCTCTCTTCTATTCCTCTTCTCTCCACTGCTTGTATTTCTTTATCCCAAGGAATTCAATCAGTGCCCACCCATTTTTCTTGTGTCCTGTTGTCACATAAGAGACACAGGCTCACAATTGGGTGCCTCATCGGGAAAATTACTCATCTTTTTCATAATTCTAGACTGCTTAAAGCCAGAGGACTGATCATCCTGATTAAATCAAACAGAAACTCTTAAAATTTCAAAAATTCACTAAACAAATCTTTCTACATATCTTAATAATGTCAAAATTATTCAAAAACATCCTAAAATTGATTCTATATTGATAAATTTCCTAACTGAACCCTTGAAAAAAAAAAATTATACCCTTTGTACTCGTGAAAGTGCAGAATTGCGACTCCTCCGCACCGCTATTTACCCTTTTGTTGGACTTATTCCCCATTGCATTGTCTATATCTTCGAAACAAGAAGAGATAAAAAAAATCTAAATGCGCTCAAAAGATTCCTCGGCTTCTTATCTGTAATTGCCGATATAGACCGCAAAAAGTTATCAAACGCCGCAGGACAGCGCAGAGGAAGAAAACATCTGAGCTGATCGATATGCCTCCGCCCCTCAGAGATGGCCGAGATATCTCAACCAAGCAACACCTCCGTTACAAACTTAGCCCTGCCGCCAAAGAGAGGCTTCGAAGACGTAGAGTCAGCCTTGCTTATGGTCAACAAGGATCTATTGGTCTTTGCGGAAGGGAAACCCCTCCCGCAGGAGACGGTAATCACATTAGCCCTGTACAACTCGAGAGCCACATCCATGGCCATGGAGTCGAATCAATTCAATCCCATCCCTCGTCAGGTGGAGCAAGAGACGGCGAGTGCAGCGGAGAACTGCCCAAGAGCAAGCTACAACGAGCTGCTGAGCCGTTTGTTTGTGACCAGTTCTACAGCCACCCCTCACGAAAGCTTACAAACGAAAGCCTCCCCAAGCCCATCCCTCCTTCCGCTCGCTCCGGCCCCACGCATGGAGAGTTCTTCCGGGTCGATGGAAGTCATTCGAGAGGAGTAGGAGGTGACGAGTCTAGTCCACCTTTTCAACGTCCAGTTCAACCTCTTCATCAGAGCCCGGGAATCACTGAACATCCAGTCCATGTGAATGCTCCTGTCCTAGGCCGCAACGACCCAAGACAAGATAGTATAGATAGTCGGGAGGGACGAAGCCAGTCGACTCTGCCAGCAATGGCTCCCTCGGGACAAGCTGGAAAGCTTAGAAAGGTCCCTCTTCTACAGGACCACCGGCACCAAGCCGCCAAACAAACCAGAGCAAATAGCTCAGACCCATCCCAGCCTAGCTATAGCTCCGCACCCCAGCCACCAGCCCTTGATGGCTACACCGACGCCAGAGCCGCCGGATTTTTAACACCGAGCGCACTGAGTAGATTACCGGGATCCTACCCGCTCCTCCGACCAGCCGCTTCAACGCGCGCTCCCGTCGCCGCTGCAACAGCAAATGGCAAGATGCCATCCAGCTTCCACACAGCTCGATGCGAACCTAGCGTCGCGACACCATCCCTACGAGCGCCAGGACGCGAACTACCAACAACATCAACCTCCTTATCCGCACGCCGACGTGCTGCACGCGGGCAGACAGACCCAAGCCCCTTCGCGCGGCTTGAGAGGATCCGGGAAAAACAGGAACCTTCCCATGGTGGACACCAAACAAATCCTCAATGTAGGGGAGTTCTATATGAGACTCACTCAAACTACAGGGAGGGACAACAGGAGAGGCAGAGGCAGAAGCACTCCTCAATAAGTTCAACCTCTCCCATTGGTTTAAGTTTAGACGTAGAAAATCCCTCTAGGCCCTCTAGGAGAGAATTATTTCTAAATACCTTGAAAGATAACTTATCCAATAATGGCCCCTTGTTGCTGGAAGGAAAATTAAAAGTACTCTTCTCTAAATTCCTGTCTGAGTTATCTGAAAATTTTGAAACCACCCCCGGTAAATTGTTAGAATCTTGTGTCCATAACTTCAGAGAAGTACTGAATGATTCAATCATTGACATCTTTAGAGAGGAATTTATGCCCAAATTGCTTGATCAATTCCTGAACCAAGTGGGAGACTGTGCCAAAGAAAGACCACCTGGGAACACCAATGAGTTAGAACAATTGAGAAAACTCATTGAGGAGAAGCTGGAAGGTGTCCAAGAGAAATTGGAAGGAGTACAAGACCTTATTCTAGTCAATGAAGCCCAATGCCACTCTAACATGGACACACTTGGTAAGAACTTAGATGATATGGAAGACAAAATGCATCACAAGCTTTCTTCTTTAGAAAACAAAATGAGTGATCTTCAAGCTAATGGTCATAACAGGTTTGAGCAAAGTATGAGAAGATTTAGTGATATTTCTTCTGTGGTACATCAAACCAATACCAAGTTAGAAAGTTTCATTGCACCTGCTAATAGGGATTGTCCTCCTCATCTTAATTATAATAACCCATTGCTTAATGTGCAGAGTGAGAGTCATCACAATCAAAGCAATCAGAGAACTCCTTCCCAATATGATTCTCACAAAGCTCCACATGCCATGGACAATACTCCTCTACCTGACCCCCACAAATCTGCTAGAGTCAATTCCTCCAAGTCAGCTAGCAATGATAATAATCTAATTACCAATGATGAATTCCCTTATATTGATCATGAATCAATTGATTCTGAAATGAGGAAAGAGTTGTGGAAAGGCATACCAAAGAATAGTGACTGGGAGAAGTTCTCAGGAGAATTGCCATACAACCATGAGTTATGGATTAAGAACACAGATATTTTTGTCAGAGATTACTTAATGTTGGACAGCATGATAATCAGCAGGTTGACCACTCTTCTTACTGACACTGCTAGAAATTGGTACCTTGGACTCAGAGATGAATATGGGAACAAATCTTGGGCTTGGTGGAAAAACACCATTAGGAATAAGTTTGGTACTGAAAACTGGAAATGGAGAATGCAAGAAGAGTTTGAGAATGACCACTTTGATTATGATGGTAGAAAAGTCCACAAATGGTTTGGAACCCAAAGAGAAAGACTCAGAGCTTATCAGCCTGAACTCAGTGATTATCTCATCTGTGAGAAGATCTTGAAACAGTGTCCTGGCAACCTTGAGCATGCTGTTAAGAGCAGATACAAGAAAGATGCCACTGAGATGAACTTTGAAGACATGGTTATAATTGTTGAGGAAGTCATAGACAGAGTTATGAAAAGCAATAAACCTGTAGCCAACAACTATACCAATCCAAATAGAAACAATTGGAAAAATACCTCAGCAGTTGATAAAGCTGAAAATCCAATTGACTCTTTTGCAAGAAGGAACCATGTCCCAGATCCAGAAAAAGAAAAACTCATTTGCCATTTTTGCAAACAAACAGGTCACTTTTCTAGAGAATGTCCCAGAACAAGAAGTGAGTTACATAATGTAGGCATGTATTCTGATGATGACTCCAAGAATAAGAAAGACAAAGAAGTAGACTCCAATCAAAAGGAAGAATCTGAGTTGGATGATGAAGAAGACAATCATAGAAACAACCACATGAGCCTAGCCATGAAACATGAGAATATTTCCAATTATGATCCCCTGATTGACTTCAACTTTGGAACATATGCAGTTGAATGTGAAACCCAAGCAGAGACACATCAGCCCCAGACTTGGGATAATTTCTGCTGAACCTCTCAAGAGAAGATGCATCCATCCTGTAAGGAGGCCCAGTAGTGTGAAAGTTTCTACCTTCTTGGTTTCATTTCTTATGGAAATCAAACCTCTTTGGTGGTAGGGAATGTCAGCCTTAGAGTCAACACAGTTGACCTAAAACTGCCTTTTATCTCCATTTTATACCTAAATGTGCTCATATCTTTTTAACCTTAAGACATAAGGTTGTTTTCACTTCAGATTCTGATTTCTCATGCAATTTTGAACCTAGTGTTCACTGATCACTTTACAATATCTCTACTCCTTCATAGAGTTTGTGGTTTGTGACACACATGCGCAGCAGCGCCATGTAGTCGCGCCTGAGCGCTCCCAACCACATGTACATGTGTGATTATGTCATCCAACTTTGAAAATTTTCGAAGTCAGGATCCCCCATGCAGCTGGAGGATCCACAGACTTCAGCACACCAGAACCATACCCCAGAGACACCCAGGATCACTAACCAGAGGCCACTTCACTCCCAGTATCACCACAGGATATTGACAGTAAGTACCCTCTTCTACTGAACTTGTTTATCTCAGAGGAAACTCTGTTGCTCTTGACTGCTCTCTCCCTGCTTCTGTTTCTCTCTTCTGCTCCAAAAGATCCACAGGTTATCTCTTGTTAAGACCTTTAAAACCAGAGCAGAGTAGTCAACCTACTTCTGAATCCCACCACCGTTTCCTTGGTGTGAGTGGAGACTGTTGCATCTCTAGCACAGTTGGCAGCCTACTTTTCCAGGTAGAGCTTGGCCCATATTAAATCATAATTCAAACAGATCAAGTTTCTCTCTTCTCAGTTTCTCTCTTCTATTCCTCTTCTCTCCACTGCTTGTATTTCTTTATCCCAAGGAATTCAATCAGTGCCCACCCATTTTTCTTGTGTCCTGTTGTCACATAAGAGACACAGGCTCACATATGGTTTTAGACCCACCAGGCACTCCTGAAAGCACTGCATGACAGTTTCTGCCTTCATTTTTGGGTTAAGTGCCTAACCAGGAGGCACAAGTATGGGTTTAGAACCCAATACATATGTACTTATGCCCGTATGTGGAGGTGGGTCCCAAAATATGGGCTGTAAACAAAAAAAATAAAAATTGGTTTCCACTTTAGATTTGGAATCTACACACTCTGTAGACTCCAAAAATGTACTCTTTTAGAGTGCTGGACCCCCGACCCAGCTGGTGTTTTCCCCTGCGTAGCCCAGCAAGTTTTGCGGGCAGCTCTGTACAGTAGAATGCCGCGCGCAACTGTAGATTCCAGCTGAAAAACAAGTGTTTTCAGAAACAGGTGTCCACCTGTTTCTCCAACTCTGGGAAACAGTTTCTCACCATGTCATCCCCCACCAACATCTCACATCAGCCTCACCATGTCATCCCCCACCGAAATCTCATCAGCCTCACCGTGTCATCCCTCACCAACATCTCATCAGATCTTTTCATCACTCACCAGCAATTTTCTCCAGTGACCTCAAACAACTCAAAGATGGCAAAATCCCCAGCAAAGAAAGCAAACCAGAAGAAAACACAATAAGACACCTCTTCACTGCTGGACTTTTGATCAAAAAGACCATCTCCTCAAGTTAGTTGTGCATTACACAGGCAAAAGCTTTGGACAGTGGCCTCAACAAGCTTGGATGTTTGCACCTTTTGAGTGATTTCAACAAACGCTTTGAACCCAATCTCTCCTGCAAAAAAATCAAGAATCACAAGAGCAATCTCTGCAATTTTTAAATTGACTTCAAGTTTTTGCGTGAGCAGAGCGGCTTTGGATGGGATTTGTAAAAAAACATAGTCACAGTGGACTTGGCAACATGGGAGGAGCTGATCAAAGCTCATCCTTGCCGTGCATTTGCAAAAATCAAGGACAAAACCTTCCCCCTTACCCAATCTTCCTGATCCAATTCCTATCATCACTCAATACCACTCAAGTTAACTTGCAGCCTCTAACAACCATCAGATTTGTAACCTCATTCAAAAAAAATTGAATTATTTTAAATAAAAAAACATGTCTTGTGCTCATCCAATGGTGCAATCAAACAGATTGGTGACGGAAGCTTAAAGGTGGTTGTGCAGTGGATGACTTGTGGCTACATGCAGAAAAAGAAAAAAAAAATTAGCATCCGTCAGAAAGAATACAAATCTCAAGTCACGTTGAGTCAAGCTGGTTCTGGGCCAATTTGGTGAATGGGCCAGAGCTTGCTATCCAAGAGATATCCCAACGGTGGGTTTTCCATACAAAAAAGGTTGATCCCAAATTGAAAAATTTGATGGTGGTGGGTGGGGGGATAGACACTGCTATGATGTGGCCCGGGTGCACTCGAATCATTGCTGCTGTGGCCAAGATGATCATCAATGACACCATCATGGCCTTTAAGGGGTAAAAATCTGAATGAAAAGAGACTTGAACAGCCTCAAACCTTGGGGGAAAATACAGGAAAATCCTGCAAATCTGTCCAAGGATTCTTAAAAACACAATAGATATAATGAAGTAGAAAAAGGCAGACTTTAGGCCAGCTGCGCTGGCTCTAAGGCTGACAAAGAGGATGTAATTTCCAATCCAGTGGGGTTCTGGTGAAGCTTCCAGTGGTGACTAGGGGTAAAATTGGCCTTAGAATCCATTTCTGAGGTCCATTTGGTGTTATCTTGAGGCCTAGGGTGAGTAAATATATGTATGAGAAAAACCTTTTGATTTTTCACTTTTCCGTCTACCACAATGTTGGCTTGGCTTGGAGGAAACAATTGGCTGTGAGGATTTTTTTTCTGGTACTGAGAGGGGTCTTTTGAATTGCCAAACAAGATATATGATCTTGAGTCGCCAATATTGCCTAGGGATGGGCCCAAGCAGGATTCCTGTGAGCCATTCGGATTGTTGGGGAATGGGAGGGGCGGAATGGTTGAGCTGCAGTGGGTATACATGGAATCCTGACAGGTTCAACATGGCCAGATCCGCATTAAAAGGTGCTGGGAACAAAATCATGATAAAGAAAAACTTGCCAATAGGGTATTTTGCCGGGTATGAATTTTGGTGCAGGTGGAATACAGATTGACTGGAATCAAGATGTGGCACCGGTGGTTTGGAGGGGAGGACAGTCAGGAGGTAATATGGGGGGAGGGGACTGGAGAAAAGTCACTCACAAGGGGGCCAACAAAATTTTTTGGTTCAATTAGTGAGGTTGATTGATGGGTGGTGGCTGGCATAAAAGTCGGATGGCCAGAATGTGGGTGGGGGGGGGGGGGGGAGGGACAGTGGGCAGCAGGATTTGGGAGGGGGGGGGGGGGCATGGGGAGAGGAGAGATAGATACAGAAGCTGTATTCTTCTGTTGGCTGAATTCAAGTTGGCGGGCCAAAGTTGGACCGCTGGAAACGCAAGCTTTCTCAACATTGCTGTACATGCAACACCCTCTCACTTCAGAAAACTCATCTGGTTGCCTGCCAGGTAGGCAATAGCCTAAGTAAGCCTCTCAAACGCAGGAGGAGCTCTCTGTAGGAGAGCCTTATGACTTATGTCATACTTTTTAGTTGAGAGGTTGGGCCTTCTGTGGCTTTTTATGCCCTTTTTTCCTTTCACCCTCCACACAGAAAAAACTGGCAAACCTCTGCTGAAGCTCTGAAGGGTCAATATAGCTGACCATCTTGGCTTCAGATCCCTGTCCTGATAATGAGGATTGGATGCACAAGCTGTATTGGCTGAGGCATATTAACCAGAGCTTGGAGAGCTTGGATCCTGTGAAATTGAATTGAATGAGCATACTGTTTTCCAAGTTCAGTTCAATCCACACATGTCATAAAGCCCAGTCATGGGAGGAGAAAT
This sequence comes from Puccinia triticina, assembly GCF_026914185.1. Lineage (NCBI taxonomy): Eukaryota > Fungi > Basidiomycota > Pucciniomycetes > Pucciniales > Pucciniaceae > Puccinia > Puccinia triticina. Next base: position 4,879,428 of record NC_070562.1, read on the forward strand.
CTTGGAGTTCCAGAGACTTGTGTGGCGGCAAAAGATAGGGAAGAGTGAGATGAGTTTCATGATCCAAAGGGCATGCCTGGGGCCCTTTGGGAACAGAGTCAAAAATTGAAAGGCACAAAATTGCCTGCAAAAACTTTGGGAAGATCAGAATCTCTCAGGCCAAAATGTGGACATTGGTCCCAAGTCCCTCCTTTGGAAGTCGCACTTTGCGCCAGCCCAGGCTCTACCAGGGCCCTCCAAAGTGGGGTACTTGTGTTAAGTTGGAGGTAGGCAAGAAGCTGGCCCCTTCTTTAGCTGAGGATGCCAGGGCGCCACATACTTGTGGCCCGTCATCACTTCGTTTGTGGAGGACAGTCTTTCCAAGGCAACATACCCGGGTGGTCCTCGTTGTCAAGACCTGATCTTCTAATTCCTCAAGCTTGGTTGGAGTAACAAAGAAGCCGTCAACTTCCACCATGTCTAGTTCATCTGTACTTTGAGTTTCCGTATCCCATATTCTCTTTTTCTTTTTCTATGCGCCGGCGATAAGCTGACTTAGCCAAGTACCTTCCCGGGTGAGCGAAGCGACCTCCAAAGGAGGAGGGTCCCTGCGGGACGGCGTCCCCCCTGAAAGGGACTTACTGAAGTAAGGGCAATAAGTCTCCTTCAAGGAGGTGTAAGTTTGACTTGAGATATCATCTTCAAGTAGCCGGCGAAATTTGATGTCAAATTGTGCTTAACATCGCGGGCATCAGTGCAGACAGCAGTCCCTCAGCTGAAGCAACAAATGGGCGGTGCCAGTCGTTGCCAGCACTGGTCATCGACACACTGGAGGATCAGCTCGATAACCCCTTGGTAAGCTCGTTGGGTACGTACGCGGAAAAGGGGGTACGCAAAAACCGGGTACAAACGCGGAAATACCCGGGTACGTTTAGTAACCCCCTATCATTATGTCCACTTTGAATCACTGATTCAACAATTTGATTAAGATATATCAATCCCAATAGTCACTGAGCCCAAACCGAGCCCAATAGCCTCCTTGTGTTGTTGAACAAGTCAATTGTTAAACAACTAAATTGCAGGCCTTATTGGCCCTCATACAAGACCGATGTGAAACTGCGGCTAAGGCCTCGCGCGGCTCAATCTGCTAGTTACAAAGTTTATGAAAATCTATCTACAAGCTAAATAACCTTGGTACTGAGCCCAGAGCTTTTCTGCGAGTCGTGCCTGCCTTGATTTTATAGCAGCGTCATCAGATTTGGTTTGGCGGTGAGGTATCATTTCGTCTTCTTCAGTTGGGCCTGAAAGGTCGTCTTCGGCCTTGAGAACCTCGTTATCATCCAACTGCTGATGGCGACGAAGGAAATTCCAAAGGGCTGCGAGGGCATAGACTAGCTGCACTTGTCTGTCGATGTCATGTTTGGAGGGTTACCGGAGTATTTTAAACTTTGCTTTCATACATCCAAAGATCCGCTCGACCATGTTACGCAAGTTGTAAAGCTCTTTTGGGGTGGCCGGCCTCAAACAGGCGGCGGCTTGCTCCTTGAGGTTATATCTGGTAGCTCGATAGGGAGTTAAAATGCCTTTTTGAAGCCCGTACCCAGCATCGGCGAGGTAGTACTTCCCATTGGGGATCGTGAAATCCTTCGTAAATGCATCCGCCAACACGGTACTGTCATGGGCACTGCCCTCCCAACCAGCAAGTAGATAAACAAATTCGAAGTTGAAGTTCACTACGGCGAGGACATTCTGTGCAACAAACTGTTTGCGGTTGCGGTACGGAGCTTGAAGGTGGACCGGAATGGTGACTGGGATGAAGACCCCTTCAAGAGCTCCCAAGCATTTTTTGAAAGGCGCGTACTTGGGGTCTTGAAGTCGTTCCGGTGTACCTTTGGGTGGTTTTAAATTGACATATTTCGGGTACAAGGCCACCAACGCGTCAAGGACATCATGAAAGTACCTGGGTCCCCAAAAAAATCCAATTGTTAGCACCCAAGGGGATCAATAGAGCTGATAGAAAGTACCTTTGCACCGTATACAAACCACGACGATACTTGACAGCAGTTTGCCGCATTGAGTTGTTGCTGACAACACCATCAAGGAACATCAATACTTGCTCCTCAACGGTGACAGAGCGACCGTTCACGAGGAGACCTTGTCGTTGGAATTCTGCCACAAGGGCATCAAAAGTAGGAAGGTCAAGGGCCGTGACTTCTTGGAATAGCTCGGGCCTTGCTTCTTCAAGGAGGAATCGAGCTAGGGTTGCTTTACCGCCATCGCTGTAATATGCCTCGTTATCGCTTGTTTCCCAGAGGAAAAATATGCCAACCAACGCGATTGCCGCCCGTACTAGAATGGTCCTCCGGCGGTGGTTGTCCATGGTAGGTTTGAAGCGGTTGGTCGGTGGTCAGGGGCTGAGGGCTGGTCTTGATGGAGTGATTGATTGCTGCTCAGGTTTGCAAGAATTCAAACGACTAAGAGATATGTTGCTTATCAGGGTCATGTTTATGATACAAGTTTTTTAATAGAAAAGAACAAAAAGAGCTCAGGTCATACCTAAGAGCAGGAGCGCGATTTGATAAAGCAGCGAGTGATGAGAGAAAACACTAGATAGTGTGCGAGACAATGGAATGGTCGAAGAATCAAAGAGATGAAAGGAGAATTGCTTGAGAGCAGGAAAAATGGAAAGAACAAGGAAAAGAGAATAATCAGATGATCGGCACGAGGTTGTCGATGTACTGAAGTGGGTGTAAGTGTTGTATGAAAGCGCTGATGTGCGGGTAGGATCGGAGATGAATGTGTTGGTCGAGTTGTGAACAAGCTGGGGATAGCTAAGATGTGGAAAGAATGCAACAAAAGAAGAGCGAGTGAAAATGAGCTTTAGAGTCTCCTTTTAAGGAGGAAACAAAGACTCTCTTACAAGTAAGGTAGTACCGTTTGGCGTCGCTATGCACTGACCCTCTTGGGGTTCAGGTTGTTTGCGGTATGCAGGTCTTGACCAGACTGGTCGTAGGGCTTAGGCAACTGGGCTTCGTCTGTGACGGTAGGAAGGGTCTGGTTAGTTGCTGGACCCTGGCTGCTTCAGTCTTAGACTGGTATGTATGTGAAGAAGGCTTACCTGTTCCATCAGGGACTGACTGATTAGACCCGTTGACGCTTTGATAGATGAGACCGGGTTGCTGGGTTACCGGTGGCTGAGACGGATGGGTTGCAAGACTGTTGACGGAGTCCAAGCGTGCCGGTTTGTCCCTCAAGCTTTCACGTGAAGTTTCACAAGGTTATGTACCGGTATACCTGATGCTATGGTACGCTTTTTAGCACATTGGGGATTGTGAGCTCGGATAAATCAGGCGGGAAAATAATCCCCGCAAACCGATATTTTTGGAGGCTCGGAATCCGAGCTCCTAATCCGCGGAAAGCTATGGTACAGGCCCTTAGTTTTGTTTTTCTTTGCTTCTTTGAGCAGCAAAAACCCATGGCTATTGTTTATTTGTGTTTGCGAGGGGTATGCTTAAAACACCTTGCAGCGCAGGGGTGGATCCCAAACTAGTATTGTAAATAAATGTACATAATCAAAAGGAATAAACCTATCCCTTATCTTAATCTTGGCCAGGTGATTCTTTTTGGACACGTGATTGTTAGAGGCAGATGTGCATGTCCCTCGCCGCGCGGCGACGAGCCCGCCCGGCCCAATGCCCGTGCTTGGGCGCGATCCTCCGCTGCAAGTTAGGGCTGTTTTTCTTTTTCGGGCTTTTCAAATCCCAAAGACAAGGGTACAAAGCGCATGCCTGAATGTAGCCCAACTAATCATAAATGAAATTGGTTGCAGATTGGCGAAGAAAGCCAAAAAAAACAAGTACAGTGAAAAAAACCGCACAAAAAAAGGAATGTTACATAAAATCAATAAAGTCGTGATGGCTACAGTAACTACAGAGTACCAATGGCAACGACAAACAAATTCAGCGACGGGACTGAGCAGCACAGGAAACAGGAAACAAAGATCTACGCGAGCAATGAGATTGACATCACCTCAGCAAAAGTACAAAGTTGCGAGTTCCTAGATAGACCCCACTGCTTATAATGGCTGCTCATTCCCCCCTCCCTCGATTGCAGATGTTCCCACTTCATACCATCTCCCCCACCTTGTGCCCATTTATCGCATCCATCTCTATCGCCTCACGACCATCTATCGCACCTGTACCCTTGCAGCTAGAACCTTTGCCTCCTCAAGTAACCCAACCACTTCATAGCATCGCTCTTTGAAAGACGCTACCGAAAGCTCGTTTGAATTCGCCACAAACGCCTTCGAGTGCTTGTCGACCTTTAGCAACCCAAGTGTCTTCTTCAGTGCAGCCAGCGCGACTCCCTGCATCTCACTGATAATGACCCAAAGCTCCGCATTACTCAAGCGCAAAGTATCTCCCATCCCCAAAAAAACCGGCGGCAGCGTGTGGGGATGACCCTGTGACCGCTCTTCAACCAGGCGCAGAAGGGTATTGCATATGAGTTGAAAGTGATTCATTGTCGCCGGTGGTGTGACATCGGCCATTGCCTGTCTTGCCTTCTTCGTCTTCATCCCTTCAATCGCTTGTTTGAGAATCATCATCAAAGAGTTAAGTGCCTTTCCAACATTGCCGCTGAAATGAGGTTTCTTGGCGATAGCTGGACTGACGTTGGGGCTGGATGAGTGTGATAGGACATTGATGGAGTAAGCACCGTTACTGGTACCGGCCGTTGGCATTTCAATCTGTGGAGGACAAAGGTTCGGGTGCGATGTGCTGAAAGCAGGGATGGATGGCGCGTCAAAGCAGCCACGCTTCGAAACAATCGACTCTCGAGGTGAAAATACGAGAGAATTTCGTCTCTTGGGTCTCGGTCGCCCATTTGATACGACTTCAACGTCCGTATCACTCTCAACATAGATTGGATCGATGGGGTGTTGGTTACTAGGTGCCTCCTCGACAACCAACATGCGGTACTCTCGGGCCAGGTAATACATGTGTAAGCAACCACTGCCAACCCGAGTGAAATGGTCGCAGGTACAGTTCAGCAGTTGCGCTTTTGAAAGTCCGACTGCCGGCTTGAAGTTAACGTGATAAAACTGGGAGCCCGGGGCCGAAAAAGAAGAGACAACAAACTGTGCTTTGTACATTAGGAACTGTTGTATCAATCCATGTGCCGTTGTGGAACTCCGTCCGGTGCAGGCCGGCGGCAGTTAGTGGGAGGGATTGGGAAATTAGTTGAGATTTTAGCCCTCCGAAGTGGGATGGTCGAATGAGCTGTAGAGATCGGAAAGCGGTTGTTGAAATGTTTTACGACGGCGGTGAGAGCGCGTCGGCGGTTGTGTTGTAAGATGGAGCCAAGCAAACAGTTGGCTGAGAAGGAAGTGATCTTAGAGAGTTCAAGGAGGTGGGGAGGAATCCGTGAGGAGATCGGAGAACTCAATTTTGGGAAAGAGCGCCAAAGGATCAGGAAGGTTTGAACTGAGTTGATCGGAAGGATTGAACTGGGAGACTCCGAAGATATTGTCGCAGCCACAGTCTTTGAAAGGATCAGGGATAAGGATTGGTCAAGAATACAACGAGCTATTGATCGGAAAAATTTTTGATTCCCTCACTTGGATCAGAAAGGTCATGCCCCCCCCCTCCTTCGCCTAAGTTCTAACAGAACTTAGACTCCAGAGAGGCGCAGCAAGCTGCGGACCATCCATCATGCTCCGCGCGCACCCACACCCAACAAAGACAGCACAACTAAAAAAAAGGAAAAAAGGAAACAAACCGCTCGCCAAGGAAGAAAAAAAACAAAACCAACCCCACACCTTCATGCCCTACCAACGCGCGCAAACAGAAAGAAAAATAATGAGCCGCATCAAGCAAGAAAGAAGAAAAAAGAAAGAAAGAAAGAAAGATAGCACAAGAATCTTCAGAAACACAACCCAAGGAAGAAAAGAAAAGGGGGAGCCGCCACCAAATGGGAAAGAAAACCACGCCTGAGTGAGCTTGAAGACTGAGCCAGATCCTAGTCCCCTGCGCTGCCAGTACCATGCCGCGCACCACACCGTGCAATGCCAAAAAATACTCACATGTTCTGGGTGCCGGTGGATTTCGGCACCAATCAATGCCAAGTGTTCTTTGGAATACCCATCTGCGCGATCCTTCGACTTTTGCTGGTATAAATTGGCGCGTTGTCTTAGAAACCCGGTATCCACCTGGTAGAACTCACGACTGAAATATGGCTCGATGATGTCACAAAAGATTTGGGTTAGCTCATTGATTCGACGACGTTCGGGTGGCGGAATGAATTTTGACTTGAGTATAAGGTGCCATGCTTCCGTGTAGTTGTTGGTATGCATGTTCTGATGAGCGGTCTTTGGATGAAATAGATGATATTCAGTTTTGTTATGTTGTTGAATTGTGAGGGAAAATCAATTGCGCACCGTTCTGTAAAACATGGACCATTGCTTGATGTTTGTGGACCATTGTTTGTCCACATACTCAGCAAACGATTCGTCAATAGCCCGCCATTTACTCAGGAACACCATTGCTCGGCTTTTCGGGTACGTTGATGCATACATCAGCTTTTGGAAGTCGGTTACTGCCTCGGCCGCACAAACACCCAAGTAGATTCTCGCGTTTGCCTTTACCGCATTGATGACGTGGAAGATGCACCAATAGTGCCTTGGTGCTTCGTCCATAAGGTCACTAAAGGTTGAGGAGACTGCCGACTTGATTGCCAATGCGCAATCACTCATGACGGAATGAGGAACCAGCCCGGAGGTCCGCCTTAGCCATGTGAGAATCTGCTCTATTGGCTCACTAAATGGAAGAATGGGGAGGGTGGATGATCAGTTTTCTGGCCATAATGGCGACGACAAGGAGTAGGAAAATGACACTGACATTGCAAGCGATCCCGTGAAAGCCCAGCATACGGGCAAGCCTTTGCCGGTGACTGGATTGCGAATCATCACCGTATACAAACTCGCCTTCCGACCACCAGAAAGGAAGTGGCTTTTGACTGTATTGTGAGTTGCATCAACAAAAATCATAGTGGTCCCATGTGCAAGCATCATCTCGCGTTGCCACGGGGATTGAATCGCAAAGGTAAACATGTCGGAATCGGTGAGTGCCGGGGCAAAGGTGTGCCATCCAGCTCCGTCGAGGTACGATTTCCAGAGGGCCAGCGAGTTGAAGACATTTGGGTCCCGTCTTGCGGGAGCAATGAGGCGGGTGCGAATGAGGTTGTGGACAAGATCATACATGATGCGACGCCCCTCTGGAGCAGCATAAACACTCTTGCATAACTGATAACATACAATGGATTTGCATCAGTAAATTGTTCAGCATCTTGGTTGTACAAATGGAAGTTAGAATTACAGCATCAATATCCGGGGATGTCAGGAGCTTCTGAATTCCTTTCCACCCAATTCCTGAATCAACACGCTCAACAACCCAGTTGTGCACAGCCTCAGGGATGCGGGTGGCCTGCATGTCTTTGAGAGTGTTAATGTCGTGGCTGTGCTTCCAGTGCCACTCAACTCGCATTGTGTTGGTGGCGAGATGATGGGATATATTGAACCTGGCCTTGCAGCCACATTTTCTTCCGGAGGCTCCTTTGCGAGAATTAAGAGGTGCCACATGCAGGCCTTGGCGCGGACAGGCGTAAAATTGCTTGAAGTGGAACTCAGGTGGTCGGCCAGCTGAGCGAGTTGGAGAGGCAGCCGCGGCTGCAATAGCTTTATAGTTGTCATATCCGTGCTGGTATGTCCATCTAACCGTAGCTTGCATTGCTTTGACAAAGTCATACGCATCGGCTTGTGAATGGCCTGGTATCAAAAAACAGTAAGGGTTTTGAGGGAACGAAGGGCTTGCTCCACCTAACCAAAAAACCATTCGCATGGCCGAGGGGTGGACTTTGATGCCGTGCGGAGCTGGGATTTCTGAGGTGGTAGGTTTGGGGACAACGTCTTCAATATCGGCGATAAAAGGGTACGTCTTAGACATGATTTGGGGGCTGGTGAGATGGATCAAAGTGAAGGCGGCTGAAGTAGGGGGGGCGAGGTAGACTGGAGGGGAGACTGCTTGGGAAATCAGAGCTTGACAGCAAGGTGAAATTGCTTGGGAAATATTTATATGGATTGAAGCGCTGAGAGGGGGTTGACAAAAGGTTGAGCAAATCTGGTGGTGGTATTGAGTTGAGGGGAGGAGATATGGGGAGGAGTGTGAAGTTATGAAGATTGACAAGTACTTGTGTTAACGGAGTTGAATTTTATGCAAAGAAGTACAAAGCTTGAAGTCACTGATATTTTGCAAGCAGATAGCAGAGAAAAGAAAGATGTGATGGGAGGCGCCGGGCCTGACAGGAAAGTTACGAGTTGAAAATGGCTGGGGATGGATTATTTGATGAAGGAGCGGGCCCTTATATGAGTCTCTATGAATGCAAGCCTCTCCTTGGGAAGCTCTCACTTGCAAAGTAATTAGTGATAAAATGTCAAAATGCGCACGGGTGGACACGGCGTGGATGCTCATCATCCTAACCCAATCAGTATGAGCAGCTGTGTGACGTGCCATTGATCTCGCAGTTCCAGTAGCTATGGAGATTTCCTCCAAATGGGGAATTGTGTAGGTCGAATTCAACCCTCGGTACAAAGCTGTAAAAATTTTACGGGTTTCAAACAAGAGGTGCATGGAAAACTGTTATGAGGGCTCGTCAGTTGCTATAGAAAATACCAGGAGAGACGGCAAATCTTTGCCTGGCGGCTCCGGTTTCTGGAGTGGGTCCCTTGGTGCATGAAGCATTAGTGGCAAAGCAGATCATGGGGAGGGCCCAAGAAAGTTTATAATAGGAGCTCCCAATCCCCGGTTTGGTTCCACATCCTCATCACCCACCGCCCTTCAGCCTACAGATCACACCCAGTCATCTAACACATCCCTACAACAGTCCTTCATTTCAACCAGAAAAACTCGCCCGCCACGATGTTGTCCACCGTCTACGTTGCCTTCCTCTTTGCTGCCAGTGCGTCTAAACTTCCTTTCCGAAGCCTTTCACCACCTCCAAAAACTGACCCACTCTGCTTCTCCTCCGTCTCGCAGCTGCCCTTGCCACACCTGTCCGGTAAGTCCCCGCCGCACTTGCCGGTCTACCTGGCCTTGCGTACTGACCCTTGCCTTCTCCGCAACAGACACACACCCTGAACGTACTTTAACAGCCACTTGCAGGAAGCTGGACAAGCGGGTGAAAACCATTACCTCCAGGCCACGTCCAACCCATTGGGCAGCACCCTCAACCGCGGCGACTCCTCGAACTCCGCCTACAGCCGCCAAACCGGCACCACGTACGGCAGTGGCTACAACAATGGTTTACTCGCTTACCCCGGTGGGATTTTACCCCAGGCCGGCCCGGGTGCCACGTTCGACAGCGTTGGCACGGGCTACAACCCCACCGTCGGCAACAACGGGCCCTTCTACAAGAAATAGAGACGGTCTTCTGCTCTTTGTTTTGCCTCATGATCCCTATCTGATCCTTCACGCCTGTGTCGCTTTTTCGTGTACTTGGGCAGCTGTGCATCCTGCTCGCGTTTCTACATAGACTGGTTTTCGTTTTGTTTGGCTCCCTGATGATGTGCTTCATTCGCAATCTCACGTTACTTTCGTTTGTCCACCAAGTCGCCAAAAAAACAGGAGTACACTAGAGGAAATCGCGGCGTATCCGCCGCGAGCTTTGGGAAAGGGAAAGAAATGGGAATTGGTCCTGAGTGGAATGTACAATGCAATCTTTGGGAGAGCGCATAGGGTTGAGAATATTATGTACAAAGTGAAGAATGATGATTATAAGAGACAATGGGGAAGTTTGATCATTGGATGGGGACATGAGATTCACCGTGTGTGCCTACCTTTGGTTGGCTAGTAAGGTTCCGTCGCCTGCCCATCTGAGGATATCGAGATTGACAACGTTAGTCGCAGATGGGGCATCCATAGGCTCACAAACCATCCCAATCAACAAACCCGCGACGGGCGTTACCCGGGACAGGGCAACGTACAGTTGCCCGTGACTGAAAACCAGCCGTGGTAAATAGCGCCGCGCGATCAGTGATAGGAAAAGGGGTGAGGGTATGGATGAGAGCAACTGGGGTCAATTTGGCTCCAGGTCTTGGGCCCCCAAAGAAATAAATCATATAACATAGCATTGAAGGCCCATATTGTATATACATGTGCAAAGAATCCTGATCTCTGGTTCACTCAAGCTTGTGCTGGGTGAGTTGTGCGCCTCCTGATCACATCAAGGTTAAAAACATTGATTTTGAAATTGGGCTGTGTTGGCTGTGTGACAATCCCTATTGAGAGAGCCATGATGGATGTTACCTGGGAGAGGGCAACATACAGTTGGCCATGGCTGAAAACAGAGTATGGGTGGTACACCATGAACTTTACGCAAGTGATTGGCCCTGGGACTTGTTGATTGTGAGCGCAAATGCTATTGCAACCGGGAATCAGAACCAACTGAACAATACACCATTAGAGGCATTAGCTTTGTGGATAAGTTTGATCTTGGGGATGGTGCACGTAGAGCTGACATGCAATCTGGTAAGTATGGTACACTTCAGCCCACCAGGGGCAATCTCATCTATCAATAGTCTAGTCCCGCTCCCAGGTCAAGGTTGTGGAGCAGGATTATGGGCATGGCAAACTTGATTTGGAGGGTTGATTCTGGCAGGCCGGGGATCAAGAACATACCACAGGAAAAAAACAATGATCACTTGTCTGCAGGTGACACAGCAAAGTAAAAAGGGGCCTTTTTACCATTTCATGTCACTTGTAGGCAAGTGATTTTTTTTTTTTTTGCCTGGTGATGTGGGGGACTTCTGCTGTCACTGCTTCCTCTTCATTGATCACATTCATATTGGTGGCCATGGCGTCAATTGAGAGGAACTCCACAAATCTCCCGGGCAGGTGCCGGGAACAAACATCATTGATGGTTGAGCAACACCAAAATCACATGTGAGCCGTAATATTTGACGTTGGTGGCTCAATCTCGGGAGTGCAGAGGTGAACTGGGGTACATGGTGGTTATAAAATGATTGGGAACAGCTGTCTCAGTCAGGCTTGCATATACGTCTCCAAAGTCCAGTGTCTGGGGGGTATGATATTTGTGCTGCCTGGTACTGTTTCCAATGGTCAGTAGCCAGCGGTAGAATGAAGCATTCAGCTCTGTCAGTGCAGAGTCTGAACCACCACTCAGCCTCAATTTCTTGGTCAAGGAGAACTTGATAACATGGGCCCATAGAGATGAGGTGACCATGAAGGCTGTCTCCAGGTCAAAGATAGTCCCATTTTGCACAACCAATAGCATCTGTTGGAAATCCCCCCCTGCAAAATACGACTAACTTGCCACCAAAAGTTTGGCCATCTTGCATAAGATCTTGAAGAAAGCGGTCTGCAACCACCTCAACAGCATGTCATGTTGCATTGAAACCTTGTCTCATATGATCAATTCACACCTGCCTCTTTCAATACCTAAGCGCATTGAGGCCAAAGGGCCAACATGAAGGTGCTGGTTGAGTGGATTACTATTGGAAATTTGAGCCGGGAGTGGGCAGTGGCACCATTGACTGACATTAAGGAAGCAGCATCTGAGGATGAAACCACTACTGCGGGGATGTGCATGGCTTTCAGGGAATGGATAACAGTATTCATTGTGTAGATTTTGCCACACCCACCGGGCTCATCCACATATAGCATGCTGGCAGCATTTGCTTCCGCCAAATGCACTGCTAAGTCAACAATGATCCATTTTTTATGGTTCAGGGTTTGTCACATTTTTTGGAATAGGTCTGCACACTCCCCTCACTGGAGATCTTCTTCATGCATAGTGTTTTCAATAATTGCCCCTCCCCAGCAGCAGGGGTATGGAGTCCAACTGGCAAGAGTTTTTTCCACTCTTCTGAGGCTTCCTTGCCAGTAGGTAGTAGCAGAGCAAGATGTGAAGTTGATCTGAGGGGTTTTTGACCTGGTAGACCATTTGGAGTTGGTGCAGCAGGTCATCCAAGAGCTCAACAGCAATGTGGTTGAACAATTCTTGAGGGTTTGAGAGTGGGCTGTGGATAAGTAGGATGCAGAAAAAATGATGTAGGGCTTTGCCCGTCTGCCAGCCTGCGGTTTTGTGCCAGCATTGGCAGCAATGCAAGTCTGAGGACCTCTGCTGTTTTCCAGTAAGTGTCATAGGTCCCTCCATTGATTGTGTCCATGTCTTTGAAGCTAGTGATACCTTGTCAGTGTAACAGTAGCAGACAAAGGTAATATTTCTGGCCTTTATTGACAGTGGGAAAATATACCGGGCCCATCATTTTTGTGTCTTTTCCTTGCTTCAAACCTGTTGATACCTTTGACGTGGAATGTTGCAGGACCTTGTGATGGATTCCCCTGCTTGCCCGGAAGGCTTCCTCTTGGGCATAAAAATTACACCTGCTTGCCAAGGTCTGGGAATCATCTTGGGCAAGCGGGTACATGTACATATTACTTGGGGATTGTTCCGCTGGCGCATGATTCCAAGGAAGATTCCTCCAAGCAGTTAAAAATGGTAACTGCTTTCTGGGGGGGCTTTCCAAACGGGTACTCCTTTGTACTTGGCGGGATGGATTTTGTTCCATTCCCCCCATGACTTGTACCTGCTTGTTGAGGAAGATTTCTCAGCAAGGCGTACCTGAATGTAGCCTAAACAAAGATAAATGAATCTGGTTGCTGATTTGCGAAGAATGGGAAAAAAAAAAATGTACAACAAAAAAAAAGGCAATGAAGAAAAAAAAGATGTAATAACCATAACAACTGACAAATGAAATGAACGTAACCGTGACCAACAATCTGCAATAGCTACACTACGTAACAGAACAACTGTAACCAGGAGCAGTGAGCAGCGGGAGAGATAAGACCGACAACAACCGTAACCATACAAATGTAAGAATAAAAATGTACAAAGTCCGTGGTACCTTGATAGCTTGCCACACTTCTAAGGACAGACGCCTCCTCCCGTCCTATCCCCCATGGCCCATTTCCCCTGCATCCTTGCATGTATCGACCCGTCACATTGTACCTCACAGCTAATTTCACCTTCAATTAATGACCCATCACCTTATCGTACTTGCACCCTGGGCGCCAAAACTCCCGCCTCCTCGATAATACCCACAATCTCGTAACAACGTTCCTTGAATAAGTCCGTTGATGGTTCTGTCGAGCTTGCTACAAATGCCTTTGAATTCTTCGCTATCCGCAACAGCCCGTCCAACTGAGTCAATGCTTGCCGACCTACATCCTGAAGCTCTCCTACCAGGACAGCGACTTCCAAACCACTTATCCGACCGGTATTTTCAACACCCGGAAAAGACGGTGTAGTCGTGTGACGACGCCCAGGCAGCTGTTCCTCGACTGATTGTAACAGAGTATGCGATGTTACTTGAAACCAATTCATAATGGAAGCCGACAACCTATTAACCATCTCGAGTCGAGCCTTTTTCTTTTTTAGTGCGTTGATCGCACGCTTGAGAGCCACGGTTGCAGATTTGAGGCTGGCTGCTATGATCTCGTGAGGGGCCTGTGGTTCATTAGTTGGTACTGACGGTGCAGCTGTGCTGTCGGCCTCAGGCGCGATAGGTCTGACACCAGTGGGTAGGAAAGCCGGGTGAGCGGAGGTGAATTCAGTTGTGGGGAGGCGGATCCTCTTGAGGTCGCCAGTGTCACCCGGTGAAAAGGCCTCCGAGTTGGATCGCTTAAGTGTTGCTGGTAAGTTCGTGCTCGATTGATTGATAACTTCGATATCAGTCGCTGTTGATTTCAATAACAGCCTGTGTGTTTGAAGTCGTGTAAGGATGTGGCTGGTGGCTACTGGGGGCTCGCTCTACCACGAGATACCCGTGCTCTCGTGCCAAGTAGTACATGTGGATGCATGCACTACCACACCTGGAGAAATAGCCACAGTCGCAGGCAACCAATCGTCCTTCTGTGAGACCCATCGGCGGCACGAGTTCAACACGGTAGCCCCGCAGGCCTGGATTGGAAAATGAGTCAATCCAAAACTTCATAATCCAGTCAGTTAAACTCATACTATGTACGATCGATCGGCAACAATACTGAACTCACGTAATCATTGTGCTTGACAACCTTGACCCCGATTTGCTGCAAAAAGCCTTTGGTAAAACCCTTTGCGCGATCCTTGGGACGCTGTTGGAACTTGTTGGTGCGTTGTTTGAGGAAACCGGTGTTCACCTGGCGATCCTCCCTTCGGTACCAAGGCTCGACATTGTCGCAGAATACCTGAGTAAGCTCATCAATTCGGAGTCGTTCGGCGGGCAAAAGGTACTTCGTTTTCAATGTTTTGTGCCAGGCTTCCGTATAGTTATTTGTATTAGTCCCTTGATAGGCAGTCTGCAAGAGAAACAAAAAAGTTAACACTTGAACACATGTCATCAGAAAAAAAAAAAGACTTACAGTCCGATAGTACAATGACCAGTATTTTATGTTGCTGTACCATTGGTCGTCCACATAGTCCGCAAAGGCGGCCTTGATTTGCCCCCATTTGCTCAAGAAGAGCATCATGCGGCCCCTCGGGTAGTTAGCGGCATACAACATTGCTCGGAAGTCGGCGACGGCCTCAGGCGCTCGTTTTCCCAAGTGTATTATCGCGTTAGTCCGCAAAGCCTTCATAACGTGGAACAAGCACCAGTAGTGTCTCGGTGCTAGTTCCCCGAGGTCACCATATGCAAGCTGGACTGCCTTCTTGATTGCGAGCGCACAATCACTCATGACGACGTGGGGTACAAGTCCAGACGAACGCCGTAGCCACGATAGGATCTGTTCAACCGGCTCGCTGGAAATGCAAAGGTGATCAGTAAATTGTGTCGATGTTGCAGAGAGATATTTGAAGCGAACCACTTACATTGCAAGGGAGCCAGTGAAAGCCCAGCAGACAGGGAGGCCTTTGCCTGTGACAGGGTTGCGTATCATCACGGTGTATAAGCTAGCTTTTCGCCCTTGAGAAAGGAAATGATTCTTCACCGGGTTATGTGTTGCATCAATGAAGAGCATTGTTATCCCGTGTTCCAACATCATTTTCCGTTGCCAAGGGGATTGAATGAGAAACAAGAAACCGTCCGAGTCGGCGAGCATCGGAGAAAAAGTGTGCCAGCCAATGTGGTTCAGGTGAACTTACCAGAGAGCTAGAGAGACAAACACATCAGGATTCCGTCGAGCGAGTACAGTCCTGCGGCTTTTAATGAGGTTGTGGACTAAGTTGTAAAGAACACCGTCTCCCTCTGCCACCGCCACGCCAGTGTCACAAAGCTGGGTAGTTGGAAAGGGCAATAGTCAGCACTGCAACGTCTGCAAACAATCATGTGAATCAAATCACTTACAGTGTCGATGTCGGGGGATGTCAAAAGCTTTTCAATTTCTTTCCATCCAAGACCCTGGTCAACACGTTCAACTATCCAGTCGTGCACAGCTTTTGGAAGGCGGTTGTGCTGCATATCGTCTTTGGTGTTCAATTCATGCGAATGCTTCCAATACCAATCGATCCTCAGGGTATCAGTGGCGATGTGATGTGTAATCTCAAATCTGGCGTTGCATCCGCATTTCCAACTGGAGGCTGCTTTGCGGGATTTGATCGGAGCTTTGTGGTAGCCACGTCGGGGACAGGCAAAGTAGAGCTTAAAATAGTACTTGAACGGTGGGCCGCGTTTCTTTGGCTGGTTTGCAGTTGGGGGCTCGGGTACAACGTTGTGAAAGCAGTTTTGCATGGTCCAGCGAACTGTGGCCTTCATGGCTTCGGCAAAATAGTGGGCATCCCCCATGTTACGGCCAGGAATTGTAAAGCAAAAGGGGTAGCTATCAAAAGCGGGGGCAGCGCCACCAATCCAACGGACCATTCGCAAACTACATGGGGGAATTTTGGTGCCGTGCGGGACTGGAACCACGGAGGTGGCCGACTCGGGCACAACATCGTCAATGTCAGCAATAAGAGGATAGTTTTTGGCAGTTGGCTTTGAGGTGTGGGTCATTCCAGCTGAAAAGAGTTTGGCAGCTTCAGCAGATCAAAACGTCCAAGCTGTATAGGTGGCTTGATGAGATTGAGCGGTAAGAGATATGTAGGCTAGTTAGGTCGGGTAAGTTGAGGTGGGAGGGAGGAATGGTGGGCGGGTGGTGACAGGGATGCGGTGGGGGAGGAGGAGGGCGGCGGAGGCAGAGGATAGCGGATCTGAAGGAAAGCAGTGGGATATCAGGGGATGGGGTAGTGGAAGATAGCAAGTATGTTGAAGTGCGTCAAAGTAATGTAAACAATTGGTGAATCAGCTGAAACAATGAAAATAAACCTTGAGAAGCAATTGGGAAAAGGTTATATGGTCTTGGGTCAAGTTATGTTGATAAGGCAAGGTTATGACACATAAAGGTGATGGACAGAGTAATTAATTTGACGGATAGAAGAAAGATGTGAGGGAAAGAGGTAAGATGATGGCTCCGGGCCGTCAAGAAAGTAAGCTGTATGATTGAGGAGAAAGTATATTGTATTGGTGACCACAGCAGTCCCCTATATGTGTGGGGGTCTACTTGCGCGGTCTCCTTGGGAGGGTCAGACTTGGAAAGTTTTTCTCAAGTCGGAGGTCCGCGGCTAGGGATCGTGGGATGGTCTTCATGATTATCATTACACACATGCCCAAACAGGAAATACAAAAATTCTGGTTACAGCATACATATTTAATCTCTTATGTACACGTGCTGTTTTTTTGCATCTGGTGACCATGGGGATGGGGGAATTGTTTAGGCTGGATTCATCCCAGCCTCAGCAAGCAGGTGCAAGGTCCTCGGACATGAGGAATCCTCCCGGGCGAGTGGGGATCCGCTTGCCGGGGATTATTCCAACAGAGATTCCTCCCCAGCAAGCAGTGAAAAGACCCGCTCGCCGGAGCAGCCTCCTCCTTGGCGATGTTCTCGCCGTTGAGGACACCTTTCCACAGAGCAGCTACCCAGCACCTGCTTGCCAAGCAGGATTTTATTTGCTAAGCTGTTGTATGCACCAGCACGCCGGTGAAGAATCATGCTTGGTCGCTTGGCTCTGAGGGCCGGTGTCTTTAATGTATGGGCTCATCCTGGCTCTCTGGCTAGGGACAGTTGAAACTACGTGGTGTCAGACGCTTCGTGAATGACATTCCGCATAAGGTGGTGCGTGTGTTTCCTTTGTGGAAAAGCGCCGGGCTGAGATCGGCAGCCTGTGAATAAGTGCGAGCAGATGAGCGGACTCGCGGTCACTATCCAGATTGGGGGTCCTGGGGCTGATCGTGGCATGACTTCATCGGAGATGACCCCATGTTACCACTCCTGTGGGAGGACCGGGATAGAGCAGCTGCGCTGATTTTCTGATTTGCTTAAATAGGGCTCTTATTTTCACCACAAAATACCCCCGGTCTGCCAAGGATGCGGCGCATCAGCGAGAGCCTTCCTACCCATCTAGACTTGTTTGTGCGCATTGGCGTCTGAACCCAGAGCAACAGCTCAGTCCAAAACTTCTTCGAGCACCAGGCCTCGAGGGGCCGAGCATCAGCTCTACCCCGCCCCGCGGCTTCGCCGCAGAATTGCTGCTCCAACGGAGTGGGCGGCTTCGCCGCAAAATTGCTCCTCCTGCTGAGTGGGCGGCTCCGCCGCCAAACGCGGCTTCGCCGCGACCCAACTTGCGGCCCCAAGGGGCCAGGTTCTTGAAGAAACAGCAAGAGTAAATACTCCCCAGTAGCACTGAATTAAGGCGGTGTGTGTGTTTCCTGTGTGGAAAAGCGCCGGGCTGGAACCGGCAGCCCGTGACTTAGTGTGAGCAGATGGGCGGACTCGCGGTCACGACCCAGATTGAGAGTCCTGGGGTTTATCAAAGCATGACCTCATCGGAGATGGCCCCATGTTACCATTCCTGTGGGAGGACCGGGATACAGCAGCTGCGCGGATTTTCTGATTGGCTTAAATGGGGCTCTTACTTTCCCCACAAAATACCCCGGGTCTGCTAAGGCTGCAGCGCATCAGCGTAAGCCTGACTTGTTTGTGCGCATTGGCGTCTGAACCCAGAGCATCAGCTCAGTCCCAAACTTCTTCAAGCACCAGCCCTCAAGGGGCCGAGCATCAGCTCTACCCCGCCCAGCGGCTTCGCCGCAAAATTGCTGCTCTAACTGAGTGGGCGGCTTCGCCGCAAAATTGCTGCTCCAAATGAGTGGGCCGCTTCGCCGCAAAATTGCTCCTCCAAATGACTGGGCGGCTTCGCCGCAACCTAACTTGCGGCCCCAAGGGGCCAGGTTCTTGAAGAAACAGCAAGAGTTAATAATAATAATAATCAGGACCACCGTAAGCTCGCCATCTATTGTGGAACCAACTTTTTTCATCGTGCATCACTAACGATTCCCTGGGCACCTCCTGTAGTTTTGCGCTCCCCAGAGTCAGGTTCCCCGCGAATGGCATTGAGGAGTCTCCCAACAAGTCCACCATCTCTCCTTTTACTCCCAGCCCCTCAGCAAGCTTGCCTGGCCAGGAGATATCCATCCGATCCAACGGCAACCTCAGCTGAACTATCCCCTTCCTTCCCTCTGCCCCGGCCCCTGTCCAAATTGCTTCAACTTCTTAACTTCCTCATGAATACATTCTCACTCGGTAGTATGCCAGCTGACATCGGATGATGATAGTCCCTGCATGAGATCACAAATTTGTAACTCGTCTTTTGCTTACACAGAACTACATCTTTGTTTGGAAGTAAATATTTGCGTGTGACCTTTTTTATTTGAACTTCATGGCACACTAGTACCATGGCTGGGCGTGTTCCCCATGAGACTGGCTAAATTAGGTGAGCAGAAACCCGTTATCTGGGCAGGATTTGCTGAGCTCGGAGGTCAAACAAGCTCGACCCAAGCCCGATGCGCCGGGTGGCATACCTCACCGTTTTGTAGATATTTGAAAAGGTTTCTGAGTTGCCATCCGAAACCCCAGATCTTGGAGGATGGAGATTCAAGTCCGCGCCCAAGAGCTCAAAACTGAGGTGCACTTTGGGAAGCCGGGATGAGACACACATCCGTTGTCGCGAATGGATTGACCGAGCTCGGATATCCGAAAAGCTCTACCCGGGCCTGATGCGCCGGGTGACATCCTTTTCATTGTCCGTTGATGTTGCAAAGAATCAACTTCAACAGTACTTTATAATTCTCATTTGCCTCAATTCATCCCTCACTGTCACAATCAACCCTCTTGCCCCATCCCAATTCTGGTTGATTTGATATCCAATCAAGAATCCTTTAGCAAGATGTTTTTGCAAGCTTCTTGTTTCCCCTGATATTGATAGGTATCTGATATCCGTTTGCTTGGCTACAGGCCAATCCATTCATCCCTTATGTCGATCCGCCATTGTGTGACACTTCCATCGTACATCCGGCTTCCGGAGTCAGCTTCAGAAGCTTTTTTCAGCGTCAGCGCAGCGAAATTGCCGCTGCGAAAAAATTGGCCTGCGCAAAGCGCAGCAATTTTTTTTCTGCTTTCGCTACAATATAGCTAACTTAACACAAGTCCCTTTGTTTCGGCGGGCAAGCGGCTAGACCTAAAGCACCCGGGCTGCGCGGGCGCCCTCTGAAAGAGGGACTTGTAAATTAGGGGGGCTCACACTGCAAAAAAGCAATGCTGATTTTGTCTGCTCATGCACCTGTTAGTACGGTTTATGCATGGCAGATTGCTTCCAAAGGGGAGCTGCCCAGCCAAACCTTTTTGCTTTCTCAGGATTCTCAAAAGCTGCATCTGCTGGTTTTGGTGGCTGATTTCGAAATCAGCCTTACATGAACCCCCCTATTATTCCCTCTTTTTGGCTGAGACTGTATCAGTTTGACCCATTTGGCTGGGAGCTTTTTTCAAACAGATGTACTTTGCGCACTGCAGGGGGTGTCCACTCAACATCCCCGCCACAGTGCGCGGAAGCTCAAAACGCTTTGTGCATTGCAGATAATAAACCATGAAATTCTCATATTTTTTTTCTGCTAGCCGGCAGAGGGGATTTTTCTTGCCCCTCCTCTATTTACTTGGGGTATTTGGACCCCCCAGCATGACATAAAAAAAGGATGATAAAAAAATACAAAAAATAAGCAGAGCACCTCCCCCGGGATTTTCAACCTGCTAAAAAGCCATGGATTGGGTACACAGCCCCTCAAAAACAGAGTTCAAGGGGCAGAAGTACATACCCCATGACTTGACCGTGTGATTCCCAGCACAGGCTAGTCCCAGAGCGGAGTACAGGTACTTTGGATTGGTACCTGAGGCTCTGATTGCTCTGTATCCCATCCATGTTTGGTTCAATCCTGCATTGTGCACCCAACCAGGTCCAATCTCCGAGAATCCAAAGTACCAGCCATTCAAAAATGCCTTAGGAGAACTTGATGGGGTTTTTGTCCCTGCGCATGTACCTTTAGATCAACAAGCCAACTATCAAACACGGAAACACATCATTGCTCAAAACTTCCTCGCCATGGTCAATTTTAACTTTGAATTTGTTTATGTGCTGGTGGGTTGGGAGGGTAGTGCTCACAATACTTGTGTATTTACCAATGCGGCCTCAAAAGCCTTGAATCTACCTGGAAACAAATACTTTCTGGCTGATGCAGGATATGGACTCCAAAAGGGATTGATGTCACCCTACTGAGCGACACAATATCATCTTAAAGAGCAAGCTATTGCAGGCCTCCAACCGGAAACCAAGAAGGAACTGTACAATAGAGATGGCCAGTGGGTACCCGGAACCTGCCACTGCCCTATGAGTACCCGTCTGCAGGTGCTGTGTACGGTTTTGGGTATGCAATTTGGGCCAGAAAATCACCGGGTACCCGGGTACCAAACAGGTACCCGCCATTGTCAGCCACAGTTGTGCACTCCTGTCAGGCACGGTGATGCCAAGAGTGACTCTCTTCTAGCTACACCGGTGACTGCGCAGCGGTGCGGTGTGGCGCGCGGCAAAAAGCGCGGTAAAAAATATGAAATAACTAGGATATGTTATTTCTAATAGACCCAAAAGGGGGTTTAACAGAGGGGCCAGGAGCGCCTGGGGTATTTAAGTGCCCTCCGAAGAATCTTACAGGGCCTGCGCACGGGATGCGCAGGGGTATTTTAAGTCCTGTGGCGTCTGGGGCCCAGTTAAGGGGGTTTTTGAACGTTTGGAACGTTCCCAGGAGATGGTGGGGGATAGAATCCCGAAATAAAAAGAGAAACAGTGGACTTACTCGGCGAGGAAGTCCACAACAAAAAGACAGACGACTCAAAAGAACCGAGATCGAAGAACGGACAGGCTGGCGAACTGGTTGGGTAGACAAGGGCGAGGCTGGCGGTGCTGCAAAATGGTTGGTATGAATCTGGGGAGGCTTTTACTCACTCAAAAGCCTCCCCTTAAATATTCTTGCGGCAACCGGTAGGGTCGTCATTCTATTTTCAAATTCTTCGCGGCTGCTTGGTCGCGGGAAAGACTATTTTTTGACAGGAGTGATCGTGAGTCTTTGTGCTTTCGTCGCTCCTGTTCAATTTATCTCTTACTATTGGAACTCTTCCTCGGTCTGAGGAAGAGTTCTATTCTTCAGACCATTCTTGGTTGTTCATCTTCGGCCGGGGGAGAAGCAGTAGTTAACTTCTCCTCCGGCCGTTTCAAATAGAACAATCCATCTTCGGCCGGGGGGGAAGCTGTAGTTTACTCCTCCTCCGGCCGTATCTCATAGAACTATCTAGTGTAGTTTGGTTTTATTTTTATAATGTCAAACCCGTTCTCTTGGCCTGAGAACTGGTTTCTTGAACTATGGCCACGTTTCTTCTCCGGCCGATTCTATTGGCAAGAGTTATGTTAACAGTCTTATCTTCTCATTTCCGCAGTCAAGCGGATGCATAATGAATTTTCTCCTGAGCGGCGCTCTGCGCCGCACTTGGTGTTCAATAAGTTATTTATTGTTACATGTAATACAATTGGTTAGCCGGGCTCTAACTTATTGTAGTAGCCCGGCTGACAACTCCAGTGGATGGCCGGCTATCAACATGATCCAACTCAATGGCCGGCCATCAACATCATCCCACTCAATGGCTGGCTATTGAGTGGGGTACACACCCTGCTTGATGAACGGTGTGGTAGAAGGAAGTGGTTCTCCGTCATATAATGACCACAGCACCATTCCCTCCGCAAGATTCCCAAGTGTATCAAGGGTTCTCCAAACTCGGAGGCGTATAATTACTCCTGGAAACTCCACTCAAGATGAAAGCCACAAGAAAAGAAATGAGAACAGTCAAGGAAGTAATCCAGTAAGAGCCAATCAACATATCAATAACGCCATAAATAATCACAATAACCTCCTCTGCATTTGTAATCATAAAGAAGAAGTAAAATGCGTAAAGAAAAAACATGATCCCCTCATGATGATGGGGGGTAGAAAAACTCCCCCCCCCCCCCCCCCTAATAAGTAAGTAAACAAAACTCCTCCTCCTTCCGTCGTACAAAGAAACGCTCCCGTGAGAAACCTCCCACATTGAACTAAACTACACAACAGCAATAGAATAAAACAGATTCTCCTCCCATCCCACGCACGCCGTCACCGCCTTACCCACGCCGTTCCCTGCGCTTCTGTTGCTCGCTGTAAACAGCCGCCAAACTCCGCCGCATCCATCATCCATGCCCCTGCCTAGCCTCCAGAGGCTTGGGATCCTACTCGCCGCCTCCGCCCCAGCTGCAGCGGCTTCCCCCAGCTCCGCGCCACCACTAGACAGCCTGCTCCGCTCCGCCTCATCCGACCGCCGCTCCGCGCTCAAGTAATGCGCCCCACCTCCACAACTCTAATCCGCACCGCGCCTAGGGAATCCGCAGCACTGCACCCCCAGAAACCCCGCCGGCGGCTCTGGTGCCCCGCGCCCGTATTTGTCACGACACCGGAAATCAAGCGGAGTACACGCCCTGCTTCATGACCGGAGATCAAGCAGGATACACATCTCACTCAATGGCCGGTGCACTTCATGACCAGCCATTGAGTGGGATGCGCACTCAATGACCATTGACCAGTCACCAAGGACACACCCTGCTTGATGAATGGTCATTGAGTGGGGTACACACCCTTGATGAACCAAGAGGGGTACACACCCTTGATGAACCGAGAGGGTAACACACCCTTGATGAACCGAGAGGGGTACACACCCTTGATGAACCAAGAGGGGTACACACCCTCAATGATGTTAAGATTTCAGCTCTACAAGTGGAGGCGACGAAAAGGGGGGGGGGGCTATCTTGAGTTGAACAGATAGGACCAAGGAGCAGGGTTGAGGTTGTTGAAGCTCAGACTCAATAGTTTTTATTTCATTTCCAAGGAGCAGACTTTAACCAAACAACTAGAGAGCCCCCCAGCAAGATCCAAAGGGGGGCCTAACAGCAATGACAGGGTACAGGTGACAGGACTGGACAGGTAACTGAACAGGTGACATGGACAGGACAGGAACAGGAACAGGAACAGGAACAGGGTACTGGACAGTTAACTGAACAGGTGACAACAAGACAGGAACTGGAACTGGGACAGGAACTGGGGAGAGGAACAGGAAAAAAAAGAAATTCAGCGGACTAAGAGCTCAGATTCTGACAAATGACCGGCCATTGTTGAGCGGAGTACACACCCCCACGTCCCATGCAATGACCGGACATTGAGTGGAGTGATCACAATGGCCGGCCACTGAGCGGTGTGGTAAGCCAATCCTGATCTACCCAGAAAACCAGCAACCATCAATCACAATGCTGTCACACCTCAAGAATAAATCCCATACCTCTGGCCCCCTTGTCAGCAAAGCCCAAGCCCCTCAACATCCCCACTCAATGGACATACCCTGGATAATAGTATTCCCTCTTCCCACACTCTCCCTCTCTTGGATAAACCCTCTTCCTAGTCTCAAACATCTACCCAGATCACATTTTACCCCCTTCTTCTAGTGTTTCCTTAGAACCATGTGCTCAAAGATGTATAAGCACCCTTGAAACCCTTCACCCTCCAAACCCAACATGATACACATTATGCTAGACATAGCCCCAAACCCCACCTAGATTATTACTTCCTGAAACACTTCATGAAACACCTGACTCCTCCTATCTTAGATCCTTAGATTACTTCTTCCTGAAACACTTCCTGAAACTCATAACTCCTCCTATCTTAGATCATAGAATATTCTACCCCTTTTATGTCTCACATATCCCCTCCTCCAACTAGGAAGATTGCACCATAGCCCCCAGAAGATGGCATCATCCCCACCCACTATTACACCATCATGTGACTCCTTGAACCACTACTCTGACCACATGGCTGTTTCATCCTATAGAAGTAGAATGTTCTATGCTTCCCTGCAGGTTATCCTTGTTTCCTCATGGCTCCTCTTTCTTGTGTATATAAACTGGGTTGTTTTCCTCTTCATTTATTCCCCATCAGATCCTGTCAAAGTAATTCAGATCACTGGTCACCATTCACTAGCCTAGCTTATGCCATTAAATCAGAGTGGACAAGCTTGATAAGTCTATGCCAAATATATCAGGTTGGACAGACTTTACATTACCTTTAACTTGCTATTAGATTAGTAGAAAGTAAACCCTTAGACAAACCTCAAGAATCCTCTATAGCCACACCTTTCCATAAGAGTCCACACTCTTATATTCTTTTTCTTGTTCCCAGAGAGGCAGCCCATTAAAGCACCATTCCCTCTCCAGCTCTATTCATCCCAAGAGTAGTTCCACAGCAGGGTGTGTACTCTGTTTGATGACCGGCCTACACCCCCACTCAATGGCTGGTCATCTGGTTGAGTGTGCATCCCACTCAATGGCTGGTCATCAAGTGGGATGTGTACCCCGCTCAATGTGCAGTCATTGAGAGGGGTGTGTACTTCACTTGATGACTGGCCATTGAGAGGGGTGCGTACATACCCCACTCAATCAGTAACTTGCAAAACAGTGGTGGTAGTGTACCTGCAGGTACCCGTTGGCGGGTGCCGTGTCCGGGTCCGGGTGTCCAAAATTGGAGAAATTCACAGCAAGTACCTGCACCCATTGCGGGTACCAGGACCCATTTGACCATCTCTACTGTACAACTTACGACATGCAACACTTTCAAACTGTGTTGAGTGAATATTTGGATGCTTGAAGAAAAAGTTTCCAATTCTCAAGGTCCCTCCAGAAATAGAGTTGAAAAAACAAGTCCGTCTCATCTATGCCCTTGTGATGCTTTGGAATTTCATGAGGCAACATGAATTGGTCAAAGGGATGTTCAATGATTACTCCAAGGCCAATGCAGCTGCCAACGCAGCATCTACAGCTGATCCTGATGAAACTCCACCAACAACGGCCCAGGAAGACACCTACATGAAGTTTAGGTGTGATCATTTGGGCTCAAGACAAAGCTCACCTTCAGACCTGTGCTTAGATCCATCTTCCAGGACTTGTTTTCTCACTTCTATTCATACTTGTTTCTTCAATCTTCCCACTCATATTGTGTCACCTGTTAACAAGCAAGAAAATTAAGCTTTAACTTTTGAACAGGATTGAAATAAGTTGATGGATTATAGACAGTGTGGTGCTCCATTGGCGTGACAATGCCAAAAGCACATTCCAGAGGTATTGAGACAGCATAGATACAGCTATCATTCATTATAAGAGGAGGAAGTTATATATAATACAAGCAGTGTATGTGTTGATGGGAGGAATGGATTCATTACAGATACAGACAGATGGATGAGGGATAGTGTTAGCACGGACAGAACGGCAGACTAGGATCATGTAGGATGGACGGCGTGATCAGGGATGGAATGGAGGACCATGACTAGGTAGGATGGCAGGGAGGTGGAAGGATGTTATCAATAGAAGAGGTGGAAGGTATTGGGAGCACATGTCTCAACCAGGAATGGAAGGGAGGATGGTGTGGTGTATCAAGTAAGGCAGTGTTATAAGGGTATATTACTTGTGTAAGGGTATATTATCTTTATAAGGGTGGTATATTACTTTATAAGGGTGGTATATTACTTTATAAGGGTCTAGGATTCAGTATGATGGGATATGGATGTAAGTATTAATTAGGGAGGAGGAAGAAGGAAGGATGGAGCAAGGTGGGAGGAGAGGCTTTGACCCCCAATATTCTGGATGGAAGAAGGCAACAGCTGGACATGCAGGCATATGGTAGGTTACGGAAGGTTGTTTGGGTCACCTAACAACACATGATATCATGCAGTGCAGCATATGCAGGCAGATAAGGTGTTCAAGGAGCCTGCCTGCAGAATCAATTACATCATTCTTTGGCAGGCAGTGCAACACATGCATATATTGCTGTGCAACTGATATCCCCTCCTGCAGAATCCATTACCTAATTGTTTGGCAGGCAGTGCAACACATGCATATCTTGCTGTGCAACTGATATCCCCTGCAGAAAATAGCCCTCACAAGGAGTTCCCCTGGAGCTAAATTCCCTCACCCTTCAATATATAAGGAGGCCTCTTTCCCCCCCTCATCAGATCTTTTCCCCATCAGCCTACAGAGGTTTGGTCACAGTGGTTAGTTTAGTTACAGTGGTAGTTTAGTGGTATTTTAGTGGTAGTGGTAGTGGTAGTGGTAGTGTTAAGTTTGAGTCAGTAGTAGTAGTAGTAGTCAGGAGCTCTAGTAGTAATTAAAGTGCCTTATCAAGAGATTGTTAAGGAAGAGATTATTACCAACTTAATCAACAACAATTATAACAAGTAGTAGTAGTGTAGTAGCAACCAGGAGCTCTAGTATTGATTAAAGTGCCTTATCAAGAGATTGCTTAAGGAAGAGATCATTACCAACCTTCTCATCAACAACCCAACATCAACAACAATTGTATTTTACATAATTGATCCCACTGGATTACATTATCCCTCCAGCATCAGAAGTTGTAACAGATCTGCAAGAATAGTGATTTGAGGAATCTAGGTCTGATAGAGATTACTATACAAAAGTAAGATCTATCTTGGAATCAGCCACATCTTTATAAATATTGATTACAAGACTCTTAGTTATTTGCATAGTACCATTAGAGGGGCAGGTCTTTCAAACCACCCGTAAGTTGTAATAGCCTTTCAACCTATTAGCAATTTATTTCCCCCTCAGAGGATATTTTCACCAAATAAACATTTAAGTGTCCCACAAGAGTCCCTACAACGGTCAAGCGGGTCCGGGTACCCGCAACAGGTGCAGGTACTTGCTATGAATTTCTCCCATTTTGTAAACCCGGACCCAGACACGGCACCCGCCAACGGGTACCGGCGGTACTTGAGGCGGGTACCACCACTGTTTTGCAAGTGACCTATTGAGTGGGGTATGTACGCACCCCTCTCAATGGCCAGTCATTGAGCGCAGTACACACCCCTCTCAATGAACGCACATTGAGCGGGGTACACATCCCACTTGATGACCAGCCATTGAGTGGGATGCGCACTCAACCCAATGACCAGCTATTGAGTGGGGGTGTAGGCCAGTCATTGAGTGGAGTAAACACCCTGCTCAGTGCTCAGTGGCCGGCCATTGTGATGACCCCACTTGATGTCCGGTCACTGCATGGGATGTGGGGGTGTGTACTCAGCTCAACAATGGCCGGTCATTGAGGGTGTGTACCCCTCTCAGGTCATCAAGGGTGTGTACCCCACTTGATGACCTTTCATCAAGCAGGGTGTGTACTTGGTGACCAGTCAATGGTCATCAAGTGCGCATCCCACTCAATGCCTGGTCATGGAGTGCACCGGCCATCGAGTCAGATGTGTATCCCGCTTGATGTCCGGTCATCAAGCAGGATGTGTAATTTGCTTGATTTCCGGTCATCAAGCAGGGTGTGGACCCCACTCAATAGCCGGCCATTGAGTGGGATGATGTTGATGGCCGGCCATTGAGCTGGATCATGTTGATAGACGGCCATCCACTGGAGTGCACAACTGCGGCTGACAATGGTGGGTACCTGTTTGGTACCCGGGTACCCGGTGATTTTCTGGCCCAAATTGCATACCCGTACCCATACACAGCACCTGCGGACGGGTACTCAAAGGGCAGTGGCGGGTTCCAGGTACCCACTAGCCATCTCTATTGTACAGTTCCTTCTTGGTTTCCGGTTGGAGGCCTGCAATAGCTTGCTCTTTAAGATGATATTGCGTCGCTCAGTAGGGTGACATCAATCCCTTTTGGAGTCCATATCCTGCATCAGCCAGAAAGTATTTGTTTCCAGGTAGCTTCAAGGCTTTTGAGGCCGCATTGGTAAATACACAAGTATTGTGAGCACTACCCTCCCAACCCACCAGCACATAAAAAAATTCAAAGTTAAAATTGACCATGGCGAGGGAGTTTTGAGCAATGATGTGTTTCCGTGTTTGATAGTTGGCTTGTTGATCTAAAGGTACATGCGCAGGGACAAAAACCCCATCAAGTTCTCCTAAGGCATTTTTGAATGGCTGGTACTTTGGATTCTCGGAGATTGGACCTGGTTGGGTGCACAATGCAGGATTGAACCAAACATGGATGGGATACAGAGCAACCAGGGCCTCAGGTACCAATCCAAAGTACCTGTACTCCGCTGCGGGACTAGCCTGTGCTGGGAATCACACGGTCAAGTCATGGGGTATGTACTTCTGCCCCTTGAACTCTGTTTTTGAGGGGCTGTGTACCCGATCCATGGCTTTTTAGCAGGTTGAAAATCCCGGGGGAGGTGCTCTGCTTATTTTTTGTATTTTTTATCATCCTTCTAAAATACATCCTCATCCAAGTGAGGGGGAATAATTTTCATTGCAGATCTTTTCAGTCAAAAAACCCATAACATCATACCATGCAACATAATTCTGAAATGTTGCAACTTTGGAGGACCAGTCAACTGGCTGATGAATCCTTGCAGCATATTTCTTCCATGCAGATTCCCTATATTAAACTGGAAAGAAAGTGGTTTGCCATCAACTTTCTATTCTTCAAGTATCAATCAGTGTCAGAGCAAGGAAAACCTGTGTAACATGCAATTTTCCTCCCATAAATATGAAATGTGAAAATACTGGAGTCAATTTCACCTACCATTTTTTACAAGGGATGAACCAGAAAACAATGTTGAATTGTGAATTTTGAAGAGTTGTCAATTTGGGAATATACACCTTGCCTAATACATGACTACACACTGTACAATTTTTGTAAAGTGAAATACAAATCAAAATGACGACATGGGACAAATTTGAGGCAACATCAAAATTCTTCCGTAGTCAAGCCCAACTGCTCCTCCTTGCAATCTTCAATTGGGAGAAAGCATACCGCCAGATCCCAACAACCAAGGATCAATGGTGCTACCTCATGGTCAAGGATTTCAACGGTGGAATCCTAATTGACACATGAATTGCCTTTGGCGGGGTAGCGGGATGCAGATTTTTTGGCAGACCGGCAGACGCGTGGAAGGAGCTCATGCAGAAAGAGTGTGACCTCATCAACATTTTCCAATGGTTCAATGACAATTTATTCATCAAGACCGCCCAATCAATGGTGGAAATGGATCATATAGTTGCACAATCAGAGCAGCTAGGTGTCAAAACAAACACAAGAAGATTCTCCCCCTTCAAAGAGGAGCAGAAGTACATTGGCTTTTTCTGGAATGCCACAAATAAGACCGTCTGGCTCCCAGACAATAAGAAGTATCAGAGGGTACAACAAGGGAAAGCGTTCCTCATCCCCAAAACCAAGTTCACCTTCACACAGGTCAAACAGCTGGCAGGTTGACTAAATCACGTCTCATACATCCTCCCACAGTTACAATGCTATCTCAAAAGCCTGTACCAATGGATGAATGGTTGGATCCACCAGAGGATGGACCGCACGCTCCCGGAACTTGGAAGACACCAAAGTTGACCTCAATTACTGGCTATTGACGCTCCTCCAATATAAGGAGACCAGGATGATCCAAAACCCTGACCCAATTGAAATTGGGTGGGTGGGCAACACCTCCACCAACTTTGGAATCAGAATCCTTGTTGGTAAGAGGTGGGCCCAATTTCAACTGGCCCAAGGCTGGGACAAATGACCAAAACCAAAAAGGGACATAGCATGGCTGGAGACGGTTGCAATTTGCCTCGGCCTCCTCCTCCTCAAAGAACTAGGAATCCGGCTGGGGAAAACACTGATAGTATGGACAGACAACACCACCACCAAGAAAGTGATCTGACAGCGGAAATCCAAACACCCAGCTGTCAACAAGGAATGAAAGATCATCCAAAAGATGCTGGTTGACATGGAGATAGATATGTTTTCCCAACACGTCACATCAGAGGAAAACCGGGCTGACGCTCTGTCACATGGAGACAGATCCAGACACAGAAAACAGTTGCAGGTGGCAGTGGTAGTTCCGTGGGACCTGGAGCCAAGACTGTTTCAAGTGTAGATTTCATCCCGGGCTTGCCCGCATGTTTCATCCTATCCATATTTTTCCCTCTTGTTGCTCCCCCATCATCCATGCAATAAAATCCCCCTCTTTCCGTGCCACACTCTCAAAAAGATAACTATCAGAGAGCAAGCCCACCTCCAAGCATGTCATCCGCGGGGAAGCTAGCGGGTCTGACAACCCTTTCCAGAAGAGGATCTCCCTCCAGAGAACTCACAACTCAAGGAAAACATTTCCTCCTTGGCTATCAGTGGAACACCCTGGCATGCTACAACTCCACAATCAAGAAGTATCTCAAATTCACTGAGAGTACCAACTGGATCCCATTCCAGCTCCCTCTGTTAGCCAAAGATATATACAGCTTCTGCTGTTAGGCTGGCAGGACCTTTGACTGCCAAGCCACCCACAAGCTATCTTCTGTTACCTTAACAAAGTACCTGGCCGGGATCCAGATGTGAAACACAATGCACAACACACCTTAGAGCATCTCCAACGGTCCAGGGGGCAGTTGCCCTGCGTTCCCCGGCCCGCGAGCACATGTCACAGCAGTCGCGGCTCAGCTCCAATTATGGACTGGCAGTTCAAGCCGCAATCCAACAGACAGATCACTCCTCCAGCACCACCCACCACCCTCGTTCCGGTCATCAATAGGAGTATGGCATACTCCCCTCAATGACCGGAACGTTCTGGTCATCGTGAGGCATGTACATCGATGACCAGAACATTCTGGTCATTGGGACGCAGTATCTCGATGACCGGAGCAAACAAAGGAAAAACTCCTCTCAATAACCCAAGCGGACCAGTTATTGAGAGGGGTCATCTTATATTATACTCCTCTTCAATGACCGGAGAGAACCGTCCAGTCATTGAGCGGAGTTGTTTATTACTCCTCTCAATGACTGGAGAGGAAGGACCACACAGGTATATCGATGACCGGAGCAAACCCGGTCATCAAGAGGAGGAAACACTCCTCTCAATTACCCAAGCGGCCCAGTCATCAAGGGGAGTTATCTTAAATTGTACTCTTCTCGATGACAGGAACGGGCCCGGTCATTGAGGATGTACAAGTGTTTACTCCTCTCAATGAACGGAGAGAACCGGTCATTGAGGTGATTGTTTACCCCTCTTGATGACTGGCCGAGAGAACCAGTAATCAAGAGGAGTACATATTTGCTCCGCTCAGTGACCGGAACAGACCCGGTTATCGAGAGGAGTCTTGACGTTGATCCAATGCAGACATTTTTTTTCTGTCTTGGGGAGCTTCAAGTAGGAGTTGGGGTGTGCTGTGGACCATCTTTGCTGATGAAGTCGAGTGGATGAAGGTGTGTGGTCAATTGCGGCTGGGAGGCGACCCGCAGAAGTCAGCAGGTGATCGCGGGTTTGACTGCCCCCGGCAGTGTTCCCAGGGTCGTTCTGCGGGTCCGTTAGCGCGCAAGAAAGGAACCCGGGCAGCCAAAGTTTGCCCCCAAACGCCCAGTTGCGGCTCCGTTAGAGATGCTCTTACCGGCACAAGACAAAGAACAAGGTCACCACTCTTTTAAGGTCCTCTGCTTACATGAACACAGACCAGTCCTCAAGGCCCAAGAAAAGTGCAGTCCTCATCCAACAATTGGTGATGCTCACCTCTGCTTGGATAAAGGGGACCAAGTTCCAAAAGGCACTCCTAGAATTATGCCTTGTGGCGTTCATGGGTCTGGCCCGTCTTGGAGAGCTTACCTACAACAACAGATTGGGACCCCTCCGCCAGTCAGTGTCTGTCCTAGTAAGCAATGTTCAGATCAAGGAGGTTGGCGTCAAGAGGAGAGCAACCATAGCCATTTGCAGAGCCAAAACAGCCGGCCCTGGCGTAACCCAAGAACTCCACCTCTCATCAGTGAAACTTATGATCTGCCCAATCCTGGCACTCAAAAGACATATCTGGAATGCTGCCAGCCAAGACACCTTGTTGTTTGGGTACTGGGAGGCGGGATCAAGAGTCCACATCACTGTGTCTACCACATGCCAAGCCTTGACTCAATTCTGGAACAACGACGGCTGCACCAGTATCTCCAGACACTCCTTCAGGGTGGGAGGAACTTCTTTCTTCAGTACGTAAGGAGGACCTTTGCTGGCTTGGATGGTGGGAATTGGACTGCTTCAAACTGTACATCAGAGAATACACCAACAAAGAAAGCTCTGACACCAGCAGTTTTCTCAAAGAGCTCCAGAAGTGCTGATCAGCTAGCCCCCTCCATTCCTCCTGGGAGTAATGCAGCTGTATCCCCCCCTTTTTTTCTTTCCCACCTGTTTGGGCAGGAGCAGAATCTGCTTAGGCACATGGCTCTGAGCTCTCCCAAGCCAGAGTGATGGGTCTAGTGCCTTTGCCCTCACACCCTCCGGGTACTTTCTGCTCTGGGAGGATCTGGTCCACTGCCTTCTCATCCCTCAGGAACTTCTCCCTGTCAAGTCCCCCCTCCCGGGGGACTTCAACAAAGAGAAGCACCACAAGAGCGCAGCACAAAGGATTGGGGACTAATCCTCCCCCGACCCACACACAAGAGTCTGGGGAAGTCACTTACTGACTTCCAGGACTCTCACCAGTGAGCAGACGGCTGTGCCAGCACATCTACACCACGGGTTCATTTTTTGAGATGCAGTGTGCTGGCTCAACTGTGGAGTCTGAAAAAGGGTGGACTTGAGTCTGCTTGACCTGTCTGCCCTTTATCTGACAGTGGAGGTTGGTCAAGGGCAGCAATGAGTCATGTGTACGTTGGTCTGACCCATCTGACCCAAGTGTAATGCCAACCCTGCTGACCATTACATTGGCATTGCACTTGGGTTGACCGGGGTAATCCAACTTACCCAACCAACATGAGGTGGCCTCAGTAGGCAGGCCAACAACCTCATCTGGTTGGGCCAGCCTGAGGGACTTGTTGGCTTGACCAGTTGGTCAAGTGCAAGTCCACCAGGACTTGCCAGCCGGCCAGGGCTTACCCAGCTGAGGAAGCCAACGTCAAGCCAACCAAAAAAAAAAATCAAATAGGTTCTCTGTGCCTGTTTCCATGTAAGGAAAAAGGCTAAATAGGAGAGAAATCACAAAAAAAATAAAAACAAAAGTGAGGTCTTGAGAAGAATGAGAGTGTCTGCTTTGCTCATAATACTCAGTAAACCCTGGATTCAAGAGATATAGTGCATATCACTGTGTTCTACTTTTAAAAAGTCTGCCATGGTCTAGTGGCCATCATTGATGTCTGGACTCAAGTGCTGATCAAGATGAGCTGGTCATCATGGGTTCAAGCCCCAGGGAAAAAGTACTTTTTGCAAGTTGCCCTCAGGTCTCTTGACCCAATCCTGACTGCGGCACCTACGGCAGACCAACATTGGATGCAGGGCTGACAGCAGTGCACCAACGTCAAACCGGTGTGGGGAGTTTGCTTGACCGTGGGCTGACAGAGTGGTTTGACACCAACCCTACGCTGGCAGTCAAGCCAACTGCGGGTGCCATCTTTTCCCGCCCAAATATCTGACGGGACGCGGGAGGGTTGGCCCAACCCCAATTTTTGTGTTGAGACACAGTCAACTGCACTCTGTGGTGTAGACTAAGAGAGAGCGTTGTAAAGCTCAAAAGTGTTTCTGAGAACCTTTTGCTGAGTGCAGAAAGGGATGTATGAGGAAACCTCTGCCTTTCCTGGTTCACTAGACACTAAAACAAGCCCACCAATCTCAGATTGGCAGGTTTAATTTAGTGATATTAGAGTGTTATCAAAAAGATAACTGTTGTTATAAAGTGGGTGCAATGAAGTTGCTAAAATGTGTTATGAGTGAGGAGTCTGGACTTCAACCAGGTGATAGTTGGTCAAAGAGGACCCCTCAGAGGTTTGTGTTATGTAATGTGAGTGTTGTGTAGATTTGTTATTTTGTGTGTAAGTGTTTTGTAATGTGTGTAAAACCAAAATTTAGGGTGACTGATATATTGTGGAGTGAGCAGTTGTGTACTTTGTTATAGGGGAAACTGAGTGCAGGTAGTCTGCTGGGGGGCAAAGTTACAACAGGGGAGGAGAGCCTCCTTTTATAGACAACAGTGAGGGATTTTAGCTCCAGAGGAGCTCCACATGAGAGATTTTAGCTAGGTACATGAGGGTTTTTGGCTAGTACACATGCTGAATGGGTGAATGTGATTGGTCAGGACAGTACAGGTGATTATGGGTTATGACATGCAGGCTGAATCAGGAGGTGTGATTGGTCAGGACAGAATGTTAGTGTAGTCATGCTGTAACCAGGTCACCTGCTGTCATTATGCAACAAAAATCCACTAGCGCATGCAGCTAGTGCATGCAGCTATCACATGCATTTAGCACCTGCATGTGTACACTGTATGTATGTAAGTAATGATGCAGCTATGTGTAAATATGTATGTAGCTATTTATGTAACTGGGTATGTAACTAAGTGTTGTAAATGTGGATTGTGTAACTGTTTGGGGTTGTAAGGGGTATTGTGAGTGTATAAGAGTATGTAACTTCTGAGTGTTCTGTAAGGCAAGACTAGGGGTGAATTTGTCCCTAGAGACTGAATTTTGAGGAATATTAAGTGATTGATAAGAGGAAAAGGGAGATTAAGAGTAAAACTAATAGAAATAAGAAAGAAAAGCAGAAAATTTTGATTTTGGTATATGGGATACCATAAAGCATACCACAGTGTTAGCGTCAACCAAGGCGCAGCAGTGCGTTGAGCCACACGCAACCGGCAAGGGACCACATGCCGGAAACCCCCTGCCAGACCTCCCTGCGGCATGTAGGTAGGAATTGTCAAGACTCGGGCTTGGGCCCAGAGCACAGGTCGCGCAAGGAACAGAACCCTAACCCCGCAAGGGGGATTGGTGAGTCCGCGCT
Source organism: Puccinia triticina (assembly GCF_026914185.1). Classification (NCBI taxonomy): domain Eukaryota; kingdom Fungi; phylum Basidiomycota; class Pucciniomycetes; order Pucciniales; family Pucciniaceae; genus Puccinia; species Puccinia triticina. The sequence continues at coordinate 4,914,709 of NC_070562.1, forward strand.
TCCCTCAGGCACATGCATATGCATGATGCTCCCAGGCAGAAGGATTAAGCTAACGCTAATCCTCTGCTCCCAACTAGCCACGTCATCAAACGACGAAGTGCCTCAGCGATACCAGCAAACTCAACCATCAACAAGGTAAGAGAATTGCGGTATCGTCACAGCTAGGTCAAGCAGTGCTGACAGGAACTCTTCTCTGTTACAGCACGCTTGCTACCGACGCCAACCCAGACCGCAAAGGTCCCAGCCTCAGCGACAGAATAACTGAACCCACCACAGGTGGTAAGTACTTCGCTGTAGAGCCTAACAAACTCAAGCAGAGATCTTACCGTGAGCTTAATGATGAAGCAGATACCATCAGCTCCGGAAGTCTCGCGAGTCGAATCGGCCCGTGTTGAGCGCTCTGCCGTTCGATCTTAACTGAATCAAACAGACGCTTCCGTCCGAATCACGAACACATGATTCCAGCTGCATTGCCCATACCAGAGTTGGTCAAGATCCGCTCTTAGGTACCTTTTATTTCTCTCTTTGTATTTCTTTCTCTAAGTCTCTGGATATGCCAGATAGACCTCTCTAATCAAGAAATACAATGCTCTTAGTTCTGTGAATCTCTACAGGAATGGAGGGTCCGGTTAGGACAGACAACAGATTCTAGCCACTTTGGTGGTTGATCTTACTTGCACTGCAACTGCTGCTGGGGGCCCAAGCGTTTGTACAACAAACAGATTGGTTTGACTGCATCAAATTTGGTCTACATGGATTGAAAGGCCAAGGTGAGCATGATAAGTTGTATGAGAATTTGGGTTGAACTTGTGAAGTCCCTCTTCTGCGGGGGGGCAGGCAGCCCACAGAGGAGAATGGTGTGGACCTCCTCATCCAATTTTCAAAGGAAAATATTGAAAATTGGACCAGCAGGAATTTTTGCAAGATCACAAAAATCTGAAAATCTGACTCTTCAAGATTGAACTGAAGTTGATTCTTGGCTTCTCAATCAGCATTCCTCCTTCATAAAAGTCCTCCAAAAATTTTCTATTCATTGTCTTTAGCAAAAAGCTTGGACCTTTTCCGCCTTGACTTGGTATTTGTTTAAGACATACTGTCTTTTTTTTGCTGGGTTTTATCCTGACATCTGTCAGACAAGGCCAAAGCCAAAAATCACCCCCAGAGCCACCATTCTCCAGTACATGATCTTGGAGTACAGCTAGTGAGAATCTGAGTTCATATTTGGAACCAGGGCAACTTGTAGACCCTATAGCCCACCCATAACAATTATCACCCACTCCCCTCTGCCCCAACGGATGGGCCAACCAACAACCCAGCCGCTTTCTGATCTGAGAGGGAGCATGGCAGCTGTGGGATGTCCAAGGCAGAAACTGATTTCAAATAGCTAGAGGACTAGTGATATATCCATACAAAAAGCGGACAGAGGTCCAAGCTTTTTGTTAAAGACAATACCATCCTGGGATGACAGTCTTGTCCTCTATTGATTACATAAGGAATGGTTTGTTTTAAAGAAGAAAAAAAAAGTCATGTTGGACTAAAATTGGCTTGTAAAAAATCCTACACATACAATTTTTGAAAAATTCAAAATCCTTCTTGATGGGGATGAAGACCCCCATCTTGGGCACACCCTGCCCAACACTATTATCCACTGGGTGGTTGTGTGTATTTTACATGATTTTTACAAACAAAAAGGACCTCAGAAGCCCAACCGTGAGACGCGAGCATGCGCGTTTTAGACACAAGGCTCTCCCGCACTTCGTGCGGTCGACGGAGAGGCTGTACAAGCTCGCATTTGGGTGAGTGCATACCTTTCCTGCTCTGCAGTTGAGACAGGCCTTGTTCCGGTGCTTGCGGTTGGTGGTCATGCTGGTCCGCGGAGAAGGCCGACTCGCGAGCAGAGGCCGGCCCGGTGGTCGGGTTCAGGTGCGGGGGATTAGCAGTTTACAGTGTCCTCAGGCGAGGGCCGAGCATTCTTGGAAAACTTTCGGTATTGCAATGGCCAGCAACACGAATAACCCGACTGACAGTAACGGCCTCCAAAAAGACAAGCAGGCCAATCAAGTGCGGTTCGAGGAAGACTTGGAAGTTGAGTATCCTCTCCTTTCGAGTTCAAACAGGGACAGCACAATCAGAAACTGATGACAATGCTGCGCGCTGCTTTGTAGTTTGTGCAATCCCTCGCCAACCCCCATTTCGTCCAAGAGTTAACATTAAATGGGGCCCTTCGCTCTGAGACAATGATCAAGTGAGTCCCCCATCTCCACCATTCACTTTTTAATCTGCCGACAAGTATACTCCTCAAAAATTTTATCCTGTGGTTATCACATTGACCTGTGTATGACCTTGAGAAGTTATTTGGAATATCTCAAATACTTCCATCAGCCGGATTATGCCAGATTCGTCCGATACCCAAACGCATTGAAGATTCTTGATCTCCTCAACAGCTCGGAGCAGTTCCGAACGATGATCGAAACCCAGGAACATGCCCAACTGTTGACTGACAAGTTTATCCAAAACTGGATCTCACTCAGCGGCCGCTTGAATAAGATCGGTCCTGCGGTTGTCAAAGAAGTGACTGGGGAGACCCCAGGAGAACATTTTCCTCAGCTCTAAATTATTAGCCTCTGATTGATCCTTTTTCTCCCACTTTCTTCGCCTCTTTGACATTGGAGGACTTCCCTTCGATTTACACAGCTGTGCAAAGTCAGATCTGACACATGTAAAGTCAGATCTGACTCACCTTGTAATTTTTAGCTTTAGAAGCTTTTCCGCAGGCTTGAGATGCCAGAATACCTGCCAGATTTACAACCCCAGGTATTCCAGCAACTCGGGCCTCATCCCTCATTGTTAAACCGGTCATCGAGAGTACACAGCCCTCTCGATGACCGGTATAGACCGGTCATCGAGAGGACACAGCCCACTCGATGACCGGCCTGTACCTTGAGAGGACACATCCCTCTCGATGGCCGGTACAGACCGGTCATCGAGAGTACAGACCCCTCTCGATCGCCGGTACGGACCGGTCATTGAGAGGGTACAGTGTCCTCTCGATGCCCGGTACAGATGTGTCCTCTGTACCAGTCATCGAGAGGACACATGCCTCTCGATGACCGGTGGGTAGGACATCAAGAGGACACAACGCGGGTCATCGAGAGGACTCAAGCCTCTCGATGGCCGGTACAGATGTACCCCCTCGATGACCGGCACAGATCTGCCAGAGGGTGGTGCCCTCTCTCTCGATGGCCGGTCTGTACCGGCCATCGAGAGGGATGTGTCCTCTCGAGGTACAGGCCGGTCATCGAGTGGGCTATGTCCTCGCGATGACCGGTCTATACCGGCCATCGAGAGGGTGTACTCTCGATGGCCGGTCTCGACCGGGCATCTAGAGGGTTGCGTCGACCCTCTCGATGACCGGTCTGTACCAGCCATCGAGAGGGATGTTCTGGTTTGATCTAGCCGCTGAAAAGTGCGTGTAAAACCAGGGTGTAAAAATCTGGCTTTACAAGTGCCAAATCTAACTTTACACGGCCGTGTAAATCGAAGGGAAGTCCTCCATTGAACAAACCCAACAGGTTCATGCAATATTAAGGCACTCAGTCCAAGTCCCAACGAGAACTCTGCGTACTCATAGATCGAGGTGTGGCATAGTTTACACGGTGACTGCAATAATGAGTTGAATATACTTTTGCTAGCAGTCAATGTATTTCTGAATAGGACAATCGCAATAAGGAAAAGAAATGAGGTAACAAGCGCAAGCTATGGATGACGAGGAGCACTAGATTACATTTGTGTTGTGTGTGATTTATTCAAGTACAAAGTTGATAAGATGAGGCTGCAGCACCATTTCATGTGGCCTGCTGTCGTTACGAGTCTTGCAGCTGACCTGCACAAGGAACAAAGATCAAGTTGTTGGTTAGCAGATCGTCGATCGTCAAGGAACTGTAAGAAAGGGGGTCGTTTGCGAATGGTAATCGTCAGGGACTACGCTATAGCGTATATATATTAATTGAGCGAGCCCAGGGATGTTTTCAGCGAGTGAACGCTTGACTGGTGCCAGTATATCATTCATCATTCCGATTCCAATTCGAACGAGAGGAGGGAAGAAGAGTGAGTTGAAACACTGACCTGCTACGTACTACTTCTTTCGACGGCGTCGTTGTGGGCTATCTGCGCCACCAACCTCTGACCGTGCTTTTTATAGGTGTGGAATACATCGGTAAGCTTGTGGGTACGTTTCTGCGCAAACGCAGCATCGCAGTAAACCTTCCGAAACGACCGCTCTGCCGCGCAGGTCATGATGCTCCGGGAAAAGAAATGCCATATCAGCCAAATTATTGAAAAATCGTTCTGGCGGGCCACCCAAAGTTAAACCCTCATCGTCAAAATAACAAAGCAGGAATGGTCTCATACTGGGCCCAGGATGATCTTCCTGAGGTCCTCAGTCTCAGATAGAATAGAGGACTTCCCTTCGCCCAAATGGCTAGATTTAGCAGGAGGCGCTAAACCTTGTTTGCTGGTGAAAACTGTTAGAATGCGGGGTGGACAAACTCACACAATAGTCCTTGAGCACAAGTTCCTCAAGGAGGGCCGCTACAAATCTGATATGCTTCTGCTTCCATGTCACATTTTTCCCAACACAATGGAGGACTTCCCATTGGCTCTTACTGGCTGGTGAAAATTGATTGATGTGGAGTTTTCACCAGCAAACAAGTTTTAGCGGCCTCCTCTAAATCAAGCCTTTTGGGTGACGGGAAGTCCCACATTGGGCCTTGACCAGCAAATTTTTAATTACAATCAACTGCATTTGACATCATTTTTTGCCAAAAGTCCAATTCCCATGGCCATTTTAAGGCATTATAAGCTTCCTATTTTATCAATCAGCAACATCATTTCTAGTGGGGGACATAAAACACCCAACCGGGCTAATTGATAGATGTTGATGATTGCTTGTCTTTTAGAGAATTGGCCTATTCTATTGTGGGGCTCCACTTCTGTTTTTGAGATTACTAATATTTAAGCTAAGAGGAGCATGTGAGTGTTGAGTGTTTCACAAAGTAAAATCACTGATTCAAGCTCTAATATGTATGGATGAAAAAAAACTTAGGTTGGGTATCTTGGCTAAACTGTTACTTTTCTAGCCAAATTTGGGTGGTTAAATGAAGCCTGAGGTGCATCCAGATCAATGCTGACCTGGATTGTACACAAACAATAAAATTGTTGACCAGGGTTTCGTTGAGACTTGGATTATGATTTTGAGGGTCTCTTGCGACCTCAGGATATTTTTTTATTCTTGGAGCAAAGCAGTTCTACATACTAGACACCACAACAAGTAGGACAGTCCAGTCACTAGACCGTCAGTTGATCTATCTCTCTTCCTAATGAAATAATAATAATCACTTTACATGCATTCCTTTCAGTCTACTCAATCGGAAAATGTGCGGATTAGAATCATTGTAAAGTTTGCCATGTGTATCAAGAAAATATATAGGAAACATCAAGATTTAGATGTAAATGCGTGTGGAAGGGGATTGTTCAATCTAATGTCCAGGGCTTTCGCCGTTGGTAGAGATAATGATTGAAATGCGTTTGTCGAAGAAAAGAAAAACTATATTCAAGATCCTTATCGCTTCATAGTTCTCTGTTTTTCTGCATGTTGAACAATTTTCTTCTCAACAAACATTCCCTACAGAAAGATATTCCATTGTTAGTGTTTGAAAAATAGGTGATATGAGGCAAAGACTCTTTGATGTTTTTCTTTGACTTATTGAAAATATGACATCAAAGTGATGAAAGAAAGAAAAAGGTAATTTACTTTACGCTTTCTAACTTGATCCATATACTTTCTGGCTAAGTTTTCTTTATCAGCAATCGAGCCAAAGTCTTCTAATTCTTCCTCAGTGTTAGGGATCCAGAATGGATCCTGATCAAACAAGATTTCAAATCCGTCAAAGATCAGTTGAGGTAGAGCGATCCCCGATGTTTTCTTCATCAATTCATCATTGAAACCGAAGGATTCGATGATCGGCAATTTCGCCCCAATCGTATAGAACGTCGTCCCATCTTTGATCTCTTCGGATTTGATGATCCCTTTTCTTCGGGCGATTACTCCATACACTTTTCCTAACACTTCGGCTAGAAATCATCATCATCATCAAGCAATTCAATATTGGCGGTGATCTGATTGACTAGGAGCGCAACTATTTTCGCTCAGTTTTACTTACTGGTTGCTTGAATCTCACAAGTATACATTGCCAACATTAATCGAGGGGACCAATCAAGGAAGGCACTTCTGAAAGCTTCCTGTGCCGATGAAATCAATTCTCCCGTAAGTTGCGACCATTTCGAGCGAACTGCATGTCCCAGGCCACGATGACAAAGATAATCATCCAAATCAGTATGTAGCAAGACCCAAAGATCGAGCATGCAAGATAGCTGAGGATAACTGACTGGTTTCCACCGATGCCGGTAGATCATTACTATCAATGTCTAATGCCTCGATTGAGAAACACATTCCTGACATCGGCTCAGCGCATAAAGGTCCTTTGAAGGTAGCCAGTTGGAAGGCGGTTTCGATGGAATCATCAAAGTCCCTGATCGATATCAACTGGGTTGAATCACTCTCGATTGTGTGATCTGACTTGGACCCTTCCTCCAGGTCTTTTACCACCGGCCGAGAATTGGATTTGTCAGGCTTTCTTAACCTGCACAAAGGAATGACATGGTGGTTGCCCGAAATTCAGTTTGAAGCTTCCAGGATTTTCAGAATCCTTGAATTAACTCACGATCGTATTGATCCGGGAAGTTTGTCTAATAGCAGATTTGGGCCACTCCTTTTGGGCCCAAAGGCCCAAATCGAATCTACCAATTTTGTGACATCGATCTCGTTTCCAGGCGCATTCGTAGAACTTTTGCAAACGTCTTCCAGACCGGCCCAAAAGGCAGAATCATAATCATTCGAAGCTTGTCCAATATCGGCGTTCTGCTCATCCTGAGCCTCGTTCATCAAAGCTTCTGAATCCTTGTTGTTTGAGGAAAGTTCAGCACCCGCCGAGTCGGACATACTGGTCATTGGATTAAGCTTGCGCTCCTGACGCAAGGAAATCTTTCTCATCATGTCGGGATGCTTGGCTAAATAATTCGTGATCGTTTCAGGCAAGGGGATAGCGCGAACAGTAAACGAAATCAAGCCGCCCAATACAGAGCCACTGATCGTGCCTCGAGGTTGGTCTTTAGTCTTAGGGGGGTGGCATGTCTTGATATTGGCAAGCGGTGAAATCCACGCCTCAAAAAGATCAGTATTTTGTTTATTCTGCGATTTGATGAGACACTTAGAGCTTACCAACGCCACGAACAGCAGTCTCACGAAACGGTACGATCGGTTTGGAAGCTTGAATCCGGATTTTTGCAAACCTTTCCCTCAGATCTCTTAAGCATCGCTGATCCCCTCAAAAGAAGGAAAAAAATAGTCAGCCTTGCGTGACTCAAACTTGCCCCCACGGCTCTTAGAAAAAAGACTTACCTCTAGATGCAGTTCACCCGCGGTTAAGATAACATGCTCACCGGTGTCTTGAATCAGAGTTTCGACACAGGGATCAGACTGATTCAGCAGTTTTAATCCTTCTACTAGTTTAGGCATGTCTGAAGGTTGTTTGGGTTCGAGTGAAACACGGACGATCGGTGCGGACTGCAAGCAAAAATTTCCATTAGGACCATCCAAGAAAAATGCGATGTGTGCCCAGGATACCAGGATTTCAGAGCGCTTACCGTAAGTTGGACCCCGGCCAAGTTGATTAGCTCAGACAATTGAATATTCGCCTCATCGTCATTTCCCTTGGAAGCCGGTGGCCCACACAGCGTCGCGTTCCTCAGAACCTTACCAGCAAGACCACCGATACCAAACACGTGTCCAGCTCTGACTTCTGATGTCTCGACCAAAGACCTTCCCATGATGATGTAAAGGTTTTCGATGGTTACTGACTTGAAATGAGCAGCGCTAGCTTCTGTAGAATTTTTCGAATTGTACTTGGGTAGGACGCATGTTAATTTCTGGTTGACTTTGACTGTACCGGAGTATATTCGAGCAAATCCTATCAGAGCTTCTCCTTCTTCAGGGGGAGGTTCCTCCGCCACATTTGCCGGTTCTTCTGGCTGAGTCAATTCTCCATCAGGAGGAGGAGTAGGGCTTGTCGATGGCAATTCAGAACGTGGTTCAGGAACGGGAGCAGCCTCATCGACGATTTTTGCTGAAGCTGTGATGTCCAGGGGGACAGCGTCATGAGTAGCTTGGGTGCGAACCCGAGCAGCTCTGCCCATTTCCCTCATTTCTTCAGCGGTGAGCTGTTTCCGCTGAAACTGGGGCAATTCGCTGATTGGTACGGCAAACATCTTACTGACATAAATGACAATATGGCTGGAATCGTCTGATTTGCCTGCGTAGAGGTCGCGTTCGATGTTGCTGTGAGGGAGAGCTTGGGTCAAGTCCGGAAGGTAAGGATATAGCATTTTCGGGAGCCGTGTAGATTGAGAGGTGATCGGATCAGGAACTTTGGCAACGATCGTGCGAAAGGTGGTGTTTGATATCGGAAGCCACTGCGAACAAATCGCGAGCAACAGATTTTTGGAGTCCTTCGACCTGAGATCTTGAAGTCTAATCTTCAGACCCAGACTCTGGATAATCTTTTCAGTTTTCATAGCATCCCTGGGAAAAAAAACAAAAGTGTCAGTACCTAAGTCTCTGGCGTAAATATTCAAATATGGATGGTTGAGACTGACGGATTGAGGACGACAGAATCGTAAACCGCCCATAGGTTATCAAGTACGAACTGAACAAACATTGGTTTGAGTGTACCTTTTTGGCTGGCTTGCTTCTTGTTTAAAACCTTTTTGGACTTGGGATCGAAAAAGAAATCGCCCCATAGACACTTTTCAAGTTTGGCTTGCTCGATACCGAGTTTTTTTGACCACATGGCGGCAAAGCTAGCGATATTGAAAGACCAATTGTCGATTGCAGATGAGAAGATCACGTCGCCCTTGGTTGGATCGAAGTAGATATCCTTATCGTCGGTCTCTGTGAATTGTTTATCGGGGATTGAGCTGGATTGCAGTTCTGATTTTTCAGCCGCCTCTCTCCACCTGAGATCTTGTTCCATCCGATCGGTAAAAAAGAATGATCCCATGATTGCATTCACCTGTTCGACTAATCTAACTAGATGATAGTAGGCCTCAGTAGGTGATAACCTTAGTTCGACAATCAGACGATCAACTTTGTTAATTACGAGAATAGGTTTTAGTTGTTCGTTCCAAACCTGCCGAAGTACCGAGATGGTCTGGGAGAATCAAGTAAAAGATGAGGAATTAGGAACTGGAGGAGACTTTTTCAGCTTGATGCAAATAATTTGAACGATGTCATACTTGCGTGCAAACTCCTTCGACCACGTCAACCAAGACCAAAGCGCCATCACACAAACGACTAGCAGTTGAAACTTCGGTTGTGAAATCGACATGACCGGGTGTATCGATGAGATTGATCCTGAATTGTTCCAGTTGTTCTACGCCATCGCCATCCAACCGAAGAGTGGCATATGAAAGAGAGACGACACTTGATTTCATCGTAATCCCACGTTCCTGTTCGTCCGGTCGCGAGTCCAAGTAACGCAGCTTGCCGGCCATCTTGGGGGTAATTATGTTATTCGCAGCCAGGAGAGAGTCTGCATAGCTGGACTTGCCATGGTCCACATGAGCTAACTGGAAGCAAAAAGAAACGTAAAATCAGCTGTTGTTATATACCTTAGGATTGGAGGTCATCACAGATAGTAGGTATGAACGAACTCACGATGCAGACGTTCCTGATCCGATGATGAGGGATGGCCGAGGCTGAAGTTGACGCCATCGTTGGTGGTTGCTCGAGAGAATAATTCCCTTCGGAGAAAACCCAAGGAACTCCCAGGGCAAAGATAAAAGTGCATTACATGTATGCATATACAAAATTATCCCATTCGAAACTGCATTCATTTCTAGAACACGAAAATGAGATGCTCTTTTTCGTTAAGATCAAATTCAAAAAGTTCATTCATGGGTCACTTGAGTCTTGGCCAACCAAAATGAAGCTGTCAAGTTTGGAGGGGTTAAACTCTCCTTCCAAGATCAACAGTGATCATAATCAGTTTGGTTACTAAATAGCTACAGCATCAAAAAACAAATTCATACCATCCCGAAACATTCATATACAGTGACGGTCTGGTAAGATCATCTCTCCAGCATATACACAGCTTTGTCATACTTGTAGAAAAAAACGTAATTCTTCTGTTTTTTAATCATGGAGAAACATTCAATACATTCAATCATAAATTCACAGGCAAGGCGATCTAAGTACAAGGAAGTAGTATTTGAGAAAAAGATGCATATAAAGCAGCATGGAATACTCCGAAAAGGCCAGGCTAAAAGTGTTCAGTGAGAATCAGCGCAGGGTTTTGTTTTTTTGCTGAGGGAGTCTGTTTCTTTGCTTCTCTTGGTTTTAAGACAAGCTTTTCCCCATGAATTTCCTCCTACGAAATCGTGGTAGAACAGAAGTAATGTTTGATGGTGGTTGGTACGGGAGTTTTCATTAGAGAGATGTTCCGAGGTACGATGTGTTCAGAAAAAAAGAAAGGTCAACAGGTCAGTAAATAAAGCATCTGTTTCCCATTTAGTTTGTCAGTTGTGCTTACTTCTGGAAACACATCCACCATTTACTAGGTTTTCCATCGGGCGTATTGTAAACTTTTTCGATCAATCGGATCGAACATTCTTGCCTGATCTGAGTGAGATATTGTTTCAGAAGATCTACAGGTCGTTTGATCACGACAGAGTCAGAACGATGGATGTGGTGAGTGATACGTTTTGAAATCGAATAGAAAAAGCTACTACAAGAGGATGACAGGGAAAGTGACTAACCAGCCTCGAATTTATCCTTAGGAGGGGCATAGATACCGTTCATAGGGAAGCCTGGTTCGCCGGGTAAGTAAAAGTTATCCAAGCTGTAGGTCAAGAGTTGTTTGCTAGCCTCGTTCTTATTATTCTGGTGAGGTTTGAGTTGGCTGATCCGATTGAGACAGTCTGAGATGAAGAGGATCAAGTAGATCAACACTCGGTCTGCGAATCCCTTGATCTCGAAGTTCCTGAATAAACAGTTCGATTTGAATAGGTCTAGGGCTTCGTCCACGATATCCATGTCGCTCGTGTTGGCTGTGGGTAGACGTAGAACAACTGATCGATCAATATTTCTTCCCTTTATCATTAGTGGTTTCATGAAACTGACCTAGAGGTGGTGCTGGTCCACGAATCTTGGAACGAACAGGTAGGATGACCATGTTGGCGACTGGTCGATAATCGGTTGCATCGTTATAAGTCGAATGGTAGGCCTGGAAATCCCAATCGCAGGGGTCTGGATCAGTACCCCCAGGCTTGAAAGGTTGGAGTCAGCGCTCAACTCACGGGCATTGTGGGTCGAGTTGGGATATGTGTATGATGTTGAGGTGGAGGTGGAGGCTGATGACGCGGTTGAGCGGACAGCAGGCAAAATGTCCAACACCCCGAGACTGTACAATCACCCGACAACCTCACATCTCAAGGACATCGAACTGGAAGCTTGTTTGACCTCCGAGCTCAGCAAATCCTGCCCAGATAACGGGTTTCTGCTCACCTAATTTAGCCAGTCTCATGGGGAACACGCCCAGCCATGGTACTAGTGTGCCATGAAGTTCAAATAAAAATGATCACAGGCAAATGTGTACTTCCAAACAAAGATGTAGTTCTGTGTAAGCAAAAGACGAGTTACAAATTTGTGATCTCATGCGGGGACTATCATCATCCGATGTCAGCTGGCATACTACCGAGTGATAATGTATTCATGAGGAAGTTAAGAAGTTGAAGCAGTTTGAACACAACAGGGGCCGGGGCAGAGGGAAGGAAGGGGATAGTTCAGCTGAGGTTGCCGTTGGATCGAATGGATGTCTCCTGGCCAGGTAAGCGTGCTGAGGGGCTGGGAGTAAAAGGAAAGATGGTGGACTCGTTGGGGGGTTCCTTGATGCCATTCGCGGGGAACCTGACTCTGGGGAGCGCAAAACTACAGGAGGTGCCCAGGGAATCGTGAGCAATGCACGATGAAAAAAGTTGGTTCCACAATAGATGGCGAGCTTACGGTGGTCATGGTCTGTCTCTAACAGTTCTGGGGATCGGGGCAGCTGTGGGTGGGATTCGGTCTGCCTGCTGGGGGTGTTCCAGCTGGTGCGACGATGGCGCCCATGAGAGACGCGACCGTCATCACAAACATGAACATCTTCATCTTGTGTGGTGGATTGAGGTGGATGGTGGTTTGATGGATAAGGTTTGGCGGTTGAGTGGAGGGTTTGCTGTTCTGGGATCAGTGGATGGGCGGGTGATGGCTCCCTTTATAAATACGTTCCAATATCAAATTGGTCCTGGCGGCGGAGGCAAGGAAGGTGGCCAGACGGCCAGTGGCCTGTGTCCGGACACCGCCGCAACAGGCCGCAACGGCCATCCTGCCAGAAAGACAAGTACTGTACATAAGGGATGGACCATGGTCACACGCGGTTGTTTGTAATGGCCGTGTTAAAACACGAAGGACAGGATGTCTTGGAAGGTCACACTCTCACAAAAACATGGGAAAGTCCCATGTCTACGGTAAGTCATGACAGTATGACTTACCCTGTGTTGTAGTGCGGAGACGTAATATGACATTACGTCCCATACTACAGTGGTCGACGTAAGTCATGGTGTCATGACTTACCATAGACATGGGACTATCCCATGTTACTCGACTCGACTGCTGTTTGTATTTACATAATCCATGTATATAAATACAAACCTTGTTCTCTCTTTTTGTGTATTCTCATTTTCCATTCTCTGTCTTCATTTCACTCGTAATACACATAGTCCCACTGTCAAGCTCCAATACCCTGGACATTTAGGATGCAACGTAATGACACATTACGTAACAGACTACAACATTGTTGATGGGTGCCAATCACCAGGGTGTCGATGAGCAGTGCTGGTGACGGCCGGCACCGCCCATCCCGGGAAGCCCAACGGTGCCGGCCATTGGGAGAGCTGCGTCGCGCTTTTCCTCCATTGAGTTTTGGGACAGCAAGAGTTTTTACACATGCCCGACCGAGCTCGTGCGCTCTTGTTGGCCGGTGCCAATCACCAGTGTGTCGATGAGCAGTGCTGGCGACGACCGGCACCGCCCATTTGCTGCTTCAGTTGACGGACCTCTGCTGTCTGTGTTGTAGCCTGTTACATAATGTACCATTACGTTACATCCTACACTGTCAGGGTAAGTCATACTGTCATGACTTACCACAGACACGGGACTTTCCTATGCTTTTCCTCGACTTGACAGCGCTACTCCATTCCATACATACATATATATATATAGCCTATGTTTCCACACTTGTTGTATTTCTCATTCATTCTCATTGTTCATTACTTTGAAATACATCTTTCCCATTGTCAGGCTCTATTAGTCTGCACTGATGCCCGTGAGGAAACGCAAAACTTGGAACCAAATTCCGCCGGTACTTGAAGATGATCTCTCAGCAAGTCCCTCTTTGTGGAGGGGGGGGACGCCGTCCCGCAGGGACCCTCCGCCTCCACCGGAGGTCGCTTCGCTCCCCCGCAGGGCGACGGGGCCGCCCATGAACCCTAGTTGCATTTAACCAGAAAAAGTAACTCATTCGAGTACAAGGGAAAAGAAAACATAAAGGTGTTGCATTGCCAAGAGGCAGAAGGAAGGGAACAAATAGAGGGCCTCTGCAAGCCTCCATCGCGGATCCAGTGGGGGCCACAGGCTTCCCACGCGGTGGTCTTGCGGTTGAGCTTTTGTGGCTCTTGCAGGAGTTTGTGGGTTACGGGTGGACTAGGAATGAGCGGACCAGAGAAGAAACCCTCTTTCCAGTGGAGCTAAACTCAAAGATCGAGTACTGCAAAAAAAAAAAAAACATGAGCTAAAGAGACAAAGAGCAACTGGAATTCTAAGTAGGAGGACTGGATTGGGCCTATTTCCGGGGACGAGTACGAATAAGATATTTGTATAAAAGATAAGAGTACAAAATGATGGAAAGCGCTGCACCTTGAGCGACAGAAAGACGAGACAAGATATGGGTACAAATGGAAGCGACGAGTAAGACAAGATCAAGCCCCATCGGCCCCAGATTCATTGGTGAACTCCAGATGTCGCTTGATATCTTCCTCTCTAACTGTTGGCGAAGTATTACGTAGAGCTCGGAGGAAATCAGGCAGAGTGAGGGCAGGCTCGAGCAGCTCTGTAGCCTCGACTTCGTTCCAGCTCTTCTCGATTGCCGACGGATCTCCGGGCGAACAGGGTGTCAATTTCTTGACCGAAATCGTTGCGTCTTCTGTGCTCGGAACCATCACCTACAGCCACGCAAGATAGTCAGAAAGATTATGGCTTTTGAGTCAAAAGGCTGAGCTCGCCGACCGGGCGGGGACTTACGGGTCTGAAATGGGTGGCACTTAATACTTTCCTCACTGGTTGCATCAGCGCGTCTCGGACGACGACTGCAATATCTGATCCAGAGTAGCTGGCGAAGAGCGAGGAGTCAGTGTGTGACTTTAAAGGCAGCGGAGACCAAAGTGCCTCACCCTTGCGATTGTGATGCCAGTTCACGATAATCCTGTTGTGTCAACGTGCAGGGCGTTGTGCCTACGTTCAGTTCAAAGATTCGCTTCCTAGCTTCCGGATCAGGCAGGGGTATGAATATCCGCTTTTCGAACCGCCGCTGGATGGCAATATCTAACTGCCAAGGGATCTATCCTCGGCATTGATCAAGCCGGCAATGTCGATCAGCACGGGGGAGGCCCACAAGGGCATAGACTTGAGTCAAAAGCCGACAGACGTTGGTGGCTCCGAGGACCAAGACCCCCTCGGCATCATTCCCGACACCGTTCATTTGGACCAGGAATTCGGTCTTGATTCTCCGAGCCGCCTCCGATTCGCCCTCGCCTCTCGTCCCACACAGCGAATCGACTTCGTCGATAAAAATGATTGCGGGCTTGTTTTCTCGGGCCATTGTAAACAGCTGCTTGACCAAGCTATTCGAATTATAAATGTGAGTGTCACTCGGTTCATGGAGATCTAGTGGTAAGAAATCGTTGCTTAGAGAGGTAAACCAAAACGCACCGCTCACTTTCGCCCATCCATTTGCTAACCAGATCACTACTGCTAACTGAAAAGAAAGTGCTCTTTGCTTCTGTCGCGACTGCCTTGGCCAGATAGCTCTTTCCTGTACCAGGGGGACCATACATCAGAATGCCCCTCCACGGAGTTCGTTTGCCGGTGAACAGATGGGGGAACTTGATGGGTAAGATCACCGCTTCTTTCAGAGATTCTTTCGCTCCTTCCAGCCCAGCCACATCGTCCCAACTGACGTTCGGTGTTTCCGCCAGGATCGCACCTGACGGAGGGTTTCAAGATCAGAGTCTTTGGATTCACCACCTACCGCCACATATATACATATATAAGCCTCGATTGCGGCTTACTTGAAAGAGCTCCTCTTAGCTTTTTCGTGTCCGCGTCATCTCCATCTGCGTTGGCTCTGGACCACAAGCAGGTGACGAGAATCAGCTTCTTGATCACCACATGGGGAAAACAAAGTTGGCCTCACCCGGAGCCTCCTTCGCCATTAGTACCTTTTCCATTAGCACCCACAGCTTGTCGGCCACGCTTGTCGTCTGGTGTCTTGAGATGGAATGCAATCGAGATACGTAAGCCTTTAAGTTTCTGCTTGAGTGTTGATGAAGCTAGCATGGGGGTTGCTTTACCTGGACGTGTGTTTTGAGTTTCTCGGCTCTGTCTAGGTATTCTTCCATCTTACTGCGAATGAGATCTTTCAGTTTCGGGTTTTTCTCATCTGCATCATATTTGTTGGGAACAAGAGGATGGTCAGTTAATCCGGAAGAACACGCGAGAGACCGCGGAAAAGAAAGGAGAGCGTTGAATGATGGGCGACGAAAGGCGGCGACGAACATTTGTAGGCCATGTGGAAGTAATCGAGGGCGTTCTTGTACAGCTTCAAGCTTTCCTCCCAGTTCTGTTTGACGTCTTCATCAATAGCCTGTCGAACGATCTCGCATGCTCTCTATCCAGACCGGGAAGAAACGCAGGTGTGAGTTCCGGAGGCCTGTGCAAGGTTGAACAGAAGAATCGGTGGGCTGACATCTAAGAAATTGCTCTGTCCTGACATCGTGGCTGGCTTTGGTTCGTGGGTGGTGGCCGTGGCCGGTTGGTTCGTGAGGGAGAGTCTTGAATCTGTGCCCCGAATGCCGCACCCCGGGCCACCCCGGGTGTTTCCCCGGGGAGTCCCTCTCGAGCCGCCCACGATCGGAACGCCGGCCGCCGCCAGCAGCCGCGGACCATGGCCGACGCACAGGACAGCCAGCCCAGCCCAGCCGACTTCTTCTACCAGCAGCAGCTCTACTGCCAGCCATACTACAGCCCCATCTACTACTACCCCGCCAGCTACCCCACCTACTGCCTCGGCCTGGAGGAGCAGCAGCAGCAGCACCCCTTCTACGACCCATTCTCACCAGGCTTCACCTTCACCTATCCCCAGCAGAACCACACGTTTTTCTACGACCACGAACGACTCCCAGATGAGATCCACCAAGCATCCCAGCTGTCCCAGCTCTCGACCGTCCCCGAGTACCAGTACTCGAGCCAGGCGAAACAGGTCCTCGGGACGAGCACCCGCGACAAGGCGCTCCACCCGCTGGACATCAGACGGTGCTTCAACTGTGGAGAGCCCAGCCATACCCTCCTCGGCTGTCCCGCCAAGCGCAACGAGCCGCTCATCCGCCTCACCAAGCAGATCTTCCAGGCCCACAACAGCCCGGCCGGCCAGGAAGACGCGAACCGCGACGATGGCCATGCTCAGCCCCTGGACATCAATCGCAGCTTGAAGGACATCGGCTCACAGGAATCCATCCAGCAGGCACTCGACCGCCGCAGAGCCCTCGCCTCAACCCTCCGCCCCGGCAAGATCTCGCCCCCCCTCAGAGAAGCCGTCTTCTGGGAACCCTTCCGCGGCCTGCCCGACGAGAACCATTTGGACCCTTATCGCCCGATGCCATGGTTTCAAGCCATGGAAAAATGGGGTGTATGTCCCCAACTCAGACTTTTTTGAATACAAAAAAACATTAACCATGTGTGTTGTGACCCTTTCACAGTATCCGCCGGGTTATGCAATCCCATTAAACGCTCAACGTAATCCATTCAAAATGGTCATCGCACGTATCGACGAATCAAATAAAGATCACGCCTGGGAATCCGCCGAAATCCTCGAGATGCATCGGGGGCGCTCGCCCGGAGCAGAAGAGCGGAGCGATGATGACGAAGGAGACGAGGAAGAGGTCCTCAGACTACTGGTGCCCGGCTACGAGGCTCTCAGCAAACTGCCGGTCCCCCTGCCTCCACCAGCCCCTCCTATCGACAACGCCGCCTTCGCCCACCCCGCCCTCCTGCCTCCTCTACCCAACAGTCCTCCGCCTCCATCCCCACCACCCCCGCCGCCGGCCAACCTCCCCCTCAAACGGCTCGTCAAATACAGGGGCGGCAACTTCTCGAGCGACCGGCTGCCGGTCTACAACGGCCAGATGATCTCTACCCAATCCTATCTCGACTATCACGCCGGCCACTCTTTCTCCTTCAAAGACCCTTCAAGCCGTCCCCAAAATCACTCAAAACGGAAAACCCCGCCCTGGAAGAACCCACACTTGAGCCATCAACACCACCACCACCACCACCACCACCAGCAGCAGCAGCCACAGACACAGTATTATCAGTATCCGAAGTATTATCCAGACCACAGCTCATCAGTCCAGCGCAGTCTTTCAAATTCATCCGGCTCCCAGACCTCCTCGACAACCTCCTCACCCACCTCCAAGCTGCCCCACTCACCGAGCTCGACCAGCCAGGATTTATCAGCGATCCCGAACGGCCAGAGGCGGGGCAAGGAGGGCGCCAGCAAGCCGACGAAGAACCCCAGCAAGATCATCAAGCAGAGGTGGAAGGACGCCGCGCTCACCTTCGCCGCCACCAAGGCCCACCCTAACCCCTCCCCCCTCGTCATCCTCCCCCCCGAGACCCATCTCCACCCCGCACCAAAACCCACCCTCGACCTGCTCCCGACCCCCTCCTCCCTCTCCGCTCCGAGGAAAGCGTCCCCCTCGAGAAAAGCCCCGCCCTCGAAGTACTACTTCGATAGCGACCAGCCACCCGCCTCTCTCGACCGCTCCTTCCTCTCTAATGACCATCGCCTCAACTACGACGACGACGACGACGAGCACGACAACGACGAGCACGCGTCTGTCGTCGACGATCGCCACGACGCGCTCGACCCCCACGCTCACCACCGCCGCGCTTCCCCCCGTCCGTCGTCCTCGGCCGCCGTCCCCCATCGCCATCCTGCCTCCGCCCATCCTCGCAAACGGCTAAGGAGCACCAACTATGCTCTCCTCAGAATCAACCGCAATGCCCATCCTCGCCCCTCTGAATCCTCCCTCGGCTCGCATCATGCCGCCGCCGGCCCTCACATGCGCGGCAGGAAACGCAAACGCAAACTCTTCAATGAGGGCTCCGGGCCTCCCATCCGTCCATCCGCCCTTCCCAACCCTAATCACATTCCCTGAACCCCTCTCTTGAATTAATCCTCTTCATCTTTCCTCTCTCTTCTCTTCTCTCCATCTCGTCTCATGTGTCCAAACAACCCCCCCGAACCCACCCTCTTTGTTCGGCCCTTTTGCGATTGATCTTGTTGTTCTTGCTGTCCAGTTGAGCGAAAGCGTTCGTGTGTGTGTGTTGAGGCTTGCTGTTGTACTTTTTTTCTTTATTAGTTTGGCGTGGAGGAGCGGGATAGGAGAAGGCGGGCTTTCGCGGGAGCCGGCAGACGGAGGACGCGTGGCTCAGGGGCGCGGGAGACGAGATGGGCGGCGGGGGTCGCTGGAGACGACGCGAGGGAAAGGGAACGGACGAAGAATATGTACCCGGCTCCCAGCACGTCCTCCCGTTCTTTCAGCCGCCTCGATGGTCGCTGCGGACACTCATTGGCTCCAACCACCCACCAGACGCCGCTCACGAAAGGCTTCCTCATCACGAGAAGACGTGCCATGGCATGTACGGGCGACTGCACCACCATCGACACGGACTGTGATGGTTTTCTTTCTTTCTTTTCTCGAGAAAAGACCTGGCCGGTCTTCAGTCGTGTACATCCTGGTGCTTTTTTTCAGAGGAGGACAGCTGTTGTCACATCCAGCAGCGTGTTCGTAAGAGTTTTAGACATGTGATTGGAATGCGGTTGGGTGATCCGGCGGGCAAAATGTCCACGGAGGAAGGAGAGAAGAAGGCACTCTGGTTGACACTTGACCTAACTTAACCAAGTCCCCCCTATGCGGGGCTGAGTGGTGAACGAAGTGCCGCCGACCGCAGGGAGGGACTTAGGACTAAAGTGGGGGTCGTGGCGCGTAGGCCATTGCGGGAATGGGTGGTTCAACTTACACAGGCTGTAGCCCACTCGGTTTGCGAGCTACATATGAGGCCCCGGCTAACTTAACACAAGTCCCCCCTGGTGGGAGCGCTGTGGCTGGCGGCGAAGCCGCCCCTCCCGCAGGGAGGGACTTGTGCATTATCCCAAATTTTACGCGGGAGCAGAAAGTTCATTTGGCTGAGAGGTTTTTAAAATTTTTATAGCTCCTCCCCCAGCCTCTCCACCAATATGCCCTATCTGTACCCTATGCTACTTTTCTTTCTCTACATTTTGGTCTACTCAGATTTTTTCTATCTCAATCTGCTGACCTTTTCAAAAGATCAAAAATGCACAAGTCTTCCAAATGAGGCTCCACTTGTTTGGGACTCCAGGAGTTGTTTTTCTGGCTACAAGATAGATAAGTGGCTCAAATTGATTGCAAGAACAGAGCCTACAGCTCTGTGTATTCAGTTTTTCCATATTGGTTGGGATTTTTAGTGTAGCAGATCCTTTCTGCTCCTGCTTAAATCAAGACATAACTCATAAGCCTCTCCTGCGGAGAGCCCTCCGGGCGGGGTCCCCTGGACCCTCCGTTCAAGAGGCTTAGTTAAGCTAGAGGCCCCGGGCATCGATAGATACCCTGGCATCATGGCTATTGTTCTGTCTGCTCCGAATTCTGATACATCTCGTCAAACAAAAAAGAAACAATGAAGAAGCCAGACAAAATCTGGGTGTGCTCGGACCCCCGGACTCAAGCACCGCGCCAGATGAGGGTCGTTCTGGCTTGCCTTGACTCATTTCAAAAATCCACCAAAAATAGTCCGGTGGGTTGATTGATGGGGGGAGAGCTCTAAAAATTGGCACCATGGAGGAGCTTCTAAGTTCCGGTAGCTGGAATGGCCAGCGTTGAAACTACAGGCTGCAAAACTCGAAGACTGCATTTCTGCCACTTTTTGGTGGGTGGCCTACGCGCCACGACCCCCACATTAGGCCTAAGTCCCCCCTGCGGGAGGGGTGGCTTCGCCACCAGCCAAACTTAAGCTCCACCCAAATGAGCTACCACCCGAACCACCACCCGAACTCCGAACTCCGACCTCCCGCATAGGGAGGGACTTTGATAAGTTAGACACTTGACCAGAAACCAATCACCAAACACGCAGATGTGTGGGCCACTTCTCTACTGGCCTTGGTCTTCATTTCCGGGACCACCCAAGCTGTCCCCATATCTCCATGTTTCTCCTGTGGGGAGTCCGAACTTAGTCAGTCCCTCTTCTGAGGGGCGGGCAGGGGCCCCTGGAGGGACTTGGGACTAAGCGGCAAAATTTGGCGTGAGTCCTGAGTACAGCTTTCACCCATTTGGCTGGTGTGAAAGTTTGGCACCACTTTTCTATAGCATCCTGGTGGCCAAATGGGCCGCCCAGGTGCCAAATTGAAGGTCTGCATCTGGCCTTCAAGACTACGTAGGCCACATGTTGATGCCTTGAATGGCCTTAAAGCTACAAGGATGTAAAGTCATGGAATCATGATTCCAGGATTGATCTTACACCATACTGTTGGGTTTTCATTTTCCTTCTGCCTCATTTTCCGTGACTGTCTCTTAATCACTTCTTATGCCCGCTCTTCACTTGTAGTTTCTCTGGTCATACTATCCTGTCTTCTCAGCCAAGTGACATCGATCCTGCCTGTATTTGCCTGCTAGTTTTCCATATGTCTCACTCGTGTGCGCGCTCTTTTTGTGATAGCTTGTATGTCACCTTTCTCTCATCCTAAGATTCCATCAGGTTCCATTCCTTTCTATTCATTTTCTTCTCATATTCATTGTGTCTCAACCATATGTCAGCCCTGTGTATCTAGTCTATTTTAGCCTAGCCTAGCACAGAGCAATAACATCATCGGTTCTTCTCCTCCTCAATCCGTGCCGTACCTTGAGCCGCATCCGGTGAGCTCCACATCCTCACTGCCCTCCTTCTCGAGCTTCACAGCTCTTCTTTGTGCCTTGGCTTTGAGTCTTCGTGTCCTGAATCTAAATTCTAACACGATTAACAGTCGAACTCCGCTCCAACTTTTCTCATCAATCAATTCTCAACATGTCATCTGAAGCTCTCATTTGAGAAACCAAGATCCTTCTCACCAACAAGAACTATCCTCTTTGGCTACTTCCAATCAAAGCCAAACTTCACAAGGCAAAGTCACTCAATGTCGTCACCGGTGCGATCCCAATGCCTGATGCGGAAAAAGACAAGGACAACTTTAAACTCTACGTCAAATACAACAAAGATGCCTACTCCAATATTGTTTAACTGCTCAGTCAAGAAGTTCTCGCCTTCATCAGTTCTTCCTTACCCAAAACCAATAAATTCAACGGTCTCAAGTTATGGATTCTTCTCAAATCCAAGTTTGCTGGCGACAATCTCACTGCGAAAACGACCGCGCTCAAGCAATTCCTCGCTGTCAACTTTGATTCCTTTATCTCGTTTATGCCATCAATCCGATTGGCCAACCAGAAGATCAATCTCTCTTGTCTTGTCCTGGACAATCAAGTACAAACCATCCTCATGCTTGACAAGTTACCTCAAGAGTTCCACTCCTTCAAGACCAACATTTTGATGAATTTTGAAACGATTCCCTTCGATCAGGTCCTCAAGAAGCTTGAAGACTACGCCGCTCAAAACCAATTGAATTCAAAAACGTTGATAGGACCTGCTCCTCAAACCTCTCTTCACACTCAAGCATCCGGTCCGATCTGCCCTCACTTCAAGAAACCCGGACACCAAGCAACCAACTGCTGGGTCAAGTTCCCTGAGAAAGCTCCTGGTCTGAAGACCGAATCCTCTCATTTGACCGTTGACTCTCAACAATCCTCCGACTCTTCACATGGTTCCGCACTCCAGACGGCAATCAATACAACATCAATGATGTTAAGTTCAAGAACGTCCAGTATCATTGAACTTTATTCTCAGTTTTTTGATTGATTGACAACCCATGCACTCTCTCTCATTGATGCTCCCCAATCAACTCCCCTTCTGTTCACCTCTTCTTTACTCCTTTTCACATATTCCAACCTCTCATCACCTTGCTACTACGTTCAATCTCTCTGCAATTTTGACTTTTTTCAATCCCAGGTTATTCGGCATCAGGAACGGGGGGTGTTGGGTTTTCATTTTCCTTCTGCCTCATTTTCCGTGAATGTCTCTTTATCACTTCTTATGCCTGCTCTTCACTTGTAGTTTCTCTGGTCATACTATCCTGTCTTCTCAGCCAAGTGACATTGATCTTGCCTGTCACCAGGGGGGAATCTGTGGCACTCTCCAGGGAGTGCCAGGCTGTAACTTTATCAGTCAAATGGTCTGAATTCATTTCAATGTCAGTGTGCAACTTTTGTTTGATTGTTTTTATAACTCATTAGAAACTATTTCATGTTAGTATGATGATTTGATATGTTGAATAGTTTGAACTCAAAATTCACTCCTCATGGATTTTTGTTCAACTGTAGTCTATGTTACTCATAAGTCTAGATTTTATTGTCTTTCATATTGTGATTTGGCAGAGCATGACAATGACTGAGGTTCAATTCCCTCTCCATAAGCATTGAGTTTTTTCTGTTGACCAAGAGCATCTGCAATAATTATGTTCAAATGGGTATGTTGTGTGTTTAAGCCAACTGGTGATCACTCATCCAAGCCATTTTGAGATGAAGTGTATACACAGTTTTATCTGCAAGTCACAATAGTCTCTTATCTTCTTTTTTCTGGCAGGGTTGGCTTTGTCCAACAATTTTGCTGCATAGTCTATGTTTAGTTGGAGGCACAGGAACCAGCCTATTGGGAAGTAAAGCCCCTGCCAATGATTCTTTTGTACCGGTTTTTTGAGGAGAGTAAAAACTCCTCTGGAAGACCTGTTAGTACCCGCTGGATTTGTAACTCCCCTTGATGACTGGTAAAGTTGGTCATTGAGGGGAGTAAAATTTAAAACTCCTCCTGGTGACTGGTCTGTATCAGTCTTTGGGAGGAGTTGTAACTCCCCTTGATGACCGGTACAGTCATTGAGGGGAGACTTGGAGTGACAACTCCTCCTGATTACTGGTTTGTACCTGTCATCCATCAGGGTTAATGTAACTCCCCTTGGTGACCAGTATGACCGGCCATCAAGGGTAAGATCATCAGGGGTAATGTAACTCCCCTTGATGACCAGTACTGACCTATCAAGGGGAAGTTGCACCTCCTATCTGGTCATCAAGGAGTGGTGACTCCCTTTGATGTCCATCTGTACTGGTCATTGAGGGGAGTTACACCTCCTCTTGAGGACCGGTCTTGGCTGGCCCTTGTAAGTCTTGCAGCTCCTCTCGATGACCGGACAGACAAGTCATTGAGGCAAGGTTTAACCCTTCTCAACGACCAGTCTGTGCTGGTCATTGAGGGGAGTAACAACTACTCCCGATGACCAGTACAGATCAGTCATCAGGAGGAGTTGTACATCCTCTTGATGACCTACTATACCAGTCATCGAGAGGAGTTACAACTCATCCCGATGACCAGTATGGTTGTTCATTGATAGGAGTTGCTACTCCCTTTGATGACCAGTACAGGATTTGATCGAGGGGAGTTACAACTCTTCCGGATGACCGGTCAGCAAGAGGAGTTGTAACTCCCTTCAATGAAATCCAGTACTGGTCATTGGGGAGTTACACATTTTCTTGATGACCAATTGGGGCCGGTCGTCGAGCAGAGTGACAGTTCCTCTTGATGACCGGTTGGTTCTGGTCATTGAGCAGAGTGTCAGCTCCTCTCGATGGCCAGCTGTACTAGTCATCGAGGGGAGTAACACCTCCTCTCAATGACCCACTTTACCGCTCATCAGGATGAGTTCTAACTCCCCTTGATGAACGGTACCAACCCGTCATCAAGAGGAGCTTCCACTCCGCTCGATGACCAGCACCAGTACCCGTCATTGACAGGAGCTACCCTCTTGATAACTAGCACCTGTACTGGCCTTTTATTACCGTTACAGCTGGTCATTGAGATTTTTTATTCCCCTTGATGACCAGGTGTGATTATTACAAGGTCATGCCCTGATGTTCGGCCAAGCATCAGGGTGTACACCAGTTTGCAACAGACCATTGTGTCCACCCTAATGTTCGGCCGAACATCAGGGGAGACATGTCACACAAGTGACAGGGAAATGATGCCCCTTAACACCCCTTGCAGGCTGTTTTACTCCAGCACTCCTCCCCAGTGAGAAGCGGACTGAGCACAGTGCGCTCCAAGCCCCAGGCTAACCTGGAATTTGTATGAGCAGTTGGTACCAGATTCAGCACCTGTTTGATCATGGCGCAAAGGGACTGGTGGAGCAAGGACTCTAGTGATAATATTATATGTCCATAATCCAGGGCCCACAGCCACAATCTTCCACCATCATACTTCACAGATCAACCTGGCTCCAGGAAGAATTCACCATTGGGCCTACCCCAACCACGCAGGAGGTCTTGAGATTCCATTGAATAAAAATTATTAAACATTGGGCTCTGTGAGGTTCAATTCAACCTCCCTGAAATTCTAATACACGCACTGGTCCAAATTTCAGTCTACTGCAGGACTTATCTGGCTATACTTTGGGATCTTATCTCACGGGATTTTGCAGAAGAATCATGGTTGTCCTATCTAGTATCCGCAATTTGTGACAGTAGCCCATGACACAATCCCAGAGCCTACTAAAACTTCAAATGAAATTCAAGTTTTTTTGCACTGGAGTCTTGAATTGGCAAAGGTGACAATCTGTTTTTCCACCATATTCAGTTACAGATCAGATCAGCTTTAGTTGAAAATCACATCCATGTGGGTTCAAGCTTGAGTTGCACATGCTCCAGCAGTTGAAATCAGTCTGGGTTACTCAAGAAACATATGGTTTGGCACTCCCTGGAGAGTGCCACAGATTCCCCCCTGGTGTGTATTTGCCTGCTAGTTTTCCATATGTCTCACTCGTGTGCGCGCTCTGTTTGTGATAGCTTGTATGTCACCTTTCTCTCATCCTAAGATTCCATCAGGTTCCATTCCTTTCTATTCATTTTCTTCTCATATTCATTGTGTCTCAACCACATGTCAGCCCTGTGTATCTAGTCCATTTTAGCCTAGCCTAGCACAGAGCAATAACATCATCGGTTCTTCTCCTCCTCAATCCGTGCCGTACCTTGAGCCGCATCCGGTGAGCTCCACATCCTCACTGCCCTCCTTCTCGAGCTTCACAGCTCTTCTTTGTGCCTTGGCTTTGAGTCTTTGTGTCCTGAATCTAAATTCTAACACATACTATATATTGGATAAGTACATGAAAGTTTCAATTACTTCTAATAAGTACATGAAGTATGTTTATCGTTTGAATTGAACAATGAACTACATTTGGTATGCAGGCCACACATAAAATGTGTACAGGAGTTGAAAAAAACACGCTCTGCTTGCTGGGACAAGCTTGGCATGGTTTTTAAAAGCATCTCCAGCAGCTTTACAAGGGGCTTGATGGATGGTGGATGGCTGGCTGCCTGCGCAAGAAGCTAGGCTTCAAGGCCATGCCACTCATGGGCCTATCCCGGCAGTGGTTGATGTGTAACAAAGGATTTAATGAAATTTGGGTGTTGGCCGAGCCCCGGGCCCGTCAGGATTCACGCCAAACCTTGCCGCTTGGGGGCAAGTCTCTCTGTGAGACAGAGACCCTGCGGGGCCCTCCTCCAGAGAGGCTTTGTTAAGCTCGTGGGGAGTCGCGGGTCAGATTTGGCCCGGGGCAATGATAGTCGACTCCCGTGCAGTATTGCTTGATAACCCGTCATCCCCTGGATAACGCGTTGCTTGACTAGTGACGGCCTCAATAAAAGAGGCCTGTTGCTTTTTGGGGGCTCATGTTGGCCCGCGCCAAGTCCATGTCTGTCGCGCCCAAGCTGTACATTTTTTGGAGGATGCGTGGTATGGGGATTTATTTCCTCATACCCATGCAGCCTCCTAGGGTAGCCCAAACGTTCCACCACAGTGGTTGGCTCCAAGCTACCCAATGTGTGGGTCAAGTTCATGAGGAAACCTCTCAAGCTGGTCCAAGCCGTCTCCAATCATCCATCGTCTGCACACGTTCCGGGGAGACCCTTGCTGCGGCCGCAGCTGCTGGCAGGTCTCCCCGTAGGCTCCGGTGGTCCCTACTTGTCAGTAGGTTTTCACCAGGGCCAGTGTCCGGGTCTCGGCGAAGAGCCTCAAGCATTATAGCCATCTTCGTTTTGATGATAGTCATTATACCCCCCATAGTCGGAATTGTGCCTGTCTTGACCCCATCTATCTCCTAAACCGCGTCCGCAATAGCCGCCTTTGCCACGGCCTGAGCTAGATTCTTGCTTGCTTACGTCCTCGTTGGCTCCTCCTTTAGGGTTCTTTGGTCGAGGCTTGCCAGTATTCGGATCAAAACCGAACTTCTCGCCGCCAATTGCGTAGGGATTATCGGTCTCGTCATTTTCGTTGAGAGTTAACGTAATTCTCCAGGCTTCTCTCTTAACGTCATCTCTAAACATTGAAATATCAACTGCAGAAACCTCCCCGGTATCCGTCGTGACTTGATAAGAGAAGGCATTCTGCCTAACAATCATGTCATATCTGAAACCAGTCATGAAACCTTTGGCCGAGATTATCTTGTTGACATTTTCTTTATGTAATAATATCCATTCCGCAAATTCTGGATAGTTGTAAAGGTCTCTGAATGTTAGATAGAAATTTCTGTGATTAGTCGTCCATTTGCTAAAGGTTTGTGACCACTTGTTCGGATACTCGTAACCAATATAATTTCCATCTTTCTTGTCTCCTCTCGTCCTCCTGTTTGTATAGAACTGAATGGCATCTCTTTGCCAATTCTTGTCAAAGATTGTCAACGGGATAGGACCTCTGAACTCCCTGATATTGCGGTTGAAGTAAGGTGTAAAACCGACGTCAAAATGTTTTGAAAGTGATCCCTTGATGAAAACAATCGTTGTCTTATTGACCGTACGTTTGGTGGTATTTAAAGATGGATTCACAGCATCGCTCGAGCTTGATCTGAGAGTCTCCGGTCTATCTGGTGCATCTAAGGATGAATTTTCCTTAATTCTAGCATAGATCCGTAAAAAAAAATCGGCGGACTTCTTGTCGCCTCTCGCCAGAGCCTCTGTCGCTTTATCCCATATGGCTTGCTTGTCTGAATTCTTGAAGGAGAGTTCTGGCGTAGTGGGCGCAATTGACAAAGTCGTGACCTGAAGAGCGCCTTCTGGCTTGATTATCTTGGGGACACCAGATAATAAGTTGCAATATCTAGACACAGTATCCTGTCCTTGTTGAACCACTTTTGTAGGGTTAGGATTTGGGATTTCTAAAGATGACATCGAGCAAATTACGATTCATGAGTATTATATTTTGACCACGTCTCAGCAACTTAGAGAGTAGTTACATGCGTCTCATCAACTCAGAGAGCTTTACTAACCTTTAAAACTATCGTCACTATTGGTTTCGTGGGAAGGAGCTTTATCTTTCTTAATTCTGGCTGACTTCCCATCTTCAGAAAAGCCCGTAAATAACATAATATATTATCAGATAACCATCCACTTAGGTATCAATGCAGATTCAACGCAATACAAACAGTGAGAACTAACAACTTAAGTTCTCCTGCCCGGCCTCTCTTGATTCCACCATTGTATCCGGAGTCGGTCCTCCAGCTGGTCCTCCGGTAGTCTTGACGCCTTCTACAGTTCCTTGTGGCATCATAATCGCGGTCTCGGGTGACTTGTTGAGTTTCTTGGCTACCCTTTTTACCATTTCTTCTACCATGACCTTTGCGTTAAATGACTTTCGGTTGTTCGCATGAGAGACTGTCGTTCGTGAAACGCGTGAGAGACTGTCGTTTGTTGAAAAAAGACTGAAACAACTCTAAATATCAAAAAAAGATCTGTCGACAATAGGCCAAGGAGAGCTGATGAGGATGGTGCGAGATGAGTAGCGGTATGGGGCAAGAGGAGTCTGGTGCAGGGTTATGAGGGTTCTTGAGATGGGCGCACAAGCCTAGTCTCAAAGTTAAACCTAATCCCTCATAAACAGACTCTAAGAGCATCCGCATTGGTGCGGGTGTAACTCGAGGAGTAACAGATCTGCTTACTCCCGGATTAGCGCTAATCCCGGCTGGCAGCCGCATCGTTGCGGGATAAAAAGCTGTGTAAGTATGTGGTATGCACCTACAGCTTATGTAAGCTGTGTTTGGTGCATACTTTTGGGTGGGGAGGAGTGTCTGCATGCAGCGCTTACTCCCAGGATTAGCGAGGAGTAACTTTACTCCCGCTTACTCCAAATCGTACTCCCGGGAGGAGTTTAGTCCGATTAAATCGGACCCAATGCGGTTGCCAAGGAGGATCAGTTACGCTAATCCTCTCTTAATCCGCAACCGATGCGGATGCTCTAAATCCTTGGCCCAGCCAGGGCTCCCTCATTCGCGTGCTTGGACCTCGGCGACCTACCCCTGCGGGTCCGGTCACTGTCTATGAAAGGCTGATAGCACTTTCCTCCAGCGCGGCGGCGGCTCTTGGCGCCGAGTGGTCTCCTCTGCAAGACAGCTTTGAGCGCATAGCAGGTTTCTTAGGAGGGCCTAATGTGAGCCCCAACTCCTCTTCTATTTCTCTGCTACCTGCTTTTTTTTATTTACACCTTATCTTCTTTGTGATTTGTTTCACTCTTCTCTCCTTCTTCCCTTGCCTTCCCCCCCCCCCCCCCCTCTCTTTTTTTTTTTTTTAGGGAGGGAGGGTGGTTGAGAAAATTTCTGAGGCAAGAAGTACGAAAATAGTGAAGGAAGGACGCTGGACAAGTGGACAAACCTTTGGGCAAGCTGCTGGCTTAAATAGCCATGAGACTGCCTGTGACCACTTCCTTGAACGGAACTTCCTTCACAAGGGCTGTTGCTGGCAAGTTTGAAATGAGCCGTGCTTGTCTGTCGTAACTCTGGCGGTTCCGTGAGTGCGCGTATCTTGCTCTTGTGGAAAGGATCTGGCCTCCAGTTGCCTTTGGTCATACTTCTCAGCCAACGGTTTCGGACGGCGCTGTTCATGGACCTCGGCCACCTCTGCTGCGCGCCGGTAACCCCCAATAAATGGTCCCGTGACGGGGTCCGGCTGCTCTGACGATCTTCCCGGAGCCAGCAGTCCATCACGACATGCCCAAGAGACTTCCAACGCTGCTGAGAACGTGAGGAACGAAGTTGCGTGTGTGTGGGCTGTAATTTAACCTGGAGGGCTGCCCGCTGGATACCCCGTGCAGCGCCGAGCTTGGCAAAGCCTCTCCGAGCAGGCGATGGGTCCGGCGGTCCAGCCGATCTCCGGACAAACGGGCACCAGCCAACGATGGACACAGGCGCAGCGGCTGGACCACATCATCCCATGCCAGCTTTAAGCAGACGTCCCTCCGGCTCTGGCTTCGCTCATATCCCTTCCTCCTCCACTGTTGCCAATCATCATGCAACGCTCGCTTCCCCAGCCGCAATCAAGCCTTTTCTTGTGCAATAATCTAATTGAGGGAGTTCATTAGTTGAGTCAGATGAGTCTTCTACCCACATACACACAGCAACGCTATGTGAGTCTCCAGTACAGGCCACACGCACCACCTCACTCCGCACGTTCTCAACAGTTTTCAAAGACCCTTTGAGCATGCCTCATTCCATCACCTCTGAGATCTTACAATTTGCCTCTTTTGTACTCACTCCATGATAGATTTCACAATACTAAGAATGCATTTCGTGATTAGATGGGTCTATCTGGCATGTCCAGAGACTGAGAGAAGAAAAGAAATGCAAGAAACAAGATTTACCTAAGAGCGGAACTATGCCGGCTCTGGTATGAGAAAAAGAACAAAGGAATTGTTTGTTGGGATGACTGCGGAGCAGCTGGAATCACGAGGTCGTGATTTGGACAGAGATGTCTGTTTAAGGCAGCTGCGTGAGCAGTCAGTGCTTGATCTTCCTTCATGGGAGACTGGTAAGAAATGGTTTTCTTACTGAAGATCAAACGGCAGAGCGCTTAACACGAGCCGATTCGACTGACAAGACTTCCGGGGCTGATGGTATCTGTTTCATCATTGCGCTCACGGTAAGTTCACTGTTCTGTGTTCTATAGGCTCTGCAGCGAGGTACTTACCACCTGAGGTGGGTTGAGTTATCCTATTGCTGAGGCTGGAACCTTTAGGTTCTGAGTTGGCGTCGGTAGCAAGCGTGCTGTAAAGAAGAACAAGTTCTGTCAGCACTGCTTGTCCTAGCTAGGACGATACAACAGACTTCATACCTTGAATTTGGTAGAGCTTGTTTGTATCGCTTAGGCACTTCGTCTTGTGTCGACGTGGCTAGAGAGGAGCGGAGGATTAGCGTTAGCATAATCCAACCGCCTGGGAGCAACATGCATATGCATGTGCCTGAGGGTTGCGTGGACTCACCGATCCCCCTCGCGGGGTTAGGGTTGAGTTCCTTCCGCTTCCTTTGCTCTGGG
The DNA here is from genome assembly GCF_026914185.1 of Puccinia triticina. Taxonomy (NCBI): domain Eukaryota; kingdom Fungi; phylum Basidiomycota; class Pucciniomycetes; order Pucciniales; family Pucciniaceae; genus Puccinia; species Puccinia triticina. The sequence continues at coordinate 4,945,756 of NC_070562.1, forward strand.
ACAGGACCCGAGTCTTGACAGCCCACCGTGCTTCGAGCTGGTAAGGTTGAAGCAATTTCCGACGAGGGTTTGATCCCAATGACGTCAAGAGCTCTGCGAATGGTAACTCGGCCAACAGGTTTTGTGAGGAAGTCTGCGGCGTTCGCATCTGTGCGAATGTAGTTGAGGTGGATAAGACTTCGGTGAACGAGCTCCCTGACGAAGTGCAGACGGATTGACATATGTTTGGTCCGGAAACTGTTTTGAGATGTTTCGCTATTTGCTAGGTCTATGGCTCCCCTGTTGTCGACGTGAACTTGAATGTTCCGAGGTTCCTCCCTGGTCTTCACTTCAGAGATGAGATTCGACAGCCAAGCCAGTTCTCTCCCGAGGTACGAAAGTGCCTTGTACTCGGCCTCAGTCGTGGACAGGGAGACTGTAGCCTGCTTTGACGACTTCCAGGCGAGAAGATGAGAGCCTGACAATATTGCAAAGCCTGTGGCTGAACGACGAGTGTCGGGGCAGTTACCCCAATCCGCGTCCACAAAGGCCTTGAGGGTCGAGTCGGAGTGTTTCAGATACGTCAAGCCAAGAGTTTTGGTGCCCGAAAGGTATCGGTATACCTGGACTGCCGCTTGATAGTGATTGATCCCAGGAGACTCCAGGTACTGCGACAGCGAGCTCACTGCGTAGGCAATGTCAGGCCTAGTTAAGACACTTAGATAATTAAGTGAGCCGATAAGCGCGCGGTAGCTGATACCAGTTTTCCGAAATTCACTTATTTCCTGCGCAGTAGCTCGCCTCAAGTAGGCTTTGGGGTTCAGAGGACAGGTGGCCGGGTGTAACTTGTCAAAGCCGAACTCTTCAAGTTTCCTCTCAATGAATTGCGCTTGGTTGATGTGAAGTCCGTTGGCGGATCGCTTGATATTCATTCCCAGCAAGAAGTTAGCCTCGCCCATGTATTTGATTTTAAATTCCGCCTCCATTTCTTCTTTGAAGATGAGCGGCTTCTTGCTGATAATCACAAGATCGTCCACATGAGCGTAGACAAGGGTGTCTTCCTTGCCGGCGACCCCCCAGCGATAGAAAACGCATGGGTCTGCAACTGAGATAGCAAACCCAAGTTTCTTCAGGTAAGTTGACAGACGCTTGTACCAAACTAGAGGTGCTTGGCAGAGTCTGTATATTGCTTTCTTCAGTTCCAGAACCGTCCCCGGCGGGTAATCCAAGCCTGGCGGCGGCAACAAAGTAACTTTGTCATCCAGCGGGCAAGTCAAGAACGCACTCCTCACATCGAGCTGGTGGATTTCTAGGTCGTTGACTACTGCGAATGAGAGAAGTAGGCGAAGAGAGCAGGGTCTTCCTGTTGGAGCATACCTGGCATCGAAGTTGACGCCATGCGTCTGCCTGAAGCCTTGCGCACAGATGCGCGCCTTGAATTCAATGACCTGATTGTCAGGTCCTAGCTTCTTGCGGAACGCCCAGGTGGCAGGAATAGGCGCGTCCTCCGGAGTTCGAAGACGTTGAAGCCAGACTTGGTGCTGAATCATATTAGCCACTTCCTTGAGCTCAGCTTCCTTCCAGCGGAGTGACTCGGCTGATTGCATTGCCTGCCGGTGATTTTGCGGCTCAATGCTGGCAGTCGTGTGCAGAAGTTGACGGCGGCTGTAGTTCCTGATGTTAGCCGGATCAATGTCGCTTGTGATTAGCGTTGGGTGTCGCGGTCCTATAACCTTGATTGTGCGGGTTGATCTAGGCGGTTCCGGTGGCAGATGAGAATGATTGGCTTGATCTTGCTGACGATGCTCATGCTCGTCTTGGCCATCTTCATCATCAAGTCTAGGGCCCGGAGGTAGCTCATCCAGTATCCTGGCTATGTCGTCCTCCTCCTCCTGAATTTCTTGATCTTGACGGTGCTGCTCGTCAGTGTCGTCCTCCTCAGAGAAGGGAAGAGGATCGGTTTCAGTGAAGCTAGGAAGCTTCTCCAGACCATACACGTTGAGGCTCTTTTTCATGGCAGGACAATCCGGAAAGGTTAGCTCATCGAAATGAACATGCTTAGATGTGACGAATGATTTGTCCGCAGGTCGATAGATCCTATACGACGAGAACTGATTGTCGTAGCCAACCATAATCCCGTCCCAAGAGATGGAGTCGAATTTTGCATGACGATTTGCCTTTGGCTTCACTATCCATGCACGACAACCAAAGGGCCGAAAGAACCGCATGTTCGGTTTGATTCGGAACATAATCTCCATTGGCGATGCTCGGCTTTTGGCAAGAGAGGGGAGGCAATTTGTTGTTGCAGTAGCAGTTTTTACCGCCTCACCCCACCACTCCGGCGCCATATTGGCTTGCATCATAAGAGTTTGAGTCATCTCAATAACCGTCCGATTCGCACGCTCTGCAAAGCAGTTATGTTGAGGAGTGTATGGCGGGGAGATTACATGCTGTATACCAGCGTCCTTGAGAATCTTGCCAAGAGCTTTGCTCACGAATTCACCGCCACCATCTGAAACCAGTTTCTTGATGGAGTTACCGGTCTGCTTTTCGAAAAACGCCTTGAATTGCAGGATGGCGCTTGGTGCATCACTTTTAAGCTTGAGGATCTCAGTATGAATGTATCCGGATTGTTGATTGACCAAAGTGAGGAAATATCGGGCACCACCATTAGTAGCTGGAGTGATTGGGCCAACTAGATCGGCGTGAACCGCTTCCAGAGCGGTAACGGTAGTCTTGAAATGACTGTTGAAAGGGAGGCGTGTGATTTTTCCCTTCATGCAAGCATCACAGGCTTTTGTGGCCTCTGGAGGGAACGTCACGTCGAGCATGGTTTCAATTCGCTTTTTGCTAGCGTGTCCCATTCTCCAATGCCACAGTTCAAAGTCATTCGGTTTGCCGGGTGCTTTGGTCTCAGTCAGATGAGTGACAGGCCGGTCCTGAAGATCTTGTAGTCCAATTAACTCAAAGATTGAGTTGCTTGTATCGATCATGAGTGCCAACAGATCATCGATTTTTACCTCAAAGCCGCAAGGTGCCGGAGAAATGATCGCAGAGTTTTCCATCAACTGCGCGAAAGAGAGCAAGCATCTAGTAAGATTGGGGACGTAAAGAGCGTCCTTCAAGACAACTGTGGCTCCATTATCGAATCTTAGAGTCGCTGAGCCCTTAGCAACGGCGAATAGCTCATTCTTGTCCCACTTGTTACCGGTGGCGATACTGATGCGAACCGGTGAGGTCGTGTCGAACATGTCAATTGAATTAAGCATGTGATGGCTGGCTCCAGAGTCCAGCACCATGCGCAGTTTTTCTTTGGTCTGCTTAAGTCCGGTCACATATCCGAAGGTGGGGCGCACTATGTTGGCCGATGTTGATTGTTCTGGGGCAGCAGTGGTGACCAGTCCGGTAGGGTTGGGCGCTGTTTTTGCTTTCTTGTACATTCCTGGGTGTAAAGTCAAGCAATTCTCCTCCGTATGCGAGGTTGCAAGAGGATTGTGTTGCTTATTGGTGCAGGGATGCGGATTAAAACGGCGTTTGCGCTGGTTGTTGTTGCTTCCCGATCCTCTTTGCGTTTGCGTGGAGAGAGCCGTTGAGAAGCTGGCTTCCGATGGCTTGTCGCGATTCATCGTGGCGGACACTGCGTCGTGATGTGCGATATCACGAAGTTTAGCTATGATTTGCTTTGGATGCGAGAGCATATCAGCGTTACTAATGAGAGTTTCCATTAGAGAGGGTCGCTTTCGAGAGATTCTAGCGATAATGGTGCGGCTGAGAATGGTTCCGGGGACCTCCAAACCCATAGCGGCGAATTCGGCTAGCATTGATTCAAGTTGAGTGATATAACGGTTTATATCGTCCTTATATTGAATATCTTCCCACTTCCTCCACGCGTGGTAGATTGCCAGAACCAAGGCTGATGCATATTCGCCCTTCAGCTCTTTCCATAGAGTAAACGTGTCGTTGATATTGTCGTCAGTGATTATGTGGTTGTAGATGTCGTCCTCAATGTGACCGCTGATGACCGCGGCAGCTCGCACATATTCCAGTTTAGCTTCATCCGTGGCATTTGGAGGTAGCGGTTGTTCGATGCATTTGAGGAGACTCTTGACTGCCAGGTACGTCTTGACTTTTCGCTGCCAAATGGGAAAGTTCTTCCCGTCAAATGTCGGACATTTGAATAAGTCACAATCATTGCTGGTGTTGGTGGTTCCAGAGCTGTTTGCGTTTGACGAGGTGGCAGCGGGAGTTTGTCGGGTACCGGCCATGGCGTTCCGCTCTTAGTTGTGTTGGTGAGGTCGGGAGGTTCCAAGAGTCGAGACTGTAAATCTGATAGATTTCACAATACTAAGAATGCATTTCGTGATTAGATGGGTCTATCTGGCATGTCCAGAGACTGAGAGAAGAAAAGAAATGCAAGAAACAAGATTTACCTAAGAGCGGAACTATGCCGGCTCTGGTATGAGAAAAAGAACAAAGGAATTGTTTGTTGGGATGACTGCGGAGCAGCTGGAATCACGAGGTCGTGATTTGGACAGAGATGTCTGTTTAAGGCAGCTGCGTGAGCAGTCAGTGCTTGATCTTCCTTCATGGGAGACTGGTAAGAAATGGTTTTCTTACTGAAGATCGAACGGCAGAGCGCTTAACACGAGCCGATTCGACTGACAAGACTTCCGGGGCTGATGGTATCTGGTTTATCATTGCGCTCACGGTAAGTTCACTGTTCTGTGTTCTATAGGCTCTGCAGCGAGGTACTTACCACCTGAGGTGGGTTGAGTTATCCTATCGCTGAGGCTGGAACCTTTGGGTTCTGAGTTGGCGTCGGTAGCAAGCGTGCTGTAAAGAAGAACAAGTTCTGTCAGCACTGCTTGTCCTAGCTAGGACGATGCAACAGACTTGATACCTTGAATTTGGTAGAGCTTGTTTGTATCGCTTAGGCACTTTGTCTTGTGTCGACGTGGCTAGAGAGGAGCGGAGGATTAGCGTTAGCATAATCCAACCGCCTGGGAGCAACATGCATATGCATGTGCCTGAGGGTTGCGTGGACTCACCGATCCCCCTCGCGGGGTTAGGGTTGAGTTCCTTCCGCTTCCTTTGCTCTGGGACAGGACCCGAGTCTTGACACTCCAAACATCTGCTTATTGTGAAACTTAACGGCTACAGGCTTTAGCAAAGTAGCCAGCAAAACAATCGCTCGAGCACAGTACTTGGAGAGAATCAAACACAGCATCTACCCTCACGGAATTTCAACTGCGTTTTTCAGAGATTGAGGTTATTGCTGCTGGAGGCGAGCCAATATATTGAGGTTGGTATAACAAGTCAAGTGATGAAAACATTCTGCATAGTGGTTTGTGGCGGAGACCAGACGTGTGCAGATCTGTTCCTGAAAAGAAATGCGGGGTGATGCATTCCCCTGCTTGGAAGACTAGTATGAGCAACAATGGTTTTCCGCAGTACAATGTGATCTTCTACTCGTCGGTTCACTGGGATTGTACACTCCTGGAAGATTTGTAATAATTCAAAGAATTCCTCGACACCTGAATAAGATGATTTAAGAATTGATCTGAGTGACAAGCTCAGGGATGACAACGACTACGACTCTTGACTACACACCTGAATAAGATGATTTAAGAATTGATCTGAGTGACAAGCTCAGGGATGACAACAACTACAACTCTTGACTACACACCTGCGGCGATGCAGATTGATGTTTGGGGTTTGGTTGATTGGGTTATGGGAAGGACGCGCGAAAGACAATTAGCCTTTTTCTTCACTTAAGTTTGTTTTTGATATTGCGCGTGAAGAAAAAGAAAGAGACAAGAAATAACAAATGATAATGAAAAATAGTGATGATGGCGAACCTGAATAAGATGATTTAAGAATTGATCTGAGTGACAAGCTCAGGGATGACAACGACCACAACTCTTGACTACACACCTGGGATTTGACGAAACAGAAAAGAAAAGATTAACAAAGATAGGAAAAACAATTAAATAGTGGGAAAGATGGCAGGCATACCTGCGGCGATGCAGATTGATGTTTGGGGTTTGGTTGATTGGGTTATGGGAAGGACGCGCGAAAGACAATCTGAATGGGATGGATAGAGTGGAAGAAGATAATGAAGAGTAAAGAACGATATTTAGCTTGAGTTTGACTTCGGGTTGGATTTTGAGGATGGTACTTACTAGCCTTTTTCTTCACTTAAGTTTGTTTTTGATATTGCGCGTGAAGAAAAAGACTAGCAAGTGTGGCCGGGTGTGCTTCCTTTTGAGTGCGGGGGAATTTTCAACTAGGTTAGGTTTATACTCGGTATGTTGCGGATGCGAGTGAGAATTGGATGAGTCTTGAATATTCAAAATGATTTGCAGGCGGATATTCATAATCTAACAGTCCCCCTCAATTTGAACGGCATTCGACAATCCAATCATGCTCCGGAACTTCAAGAAAGAAGCTTTGCCAAGATTTTTAGTCAGAATGTCAGCTATCATGTTTGAGGTATATGCGTGCTTCATTTTGAACGTGTTCCCGTATCCAGTGATGTTCAATGGCGACATGCTTGACCCGGCCGTGATGAACCGGGTTTTGGGCTAGATGTATTGCGCTTAAGTTATCGCAAATTAATTCAAGCGGAGTAAGGATAGGCATACAAAGTTCCTTCATTAATTTGGAGAGCCAGAGGGCTTCTTGGCCCGCCTCAGTGATTGCCCGGTATTCAGCCTCCGTCGAGGAGAGAGCAACAGTCGGTTGAAGACGGCTACGCCAGCTTATGGCACCGTCCAAGAGCTTAAACACATAGCCTGTTGTGGAGCGCAGAGTCGATTTGTCCCCTGCCCAGTCCGCATCGCTGGCGACGGTGGGAAAAGTCCAGCTCGGATTAGCAGATAAGTCGGGTGATCGATCAGATTTGTATTGAATTGCCAGGTTGATTGTTGCCTTGAGGTATCGAAGCACGTGGATGAAAGAGTCCCAATGTTGCTGATTTGGTTTTTCAAGAAATCGTGACAGTACTCCTACCGCAAAGCTGATGTCCGGCCGGGTACAAATTGCGATGTACATTAGTGATCCGACCGCCTTACGGTATCTCTGGTTTTGACTCGTGAAGGCAAGCGAATCTTCATCTGTTGACTTGGTTAGTTTCACGTTGTATCCGAATGGGGTACTTGCGGGACGGCAACTAGTCATGTTAAACTTTTCAAGGACATGGCTGATCATACCTGCCTGATGAAGTGAATAATTCCCGTTGATGTCGCGTTCAATTTCAATCCCTACCGCGAATTTTGCTGTACCAAGATCTTCCATTGCCCATCTTTGCTTTATTTCACTCTTGACGCTCGATATTTCATCACCGGTTATAATCATATCATCAACGTGTAGGTAAATGATGCTTTGTTTTTCATTGCAACATCGAAAGAAGACACACGAGTCAGCTTCGGTTTTCTGGAAGCCGATTGTCTGAAGGTATCTCTCGACTTCAAGGTGCCATAGACGAGCGGATTGTTTTAATCCGTATATAGATTTGTGGAGCCGCCAAACTTTGTCCTTTCCGCCCTGTTCGAAACCTTCAGGTTGTTCGAGATAGATTTCCTCTTCAAGATCACTGTTAAGAAAAGCGGCGACGGCATCCATTTGTTCGATAGCCCAGTTCTTTTGAGCTGCCAGGGCAACGATTAGCCTGAGGGAAGCGGGTTTGCCGGTGGTAGAAAACGTCTGATCATAGTCGACACCCTCCTCCTGGGTATAGCCTTTTGCAACGAATCGGGCTTTGTATTTTGAAATGGATCCGTCAGGTAATGTCTTGACTTTGAAAACCCAACGGCCCTTGATCACCTTACGATTCTTGGTCGAAAATCCGACGGCTCTGCGCCCTGCTTCCGCGGCATGTTGGGCCTTCTGTGGTTGTCACATCCAGCAGCGTGTTCGTAAGAGTTTTAGACATGTGATTGGAATGCGGTTGGGTGATCCGGCGGGCAAAATGTCCACGGAGGAAGGAGAGAAGAAGGCACTCTGGTTGACACTTGACCAGAAACCAATCACCGAACACGCAGATGTGTGGGCCACTTCTCTACTGGCCTTGGTCTTCATTTCCGGGACCACCCAAGCTGTCCCCATATCTCCATGTTTCTCCTATGGGGAGTCGCGGGTCAGATTTGGCCCGGGGCAATGATAGTCGACTCCATTGCTCGATAACCCATTGCTCGATAACCCGTCATCCCCTGGATAACGCGTTAGTGACGACCTCAAAGAGGCCCGTTGCTTTTTGGGGGCTCACGTTGGCCCGCGCCAAGGAAATGGTCCCGTGACGGGGTCCGGCTGCTCTGACGACCTTCCCGGAGCCAGCAGTCCACCACGGCATGCCCAAGAGACTTCCAAAACTGCTGAGAACGTGAGGAACGAAGTTGTGTGTGTAGGGCTGTCCGCTGGATACCCAGTGCAGCGCCGAGCTTGGCAAAGCCTCTCCGAGCAGGCGATGGGTCCGGCGGTCCAGCCGAGCTCCGGACAAACGGGCACCAGCCAACGATGGACACAGGCGCAGCGGCTGGACATCATCATCCCATGCCGGCTCTAAGCAGACGTCCCTCTGGCTCTGGCTTCGCTCATATCCCTTCCTCCTCCACTGTTGCCAATCATCATGCAACGCTCGCTTCCCCAGCCGCAATCAAGCCTTTGCTTGTGCAACAATCTAATTGAGGGAGTTCATTAGTTGAGTCAGATGATTCTTCTACCCACATACACAGATCAACCCTATGTGAGGCTACAGTCTACAGACCACACGCGCCACCTCACTCCTCACGTTCTCAACAGTTTCCAAAGCCCCTTTCAGCATGCCTCAATCCATCACCTCTGAGATCTTACAATTTGCCTCTTTTGTGCTCACTCCAAACATCTGCTTATTGTGAAACTTGTCGGCTACAGGCTCTAGCAAAGTAGCCAGCAAAACAATCGCTCGAGCACAGTACTTGGAGAGAATCAAACACAGCATCCACCCTCACGGAATTTCAACTGCATTTTTCAGAGATTGAGGTTATTGCTGCTGGAGGCGAGCCAATATATTGAGGTTGGTATAACAAGTCAAGTGATGAAAACATTCTGCATAGTGGTTTGTGGCGGAGACCAGACGTGCGCAGATCTGTTCCTGAAAAGAAATGCGGGGTGATGCATTCCCCTGCTTGGAAGACTAGTACGAGCGACAATGGTTTTCCGCAGTACAATGTGATCTTCTGCTCGTCGGTTCACTGGGATTGTGCGCTGTTGGAAGATTGGCGGAGTCGTTCCGCTCCACGCGACTAATCACCTGGCGAGGGCCAACAGACGCCCCCAAAGTCATTTGGACGCCGGCGATGATGACGAAGAGTAGAACCAATGGGAAATCGAAGCCAAGGTATTTCGGCATGCTGGAAATCGCGATGTGACTAGCTGGGCTGGGTTGACTCGGCGGATGCTGTGGAGATGTGAACAACAGAGATGAGTTGATGCTTGCAGTTTGGAACAAGTATCAAGAGTGCGAACTGGCTCACAGGATCAGAGTACGCCCTCGATTGACAATCGAGAGGGTATCCAAAAGCGACTGTGTTTGATATGTTCTGAAACGAGTGAGGGATGGCGTTCGCCGAATGAGTGTTTGCAAGTGTGATGGATACTGTTCCCCCACCTGGCACAAACCATCCGGTATTTATGCCTTGGTGATGCGCTATGCAAGCCGTACTCGTTTGCAAGGGCTGCGTGCACCACGCAAGTTATGTAGAAGTGTCATCGATCAGAGACTGCCGACTACCTGCTTTTGGCATTCATGTAATGGCGGCACGTTCCTCAACCCTACACATTCAAACGTCTGTTTTTTGTGTTAGAGTTCGCCTGTTCCGCGACAGGGATTGTTGGAGATGATGACTTCTGTAGGCAGATGCCGAACTGTCTTGCCCGTTTGGGCCTCCCCCAGATGGTCGGTGTGGAATATGAAAACAAAAAGTGCGAACCGTACAACTTCCAGTTAGGAAAATCAAATCGGCCCCGTCAATTGAGATCAGCTTTTTGCCGGTGCTTGACTGATGTAACGTGAGAGCATCTCCAATAGGGTTGACGGCGCCACATTTGAAAAAGTGCGCGCCAACGGGCGCCTCCAAACCAGCCAGCAAGTGCGCGCCTTTGGCTGGCGCAGGGGCGGCGCGCCGGGGCGCCTTCCATTTTATTGGAAAAAAAGTATTGTGCTCGTATTTTAACCCATGACGTTCAATTCTTGGTCTTAGTGAGGCTATGTACAACAAGGAAATGGCATAGCAACAAGAGGGATGAGGAGAAAAGTACTGAATTAAACACCCCAAAGTTTCATGGGGATCCCAGTTGGTATCTTCGCCCTCACTTTCAACGGCCACAACCTCGATTTCCTCGCTTGCGCCAGAGGGTTTCTTAGAAGCAGATTCCCACAAGTTAAAAAAGAACAGAGTGTTCATAAAAGCATCTTCTCTCGAGGCAAGGGTAAGGTCTTCACTTTGATTATCGTTAAACATCCCCTCCTCGAATGCTGGAGTTCGTCTGGAGTGATGAAGCTATCATACGCCATCATGTTCTCGTACTCCGAGTCATTTCGGGTTGGATTTTTTCTTCTTTTCTGTTTTCGCGGAGCAAGCAACGGATCACCTTGAAGAAGATGTAGCTTGATCTGAGCCATCATCTTCAATGTTTTTGGAGCAAGTCGATTGCGAGATTTAGTTTTTATCGCACTCATCATTGAGAAAAGTCCTTCTACTCCAGCAGCATGAGGAACAATATCAAGCAGGCCAATTGCTAGCTTTTTCATTGGTTCGGAGTCAGGCGTGTGTGGTACTGCGAGCCAGAATTCAAGAGGTTTATTCGTGTTCTTTGAATTGAATGGATAGATCGCATTGTAATAACAATTGATAGAATCTTTCAGGAGAGATGCCTCGGATTTGGTGAGCCTCCAGTTCTTCGCCAGTTGGAGTATCATCTGGCCAATATCTGCAAGTGAGTGCTTCTTTGAAACAGCGACACGGCGATAGGCTGGGTGAAGGAAGAAAGCCACAATGTAGATATCTTCATGGTATACTTTAGTTTGTGCATGTATAACATCAAGACGTGTAGACGTCAACTTCGGATATGTTCTTGTGAGTGTCCAATAATTCTTGGGTCAGCCTAAATGCACTCCAAACTTTTACTTCATGCACTCCACATTTTTGGCTTTGAGGGGCCAGCACTCCAAAAAAGTTGGAGTGCCTTGATTTTGTACTCCCAAAACATGGAGTCACCAGATGGGCACCCCATGTTTATTGGAGTACACAACTGGGTACTCCAAAATTGACCAAAATAGGGGAGTGCAGCTAGATGCACTCCAAAAAAAATGGAGTGCAAGCCCAAGCACTCCACCTTTTCAGTGAAGGATTTTGGCTTTGTACTCCAGCTGGCAAGTACCAAATGGAGTGCATTGGGGTGCACTCCAATGTCTCCTTTTTTTTGGAGTGCCCACAATCACACCTCTTGATGACCGGTCTGGACCGGTCATCGAGGGGCACACAACCGGTCATCAAGGGGCACACAACCAGTCATCCAGAGGACTCATACCTCTTGATGACCGGCGTGGACCGGTCATCAGTCACACCTCTCAATGACCGGTGTGTACCGGTCATTGAGGGGAGGTGCTACTCTTGATGACCGGTCTTTACCGGTCATCAAGAGGACTTCCACCTCTTGATGAGCGGCGCGGACCGGTAATCAGTCACACCTCCCGATGACTGGCACAGACCGGTCATCGAGAGGACTCAGACCTCTCAGTGACCGGTCTGACCGGTCATCGAGGGGACTCACACCTCTTGATGACCGGTCAGACCGGTCATTGAGGGGACTGACACCTCTTGATGACCGGTCATCACCGGTCATCGAGGTGAGTCACATTTCTTGATGACCGGTCAGACCAGTCATCGAGGTCCAAATATCACTACTTTGGTAGTTTCTGGGTGTTTCTGCCACTATGTCTCATCCCAGCGTGGGAATTCTTCTGCCATATGGTTACCAAAATGTTTGAAAGCGTCCAAAGTTTCATTATGTACCTTTGCTGACCACAAAACCCCCAAATGTAGCAGCTACAATCTGATCAGTTTCCAAATATAACTATTTGGCAGTTTCTGGGTGTTTAGAATACCCACGGTGGAATGAGATATAGTGGCAGAAACACCCAGAAACTGCCAAAGTAGTGATATTTGGAAACTGATCAGACTGTAGCTGCTACATTTGGGGGTTTTGTGGTCAGCAAAGGTACATAATGAACCTTTGGCCGCTTGTAAACATTTTGGTAACCATATGGCAGAAGAATTCCCACACTGGGATGAGATATAGTGGCAGAAACACCCAGAAACTGCCAAAGTAGTGATATTTGGAAACTGTTAAGACTGTAGCTGCTAAATTTGGGGGTTTTGTGGTCAGCAAAGGTACATAATGAAAGCTTGGGGGCTTGGAAACATTTTGGTAACCATATGGCAGAAGAATACCCACGCTGGGATGAGATATAGTGGCAGAAACACCCAGAAACTGCCAAAGTAGTGATATTTGGAAACTGATCAGACTGTAGCTGCTACATTTGGGGGTTTTGTGGTGAAAAAAGGTACGTAATGAACGTTTGGACGCTTGTAAACTTTTTGGTAACCATATGGCAGAAGAATACCCACGGTGGGATGAGATATAGTGGCAGAAACACCCAGAAACTGCCAAAGTAGTGATATTTGGAAACTGATAAGACTGTAGCTGCTACATTTGAGGGTTCTGTGGTGAAAAAACATATGTAATGAAATTTTGGACGCTTGTAAACATTTTGGTAACCATATGGCAGAAGAATACCCACGCTGGGATGAGTTATAGTGGCAGAAACACCCAGAAACTGCCAAAGTAGTGATATTTGGAAACTGATCAGACTGTAGCTGCTACATTTGGGGGTTTTGTGGTGAAAAAAGGTACGTAATGAACTTTTGGCTACTTGTAAACATTTTGGTAACAATATGGCAGAAGAATACCCACGGTGGGATGAGATATAGTGGCAGAAACACCCAGAAACTGCCAAAGTAGTGATATTTGGAAACTGATCAGACTGTAGCTGCTACATTTGAGGGTTTTGTGGTGAACAAACATATGTAATGAAATTTTGGACGCTTGTCAACATTTTAGTAACCATATGGCAGAAGAATACCCACGCTGGGATGATATATAGTGGCAGAAACACCCAGAAACTGCCAAAGTAGTGATATTTGGAAACTGATCAGACTGTAGCTGCTACATTTGGGGGTTTTGTGGTGCGCAAAGGTACATAATGGAATTTTGGCCCCTTGTAAACATTTTGGTAACCATATGGCAGAAGAATACCCACGGTGGGATGAGATATAGTGGCAGAAACACCCAGAAACTGCCAAAGTAGTGATATTTGGAAACTGATCAGACTGTAGCTGCTACATTTGGGGGCTTTGTGGTGAAAAAACGCATGTAATGAAATCTTGGACGCTTGTAAACATTTTGGTAACCATATGGCAGAAGGATACCCACGCTGGGATGAGATATAGTGGTAGAAACACCCAGAAACTGCCAAAGTAGTGATATTTGGAAACTGATCAGACTGTAGCTGCTACATTTGGGGGTTTTGTGGTGAACAAAGGTATGTAATGAAACTTTGGGGGCTTGTCAACATTTTAGTAACCATATTGCAGAAGAATACCCACGGTGGGATGAGATATAGTGGCAGAAACACCCAGAAACTACCAAAGTAGTGATATTTGGAAACTGATCAGACTGTAGCTGCTACATTTGGGGGTTTTGTGGTCAGCAAAGGTACATAATGAAAGCTTGGGGCCTTTTCAACATTTTGGTAACCATATGGCAGAAGAATACCCACTCTGGGATGAGATATAGCAACAGAAACACCCAGAAACTACCAAAGTAGTGATATTTGGAAACTGATCAGACTGTAGGTGCTACATTTGGGGGTTTTGTGGTCAGCAAAGGTACATTATGAAACCTTGTGGGCTTCTCAACATTTTGGTACCAATATTTTGGAAGAATTACCAGGCTGGGATGAGATATAGTCGCAGAAACACCAAGAAACAACCAAAGTAGTGCTATTTGGCAACTGATCAGATCATAGCTTCTGCATAAGGGATGTGACCCCAAATATAATATTTCTGGGTTTTATATGCAGAAAAATTTCCCAATGAAATTTTCTGAGGAAATATTCCTCATCAATCTGTGGTTGATAACAAAAGCAGTCCAAGCCGTCTCCAGTCATTCTTCGTCTGCACACTTTTCCGGGTTAACTTTTGCTGTGGTTGCAGTAGACAAAAGTTATCCCGTAGTCCTCCGAGGTCCCTACCAGAAGGTAGTTTTCACTGAGGTCGGTGTTCGGGTCTTGGCGGAGAGCCTAGAGTCTACTGGATCGCCTCTACCTGTGGGGTGCCTCCTTTTCTAAAGGATGAATCTCCCAGGTGAGTGCCAACATATCTCAGTGACTCTCCTCCTGAAGCAGAGAGGAACGTATGGGAGTGGCCGCCATGGCCGATGTGGAGGAGGGGTTTGTGCTACACCCTCAACTCAGGGAGAAGCCTGAGCCTGCGCGAACCCCCATACTTCTACCCATAATTCCTGCTCCTGACCTTTTAGTAACACCTATTAAAGGATCAAAGCCCGGCTTTTAAAGACGTAATCGCGGCACAACTGTGACACAGATTAAGTCCAAGGCGCGCATCACGCGAAGTCACAAAGATGAAGAATGGGATCTCCCCAATATGTGGTGTATTTGTCGTAAGGCAAGAATTCACCAAGACGAGAGAGCAGCTAAGAAAATCCCCAGGACGGGGTACCAACGGAACAGGCCGGGAATGAGAGCTCCGAATTCCTAGATTACAAAAACAACTTGTGACAAAAGGTTCAACAGATCTGGAGGGACGTCAATCAGCACTTGATTTTTCACCACTTGACCCAAACGTACTCCCCTGGATAGCGCGTCAGCTTTATTATCCTTGGAGGTAACTCTCTTCGCCACCAAGTCAACACCTTCCTTGATCAAGAGTTTCTGAATCATTATCCATTCGCCGTTTGCATCAACGTCTCTAGATTTTTTGTTATTTATCGCATTCTCCGTAGTCGTATTGTCCGTCCAAACAACCAAAGATTTCCCGCGTTGCTCGCGAAGTTTCAGTACCATCAAGAGACCAAGCCGGATCGCAACCGTCTCCAAGTACGATATGCGTGTCGCATTGTTCCTTGGGTCGTGCAATTTGAATTGAGCCCATAGCTTGCCGACGAGCACGCCTATTCCAAAAGACGTTGAAGCGTCTCCTACCCACCCAATATCTATTGGTGGGCCGTAGTTAATTACTCTTGTGTGTTCAAAGTTCCCCAGCGTTGATTTCCAGATCCCTAGGTCTGTGACAACGTCCGCAGGTGTCTTGCGTAGAGCCCTTCTGTATTGCCAAGACATAAGCCACCTGTACAAAGAGTTCAGGTGGCATCGGAGGTGTGGTAGAATATACAAGACATGATTAAGACGTCCCACCAAGACTTCCACGTCCCCGTAATCAAAACGGGAGCCTTTTGCCAAATACGAGTTAATTTGGCTTAAGTGTTTTTCAATTTTTCCATCCGGCAAGCGCACAGTTTTGTCAACCCCATTCCAAACAAAACCTATGAACTTTTGTTCATTGCTAAAAGGAGAGTACTTCGTCTTGTTTGTGAGAACGCCTAACTGGGATGATTTGTCAACTACTTCTTCCATATTCACATTGCCTCCCTTGACTTTGACGAAAAGATTATCGTCGACCCATCGGAATATTGTTACTAGGTCAAAATGCCTTTTCATGATTGATTTCCAAGCGTCTGCTGGCCTTCCAAGGGATCCGCAACCCGCGACGCCGCCAAAGGTGATTCATGTATCCACAAGAAATTCGCCATTGAAGTCTTTTACCGTTAGATATCTCCACTGGTTCATCCTCGTAGGAATTTGCCTATACGCCTTTTCCCAGTCAAAAAGAGCTAACTCAAGCGGGCGGGGATCTTCGTCAAAGAACTTAGAGACCAGATTAAAGTCTTCCCACGTTGTTTCAAAGCCAGACTTGTCCACGAAAGAGTTCACCGATTTGACTGATGGATCGTTCCGAGGGAAAGAGAGATCATTTATCGGTCTGATGGCTCCGTCACTATTCACAACTGCTCCTAAAGGATTTGACCTAAAGAACCCAAAATGCTCGAGCATCTGATCCCGCGAGAACGGCCCAAACATCCTTCCGGCAGCTAGTTCTTTCGAAATCAATTCTTCGATTTTTGGTCTTGCCTTTTCTGAAGATGAATGGTTATCCGGGGTGAAACAATCCAGATCACCCAGATTATGATCTGGAATTCCTTGATCAAAACCAAATTGAAACCCTTGCAATACATCTTCGTATTCCGGCAACAAACCATTTTCTGTAAGGGCAACACGCCATTGTACCAAGTTCATCTCACACCTCACCAAGGTTGGCCAGACCACCGGGCCATGCGGACCAATCCCTTCCTTCAAACTTGAATGATTGCTTAAGGATGGATTGGTTGACCAGCTGTTCCACAACATAACAGTAGAAAACACAAAAATTTGATACATACATAAAAGTCAGACTTTTCAACTCAGGGTCCTGTTGAAACTTGCACTCCTCATCGCGCGCGCTCCGCTTTTGCTTTCTCATTTCCGCGCTTCGCGGCTCTGCTGCGCATATCACGATCATCAATCTTAACCTAAACCTTCCTCGTACTCCCGGAACGATAGCCCTCCGCAACTCATCAGAATCAATCAAGTACATCAAAATACTGATTCTCCGATTCAAATCGATCCGCTGCTCCCTCAAAAGATCAAGATATTCTCGACGCCGCTCCTCTCTCGTGTGTCGCACAAGTCCGGTGAAGCTTTAACTTGGACAGCCTTCACTAGCTTCCAACTTGGTGAGAAATGCAGCCAGCATTTCCATACATCATCCTCACATCTCGACCCCTCAAATCATCAACACTAACTTCCTTTCTTTCTTCCATCAGTTATATCTCAGATCTTTCAGCGCTCTATTTTATTTCAAATCTTATTTCTCTTGTTTTCCTTGCCATAGGGTTTGTCTATTTCGTGTTTAACATTCCTCAATATCCACAACTAATCCTTCCTTATTCATCACTTCCAGAATCATCAGACTCGCCCCAATTCTCCATCAAATTCCTTATTTTTAGATTTACTGCTTTATATTCAGGGTTGGTTTCATTATTTGCTTTGATCTTCTTTCTGTTTTTCTTCATTGTTCTCACGTTTATGTTTTTCTCCAGATTCTGGTCTTATTCTTTAGTGAAATACAGTCATAGGTTTTTTACGATTAACAGTCGAAAGCTGCTACCGAACCTCGCATGTCCGGCGATTCGAAATCAGAACCGCGAGAATCAACCACTATCACTCCTAAAGACCAGAAACCTGCTCCTACGACTAAAGCCATGGACGCCATTCAATCCTCCTTGATCAAGACCACCGTCGAAGGTATCCCTCTCTTATCAATGGACAATTATACCCTCTGGAGACAACGAGTCATCAACTTTCTCGATGTTGTCAAACTCAAGGAAGATCTTATCTCTGAAAAACGGGTTCTTAGTGCTGATCACAACGTTTACCTCAAGGCCGTCCTAGTCGCAAAATTGGAGTCCACCGTTCAAGCCAATGTCATCGACTCTGTCAATGAGGACAATGCGAAGTTGATATGGAGCTCAATCGTCAAATTCTTCGCCTCAACTCAAGCTTCCAATAAGTCGAGAGTGTTTCAATCGTTCCTCCGAGCTCCTTATACTCCTAACGATGTCCTAGGATTCATTACTTCAATGAAAACGTTTCAAACTCAGCTCATCGAAGTCGGATGGACCTTTTCAGACGACGCTCTCGGTCACATGGTCCTTCACAAATTCCCTGCTGACATGAATGACATCGTCAACCAAATCACGCATTCAGACAAGGAACCTTCTATCAACGTTGTATTTGAACATCTTCGTATTCACGAACACAACTCTGAAATGCGAGCTAGTGGGAGTGGATCAAGATCAAATCCAATCACTCTATACACCGACGAGTCAAAGAGATGCAAGAAAGAATACCACAATCCGAACGCCGACCATCTTAAGGAAAATTGTTGGTACCTTTACCCCGGCAAGCGAACCGCTTATTACGAGAAGAAAGCCGCTGCAGCTCAGAAAAACGAGTCCTCAGTCAGTAGCTTTCACACCTCTCTATCCAAATCGCCTCATGTATTCATTATCGACTCAGGATCGTCAGCTCATATGACTTCAAATTCTCATCTGTTTCATACCCTAGAACTCAAAGAACTAGGATGCGTACAAACAAGCTCGTCTGATGATCAACTTAAAATTAAAGGAATCGGATCAATACGGTTGAAAAACAAATACGGTGAACTAATTCTAAATCATGTTCTATATGTTCCCGACATCGTTGTAAACCTGCTCTCTGTTCGATGTCTTCTACTTCAAGATTATGTTGTCAACTTTCATAAAAACTCTTTTGAAATCTTAAAAAACAATGAAATCAAAATGAAAGGCAATTATATCGGAAACCTTCCAAGCCTTGACTTTGAAAATTCTGAGCACTCAAGTCATCTCTCGTCCGCTGAATTCCTACATAAATCATTAGGACACGTGAGCTATCACCGTTTGAGAAAGAAACTCGGCATTCCCTTGAAAATAGTCCACGACTGCGAATCATGTGCAGTGGGAAAAATCACCAAAGCCTCTTTCAAATCCGATCACAAGCATGCTTCTCGACCATTTGAGGAACTTCACTTTGATTTAATCGGCCCAATCTGGCCTCCATCTCATGAAGGACACAAATACATCCTGACGATCGTAGACAGCTGCACTTGTTTCTGCGCGGCCATACCGATGAAACTAAAAAGTGACACTCCTAGAACTATCTCTTTTCTGGTCGATGTTGAAGCTAAGAGATTCGGTCACTATCCCACAACATTCCATTCGGATAGAGGGTCAGAATTTCTGAACTCCAGTTTGAGCGAATATTGCGTAAATCATCTGATAAAACAACGGACATCGGACGCTTACACTCCTCAACAAAATGGTTTGGCTGAGCGCTTTAACAGGACCATCCTCGAATCAATGAGGACCATTCTTCAAGATACTGGACTCGACAGAAAGTACTGGAACGAAATCGCTCAAGTCAGCTCGCTAACCTTGAATCAAATCCCAACTCATCGCTCCAAATCATCCCCTTTTGAGTTGTTCAAAAATAGATCACTTCCTCTCAATTACTTCTATCCAATCGGTAATAGAGTGTCATTTCTAATTCTTCCTGAGCAGTCCTTCTCCAAACTTAAACCCAAAGGAAAACTTGGGATGCTTATTGGATACAAGGACGAATTAAGGTCATATAGAATTCTAGCTGACGACGGGAAAATTGTCGAGACAAAGAACATCAGATTCTTGGACTATACTCCTCCCTTGTCCAAAAATTCAGACTGGGACATCGCTGTTGGTGAAGATGATGCTGAAGACTCAACTGTATCCGAAGAACGCACTCAATCTGAAGATGAAAAAACGTCGGACGAGAGCGACGAAGAGATTGCGGCTAGTTTAAACCCTGAACCCGCCGTCAGCCGAACTCTCCGTGAACGTACGTCTCAAGTCAAACCAGTCAAATACTCGTATCTGGCTACCGATCCGTCTTCTTTCAAAAATGCAATGAAATCAACCGAGAAGGAACTATGGGCCACTGCAGCTGATGAAGAACTATCCAACATCGAGCATCACGAAGTATGGGATGATATGTTTGACACTCCCGACTCATTCTTGCACACTCTATGGATCTTCAAAACAAAACCGGCTACGCTCTCCGCTAAAGAGAGGAAGAAAGCGCGTCTGTGTATTCAAGGATTTCTACAGCGTGAAGGAGAAGACTACGGCGACACCTTTGCACCGACCGGTAAATTTACAACCATGTTGGTGATCTTAATGTTTGCTATTGATAAGAATCTTCCCATCCGTCAATTTGATGTCAAGAGTGCTTTCCTGTACGCACCCTTGAAAGAAGAACTGTACATCAAGACTCCCGAAGGATCAAAAAGAAAAGCTCCATATCTCCGTCTCAAAAAGTCTCTTTACGGTCTCAAGCAAGCACCTGCAAATTGGTACGAAACTCTTACCTCGTGGTTTGAAGAAATTAACTACAAGCAATCCACTTCTGATCCTTGCCTGTACATACATCAAGACAAGATTTCATTCATCTTCTTTCATGTTGACGATCTGGTCGTAGTCGGCAATGTGGACGTGTTTGAAAGTCTATTTCTGCTTCGATTTCCAAACTCAACTGCACACGAACCTGACACTCTACTTGGAATGGACGTCAAAATATCCGAAAACGCCATATCTCTGTCTCAAGAGAAACTCATAGAGAAAGGTCTGAAGCTTATTGGACTAAAAGACTGCAAACCGGTGAATACGCCGTTATCGGTGGCAGTTCAACTCAAACCTGCCACTCAAGCAGAGAAAACCGAATTTGCTAAATTAAACGTCAACTACCGTTCATTTACCGGAATTCTCAATTATTTGTCGTGTCGCACTCGTCCAGACCTGGCTCCCGCGGTATCCATTTTATCCAGCTTCAACAATGATCCCGGCATAAACCACTGGAAAGAGGTTCTGCACTGCTGGAAATACATTCAAGGCACCAAGAATCTTCATCTCACTCTTCGACCGAATCCAACACTATCAAAATCACTTCAGCACTATACCGACGCCACATGGGCTGATGATCTAGAGACACGTCTATCTCGGAGCGGGTCCATCTGTTTCTGGAAAAACTGTCCTATTGCATGGAACAGCAAGCGGCAACGGAACATAACTCTATCATCTACCGAAGCCGAGTTGAATGCGTTGGCAGATGGAGTCCAGGAAAATCAGTGGATAAAGTTCCTAGTGGAAGAACTCTGGAACGAATCGCTAGAACCCTCAAACTTTCACATTGACAATCAAGGACTAAATGAAAAAATCAAGAACTTCGGCTCAAACTCAAAAACTAAGCACCTAGACATCAAAATGAAATGGCTGCGAGACTTGAAAAATAGAAATGAGATCACAGTCACCCTCATTCCCTCGGACAACATGATCGCAGACACATTAACAAAAGCCAGCAACGCCGAATCCCTCGACCGTCTTCGCACAAAATGCTTCATGGTGCATTACTCTCCAAGTTGAGGGGGGTGTTGAAACTTGCACTCCTCATCGCGCGCGCTCCGCTTTTGCTTTCTCATTTCCGCGCTTCGCGGCTCTGCTGCGCATATCACGATCATCAATCTTAACCTAAACCTTCCTCGTACTCCCGGAACGATAGCCCTCCGCAACTCATCAGAATCAATCAAGTACATCAAAATACTGATTCTCCGATTCAAATCGATCCGCTGCTCCCTCAAAAGATCAAGATATTCTCGACGCCGCTCCTCTCTCGTGTGTCGCACAAGTCCGGTGAAGCTTTAACTTGGACAGCCTTCACTAGCTTCCAACTTGGTGAGAAATGCAGCCAGCATTTCCATACATCATCCTCACATCTCGACCCCTCAAATCATCAACACTAACTTCCTTTCTTTCTTCCATCAGTTATATCTCAGATCTTTCAGCGCTCTATTTTATTTCAAATCTTATTTCTCTTGTTTTCCTTGCCATAGGGTTTGTCTATTTCGTGTTTAACATTCCTCAATATCCACAACTAATCCTTCCTTATTCATCACTTCCAGAATCATCAGACTCGCCCCAATTCTCCATCAAATTCCTTATTTTTAGATTTACTGCTTTATATTCAGGGTTGGTTTCATTATTTGCTTTGATCTTCTTTCTGTTTTTCTTCATTGTTCTCACGTTTATGTTTTTCTCCAGATTCTGGTCTTATTCTTTAGTGAAATACAGTCATAGGTTTTTTAGGTCCCACCAATAACGAGAAAAGGCAAAAAAATACATTGTGCTCAAAAGGCGTACGGGTCTGCACATAAGGCAGAACAAAAAATAAACACAAAGGGGAAACATAGCCCACTAATTCTCTTTATCCTTGGTGGAAGAGGTGGTGTTGTCCTTCTTTCTGAAGTTTTGGGAGTGGCCTTGGTCCTTTCTGTAACCCCCGCGTTCACGCCCGTATCCGCCCCTTTGACCAAAGCCGGCATCCGAGTTTCTGTCGTTTCTATCAAAATCATGATCCAAATAGCCTTGATCTCTTGGTCGCTTGTAGTAGCCATCATCGCTTTGCTTATGATCATGATAGCCTCCGCGATAGCCTCCATAGTCTGAGTTACGCCTGTCTTGAGACCACCTATCTCCTGACCCGCGACCCCTAAAACCACCTCTGCCATGACTTGAAGATGACGATCTGTTCTTTCGTTGATCTTCATTCCCATTCTTCACTCTCGGCTTGCCAGTGTTAGGATCGTAACCGAACTTCTCGCCTGCGTATGCGTAAGGATTATCAGTTTCTTCATGTTCATCCAACGTCAACGTTATACACCAAGCTTCACGTTTAACATCATCCCAAAACATAGATATGTTGACTGCTGATACAGCGCCCGTCTCCGTGGTTACTTGATAAGAAAAGGCGTTTTGCCTTACGATCATGTCATACCTGAATGCCGTCATGAAACCTTCCTCAGATACGATCTTGTCCACATTCTCCTTGTGTAATAGTATCCATTCTGCAAACTCGGTGTAATTGTAGAGGTCCCTAAAAGTGATATGGAAGTTTCAATGATTGGTTGTCCATTTGCTGAAAGTCTGAGTCCATTTGTTCGGATACTCATAGCCAATGTAATTACCGTCCTTTTCATCTCCCCTACTTCTTCTGTTTGTATAGTATTGGATGGCATCCTTTTGCCACTTCTTATCAAAGATTGTCAACGGAATTGGTCCTCTAAATTCGCGAATGTTTTGATTGAAGTATGGAGTGAAACCAACATCGAAATGTTTTGGGAGGGAACCCTTCACGAATACGATGGTTGTCTTATCGACAGGTTTCTTTGCTAAATTGACACTTGGATTCACTGCATCGCTCGACGTCGACCTGAGAATGTCCGGTTTATCCGGGACCAACAAGGAAGTATCGGTCTTCATCTTGCCATAAACTCTCAAATAAAACTCGACTGAAGCCTTATCGCCCTTCTCTAACGCCAAAGTAGCCTTATCCCAGATAAGCTCTCTGTCCGACTTCGTTGAAATGTTCCCAACTGGCATGATGGTCGAAACCGTCTCCGCAGGGGTATCGTTGACGGTAGAAGATTTGGTCACGTGAACGTCGCCCGGTTCAATTATCTCTGGTACGTTGGATAAGATCGCCTTATATTTTGACATCGTGTCATTCACTTGGGTAGCACCCTTCATCGGATTTGGAATCTCTGTGATAATATCCAATAGAATATATATCATGCACATTAACTTCATGTCTCTCAGCAACATTGAGATCAACGGATGGATTATTGAAAAGCCACTCAGCAACTTTGAGGGCGGCGATGCTAACCTTTGAAGCTATTGTCACTATCGGATTCGTTTGCCGCTTCACGTTTGGCAGTTCAAGTGTGTCAATCCTCTTGAGCAGAAGCTATCCACATTGAATTATGTTAGCTAACCATCTACTTAGGTTGCTTATACAAACATGCACAGGAACTAACAACTCAAGTTCTCTTGTGTCTCACGCGTATCCACTCCAACAACCGCTGCATCATCCTTGTTCATTGGTCCTTCGCGAACCGGTTCTTGATTACTCTTTGCTCCGGCGGCCTTGTTCAATCGAGTATTTGCTTTTCTCACCGTTTCTTCTACCATGATTGTTGACTTGTACTATATTTTGTGCGAACTGAAACCGTGCTTTAGATGCAGATGTGCGAACTGTGTCGATAAAAAGATGTGCGCAAAAGATTTCAAAAGATGGGCGCGACGAGTTGGCGTAGGGAGACAGCAAGGAGAGATAACAACTGAGTGCTAACGGGGGAGTGGGAGGAGTCAGGGAGCTAGGTTATGAGGGGACTCGCGGCGCGGGCACGAGCCTAGTCCTAAACCTAATCGCTCCTAAATGGATTCTGACTCTCTCAGTCCAGCCCAGTTATCTTCCTTCGCGTGCTTGGACCTGGGTGACCTACCCCTGCGGGTCTGGTCCCTGTCAAATAAAAAAAAGAACCTGACAAAAATATGCTAAACCATGGTAAACTAATTTCAAAAAGGCCTTCTATGCATGTAGTACTCCCAGTATGATATGCAATATCTTCAGGAAGTTCAACCAACCAAGTTAAGAATGAGTGCAGGATGGTATCGTGAGAGAGGTCAGGGGTCAATGTTTTTACTTTATTGAAAAAAAGTAGATTTGGAGACTTCTGATAACATCAATTGTTGATGTAAAAAAAAGAAAAAAAAATTGAGACCCCTCAGCTACCCTGGATTAATCCTAAAACTTGCATTTTCAGGAAGAATTGAATGGTGTATGTAGAAATTCATGAATTTTATCAGGCAAAAAAAAAAAAAAGATTCCTGTGGCTTGAAGCTAACACAGGGGGAAGGAGAGAGATTATAGAAGAGTATTAAGGGGACATGGAACACAGACAAAGGTATCAACAGGAATAAAAAAATAAAAAAAATTGATCAATATACGCTATATTGATCAATATACGACATTGCAAATTCATCCATCTTGGTAGTGGTATAAGAAATGAATCAAATTATTGTTTCATCAAACTCAACACACTCAAACACTAACTCTCATCTTATCAATCAGGTTAGTGTTTGATATCGGTGTCTTGTGTCGTATCGTGTAGATACTAACAACGCTACACCTCTAAAGGTTAGTGTTCAATATTGGTGTCTTGTGTCGTATCGTGTAGATACTAATAACGCTACACCTCTAAAGTTTCTCGTAGTTCATTAGGTTATGAGCCCAGATTGTGCTTAAATCTGCAACCTCATTGAACTCAAGTCTTTAGTAAACGACATGACCAATAAAGCAATTAATTGTCTTCCTCTTCTCACGAGAACGACGTTTGATGACTGGCGCAATGTCATGTTTTTATTTTGCTTGGAGAAAGGCGTTGACAATCATCTGTTGTCTGACTTGGTAACCGGAGAAAAAGATGTGATTGCTCAAGCTACTCTTAAGCTTCAAAAGAAAGTCACAGCAGGTATACTAGGCCAAAATTTAGGAGTAGAGAATTACGCCAAATTTATTACCGAAGAGAATAAGCAACAGCCTCATCTCATTTGGGCAGCACTTATTAGTCACTAGAGGCCAAGGCGGCTTTGCCGCTGCAAAATCAATCACCAACTCTCACCCTACCAGTTTCAATCATATATTCTAGCTGTAACATTGTTGCAGGGTGGATTTTACACCATGAATCTGAAGAAAGTCACCATATTTTGTCTAAGATTTAGGCTTCATGTGTTTTTTCATAATAATTGGCCACTCTATACATAGGGCCAAGCATTTAAATGATTAACAGCCCACCATTACAAATCAATCAGAAAATAATCCAGCCTCAGAGCTATAGACCCACTGAAATTTTATCAAAGTAACATTAAACAGGTGGGTATTCTCCAAAAGACAGATTAAACTTGAGGACTTTGAGGTAGGATCTTTGCATTAAGGTATTTATTTATTCACAAAGTTATCAAAGGTCCATCACTAAAAAAGAAGGACAGAAAGAAAAGCAGCGCTCTTGACTGTAATGACCTCAACAGGATCTAATTAATGTCATTGGGTGTGGGTTTTTGATTTTATTTTGTTTTATCCAGAAGACAAAACAGGAGCTGAAAATTGAGGCAAGTCTACAAGAGATGCTTGTTTTTGGGATAGCAGCTGGTAAGGTGAGGGATAGTAGTAATAGGAGGGCACCAGAGGGGCTGTAGATTGAGCAATGGTAGTCTGGCCCCGTACCTTGTTAATACAGAAGATGAAGGAATGGATTAGAATGAGCAGCTTCCCAGGCTGGAAGAGCTTATCATTTTCCAAACCCAAGAGTTTATTGGCAAGGCTCTGGATATACAATGTGGCCAGGGAGGGTGTGGTGTTACTTGCAAACCGGAAGGAGTCGGAATTGCTTGTGGTGTTACTTGCAAACCGGAAGGAGTCGGAATTGCTTGTGATTTGGCACTCTCCGCGCTTGTCACCTGCCTCCGAGCCACAAACTTCTTCCTTTTGGGCCTTACCTTTCTCCCCATTCCCCCTTTCCTCTCGCACTAACAGCGACAAGACACTTGCCCTGGTCAAGGGCAGTAGGGCAGGCTTCTTACATATGGCAGCCTTGAGACAGGTGCGGACATTGTCTGAGACTGAGTTGCAGTTGCTGGTCCAGCAGTAGGGGGAAGCAACAATTGGTTGGCCGGCTGAACTCTAGATCGGAGTGGAGGGGATATGTTGGGATAGCAAGACAGACCTCATACTGATTCCCTCGTTGGTGGAGGCCAGGCTGGCATCATTGAACTTGTTTCCAAGCCGGATGTAGAAGTCCAACAAGCCGCCGCCATTGATTCTCCCTTAGGACCAGTCGATGAGCGACTCGAGCAGCTGCTTGGTAGCAACCGGGGGCCTGGTGACAATGGATTCGCTGCTGGAAGAGTGGAAAGGGTTGGCGGGGTTTCGGGGAGGAAGCGGTCAACAGGGTCAGTATTTATAGGGTGGGGATGAGTGGGTGGGTTGCTCACAGTGGCCGTGCTGCTCTGGGCACACAGAAAGCTGCGGGTTCTGCCGTGTGGTCCGGCGGGGATAGTGTTTGTTGCGTTGAGGTTCGAGCTTCTGGAGACAGAGCCCAGTCTTCGCGGCTAGGGGTAGGGGATCAAGGGTGAGGAAGACATCTGATCGGCGTTGAATCTTGTGGAAATGAAGACAAACGTTGGCCATCACTTCTGAGTATTCTAACAAACTGCCTATGCGAAACCGGCGGCGATCAACTGAACCTTGCAAGAGTTCCGACAATTTTCAGCTTGTCGCGTCCATCAAAACCAAATTGGCTACCACGCCGCTGAACCAGCGTTCAAAGTTTGGGCTTGCTTTGTATCCCGAAATTCTTGGTACCAGCCCTGCAAAGAGCTGCAGGGATCTGTGAAGACAAGTGTTCGCAACAATTATGTGCTTGGTAAGATGGGAAGAAAAGACTGAAAAACCAAACAGCGCAAAAAAGGCAAAGACAGAGAGAGGGGGGATACCCACTGCCCAAATATCAGTAACAGTTTTGTTCATCGGGCCATTCAATTTGGTGGAATTGATGAGTTCAGGGCTCGGGGGCACCGGGCTCTCAACAGTCTATCACACGGTGGTGTTGTTTCCAGGCTTAGCCTTGCCAAGATGCTGAAGTCAAAAACCTTGATTTGCTTTTCATTAGCTGTTGGAGTTGTGATCTGGGCAAATATTGATGGTGCTAGCTTGTTGTGAGGCGCAAATTGTTGGAACAATTTCAGTTTTTTTATATGTATGATATTTCAAATTGTTAGGTACATGAGATTTTCTAAGAAATAAAGGCAAGCCTAACATACACACCAGGAATCAACAGCAGCTCACAGGTGAGCATCCGTAGCCGTTCCCGAGTCCCGTTTGTGATGTAATTTGAGTAGATCGAAAGCAGTGATGGATGAAATCAGGTCGTAGCCGGGCGGATGGACGGGTTGCCTGAGGTGCAAGGAATCTATTGAGTTTTGCCTGTTGAGTGATCCACATGGTAGCGCATGCCGTGGCTGCCGTTCACAAGGAAGCAGATTCAAGTTGTAATGGGAGTGTTGTAATGGCTGGGGAACATTGGTGAATTTGTGGCGGGTTGTTATCATTTGACCGCCTGTTGTTAAGGCCAGGTTGCGACGGTGGGTAGGAAGGAGACAGGGTGTGTTGTACAGTGTGGCGGGCATTGGTATGGACCAGGTTGGCCGTAGCATGCAAGTTAGTGTGACGGCGAGGAGAGGATAGCACTGGTGAAATTGCCTATAAATAGAGGTGGTCTGGGATTGGTAATTCCTCAGGCGACTCTCCGGGCTGGCTTCCAGCCGGGGGGTTGTCTCACCACTGTCCGCTGTTGCACTTGCGCAGTTTGGCGGTGGATTATTCAGTGGCCCCCCTTGTGCTTAAAAGCTGGGGGTCATCCTCCCACTGCTTTTTAACCTTGCTAGACAAGGATGGGCAGTGGGCCACGGTGCATCAGCTTGCTGACGTTGGGTGGCAGGGTGCGGGCTTGGGTTGATTCTTGCTGTAAATGAGACTGTTTGATTGATTTTTTGTTTTGTTTTGTACATGTAAACTCTGATTTTTTCTGGCATTTTCTGTGGGAGGGGAAACCCTTGACCTTTTTTTTTGTTTTTGGCCTATTTGTAGGGGGAACCCTTGATTTTTTTTTCTACAATTCTGAAACTTTAATATACTTGGATTTTCAGTCGGAATCGCCTCAAAATCAATCTGTTGTCTACCAAGACTTCCTCAAGATAAGATTCAATTTGAGTCTTGATCAATTCCTTACCGACATTGATCTGGGTCTTTCTTGCATTCGATTGGTCGGAATCAAAATAGTCAAAATGAAGAAGCGAACTCTTGACAAGCATCTTCTAGCCAAATATCTTATCAATCTTCTGCCTTCCAAATTGGAGAGCATGAAGGATCTTCTCTTAAACAAAAGTCCAATTGATATTGATACTGTTAAACAATATCTCAACTCCAAATCGCTGAGTCTAAACAGCACTAACTCAGCAACTGGATCGGACGCCGCAACCATCAAAACGGAGTCCGCTGTCAAATCTACCATTGCTTATTGTCATGATGGTGTTCATAACAAAAACACCAATCACACAAAGTCAAATTGCTACCATCTTCATCCGGACAAAGCTCCAGAGTCCTATAAAAAGCGTCAACTTCAATTCACCTCAAAGAAGAAGGAGAACGCAGTGACTTCCGTGAATTTTAGCGGAGTATACGTCTGCGTATCCAATCCTCAAGCTTTAGCGGTAGTTCAAAACGGCAACCTCATATTTCTTGACAGTTGCTGTTCAGATCATATGTTTCCCAATTGGAGACATTTCACCGAGTATGAGAATTTTGACTCTGCGGTTAACGTTGCTAGTGGCCAAGCTTTGCGAGTCAAAGGTCGAGGTCACGTCAAAATCAAGAGCGCAAACGGAAAAACTTTTGTGGTCAAAGCTCTTCACGTACCGGGTTTGACGCATGCTCTTTTGAGTCTAGCTTGGCTTTCAACTTCAAACTGTGATTTGATCAGACGCGATGGATCTAAATTCTATGTCAAGGACACGGTGAAAAACATTGTTCTCTTTGATGCGGAAATCAGCAGCAACATCTTTGTTTTCCAGGCGACGGCTATGCAACCTTCTAGTTCCTTGGTTGTTTCATTGACTGCGTTACAATCCAAAGGTCCGGCCACTCCGACTGTTCCTCTAGCCGCAACTAGCACTGATTCTCAACTGTTTCACAGGCGAGCAGGTCACCCAAGTTGAGAAGCATTAAATGAAATGTTTAAAGTTAGCTACTCTACATCTAACTGTGAATCATGTAGTCTGTCTAAATCCCATCGTCAACTGTACTCCGGTCAGCTACCAAAGCCAAAAGGCATCCTAGACTTTGTCTACATGGATCTCAGCGGGAAGATTACTCCTCTGACTGTTGGGAAATCATCATATTATTTCAAAATCACCGACTCTTTTTCCGGATATAAACATGTTTTCATTATCTCACACAAAAATCAAGCGTTCGAAAAGTTTAAGGAATACTACCACAAAGTAACAATATTTCATTCTAAAAAGTTAATAAACTTGGTGACGGATGGTGGTGGGTAATTCTGTTTGACGGAATTTGAGTCATGGCTTAAGCTTCAAGGAATTTGACATCACATTACGGCTCCTTACACGCCACAGCAAAACTCTATTGCAGAGCGTGGAAATCGGACAACCTCAGAGAAAGCTCGTTTGCTTCTGAAGCAAGCTAATCTTCCGGTTAGTCTGTGGGGAGAGGCTGTGACTACAGCTGTTTTCTACAAAAACATCACTCCTACCAGAAAGATCAAATGGAAATCTCCGTATGAGCTCTGGTTTGGCGAGCAATTTAACTTGAATTGTCTTCGTGTATTTGGTTGCCGAGCATATGTCAATATTCCTAAAGATAGGCGACAGGGAAAATTTGGAGACACTTCTAAACCCGGAATCTTGGTTGGGTATAGGCTCAATATTCCTAACTGGAGAACATTGACTTTGAATTCTCGGTTTGAGTACAGCCATGATGTCATTTTTGACAAGGCTTGTTTTCCAGGAATCTCCCCGAGTGATTCAGCCTTTCCGGATTTCCATGAGGAGTTTGGTGATGACGCAAACACCAATGAGTTACCTGTGATTCCGGAGCAATCAGTGACCTCATCAGAAGAAACACATCAATCACATTCTTTGCCTCCAATCTCTAATTCAACTCCTGTCTCCTCCGTTCCTTCTGTTATGAGCCGTAGCGCGGACTCCGCAGCGCAGACTCACATGTACATAGACTACACGTACATGTCACGGACCATACTCAAGGTTCGAGAGGCTGGAGATCCAAGCCTCTTCCTCATCCTGCAATCCACCATCTTGGATCCAGAACCCCCAGAACCCCAGAACCCAGACTCCATCTTTGTCAGCCTTAGAGTCATCACA
Source organism: Puccinia triticina (assembly GCF_026914185.1). Classification (NCBI taxonomy): domain Eukaryota; kingdom Fungi; phylum Basidiomycota; class Pucciniomycetes; order Pucciniales; family Pucciniaceae; genus Puccinia; species Puccinia triticina. Next base: position 4,976,410 of record NC_070562.1, read on the forward strand.
GCTGACCTAAAGTCTGCCTTTATCTACTTTTTACATATGAATTACTTCATATCTTTTTCATCTTAAGTGATAACCTTGTTTTGACTTCATATTCTGTTTCCTCATGCAATTTTAACCCTAGTTACAACTCACAAATTCTTTGTAACTATACTCCTTCCCTGAGTTATTGAGTTGTGGCGCGCATGCGCAGTTGTGACGTGTCAGCGCTACCAGGCGCGCCAAACCACATGTACATATGTAAATTACATAAGCAAACTGTGAAAATCTTCGTAGTCAGGATCCCCCTTGCCTGAGGCGGATCTACAGACTCCAGCACACCAGAACCACCACCCAGATAACTCCAGGATCACCACCAAAGAGCCTACTATACTCCCAGTATACCTACCGTCACAGGCGCCTAGGATATTGACAGTAAGTAACCTCTTTCACTGAACCTTGTTTATCTCAGAGGTACAACTCTGTGTCTTGCTTGATCTGCTCTTTCTTCTGGTTTTGCCTCCTTCTTGATCACAGGGCTGTCCCTCCAATTCTACAGGCCTTTGCCTCTATCTTGATCACAGGGCTGTCCCTTATAATCACTTGGCCTTTGCCTCAAAATCTAGGTTCAGGGCTGTCCCTCAGGTTTCCCTTTAAGAACCTTGACTATCCAGAAGGAAGCTAAAAAATTGCGGCTGGATTATACTTATCTAATCCAGATACCCTCCTGAGAGGAAGCTGTAGCACTTCTTAGCACAGATTAGCAGCACTCTTCTGAAGAGTAGCATTGCCAGTGGATGTGCATTCCCACTAGAATAACCTAGTACTTCTCTTCATCTTGATCCTGTTCTGTTTTCTCTTTTCTCTTTCTCTCTCTCTCTTATTGTTGTATTTTCTTTATCCCAAGAAATCCAACTATTGCCCCCCCATTTCTTGTGTCCTGCTGTCACTATAGAGACTCAGGCTCACAATCTTCCTCTCCACAGAACAGACCATAACATATTGCAGGATCTACTTAACGGAGACGAAGACAAAGAACCCAACAGACCAACAAGAACCAGATCGCTCCGACTCCAAAGCCCTGAACATCCCGACTCCGAACCCTTGAATATCCCGCTCCAACATCAAAACCTTGAACATCCCGACTCCAAAACTTTGAATATCCCGCTCCGACACCACACAGCAATACAATGGATGCCTCCAAAGCCGCCAAACTCCGACAACAACTGGCGGACCTTACTAAGAAGGCCAATGACGAGGAGGAAAAACACCGCCAGGCCAAGGCCAAGTTGGAGGACGCACTCCGCACTCCAAATCCACCCCCTCCCCCAACCGCAACCAAGACCCCCAAGATCGCTAAACCTGACAAGTTCAATGGAGAACGCGGAGCGGTGGCGGAGACGTTTGCCCGCCAGGTTGGCATCTATATGACGGTGAACAAGCACTTGTTCCCGACCGACACAACACGAATCCTTTTTGTGTCCTCCTACATGACCGGACGCGCAGGCGTGTGGGCAGCCCCGTTCCTTGACCAGGCAGCAGTGGAACCACCCACCCTGACCTACGCGGAGTTCACGGCGGCCTTCCGGGGCATGTTTTTTGACCCAGAAAAGAAGGCAAAGGCGGAAAGAGCCCTCCGAGCGCTGAAGCAGACCGGTTCTGTGGCGGACTACACCCACACCTTTGTCCAGCACGCCCCCACAGCAGGATGGGAAATCCCCACTCTCCTCAGCCAGTACCGCCAAGGTCTGAAGCGGGACATCCAGATGGTGCTCATTGTTTACCGCACCGCATTCACAACCATCAATGAGGTTGCTACCTTGGCCCTGGAGCTTGACACGGCGATGAGCGGAGCGGAGGCCGGAACAGCGCCGGCTAAACAGAAGATCGAACCCGACGCCATGGACCTATCGGCGTTAAACGGATGACTTTCCGACTCCGAGAAGGCCCGGATGATGCGGGAAGGACTCTGTTTCCAATGCGGAGCGCAGGGCCACATCTCCCGCGACTGTCCGACCAAGAAGGGAAAAGGCCGCGGGAACACCAGGATTGCGGCAATGGAGGATCAGATCCGACAATTAGTGGAAGGGATGGCGGCGATAGGCGGAGGCGGACCAGCGGATAAAGGCGGAAAAGGCCGGGCCGACTTGTCAAAAAATGGAGGCGCTCAGGAATGAAGGTTGTGCCTTTCCTGAGCGCGGCGGAGTTGTCTTGTAGCATTGGTGCTAGTCAAACTTTAACCAGAAATGAAATTGATCCCAGATGTTTCATCTCTCGCACCATCACAACTCCCAGAGCCACACCCCAGAACCCCTTACCCCCTGCGTCCTTTTTGATTGATTCCGGAGCGACCCATGATGTGTTGAGTGAGTCCTACGCCGCCGCGGCGGGATTACTCTGCAACGCCACCGCCTCAAGGCGGACAGTGTTGGGATTTGATGGATCCACATCCTGAGCGGCATATGAGATTGACCTGACCCTGAATGAAGAACCCCGCCCTTCAAAATTCATCATCACCCGACTGAAGGACACGTACGACGGCATCCTTGGGATGCCATGGATCCGCAAACACGGACACCAAATTGACTGGACCACCCGCACACTCCGCTCCGACCACTCCGACATTGCAGCTGCCTCCGCAGCTTCGTCCACTCCGAAAACATCCTCAACAGAGGGCCAAGGGCCCATGATGGGGAAAGCTAGGATTTGTGACGAGGGGGTGTGTATTTTACCGCCCCCGCAATGTGAGTCCGATAAAGTTTCTCCGCAATCATTTTCCGAAGCAGCTGGCAAGCCCCTTTCTCTCCTAGAACTTTACACTGCAGAGATCAGCGCCGCCAAGACATTGTGGTTGACCTCCGCCCGGCTAGCAGCGGCGGGAAAGGCCGCTATTGCAACACGGACCGTCGAAGAACTTGTCCCGCAGTGCTACCATCGATTCATCGACATGTTCCGGAAATCCAGCGCTAAGAGCCTACCGCCACGAAGAAAGTACAACTTCCGTGTTGACCTAGTCCCCGGAGCCACACCGCAAGCAAGCCGGATCATTCCGCTTTCACTGGCGGAGAACCAGGCACTCGACACACCGATTGCGGAAGGACTGGCCAGCGGAACAATCCGGCGGACCTCATCACCATGGGCGGCCCCAGTTCTATTCACCGGAAAGAAGGACGGAAACCTCCGCCCCTGTTTTGACTACCAAAAACTCAACGCACTGACAGTGAAGAACCACTACCCCCTTCCGCTGACCATGGACCTGGTTGACAGCCTACTAGACGCCGACACCTTCACAAAGCTGGACCTCCACAACGCCTATGGAAACCTCCGAGTGGCGGAGGGAGATGAGGATAAGCTAGCGTTCATCTGCAAGGCGGGGCAATTTGCTCCGCTCACCATGCCGTTTGGACCCACAGGAGCGCTGGGATACTTTCAATACTTCATGCAGGACATTCTCCTTGGACGAATTGGAAAGGACACCGCCACATACCTGGATGACATTATGGTATACACACAGAAAGGCTCCGATCACACGGCGGCGGTCAACGGAATCCTGGAGACCCTGAGCAAGCATCAATTATGGCTGAAACCGGAGAAATGTGAATTTTTGAAACCGGAGGTGGAATATCTTGGACTCTTAATTGTGTGTAACCGGATTAGAATGGACCCCCCAAAAGTGAAGGCGGTGACGGAGTGGCCCGCACCGCGGAACGTTACGGAATTTCAGCGGTTCATCGGATTCTCCAACTTTTACCGCCGGATTCATTGACCACTTCTTGGGGAAGACCAGACCTCTACACGACCTGACCAAAGCAAAAACCCCCTTTGTCTGGGATGACAAATGTAACTCCGCTTTCAAATGCCTAAAGACCGCCTTCACCTCTGCTCCAATACTTAAGATTGCGGACCCGTACAAGCTGTTTATCCTGGAATGTGACTGCTCCGACTTCGCGCTTGGAGCAGTCTTGTCTCAAGTCTGCAACAAAGACAAAGAACTCCATCCCGTCGCTTACTTATCCCGATCATTGGTGCAGGCGGAGAAGAACTACGAGATCTTTGACAAGGAACTATTGGCCATTGTTGCCGCTTTCAAAGAGTGGCGGCAGTACCTAGAGGGAAACCCGCACCGCCTGACCGCCATTGTTTACACGGACCACCGGAACCTAGAAAGCTTCATGACCACCAAGGAGCTCACTCGGAGACAGGCGCGGTGGGCGGAGACCATGGGTTGTTTTGATTTTGAAATCATCTTCCGCCCGGGCCGCCAAGCCACCAAACCCAATGCCCTGTCAAGAAGACCGGACCTAGCCCCCGCCCCTGGTGAAAAACTGACCTTTGGGCAGCTGCTGAAGCCCAATAACATTACGGAGCGGACTTTTGCGGAGATATCGGAGTTTGAATCCTGGTTCGAGGACGAATCAATTGACTTGGCGGAGGCGGAGCACTGGTTTGAGGTAGACGTACTGGGGATAGACGCGGAGTGCGGAGCGGAAAATGAACTGGCGATGGCTGATGCGGAGATCATTGCAAGAATCAGGGAATTGACCCCACTCGATGCCCAATTGACCAGATGGCGAGAATCCTTGAAAACCCCCACAGGAAACCGGAACAGATACACGGAGACTGATGGCATCTTGTACAACAAAGGGCGGATAGTAGTACCGGCGGACCGAGATCCTGAAGAGCCGACACGACACCAAAGCGGCGGGCCACCCAGGCCGATTTAAAGAACCTGGGACTAGATTTCAGAGCAAAAGACCAAAAACCAACAAAAACAAGAATGAGACAAGAAGAAAGAAAAACATAAGGAAAACAAGAAGATGAGAAAACAAACCCTGAGACAGATGGCTATCTGTAAAAGAACAACTGAGAATTGAATTTTGGCGAGTAGTTGTGTTGAGCTGATTTGTTGAGATCGAGGATTAGTTGTGAGGACCGAAGGGAGGAGGAACAAGAAGGAAAAAGAACAAACCCTGATAAATGGAAAAGGGACACAATATAAAGCTAAGAAAAAAGAGTGCGCAACGATCTAAGGACAATGACTAATGAAAAGATTGAGAGTGTTAGTTGATTGAGGAAAAAAAAAATAAGAGGAGGATTTGGGAAATGCGGGGCGCATTTCTCACCAAGTTGGGAAGCTAAAAAGGCGGTCCTAGCTAAAGCTTCGCAGAGACTTGTTGACGAGGAACTTGAAGAGTCTTGAGTCTTGATCTTGAGTGATGAGAGGCGCAGAGATGATCAACGAACTGACGAGTTGAATCTTGTGTCAGATGAATTGGGTTGAGAAGTCGATGAGGAACGTGAGAGAGATCTCAAGGCGCAATACGAGTTTGCAGGAGTAGGTTTAAAACGATGAGATTGAGTTTGCGAATTGCTGCGCAAGTTGCGGTGTACGATTGTGAGCGCGAGGAATAGCGCGCACAGGGTGCGCGGATTGTTGAAAGATGTCACGAGTCAAGGCGAGTTTCAAAACGATTCCGCACCCTCGCCCTGGTCCGACGGATTTTTGTGTGGAACGGCCAGAAGAAGTTTGTCAACCAATATGTGGATGGATGTGATTGTTGTCAAAGAGTTAAAGCCTCGACGCAACAGCCATTTGGGACACTGGAGCCGCTACCAATTCCGGCGGGGCCGTGGACGGACATCAGCTATGAACTCATCACAGACTTGCCTGAATCCCGCTCCCACAACAGCATACTAACTGTTGTTGACCGTCTGACAAAGATGGCACACTTTATCCCCTGCAGGAAGTACATGAATGCGGAGCAGTTAGTGGACCTGATGGCGGAGCACGTTTGGAAACTCCACGGCACTCCGAAGACTATTGTCTCCGACCAAGGGAGCATTTTCGTATCCCAAATAACCCGGGAATTGGACAACAGACTTGGCATCCGCCTCCAACCATCTACCGCGTACCATCCAAGGACAGACGGACAGTCGGAAATCGCAAACAAAGCGGTGGAGCAATATCTCCGCCATTTTGTGGGCTATCAACAGGACGATTGGGCTCCGCTCCTGGCAACGGCGGAATTTGCTTACAACAACAACAATCACACGTCAACAGGGGTGTCACCATTCAAGGCAAATTACAGTTTCAACCCATTGTGCAGCGGAATTCCATCGGCGGAACAGTGTGTACCGGCGGTGGCGGAGCGACTCCGCCAGCTTGCGGAGGTACATGACGAACTGAAGCACTGTCTGGAAGCGGCGCAGGAGGCCATGAAAAGCCAGTTTGACCGCGGAGTGCGGAAAACACCGGAATGGAACAGTGGAGACAAGGTTTGGCTAGATGGGCGCAATATCTCGACAACACACCCCAGCCCCAAATTGGAACACCGCTGGCTTGGACCATTCCCAATAGCTAGCAGAATTTCAACCTCCGCTTACAAACTGACCCTTCCGCTTTCCATGCAGGGAGTCCACCCAGTTTTCCACGTGTCAGTACTCCGCAAACACAAGCCCAACAAGATCGCCCACCGACAGCAGCGGACCCCGGAGCCAGTAACAGTCAACGGCGGAGACGAGTGGGAGGTCGACGGAATACTGGACAGCCGGCAGAGAGGGCGGAAGACTCAATACCTTGTCAGCTGGCGCGGATTTGGACCGGCGGAAAATTATTGGGAGCCGGAGGCGAACTTGAAAAACAGAGGAGTTTAACACAAAATTTCCGGAGGCGGCGGCCAGGCATCGGAGGACGCGGAGAAGAAAGTGAGAGGGCAAGCTTTTTCCCACTGGGTTTTTTAACACTGCCCGGGGACAGAATGCAGAGCCAAAAGAGGAGGAATTTTTTTATTTTTTATTTTTTCTCATTGATCAACCGGAAAAGGGGGCGGCTTGGGCATTGAAGGGGGGATAATGTTATGAGCCGTAGCGCAGACTCACATGTACATAGACTACACGTACATGTCACGGACCATACTCAAGGTTTGAGAGGCTGGAGATCCAAGCCTCTTCCTCATCCTGCAATCTACCATCTTGGATCCAGAACTCCCAGAACCCCAGAACCCAGACTCCATCTTCCTCTCCACAGAACAGACCATAACACCTTCCACTTCCAATCAACAACTTCCAATTGATTCCCCTTCCAATTTGACTCCTTCTTCAACCACACCTAAACGGGGTTGGTACTACGCTCCAGCAGACCAACCAGCTCCAAAAAACATTTCATCTGATCCTACTGACCCTTGTAAAATTCTTTTGACAAAGCGACGGGCTCATCTGGTCAACCAGCAACATACTGCTGAGCCGTGGTTTGTACCATTCTTCAACCAGAGCTTGTGTTTTTCGTCGATCGCCGAGGCTAATCAAGTTCCAAAAACTTATAAAGCCGCATTCCGCTCTTCTCACTCAGTAAACTGGATTGAAGCTATCAAGGTTGAACTAGCAGCCATGGATTTCTTGCGTGTTTGGGAGATCATTCCGATACCATCCGACAGAATTCTTTTGGGCACTGTGTGGGTGTTTAGGATCAAGACAAACACAGCTGGCGAATTCATCAAGTTCAAAGCGAGGCTCTGTGCTCAAGGCAGCGCACAACAGGACGGTATAGACTACAACAAAACTTTTTCTCCAACTGGACGTGCGAGTGCTCTTCGTTCAGTTCTAGCGTATGGCGTAAACAACAATCTTGACATTCACCAGATGGATGTCAAAAACGTGTTCTTAAACGGTATCCTGGAGGAAGAGGTGTATTTGCGCATTCCCAAAGGTTTAGAAGCACCTGCTGGAACTTGTCTTTGACTTGTCAAATAGATCTACGGTCTGAAGCAGGCCCCACGTGTTTGGTACAGAGAACTTGTTGTATTCTTCGACTCCATCAATTTTGTTCCTTGGCCAACGATCCTTGTCTTTTCAAATCCACCAATCCAGCCTGGGTCTGTCTGATTCATGTTTATGTTGACGACTTAGTCATTGTATCAGGTGATGTCTCTTGGTTCAAAAACTTCATCAACAATTGTTTCTTAATGGAGGATCTCGGTCCAATCAATTCATTGCTGGGCATGAAGATTTCTTGGGCTGATGATTGAATTCAACTCTCTGGAGAAAATTACGTCTCCAAAATCCTGTCTGAATTTAACATGAACAATTGTTGACCGGTTCTTACTCCCATGGTCCCAAACACCAGGCTTGTTCGAGCAACACCGGAAGAAATACAACAATTTGCTTCCCTTAGCATCAGCTATAGACGTGCTATTGGCTTAGTTAATTGGGCGGCTGTAGCGACGCGACCAGACATTACTTTTGTGGTCTCTCAACTCTCACAACATCTCGAAAATCCTGGGATCGTTCACTGGAGGGCTTTCCTTCATCTCCTTTGCTATCTATCAAAAACCATTGACTTTTTGCTCAACATTGGTGGAAACAAAAATCGGGTCTCAATATACGTGGACTCTGACTACGCCAGCTGTCCAGACAGTCGTCGTTCATACTCAGCCTACTTGGTTTGCTGGGGTGACTCTATCATAGCGTGGCGCGCTAAAAAGCAAGCTTCGGTGGCTTCGTTGACTACTGAAGCGGAATACAAATCCCTATATGACGGGGTTCAAGAAGCCATATCAATGAGGAACCTTCTGTTGTCTCTCGACCTGCCAATCTATCCTATTCCTATCTTCTGCAATAACCAAGGAGCAATTGCTCTATCCAAAAACCCACTTTTCCAGCAACGCTCTAAACATATTGACATAAAATACCATTTCATTCGTGAAGCCGTTGAAAATAATTTGGTTGACATCAAGTACATCTCAACCAATGAAAATCAAGCGGACGGTTTCACTAAATCTCTCCCAAATTGCCGACATCAAATGTTTCTTTGATATCTCGGCTACAACCTTTGGGACTTCAAAGCTGAAATTTGAGAATGCGGGGGGATGTTGAACTTATAGTAGTTCTTTGTTATTCTCAAACTTATGCTAGCTTATTCTGATACATAGTAATTAGTGACACCCCGTTGTTGACCCCAAAACTTAGTTGATCCTATAAAGTCCGAACACTATTGCACTCGCTCTTTTCTCAATCAACTTATTGTTTCATCAAACTCAACACACTCAAACACTAACTCTCATCTTATTGATCAGGTCCGTTATTCATTACACACTACTCATGTATCCTGTTCTCAATCTCCTCTCCTCATTTAGGTTAGTGTTCAATATCGGTGTCTTGTGTCGTATAGTGTAGATACTAATAACGCTACACCTCTAAAGGTGTGTATAAGAAATGAATCAACTTATTGTTTCATCAAACTCAACACACTCAAACACTAACTCTCATCTTATCAATTGGGTTAGTGTTTGATATCGGTGTCTTGTATCGTATTGTGTAGATACTAATAACGCTACACCTCTAAAGGTTAGTGTTTGATATTGGTGTATTGTGTCGTATTGTGTAGATACTAATAACGCTACACCTCTAAAGTTTCTCGTAGTTCATTATTGTGCACCTTGGGTAAACTCTTTGAAAAGATTCTCAACAAACGCCTAATCCACTGGATTGAAACCAAAGAGGTCCTCCCCCAAGGTCATATGGGCGGAAGGCGGGGCCAAAATGTCAGAAACCAAAATAGATGTGCACTACGGGAATTGAACCCATGACTCCAAACTTCATGAGTGTTGCTTTAACCACTAAGCTAAGTGCGCTGATGCATGCTGGGCTCATTTAGTCTAGACATTATCCGCTGTTATGCTTGTATGTAATCCTGGGATGACAAGTCTTATTGACATTGCTTATCACTATATCAGGACCATCAAGTCTAACAAAGAGTGGGTGTCAGAATTCTTAGAGCAGGAATGGAATATAACACAAAACCTAATAGATGCTCTGGTGGTTTTCACCTCGTGGGTGAATCACCAATGGCAAAGAGGTAAAATAGTTGCCGGTTTATTCTTAGATGTAAAGTACGCCTACCCATTGGTATATGCAACCCGTCTAATAGACCGCCTCCACCAACTCTCTTGCCCTGAATACTTGATACCGGTGATCTCCTCCTTCCATACTGAAAGATCTACCTCCATCCGGATGGGCGACTATGTATCATCCCCTTTCTCAGTAAGGGAAGGCCTCCCACAAGGCTCCCCTCTATCTGTCACCCTGTACATCTTGTACAATAGTGGATTACTACTTCACAGCAAATGCTCTCTGGAGGAATCCAGGATCTCCATAGGCTATGTAGATGACATTGTCCATCTAGCAGCCGCTGACTCCATGGAAAAAGCGGTGACAATTAAACTCCTTAAATTCACCGGAACTGTGTCTGGTACAAATTTTAGGCAGCGGTTCCCCCTGTACAGGGTTCAATGCCACGCCCAAGACCCGCACCACACTCAGGTCCGGCAAACTCAAGAGCTTGATAGCCAAACATGGGATGGACGATTATTAGGCCGAGCCATCAATACCACCCCATGGGCTTTGACCGCTTCCCTTTCCACCCCCCTCCTCCTTTTATATTCCAACCCCCTCCGCCCACGCCCCAAAGAAATTATCACGGCTGACGCGCATTCAGCTGCCAGACTATTCCGCCCTCAATAACATTGCCATTTTTGGGCATTGACGCAAACACGTTCTAATATCTTTTTGCATAATTCTCACGGCCGGCGGCAATTATTTTGCCTGACTATTCCGGCACCAATAGCATTGCTATTCCCAAACATTGTTCCAAATCCTAATTGGTCAATTTTTATTCCCAAACATTCAGTGAACAAATATGTTGCATCCTTTACTCGCACAATTCTCACACCCAACATTGGCAAACTATTCCGCCAGAAATAAAATTACTATTTCCGATCATAAGCCAAATGTGTTGCAAAGATTTACTCGCACATTTTCCACGTCCAACGTGCATTTGGCTGGAAGACTGGAGGACTTCCTGTCACTTTTGAACAGATCTGGAATTTCAGATTTTGCAGGGAAATCTGGAATCTGGAACTCTGGATCACTTCGGGGATCTTCGGGGACCCATATTTCCCTGCGAAATTTGATATCTGGTGGCTCAGATCTGACTTTCCAGATTGACAAGAAGTCCTCCACTATTCCCCCGCCAATCCCTTTGCTATTCCCAAACCAATACATACCTGCCGCAAACAGTTACTCATATTACTTGTATTGCCAAATTTTGTCAACACCCTCACTTTGATCCGTTCCCATACCCAACTATTTACCCCCCCCTGCTCCACAGCCAATGCTGCATAGCGGTATAGTATGTCTACCGACACATATTCTTTGATTTCCTTTTTCCACCACAAAACCATAACGGACACTCCTGTTCTGCTCATAACAAATCCAAACATTTTGTGTGTGACCCGACGGCAAGGCTACACATAGACAGCTGGATATTTCTACCCCTGGGATGGGGCGTCCTTGGCAGTTCACCTCTTCAATATTGTGTAGCCGGATGATAAAGAAGTCGCCATGGCATCAAGACTGGACATTCTCAATGGACAAAAAATCTATCTCCCTGCCGTTGAGACTGTACAGTCAGGGTGTACAGCCATTCTCGAAAAGTTTGCGGTTCCAGCACCCTGTGAATCCGACAAACAATTTTTTTTTTCAGCCCCCCAGCCTGTATTCTTCCATATCTTCGCATCTTCCACCCCCTTCCCTCTCTCCTTCTCTCCCATACCCCCGCCCATGCCCCCACCAAAATGCCCCCTGACCCAGCCCCACCTCCCCGCCCGATCGGACCCAACCACATTCCAGCCGGACCGCCAGCCAGCCATCCCGGATCCCGATCCCCAACCGCTTGCATCGCTTTTATCCGCTGTCAGTGAGTGCCCATTGCATCCTCCCCCTTCCCCCCCCCCCCCCCCCCCCTGGGACATCGAATCCGACTGATCTGATTGTCCCCGCACAGTTTCAGTCCTCCCAGTCCCCCAACCACACCCCAAAAAAAATTTCGTAACCGGTGAGTCATGCCGGGGTTTTTTAATGACTGCTATCAAACACTCTCACCACCCCTCAATCAATTGGTTCCTAACCCACCTGTCCACCCCTCCCATTTACACAGATATTCTGCTCCAGGTTGCCAAGATAAAGCCGTTTGTGTCCGCAATCAACCAACCCGGGGATCTCACTGCGTTTACATTTGGACCTATCTCTTCTGACAGTAAGTCTGAACCCGCCCCGCCGCGCGCTGTTGACGGCCTTTGCTGACATTAACCTGTTGTGTTTTGGGGCAGACATGGTGTATGTTAAATATGCGCCCGAAGTCAAGGCAATTGTGGTCAAACTTAGCCAGAGGGGCATGCCCCTTGCCGAGATCAATACCACGATTGACCAGAATGTGTCGCCGGACTCCCTCTCACGCTGGAACAGCTTATACCGCCGAACCAGGGACGTGGTGCGAGATCCGGCGCTCTATCTCGACCGTGGGCGCCTGTTGGCCTTCTCTCGCGAGGAGGCAGAGTTCGTATTGATCGCTCTCAGAGCTGAGCCAACATTATACCTTGATGAGATCCAAAGCCACATCCAAGCGATTAAAGGGACTCGGCACCCAATCAGCACCATAGCGGCCGAATTGAAGACTCGGCTCCTCCTGACTAAGAAGGTGGCCCAAACCTACAACACCAACCAAGACGAGGCGGCCCGGTTCCGATATACGGACCGCATTGGGCATTTCCCACCGGAATACTTGGTATTCCTCGGTGATTACCCTTGAGTTTGGGACATTACCAACAAACCTTGAGTTGCTGAGTTTGTTCGCCGCGGTCCTAGACAAATGCGGGGTGTCTCTTGGGACACACGCGCGGGATACTGCGTGGGCGACTTGCGGCCAACGCACAACAAGGATTCCCAAGGCGCTCTGTGTGAATCGAGTGACTGTGATGCCTGCGGTCTCGTTGGATGGATTGCTTGGGGTAATAGCCCAAGTGGGGAGTATGTGTCGGCTTGACATGCAATACTTCATTGAGACAGTATTGGTGAGCTGAGCGCTTTCAATTCCAGTATAATTCCTCCCCTTCTGAGTTACTGATTAATTATTGCATTCTCCTAGATGCCAGCTATGAACCCGTTTCCGGGCCGGAACAGCATACTCGTGATGGATAATGCCCAAATCCACCATGGGGGTGAGATTGCTCAGATTTGCGCGGCAGCAGGCGTCTTACTTATGTACCTGCCGACCTACTCCCCGGACTACAACCCAATTGAGAAGGTGTTCGTGGTCCTCAAGTCACAACTGAAACGCCACCAGGTGCTCACTGGGACCCGCGCCGATGCCGAGATCATCAAGGAGTTCTTGCCAACATTTGTGACCCCGGGATTGATGAGGGGCCTCTTCCTTGGGAGTGGTTACTCAGCTGGACGACAATAGTGTTTCTCTTTCCTATGCTTGTACTCCCCTCGCAGCGAGTCCTCAATCCTAGTGTTCCCCTCCTCTATGCTTGTACCCCCCATGGGAATTTTGGAGTTCCCCTGTGCAATGTGCTCCACTGAATTTAGCGAATGATCTCATGTTATTCACTTGCGCGTTTATTGGTCATGGAACCACTCCCGCGTGGTTCCATGACGCATAACAAGACCTTGGATTTCATCCCAGATTGGGTCAACTGGGACAAGGCCCCTCAACAAGGATGCGGGGCCATGCGGACCTCCTTGTTGAGCTGGCTTGCCCCCAAGACAGACTCCCTCGTTGAGCTGGCTTGCCCCCAAGACAGACTCACGCGAGGACTTTGATCCTGAATGAGGCTCCTGGGGCGCAGATCGGCCTCTGTTGCCGAGGTGTCTCGGGCGCTGGCACTCGGCATGGAGTCCTTGGGGTGGGGCAGTAGAGAGACTCCCACTCTGTGAAGAGAACTAATTTTCATACTTTATTGCGTGTATGGCATTGTAGTTATATCATGCAATAATTCCATTGGTTTTGCCGGACTCGCAACAACTGATAACTCATTGAAATAGGGAGGGGGGATATCTTAGCACTATGGCGGCGGGAGCTAACAACCAAATCTTAGGACTATGGCGGCGGGAGCTATCAACCAAGAATGATGGAGAGAGATGATTGATATGATTGCGCTACGCTAACAACTAAGAATGAGACCAATAATCAAGAAAAGATAAATGAAAGTACTTACCGCAGGATTTTGGACTCAAATCCTGCTCCTATGTTAACCATTCAAGAAGGGCGCGGCGGGCTACAATCAAATCTCCTGAGTGGGGGGCACCATGGAGCGCAAAATAGCCAAAGGCGAGGGCTCCAAATCTTCCAAGGACGAGTGTTGGTCATCATAGCTTTCCTCCGGGGGCGCCGGGCCATCGGAGGCGGCTTGGGGACCGGTGATAGCTGTGGCAGGCGTGGGGATCACCGGGGTTACCGAGGTTGGGGCAGAAGTCGAGCCTGCAGAGGCGTCGGTGGTTGCTTCAATTGCGGACCCGCGCGCCTTAGTCGGAAGCGAGACCGCGGTGTCCGCCACGGTGTGCGTAGGGATTAGCCACCTCTCCCCCTTCATCAGTTGAGAAGCCAGGGGATGGGGGAAGTTGAGCTTCTCGAGTTCGGAGGAGGAGACGTCAAGAAAGTAGTCCCATCGGTTGATGTGGCACAACTTGATCAAGCCGCGGGAGAGGTGATCCTCCTGTGGGACGTTGCACAGGTTGAGGAAGTGCTCAATGTCCAATGCGTGGCCGTTATCATTGAGTCGCAGATGGGACGTGGGCAAGCTGATGCTGATCCAGGAGTTGGGCAAGTCCGATCTGGGGGTAGGAATCTTGCGAGTCCGAGTGAACCGTGGAGGAGAGCGGGCTCGCGTAAAGTTGAGACGGCTGACCGTCTGCGCGATACCATGGGGAGCGGGGCTGCGGGCCATTTTGCGTGCGGGGGACCGATGGACGTCTGTTGGTAACCCGTGGTGAGGCATGACCTCAATGTCCGAGCTCACATCACGAGTGTGGCAAGTCAAGGGATGCGATCGGAGCAAATGATCGGCCGACATGCGGGCCGGGTCCTCGGATTCTGCATCAGTCGTGTCCAGCTCGTCGTTTTCTTCGCCAGGGGGTACGCGGAATGGAGTGACAGGTGAATCTTCACCGCAGAGATCTGACGGACGATTGCGATCGTTGTCCTCAACGCCTAGTCCAGTTAAGTCAATGCCGAGGGGCCCAGCGTCATTTGTTGCTGGGGACAAGTCGCCGGGGGACTTTCCTACTGCGCCGGAGTCTGGAATCCAACAACCTGGGAGCGTGCGGCCAGCTGAGGTGACTCGGACGGGGGTAAACACAAAGCCCTTCTTCTCAGGCTTGGGGGCTGGGATACCTCGCGCGGTCGATAAGGCTGAGATCTTGCTAGGTGACGCGGCCTTTGCCGGCGTGGTAGGCGGGGGGGCTCCCTTGGTGGCTGAGGAGGACACGCCCGCTGGTTTAGTTGGTGAAGCACGCGACTTGTGCTTGCTCAGTCGGGCCCCTTGCTTAGCAGCCAGCTCGGCCAGAGTGGGTGCGGGCCTCTTATCCGGGACAAATTCAGGGATATCCGGGGGGTTGTCCTGGTCTATTCCGGGTATCTTGTGCAGGAGACAGCGGCTCCACTTCGTCAGCGCGTCCCGAGTGACACGGATTGGTGCGCCCGGGTCCTTGGGGTCCTTGATCCTCATGCACTCGGAGTTCATGCCGTACTTGCCAGTTAGATACACGTGTAGATCCGCGGCGATGCGCAAACGTTCTTGCTCATCCACGTCGGCGTGGGGCTGTTACAAGATTGACAATCCAGATCAACAACGACGTGTGGGGCCCAGTGTGGGACTAGAACGGGAGACAACACTTACATTGACAGCCAGACGGGCCTGGGTGCGTTCAAGCGCCAAACGAGTATTGTCGGGCCCATAGCTCATTGCGAGGGCATCCTGCTGCGACCGCGCCTGAGAAGATCCAGAGGGGTATGTGAGCCGGCGACCCCAGGAGAACCTTATGAGCAATATATACTCCCACTTACTGCTTGTTGGACCTTGGCCAATTTGCGCGGGTCCTGCATAGACACCATTACCAATAGAGCGGCCAGGGGATTCTTGCCTGCTTCTGCCACAAACTCGGTGAATTTCTCGTCAGATGTGACCATGACATTTGTTGAGTTTTTCGTCCCCTGTCCTCCTTTTTCTTGCCTTCTGCCTCACTCCCTTTTCTTTCTAGCTCTTCAGATTCCAAAGATCCATTCCCTTTCACATCTTATGATTACCTCACATCTCATGGTCTGTATGTAGTCATTGGTCATGTTCTCTGTCCGTACTTGCCTTGTAGACTTTGTCCCTGCCGAGATTAGATTGTAGAACTTTCCATATACTTCTTATCCTCCGATGCGCGGTATCTCTGCTTGTGACAGTCTTGTTTCTTTTGTGATATCTTGTTGAGAGTTCCAATGGGTTCTGTTTTCTTCCATGCATATTCACTATCATGTCGCCCACAAACTGATTCCATGTATGTAGTCTATATAAACATAGCCTACAACCTGAAATCAAAACCCATCGGTTATTCCTTCTTTTTTCCGCGCCTCCATCCTGAGCCAATCCGGTGAGCCCTCAACACTCACTGCCCCCTCTCGAGCCCACTGGCTCATCCTTTGTTTTCCTCGTGCTGCGGTCCTCCAGGCTATATCTCAACAACATTCTTCCCCTTGGCAAAAGTCTTGTTGGAGGGGATGATCAACTGCCACTTGAGCAGCCCCTCCCCCTGCATCTTAGTGAGATGGTCCCCAAGGAAGGGGACAAGTGAGTTGAGGGAATCAATGCAGTCGCGGCGGAACTTTGGCCAAGTCGTATGGTGAAGAACAGTCTTCAAGTACGCATCGCTCTCCGTGATAACCCGTTCCCACGGCTTTGCGCTGGTGGCGGTTATGTTGCGCGGATTCACTTGCGCAATCTGGCCGGCGGCGGACATCTGGTAAACGTGATGCTTTATGAGGATCACGCGAGGCGGCGGCGGACCTCTGGGTGCTGTGATCGGAGCCGCGGTGGCTGGTTGCGCTGGGTCGACTCGGGGAGCAGTGGGGCCAGGGCCACTGGCTTGCAAGGTGTTGCTGTCCTTGTAGAACAACTTGCAGCCGTTGGCCTGCGAGTCAGGTGGCTGACTTGGGCCGAGGTAAGACTCTTGTTGCTCCCCAGGGAGATTTGCAAACGGGAGCGGGTCGATGTGGTTCGTCAGTGTGAAGAAACGATTGGCTTGTTCATTTTGTGATGACTGACACCGGGAAGGGCACAAAAAGCGGGAGAATCAGCCGACAGACATGGACTGGTTCAAGGTGGGGACGGGTTGGAGGAGAGGAGTCAATCATCATACATACCATGATTCCAACAAGGTATCCGGTTGCGTTGATTGCGGACACGGACGGCTTTATCTCGGCGACCTGGAGCAGAATGTCTGTGGACAGGTGGGTTAGGAACCTGTTTGATAGCAGTCATTAAAAAACCCCGGCATGACTCACCGGTTACAAAAATTTTTTTGGGGTGTGGTTGGGGGACCGGGAGGACTGAAACTGCGCGGGGACAATCAGATCAGTCGGATTCGATGTCCCAGGGGGGGGGAAGGGGGAGGATGTGATGGGCACTCACCGACAGCGGAGAAAAGCGATGCAAGCAGTTGGGGATCGGGATCCGGGATGGCTGGCTGGCAGTGGTTTGCCGCTGACGGTCCGGCTGGAATGTGGTTGGGTCCAATTGGGCGGGGAGGTGGGGCTGGGTCGGGGGGCATTTTGGTGGGGGCATGGGCGGGGGTATGGGAGAGAAGGAGAGAGGGAAGGGGGTGGAAGATGCAAAGATATGGAAGAAAGAATACAGGTTGGGGGGCTGAAAAAAAAAATTGTTTGTTGGATTCACAGGGTGCTGGAACCGCAAGCTTTTCGAGAATGGCTGTAAATGGGTCGGGCCAACCCAAGACCCGTCAGGTTTTGGGTTGGGATCGGGCACGTTCTGTACAGTATTTGTAGGAATACAGGCCCAACAGACCCAGAGCCTCAGCAAAAGCTTGCGCGGTTCCAGATATTACCAACAGACCCAGACCCGCAGCAAAAGCTTGCACGGTTCCAGAACTTAGCTGATGAGAAAGGTAAGCCCTTTCCACAGTCCAGACCCCAGACCAAAGCTGACAGGGGTAACACCCGCTGCTTGCAGATGCAAGAACCAATACGGTCAACGCTGAATGACAGCTCTGTTTATGAAGCTAAGGGTCAAAACCGTAAATTTTATATGTAATTAAGGTTTGTAGACCCTTGCACTATAACTGTGCTGAAATAAAACACTGGTAAAAATAATACCAAGCTTGTTACGTGGTAATTAGCCACTACAAGGGTTTTTCTCTCTTATGTAAGAGGCAGAAGACTTTATTATTAATAATATATAATTATTAATAACAGGGAGTTGAGGCGTAAAAATAGCTGGTAAGAGCTTAAGCTGATTGGCTGCTTGACAGAGGCTGTAGTCTTACTGCAACTATTTTTAAAGAATTTACGCTGAAAATTGCTATATAAGGGATTTTGTTGAATTTAAAGTGTAGATTCTAGTGATTTTGACGTGCTAGGTGGGTTTTTATAAGGGATACACTGCTCTGGAAGCAGGAGGAGAATATTCACGAGTAACTTACAGGTTATGGTGGGTGAATAGTCTGGGGGATCAATTCCTGAGGCCCTGAAGGCTCCCTTAAATATTGGAGAGGACACTGTGCACGCTACACAGTCCCCTTTTTTGGTTATGGGAATTGGCCACAGTTTGGTGTGTTAAATTCCTTGGCTGTGGGCAAAATATTTGTATTCATGTTACTTAACTTCCCTTACTTTGACACGTGACATTTTATAACCAATTGTTACGTGTAAAAGCTGTATGTGAAAAGTAACATAAATAATACAAAGGATGCTTCACACCCGTGCTCTCTTTTCACGGTGTACATGTAATATCTCTTCTAATATAATTTTATGTATTTCTTATTTATGTATTAATTTTTTATGTAAGATTTTTATTTGTAGCGCTCTGTAGCGTGCTCTCTAAGTCACTCCTTTTGTAGTAAAGTGCCAGAAGGAGTAGGAATAAAGGGTTACTTCAAGTGGGTAACCCCCCTTAATTTATGATGAGGAAGCGGAATCTGTAATAATATTTTAACATTTATTATTATTTTCTTAATTATTGCAGTTTTTAGGATACTTGATGTATCTCTAAGGCTGACACTGAAGGTCAAGAAAGAAATGAAAGCAGACTAGAGTACACACCAGCACAAAAGACTTGTAGATGACAGTGAAAACTAATTGAAAAATCGCCGTATGTCTCAGTCCCAAGACATCGGACTTGCTCCTAGACAGGATTTTGGAAAACTTACTTATGGTAAGTTTGTCCTTTCCACAAAAAAAGAAAAAGACCTCGGATAGATTGCTTTAAGCTAACTTATGCAAACAACGTTTGACAAGTAGATCAAAGCGCTATTCAGCCGTATAGACAGGACAAACTCAAGCTGAGTGTGTACTGTATTGGTGAACAGAACAAGACAATAACAAGACATCGGGAACATAAAGAAGACTGATTGGGGCCTGATAACCTGCAGATGTTATCTCTTAACATCAACAAAGGCCTCTCTCTCTATCTCTCTTTGATCCCATATTCCAACTCAATCTTAGAAAAATCACTTGACGTAACCTAGGATGAAGCAATATCCCCAGCCAGTTAGGCAAGATCCTGGACTGCTTTCAGGTATCATTCCCAGAACAACTAGATCATACTTGTATTCTCTCTCTAGCTTTAGTTACAAGTTTGGAGACTGCTGTGTACTACACACTGTGACTATAACTGGGATATGCTACTACAACAATGAGATGAGAAATCTGCTAATACTCTGCAAGGTCTCGGTGGCCAAGAGGATTTCTTCCGGCCATTGACTTTCCATAAATACTTGATGGCCAAGGAAGCTTTACCCACCCGTCAATGTTGTATATTCTCAAAATCCCAGAGGGAACTATTCCCGAGATCAAGAATTTTCAATCTCTATGGCCGGAAAGAATCCTCTTAGCCACTGAGAGTGCCATCAATGGCCAAAAGTATGCCCTCCCGAGCATCAAGACTTTAATTAAGCCTTGCCCTGAGAAATCCTCTGGTAAAAATCAAGAGGCCAATTCGGCCGCCAAGATGGTGAAATCTTGATGTCCAAGATATTTCCCAGCCATTGAGACTGGCCGCAATGGAATGCTGCAGGTTGGGTCATGCAGCCTGGGCGTGCAAGTACTGAGGTGCCCGAGGAGCTGTTGGCCCCCAAAAGGGGCGTGAAAAGGGTGCACACACCCAAAGGCCGTCAGTTTTGGGACCTGTAACTGCAATAAATATGTTGTATAAACATCAAATGTGGTCAATGTAGACGTAATTGGAGCTGCTGTTTTGGGGATCATGTAAATAGCTGGATTAGTTTTGTTGGTTGATATGAAAAGTTTTATTTTTACAGCTGTGCTGAGTCTGTTCCAGTGGTGTGTAGAGCCAGAGGTGGTCTAGGGCAATGGCTGTTCTATAAGAGAAACAGTGTCTCCGGGCACGGCGAAGCCGTGTTGTTCCCTAGTGCTCCAGGAAGACGCCTCTCGCTCCCTGGAATGGGGCAGGAAGTTCGGAGCCATCTTTGATCCCAAAAAAGCTGTACTGATGTTATTCTCTTGTAAGCCGCTATCGCCCCCATCCTTTGACTTTGATGGCCACACCCACACCTTCCAGAAAACAACAAGATGGTTAGGCATCATTCTCGACCAAAGGCTCACTTTCTCTGAACACCTGAAGAAGGTCAAATCTACAGGCGACCTCACCATCATGCAGCTCAGCCGATTCATAAAATCAACTTACGGTTTGAACACAGGACTGGCGAGGAGATTGGTTGTGTCAGTGCTGTACTCAAGGATACTTTTTGGCAGTATCATATGGTACAACAAAAAGAACGCCAAGTCGGCGGCTCAAACTCTTGAAGGCCTGTATCACCAGGCTTGCCGACTAATCACAGGCCTGTTCAGACAAACTCCCCTGCCTTTTGTCAGGAAAAGCAGCGGGCTGAAGTCTCCACTCGAAGTCCATCTTTGCAACTCTCACTGCTATATGCTCCGCGCGTTGACATATCTCCCCCCTCGACCCCCTCCTCCCTCTCCGCTCCGAGGAAAGCCCCGCCCTCAAAGTACTACTTCGATAGCGACCAGCCACCCGCCTGTCTTGACCGCTCCTTCCTTTCTAATGACCATCGCCTCAACTACGACGACGACGATGACGACAACGACAAGCACGAGTCAGTCGTCGACGATCGCCACGACGCGCTCGACCCCCACGCCCACCACCGCCGCGCTTCCCCCCGCCACCTCGCCTGTCCGTCCTCCTCGGCCGCCGTCCCCCATCGCCATCCCGCCTCCGCCCATCCTCGCAAACGGCTAAGGAGCACCAACTATGCCCTCCTCAGAATCAACCGCAATGCCCATCCTCGCCCCTCTGAATCCTCCCTCGGCTTGTATCATGCCGCGGCCGGCCCTCACATGCGCGGCAAGAAACGCAAACGTAGACTCTTCAATGAGGGCTCGGGGCCTCCGATCCATCCATCCGCCCTTTCCAACCCTAATCACATTCCCTGAATCCCTCTCTTGAATTAATCCTCTTCATCTTTCCGCTTTCCTCTCTCTTCTCTTCTCTCCATGTCGTCTCATGTGTCCAAACAACCCCCCGAGCCCACCCTCTTTGTTCGGCCCTTTTGCTATTGATTTTGTTGTTCTTGCAGTCCAGTTGAGTGAAAACGTTCGTGTGTGTGTGTTGAGGCTTGCTGTTGTACTTTTTTCTTTATTAGTTTGGCGTGGAGGAGCGGGATAGGAGAAGGCGGGTTTTCGCGGGAGTCGGCAGCCGGCATCCGGAGGACGCGTGGCTCAGGGGCGCGGGAGACGAGATGGGTGGCGGGGGTCGCTGGAGACGACGCGAGGGAAAGGGGATGGACGAAGAATATATACCCGGCTCCCAGCCCGTCCTCCCGTTCTTTCAGCCGCCTCGATGGTCGCTGCGGACACTCATGGGCTCCAACCACCCACCAGACGCCGCTCACGAAAGGCTTCCTCATCACGAGAGACGTGCCATGGCATGTACGGGCGACGGCGGAACCATCGACACGGACTGTGATGGTTTTCTTTCTTTCTTTTCTCGAGAAAAGACCTGGCCGGTCTTCAGTCGTGTACATCCTGGTGCTTTTTTTTGTGTGTTCAGAGGAGGACAGCAGTGGGTTGATCTCAAAAATCCGACGGCTCTGCGCCCTGCTTCCGCGGCATGTTGGGCCTTCTGTGGTTGTCACATCCAGCAGCGTGTTCGTAAGAGTTTTAGACATGTGATTGGAATGCGGTTGGGTGATCCGGCGGGCAAAATGTCCACGGAGGAAGGAGAGAAGAAGGCACTCTGGTTGACACTTGACCAGAAACCAATCACCGAACACGCAGATGTGTGGGCCACTTCTCTACTGGCCTTGGTCTTCATTTCCGGGACCACCCAAGCTGTCCCCATATCTCCATGTTTCTCCTATGGGGAGTCGCGGGTCAGATTTGGCCCGGGGCAATGATAGTCGACTCCATTGCTCGATAACCCATTGCTCGATAACCCGTCATCCCCTGGATAACGCGTTAGTGACGACCTCAAAGAGGCCCGTTGCTTTTTGGGGGCTCACGTTGGCCCGCGCCAAGGAAATGGTCCCGTGACGGGGTCCGGCTGCTCTGACGACCTTCCCGGAGCCAGCAGTCCACCACGGCATGCCCAAGAGACTTCCAAAACTGCTGAGAACGTGAGGAACGAAGTTGTGTGTGTAGGGCTGTCCGCTGGATACCCAGTGCAGCGCCGAGCTTGGCAAAGCCTCTCCGAGCAGGCGATGGGTCCGGCGGTCCAGCCGAGCTCCGGACAAACGGGCACCAGCCAACGATGGACACAGGCGCAGCGGCTGGACATCATCATCCCATGCCGGCTCTAAGCAGACGTCCCTCCGGCTCTGGCTTCGCTCATATCCCTTCCTCCTCCACTGTTGCCAATCATCATGCAACGCTCGCTTCCCCAGCCGCAATCAAGCCTTTGCTTGTGCAACAATCTAATTGAGGGAGTTCATTAGTTGAGTCAGATGATTCTTCTACCCACATACACAGATCAACCCTATGTGAGGCTACAGGCTACAGACCACACGCACCACCTCACTCCTCACGTTCTCAACAGTTTCCAAAGCCCCTTTCAGCATGCCTCAATCCATCACCTCTGAGATCTTACAATTTGCCTCTTTTGTACTCACTCCAAACATCTGCTTATTGTGAAACTTGTCGGCTGCAGGCTCTAGCAAAGTAGCCAGCAAAACAATCGCTCGAGCACAGTACTTGGAGAGAATCAAACACAGCATCCACCCTCACGGAATTTCAACTGCGTTTTTCAGAGATTGAGGTTATTGCTGCTGGAGGCGAGCCAATATATTGAGGTTGGTATAACAAGTCAAGTGATGAAAACATTCTGCATAGTGGTTTGTGGCGGAGACCAGACATGCGCAGATCTGTTCCTGAAAAGAAATGCGGGGTGATGCATTCCCCTGCTTGGAAGACTAGTACGAGCGACAATGGTTTTCCGCAGTACAATGTGATCTTCTGCTCGTTGGTTCACTGGGATTGTGCGCTGTTGGAAGATTGGCGGAGTCGTTCCGCTCCACGCGATTAATCAAGTGGCGAGGGCCAACAGACGCCCCCAAAGTCATTTGGACGCCGGCGATGATGACGAAGAGTAGAACCAATGGGAAATCGAAGCCAAGGTATTTCGGCATGCTGGAAATCGCGATGTGACTAGCTGGGCTGGGTTGACTCGGCGGATGCTGTGGAGATGTGAACAACAGAGATGAGTTGATGCTTGCAGTTTGGAACAAGTATCAAGAGTGCGAACTGGCTCACAGGATCAGAGTACGCCCTCGATTGACAATCGAGAGGGTATCCAAAAGCGACTGTGTTCGATATGTTCTGAAACGAGTGAGGGATGGCGTTCGCCGAATGAGTGTTTGCAAGT
Source organism: Puccinia triticina (assembly GCF_026914185.1). Classification (NCBI taxonomy): domain Eukaryota; kingdom Fungi; phylum Basidiomycota; class Pucciniomycetes; order Pucciniales; family Pucciniaceae; genus Puccinia; species Puccinia triticina. The sequence goes on from NC_070562.1 coordinate 5,000,337, forward strand.
GTGATGGATACTGTTCCCCCACCTGGCACAAACCATCCGGTATTTATGCCTTGGTGATGCGCTATGCAAGCCGTACTCGTTTGCAAGGGCTGCGTGCACCACGCAAGTTATGTAGAAGTGTCATCGATCAGAGACTGCCGACTACCTGCTTTTGGCATTCATGTAATGGCGGCACGTTCCTCAACCCTACACATTCAAACGTCTGTTTTTTGTGTTAGAGTTCGCCTGTTCCGCGACAGGGATTGTTGGAGATGATGACTTCTGTAGGCAGATGCCGAACTGTCTTGCCCGTTTGGGCCTCCCCCAGATGGTCGGTGTGGAATATGAAAACAAAAAGTGCGAACCGTACAACTTCCAGTTAGGAAAATCAAATCGGCCCCGTCAATTGAGATCAGCTTTTTGCCGGTGCTTGACTGATGTAACGTGAGAGCATCTCCAATAGGGTTGACGGCGCCACATTTGAAAAAGTGCGCGCCAACGGGCTATTGGAGCCTGACAGTGGGAAAATGTATATACGATTGAATAGACAGAATGGAATGAAAAATGATATACAAGAAAGCAAAACATAGTTGTATTTATATACATGTGTTTATGTAAATACAACTAGCTGTCGAGTCGAGTAACATGGGAATGTCCCATGTCTATGGTAAGTCATGACATAATGACTACCGTCGACCACTGTAGAATGGGACGTAATGACAGATTACGTATCCAGACTACAACACCCCCCCACTCGACGAGGCCGCTCCAAGCGCAACGGACATCTGGTACCTATGTGTAGCCGGTGGGAGGTTCTTAGTGAAGATATCGGCAAATTGGTGTTTCGTATCGATCCACTGGAGTGTCATCTGTTTTCTGTACAGTGCCTGATTGGTAATGTAGAACTCTCGATCCGTGTGTCGAGTACGTTTGTTGGACGACTCATCCGAGCAAATTTTGACGGCCGCCTGGTTGTCGCAAAACATATTGCCGGCAGATTCGAGTCCAGTCATATCAGTTAAAAGGTGTCTGATCCATAACAGTTGTTTCGTGCCGTGACCTAGGGCCATGTATTCGGCATGGGCGGTGGATGATGCAATAGTGGCTAGACGTCTGGCAATCCAGTGTATCGGGCATCCATGGAATAGAATTAAAATGCCGTAATTGGACCGGGAAAACTCACCCCCCCAGTTTGCATCCGCAAAGCATGCCAGCCGTGGACTGTTTAAGTTAGGCCGGAGATATAGAGTTTGATCCTGAGTGGCTGCCACGTAGTTTACCAGGTGGCGTAGACATTTCCAGTGTTCGTTCCCGGGACACTTCGAGAATCGCGACAGAAAATTTACACCAAACGTGATGTCCGGCCTAGACCCCGCGGACAAGTAGCTGAGAAAACCGATGATCGAGAGATATTTTCCTGGTTCTGTTCCAGTGCCGTCCGTGCATGACAGAGGTAGATTCCCGGTAGGCAAGGGCGTCTTCGCATGACTAACTCCATCCCAATGCATAGAGAGCAGTTTGGAAATTAATTTTGGCTGAGACAACGCAAAATTATTGGGTCCTCGTGTAACTTTTAGTCCTACAATGTCGGACAAAGACGATGTCCACTTAATCTCGAGACAGTCAGAGAGCGCGCGTTCAAGTTCTCGAAGTATCGCGTCGGAGGAACTGGTCACGATTCCGTCGTCGACATGGATCCAAATTACCGATGGTCCATCAACTTTGCTCAGCACGTAGATGCTGCTATTGAACTGTGAGCTCTCGTAGCCTAATCGGTTAAGGGTGGAGGACAGGTGCTGCCACCAGCAACGAGCGGCCTGTCTTGTCCCGTACAGCGCCTTGTGTAAAAGGCACGCTGTCTCCGCAGGAGCATTGAGACCTTCAGGTGGAGCCACCCATACCTCCTCATCGATTGGAGAGTTTAGATAGGCTGCCACGAAGTCGAAGGTGTGGACGGGCCAATTATTCATAGCAGCAATAGATAGTATAAGACGCATAGATACAAACGTTGCCGTCGGCGCGAAAGTGCCATTGAAGTGTTCTCCCTCTATTTGAGCGAAACCTTTCGCCACATACCTGGCTTTAAAGCGCGTTACTGTTCCTGTAGCCGATACTTTCCGCACGAAAACCCATTTCGCGCGCAATACTTTAACACCGGATGGCACAGGTTTTAGAGTCCAAACTTCGAGCCTATCCAGGTTGGAGAGTTCTTCGCCGATTGCCTCAAGCCATTTAGAGGAGTCCGCGTCTTTCAGGGCTTGTTTGTACGTGGTGGGCACCGATGCGTCGAAAATTTCAGGGATGAGAGCGCAAATAGCATCCACCATGTCATCTTGTGACTGTACGAGTTCTTCGTCCGCAAAATTCCCAAGCTGGAGGGAGTGAACGTCGACCATCGAGAATTCCGAAGACATATGTATACTGCTCGGGAAATTAGGGAAAGTGGCCACGGCCGAATGACAGTACGAACCAAGCTCGGGAATCCAGAAACCCCACCCTTTCGACTCAGGAAGATAAAATACCGCATAGCCCCGTACGGCTCTGTCATCCAATTTTCGATGTTTTTCTGCTTGAACATGTACAAAAGCCATCGAACCAAACGGGCGCAGGCGGTCAAGGTTGGGTTGGATGCCGAAGAGTTTCTCGAAAGGTGTAATATCGCCGCTCGCCGCATTCGGTATCCTATTCAGGGTATAGCAAGCCCAGACAAATGCGAGACCCCAAAACTCCTTGGGAAGAGTACTGTCGAGAAGAATAGTCCGGCCCATGTCTTGTAGCGTACGATTGAAACGTTCGATCGTACCGTTTTGGTAGTGATGATATGCCACGGAACGTTCGGCAGTGATACCTTTGGCCAACAAAAAATCTCCTAGGGCTTTGCTGTTGAACTCGCCCCCATTATCCGACTGCAGAATTTTCAAGGGTCGGCCAGTTCGTCGCTCTAGTCGGTGTATAGTATCTTGCAGGACTTTTGCCGCCTCACTCTTCTTAACCAACACCTTAACCTCTGCGTAACCGGATCCAATGTCTCGAATGGTAAGAACATAAGTGCCCCCTCCCACAGCCGGTACTTCAAACGGGCCGACCAGATCGACATTCCAGGCGTCCATGGGCCGAAAATCGCGACGGTCAGAAGTGAGTGTGTTTTTGTTTACACTTTTCGACGTCATGCAAGCAGGACATTGTATGTCACCCTTTGGCAAAGATTTTGGTAACCCAAGCGCAACGCCAAGGGTCATCATGCGTCTGATGGTCCGAAGGCTCGCATGCCCAAATCTGCGGTGCACGTGAAGGAGAAGGGCCTCATCGGCAGTGAGTTTTGGTAACTCAAACGGCCGAGAGGTAGCGACAGGCACGGAAAATTCAAATGGGATAGCGTCTCGTGCATCCTGAGTAGCCAAAACAGACACATTGGGAGGGGGTGGGACAGCGTGTTTGTTCGTTGCAGGCATTTGGGGAACAAGACCAGGAAGGGGTGCGGATACGGCGTGGGAGACTATGGACAAAGGACGGGGGGAATTCGGGGAACAATCGTAGGGAGGAACGGTAAGGACAGTGGTGTTTGGGGAAGAGGAGTACACAGATACAGGGGGATTGGGTAGAGCAGAAAAAACGTTGGGGGCCAGGGAGGGCCGTGTCGGTCGAAGAGGGGCCGGTAGTTCCCATTTGCGATTTGCGGAGTTCAAAACCGAGCTGGTCCAGAAGTGATCGCCGTGAGAAATGTGAAAGGTGTCGTAGTCGAAAGAAAAGGAGAAACCAGCCAGGCGTAGAGCTGCCGGTGAAATCAGAGTGTGTGCGGCGTGTGGACAGTACAGGACATCATTGATGACCGTATGCGTTGAATTCGCCCCAGGAAAAGTGAGCGTTCCCTTTGCTGTAATAAAACGAGCAGGTCCGTTAGTCGCAACACGAAGGGGAATGGGTGGGTTCAGCGTTTTAATGTTCGTCAGGGCTAAGATATCACCAGTGAGGTGATGTGTAGCCCCAGTATCAAAGAGGGCAGGGGAAGCAGCGTACGCGGAGGGGGAAACAGCGGAGAAATTTAGTTCGCTAAACATCGGTTGTCCATCGATCCCGTCTAACTCCATGTTCTGTGCCGACGGTTGCTCGGTGGGAGTTGAAACTTCAGCCTCTCGCGCCGCAGGGCGTTGACTGGAGGTCGATCTGGTATCCTTGGGGTAGACCGGGCGGTAAATGTCGGCTGGTCGGAGATTAGTCCCGGTGGGAGGCGCCGGTTTAGCTGGCAACTGATGGAAACCAGACGTCGGAATAGGAGGTGCAAGAATCAGATAGTATGCTGTGTATTGAGGAGGCGGGAAGTGTTGGCCACGGGTGTTGTTCGGTTGTTGGCTTGGCGTAGCCGGTACCGGACACGCACCGATAAGATGTTTGCCGGAGCCGCACCTGTAGCAGTGTCGAGGGGCTGGCGACCTAAAATTTGCTGGTCGACCGGCCATGGTGTAAACATTGTCGGGATGACTCTCGATAGAAGTACTTCGCTGGTTCTGGGCTGGTGCTTCGGCTGAGAAGGTGGTCGGTGCGATCTGACGTTGTTGAGCAGCATCCCGACCCTTGATCTTCTCCTGACAGTCATTGAGTATGTCAATCATTTCGACGAACAGGAGCGGGATTTGCCGACGTGCCGCTAATTCTTGGTCTACGCAATAGTCGAATTCTTGTCGGAGCGCTGTGTTGTGACCAAGCGAACTCTGTAGAAGTACCCCAAAAAGGAAATCTTTGGTTAGGACTGCGCCAGATTCGGTAAAGTCCAAAAAACGCCGTTGATAAGTTGCCGCGACCGAAGTTGCAGGTGTCGATAGGTCGCAAGGGATGGATTCCAAATCATCCCATCGATTCATCTGAGCCGCCCTACTGAACGTGGTGAATCGTCGTCGTATAGCATTCATGATCTCAAAGCTGCTGTCGAAACCATCGACCTCGGCTTTGATTTCTCGGGATAGGGAGATTAATAGAATCGCCCTGGCGATCTTGTCCACTCGATGGCGTGAGTAGTCTCTGAAATAATACTCCTTGTACTCTAGGTTGAAATCAGCCATATCCTGCACATCCTTCAGCCAATCCTGATAGTTGGCTCCACTCGAACTCAATCAACAGTTCTCCGGAAATCGAAGATAGGCATTCTTCGTGATGGGTTCCCGATGTCGATTGTCCGCCGCGTATGAAAAATCCGGAGCTGGTTCTTCATCATCCAACGGGGCCGCAACGGGCGCAGGTGGGATCCGAGATGTCGAGCTGGTATGTGGTGCGGCGTCTCGGTTCGCTCGAACCGTCTCTCGTTCGTCCTCGGATCCAGTGGGACTCCTCGCCACTCGTTTTCCGGCGGAGTTGCTGCCCGATCCTGGGTTAGGGCCCAAACCGGAGGACCTGGTGGCAATGGAGCTTGGAGAGCGGTTGACAGGAGCCATGTTGTGAAAGGTGATGTGTCGAGGTATATGCTTATAGTGGCAAATGTATAGAGAGACTGTGACCGCCGTAGATGCTAAGAATCCGTAAAAACCGTAGATGAGAAAAAACCGTAGAGAAGAATTCAGAATCCGTATGAGAAAAAACCGTAGATGAGAAAAAGTACGTAGAGAAGCGAGACCGTAGACGAGGAAACTTTTATAATCTTTGTTTGTACTGTTCAGAACCCCTTTATAACTATGTATTTTGTTTTAAGACGAGAAAATGCTCATAACCTATTGGAGCCTGACAGTGGGAAAATGTATATACGATTGAATAGACAGAATGGAATGAAAAATGATATACAAGAAAGCAAAACATAGTTGTATTTATATACATGTGTTTATGTAAATACAACTAGCTGTCGAGTCGAGTAACATGGGAATGTCCCATGTCTATGGTAAGTCATGACATAATGACTACCGTTTTATGTTGTCCAGAATCTCTGTTATTCCTCCTCCCTTCCATTTACAATTGTGTTGCTATTACGTTGTAAGCGTGGTAGAAGCTCCTGTCTGTTAGGTGCATATGCATAGTGCGCAATGTCTAATCAAATCTGCACTTAAAAAAAAAAAAAAAAAAAAAAAAGACCACTGTAGAATGGGACGTAATGACAGATTACGTATCCAGACTACAACACGGGCGCCTCCAAACCAGCCAGCAAGTGCGCGCCTTTGGCTGGCGCAGGGGCGGCGCGCCGGGGCGCCTTCCATTTTATTGGAAAAAAAGTATTGTGCTCGTATTTTAACCCATGACGTTCAATTCTTGGTCTTAGTGAGGCTATGTACAACAAGGAAATGGCATAGCAACAAGAGGGATGAGGAGAAAAGTACTGAATTAAACACCCCAAAGTTTCATGGGGATCCCAGTTGGTATCTTCGCCCTCACTTTCAACGGCCACAACCTCGATTTCCTCGCTTGCGCCAGAGGGTTTCTTAGAAGCAGATTCCCACAAGTTAAAAAAGAACAGAGTGTTCATAAAAGCATCTTCTCTCGAGGCAAGGGTAAGGTCTTCACTTTGATTATCGTTAAACATCCCCTCCTCGAATGCTTGGAGTTCGTCTGGAGTGATGAAGCTATCATACGCCATCATGTTCTCGTACTCCGAGTCATTTCGGGTTGGATTTTTTCTTCTTTTCTGTTTTCGCGGAGCAAGCAACGGATCACCTTGAAGAAGATGTAGCTTGATCTGAGCCATCATCTTCAATGTTTTTGGAGCAAGTCGATTGCGAGATTTAGTTTTTATCGCACTCATCATTGAGAAAAGTCCTTCTACTCCAGCAGCATGAGGAACAATATCAAGCAGGCCAATTGCTAGCTTTTTCATTGGTTCGGAGTCGGGCGTGTGTGGTACTGCGAGCAAGAATTCAAGAGGTTTATTCGTGTTCTTTGAATTGAATGGATAGATCGCATTGTAATAAAAATTGATAGAATCTTTCAGGAGAGATGCCTCGGATTTGGTGAGCCTCCAGTTCTTCGCCAGTTGGAGTATCATCTGGCACCCCTGGAGATTGGAAACGACCTACCCAATAGCCTGCTTACATGAAATACAAAGGCTATGGGAGGTCTCCAGAGCTGCCCCTCGCTGCCCCTCGCCCGCCCTCTCCATATACATGACTAAGCAAGCTCCGAGCTCGGAACCAAGGTTCCATCGGCTTCCATGACTGCATGGACCACTGGGCCTTGCAGCACTCCGCCTCCCCTATGTGCATACATGCACATACACAGTATACGTTTTAGGCTGCCGGTCACTACCGGCCGGCCACATCCGACATCACCCGTCATCTCCGGCCTCAAGCGGCCGTTCAACATCATCCAACGACTAGGCCACCTCTGCACGGGAATCCAATCAAGCAGTCGACTCAAAGCTTGCTGTTTTTCTTTGTCTTCACAAATCTGTCGATGGCCAGGGGCGGCGGATTGGTGATGGATCGAATGGGAGTTGACCGACGCTTTTGTATATCTTTTTCTCCAGGAAGCCGTCAATTGCCCGGGGTGGAAGGATTTGTGGTGGATCCAATGGGTCTGATCCGAGTCAACTACAGTTTTTTGAGCCAAGGAGACCATCTCAGGGATGGGCAAGGATGGATCACCTTGCACAGGCATTCTCCAACCAAATGTGCTCAGCGTCAACCAAAAAATAGTCCTATTCTCACTCTCTTCAAACAACACACGACCGCCGCCGCCGCTGCTGAGGCTTCTGTCAGTCTGTTCCCCTCAACGGGCTTCATCACGGCCGTCATGAATATTTGTTCATACAACTATCATTCACAGTATCTGTGAAGCCCCGCACTCCTTGCGGGGTTCACCAGGTGTCACGACACCTATCACATGACCCATTCAGACAAGGGCTATAGTCTCAGGCTCCCCTCCCCCCTCCTAGCCCGGCAGAGACCTCCGGACCCCTTCGACACTCTCTCTGCCGAGCTAGGTGAGTTCCTTTCTTCTCTTCTGAGTTTTCTCCTCCTTATCTGGAAGATACCTGTACATAGTCTAACGAGAGACCTCCGGACCCCTTTGACACTCTCTCTGCCGAGCTAGCCACGTAATCCAAGCTTCCCGAACGTTGGTTCTAGAACCGCTAGGCCTTCGAGCCCGTCCCACCGTGCCTCTCCAGCCTCCGCTCAGTGAAGGGTCTCCCGACCCTTACAGTATCTTGCCCTGTGTTAGCAAATAAGCTCTAAGCAAACAACTGGTGTACTGTTAACTGTTGGCCTAATTATGCACTGAATTCCTTCCCCTTCAAACTCTTTGTTTAGCTCATGTGTAGCTTTTATGAGTGCTTTTTGTTCAGTTCAATTTAACAGTATTCAATTTCTGTAAACACTAAATTCAGATGCTTGGGCTAAGCTTTATTTGGAAGTTGTGGCTTGGCAAGGTTTGGGCAAATCTGGTGTTAGTAGGAGAAGATTTCACTGTAGGTCCTCTACTACTTGATGGTTTAGAACAAAAATTCAACAGTGTAATCATGTATTCTCCATCAAACAAACTCAATTTCATCAGCCTGGGGGATGTCTGATTTGGGAGTTGTGGCCTTGATCTGTCAAAAGGCTGAACTAGTAGGAAGGTAAATATGAATCTGACTGTAACTTGTTTATTACTTGAGAGTATGAGAAAAAACATGTCAGAATCAAGTGATCCTAACTGGAAACAAGCTTTCAAATTTTTACCTTTGTGGCATGTGTAACTGAGTAGTTGCCTTGGTAGGATCTGACAAAAGGCCGCACTTACCAGTAGGAGTTTGGGAAATATGAATTTGGCTGTAACTTGTTTATTAATTGAGAGTCTGAGAAAAACAAAATGACAGCATCAATTGATCCTCACTGGAAACAAGCTGTTAAATTTCTACCTTTGGTGAATGTGTAACTAAGGAGTTGTGGGCTTTCAGGATGTAAACCAGTCGGGTCGACCCAACAGAGACCCAAGACCCGCCAAGTCTTGGGTCGGTTTTGGGTAGCCTAAAAGCTGGAAAACCAATTTCTGACCCAACCCGGCAAGACCCGATTGTTAATTGGGTTTGGGTTTGGGCAGGCCAATTCTATTTTGGGTCGGCCCGAATACCCAACTTTGACCCAATTAAGGTTGGGTCAAACCGCGGTGGGTCCAGCACCGCGGCCGTCCTGTCCGTTTATGTGTAAACGGCACAAGAACTGCGGCGCGCTCAACGGCCTAGGCACCATCAACCACCACCCACGGGCACCATCAACAAACACCCCACGTCCCACCCCCACCAATCAAAAATTCAACAATTGATGCCACGTCCAAGACAAAAACGGCCGGTTGTATTGCTTTCCTCTTCTTCCGATGAAGGTGCAGAAATCAATATTGACATTGACCGTGTGACTACGAAGGATCTCCCAGGCACTCAGAGTCAGAAATCTGCAACTCCCGCCGATTCACAAAAGATTTCAACAACGGCTGAAAATTACCCATCCAGCGCACAAGAATCAACTTCCAAGTTGAGCAATCCAGCTAACAAGAAACGGAAAACTGCGAGTGACATTTGGGAGCACTTTGACCGGAAAGGAGAAGGTATTTTTTATTTATATCCATTCATAACTTTTATCCATTACTTATAAGCATCTCAAACTATCCTCTTTTATCAGGTTCAACGACAAAGGCTATCTGTAGATACTGCCAATCCCAGATGGACGGCAAAAGCGTTAACGGAACAAAACACCTATGGCGCCACTTGGAACGATGCAGCTCATATCTCAGCAGAAGCAAGCAAGTGTTGCTGGAACTTCCAGAAGCGGGGTCCAAAGCAGGTACCGGTGGCACCTGAGTATTTTCTCAGAGGGCCTCACGCGAACTATTGATCAAGATGGTCATTGCTCGTGAACAGCCCTTTGTGTTCATCAAACAACCTCTCTTCAAAGCCTTTGTTGCATCATTACAACCTCAGTTCAAACTGTTTAGTCGTGTTACTCTCAAGACCGAGATTATGGATCTTTATAAAAACATGAAAGAAAAACTAGCGGTTGAGATTTCTGAAGTCGATCGACTTAGCTTAACGACCGATCTCTGGACCTCATCTAACGAGACACCTTCTATGGTTGTCTCAGCTCATTTTGTTTCTTCCGACTGGACCCTCAAGAATCGAGTGATTTTGTTTAAAGAGCTTCCACCTCCTCACACTGGTGTTGCTATTGCTGATCAACTAGTTGCTACCATGGTTGATTGGAAGATATTCAATAAGGTAGTGGCTATAACTGCGGATAATGCCCCAGCAAACGATGTGGCAATTGCTCGGGTGATTTCAGTTGTTTCGACTTGAAGTGGTGTCCCCCTAGAAATGGGGGGAAAATATTTTCATGTACAATGCCTTGCGCATATCATTAACTTGGTCGTGAAGGATGGCCTTAAGATCTTCTTGCAAGCTATCAACAAGATACGAGACAGTGTTTGTTACACCAATAGTACCCCAACGCGTAAGCAATCCTTTAAGGAGGCAATCAATATCATCCAAATGGATCAGCAAGCATTACCATCAGTTGATGTTCCCACCCGCTGGAACTCAACTTACTTAATGCTCCAGTTGGCCCTCCCTTACAAGGAAGTGTTTGAGCAGCTCGCAATTCAAGATGCAAATTACACTGACTGTCCTACCTCAGAGGAGTGGGATGAAATTTCTACAATGAAGGATTTTTTTTTGGTCTTCCACTCAAGTAAGTCTTTCCCTATTTACTGCAGTTTTCCAAATTCTGGCATACTGAAAGTGCATTAACTGACTTGCTTGTTGGTTATTGCAGCAACTTTAAGATTAGGAATGACGAGGTACCCTACTGCTCACATTGTCTACAAAATGATGAAGAAGATCAAAAAACAGCTCAACGATGCCCAAAACCACAGCCCGCCTTACATTGTTGATATGCTTAAGCCGATGTAAGACTCAAAAGTGGTAATGAAACCCTTTTGCTGAATGGTGAAGGGTATGGTGGAGTTGCAAGCTCTGCCCTTCTGTTATCAGTCAACAAGACCCACCAAGCTCAGCTTGGCAAGTTTTATTAAGTGATAGGTCTGGTCTGTTCCAGATGAAATCTGTTTGACTGGCAACGTGTAAGTGTTTTAATTACTTTGTTATAAGGGTTGAATTGTTGTTATAAGGGTTAATTTATTGTTATAAGGGTTTTAGGATTTGAGTGTGGATGAGTGTTGGGTGACTTGTGAGTTCTGGGTGAGAAACTGGAGAGCAGACCACTGGGGGTGGAGAGAGCTCCTTTTATAGACAAAAGTGGAGCCCCAAAGGGGCTTGTGGGTTAGGGTTTCAGCTAAACTAGACAACAGGGTGAGGGATTTTAGCTGGTGGGAGTAGATACAAATGATGTCATAACCCCTCAGGGGCGCATGAATGATGTCAGAATATACAACAGAACATTCTAACGCATGCCTGAGGTGACAGTAGACTGCATGAGCTGTCATACAGGGGGAATTAGTGTATACACAAGTCTGAGGCTGCAGAAACAGTGTAAATGATGTCATACTATGTATATAAAGGAGTGTATGTAGTTAATATGTAATGAGTGTAACCTGACAGGGAGATGTATGTTTGTATCCTGTGATATTTATAAGTGTACTACTGTGAAACTTGGGTTGAGGCAGGTGACAGCTGAGTTACTGGGGCTGGCCGTGTGATATGTGTCCATGAGGTGTAACTTCCACACTAGAAGGGGTCCAGGGGTGCTTCCAGTGGTGACTAGGGGTGAAATTGGCCGTAGAATCCATTTCTGGGGTCCATTTGGGGGTATCTTGAGGCCTAGTATGAGTAATTATGTGGTATAGAAAAAACTTTTTATTTTTCCACTTTTCCGTCTACCACATCCTCCCCCAACTTATTGTCTGTCCCCAGACAATTTTGCCGTGAAAAGTGCTTTCTGTCAACTTTTGAACCTGTGACATGGTAAATTTAGGTGGTGATGTGCAGGATCCTTGGAGAGTTGGCCATTTTTACGTCTTCTGGGCCACGTGGCTTGAGAGGCTGCGCAGGGTGAAAACTGGCCACAATTTTGATTTTTGTCAATTTTGGGGTTTTTCTTAACACGAAGTTTTTGTTGGTTCTGGGAGTCGAAGTGCTGCGCGCAGTCCGCAGTCCGCAGTCCGCAGTTGCGCAGTTGCGCAGCTGCGCAGGGGTGATGCTTGTGCTGTGGTGACGGCCGCAGCTATTGCTCTAGCGCCTTAGGGTGCGCGCTATTGAAGCCGCGCGCCTCGGTGTACGAGTAGTGATCGGGGACTCGACCCCGCCTCCTGATGATTGGTTGGTCGGGCTTGGGGCCCGGGTACACAGTGCTGATCGTACCCGCCCGAAGTTATTAGGGTCCCGCGGGAGTTCATCCAATGCGCCGCAGTTGTCTTGTCGGATTACGCGTAATCCGACAAGAGGACTGCGGTGCTGCGAACGTCCAACCTCGCGTTCGGGTCTCGAGTGTTTACTCTCACCCCGCCACGGGGTATGTGTATGTATATCGGCCCTACCCCTTAGGGGGTATCGATATATCCTCTACATCTCGGCCTCTACCAGCAACCAGCCTCGATTCAACTTCGCCGATCTTCCGGCTCCTTCGACTACGTCACCGGCGCCGCTGGCCGACTCAGTTTCCTCAAGTTGGTTCTCTTGACCTCGGACCACTTTCGTCATATGAGGTGGGTGTTTCTCTTTTCTTATTCTGACCGTTCTTCTTGGTTTCCGTCAAGAAGAAGGAAAAAAAAACCGAAAGCTTCATTTGTGGATCCAAAATCCGACAGCTGACAGCCAGATCTTATTTGACAGCTCTCCTCGTACCACTGCCGCCAGCAGCCTCACTCGCCGAACTCAGTAGTCCATACCTCCCACCGGTGCGTACCTGTTTCTTTCTTCTTTCCTTTGACCGGTACTAAGACGGCGAAACTGACGAACCGCTCATTTTCTCTCTTCTTTGTCGTCATCTCTTCGTGGGCCCGTATGTGTACGTGTTTGATGCCGAGTCCAGCCGTGGGCCCCATTTCTCGGCTTCGGTTCTATCTGGCTTCGTGACGGTTTGCATCGAACGACGCTGTCGACTCGAAATGGTTAGTAGACCAGTTCTGTTGGCAGGTCAGGGAGTTGCTCAGAGGGTAGTACATATAAGCCGGTGAGTGCCCGCTGAACCCCCCCGGTCGAGTATAAAAGAGCTCCCCCTCTCCTGGTTTTCCTGTCCTCAACCACTTCCTCACTCTTACTCGTCCAGTACACTTATCTTTGCTTCCCCCTTTTTTTGACTTGTTTCAAGGCTTGCTTTACTTAGACCACGAAAGACTATGCCTCGTCGTGCTCATTATCGAACCTACTTCTCCTCCTCTCCTTATCCTTTACGGAACCGAGGAGCTTCCGCAGAGGCTCCAGCTCGTGTAAGTCTTCTTTCCTGTCTGTCACTCGTTGTTCCTGATACCACTAACCCGAACGTTCCCTTTTTTGTTGTTACTTAGCCGGGCTCTTCCATACATAATCCCATCCTGATCATGGATGGGCCGTTATACCGAGCTGAAGCGTTAACACCGGGCTGGTTTCAGTGGTCCCGACAAAGGATGGACGCATACCGCCGATCCAACCGACCTCAACCCCGCCTTGATCAAGCCGCAGAGGATCGGGTGGCCCAAGACGATCGACCGTTCATTCTTGATGAACGTGCTGTCGCTCAAGTAGCAGAGGTATGTACCGTTCTTCAACCAATACAACAAACATTTATCGGTATCGTATCGTGCCTATTACTAACGATCCAATCTTGTCTAGCTTCTTTCCCCGGGTGGTCGTCCAAACACCCCGGACGTGCCTCGCACCCCGTCGCCTGACCCGTCGCGGGTTCCACCTGGTTTGGTGGGACTCCACCCGCGCCTTCAGTCCCCGGCTGCGGGTTCGCGTGCCCTATTCCCTTCGCCCACCTACCGCGGTCGCAGCCCGGGCTGGAGACCTGGAACCGACTCCCCGGTTTATTCCCCAGGTACTGAGCCTCGCGAGGACCCGGTAAGTTTTCTTCTGTTATCGTGTTGTTGTGCTTTTTGGTCTGTACTAAGTCAATGTCTATAGATGTTACAGTCCAATCGGGTCCTTATTGGTGACGACTGGCTTGTCCCTCCTGCCCCCCGTCCTTCCCCGCTTACGACCCCGGCTACGAGCTGCCGTAGCTCATCTGTTGGGTCTGTTGCGTCAGAAAGACGCTCCGATCGTTCTGGTGGCTCAGACGCCGATCAATCCCAGGTTGGTGAGACCGAAGACGAGTTGGACCAACTCTTCGAGTGGTCGGGTGGGGTAAGTCTCTTTTCCTTTGTTTTGTATTAAGGTTCTTCTTGTTGCTAATAAAGCTTATGGTCAGGTCCCTCCAACTCCCGAGTGGGATTCTACTTGGTCGACTCTTCCCGGGTGGATGTTCCGACCCACGTTGCCAGAGGTCGAGGCTTTATATCGCCCGCCCATGCTCGGTTCCGATGCCGATGCGGAAGGCATAACGGATTCCGAAAACGCCTCTCAGGCTTCCGGTCCCGCCCATACTCCTTTCTTTCCCCATGGCGATCTCCCATTCTTGAGTGACACCCAGGTTCAGGTTCTCCTGGAGCCACGCCAGCAACCGGTTCCGACTCAAACTGCTCCGCTTCCCGGCCTCGACCCGGAAGCTTATACTCGGTTGTATCAGACTTTTGCCCGAGTTTTCATTTCCTACTGTCAACGCACCCCGACCGAGAACGAGGGAGGTCGTATTCAGCGAATCCACGTGTTCCAAGCAGTCTCGGAGGAGTACCGCTCTTCCATACGCCAGGTTGTTCGGGATGCGTAAACTACTACAGTAAGCTAATTCCTTCTTTCGTTCTTTTTCTTCTTATGTACTTATTTATACTAAAGTTTCTTGTCTTTCTTTGTTGTAGAGTCTGTTGTCACAGTCCGTTTGGGGTAAAAACATAAAAACCAAAAAAAATCGACATAATTTGTAAAAAAAACCAAAAAAATGTTTTCTTCTCTTCTTCGTGAAATTAAACCCCCAGACCCCCTCCCCCAACTTATAGAGGTTGTCCCCAACCTATAGTGAGAGAACAGAAGAGCCAATTAAAAAATTATATATGTGAGAGAAAAAGTAAGTATTTAATCTATTAAAGAAATTTTTTTCTTTTTGTGGTCATTTTTGCCTTTGTAAAAATTATGTCCAGTTTAAACAAGAAACTGAATCTTGTTGAAAAGAGTGTGATCCTTCAAAGAGTGTCTTCCCAACAGAGAGTCTGATGTTTCCAGAATTGTGAGCTTCAGAAAGAGTTTAAAGGAGTGAGTTCTTTCCTCCCCCAACTTAAAAAAAATTATGCTCTTAAAGTTTTGAACAGTTTAACCTCATGCCCAGGAGGTTGATTTAGTCAGTCCAGTTAGATGAGCTGTCTTCTGAAGAATTGCTTGATATTTCCACCTCCTCTGAGTTTTCTGGTTGGGAAGGATCCTCCTCAAGCTGTATATCCGTCAGGTTGCGTCCTCGAGGGTAGAACCGCTTAATATGGGAAGCTGCGTAGGCTCTTTTCAATTCAACCCCATCCAGTTCTTCCAGAATGTAAGATCCCTTGGGTAGCTGCTTCCTAATCCTAAAAGGTCCGTTCCAACGATTTGCGAAAAGCTTTCCCCACTGATCTTCCAAGCTTTTATTATAAACTAACACCAATTCGCCTGGGTCCAAAGGGTTTCGAAGTCTTGCTGCCATTTTTCTGTCCCAGTATCTGACCGAAGAATTCCTGGCTTTCATTAATTTCTCATGAGCTATCCCCAGAATTTCCTCTCTGCGCTCCAATTGCATGGTCCTAGCTTCCAGAAGTTCTTCTGTAGTGTGTATTTCCGTCCAGTCAATTCCCAGATAAGTGTCCATTTCTAGGTCCACAGGGAGAACCGCTTTCTGGCCGAACACCAGCTCGTAAGGTGAGTATCCAGTTGTGCGCTTGGTTGAAATTCTGTCCGCAAAGAGGACTAAAGGTAGATATTCTCTCCACTTTCCCCCAGATTCGCCGCACATTTTGATTAAGGTGTCTTTAATGGGTCTGTGACCTCGCTCAATCATTCCATTTGCTTCCGGATAATAAGGGGTAGGTGGCTTGAATACTGCTCCCACTTTTTCCACTGCTTTGATAAATTCATTCTTGAATTCAGGCCCATTGTCTGCAGTTACCGTTTTAATTGCACCGTAGCGGTAGACCCATTCTTCCAAGAGAAATTTCCCAATGGTTGCTGCTGTCAGTTTTACCAAGGGAGCTGCTTCAACCCAGCCAGACAAGTCGTCACGAGCCACTAGCAAGTATTTGTATCTTCCTGCTTTAATATGACAGACGTCCAGGGCCACTCGTCCAAATAAGCTGCTTTCCCCTGTGGGGTGTCGTATTTCTCGTGGGACTAGTGGATCCCTCTTTTGACAAGGCTCACAGCTTTGTACCCATAATTTGACCTTTTTCTTCAAACTAGGCCACCAGAACCGGCACACTAGTCGCTGATATGTTTCCTCAAGCCCCCGGTGTCCAAGCTCTTCATGCACCATTTGCAATAATTTACTTTGGTAAGCTATTTTGGAGATAACTAGTTGTGGCATGGGTGAGTGCCTTCTCATAAGCCGTCCGTCTCGGATGAAATAATTGACAGACTTCCTTTTCACTTTTTGGAATTCATCCGAGTCCATGGAACAAGGTTGCTTCAATGTTTGCAGATAATATTTGAGGTCTGTCCAGAATCCTGGTGTTTCCCATTCCAGTAGTTCCGTCGAAGTTGACATTATTTTAAATTGTAGGCAGGCTTTAATTAATGGTGCCTCCTCATCAAAATCCTCTGCGTCCTCGTAAAACTCCTCTTCTTCTTCACTTATGGGCCGCCTGGACAGAGCATCCGGCAGTGTGAAGGTTTTCCCAGGCTTATGTACCATGTCAAATGAAAACAGCTGAATGAACGCTACCCATCTTGTCATTGGTGCATTTGGGAGAGATGGTGAGTTAATCATCTGTATCAACGATTGCGCATCCACCTGTAGCTCGAAGTGTTGGCCCCACAGAAGTGTCTGCAGCTTCTTCAGAATTCTTGCAACCCCGCAAAGTTCTAGTTTTGGTTGAGAGTATTTTGACTCGACGGGTGAAAACACAATTGATTCATATAACACTGGTCGGTTTAATCCTGTTTCCAATTCCTGTTGTGAAAGTACCGCCCCTGCTGCAATAAAACTAGAGTCTACGGCCAAAATAATGAGCCCCGCCTCTTTTGAATAGTCCAGTCTCTTCAGCGTAATATCCTCTCCAATAATTTCCTTCAGTTGGTTGAAGGCCAAATCACAATTGTTGTCCCAGATCCATTCCTCATCCTTCCGTGTGAGCTTTCGAAGAGGGGCTGCAATTTCTGACAGATTTTTCACAAATATCCTGACGTAAGTTACTATTCCCATGAAGCCTCGAAGTTCTGTGACATTGTTGGGAGTTGGCCAAGTGATTATCTTATTCTTTTTCTGTATAGAAACCCGTCGCCCTTCTTTACAGACTACATGTCCAACAATATCCAAGGCAGGCACACAGCAGGCAAACTTCTTTCCCGATATTGTGAGTCCAGCTTCTTCAATTCGAAATAAAATCCTTTCCAGTATCTGAGCGTATTCCCAGATGAAACGTCGAATCCCTGGGTTTTCTTCAAGTACCTCCTCGTTGTATGTGGACTTGGGCCCTTTGATCCCTCCGTCGTCAATGAACACACCCACATGATCAGGTATTTCATCCTGGAGGATCCACATCATTTGCGCCTGATATACTGCTACAGAATTGGTGGCTCCTTGGGGAAGTCTGGTAAGTTGGAATCTCCCCAGGGGAGTATCAAAGGTGGTCAGAGGTCTCGATTCTGGAGCTAATTCCCTTTCATCATAACCCCCCATAATATCGCCTAGTCCATAGCAAGCACGTCCAGCAAATGATTCCACAAATTCTTCCGTTGCTGGCGGCAATCCTGCGTCCTTGATGGTGACCTTATTCATTTCTTGTAGATCATGAACTATCCTCAGCTTCCCATCATGTTTTAGCACGCAGAAAACTGGACTGGAGTAACTGGATGTGGATTGTTCGTAAAGTTTATTTCTTATCCTTTCCCTTACTTGCTCCACGTATTCATCCTTGATTGCTGCTGGGATGGGTATAGGCTTCTTTTGCCATGGTACGTGGTCAACTACGGGTATGACATAAGGTAGTCCGTACGAATGCTTCAGGAGTCCTCTTTCCTCTGGAGTGAACGCCACCGCTTTTTCTCGCATTACAATCACGTGCTTGAAGAGTTTTAGTTCTTCCTCCCAAAGCCATCCTTCTGGTCCAAAGTTAACTACCTTCAGGCGCTCTTCAGTAATCCTGGCTGTAGGCTCGAAATCAGGTGGATTTGGAGTAAGTGGTGTTTTGTAGGGGTCTCGAGTAAGTGGAGGTCTTTGCAGTGGGGGATTCAAAGCCTGCGGAATAGGTTGATTGATAGGTCGAACTTTCTTGGCCACAGGTTTGTACTTTGTCATGCACCATAAACTCCCCTCCTTCCAGCTTTGACATAATTTCTCCTGAAACAGTGATCCCAGCCCGTTGGAGAGTAACTTTCCTATTTGCTGCCGGTCCTTATCCGGTTGGTTTATCCTTGTGGTGTTGATGGAAAGACCTGGTTTAGAATCAGATGTGCCTTTGGGAATGGATTTTAACGGTAAGCCTTTCTTCATGGCACTGCAGAATTTTAACAGTTTAAAAAACATAATAAGGATGTTCTTTTTGACTGAAAAGAGTTTAAACAGTAAAACGGCTGTTTGTCTTGATGTCTTTTGAAAGTATTTTACAAAAACAGATCTGAGCCAGTCTAAGAAAACCGGTGTCCGAGACATAACACGCTTGACTAGCTGAAGCGAGCTACTCCCTAGATGGCCACCGGAAGTTCTAAAAAATGCTGAGTTGATTTCTTTTTGAACATGCGATGTTCTTCGCCTTCCTCTTGGAGCGGATCCGATGGAGGAGCAGGCCTGATGACATTTGTACTAAGGTTCTTTCGATTATCCCAGCCTCTTCCTTGCCCAGTTCGTGCCAATGGTACTGAAATTCGTCTTCCTTTGCTTCCCTGGAAAGTGAGTGTTTCTCCTGTTTCATGGTATTCCAAGGTACATCCATGGTCAAAGAGGAAAGGTCGTCCTAGAATGCAATCTTGAGCCTTTGGCGATATGAAAAGATGTGCTGGCCCGGAGAATCGACCAATTTGTATTGAACAGTTTTCCACTACTCCTGTTATGTCACATCTTGCTCCACCCACACCTTGCATTGGTATGTTCACTATTACTGATTCCAGCGCTAAATCTTCCGCTACCGATCGAGGAATGACATTGACCATGGATCCTGAATCCACCATGAAGTCTACTTTTTCTCCCCCAACTTCTGCAGTTACATATCCCAGGGCACAACTGTAGTAGCAGGGATCTGAGAGATCTTCATCTTCCGCAGGTATGGTCATTGGTGCTGCTATGTTAGTTGCCTCTGTCTTAATATAAGTTGTAGAAGTGCTTTTTCCGGGAAGGCGTTCCTGCAACCTGGCTATGACTTTCTCTGCGTACGAGGGGGATATTGCCGTTAGCTGTGCAAAGGTGGTAGGGATTTTCACGTTATCCAAGTCCTGTAGTAGTGCTTCCTCAGGTGAGTCCTTTTTCAGGATTGTCGGTACCCGCTCCCGGCTCCAAAATTTCTCAGGTGTCTTTTTCGGAGTGTCCTTTGGAGTGTTATCCAATTCCTCCTCTTCATGATCAATATCCATGGCTTCCCGCTCCGGTTCTTGGATCCTGACCCCACGTCTACCCTTCTGAGCTTCTGACCTAGTGATAGGATGGGCTTTTATGAAATTCTCAGCGCCTAGAGTAGGTGGGCTCCAATGGATGGTTTGTACTGAGGCTTTCATTGTTGGGGTGTTACCATTTCCTTCTTGTTGGGATTTTGCTAATCTTTGTATAGCTTCTTGCATGTTAGGATCTGCTGATGCACCAGCCACTACGGAGCGTATTGGTCTGGAGGGTATCCAAGGTATGTGCTGACCGTCTGGTAGGAACCAATCCTTCCCATTTCGCTTGACCAGCCCTTGTTCCTCATCTTTGAGATATTCTGGACATCTGGCTGTGGAGTGCCCTTCACGTTTGCAATAATAACAGACCAGAGTGTCGTACACCGGGGTGGATGGTCGAGTGTTACCCCGATAAAAGTCCTGTTTGTCTGAGGGACCTTGCTTATTATAGTTTGTGGGTAAGCTGCTTCGAACCTGGTTTTTGAGTGCAGCTATTTCTTGTTGCATGTCCTGAAACTTTTGGTCCACTATTTTTTCATTTGGAGTTTCTTTCAGCATCTGCTCGCGTCGTTTGCCGTCCCCTTTCTTGTGGTCCAATTCTTTCTGCATCGTCCGGTTTGACTCAGAGAAACTTGAGAAATTGGTATATACGCTATCGTCCACACGAACTTCTGTTTCCGCAGCCGCTATCAAGTCTTCCCATTTTGGTGCTTTGTTACTGCCATCCTTAGCTTTTGGAAGCTGATCCTTGCTAACTAGAATGCGTTTAACACTTCTTTGACTTTCCATTGGGAAGGCACTTAAGAACAGTCCCCCAGCTTCGTCTTTCTTGCTAACATGTTCGTTTTTGACTAGGTACTTGAGGATTTTGGTGAATTTTCCAAGATATTCTTTGTATTCTCGATGGGTTGAGATTCCTGACTTTGATTGCTGCTTGGCCAGTTTTATGAGGTCTTCTGTGGTGTACATAATGGTGTTATCTAACTCGCCCCAGGTTTTGACCATGTCAGCTCGCAGTTTGGTCCAGTCGTATTCTTCATACCCCTCCATTTCCTCAAGTTCACACTTCAGTTCTTCTGTTCGTATAAACCGTGGTATCTGAATTGCTTTCTCACGATCCGTGGCACCATACCCATAGGCTACCCGTTCAAACCGATGTAGAAACTTCATGAACTGACTCCCATCATAGTAAAGCCCTTCTTCGTTCCTGATGATGTTAGGTTTGTTCGAGTGCTCAGGTTGGGAATAAACGTATATTGGCTGAGGTTGCTGAACTGGAATTTGAGGTTGTTGTTGTTGTTGTTGAAAATGAGGATGATACATATTTTCTTGGTTGTTTTCAGTGTTATGAATCCCGTAACCTGTCGGTTGTTGTCTTGGGGTATTACTTCTCGGTGGGTTATTTTGAGTTTCATCTGAATCTGACATTTCTTCTTCAGCAGGATCTCTGAAGTGATTTTCTGGACCTTTTCCTTTGTCTTTCCTAGGTGGTGGTGGTGGATTGTTCGTGGCATCGCTTGGCCAAAGTAATCCTGAAGTTCCTGCCAATGGTCTGCTCCTTAAAGGGGTACTTGAAGCAAATCCTTCTCCCATTTCTAATGTACTGAAGGGTAAACTCATGTTGATTCTTGTTGAATCCTAGTTTTCTTAATATGACGATCGTTCGTTAACTGTTACTGTGCTCTGAAAAAGAAACAATAATATATGGTCTCTGGTTTCTTTACCAGGGCAAATTGGGGGTTTCTTTCTAATATCTAAAATAACTTTTACCGTCCTGGGAGGGTTCTTCAAACAGTATCCTAATTATCTGAATCCTTAGGTACTACACACCGTCGTTCAGTATATAATTGGCTGCTTCCTTCGAGTGGGCTCCAGAGTTTTCTTCTAACAGTATCTAATTATCCAGATCCTTAGGTACTACACACCGTCTTCCAGTATATAATTAGCCGCTTCCTTCGAAACACTCCTTTCAGGTTAGGTAGTTATGTGTTCTTTTCAGAGGTTCGTAATTGGTTCCTTAGATAGTCCAAAAAGTTGACTAGTTGTCAACAGAATAACTGAATATGCCGTTGAGTGTTATAGATTTGTTTGACGAATTTGATTCCTATCGCCGCTTGAGGTTGAGATCCGTAGACGATGGTTTCTGGTTTTCTTTGGTTGAAACGTTGTCGATCAAACAAGATTATCCGATCACGTTGGGGACTCCCTTGTAAGACTCAAAAGTGGTAATGAAACCCTTTTGCTGAATGGTGAAGGGTATGGTGGAGTTGCAAGCTCTGCCCTTCTGTTATCAGTCAACAAGACCCACCAAGCTCAGCTTGGCAAGTTTTATTAAGTGATAGGTCTGGTCTGTTCCAGATGAAATCTGTTTGACTGGCAACGTGTAAGTGTTTTAATTACTTTGTTATAAGGGTTGAATTGTTGTTATAAGGGTTAATTTATTGTTATAAGGGTTTTAGGATTTGAGTGTGGATGAGTGTTGGGTGACTTGTGAGTTCTGGGTGAGAAACTGGAGAGCAGACCACTGGGGGTGGAGAGAGCTCCTTTTATAGACAAAAGTGGAGCCCCAAAGGGGCTTGTGGGTTAGGGTTTCAGCTAAACTAGACAACAGGGTGAGGGATTTTAGCTGGTGGGAGTAGATACAAATGATGTCATAACCCCTCAGGGGCGCATGAATGATGTCAGAATATACAACAGAACATTCTAACGCATGCCTGAGGTGACAGTAGACTGCATGAGCTGTCATACAGGGGGAATTAGTGTATACACAAGTCTGAGGCTGCAGAAACAGTGTAAATGATGTCATACTATGTATATAAAGGAGTGTATGTAGTTAATATGTAATGAGTGTAACCTGACAGGGAGATGTATGTTTGTATCCTGTGATATTTATAAGTGTACTACTGTGAAACTTGGGTTGAGGCAGGTGACAGCTGAGTTACTGGGGCTGGCCGTGTGATATGTGTCCATGAGGTGTAACTTCCACACTAGAAGGGGTCCAGGGGTGCTTCCAGTGGTGACTAGGGGTGAAATTGGCCGTAGAATCCATTTCTGGGGTCCATTTGGGGGTATCTTGAGGCCTAGTATGAGTAATTATGTGGTATAGAAAAAACTTTTTATTTTTCCACTTTTCCGTCTACCACACCGATGGACAATAAATTCAAAAAGTACTGGATTCCAATGGAAGACTTTGCGGCCGTCAATCAAGTTTTTGACCCCCATTGCAAGTTCCAACAGATTGAATTCATTCTCTCAGAACAACTCGGCGAAGCTCAAGCAAGCATTAGCATAGATAGAATCAAATCAATTGTTTCAACCTGGTTCAACAAAGTGATTGACAACAAAAATAAATTGCTCGCTAAAAATGTATCCAACCGGAATCCTCAAGAAACCTTGACTAATAGTAACAACATCTTAAAAACAACACTCAATGAAGATGATGAGAGATTCAAACAATACCTCAAAGAGAAAAACATTTCCCAATCTGTGTCTACAACGGCTGAGCTTGATCTATATCTCCAGGAGGCACCGATCTTAAGCGAATCACCTTCATTTTCAGTCCTCTCCTGGTGGTGCACCCACACGGAACGCTTCCCCACTCTAGCAATCCTAGCAAGATTGATTCTTACAACTCCAATGACTTCCATCGCGTTGGAGTCCGCATTCTCCACCGGCGGCAGAGTCCTCAGCAACTATCAAAGCCAAATGAAGCGCTTGTATGCGGCCAAAATTGGATCTGCAACAATGAGGGTGTAGTGATGAGTGATGAAGATGATTAGAATTTAGCATGATGTAGACTTGGTTTCTTTCCCGGCCACTATTTTTCTCTTTTCCAGGCTCCTCACATATATGATATGATTGAGAAATACATAAATACACTCCTTTCTCCCTCAATGGCTCAAAAAGTCCCGGGTTGACCTCGACCCAACCCGGACCCGACCCAACCCACATGCTTCCAAGTCGGGTTCGGGTTCGGGCGACCTCTTTCACATTTTGACCCGACCCAACCCGACCCAAGCTTTAGTCGGGTTCGGGTTCGGGCACAGCTTTCCGACCCAAACCCAACCCGTTTACATCCTGAGTGGGCTTGGTAATGGTAGGACCTGACAAAAGGATTTAGCAGGATTTGGGAAATATGAATTTGATTGTAACTTGTTTATTACTTGATTGTCTGAGAAAATAAAATAACAGCATCAATTGATCCTCACTGGAAACAAGCTGTTGAATTTCTACCTTTGGTGCATGTGTAATTAAGGAGTTGTGGTCTTGACAAGAGTTGAGGAAAAATCAAGTTCCAGGAAAATTTGATTCTATTCTGCCTCTGCTCTAACCAGGTGTTTTGAAACAAAGATTGGAAATAAGATATTGATGTACAATTTGAAAAGGCTGTAAGAATATTATCCTTGGTGCATTTCAAACTGATGAGTTTTTGTCTTGGCACAAGAGGGGAGATATACATGTATTTGTAGCATAAAGAGATTCCATTATTATTACCATTCTCTTGCTTCAGTTATCAAAACCAAAAAATGGACAGCATTAATTGATTAATAAATGAATGGTTTTACTCATTTTTTCTTGTGTAATTTAGGAGTTTTGGTGAGGTCAAAAGTTGTAGGGAATATGAATTAGCAGGAGAGGTGTATTTTGTTCTACTGTTCTCCCACCTGAATTTTTAACACCAAATATTGGAAGAATAAATTTCATATTTTTTTAGAAAAGACAAACAAATCTTGAATCCTTGCCATGGTTCTCATTAAGGACTTGTAGCCATGGAAGGATTTGAGGAAAAAAGTGGGTTGGTAAGAAATGTGCATTCCCTTATGAACACTGTGTTCATTGGAGGTGCCAACAACACAACTCCTACATTACAAGTGAAACAAAGACTCAAAACTTTAATCTCCTTTTAATCATTGATCAATCAATAATTTCCAATTTTGGTTTTGATAACTGAAGCAAGAGAATGGTAATAATAATGGAATCTCTTTCTGCTACAAATACATGTATATCTCCCCTCTTGTGCCAAGACAACAACTCATCAGTTTGAAATGCACCAAGGATAAGATTCTTACAGCCTTTTCAAATTATACATCAATATCTTATTTCCAATCTTTGTTCCAAAACACATGGTTAGAGCAGAGTTAGAATAGAATCAAATTTTCCTGTAACTTGATTTTTCCTCAACTCTTGTCAAGACCACAACTCCTTAATTACACATGCCCCAAAGGTAGAAATTTAACAGCTTGTTTCCAGTGAGGATCAATTGATGCTGTTATTTTATTTTCTCAGACAATCAAGTAATAAACAAGTTACAATCAAATTCATATTTCCCAAATCCTGCTAAATCCTTTTGTCAGGTCCTACTATTACCAAGACCACAACTCCGTAGTTACACATTCACCAAAGGTAGAAATTTAACAGCTTGTTTCCAGTGAGGATTAATTGATGCTGTTGTTTTGTTTTTCTCAGACTCTCAAGTAATAAACAAGTTACAGCCAAATTCATATTTCTCAAACTCCTACTGCGGCCTTTTGTCAGATCCTACCAAGGCCACAACTCCCAAATCAGACATTTCTCAGGGCTGAGAACATCAGGTTTATTTGATGGAGACCATCAATTATTAGAGGACCTACAATGAAACCTTCTCCTACTAACACTAGGTGGCAGGTTTCCCCAAATCCTGTTAAGCCACAACTCCCAAATAAAGCTTAGCCCAAGCACATGAAGTTATGTTTACAGCAGTTGAAAACTGTTAAATTAAATTGAACAAAAAGCACTCATAAAAGCTACAAATGAGATCAGCAAAAGATTGAGGGGAAGGAATCTAGCACATAAGATTTTTCCTTGTACGCACAGGCTCTGAACAACGGCTGAATGGAGAGGAATCTTGTGAAGGTAGCAACAATTCTTACCGAGGGGGTGACAGCAGCCTGAGCCCATGGAAGCTTGGTTGGGGAATGGCAGCGGTGCCAGCCTAATGTGATCCATCCTCACCTGTCCGCGAGGTAGTTTCCTTGGCTCGGAAAACTGTAGTCGACTCGGATCAGCCTCATTAGATCCACCACCAATCCTTTTGCCCCGGTCATCAATGGCCTTGTGAAGATAAAGATAGACGAAAGCGTCAGTCAACTTGGATTGATCTGATTCCACCTCTTGATTGGAATCCCGCAGAGAGCTAGTCTATGGGTGATGTTGAACGGCTGGTTGAGGCCGGAGAAGAGGGGTGATGTTGAACAACCGCGTGAGGCCGGAGATGATGGGTGATGTCGGATGTGGCCGGCCAGTAGTGACCGGTAGCCTAAAACGTATACTGTTTATGTGCATGTATGCACATAGGGGAGGCGGAGTGCTGCGAGGCCCAGTGGTCCATGCAGTCATGGAAGCCGATGGAACCTTGGTTCCGAGCTCGGAGCTTGCTTAGTCATGTATATGGAGAGGGCGGGCGAGGGGCAGCGAGGGGCAGCTCTGGAGACCTCCCATAGCCTGTGTGTTTCATTTAAGCAGGCTATTGGGTAGGTTGTTTCCAATCTCCAGGGGTGTCATCTGGCCAATATCTGCAAGTGAGTGCTTCTTCAAAACAGCAACATGGCGATAGGCTGGGTGAAGGAAGAAAGCCACAATGTAGATATCTTCATGGTATACTTTAGTTTGTGCATGTATAACATCAAGACGTGTAGACATCAACTTTGGATATGTTCTTGTGAGTGTCCAATAATTCTTTCCATATATTGGCAAGGGTTGTCTCAGCGCGTTTGAGATTACCAATCGCATCAACCACTGGTTTGAGGAGACGAACTAGTGTTTGATTTGCAGTAAAGTGATTGCAATCCTCAATGACTTCAATAACTGCTTTGGTAATTGAGGGTGTATCAACAAGAGGGTCACAAAGTAGTTCCAGGCACTTCCAAAATCCAATCTCATGGGATTGGACTCCTAGGCAGACCTTGGCCATCAAGTACCACCGTGTTTCACAAAGAGTTTCAAGACCGTGCTTGATTTTGTTTTCTTTTTGCCAAGTAGCAAGATGTTTGCGCCAGAATCCCGCTTGCAAAAAGTAGTTAACGAGTGTCTTATTTGCCTTGACAATTTCGGCCATGCTTGGATGGCTGACAAGTCGCTTTGCAATCAAGTTGAACACGTGCAAAGTGCAGTGAACTTGTCAGGCTTGGTGATGCCAAGAGTATGAATACTCCTCTAGCTACGCCGGCGACAGAGCACGGGGCGATGTAGCGCGCTGCAAATGCGCGGTAGAAGTGCGAAGTAGCTTTGGAAAAAGCTGCTTCTAATGAAACCAAAAAAAAGAGGTTAACAGAGGGGCCAGGGGCGCCAGGGGTGGTTTAGTGCCCTCCGCGGTTCTTACAGGGCCTGCGCACGAAATGCGCAGGGGTGTTTGTGTCCTGTGACTTCTGGGGCCCTTGGAAAGGGGGTTGTTGCGCGATAAATCGCTCCCAGGATATAGATAGGGATAGAGATCCCAATAGAAAGACAAAAAACGCAAACTTACTTTATTAAGGTAGGTTTGCGGAAAAAAGACTGATGATTCCAAAAAACCGTAATCGGAGCTTGGTCAGAGGGCGCGCTGGTCGGATAGGATGAGGGCGGGTCTGGCAAAGCTGCAAATTGGTTATAAAGGTATCTGGGGGATCTTTAATCACCCAAAGGCCCCCATTTATATATACGAGCTACAACCGGTAGGGTTGTAGCTCTAGGTGGTTTCGCTTCCTTCGGCTTGTTGGCCGGAGGAATAGAACGTAGACAGGAGCGTCCGAGGATTCTATGATCCAAGTCGCTCCTGTCATTCGTCTATTGGAGCTGACGGGTTCCCTCCCTTGAACCAAGGTATGTTTTCCTGTTCATCTGTGGCCAGAGATGTACAGTAGTTCATTTTATTACTACACTCCTCCGGCCGTTTCACATCAACTCTTTGGTTGGTGTTTCTCCTAGTTCTATCGAACTGGAGAATGTCTTGCAACCCGTTCTCTTGGCCTGAGAACGGGTTTTTAACCTGTTCAAATGTTTTTTGTCCTCCGGCCAATTCCTTCGGCTGGAGTTCTGTCACTCACTCCTTAGGTTGTAGTCGCTAAGGCCGGGTAGTTTTAGCAACTGCTCGGTACTTTGCGCCGCAGTTCAGTATGTAATTTTAACGGCACAGCTAGATTAGTTAGCCGGGCTCTAACTTAATGTAGTAGCCCGGCTGACAGAACTCGTAGAATGTGTGGATGTTCTTCATTCACAATTCTCTGGATAGAAAGACAGAAAATAAGCAAAATGAGAATGCCTAAATTTATGTAGAGTAACAGATTGACTCACTCAAAGCTTGATCATAGTTGATGGAGAATCAGTCACAATGGCACTGAATTGCTCAAAATCAAGTTGCTTTGCTTTCAAGGATCTCTTGATTGCTGAAAATATATTGTCTGCAGTGTGCCTCTTCGAGTTTAAATCTAGCACATCAAGGAAGTACTTCTTCTTTGCACCTTTGAGAGCCAACAGCGCATAGATACTGTTGCCTGAATTTTTGGTCCATCCATCCAACAATAAGGTCAACTGTTTCTGATCCTTCAGTTGTACAAATAATTCAGCTTTGTGTCTTGCATGAACCATTGGCAATATCTTCTCCATAACCTGCACGCGTCGCGGTAGTTGATATGGAGCTCGGGCTAGTTTGGATTGATATTCTTGGAAGTAAGGATTCTCAAGTAATGTCATTGGGATATTGGAGCTGAGTAGCGCTTTTGTAAGGAGTTCATGAAGATGGTACATTTTTTTGCTAGACATTGGGCAAAAGTAGTTTCCAACTGATTTGGATTGACCAGCAGACGCAAAATAAACAGAGATCATTTGGCCATCATTGTTATCGGAGCCTGAGGTCTCCGCCAGTTCTTTTGAGCATTTCTGACTCGAATCCTTCAAGACGTCTTGTATATATTCAGCTTTTTTCTCCGCCAAAATTGCCATGCAGGAATCCTTGATGTGACTGAAAAGCTGGGTAGGCTTTGCTTGGTTAAACTCCTTATTACAGTAGGTGCACTTGGCCTGACGCCTTTGGGATTGGTCCTTTCGTAGATTTGACATTACAAATCCATTCCACTGTGGGCCATGATTTTTTGTCGGCTTGGACCATGCTTGTGACTGTAGATTGGGTTGATTTTTGGTGGGTGGCATCTTGTGAAACAAAAGCTACTGCAGTCACAAAAAGGTAAAATAAAGAAAACTTCTCCGGAGTTGGATTCCAATCCCTGCCGTTCTGGAGGCTAGAACTGCCTTTGAGATTCCAACATCCTTTGCGCTCTTTTGTCCCAGGGCACATTAGACTTCGGAGCGGGCTGTGACCTGTCATTCTAGAATGATTTAACACTCTCAGGCTAATATCATGGGCTCTCAGGGCTGCTCAGTCAAGCAGGGAAAGCTGCCAGACCCTCCAGACTCTCCCTGCAACAATTTGGATACAAAAGTGCGCGCACCCCCCCTTTTTTTGGAAAAATGTGCGCGCCTGGTGCGCGCGTGCAAGGCGCCCGCACATTGGCGCGCACCTAGGGGTGGCGCCGTCAACCCTAATCTCCAACGGTCCCTGGATCGCGCAGACCCTGGGTTGCTGTGAAACACCAGTTATGCGCAGTGAGCTGAGAGAGGCCAATGATGGGAGCAAGAGAAGAAAGAGGAGGAAACGACTAAGCACCTGTGAAACACCAGTTATGCGCAGTGAGCTGAGAGAGAGGCCGATGATGGGAGGCCGATGATGGGAGCGAGAGAAGAAAGAGGAGGAAACAACTAAGCACCTATGGAAGGTGCGGAGGAGTTTGGACAAGAGATGAGTGAGTGAGGAAAAAAAGAACAAAATGGAAACGGTACAATGTGGATAGACTAGATACACCCTGAAACCTAAACTAGTGATAACTAAGGTTTGGACCGGTTCCACTTCCTCACACGCCTCGCCGCAGTACCCCTGCTAACCCCCTTCTGGCCTGTAATGCCACAGTTGCGGCCCTGGACCACATGTAACGGGGTATCCCAGGCTTGGTCCACAGCGGACTCACCAGAAATAGAGACCCAACAAGAGGCTGGACCAACTTGTTGTCGGTAATACCACAACTTGCCCGTCAAGCCACACAGACAGATGACCACCTTCTGGTCATCCTTCCGATTCTTGAACACCCGCCGGTCATCCTTTCAATGACCGGCCATGTACATCATGCCTGGTCATTGATATGATATCCAGTCATGGTCATCATTCTTGATGCCATTCATCGGTCTTGATGACCGGTCATCAGTCTTGATGCCCGGTCTCCGGTCTTGATGCCCGGTCTCCGGTCTTGATTCCCGGTCTCCGGTCTTGATGCCCGGTCTCCAGTCTTGATGACCGGCCATCAGTCTTGATGCCCGGGCATCGGTTTCGATGACCGGTCATCAGTCTTGATGCCCGGGCATCGGTTTCGATGACCGGTCATCAGTCTTGATGCCCGGGCATCGGTTTCGATGACCGGTCATCAGTCTTGATGCCCGGGCATTGGCTTCGATGGCCGGTCATCAGTGTCAATGCCCGGTAATTGGTCTCAATGACCTGTCATCAGTCTTGATTCCCGGTGATTGGTCTCAATGACCGGTCATCCTATTGATGACCGGTCATGGGCATTGATGCCTGGTCATCCTATTGATGATCGGTCATCGGCAGCAAGATCCAATTGAATGAAAAGAGGATTGGCCGGTAGGTGAGGTAGCGTGCGGTATAGTGTGCGTGGGGTGCGAGCTGGTGCGGGTCCAAGAGGCAACTGTTGGGTTGGAGCAGACTCGCCACAAGTGGAGGGCTGTGGCGAGTTGAGGCGACTTGGGAGGCGTTTGGCGAGTCGGATAGCGAGTTGGTTGGACCCCAAAAACTCGCCCAACTCGCTAAATTGGGGTCGCGAGTCCTGCTTTAGCGAGTCCGGGGGCTTCTTCCTTCTTATTATATGTCACCACCCTATTCTCACTTGTCCAAACACATTATCCTAAAAATTACCCACAACACTCAGCACTCCTCCACCTCCAAACCACTTCCCACCACTCCATCTGCAATTCAATAGAGCACTAGCCCCGCTCTCCTCTCTTTCCCCTTCCATCAGCCCACAGCGTTCATCAGTCTCTCCAACCCATGCCAACCCCCCTGCTCCCGCAGGGCGGAGGCCCCACGACTAGCAATGACATGTCCGGTATGGACATGTACGTTGCTGAGGGCTCCCTGCCTGTTGTCAAAAGCCATCTAGAGGAACAGTTAACAAAACTGGTTGACATGTAGATCCCTAGACTGGAAAGTCTCAAGAGGGCTGTTTCTGGTCAGGTTACCAAACCAGCCGGAGCAGCCCAAGCGGACACTTTCAACACCCTCCTAGTGAGGATCAAAGAGATAGCAGCTAATTTGACCAGATTAGAGAAGAAGGTAGAGACTCTGTCTCTACCACACTCTCCTAACGTGATGGCTCATACAGCTGCTAAGCCGAGCAACTTGCCTCCTAGACCAGCCCCTCTCTACTCGGAGAAGGCGGCCGGGACATCCGGGCCTGGAGTTGCTAAGACCTTACCACCGGTTCCCACCTCATCGTACATCAACAGGTTTAAGTTAGGGCAGGTTGTGATCAGGAAGAAATTTGATCAACCCGAACCCTTCAAAGGCCTGACAGCGGCAGTCATATGCCAACAAATTAATGAAGTGTTGGCTTTTGCTAAAGCGACTGTCAATAATGAAGCTACCAAGGTAAAAGCTGTGGCACAGTTCCCCAATGGGGATGTCAAAATCTTTACTAAAGACCGTCGAGCGGCCAAATGGCTGCTAGATAATAAGCACCTATGGACCAAGAAGGCTGATCCGGTTTTTATCACATCCCAAGTAGCAATTAGCGGGTCCAAGGCTGTCAGAGGTTATGTGTTTAGGTGCCTATATGTTATGTGTTTGGCACCTCAACACATAAATCTCATGCTTTTACAAGCATGATGAATATTCACTTTGGGATTAGTCCCAGGATTAGTGGATGCCTTTGTTCAGGGGTTGCAAGTCGTGGAAAATCCTCAGTTTGCCGTTGCTCTTTAGCACACAGAACACCGTACTTGTGTAGCTTGATGTTGACTGCTCATAGAGCCTGTTGCGCACACGCTCAGGTCTACATTGATACCCTACTAGCTCCAAACAAAGCTCCGGGTCAAGTTGATCCCCGGTTGATCCAACCCAATGCGGGTGCGGGGTCAAACTGTGTCCTAATCCGGGTTAACTTAACGCCCAATGCGGATGGTCTTATTGCACAGTCACTGTGCACTCAAGCTTGGTCAACACAAGCCTTGACAAAGGCTTGAGTAGCACCACAACCTTTCCCAGCGCTCTTGCATTTCAACTGCTTGCAGTTGCGCAACTTTTTCTTGCAATGAGGGTACATAGAATTACTGTGAGCAGATTGCATATACAATGGGAAAAATATTCGGAAAGTAAGTGGACATCATTGAAACCTTTGGCCAATTGGATGTTAGCAAGATTGGCATAGCCATATGTTTGGCACTTATTTCTCTAAATCAGAAGATGTAGCCGGCTCCTGGTCTCTTGCATTCGGGGCTGGACAGAAATATCGAGCTGTGGTGAGAAGCCTTGAAGGTGGGTCAGGGGGCTCCGGATCGCGCGCAGCAGCGCAGCCGGCTGGATATATCAGCGATCGAGAAAAGCACTGTTTGGATATTTAAACACTCAAGAGTCAACTACCTCGTCAACTGGTCATGAGCGCATCCCAGCCGGCGGAACCGCAGAGTCAGGCAACTCAAGCATTACCTCAGAGCGAGCCTCCAATTCAACTTCGGACCGAACCTCCATCCGAAACAACTCAGACCGGACCTCCCGAGACGTCGCATGCTTTAACGGAGGCCGCACCTCAAGCTGTACCTCAACCCGAAGTGACCGCCGAAAAACCAGATGGAAAGGCACCTCAAGACGCACCTCAAGCCGAAGTATCTACCGCGAAGAAAGCCGAAACCAACCCGGATGGCGAGACGCCGAGCCAAGCTTTAACTCAAGCCGAAGTAAATGCCGAGAGTAAACCGGAAGCTGTCTCAGATGGAAAGACACCTAAAGCTGTGCCGCAAATCGAAGTGTCTTCAGAAAATCAACCGGAAGCCATCACGGACGACGCGACACCTCAAGCTGTACCTACCGAGAAGACCGCTGAAGCCGCCGCGGATGACAAGGCAGAAGCCGTTCCTGACGATCAGGCACCTCCGCTGGAAGCCTCACAACCACAGGGAAAAATTGCGATTCTATGCAAACCTTGCCACCGGCAATTTCACCAAGAGACGCATTACGTAAACCATCTGATCCATTCCCCCCGGCATTTCTACTGCAAGCCCTGCAATAGGGACTTCGCATCCGACGAGGCTAAACAAGCCCATCTCGTCAATGCAAAAGTCCATAAAGTCTGCAAGTGGTGCAAGGACGTCGAGATCGAAAACCTCAAATACCACAATACATGGTATCATGAGGAATGTACCCGATGTAAAAAAACCTTCGAGAATCACGAAAAGTTTCACGCACACTGTCGAGCTGTTCACTCTAAGATTTACTGCGAAAGTTGTTACAGGATGTATAAGAATAGGAACGACCTAAAAATGGTGAGAGGCCGGTTCAACTTTAACCCATTACAGCTGTTTTCATTACTTTTTCTTTTTACTAATCACCATTACTGGCTTCTTTTCCCTTTCGATCATGCTAATAATAGCATAGCTTATCACATTGCCATCAGTACCGGAGTTTCACCTGTCCGTCTGCGGAGTGTCGTGCTCTCTTTCTCAGTGAATCCGGGGTTGTAGCACACCTAGAATCAGGCTCTTGTACGTCAGGAGCCGATCAAGCGATGATCGACAAATCGATGGTGATACAGGACCCGAAGCAAGTCTTCGTTCGACAGGCGCGGGTGGCATTGCCACAGGAGCGAGCGATTCCCGCCGGACAAAAAATCAACCCCTGTCCACTCTGTCCTAAAAAATTCCGCCATCGTGCCGGCCTCCTTCAACATCTCGCCTCCTCCAAACATACCAATAATGGTCGCGATCCTTACAAGTGCCCCGCTGCGACTTGCAACAAACCTACGTTTCCGTCCCTCAGCTCTCTCTTAGGTCATAAGGAACGGGGCAAGTGCGGCTTGGATAAGGACACTGCTAAGATAGCTTTGCTTGATCGACATCTCTTCGACTTATTTGATCGGATACGAAACATGTAAACTGTTATTCACCTCCGACCATCAAACGTGCCAACCCTTACCTCAACCACTGGCTCAGGAAACCGCCGAAAATTCAATTCTCGCAAAACTTATCTATTCCTCTTCAACTCTACCATCACGTCCCTCTCTCTCTTTCTTGGTGGTTCATCTGACGCGTAGACTATCATCATCCTCAAAGCGTTTTGCGTGTCGCTGTACTACGATTTTCCCCCAGAGAAGATCAAGATGGTCATCCAAGCCGAGGGAATCGCCATCCTGCCGAAGCATCTCAACCAAATCGTTAACAACACAACACAGCCCAAACCGCTGGAGTCCCGTGTCACAACCGTGTCGAGCAGTCACGTGTGCTCCAGGAAATGCTTACAATATCATGTCTCCTGTTTGGAGAAATTAAACACATGGGTCAAACGATTCACCAAGACAACTTACGTATCAAGAATATGCACCAGTTTGTCTACTCGTGGGTCCTCCAGATCAAGCAGTTTTTGACGCGTTCAAGGAAGACGGACTCGGTAGATCGTTTTTGGCGCCCCAAGGACAGTGGGCGGTCACCCCGAGAAAGAACAGCAACACGGACATACACATACCCTTCCTTTATGGAATCCAAGACGACCTTTTTCCTTCCTCTATGTTTTTCATGCGTATATACGCAGGCACTCAAATAAGCCAAATCATTCAGCTTCCTTCATAATCTGTTCTTTCTATCAAATTTCTTGTCCGAAAATCTTGTTTTTCAAAAAATGTTATTGTTACAGGCTATACATATATGTTCATATCCGCTTTCATTCTTACAGTGACACTAAAAAAAGTACTAGAATCCGCGTATCAATTTTAGTGTGATCCATTAACCCGTTTTCTATTCCTCCCCAATCATATCATCAACACCCTTTCCCCCCACGAATGGGGAACCCGGTATGTAGCTGGAAGCGAATAGCAACGTTGAAATCCATAATAGCTAGCCGCGATGCCCAGAACTTGGTGAACGGTCGGATTCTTGCGGACGCGGTCTTGTATTGTCAAATATTGCCACCACACAAATAATCCGAGTATATTTGGGTGCAACTGCAGGAAAGATTTACAAGTTTTCCGACGGGAGTTCTCCCCTTGAAAATAACTTCATCTGATCACTTGCTTTTTCAAACAAGAAATTCATCTAGTTATACATCTGCTTTTGCGGTGCTCAACACTCGGAAGCACCAGAAGGGCTGCGCACCCCAAAGAGTTGCACGTCTGTCACAACAACTGCTGTCACAATATCCGTACGGAAACCTGGCTTCATTTAACGTGACGATTTGCTCGGTTGGACATTAATATTTAGGTGATTACATGAAAACATTATCCCATGGTTTGCGTTTCGGGTAGACATTAGAAGAGAGGATACAAAAAAACAAACAAATGAAGAGCGTATTACAATGAGCAACTGGCGCGGTTATTAGTTTGCAGCCATCTTGACATAAGCGGCATCGATAGCTTTTGATACTGCAGTTGGATCGCCATTGGTGGAGCTTGCGGCAATTGCTTGACAGAAAACCGGGATGACCTGGGCATTGTCGGGCTTGGGGTTCAGAAGCATGACTTTCTCCCAGGCTTCGTGGAGAGAATGGGAGACCATCTTGAGGGAGGGGGCTTCTTCCATGCTGGTCGTGTTCTTGTTCAGCGGGGTGATGACCGATGCGCTTATGGAGGAAGGCTTCCCTTGGTTGTATGGATCAAAGGTGGCAAGCATCGCTTTCGAGACCGTCTCCGGATTGCCACTCTTCCCAGTATTGCCGGCGGCTTGTCCGACCATCTTCAACAACACTGCTGGTTCGTTTCGCTGGCTTCCGTACTTGTCGTGGAAGTATAACTCGTTCATCGCGTTGGCGATGGTGTTGAGTCCGGGCTTGTTTTCTTCGGTTGCTTCCATGTTTTCCTTCTCTAGCTCGGTCAGCTGAACCGGGGAACCCATTGCCATCTTTGCAAGGTTTCCTGCTCCTGAAGTCATGTTTTTCATTCCATTCTGGTTGGATGGGTTGACTTGTCTTCCGAAAAGGCTGTGAGATTTGATTCAAAGTGAGGATGGATCAATATGTGCTTGAACATAAAACTACAGAACAACAAAGACCTATCGACTTACGTGTACCGGCTATCCTGAACTGCTCCGGGTGCACCGAGAATCGAGGCACAGCTGACGAGGGCAAATAAGCTGGTGAAAGGGATGGCGACCAACATGATGTTTGTTTATTGGAAAGTTGTTAAACTAAATTAGGCGGGATGAATCCTGGACAGAGGGTTGGGTGACCGAGGAAATTGGATCGAGAATCGAGAGTCAAAAAATGAACAAATAAATAAACTGATACTAATACTGCCGGGGGATTACAAAGAATTAAGGATTAGACTCAAGCACCAGGCGAGAGAAAAGACGATTGGGTTGTTGG
This sequence comes from Puccinia triticina, assembly GCF_026914185.1. Classification (NCBI taxonomy): domain Eukaryota; kingdom Fungi; phylum Basidiomycota; class Pucciniomycetes; order Pucciniales; family Pucciniaceae; genus Puccinia; species Puccinia triticina. The sequence continues at coordinate 5,036,696 of NC_070562.1, forward strand.
TTGTAAGAGCTGCTGATTCGTAATGAGGATGGGATGATTTCCTTCTTCCACCAACCAAGCCTGGGTTTTTATATCGGTTCTGCCAGCTGCAGACTGAGTAGTAAACCACCAAGAACGAACTTCAAGTTGCCTTGTCACTTGACTCTCTGCCTGAGTGACTGGCATGCCACGGCATCCAGACAGTCTCGCAAACCCAACGACGCCATTGGCGCGTGTGATAAACCAGTTTGCCAGGCCAGAAGCTGTGCAAGACGGTTCCTTCAACACAGTAGGAGTTTGGACTGGCTATCCAGCAGCGGCGCGTATGTCTTGACAGTGTCTGACGTATCCATCTGCGTATCGCTACCGCCTTGTTAGTGCTGCCACTGCCACTAGCGTTGACGGAAAATCTTTTGCGTTTGTTTGCCCCGGGAAACAGATGCCGTGGCGGGTCCACGCCTGGAAAATGCCATTTCTAGGTGACACAGCCTGTAATACATATATATATGAAAAAACAGTAACCGCTGATCACGGGAGTACTACCTCTGGATGCCGGGTACGCAGCGGCATCAATGAGCACGTGATGTCGCTGATAGCCGGTGCAAACTGGCCATCCAGCTGAATCATTTTCGACGACCAGTCACGTCATGAAACGAACAGTTTCGCTGAATATGCACAGCAAGGGGAAGTGCACTCGTAATATCACTAGTAAAACTACTGCGTTTAATTCAGATAAGGAAACTCTGGAAGGTAAAACACGCGAAATCTAAATCTAAAATTCTCTATGCATGCCACGGATTTGATATTTTTGAGAAAAGATTTGAAGTGATCACTAAGAATATTTGAGTCGTATTATGTCTAAACTATAGTTGCGTCCTCTTGGGCCTGTAGGTAGGAACTTGTGAATACTTAGATCGTTTCGAAAAGCGTAGAATTCCACGTGATGATACCCAGGCATCAGCCAGACAGGAACATGGTCAAAGAATGTTCCGTGTCCCCAGAAACTGAAGAAGAGAAGCGAGAATAAGAGGCAGCTAAATGCATGAATCCATCCTACTCACGTGTTGTGTCCGAAGTCGTTCAGAGCCTTTCCACCATCCGGCACAGTTGATCGATGAGTTTGCCCAATTGGTCCCCATGCCTCGCCTCACAAATCCCCGCCGCACGGTGCAGAATCAAGCTACTCAGCGAATAAAACGTGGCTTCTCCGCAGGCTTCAGAAGGACAGATATAAGGTTTCTCGCCGTCGTTTTTGTGTTTGGGAGATCTGTGATGGGCATAAAGCTGGCCCGGATGGTCGAAAGCTTTAGGGCACATTGGACATGGGAATCGGCCATCGTGCTCATCGATGTCCCAATCGCGGTAAGGCGAGATCATTTGTTGTCGGACAAATAATTCTTGAGGGTCGCAATCGTAGGCAAAGTAATCGTCTACCCTCTCTAGGTCCACACCGGATGGGCAGGTGCCGGCCTCGAAGTGCCCGATCAACGACGATTTGTTGACGAAGCCCTGGCTGCAAGATCGATGAGGACAATGGATATTCTTGAGCTGATGGGCCGAAGATCTGAGATGCTGTTAACAGTTGGGAAAAGCAGACAAACAAATAGTCACTATCAAATCCACTTCGAGACAGGGAAAAAAGTACCCACATAAGACAAATTGTTGGAATTCGAGAAGTGCGTTCGGCATGGTGAACAATATGAATCGGAGTGATCTCTTGCACAGTGTTGGTCGATCATGTCATCGTCGTGGCACCACATATCGCACTTCTGGCATTGCTCATGGTATTTTGCATTGTGTTGCAGCCTCCCCACCTGACCGAATTCGCGTTGGCACCATTCGCATTTCGCGTGGCTTTCAAAGTGGTTGAGATGAGCCTGCTTGGCAGATGCAGATCCGAAGTCCCTCTGGCAGGGCCTGCAATAATGATGCCGAGCAGAGTGGATGAGATGGTCTTCGTAATGCGCGTGCTGGTGGAAGTGCCGGTTACAGGGCTGACAATCAAAGCCGTCCATCGTCGGAGCTGTTGGTATGTAAGAGGGTTTTTCGAATGCCTGAGCTGGAACGCGATGGTCCGAGGCGAATGACTGGAGGAAGCTTGCTCGCGCGGAGTGGTCAAACACTGTCGCGTTGCGCCGCTTGGGCCCGGCGACGGCCTCTGGCGGCGCCCACCCGCCACAAACAGAGGAAAAGTTAAGTTTAGTGCATGACCGAGGACACGAGCCCATGCCGAATACCATCCCTTGCTTCCGAACGTTTCATCAGGACTCAGGCACGCTGCCCCTCTGGGATAAGTCCATGTGTTTATCCGGCCAGCTGTTAGAGCCATGATGCTTCTCAAGGAAAGAAAGAAAGAAGCCGACATGCATGCTTGTCCGCCAAGACAAGATTCAAGAGACGAAATGTTGGCCGAAATCAGAAAGAGTTTATTTGTTCTATAATGCGAACTTTGCAATCGGTACTTCCTACTGTTGTACTCACATGACCAAGACCATCTCACCCAGTTCTCTCCGCATTATCATGTCAGACCCTGTCAAATGGAATTGGTTCCGATGCACATCTGGACCATTCTATGTTTTGCAATCGGTGTCAAACAACGGGGGTTCATCTCAACACCATGAAAGATACCTTGGGCATTGTTTCAAAGAGCTCGAATACTAGTTGCTGTCCAACCATTGCATTTCTCTATGCCGAAGTCTCCGTGAAACAATGATGAGAACTGGCGAACACCAATCTCTTTGCTACTTGGAAACTCAGATGAGCATACTGCTGATCAAGCGTTGCAAGGTGTTTTTTGGGGTATTCTGGATTTGACTCAGTGACTAAAAATATGCAACCATGGAATTGAAGATGCAACTTCTTCACGACTGGCTTTGATTTGCTTCGACAATTTAGAAATTGCGGGAATTAAAAATGAAAGTTGAAACAAAAGAGAAAAATTAACGTTGAACAACGTCTTTCCTTGAATAGTTACTCGCGTTGACTGACGCTTCCCTCTGAAAAAAAAAACGGCGACTTGGTTGCGGACTCGTGGAAACTGTGGATGGATCGAGGGATAGTAGCTAAAAGAAAGTATAGTGCGGCATGATTGTCAGAACAGCATTCAAAATCCGAGGAAATAAGGAAATGAGAAGGAAGATACCTGAAAAATGAAACCGGGAAACCAGATGGAACAACTTTCAGAGCTGCGTGATGATGTTGAGCAAACGGTTGACTAATTGGGACAGTTGCCGTCGATGTCCCATTTCACAATTGCCAGTTTCTTGATGCAATAGCAAGGCGGAGAGGGAATAAAAATGGGCTATTCCGCAGCGTGCGGAAGGACAGACGTATGCCTTCTGGTCGTGGTTCTTATGTCTGGGAGAGTCGAGATGGGATAAGAGCTGGCCGTGATAGTCGAATGCTTTAGGGCAGCACGGACATTGGAATGGACCATAGTGAGTGGGAATTGACCAGCGACGTTTGGCAAAGATCGATTCCCTTCTGACAAATAGTTGTTGATGGTCGCAATCGTATGCGAAGTGATCATCTACGTGTTCCAGCGTCACTCCAGATTGACAGATACCGGCTTCGAAATGCGCAACAAGTGCTGGAGTGTTCACAAATGTCTTAAGGCAAGCGCGATGGGGACATCTGACAGCCTTTGGTTGATGGACTGAGGACCTGCGATGCTGATAACAAGAGAGAAGAACACGATCGTGGACCATGTGGCTTGTCTTAGCTTTCTTGGACAGAAATTTACGGTTTCCGAAGCTGAAGAAAAGAGCCGACTTACCATCGCCAATTCGTTGGGCTGCGCGAACAGCACTTTGCATGGCGCACAAAACACATCGGCATGATCTTTTGAGAGATGGCGTTCAAGTTCGGCGCGGTCGGCGTGCCACCGGTCACATCTCACACACTGCATGTGACATGCCTGATGGTGAAAAGTAAGGTTGTCGCCAACGTCTGTTCGGCACCATCGGCAGATTTTACGCCTTGCAGAGAGATGAGCTTGCTGGGACCGTTCGGATTCGATGTGTATCTCACATAGTCCGTAGTAGTGGTGATGAGGAGAATTGGCAAGATGGTCTTCATAATCCGCGTATTGAGAGAAGCCCCAACCGCAACACTCCGCTTCCCAAGGTACATGCGGTAGCACTTCGAGATAACCGGCAGTAATCATCTTTGGCTTGTGGTGCAACAATACAGCGTCAAAAGGTCACACAAAACAGCTTCGAAAGGTCACACAGCGCGGCTTCGGAAAGTCAAACGATGCGGTTTCAATTGGTCAAACAGTACAGCTTCGAAAGGTCAAACAGTACAGCTTCGAAAGGTCAAACAGTACGGCTTCGAAAGGTCAAACAGTACGGTGTCGAGAGGTCAAACAGGACTCAGCTATGACAAGGCTTCTGGCTGATATCGCAATCAGCAACTTATCTTGTGGACAACTGGCGGGCTGGCGGATGAGGGTGAGGGTGGTTGGCACTGGCTGTGGTGTATAAAAGGTAGGCCGACGGTGGATTCCTCAAGGATGCGGGGATCAGCCACACCCACATTTGGGTGAAGATTGGGATGCTTCATATCAAACGCGTTGTAGTGGGAGGTGATCCATGAGCATCCCGCACTGCATTAGGCAAATCCCGCGCACAAGAAAGTCCGTATCTCAGGCCCATTTAGCCAGTCTGGGCAGCTTCCAATACCTGCCAATCAGAGCAATCTTCCTCGACTGTCTTGGGTGTGACTTTCAAGCAACTTGGAGATTTATATTCTCCCATCAAAACCATATCTAACAGGAACTGTGCGCGGTGAGACGGACATACAAGCTGCTTATTTCTCCCGGAGTCCCAGTCAAGTAAGTCCCTTGCGGCTATTTGGCTGATGGCTCGGATGATGTATGGGAATGGGAATTCCAAATCACCACAGAGGTTTGTTTCCTCCGCATTGCGTCAAGCACGTTTCCATCCAACAGCAACATGGATTCTTTACTTGAAAGACAGAGCAAATCATAGACTTTTTTTTTGAACTCTTTCGAGACTTGTTTGATCAGGGGAGGATGAATCCAGCCTAAACAATTCTTCTTTTGGAGACATCCCCATGGTTACAATACCAATGGTTTTTGAATTTCAAATTTATTTTTGCCTAAATGGGATATGGGAACACAAGTATTTTTGGTTCAAGATGTGTGGTGGTTATGTGTTTTCATTGTTTGGATCAAATCCAGCCAGTTGATGCAAGTCACCAAAATATACAGGTTTGTGTTTTGATGAAAATTGAGAAAAGGGAAACTTGGAGTGAGCAAATATGAAGAAGACTGTTCATAATTAGAAAGATAAATATTTGATTCAAAGATATGTTCCATGTTTTGAATTTGATCTTAAACTGAGATGCATTCACTGAGTTCAATTGATGCTGGTCATAATTTATCATCTGTTTTAGTTCTCTCTAAAAAATGAATATTATAGATCACACAATAACAAATTTATTGCTATTAGCGGAGTTCAACATTGGATTTTGAAAAGTTGGAAAATAATTCATACAATATTTGTCCAACAATTCCTAAAAAAATCAGAAGTTGGGCAGATTGTCTGGTAAAAACCTATTGAGGGGTATCAAATTGCATAAGAAATCCACAAATAGAGACAATTCAAACTTCAACAGATGTACTTTTTGCACTGCAAAAAACTTGTCGCGCATTGTGGGGTTTGGCAAATCAACGTCGTGGCCACAGTGCGCGATAGCTCAAAACGCTTTGCGCACTGCAAACCCAAAACTATGAAATTATCACTTTTTTTTCTGCCAGCCGGCAGAGGGGATTTTCCTTGCCCCTCCATCAAATTCTTGAAGGATTTGGAGCCCTCAGCTGGACACAAAAAAAGGATGAAAAAGAAACACAAAAAATAACCTGAGCGAAGGCTCCTGCTGCCCTGGGAGCGCTCCTCCGGGGCTTTCAACCTGCCAAATACTCACGGATTGGGTACACAGCCCCTCAAAACCAAAGTTCAAGGGGCAGAAGCTCCGGCTGCCGTACCAATGGCCGGCACAGCCTGGTCATTGAGCGGCGTCTACACACTGGATCCCCCGATGACCGGCCAGGTGCAGTGCAGATTACCGGTCATCAAGGGGAATATGTACTCCTCTCAATGGCTGGGTTGCTTGGGTCATTGATAAAAGATTTCAAACAACTGAAAGTAATAATTTCTCCGTTTAACCAGTTGTATTTACAAGTGAATAGTTAAAAAGTGAGAAATATAATAGGACAGAAGCTTTTACCTGAAAGCAACACTGGAGGGTGCTTGCTTAGGGATCTTCTGTCTGGTTGCTTGAGTCTGAGTCTGATGGCGTCAAACATGAGATTGGGGTCTGTCTGGACGTTGTAAGACTCAAAAGTGTTCCTGAGAACCTTTTGCTGAATGGAGAAGGGGATGATGGAGGTGCAAACTCTGCCCTTCTATACTATCAGATAACAAGACCCACCAAGGTAAGCTTGGCAAGTTTTAATGAAGTGATAGGGTTGGTTGGTTCAAGATGAGCTTGTTGATGACACTGAATAAATTGTTGTTATTGTTAATGTAAGGGTTGTTATGTAGGTTGTTTAAGTATATATATAAGGCTGAACTGTAAATGTTGGGGTGACTGTGATTGGTGAGTAATGAACTGAGGAGCTGACAACTGGGGAGGAGGGAGCTCCTTATATAGACAAAAGTGGAGCCCCAGAGGGCTTGTGGGTTAGGGTTTTGACTAATCTAGACAAGTGTGAGGGATTTTAGCTGGTGGGAGTAGATACAAATGATGTCATAATGTGTCAGGGGTACATAAATGATGTCATAAGAATGCAGTAGGGCCACATGAAGGCTGCGTAAAGTGACAGTAGACTGCATGAGTTGACAGGTGGATGCAGGGGGTGCATAAATGAAGTCTGAGGCTGCAGAGTCAGTGTGTGATGACATCATAATATGGAAATAGAAGAGTACTTGATAATATGTAATGACTGCAGTCTGATGGGGAGATGTATGTTTGTATCCTGTGATTTGTATAAGCATAATGCTGTGATCCTTGAATTGAGGCTGGTGACAGGCTGGTGACTGGGTATGTTGAACGTGTGATGGGTGTCCAGTGTCCAGAGAAGTGTAGGTTCCAATCCAGCGGGGTTCAGGTGATGCTTTCAGTGGTGACTAGGGGTAAAATTGGCCGTAGAATCCATTTCTGAGGTCTGTTTGATGGTATCTTGAGGCGTATTGTGAGTAAATATATGTATGCGAAAAAACTTTTGATTTTTCACTTTTCCGTCTACCACATCCTCCCCCAACTTATTGTCTGTCCCCAGACAATTCCACCGGAAAAGTGCCGTATCTTGAATTTTGGAAGCTTGAGGCTTGAGTTTTTTACTGGGTGACATGAAGAATCCTTGGGAATTTGGCCGTTGGACGTCTTCTGGGTACTGTGTCAGAGAGGCTGGGTGGGGTGAATTTTGGTCAAAAATTCAACTTTTGTCGTTTTTCTGACTTTTCTTGAAGGGAAATTTTTAAGGTGTCTGGGAGTCGAAGTGCTGCGCGCAGTCCGCAGTCCGCAGTTGCACAGTTGCGCAATGGTGCTGCTTGTGCTATGGTGGCGGCCGCAGCTGCTGCTCCAGCGCCTCAGGGTGCGCGCTGTCGAGGCCGCGGGCCTCGAGTGTCGAGTAGTGATCGGGGACTCGTACCCGTTCTTGATGGTTGACTGATTGGGCTTTGGGCCCGGGTACTTAGTGTTGGTCGTACCCGTCCAATAGCTATCCCGACCCCGCATTCGGGTCTCGAGTGTGTATGTGTGTCGGTCGTACCCCCTTCGGGGGTATGGCTTATTCAGGAGTTCAAGGCGTATGGGTTTGGGGTTCAAGACCCATACACAACTTCGCCGACCTTCCGATTCCCTCGGATACATCACCGCCACCAATGGTCAACCGCCGCCGTCGAGGTCTCGCACCATCCAAGCCTGCAGCTAGACTGAACCCTGCTAGTGAGCAGGGTTCATTTTCGAAGTAAGTGCGTTCGTGTTCTTCCTCGACAGCTGAGTGGCCGTTACGTTGGCTGATGCAGCCGTCAGATTTATTACCAGCCCCACTCGCATCACCGAATCTGACAGGTCTTCGGGGTTTCTGATTGGGCTGCCTTCGCCGGCAAGGTTGGTTTCCAGCCGGCGATCTCATAGCGGCCGGCCCTAAGACGGTAAGACTAATTGCCGCATTCTTTCCGCTTCCTACAACAGCCGGCTTCTCAAGACCTGGCCGTGGGTTCGAGTACGTATCGTTCCGGAGGGAGAGATGGCCCCGCACGCCGTCCGGCTCGACTCTATCTGGGGTTCCTATTCGGTCGAGTCGAACGATCCAACCTCTAGTTACCAATGGTCTGTGGCCTCCGTTCAGAGCCCGCGCATGGGGCAAAAGGACTACGGGTCCTTAAGTCCCTATGAGTCCTCACAGAATCCGAGGTGAGTATAAAAAAGGTTCCCCTCGCCTCCTCCCACCTCATCATCCTCCCCAGTACTACTTTTCTAGGCTTATTACTTTCGTCTGCTACCATGTCCAACAGACCCTACTATCGTACCTACTTTTCCCCGTCCCCTTACCCGTTACGAGCCCGCGGGGCCTCTGCTAGCGCTTCAACTCGAGTGCGTCCATTTTGTTCCTCATACCAGTAGCTTGCCGTCCTGTCGCACTGCTGACCCGTGTTGGTTGTTCTGCTACTAGCCAGGTTCCTCTGTACACAACCCTATCCTTATCATGGACGGGCCTATGTACAGAGGCGGGGTGATTCGTCCTTCATGGTTCCAATGGTCCCGCCAGCGTTTGGAAGCGTTCAACCGCCCCAATCGACCTCGAACCCGAGTCAATCGCTCAGCTGATGGCCCGGCTTCTCCGGATCATCGGCCTTTTGTTGTTGCCGGATCGGCGATGGCCCAAGTGGCTTCGGTGAGTTGTATATCCGGACCGCTGTAAGCTATCCGATCCGATACTGACTCCATTCTTCGGTTACTTCAGATTATCGCATCCAGTGATCGTCCGGATTCCCCGTCCGAACTCCGGACCCCGTCGCCCTCCCCGTCGCGGGTTCCCCCCGGGTTGGTGGGCCTCCACCCCCGCTTTCAGGGTGCGGATGCAGCCAGTCCCGGCCAGGCGTCTCCAGTATACCAACCTCGCCTCCCGGGTGAGAGATCGCATCCCAACTCGCCCGTTTATCGACCCGCTTCCGACGAAGCCGACAATCCAGTGAGTCAATCTTTCTCTTCCCTTTTTTCCATGCGAGTTCCTGACCACCGATCTTCGCCACACAGTTCTTAGTATCCAACCAAGTTGTCATAGGCGACGAGTGGCTGGTACTGGCTGCTCCTCGTCCCAGCAACCTCACTTCGCCGGCTATCAGCTGTCGAAACTTGATCGCAGATTCGTCCGAGTACGGGTCTCATTCCTCGGCCGAGTATGGGGATCGTTCCCAGGGTTCGGGTGCGTCAGGCTCATCTCAATCCGGGGAAGCTACTGCCGAGACCGATCGCGCCGATGATGGGATGGACCTCCTTATTGAGTGGTCGGGTGGTGTACGTCCTTCTCCTTACTCTATCACCTGCTTCTTACCCGGCCGCTCATTACTTTCTGCACCTCCTGAACAGGTCCCTCCACCCCCTGAGTGGGATGATACGTGGACCACCTTACCCGACTGGCTTAACCAGCCCGCGCCTACTGGTAACGAGCCCAACGGTCATCAACCCATCGAGGTTGATGCCGTTGATCCTGAAGGTGGTGCCGATGCCGACGGCGTTGATGATGCCAATGGTGATGCCGATGGTGAGGCCGATGCCGATGGTGTCACTGAGACTGATCTGGCGGACGACGTCAGCATGAGTAGCATTTCTCGTGCTTCCACCCCCTCCATCATTGGTCAACCCCCGATCGAGGATTACCCCTTCTTAAGCGACCTCCAAGTCCAAGCTCTCCTGGAGCCCCATCGTCCCTTAGCTATCGAGCATCGTGCTCGTTTCGCAATCGACTCCGAGGCCTATACTAGGCTCTATCACACTTTTGCTCGAGCCTTCGTACCCTACTGCCAGCAGATTCCCAACGAGGTCGTCAACGGTCGAATCCAGCGAGTTCACATCTTCCAGGTTGTATCCAAAGAGTTTTGATCTACCATGCGTCAAGCTGGCTACGATGACTAGTTCCTTTGTGAGTTTCCTCCTCTTTTTACACCTGCTTACACCCACAATACTGATCCTCTGGCTTGTTTCTTTCCTAGTTTTTTGTTGTTACTAATCTTTTGTCCAGAGTACCCGGGGTAAAATGTATCCTTCTCAAAAAAAAATCGATAGATAATCCTAAAAAACTCAAAAAAAAAAATTGTAAAACCCCCAGAACCCTAAGGATAAAGATGATTAGTTATTTTTATTTTATTGTTGTCTTTTGTTCTTTTCATTTTTGAAATTAATCCATCCCAGACCCCCCTCCCCCAACTTAAACAGGTTGTCCCCAACCTTCCCTGTAAGCATACCACTGAGAGAGAAAGAGAGAGAAAAAAGATAAGAGAAATGGAGAAGAAGGAACAGTATAGAAGCTGTGTGAGGTTTTTTTTTTTTTTTTTTTTTTTTTTTGTTGTTGTTTTATGTTGAGTTTTTGCTTTGGTTTGAAAAGATGGTCCTGATATCCACTGAACTGACAATTGAAATTATTTAAAGAGTGACTTTGTCAGGAGCAGGTCTTTTTTCCTCCCCCAACTTAAACAACAACCCTGGTAGGTGTGATCCAGCTCAGTCAGAGCCATCTGATGATCCACCATCCGAACTGTTGCCAGATACTTCCTCCATTTCGTCGTCTGCAGGCTCCGGCTGAGATGGATCCTCATCCTCCTGAATGTCTGCTAGTTCACGTCCTCAAGGGTAAAACCGTTTGATATGTGAAGCTGCATAAGCCCTCTTGAGTTCAGTCCCATCCAATTCTTCCAAGATATAGGAACCCTTGGGTAGTTGTTGCTTGATCCGAAAAGGTCCGTTCCATCGATTTGCAAACAACTTTCCCCACTGATCCTCCAGGCTTTTGTTGTAGACCAAAACTAGTTCTCCTGGATCTAACGGCTTCCGAAGTCTTGCTGCCATTCGTCGATCCCAGTATCGAACAGATGAATTTCTGACCTTCATCAACTTTTCGTGAGCTATCCCTAGAATTTCTTCTCGACGTTCCAGTTGCATAGTCCTTGCCTCCAAGAGTTGTTCCGTGGTGCTGACTTCAGTCCAATCAATCCCCAGATAAGTGTCCATTTCCAAGTCAACCGGGAGAACCGCTTTCTGGCCGAACACCAGCTCGTAAGGTGAATATCCCGTTGTGCGTTTTGTCGAAATTCTGTCAGCAAAGAGTACTAAAGGCAGATATTCCCTCCATTTCCCACCAGATTCGCCACACATCTTGATTAGGGTGTCTTTAATGGGTCGGTGTCCTCTTTCAATCATACCATTGGCTTCAGGATAATAAGGTGTAGGAGGCCTAAATACTGCTCCAATCTTTTCGACTGCTTTGATGAATTCATTCTTGAATTCCGGTCCATTGTCTGCCGTCACCGCTTTGATTACGCCATATCAATAGACCCATTCTTCAAGGAGAAATTTTCCAATAGTTGCGGCTGTCAGTTTCACCAGAGGAGCTGCTTCAACCCATCCAGACAAATCATCCCGTGCTACTAGCAAGTACTTGTACCGTCCAGCTTTGATATGACAGACGTCCAAAGCTACTCGTCCGAATAAGCTACTCTCTCCTGTGGGGTGCCGTATTTCTCGTGGAACTAATGGGTCCCTCTTTTGACAAGGTTCGCAGCTATGTACCCATAATTTGACTTTTTTCTTCAAACTTGGCCACCAAAATCGGCAGACTAATCGCTGGTATGTTTCCTCAAGTCCCCGGTGTCCTAGATCTTCGTGAACCATTCGTAATAACTTGCTCTGGTAGGATATCTTGGAGATCACTAGTTGTGGCATGGGTGAATGTCTTCTCATGAGTCGTCCATTCTGGATAAAATAGTTAACCGATTTTCGTTTAAGTTTCTGAAAGTCCTCCAGATCCATAGAACAAGGTCTCTGCAGTGTTTGTAGATAATATTTGAGGTCTGTCCAGAAACCAGAAGTCTCCCACTCCAATAGTTCCGTTGAGGCTGAAATTATGTTATACCATGAGCAGGCTTTGATTAGGGGTTCTTCCTCGTCAAAGTCTTCCGTATCATTGTAGAATTCTTCCTCTTCGTCGCTTATTGGACGTCTGGACAAGGCGTCTGGCATTGTGAACGTTTTCCCTGGCTTATGCACCATTTCAAACGAAAAAAGTTGGATGAATGCTACCCATCTTGTCATGGGGGCATTTGGAAGTGAAGGTGAGTTGATCATTTGAATTAGGGACTGCGCGTCCACTTGGAGTTCGAAATGTTGACCCCATAAGAGCGTTTGTAGTTTTTTCAGGATTCGTGCCACCCCACAGAGTTCCAGTTTAGGCTGTGAATATTTCGATTCGACTGGCGAAAACACAATTGATTCGTACAATACTGGTTGATTTAATCCGGTTTCAAGCTCCTGTTGTGAGAGTACTGCACCGGCCGCAATGAAACTGGAGTCCACTGCTAAAACAATAAGCCCTGCGTCTTTCGAATAATCAAGGTTCTTCAGGGTGATATCTTCTCCAATTATCTCTTTTAGCTGATTGAAGGCATCGTCACAGCTTTTGTCCCAGAGCCATTATAAGTTACGATTCCCATGAAGCCTCGGAGTTCCGTGACGTTATTGGGAGTTGGCCATGTCGTTATCTTATTCTTCTTCTGATCTGAAACCCTTCGTCCTTCTTTGCAGACCACATGACCCACAATATCCAAAGCAGGTACGCAGCATGCAAATTTCTTTCCTGAGATAGTGAGTCCCGCCTCTTCAATTCGGAATAAGATTCTTTCCAGCGTTTGAGCGTATTCCCAGATAAAACGTCGAATTCCGGGATTCTCTTCTAAAACTTCATCATTGTATGTGGAACCTGGCCCTTTGATACCGCCATTGTCAATAAATACGCCTACGTGGTCGGGTATCTCATCCTGGAGAATCCACATCATTTGTGCTTGATAGACTGCTACTGAATTGGTTGCGCCCTGCGGAAGTCTGGTGAGTTGAAATCTTCCTAACGGAGTATCAAAGGTGGTGAGAGGTCTTGATTCCGGGGCCAATTCCCTTTCGTCATATCCACCCATAATATCACCTAATCCATAACAGGCTCGTCCGGCAAAGGATTCCACAAACTCTTCTGTTGCTGGTGGTAGCCCTGCGTCTTTGATGGTGACTTTATTCATTTCTTGTAAGTCGTGAACTATCCTTAACTTCCCGTCATGTTTGAGTATGCAAAAAACCGGACTAGAGTAACTTGACGTTGATTGCTTGTAGAGTTTATTCCGTACCCGTTCCCGTACTTGCTCCACGTATTCGTCTTTGATTGCTGCTGGGATTGGAATCGGTTTCTTCTGCCATGGTACATGATCAATTACCGGTATGACATATGGTAAACCATATGAATGTTTCAAGAGTCCTCTTTCCTCCGGCGTGAAGGCCACAGCTTTTTCTTGAATCACGATTAAATGCTTGAACAATTTTAATTCCTCCTCCCACAGCCATCCGTCGGGTCCAAAGTTTACTACCTTCAAGCGTTCTTCCGTAATCCTAGCGGTAGGCTTAAAGTCTGGTGGATGAGGCGTAAGAGGTGTTTGGTAGGGATCTCGTGATAGCGGTGGTCTTTGAAGAGGTGGATTCAGCGCTTGTGGAATTGGTTGATTGATTGGTCTGATTTTCTTTGCTACAGGTTTATACTTTGTCATGCACCACAAGCTTCCGTCCCTCCAACTCTGGCACAATCCATCTTGAAACCTTGATCCCAAACCTTTAGTAAGTAAGGATCCAAGAAGCTGTTGTGAGTTGCTGTCCGGTTTCGGTATTCTAGTGGTGTTGACTGAAGGAGTTAATCCAAAAATGCCGGGTTTTTCCGAAGGCACTGTTTCTGGAACTGGTAGTGAGTCTTTTCTAATGTTATAGATTTTCAATAGCGTAAAGAAAATGATAAGAATATTCTCTATGAGTGATAGGATTTTAGAAAAAAATATTTTTGTCTGTTTTGATGTTTGTTGAAAGTTTTTTAGGAGAAATGATTTAGGCCAGTCGAGAGAACCCGGCGTCCGAGATATAACCTGCTTGACTAGCTGAAGCAAATTACTCCCTAGCTGGATGCCGGTAGTTATAAAAAATGCTGATTCGGCTTCTTCTTAAACATTCGATGTTCTTTGTTATCGCTAGGTTCTGATGCTGGGACTGATTTCATACTATTGGTACTGAGATCCTTTCGATTATCCCATCCTTGTCCTTGTCCGGTTCGAGCCAATGGTACCGAAATTCGCCGACCCTTGTTTCCTTGAAACGTGAGAGTCTCCCCTGTTTCGTGGTATTCTAAAGTGCAATCGTAATCAAATAGAAAAGGTCGCCCTAAAATACAATCTTGAGCCTTTGGTGATATAAAGAGGTGAGCGGGTCCGGAAAATCGGCCGATCTGTATTGGGCAGTTCTCGACTACGCCGGTAATGTCGCATCTGGCTCCACCAACACCTTGCATGGGTATGTTCACTATCACAGATTCTAGCTCCAAGTCCTCCGCTACTGATCGGGGTATGACGTTGACCATAGAACCGGAATCCACCATAAAGTCGACTTTTTCTCCCCCAACTTGCGCGGTTACGTATCCCAGGGCACAACTGTAGTAGCATGGATCTGAAGGTCCTTCTTCCTCTGGTAAGGTGGTCATTGGTGCAGCTACTTTGGCCGCTTCAGTTGCGATGTAGGTGGTGGAGGTATTCTTGCCTGACAGACGTCCCTGTAATTTTGCTATGATCTGTTCTGTGTATGAAGGCGATATTGTAGTGAGTTGTGCAAACGTTGTGGGAATCTTGACATTGTCCAAGTCCTGTAGTAGGGCTTCCTCTGGTGAGTCTCTTTTCAGGATTGTCGGTACTCGTTCCCGGCTCCAGACTTTCTCAGGCGCCTTTTTCGGAGTTTCTTTTGGTGATCTGTCCACTTCTTCTTCACGATCAATATCCATGGCATCTTTTTCTGGTTCCTGGATCCTAACTTCGCGTCGGCCTTTTTGAGCTTCTGACCTAGTGACAGGATGAGATCTCATGAAGTTTTCCGCGCCTAAGGTAGGAGGGCTCCAATGGATGGTTTGTACTGAGGCTTTCATGAAGGCCGTGTTCCCATTTTCAGTTTGCTGTGAGTCCGCCAATTTCTTGATGGCTTCTTGCATTCGAGGTTCGGCTGATGCTCCTGCAACCACTGATCGTATTGGTCTCGAAGGTACCCACGGTATTTGCTGGCCGTCAGGTAAATACCATTCTTTACCAATTTGCTTCACCAAGCCTTGTTTCATGTCTTTTGCTGCTTCTGGGCATTGATAGGTAGGGTGTCCTTCTCTCTTGCAATAAAAGCAGTTCTGGGCTTCATATAGCGGGGTTGACGGCCGAGCATTTCCGCGGTTGAATTCTTGTTTTTCTGATGGTCCTTGCCGATTATAGCCGGTGGGTGCTCCATTCTTGATCTGTTGTTTAAGCGTGGCAAGCTCCTGCTGTACTTCTTGTAGTTTCTGTTCTACCTCCTTATTGCTTGGGCTTTCCTTTAGCATCTGCTCTCGTTGCTTTCCGTCGCCTTTCTTAAGATCCAAATCCTTCTGCATGATGCGCGTGGATTCGGAGAAACTGGAGAAATTTGTGTAACCTTCGTCAACTTGTACCTCTGTTTCCGCGGCCTTTGTTAAGTCTTCCCATTTTGGTGCCTTGTTACTTCCATCCTTGGCCTTTGGAAGCTGATTTTTATTGATGAGTGTGCGTTTAATGCTTCGTTGGCTTTCTGTCGAGAAGGCACTTAAGAATAGTAAACCGGCGTCATCGTCTTTGTTGATATGTTCGTTCTTTACTAGATACTTGAGGATCGGGGTGAATTTTGCAAGGTACGCTTTATAATCCCGATAGCTTGAAATTCCTTCTTTAGCTTGCTGCTTAGCTACTTTGATAAGGTCGTCCACAGTATACATGATCGTATTATCGAGGTCACCCCAGGCTTTGACCATTGCTACTCGAAGCTTCTTCCAATCATAATCATCGTACCCATCCATTTCCTCAAGCTGGCACTTTAACTCTTCTGTTCGTATGAATCGTGGTATCTGGATTGCTTTCTCGCGATCCAACGCTCCGTGACCATATGCCGCTCGCTCGAATCGTTGCAGGAACTTCATAAACTGGCTACCCTCGTAGAAAAGCCCAGGTTCTTTGATGATGACTGGCTTTGATTGGGGTATTGGTTGGGGGTAATAATACATAGGTTGCGGATTTTGCATCGGTATTTGTTGTTGTTGAAATTGAGGCTGAAACATATATTCTTGCTGATTTTCTGTATTGTGGATTCCGTACCCAGAAGGTCGTTGTCGTGGAGTTGTTTGTCTTGGGGGTATATTTTTGGGTTGTGGAGTTTCATCAGTGTCTGATAAGTCCTCTTCAGTCTGCTCTCTGAATTGATTCTCTGGTCCCTTTCCCTTGTCTTTCCTAGGTGGTGGAGGTGGATTTGTAGATTCCGAATTCCAATTCAGTCCCGAAGTTCCTGTCAATGTTCTGTTTCTAAACGGGGTGGAGGGAGCAAATCCGCTCTCCATATCTGGTAGACTGAACGGTAAACTCATGCCGGTTCGTGTTGATTCCTGGTTTTGTAATATGAATATCCGCTGCTACCTGTTACTGTGCTCTGAAAAAGAAACAATAATATCTGGTCTCTGGTCTCTTTACCAGGGCAAATTGGGGGTTTTCTTTTAATAATTGATATAAATAACTTTACCGTTCTGAGATTGTTCTTCAAACAGTCTCTGCCTATCCAAATTCTTCAGGTCTTACACTTGCCCTTCTTAAGGTTTTATAAACAGCTGTTTTCTTCAAACGATTCCGGAGTTCTCTTCTAACAGGATCCTAGTTATCCAAATTCTTCAGGTCTTACTCTTGCCCTTCTTGAGGTTTTATAACTGGCTGCTTCCTTCGAGATACTCTTTTCAGTTCGGATGGTTAAGTTTTCTTTTCAGAGGTTCGTAATCGGTCCTTTGGATGTTCCTAAAAGTCGACTAGTCGTTCAACAGAATAACTGAATATGCCGTTGAGTTTGATAGATTTGTTGATGAATTTGATTCCTTTTTCCGCTCGAAGTTGAGATCCGTAGACAATGTATTTCTGGTTATATGGTTGAAATTGATTATCCGTTGTCGATCAAACAAGATTATCCTATCACGTTGGGGACTCCCTTGTAAGACTCAAAAGTGTTCCTGAGAACCTTTTGCTGAATGGAGAAGGGGATGATGGAGGTGCAAACTCTGCCCTTCTATACTATCAGATAACAAGACCCACCAAGGTAAGCTTGGCAAGTTTTAATGAAGTGATAGGGTTGGTTGGTTCAAGATGAGCTTGTTGATGACACTGAATAAATTGTTGTTATTGTTAATGTAAGGGTTGTTATGTAGGTTGTTTAAGTATATATATAAGGCTGAACTGTAAATGTTGGGGTGACTGTGATTGGTGAGTAATGAACTGAGGAGCTGACAACTGGGGAGGAGGGAGCTCCTTATATAGACAAAAGTGGAGCCCCAGAGGGCTTGTGGGTTAGGGTTTTGACTAATCTAGACAAGTGTGAGGGATTTTAGCTGGTGGGAGTAGATACAAATGATGTCATAATGTGTCAGGGGTACATAAATGATGTCATAAGAATGCAGTAGGGCCACATGAAGGCTGCGTAAAGTGACAGTAGACTGCATGAGTTGACAGGTGGATGCAGGGGGTGCATAAATGAAGTCTGAGGCTGCAGAGTCAGTGTGTGATGACATCATAATATGGAAATAGAAGAGTACTTGATAATATGTAATGACTGCAGTCTGATGGGGAGATGTATGTTTGTATCCTGTGATTTGTATAAGCATAATGCTGTGATCCTTGAATTGAGGCTGGTGACAGGCTGGTGACTGGGTATGTTGAACGTGTGATGGGTGTCCAGTGTCCAGAGAAGTGTAGGTTCCAATCCAGCGGGGTTCAGGTGATGCTTTCAGTGGTGACTAGGGGTAAAATTGGCCGTAGAATCCATTTCTGAGGTCTGTTTGATGGTATCTTGAGGCGTATTGTGAGTAAATATATGTATGCGAAAAAACTTTTGATTTTTCACTTTTCCGTCTACCACAACGTAAGTACGATACAAGACAGAGACCAATCAGCGTAGCAGCTTGGTCTTATCCTGTTGGAACGGATGGTCTTGTTGTGGGTCTGTTTGTTGATTGTGCAATGTTCTGAGTCAGTTTTTCTTCTATCTCTTTATTTTGTCTTTGCTGTGTTTCTTCTGCTTACTGGGCACTTGGGCTTCCAATAGTCTTACGAGTAGGTCTTGTTTCTTTCTGGGTCCAAGTCAATCCGCAAGAGTTCTATGGCAGAAAGATAAGGTCTAGTCAGCCTTATTTCTAAGTCTTCTATGATCTAGCTCTTGGGACGTACAAGGTTGGTCTTTCTTGTTTGTTTGGCTGGGCTTTGAACTGTGCAGTTCTTGCTGGTTGATCCGCGGCTGCAATTGTCACAATGATGTTCGTCAGCTTATGGTCTGGGGCTTTGTGCTGCAAAAGGGGCTTAATCAGCTTACCTTTCTTAGCGGCTGGGCTTAGTCTGGTTGCGAGCTTCCTTGCGGAATGCTGCGCGTCTGGGGTTAACCGCGCAAGCTTCCTTGCGGGTAGCTGTGGGTGGGGGTCTTAGTCCATAATCCTACAATTGGAAGGAGCACATATTGTCTTTTCAAGAACGCTTGGACTGATTTCCAGCAAGGTTCACAAAAATCGTTGATTTGGAAATCTAGGTTTGTAGTTTTTCACCTCACCTCAAAACCCATGATCCCTCCTCACAGCGGCCACAGCCACCAATGTACGATTCCTGTGTCTTGATTGTATGGATGGTCAACAGGTCAGCATCATCCGTTTCCCCCCAGTTCATATTACCAGTCAACTACCCACCAACATCATATTATTTTCTTTTTGAATGTATTGCTTTGGTCTGGATCTTTTTGCCAGGGAGAACCCACCTCCTGGTTACTTTACCAGTAGTGAATACCAGCGTGTTCACCTCTCAGGAGAGCCAACAAAGGACTTGCGGGTAAGTTTTCCTATTCTCATCGGTGTTGATCCCCAAATTCTGATCTTTCTTTTTTTCTGCATGCAGCCGCAGATCATTTTTTGCAACACCGGCTTCAAGCTGCTTTGTCCAAAGAATGGCAACCAGTGCCGAGCTCAATGGACGCCTGTCAACTTGTCCATGGCCCACGGGAATTTTTATGTCTTAATCACTGCCAGACAGACCCCGCTTGCAGAGTTTCAAGAAAAGATAGCTTCTGCATGCAACAAGAAATTTGACAACGCGGGTAACCTGATTAGAAATGCACTCAATAAAGGATCCCCCCAAATTGTTTGGAAGCTTTTGATGCATGCCAAAGTTTCTCCGGAGTTTGCAAAATCAAAGAACTATACAATCAATGATGCACCATCTTTTGATTGTTGGATGGATGCTATAATTGAGCTCGGGAAGGACCGTACCAAAGTCTTGTTACTCATTGAAATGATCAACACAGAAATCAATCTCAAGAAATCCAAAGCCGTTGTTGAGGTCAAGAACCACATCATGACCGTTGAAGCTGCTCAACAGGCTTCTTTGACCCGCCCAGCTCCGGATCATCCAGCTAACGTCATAACTGCTGATTGATTCAGCCCAATCAACATCCAGATGAACCTCATCTACTCGACTCACCCACCGAACTCAAAATACCACAAAAAGTTCCTGGTTTTCATCTATGCAACTGATCCAAATCGATTCATCCCCTTGACTACAGTGATTGTCCAACAATGGGCCACAGACCTGGTAAGTCAAATGGCTTTGATTTTTTTTTTAAAGATTAATTTGCTTTTTTTGCTTGAAAGGTCAACATTGTTGCTGGGATCTTGATCTACTCCCCTCTGGGCGACTTGAAATACGAGGTGTTGTCTTTGAAGAGAAGGAAGCTTGTCCACACCTCCGAACATCGCAAGCGAAGCCAATCTGTCAATTCTGCCAATTCTGAAGTTGTCACCCCCGATCCTCAAATGCTTTGTGATTACATCAAGTTCATCAAAATCCGTCCCAGCAAACGGAACAAAGTTTTGGCAATCCTTGATGAAAAGGACATCACCCATCCAATGTTTTTCAAATCAAAGCAAATTACCAACAAGAAGATGCTTCAATGGGGTTTAAGCAATGGTATAGTTTATCAACTAAAAGAGAATGTCTCCAAGTTTGAGAAAAATTTGGCCTTGCAATAGCCATCTCTTTTGATTGTTGTAGCTCAATCTTGAGCCTAAGTCTTATCACACTAGCATACTCATTTCCGCTTTTTTTAGCCCAAATAACCCCTTATCAACACTAGCTCACCGCTTTCCAATTTGCTTTTAGCCCAAATAACTCAAGTATTTCAATCATGGCACTTGACTTTGTAGCTTGTATCCCACCAATCAATTTCATCTTGATTCTTGACAAGATTGAATTGTGTAGCTCTGAATCTTATCTCACTTGCCTTCTTTTTGTTGAATTGTATTAGCCCACACAAGCCCATGGCCCCATATCCAGAATAGCAATCCTAGTCAGTTTTAGGGATATCATTGGTTTTTTTCTGCCTGCTACCAAGCAGTTTGATTGGAAAAACTTGCAAGAAAAATACTGTCCTGATGGGTAATACCCATCAAACAAAGGGCCAAGAATCCTTTGAACGATTGTCCCAACTGTAGCAGAAAAAATGCTCACTTGCACTTGCTAGGATCCACTAGGAATTCACTAGGACTCATTTGAAATTACCCGGACTTACTCAGAATCACTGAGATTGCTCAAGATGTGCTAACTGTATGATTTAATTTCAATTTGGGTAGCTAATTTTTTGGTTAGAAGACTCTTTGCTACATGGTTTGTAATACAGGCTGATATTGATAAAAAAATCAGATTGGAGGGGTCGGAGATCACACTAGAGGAGGATCAATGGTTTGGTACGCAGTAGCCTCAATGCTTGTAGGCATTGTAGGCCATCTCCGCAGTCAAAACCTTGCCAGCGATGCAACGGATAGTGCCTTCAGGATCCCTAGAATGGTTGAGTTCCTGAGAGGCTCGCAACTTATCTTTGATATTCGCAAACCCAAGCTCAATGGGGTTGAGCTTGGGACAGTTTGGTGGAAGGTGGTAGATGCGAACTCCGGCCTCGCTACAAAGCTCTTGAACCCAATTGCCCCAATGGATCGCCGCGTTGTCACAGACAAGAACAGAGTTTGGACCTGGATATCTGTTCATTTGGGGAAGCTTTTAAAAACATTTGTATTAGTTGTAGGCTCTAAAACCCTAGATGTTTGTAACTCACCAAGTCAAACTCAAGGAAATGCTCAAACTTGCGAGTGTTGTAAGTTTCAGAGGTCATCATAATAGCCAAGAGTCCGTTGATGGATATCACAGGTAGGAGACTGAAGTGCTCCGGGTTCTGATTGATAATCTGGCAGTCAGCGGGGGTCCCTATTGCTGACCTCGCAAATGATCACAGTAGATCACTGTCACAAAATGAGCTCTCATCTGAAGAAAAAGATTGTCAGTTTTTGAATCAGAAAAAAGAGAAAAGAAAAACTTACCAGTAAAGACAAGAAAATAAGCTGGGAAGAACTCCATCTTCTCGATATAGGAGTATTTGGCGGTGAGTGACTTTTGGATGTTTTTTGTCTCGGGTTTCTTCAATTTTATCAATAAACGTTCAACAAGATTGTGGTGAACGGCCTCGGTGCTGAGAAGGATGCCGGAGGAGTCATAGAGACGCTCCTGGATCTTGTGGAGAAAGAGTCCCGGCTCCAACCGGACTAGTTGGATCATGAAGTTGCATTTGACTGGAGTTAGGCTCGCCGGTCGGCCCCGCTGTTCATACAAACCCGGATCTTTGACAAAGCATTGGGTCTCTTGGAAAAGGTGGATCCACCGACAGAGCAACTGCGGAGACGACGTAACCTCCAGTAACTGGCGGATGTGGGCCAACAAATGCCCTTGTTGCGCCAGGCAGACCACAGCGACCTTGATTTTGGGGGTGTAGGGCTGATAAACCATGGTAGGATTGACGGAGGTGTTGGGTTTGACCAATATTGGGTGGGAGGGGTCGGGGTTATTGGGTGGGATGGATCGTGGTTATTGGGCGGGATGGATTGTGGTTGCCGCCTCCTGACCGCACAGCTGGATTCAGGAGGTCGTCCAACCACAGCCGGCATGCTGTGTTTGGCAGAAACCCCCCCATAAACACGGGTGCTGTGCCCCAAACCCCATAACCTTGTCATCCTGAACTTGTTGAAGAGTCCAAGCTTTATTGAAAAGACAATACTTTACTGGATGACCGAGTCCACCCCGGTCATGGAGAGGAGTAAAAACTTGCCTCAATGACTGGGTCTGTTCTGGTCATTGAGAGGAGAGAAACACTCCTCTTGATTACCAGAACAAACTGGTCATTAAGGGGAGGATGCACTCCTTCTTGATGATGTCCAGAATAGCCCCTCAATGAACGGGTCCGCTCTGGTCAATGAGAGGAGCCGGACCCGGTCATTGGGGGCAGTGGTTACTCCTCAATGACCGGCGAGGGGAGTATGTTATACTCTCAATAACCAGAACAGACCCAGTCATCAAGGAGAGTTTGCACTCCTCTCAAAGACCGGGTCTGTTCCGGTCAAAACACTACTCTCAATGACCGGAACAGACCCCATCATTGAGGCAAGTGTTTACTCCTCTCCATGACCGGGGTGTACTTGGTCATCGAGTATAGTATGTGCTCCTTCCAATGACCAGAGCAACCCAGTCATTGAGAGGAGTACATATTCCCCTTGATGACCGGTAATCTGCACTGCACCTGGCCGGTCATCGGGGAATCCAGTGTGTAGACACTGCTCAATGACCGGGCTGTGCCGGCCATTGGTATGGCAGCCGGAGCTTCTGCCCCTTGAACTTTGGTTTTGAGGGGTTGTGTACCCGATCCGTGTGTATTTGGCAGGTTGAAAGCCCCGGAGGAGCGCTCCCGGGGGAGCAGGAGCCTGTGCTCAGGATTTTTTTTGTCTTTCTTTTTCATCCTTTTTTTGTGTCCAGCTGAGGGCTACAAATCCTCCAAGAGTTTGATGGAGGAGCAAGAAGAATCCCTTCTGCCGGCTGGCAGAAAAAAAAGTGAGAATTTCATAGTTTTGTGTTTGCAGTGCGCAAAGTGTTTTGAGCTACCGCGCACTGTGGCTGGGACGTCGAGTGGAAGCCCCCTGCAGTGCGCGACGAATTTTTCGCGGTGTGCGAAGTACATCCAAATTTCAAAATTAACAGTTTAACATTAAGCGGACCGCCGCGCCCACCAACAAAAAAAATGGCAGCATTTCTTGCTTCCCCCCCCAAAAAAATACAGGTCCCAATGCACCTGGATCGCTTGGCTCTTTAAGCAGTTGGTGCCGAGCAAGAGCCAAGCGATGACCAGCAATCATTGACTCGCTGCCTCCTTTTATACTTTTCCCCATACTTCAATTCAAGCCGGACTCTGTTATTTAATTTCCTTTTCCCCTCCCACCTTTGCCCACATCCCCCTCCCCTTTTTCTTCCATTTTCATCTTTCCACATGCAATCGAAAATCACCCCGAGCCATTTCCCTAGCCCTTCTCCAGGCTGACACCTTTTCCGGCGTGCCTTCGAGTCTTCCCGGACGCAATTGATCCCACAAAAACGGGAAATTGAGTTTCTTTTCAGAAGTTTCATCAACGCCCTCTGCGCACCTATCCGACCCGCTCTATAAAATCCAACTCCGGCAATCCGCGTATTCTGGTTGGAGGAGGATGCCACCTTGGCATACCATAAAGGCAACATTTTAGGAAGTGTCTTAGGGCCTGTACCATAGGGCATGAAAATTGAAATTTTCCAAATTTATTAGCCTCAAAATTTCTTGGGACAAAAACTGAGCCTGGCCAAAATGTAGGCTTGAGCCCAAATGTGAAGAATTTCAACATTTGAACCCTCCGCTAGTTTTCAATTTTCGTGTACTGGGCAAAAAAAGTTGAAATTTTTCAAAATTGAGGCCCACGGCACAGGCCCTTAAGTTAATGGTGAATGAATTTACACCAGCGATCACGGGGCGGCGTAGCCGCCCTTAAACGCTAGTAAATGATATAAAACCCTCGAACGGAGATCCCCGAAGACTCCCCGCGGCAGCAGCCAAGGGCTTGCTTCCCGCCGCAGCGAAGGGCTACATATTTAAAGCGGAGGGGCCCCGGGACGGCTTCCTCCATCTGCTTGTCCCAGTCCCTGATCCAACATTTGGAGGGACCCTCGTCTCAGAGCCAGAGGGGCCTTTCCGGGTCCGTATCTCCAGTCGGCGCCAAACTATTGACCATCACGCCGCCAAAGGCGGGAGTTGCTTGATCAAGTTATCAACCATGGTGTACTCAGAGAGAAACAGATCTTCCAGAAGCAATCTTCTGATCATGCTCCGAAGCTCAGGCACATGCGCGTCCTGCCTTTGCAAGGGTCAACATGTAGCCCATACAGAGCGGTTACATCGCTGAACGAACCCGTCGTGATACGAGTGGATCATTTCCGCCCTTCAAGGACTTGTTAGAGGTCGCTGCGACGGGCCCCGGTACAGCCTGGGCTGGCGCGAAGCGCGACCTGCCAATGGGAATGGGAAGCATCAGGCTGCACCGGTGCCATCGGGAGACTTGCTTAAGTCGAAAGCGAGCCAAGATCCGACCGGGCCTCAACGGAGGACGCGTTATTTGTTCCCGGCATGAGTTTTGCTCGATTGACTGGCAGCAAGGATGGACCGACAGCCACGATCCTTCATCCCAAAGGGCCCGGGCTTTTTTCTCGTCTGTTCACTTTCTTGCGCCTGGAACCTGCTGTATGGTAGTCGTCTCTACCGCTAGGTCAGGATCCCTCGTCTCCATGCCTTTCACTGAACTTTAACTTGTGATCTTTCTCATCACCATCGGAAGAAGCTGACCAGGAGAAACACGCCCCATAGTACTCACCCTTTTTACTTGTTTCTTGCAGGGTTGACACCAGTGGAATAAGATTTAATTAGGCGGCCTGATGGCCCTTCGGCAGCTCCTCGACCAATAGTCAACCGACATGCTGGGCGTAAAACTCACAGAGATCCGTTGAACAGATCTTGATAACCACAGTGCTCGATATTTACATCAACTTCTTGTATAACCGGCGGTTCTCTCAAAAGCTCTTATTAGATCAACGAAGCAACTCAGCTGTTTTCCAAGTTTATATACCCTCCTCTATTCGTCTGCACTTTGTCTGTAGACGAGCGGAAATCTATCAAGTCCATCTGTTGGCCGGCAAGGTTAGTAATATCATGGGCTTCAGTAGCTACATCATTTTCGTCAATATGTTCTTCTTCGCGGGGCTGGTCGCCGCCAACTGGGATCCCTCAACTGGATTTCTACATGACTATCGTCCCAACGCGACTTGGCAGGCAAAAAACAAACTGAGGCGGCTCCATCACGAAGTTAAAAGTCCCTGCTACACAGCTGTTTTTATTTGGACTCGTGATTCAGCTGCGGCCTCCAATGATCGCGACGCTGCCAAGTCTCTCAATGTGCACTCAACTCTCGCCTTGCTCACCCAAAAGGCATGTTGCGCGATTCACCTGGCCTGCAAACGACAACTGCTTAAATTGTTTTGCGCTTCCATCTCGGTTCCTATAGTCCAACTCTTTGCTTGGTCTGAAGTCAACCACAGCTTTGACGGGAATTACGGTTGTGCACACCACGCCGTTTTTTGTGAAACAATGCGATGACTCACTGTAATGTTTTCTGTTGACGAAACAGCCGTATGGTACTTGCCACGCTTATACCGTGAGCCCCGCGTCCTCTGACCTAGACCCAGCTTATTTCACCTTTGGGGGAGTTAAAAGTTTCCCAGTTCCGGTACAACAGCCTCGAGCTAACTTAAGTCCCTCCCTTTGTGGAGGGGGGACGCCGTCCGGCAGGGACTACAGCTGTACTGTATAGGATGCGGCTGTAGCTGGCTGTAGCATAGAGGAAACTGAAGGCGCGATGCCTAGCCGAATCCGGACGAGGAGTACCGGTGAGGAGGGCGTGTATGCCTCCTTAGTCAGGACTACAGACCTGTACCTGAATGTATGCGCATATATCCATCCTCTTTTTTCCAGTCCGCTGCTCTGACCTCGGACCCTGTCTACCCAACACCGTCAGGTACATATATTGAACAGCTATTCCAAATTCATTCCACAATTCCTTCGGTTAAACTCACAACAACACCTTCCTCGTCCGACACCCAGACTCAGAACATTAACACTCAATCACTTCACATCAAGCCACTTTACAAGCTCACATTGCCAGCCGAATATTCATCCATTCTAACCTCAAGTCTCTTCACATTTGACTCGACAGCATGTCTGGACCGATCCTTCCGCTCAATGGCGCCACAGTTGGCTTAATGGCACTCCCAACCGTTGTTGGCACATTCTTCAAACACATCCTTCCATCTCCAGATTCTGATCCGGCGAATCGCACCGAACTGAAATCAGATGAAGCGCTAGCCGTTGCCCGATTAATGAGCCAGAAAATTACCCAATACCCGGTTGAAGACGTACAGGTCTGCAGGCTACAACCCCACCATTTGAGATTTGCCAGTTAAATATGGCTTTTATTGACATCACTTGTTTTTTCACTTTTTGTCACAGCGCCTTGCGAATACCTTCCAGCCAGCCCCATGGACCGTCAGGGTCATCCGCGTCTCAATCCCTGCTTCAACATGCTCTTCCGCTGCTGAGTACCTCACCGCGGCCTTTGGCCCTGATGAGATCAGTAATCTGATTGGTGGACGGCAATGGTGGCAGCTTCGTGAGAACAAGGATGGCTCAATCGAGGGGGAATGGATTGCCATGAAGCACGACCTGCCTCGGTCGCCCTCCTCACAGTCCATGTCGCGTTCGCCGTCGAAACGATCCCCTTCGCCAGCTAACACCCCCCATTGCCGCCACCCCGACACGTCTTCGAAAGCATCTCCCAATAGCAACTCGGCTCAACTTGCTGACCTACTCGCTGCCCCAGCTTTACAATCCACTCTGACCGACAAAGAAAATTTGCCGCACCTGTTTTCCATGCTCTACCCCGGTACGACTCCTAGTCACCCTGTTGACTCAAACACCCCTAGCTCATCCACCTGCGAAGATGAAATGGCCAGTGACCCGTACGAGGATGACTTGGACAAGATGCCTTGTATGCTCTATGTTCACGGGGGAGGTCAGCATTGTCTTTCATCCTCCGCTACTCCTATAGGCCAATATCTTGTTGCATGAAACGCTGACTTGAACAAGAATATTCAAAATGTAGCTTATTACTTTGGGAGCATTAATACCCATCGGTAAGTCTAGATCCCTCTGCTCCATAGCTCTCAATACCACATTTTCCAAAGAATGGGAATCTAAGTCACCATTTTTTTTTCTCTAGATACGCCATCTGGAGATACGCTCAGGAAATGGGTGGCCGCGCGTTTGCTGTCAATTATCGGCTCGCCCCTCAATACCCATTTCCTTGTGCACTGGCCGACTGCCTCGCAGCATACCTCTACCTCATCCGGCCGCCGGAAAATGCCAAGTCACGTGCCACGGAACTTATCGTCACACAAAGTCTAACTTTCTTACTTACCCAACTACATCTTCACGGTTATTCAGACACAGGATGGTAGACCCGTCCAAAATCGTCATTGCGGGTGATTCTGCGGGTGGAGGTCTTAGCTTAGCGTTGTTGACTTTGATTCGTGATGTTGGACTGCCGATGCCCGCTGGCGCCGTACTGATCTCCCCATGGGTTGATCTCACACACTCGTTCCCGTCAATTATGAGCAACTCGGACACAGACATTTTACGTATGTCCTTTTGATCAGGTCTCCGGTGTTGAATAGTCCTGATGACTTGGATAAATCATCATAGCACCCTACGGACTTATGCACCAGCCCAGTGTACATTGTCCACCGTCATACGTAAAGTCCAGTGTCTCTGGCAAAACCACTGCAACACCTGCAAACACGTCTGAAGCCCAACCTGCTCCCTCAACCTCTCAATCGCAACCCCCAAGACCCACCGAAGATTTTAACCCCTTCAAGCTCAAGTTATGTTCCGAGCTCAAAGTCTGCACCAATAAGTCAGATCATGCCACACCAATCATCGAGCTGAAAGATGGCCAGCCAGTTGAAATGGATCCGCAAATTCAGCTGTAAGAATCTACTTCCAGGCATTTTGAATCTTCTTTGTCGGGCTTCTGACTCTTACCTATACTCCCTTGCGTGTCTCCCAACTGTTCTCAGCTACGCCACCAATGATCAATTAACTCATCCATACTGCTCGCCTCTTTTCTCTCCAAGTCTAGGTGGATTACCACCCTTGCTGATGGTAAACCTGATAATCTATCTCAAATGATTAAAGATCAACGCTGGTGACTGATTGATTCCCTCCTATCGTTTTTTGTGCTGTTTAGATTGCTGGAGAGAACGAAGGTCTTAGGGATGAAATCATTTACGTATGTGACTCTAGCCGATCAATCTTCTATTGGGTTTTGCTGACAGTAGATTTTTATTTTTCTTGGCTTGACAGCTCGCTCATCGTGCGGCACACCCAGACCGATATCACCTTCGGGAAGGTTTACTAAACGCTCACCCCGAGAGGAAAGCCAAGATAGCTGAATACCCGCCAACCAAGGTTCACCTTCAGGTCTACGGTGAGTTTAACCTGTATGACTCACTGTTGCAGTCCAGCTTATGGACTTTGAACCTCTCTTCTGTTCCCTTCATCCAGATGAGATGTTTCATGGTGAGTTTAATGTCTCAAGCTGAGAGATTTCTACCTGTGGAGTACTCACCCGTCTTTTTTGAATCGCTTTAGTTCTACCCATGTTCTTTTTCCTACAACCAGCCAAATATTGTTACAGGGCAATTGGTTCTTTTTGCAAATTCATAACTGCTTCGAAAACCGAAACAAATCTGAATACTTCTAGCATGCCTGTATCCACCAATCTGAGCCTCACGACCAACCTTACATCTCCACCAACACCGCTTCCCACGCCACCACCTTCTGCGTTGGTCACACACTTTCTGTCTGACAGAAAATTCTCTCGCATCGCACCTGATGAACCACCTCAGGCAACCCTTCCAGAAGCTACTTTGGCTGAACTCAAGCACACCATCTACCATGCCTCATTCCCTGAACGACGCCCAGACTTTGTGGACGAAATGATTCGTGAACGGGTGGCTCTTGATGGGCATGTGAGACCCTTGGAAGATGAAGCCAAGCTTGATATCCTGAGAATCTCGCCTAACCAACTTGGGATCATGAAGGATGGGCCCCTCAGGCGATGGGCTGAAGGAAGAAATATCCCTGATAAGCAGCACCTTTTGCCAACTCCTTTGCCCAAACCTCACATCTATGGCCTGAAGAATGTTCCGCAATCGGATCTTCTTGACATGCCCTCAAATACCATCTGGAGCTACATTCTTACAGAGGCAACCTACGAGCCAGATGCTTTTCGAACACCAATCAATGTGACAGAATTTATTCACTTTGCAACTCCATTTCTCTCCAAACAGTATCTGCTTGATCTTGAAGAGCGCTTTCATCAACTATCTCAATCTGAGGCTGGCCTAGACTTTACTTTGCGTCATCACAATGTTGCAATACTTGAACAAATCTTGGCAGATCTTCAAGAACTCAATGATGGAGCTGGTGACAATGAGAAGAACCAACGCCAAAAGAACTCATCAAATCAACAAAAATTTGTGAACCATGAAGACCCAATCAGATCAAGCCCACTAGATGACTCAGACGGCAATGATACTCTCCAGCCTTCAGGTAGTGACAACCCACCACCTCTAGACATTTTTCCACAAATCCTACACAGCTTTCAAGAAGCAATACTCATCCTGGTACCCATGTCAGCTTTCAAAACACCTCCAAAGAACATTTGTGGCCGCAATCGCCCAATAAGTGACAGAAGCAAAGCTTTCCGGACCCACCCTACAATTTTTGACGTATCCAATGACGCATCCTTGTACAACCCACATCAACAAACAGCCGGAATTGCTTGTATTTTCCACGGCACCCGGAATTCCTCATTGGCATCCTTCTACGAAAATGGGATCCAACCTGCATTTGGTCGAAATGAATTTTCCTTTGCACCTGCATTCTATGCCTCAAATGATCCCCAGCAAGCCTTTGAACATCCTCTTCACCAGCACATAGGAATAATCTCACCTGGCACCATTGACACTATTGCTGTCATACAATTCGATGTAGCTGTCTCAGTCTTGCATGGAATCAAATCACCGGGGGATGGACAACCACCGTTCCAGGTATATTGATTCTCTGCAAAATCTCTTGATCAGTGGCAAAAGTTCTGTGATCACAACATGAAAGCACGGAATTCCATCAATCACCACTTCGACCTTGTTATTGGGCCTGTATGTTTACCCTCAAAAAATAACAAGCCTGTAACCTGCTTACAGATGAAGCACTCCACCATACAGACTACCCAAATTGCATTTTGTTCATCTAGATCCATGGCTTGGCTTGGTCAACAAGTGAAGAAAATTTACATAGAATCTCGTCCTCTAGAATGAATTCACATACATTATGTTGAAGCTTGACATCTCTCCTTGACATCCTGCGGAACTCTCCGTGAAATCTCAAAACTGTGGACCCCCGAAGCTCTTACTATCATCACTGAAACCTAATCTATCAAGGATCAAATAGCTCAACCGGAAGCCCTCAGTCATCCCTTCCTATTTGACCCACCAACAACCATCCTTTCCCCTTTTCCTTCCGTTCCTCCCTCTCAACCAACCAATCCTGACTCACTCTCTGCGACGCTCATCGCCTCAAAACTTACTGTCTTCTTTGATCTCAATCGACTTCAAACCTTCTTCGATTTCAATCGACTTCAAACTCCTATAGGCTTTCTCGCCATAGCTTCAACTTGGTGAGAAGACAAAACCTAGAACTCTCGGCGGCATCCTCCTCGTCACTCTCTCATCAGCGATCACTAGTCCTATTCCATTTCTTTTCTAGTCCTTGCCTTGTGTTCCTGTCCCGTCATTATTCCAGTCCAGTTGTTTGTTATTATCATTTCATTGGGTATGCTTTCTTTGATTGTTGTCTCTCTCTCTTATTATTTGTTGTTGATCTCTAAATCCTCTTGTTGTGAAGACTTGGCTTTTGTTTCTCAGTAATAGAAATATATGGGTTCTTTACATTATATCAACAGTGGGTCAGCTATGCAACCATACCTGTTAGCGTAGCGTAGCGCAGCGCAAATGCGCTTTTTTTTCAGCGAAGTGTTAGCGCAATCGCGCGCATCTGCGCTAACGCTACGCGCACAGGGTGCAAAGCTATTTTAGCTTTTAGCGTAGCGTTAGCGCAGATTTGCGCAATGGCGCTAACGCTAAGCACGCAGGGCGCAAAAGAGCGTTCGCTACGCTGCGCTACAGCGCTTTTTGAGGCAAAAAAGTTTTTCCGCTAAAAGCGCCTTAGCGCAACGTAGCACAGCGTAGCGGCTGTAGTGTAGCGCTCACGCTAAACAAAAATTGGCGTGCTGTTAGCGCCGCTGAAAATTAGCGCAGCGTAGCAGCGCTAACAGTGCGCTAAAGCTATTCAAAAAAGGCCAGCGCTTTTTGCCGCTACACTAAAAGTTAGGGCTAAAATAGCGTAGTTTAGCGTAGCGGCCCACTGTTGATTATATGCCTATGTCTTTCTCATTCTTACTCCTAAATTTTTAATGTTGTTTTACTGTGATAGTTGCATCTTGAACTATGATAAATGCCTCCTATTGACTTTGCTAGAGGCACTATTAACTGTGTCAGAGACACTATTAAAAGTGCCAGTGTGGTGGATAGACTGGTACACATGTAGAATCAAGATTTCATTGCGCGTGGTGCCCCCCGGAGGACATCAAGGCTTCAAGACATCAAGAACTCAAGCTTTCAGCCCACAACACGTCAAGATTCAACAGCGCGGCGCGTGCCGCACCCTCAAGGTGTTTCAGGCTCTCTCTTCCTTTCCTCCTCTTGTTTCTGTGTTGGTTGGTTTATTGTTTCATGTTGGTTTCTTTACATTATGTTCTTTTATTTTATTTTCATTCTGCTTGCATTGGATAGGTTTTGGATGTTGGAGGGTTGGTTTTCTTTATGATTGTGTCTTTGTTTTGTGTTTGTTTTGCTTCTCCTGTCTTGTTTGTTGTAGCGCACCTGTGTGCGGTAGGTTGTGATGAGCTGTCTGCTAGATGTCACAAACCCCAGGGGTTGAGTTCAGCTTGAATTCAGACTTTGGGGCGGCATTGACTGGCACTGCATCAGAATTTTAGTGATCCATCAGTTGAAAGTTTCTCTCTTGGTGTTGTTGCGCCCGTAACCACACATCTTTTAATTTCATTACCCCGCAACATTGATCACTCCTCTTTATGGTTCTGATCACATCTCCGCCGGCAGTATCCCCGGCACCTTCTCAACATGAACATCGCCGACGCGCCATTCCAGCCTTCAGAAAATCATCCCCCCCCCAGCAATACATGACTGTCAGCTTCATTTCTTGACCAATCACCCCTGAGGGCATTTCAACACTCCCATTCTCAGTAATCATTTCTCCTCCACAAACTGCCTACCATCTGACATGGTAGCCGGAGGTGCTATAAACTGTTTCTGAGACACTTTCAACAGTGCCAGAGGCACTGTCAACTGTGGAGACAATGTTAACAGTGCCAGAGGCACTGTCAACTGTGGAGACAATGTTAACAGTGCCAGAGGCACTGTCAACTGTGGAGACAATGTTAACAGTGCCAGAGGCACTGTCAACTGTGGAGACAATGTTAACAGTGCCAGAGGCACTGTCAACTGTGGAGACAATGTTAACAGTGCCAGAGGCACTGTCAACTGTGGAGACAATGTTAACAGTGCCAGAGGCACTGTCAACTGTGGAGACAATGTTAACAGTGCCAGAGGCACTGTCAACTGTGGAGACAATGTTAACAGTGCCAGAGGCACTGTCAACTGTGGAGAAAATGTTAACAGTGCCAGAGGCACTGTCAACTGTGGAGAAAATGTTAACAGTGCCAGAGGCACTATTAACTGTGTTGGCAACACTATTAACAGTGCCAGAGGCACTATTAACTGTGTTGGCAACACTATTAACAGTGCCAGAGGCACTATTAACTGTGTTGGCAACACTATTAACAGTGCCAGAGGCACTATTAACTGTGTTGGCAACACTATTAACAGTGCCAGAGGCACTATTAACTGTGTTGGCAACACTATTAACAGTGCCAGAGGCACTATTAACTGTGTTGGCAACACTATTAACAGTGCCAGAGGCACTATTAACTGTGTTGGCAACACTATTAACAGTGCCAGAGGCACTATTAACTGTGTTGGCAACACTATTAACAGTGCCAGAGGCACTATTAACTGTGTTGGCAACACTATTAACAGTGCCGGAGGCACTACTAACTGTGTTGGCAACACTATTAACAGTGCCGGAGTCACTATTAACTGTGTTGGCAACACTATTAACAGTGCTGGAGTCACTATTAACTGTGTTGGCAACACTATTAACAGTGCCGGAGTCGCTATTAAATGTGTTGGCAACACTATTAACAGTTCCAGAGGAGAACTGCGGAGAACTTCTTGGGGGAGAACTTCTCCAGGAAAAACCCCTCCGAAGAGAACTGCTCCAGGGAAAAAAACCTCTGAAGAGAACTGCTCCAGGAAATACCCCTCTGTGGAGAACTTCTTGGGGAAAACCCATCTGAGGAGAACTTCTTGGGGAAAAAACACCCCTCTGGAGAACTGCAGAGAACTTGGGGGAAACCCCTGCTGGGGAGAACTTCTTGGGGAAAAGCCCCTCTCTGGAGACCTGCGCAGAACTTCTTTGGGGAGAACTTCTCCGGGAAAAACCCCTCTGCAGAGAGCTGCGCAGAACTTCTTGGGTCAGAACCCCTCTCTGGAGAACTGCAGAGAACTTCTTGGGGGAAAATCCCTATGCGGAGAACCTCTGCGGGGAGAAGCCCTCTTTAGAGTAGTGGAAACCAAAGTGGTTTGCAAGAGGAATAAATGACATTACATGTAGATGTAGGAGAAACACTTGATATATATGTGATGACATGAGCAGGAAAGGGGGGTCTAGGTGAGTCTAATCCCTGTGCCCCTACCAGGTCACAACATAGAGAACTTCTCCGGAGGGAAGCCCTCCTCGGAGAACTTCTCTGGGGAGAAATCCTTCCCCTGAGAACTACTCTGGGGAGAAGCCCTCCTCAAGCGCCTGGCCAAGAGCCAGATCCGTGTGCGGGCACTTGGCCAGCTCTCCTTCTGGGTGGCCTAATACCTCATCATCTCCCCCCTCATGCTGGCCATCCTGTCTGTTATGTTGTTTATTTTTTGTTACAATGCCTATGCGGATGGCCAAGCCCCTCTGGTTACTCATCCAACATGTGGGAACTAAGCGGCTTGTGCCCCACTTCCAATCCCCCCCAACATATATAAACTTCACAAGGTTGAGATTGGCCTTGCGGCTTCTGGCCACCAGGAACAAGAGGTGCACCGTAACAGCCAGTCCAATCCGGAGGAGAGGCCCCACCACCCTTGGTTCACTACTGTGAGAGCCCCGCAGGGTCTCTGTCTCACAGAGAGGGAGGTCACACTTTGTGCCAGGTGCTTTGTGCCGCACTCCCTGGCCGGCAGGGGACTTATGCTAAGTTTTCTTGATGCCCGGTCTGTGCAGGTCTTCAATGGGAATCAGCTTGATGCACAAGCCACTCATCAAATTCCTAAGAGACCGCATAAACTCAATATGTACAGTTGATTACATTATGTTACTGTACATATTTATGCATATTGGAGTTGAATTTCCTATCAATCTCCTTCTTTCCTTTGTGTTGCCCTCTTCTCAGCCAACCTACTATTTACTCCAGAAAACTTACCAAGAGTGCCACCTTTTTGAAACTCAGCAAAAATTGTTCATCAAGTCTGACAATAGTTGAAATATGCATGAAAACAAGGATTATGGAAGGCTAAGAACCCAACTAGATAAGTTGGAGGTTAGTACTTCATACAAAATACAGCATAATGTGTTCACTCAAGCTGACAATAGTTGTTGCTATTTTGTAAAACAATCTTAGAATTTGACTTATTTTCCTTGCTGAAATAGGCCCTGAACCTGGCAGAATTTAATAAAAGGTTCACACTTCAAGAAGTTGCAGTGACTGTGAGTTTCAACCGGAATACTTTTATTTCCATATGAACTTATCCCTGTAATCATTTTCTGGAGGATTTGTCAGCTGGGGGGGAAAGTACTAGAGCTTGAATCAAAATTTCAAGAGATTGTTGAACGAATGGAAATGATGGTAAGATTTTATATTGGACATCCTTTTTCTTTGATGGAAATCTATAGGTTATCTACTGAAACCATGTACACAAATTCAGGCACCAGTTTTGATGGATCTGAGTGCCAGGGTCATAGGGTTGGGAGACACTGCAGTGAATGTATGTTTCTAACCAAATATTATTCCTTCTACATGAACTGATCCCTGCAATCACTTACCATTCAAATCATCAGCTGGGGGAGAAAGTACTTGAACTTGGATTGAAATTTCAAGAAACCCTTGGCCAAATGGAAGGAGAGGCAAGCAGTTCAGTTCAATATTATCCATCTGCTCCATTAATATGTCACTAATGCTCCAAAATTTTGTAAACATCAGATATTTGCTTCTCAAATTGACCTCAGCTGCATTGGAGAAGCTATGAAAACAAGCCAGCAAGCTACCTTGGAAAACCAGAAGGATCTCCTGAGGCACAGAGTTGAAATGAACCAGATTCAAACTCTTGCAAAACAAGTCCATCCAATCATATTTCAATTCTGCAGACAACATGCTGATTTTCTCTATTTCTCAATCTGCAAGCTTTCCAAATAGATTACAAACCTCAAAGATTTTTCAAAGCAAAAATCAGAGTGATCTTGCAGGGCAACTGACAAACCACCCAATATTAGTCAAGCCACCACACTGGAGAAGAATCAAATTGAGACAATCAAACAGACAGCGCCAAGGCCTCATGCCATTCCAGCCAACCCACACAAAATCTCTTTGGATCCTATTACTTCTTTTGATAGCTACTATCCGTGTTTGAATGATCAAACTCATTACTTTTTAAAGGGTTTAATTTCTCTGCATGGTGACCTAATGGCCTCAACTACCCTCAAAACAAATAAATTTTATGAAGAGCAATACAACGCCTTTCTAGCGCTTGAGATGACTAAGCTGTTTACTTTTCCACAAGAAGATTTTCAAATTTATTGAGTTTTTGCTGCATGTGCACCTGGTCAGACTGATCCATACAAGCAAGCCAATTCAGTATTTTAAATGCACTGAAGTCAAAACTCAAGCAAGAGATAGAGATTGATAATTTTTTACACATGTTGAATGGGCCTCTTCCTCATTCAGTTAAACTAAGCAAGGAAAAACAACTTTAACAAAAAAAAGAAACTCAAAGATTCCTCCAAAAAAAAGGGGAGTCCACAATGGAGTCAAACCCAGTAGGAACTATGGGAATAATACAAGATTTTAGGGGTTCTTAAAGAGACACTCTCAATGTTGGAGAAGCTTTGAAATCTAACCAAAAAACTTGAAATCAATTTGAGCCATATTTCTTTCAAACAACTGTCAAACCTTTAGCAGAGAGTAAAAACAATGCAGTACTGATATCAGACAGCTTCCTCTTGTAATTCAATAGATAGTGAAGAGGAAAGAAACAAACACACAATCATTTCTTCTTTGGTTTAGCCATCACTCTTTCATCAACCTTAGCCTTTGCGTGACTGAAAATATAATTCAGGTCTCCAACATGTTTCTTGTGCATGTCAACAATCTCTTGAAGTAGGTATCTTTGACAAATGTCGGTGGTCCTTTTGGAAACTTGCAGAGACATTCCCGTTTTTGTAAAGTCATCCGGTTCACTTGGCTGGAGGGTTCCATGAAGATAATGGACTTGGGAGAAGGTGGCTAGGACCATTGTATCAGGATTGAACTTGAGACCAAAACCACATTCAGGAAATACAAATTCTCCCCCTTCAACATTGTACCCATCAGATCTGAGAGCAAGCAAGCCATTTAACCGGGATGTTGGGAGCACAAGCAAGAATGCAAATGGAAGCCGGTTGTCATCTCTTGAGTCTTTGTGAGGATGGTTGAAGAAGCCATTAGAGGTAAAGGTTAGGTTGCTGGAGAAGCCCTTCTTCTTAGATTCTTCATTATGAAGCTCGGAATCAGTGTTCTTGATTTCAGGTTCAGGATCAGATTGCAGATTGGGATTGCTAGTCGACGGGTTCAGATCACACAAATCATTTGGCATTTTGGCATCAGAAAAGAAAGGGATATTGTTCTTCATCATGAACTCGCGGTTGTTTTCAATTGCAACATTTGCTATTGGATGGAAGAGATCCCACAGAATATTGGATACTTTTTGGGCTTGTCCAATGTGTTCAAGGAATTCGTCTAGATTCTGGCTAATGAAGTCCATGTTGAGATACTGACCAACAATTTCGATTTCTAAATACCCCTTCCTCCACCCTATAGCCCACATGTCCCCAGCACACAAGCGTCCTTTCGATCCAACCCGCCTGACAAATTTCTTTGAGATATGAAGAAAAGACAGAAAGAAATTAATCTTCCCAAATTTTTCTGGATTGGATTCCTTCATCTCTTTGATGTCTACAAAAGTTGCATCTAGAATTATTTGCTTCTTGCCTTTCTTCTTCTTCTTATCAAAAATGGTCACATGGCCCCGATCGAAAAGACGGAACTTTTTTGGATTGTTAACAATTGATCTGGCTGCTTCAATCTCGTTGGTAGTAGGTTGACGACGGTTGATTGTAACTTTCTTCGGAACAGGATCAAGCTTCAATTTTTTGCACTCCTTCACATACAGCTTCCTAGCATCCTTGATCTGCTTCAAATCAGCAGTAATATTTGAGAACAGATCCTGCCCAGGATTGACTTTGACATCCCAAACAAGATGGCCTCCAGAACAAAATGGCAAGTCTGTAATCCAGTCGTGCATAGCTTTTGGAATCTTTGCCTTCCGTTTCTTGTCGTTATTCTTCTTGTTTTGACGTTTTTTGGTTAGTGCGCGCATCCTAGAAGAAATAAATTGAAAATAAGCTTTGTAACTTGTAGCTCTGGGCATAGTAGCAAAAATCAAAACAAAAACATACTGTTCCTTGGTCATAACAGGTGCTGCCGGAGTCACTCCATTTTCCACAGGGTGTTCGTAAACCACAATACAATCATTTGGCCTAGAGGAAATACAATATCCATCAGAGATAAACATTGGAACCTTATACTTTGCATCTGCAAGAGTGAAGGGGGACGGAAAATAGGATCACACTTCTTCTTTGCCACCTGCGGCTGTGCAACAATACCATCCTCATCTTTGCTTGACTCTTCATTGATAGTATCTGGAAGGTCAGATAAACTTGAATCTGTATCATCTGGGTGGAAAGTCATGATGCCTGGAAAGCTTGCGCAGACAACGTGGGGCAATCTTATGGTCAGTCTAGATTGCAGAGAGTTAAGTGCTGAGAAATTTAAGAAAAAATGGGGATGAAAAAATGTAGAACTTACCAAAATTGTATGCTGATTACGTATTCTACAAATGATTCCTGTGCAGCAGAAAAAGTGAGAACACATAAAGACAAGTCAGTAAATATTCTAATATTGTCCATTCAAAAACATCAAACAAATATCACATTATCCATTAAAGCTGTTACCCGTTAGTTTAATAACATGTTGGGTTGGCATCTTTAATTCATAATGTGACTGTTTTAAACTTGGAGCTTTTGCACAGGCCACAAAAGATGGCACATGTGCGGAGGGAAAGACTTACTGTTTGTGTATACTGCGTTTGAGGACAATCAAAGTGTCCTTCTTTACGGGCTGAATAATTCCTGTGCGGCAGAATGATTTCAAACGGTATAAAAGCAAATTAGTTGGTTTTCTGAAATTGATCCTTTGACACAAAAAATTAAGATTGTACTATGAATCAAAGCTGTTACCCGTTAGTTTAATAACATGTTGGGTTGGCATCTTTAATGCATAATACGAGGCTAAATGAATGCGTGGGTGAATACTTACTTTCTGTGTCTCCTATGTGCTGGCGGTGGAGCAACTCCAGGTTAGAGCAATCTCAGCAGGACTGGTCTAGAGAAAACAATCATGTCAAAAATCAGCATCCATTCGTGAATACAAAACCCAGTTTTTCAAGTTGGAGTGCTCACATTTGCAAGCAGGCAGTACAGCTGTCAGCGTAGTGTTAGGCGCACTCACTTCGATTGAAAGCTTGCTGAGTATATGATTCCGAATAAATTGAGAGCTGGAGGGTCCAGTGGCAATCGGATACTGTTGCAATTCAGGTCAAGCGGAGTGAGAGCAGGCAAGGGCCTACAGTGCAGGTCCCAGAGCAGGCGATTTGGGAAGAGCTTGGGAGCAGTCTCGAGCACGCAATCCCAATGGTTGGATGGTGATTGATAGTGTATCATCCATGCCGCTTATGCAGTACCATCAAGGGCCCAGACACGTAGCAACCAATCAAGCTGTATACATTGAGCCCACAGAATTCCGATTATGTAGGGAACCTTAGGGAACTCGAGGGAAATTCTCTGCAACGACCGACCCTTGGGTGAAGCTTTTCGGAATGCCTGCAAGGGGAAACCGTCGCCAGATGGTCGGCGTTTCCACTGAATTTTTTCAGAAATGAGACTGGAAGGAATTCCAAAAATATTTCGGATTCCCAACCAGCCCGAATGTGATTCGGATTCCCTTCGGCCTAAATACTAGGCAAAATACCGTAATCCAAACCAATGGTCTGGAAATCAAAATAATTTTGGAATCTTTCCCATTCCAATTTGGGGTCAATTTCATTGGAAGGTATGATTTTGACTGGACAGCCAGTTTCTTAACCACCCGGGGTTTCAACCACGGGCCATTCCCTCAGTGAATTCCCTGGTTGAGTCGTCTTCATGATATGTAGCAGTAATTTGATTCATAGTAAAGAGGGGCGAGTCGTCCCAGAATAGTGAGAAGTCAAAACAACAAGAGATAAACAAAAGATAGAAAACAACGGGTATGAAAGCATGAAATGCAACAGTCAAACGAGAGACGTAAAAAAATGTCAATAGCGGGTCGGGCACCTTTGATGAACAACTGATCAGCTTCCACCAACACCCAATTTGTCGTTCTTCTTAGCAGCTCGTTCCAATAGACGCGAGTGGAGGTACGGAAACAGAAACTATCAGCCAAACTGGATTTGCTGGGCAGGGAAGAGTTCAATCAACATACAAAGACCTGTCCAGGGTAAGCCTCACGACCGGAGGGACAATGGAGACGCACAGAAATCCGACGATGGGCCACAGCCTGCATAGAAAAGTCGTTGTAGATGATACCTTTGTGTTGATGGACTTGATACCGGCCATCATAGGCTTGTTGACGGTTTGACGGGGCAAGACACCGGGGGCCTTCAAGGAAGCTCGGCGACACGCCTTGCAAGCAATCGGACCTTTTCCATTGATCGGGTTACGGAGTGCATCAACGACACCGCTCAAGAGTTCAGGGCACTGAGACATTGGCAATCTGACCAGTTCGCTTGACAGTGTCACCCTCCTTGATGAGTCAATCACTACCAAAGATCGCCACACCGACGTTGTCGGCTTCCAAGTTCAAATACATGCTGCGAGCTTCAAAGGAGAATTCCGCCATTTCCTCGACTGGAATATGAGGAGGGTTGGTGATGGGTCAGGTGATAATTGGGGTGTGGATGAAGGATGTGTTGTGGGTGGTGGGGTGGCAACGGGGAGGATTTTGTGCATGTGAAGGATATCAAGGAGGGTTGGTGAGGACCAAGAAAAAAAATCCTTCATCCGATGAAGTTCAGTGGGACAGAGGGGAGGAATAAAGGATGGCATCATGTCAGCTGACTTGTGGTTTTGAAAAACCTGTGCCTTCAGTCCACTCGACGGAAGTCCTCAAGTGATCCTGGTGCAGAAGTGGGGTGCACAGGGGGGGCTCTCAGCTCTGGCGAACCGAACTGACATCGGAATCATATTGGAATTATTCCGATATAGTGCAAGCTCATGCGCTCAAGATGAGAGATTCATTGATTTTGGATTGCACGCTGACGCTTCCTTAAGAAAAAACGGCGACTTGTTTGCGGATTCGTGGAAACTGTGGGTAGATCGAGGGACAGTAGCTACAAGAAAGTATAGTACGGCATGATTGTCAGAACAGCATTCAAAAATGCGAGGAAATAAGGAAATGAGAAGGAAGATACCTGAAAATGAAACCGGGAAACCAGATGGAACAACTTTTAGAGGTGCGTGATGATGTTGAGAAAACGGTTGACTAATTGGGACAGTTGCCGTCGATGTCCCATT
Organism: Puccinia triticina; assembly: GCF_026914185.1. Classification (NCBI taxonomy): domain Eukaryota; kingdom Fungi; phylum Basidiomycota; class Pucciniomycetes; order Pucciniales; family Pucciniaceae; genus Puccinia; species Puccinia triticina. The sequence continues at coordinate 5,078,282 of NC_070562.1, forward strand.
TCACAATTGCCAGTTTCTTGATGCAATAGCAAGCCGGAGAGGGAATAAAAATGGACTTTTCCGCAGCGTGCGGAAGGACAGACGTATGCCTTCTGGTCGTGGTTCTTATGTCTGGGAGAGTCGAGATGGGATAAGAGCTGGCCGTGATAGTCGAATGCTTTAGGGCAGCACGGACATTGGAATGGACCATAGTGAGCGGGAATTGACCAGCGACGTTTGGCAAAGATCGATTCCCTTCTGACAAATAGTTGTTGATGGTCGCAATCGTATGCGAAGTGAGCATCTACGTGTTCCAGCGTCACTCCAGATTGACAGATACCGGCTTCGAAATGCGCAACAAGTGCCGGAGTGTTCACAAATGTCTTAAGGCAAGCGCGATGGGGACATCTGACAACCTTTGATTGATGGACTGAGGACCTGCGATGCTGATAACAAGAGAGAAGAACACGATCGTGGACCATGTGGCTTGTCTTAGCTTTCTTGGACAGAAATTTATGGTTTCCGAAGCTGAAGAAAAGAGCCGACTTACCATCGCCAATTCGTTGGGCTGGGCGAACAGCACTTTGCATGGCGCACAAAACACATCGGCATGATCCTTTGAGAGATGGCGTTCAAGTTCGGCGCGGTCGGCGTGCCACCGGTCACATCTCACACACTGCATGTGGTATTCCTGATAGTGAAAAGTAAGGTTGTCGCCAACGTCTGTTCGACACCATCGGTAGATTTTACGCCTTACAGAGAGATGCGCTTGCTGGGCCCGTTCGGATTCGATGTGTATCTCACATGGTCCGTAGTAGTGGTGATGAGGAGAATTGGCAAGATGGTCTTCATAATCCGCGTATTGAGAGAAGCTCCAACCGCAACATTCCCCTTCCCAAGTTATATACGGCAGCACTTCGAGATAACCGACAGTAATCATGTTTGGAACTTTGGCTTGATGGTGGTGCAACAGTACGGCTCCGAAAGGTCACACAGAACGGCTTCGAAAGGTCACACAGCGCGGCTTCGGAAAGTCAAACAGTACGGTTTCAATTGGTCAAACAGTACGGCTTCGAAAGGTCAAACAGTACGGTGTTGAGAGGTCAAACAGGACTCAGCTATGACAAGGCTTCTGGCTGATATCACAATCAGCAACTTATCTTGTGAATAACTGACGGGCTGGGCGGATGAGGGTGAGGGTGGTTGGCACTGGCTGTGGGCTTTTATAAAAGGTAGGCCGACGGTGGATTCCTTAAGGATGCGGGGATCAGCCATGACTTTCAAGCAACTTGGAGATTTATATTCTCCCATCACGGCCATATCTAACAGGAACTGTGCGCGGCGAGACGGACATAAAGCTGCTTACTTTTCCCAGTCACTATTGGGCCGATGGCTCGCAAGCATCGGAAAGATTTACTGAGAGGGAGTTGAACCAGATGATGTATAGGAATGGAAATTCCAAATCACCACAGAGGTTTGGCTCCTCCGCATTGGGTCAAGCAGGTTTACATCCAACAGCAACATGGATTCTTTACTTGAAAGACAGACAAGGTAGCAAATCACAGACTGTTTTTTTCGAACTCTTTCGAGACTTTTTTGATCAGATTTTTCATGAGACTGAGGGGCTTAATAGCGTGACGGGAAGTGTGTATGACATACAAGATACATACATAAATACATTAAACTGTTGCAAGGTTTTGGTGATGACAGAAGTTGAAAATGAACCCATTTCGGTTATTTTATCGGATATTAGGCTTTCGCAGGTGCCTCCCAAATCGAGATTACGGCAGGTTATTGGATTGCTTGATGCGCCTTGTCAGTAGCCGGCCGATGGCTAAACGACAGTACACCAGTGGTAGACACACGTTTTATACCCCCACGGAGGAGAATGAGGGGGAAAGTCAGGATAAAAAAAACTAGCAAATGAGGATGAACCAGCTACGTACGTGTGTGACACTTGCTAGAGCTGTGATATGATGCCGTATAATCGATCAAGTAGTTTAGGAAGTTCGTATCGATAACCCATCTCGCAAGTACGCGTCTCTCGGTGCAACAATAAGCTGCTTAGGGAGTAAAAAGTAGCATGACCGCAGCGCTCGGAAGGACAGGTGTACGGCTTGCGACCGTAGTTTTTATGCCTGGGCGACTTGAGATGGAATGCGATCTGGCCGGCGTGGTCGAAAAGTTTCTTGCAAAGCGGGCATTGAAGCGGGCCATGATGATTGGATGGGATTTTCCAAGTGCGTTGAGCGTAGATTAATTCTTTTTTTACGAACAATTGCTGACGGTCGATATGATGGCCAAAGTATTCATCTACGTCTTCTAGCTCCACTCCAGAAGCGCAGGTGCCTGCTTCAAAATGCGCAATCAGAGCTGATGGGCTGACAAAGGTCTTTCCACAAGCATCGTGAGGACATTTCGCATTCTTCGGTTGGTGAGTCGAAGATCTGAGATGCTGTTTCCATCCAAAAAAAAATCAACAAACATTAGTCATCCTGTAAGAAAGCACGCCTTGATCAAGAAATTAAAAAACAAGAAGAACTCGCCATGATCATGTTGTTGGGTTGCGTGAACAGCGTTCTGCATGGCGCACAATACACATCCGAGTGATCATCAAGACAATGGTTCTTAAGCGCCTTCAGGTCAGAGTACCATATTTTACATCTCGGGCATTGCTGGTGATGTTGTTCATTGTGTAAACGAAGGTTGCCAACGGGGGTATGGCACCATCTGCAGGCCATGTGCTTTTCAGATTGATTAAGGTGAGCTTGCATGGCTCTCGCTGATACGAACTCCCTTCGACATGGCTTGCAATAATGATGGGAAGGCGATTGGACGAGATGCTGCTCATATTTCGAGTCTTGCCCGAAGTACCGATTGCAAGATTCGCATTCGTAATGGCAGACGGTGATCATGGCCAAAGGGTTCGTGTAGGATCGTTAGAGACGACGGAACTGGGTCTTGCGAAGGACTGAATGGCTCGTGGCTGGGAGGATGTGACGGGGGCGGTGTCCACCCGGAAGATAGGAAAGTAGAACAACTCCCACCTGGGACCGAGAAATTCTTCAGTGGCCGCCGAGAAATCGGCGCAGCAGGCGCGACACCCACATTCGGAGCAATGGCCCATGACGTACCAGAGACCCCCTCAAACCTTTCCAAGCATCCATTCAACTCTAAAGGTTGATATTGAGCATTCATATTTTCTTCATCTTGTCTATGAACCGGCCGGCTCACCTATTTCTAATGAGCACCACAAAGCTTCACCATCCTTTTGTCTCGAGGAGTGGATCCGGCGCGTCAAAGGTACCTTGCGTGAGCCATGGACTCGCCGGTCGCCTAATGTAGCCGTGCTACAATTGGCTACGCGACAGGCGCCCATACTAGGGGCGCGCTGTACGCGTGTTAGGTTTTTCCGGCTCCGCACGAGCCAGGAGTTAGAGGTGCCGAAGCCCCTGCGTACTGCACGCAAGGGGTTGTTGGTTTCGTTTCTTCTTTCTTTTCTCAGACAAGGCGTGACCTGTACACGCCCATATTGTCTGTACCGTTGAATTATCATTCATCGTTTTCTTCTTGTTGTTTGGTTCTCTTTTCCATTGTCGGCCCTTATAAAAGGGCCTCTCTTGTATGTCTGTTTCCCGCATCCATCCCCTGTCGTTGGAAATCCAGACACCTCTTCTTTGTCATTTAGCCGCGTGTAGCTTTGCTCCGCCGCAGGCCCATTTTCATAGCCTTGTAGCCTGCCCGACTACAAGTGGTAGCGAGTTCCTTTTTACGTTCCGACGTTTTTTGGACTCCACTTTCGGCACCGCTTTCCCTATAATACCAATCAAACAACCCTTTAAAATCGTAGTCTTTTTCTTCGCGCTTCGGCAAATAAAAAACGTAAGATTAGACATCTCTTTGGTTTGGTCTGGGTCACGGTTGCCTCAGTTGGAGTCCCCAGTCTCTTGTCGACTGGTCCTCTGGGGCAGGGTCCTGCTTGGCGTGCTGCGCGCGCATTCGTCTGGTGTTTTTTCTTCACAGTCACTGACGTGTCGAAATTATCCTTTTGTTTTTTGTTTCTGTCCGTGATTAGATGCCCGTTGGTCATAGTCCCCCAAGTGGGAAGCAACCTCTTCCTACCGTTGGCGGCGAGGTTGTCCCTCAACCCCCGCAGGATGGCGTCCGATACTCGAAACGCGAGGTCGAGGCGATGAACCCAGCCGAGCGTCTGTGGTACGATAACCACCGAGACCTCCCTCAATGCCAGGAGGATCTCATCGGATACGACAATGATGCTGTAAGTCACACTACGACGAATAGTAGTGACGTTGTTAAGATGTTGACCCATATTGTTGGGCAGATGAATCTCGACGGACCTGTGAAGAAGGAACCGACGGATTCCAATCGTTTTGGTCCAGCCCCGCCGGTCGACGCGGAGCCGTTGAAGACCGTGTACGAGGAGGACCCGTTGAAAGTCCTCAAGTACTGGCCCGAAGAGCACCCGAAGTTCAAGGGGCAACCGGGCGATGATGCCGTGACCTGGCTTAGCAGGTTGGCGGTACACCTCAACGATCGCAGCGCCCACCCCGCCATCTGGCACAAGGTCGGCGGCCTCCGTTTGGGCGGTAAGGCTTCAGATGATTACTGCGACGCCGCCCTCGCCGGAACTCGCCCCAAGAATTGGGACGAATTCAAGCACTGGTTGGTTCGTTTAAGCCCGCTAGGTACCAGTCCGGCGGCACTAGCTAGGGAGCTCGGCGCGTTGAAGCAGGGCCCCAACGAGACCCTCCAAGCGTTCTACGCTAGGTATCGTGCTTGGATGTCCCGCGCGAAATCGCACGGGTATCCTTTCGATGCGATCACTTCCTTCGTCAATTGTCTGACGAAGGGGCTCGCGAAACGGGTTTTCGAAGAGATCACCCGCTGCCAGGTCCAACGTACCCCGTTGGACTTGGATCAAGTTGTTGTTACGGCCATGGAGTACGATAGTGCGTACCGTGGCGACGCCGCCTTAGCTTCGACTTCGACGGCAAGTTCTGGTTCCGGTTCCGGCAAGCGTCGAACCGAAGGTGGCGGCGACAAGGCTGGCAAGAAAAAGTTGTATTGCTACAACTGTCGGTCGAAGGATCACCTTCTTGCGGACTGCAAAGAGCCCAAGACGGAACGCCAAGCGGCGTACGAGGCCGCCCACCCCCCTACTGACAAGGGGAAGAAAAAAGCTTAGTCGACGTGGAACCGTCTCTCCCGTCGACATCCGTTGTAGTTACTGTGACCGCCTCCCCCCCTTCTCCTATATCTCGAAATCAATCTCTTGTCACAGTTCCTATTGAGCCTCAGGGTGGAAGACCCACCCCTGAGTTTGATGCATCGTTGAGTTCAGCTGATGCCCCAGGCGTGGGGACAGCCGCCTCAGTAGAGCCGTCTGAGGACGCCGCTGATGTCGTATATGATAGTTTAAGTTCTGTTCCGCTGGCTGCCGCATCCGCGGCTGCTGAGTCGAACACGATTCGTGTAGATTTCCTACACGAGGTTGAAGGACGCTTGGCCAGAGTTCTTCTCGACACGGGCGCAGGATCGTCCTACGTGTCTTCTTCATTTGTATCTTCTCATTCTCTTCCCATCTTTCATTCACCATCTTCATTCTGCGTCGCCGGCGCTTTTGGTGATAAAATTAAAGATAACCGGCTTGCTAACGTCCATTTCTCCTTTTCTGAGGTGGACTTCGTTTGTGTTTGCAGGATCGCGCCGTTAGCTAGTTACGACGTGATACTTGGTCGTGATTGGATCGCAACGCACGTTTCGTCGACGGATTGGGAGCACAACTTGTGGCGTCTTAAGGGGCCAGGCGGTAATGTTGTCGTTTTTCAGCCTTCCTTGCCCGCTATCTCCTTGATTCAGGAGACAGTCCTCGCGCCGCTGACGGACGAGGATGAAGTTTTGTTACCCAAATTTTTTAGGCGCCGTGGCATCTGGGAAGGTGCAGCAGAAAAGCTGCTTGCGCTCACGGAATCGGAGGGCGTGGAAGGCCCGCGCGAAGAACGCTCGGCCGACCTACCCACTGTGTTTGGGAAAGAGAAGTTAGGTGAAGAGCTTCGTGCGCTAATAGCCGAGTTCTCGGACCTTTTTTCCCCCATTGTTAAAGCCTCGACACGCAAACGCGTGATCGAGCATCTTGTTGATACTGGTACGGCCGCGCCTATTTATCAGCCAGTCCGACAACTGTCGCCAGCTCTGCTGGGTACTCTGAAAGAGAGACTTAATGGCCTTCAAGATGCCGGATTTATCCGGCCATCTACGTCGGCGTGGTCTTCACCAATTGTATTTGTTAAAAATCCTTCCTCCGGGAAGGTAAGGCTGTGTGTTGATTACCGGCAGGTGAATGCTGTCACAAAGAAAGACAGGCACCCGCTGCCGGTAATTCAAGAGTGTTTTGATGCGCTTCGCGGTGCGAGGTTCTTTTCCAAGATTGATTTGCAGCAAGGGTTCCATCAGATGAGGATAGCCCCTGATGATGTACCCAAAACTGCGTTCGGGACTAAATACAGTCACTTTGAGTGGCTCGTAATGCCCTTTGGTTTGGTTAATGCACCCAGTACTTTCCAGCGTATGATGACCCACATCTTGAGGGAATTCATCGATGTGTTCGTCCAAGTATACTTGGATGATATCCTGGTATACTCTAGGTCAGAGGTCGAGCACCTCGAGCATGTGCACACGGTTCTCCAAGTCCTTCGAGACGAAGAGTTGAAGTGTTCTGGAGCTAAATGCTCCTTTGGCTTGCGTGAAATGCAGTATGTAGGCCACGTTGTTGGATTTAACACGATCCGTCCGATGAAAGAAAAGATTGAATGTATTCAATCTTGGCCGCGCCCCACGACTGTCTATGACGTCCGGGCTTTCTTAGGATTGTGCGGGTTTTACCGCCGTTATGTTAAAAACTTCGCGAAAATTGCTACCCCTCTTCATGGCCTAACGGCTGGAGGCGTAAAGAAATGCGAGAAGATCTTGTGGTTGCCCGTCCATGACGCGGCGTTTGTTTTTCTTAAAGAGGCTCTGGTGTCTACACCAATCCTCCTTACCCCGGATACAGCTAAGGCCTTCATTATGGAGACTGACGCGTCAGACTTTGCTGTCGGCGCGGTACTGTTGCAATATGGCGACGATGAGCGTCTGCACCCGGTTGCTTTCGAGAGCTGCAAGCTCAACAAAGCCCAAATTAACTACCCGGCACAAGAGCGGGAGTTGTTGGCCATTATCCACGCTTGGCGGAAATGGCATGTTTATTTAGATGGCGCTGTTGTCACAACCATCGTGTATACAGATCATGCGTCCCTGGTTTATTTGAAATGCCAAAAGCTCCCGTCCAAGCGGCTCTGCCGCTGGCTGGAGGAGTTCGCCGAGATGGACATTGAAATCCGTTATAAAAAAGGCGCTGACAACATTGTTCCTGACGCGCTGTCCCGACGGAGTGATTTATCACTCGTGGATGATATTGGCGACGTCCTTGATGAGACCGATTGGCCTTTGATAATCCCTTACTTGATTGATAAAAGGAAGATTCCAGCTTGGGTCCCTGAGGGGCTCGTGATGAGAGCGGAGCAGAATTAGAAGTTCTTTGAATATGACTCGGACGACGAGACCCTGATCTATCTGGGGCGTCCCGGACTGCTCGAACGCTCACCGTTTATCCCGCTAGCACACAGGTTTGATCTACTTCGAGCGGTTCATGATGATTTAGGTCACCGTGGCCGTGACTGCACACTACAGGTGCTGCGTGGCCGAGGTTGGTGGCCCAGACGGTACGAGGATGTTAAAAGTTATATTGCCACTTGTGCGCCGTGCCAAGTGCATGAGCGTGCGCACGCGTCGCAGGAAACAGGACTTCAGGTCCCTTTGCCTGCGGTGATGCCGTTTGAGCGGTGGTCCTCCGACTTCATTAAGATGCCGGAGAGTTATAAGGCGGGATACAATTGGATCTTGACTATTGTCGACCATTGTACATCCTGGCCAATAGCCATCCCTCTAAAAAACGCTACGGCAGATGCTATCGCAGAAGCCGTGTTTGATCATGTGATCACCCCTTTTGGGTTACCTCGCGAATTCCTCACGGACCGCGGGTCTAACTTTTTGTCTGCCGGGTTTGCCAGCTTTTTGGCCAAGGCAGGAGTTAAGAAGCTTAATACTTCTGGTTATCACCCCCGTACCAACGGGAAATGTGAACGGTTTAATGGTATCCTGGAGAAGGCTCTTTTCCGCCTGAATACAACTGGGGACCCCAAACGGTGGGAGGATTTTCTCCCCGCTGCTCTATTCTCTACTAGGATTCACGCAAGTGATAGTAGTAAGTTCTCGCCCTTCGAGCTTGTTTATGGTGTAAAACCACGGCTGTTGGGTGATAAGCGACGCATGGTCGCCGCAAATGAGGCCTGTCCTGGCGAGCATGAATTAGCTGCCAGGATTGAGGAGCTTAATAAGCTCAGGTTGGCGGCAGCAGGTAATACTGCCATTCGCGCCGAGGCCAATAAAGCCGCTTTCGATAATAAAACTAGGTTTGCTCGCGATGTAGACGCCCTTGTTGTGGGCCAATCTGTTAAACTTCGCAACGAGGAGCACACGAAGGGCAGCCCACGTTGGTTCGGCCCCTTCGAGATCAAGGCAATTTTGCCGAATAATGCTTATATTCTTAACGACCAAAATGGCGACGAATACTCGAGGCCCGTGAACGGAAATAGCTTGAAGCCGGTGTCCCTACGATCTTTGGTGGTCAATGGGATGTGGGCGACGCCCCCCGCAATTGCTCAGCGGGAGCGGCAGGCTGAGGCCCGCGTGGCCAAGGCCCTGCTTAAGAAGACCACTTCGGTGGCAAAGTTATCTAAGCCGGTAAAGGCTAAAAAGGTTAAAGGCGCCGGAAGGCCTCCGGCCCCGTCGGTTACTGATTCTCCGGCTACCCCGGCTCAGCCGGCGCGGAAGATACGCGTCCGTTTTGACGGCCAGCTGCTCCCGGAAGGTGCTGGGGCAGCCCCTGTCTAGGGGGGGGGCGGTTGTAGCCGTGCTACAATTGGCTACGCGACAGGCGCCCATACTAGGGGCGCGCTGTACGCGTGTTAGGTTTTTCCGGCTCCGCACGAGCCAGGAGTTAGAGGTGCCGAAGCCCCTGCGTACTGCACGCAAGGGGTTGTTGGTTTCGTTTCTTCTTTCTTTTCTCAGACAAGGCGTGACCTGTACACGCCCATATTGTCTGTACCGTTGAATTATCATTCATCGTTTTCTTCTTGTTGTTTGGTTCTCTTTTCCATTGTCGGCCCTTATAAAAGGGCCTCTCTTGTATGTCTGTTTCCCGCATCCATCCCCTGTCGTTGGAAATCCAGACACCTCTTCTTTGTCATTTAGCCGCGTGTAGCTTTGCTCCGCCGCAGGCCCATTTTCATAGCCTTGTAGCCTGCCCGACTACACTAAGGCAGGGGCTTGTGCGCGTTCTACGGAGAGCCTCGCACAGGAAGCGCCCTCCGTAAAGCTTCCACTCAACCAGTTCGACCTTCTCTCTAAACTCGGCGCCTTTCAATCTTTTCCATATGGCGATGGAGCTCAGCTCTTTCTTTTTTCAGAGGAGCTAGCTGCCCCACCTCGCTGACGGGTTATTTTGTGGTTACATATAACTTACGCCTGTTCTTAATCTTTGATCCTTGCAACATGATATATGTCATGCCGCTTTCGAGCTGTCTTGAAGAGCTTCCATTCGCATCGAAGTCCTTTCCTTTCCTTTCAGAGTAGCGTTTTTTTTAGCTACGCTTAATCAGTCACTCCAGAAGCTCCGGTGCGCTTGATGGACCGCCACATCCTCAGTTTGGGCCAGGCGTGGATCTAAGCAAGTGTTTGTTAATACGCAAGAACAGCTCATTCGCCCTTGTCGATTCGAACGTGTCGGATCGGTTCAGATGATACATAGCCCAGCCTTGCCAGCGCCCTCCTCTGGAAGAGCTACATAGGGCGCCCGTGACAATTGTTTGGGCGCAGTTTGATCTTCACCCTTCTTCACCAGATAATTGCTTTCTGGACTAAAGTCGGCAATATCCGGACTTCACATAGATTGTTTTTCTAGTTGGCCCATGAATTAGCCGAGATTGGATTTATGCTTGTCCGCACAGCTCAGACTAAAGGTTCACGCAGGGTTGGATTCCCTTCTTCAGTCATGGTCCAATGTGGTTACAGCGGAGGTCTAAAAGACCCTTGAACCGCGCAATGAGTTGAAGGGCTCAGTGGCAGTGTACAATTGAGAGTACATAACAAAAAACAAGATGGTTGAAAAAGACCGTTCGGGCCAGTTTAAATAGATCTAGAGTTCGAACCGATAAGGGCTCGCCTAAGTCACCTCACTGCTAAAAGGAGTGACCCTCTGCACAATCAAAGTGAATCTCAAGTCAAAGGGGAAAAAGTCATAATATATCGTAACCTATCCGATAGCGATAATTGTTGGTCCATCCATCCCTTTTCGAGGCACTCGCAATCCGATTCCGATTAAAAGTTGTTCGAAGTTAGGCACCATCCGGTGTTGTTCCATCTGGTGTTCGTCCATCCGGTGTTTTTCCATCCGGTATTCGTCCATCCGGTGTTCATCCATCCGGTGTTCGCCCATCCGCGTCCATCCGGTGTTTGTCCATCCGGTGCTTGTCCATCCGGTGTTCGTCCATCCATATCGTTTCGAGGTGCCCGCAGACCCGCGACACATTCCATTTTATATCAAACAGGAGTGAGGCCGAAACGAAGGTCAAGAATCTGCAACACGGCGTTCTACGTTCAAAGAAAGATAAAATAAGAAACAGAGAAACGGCCTCCGATTCGGAAAAAGAAGAGACGTCGGAGCACATACATTCAAGGGTCCAAATATTAACCAATATCCCGTGCTTGCTAGAGCCTAGAGGCACTCCAAAACCTTTGTCAACTCGTCGACCATTGTGTACAATTCACGTGCATGTGTTATGCCACAATCACCGTTGTCCAGGTGAATCATCAGATCGGACAGACTATCAAACCCGGCCCTTCCGCAACGGGCGGAAGGACATTTATAGGCTTTATGGCCGTGATCCGTGTGTTGCAAACTCTTGAGATGTGAAACAAGTTCGCGCTTGTGCAGAAATGATTCCAGGCAAATATGGCAAGGATAGTAGCCATTCTTATCGCAAATGATCTCCTCCAGCGCGGCAGGGAATATCAAGCCCCTTCTGACGAATTGCTGGCCTCGGTCGCAATGGCGGCTGAAGTAGTGGCCAACTTCTTCCAGGTTGACTCCAGATTGGCAGGTCCCTGTTTCGAGATGTTGGACCAGTGCTACTTTGCTGATGAATTGTTGACCACAAGACGGATGGTCACACTCGACATTCAATGGTTGATGAGCATACGATGTGAGATGCTGTGAAGAGTCAAGAAATAACAGCCAAATGAGCCGCCAAAAAGAGTGTAAATAGATACTTCTGAAATCTCGCTGCAAATCTGAAACTGCCTGACCATTGTCAACTCTTTGGAGTTCCCGAAAAGTTTTTGACATGGAACGCAGTACACCTCGGTATGGGCTAAGGAGCGATGCCGATGAATATCGTTCGCGTCTTCGTACCATTGGTTGCACTCCAAGCATTTCTCGTGATGGCGTTGGTTGTGATGGCGAAGCTTTCCAACTAAGATTCGACACCATTCGCAGATCATATGTTCGTCGGGTTGACTAAGGTGACTGTCCAGGGCGTCTCGAGATTCGAAGTCACGACGGCATGGTGCGCAGTAGTAATGCCGAGACGAGTGAATCATGTGATCTTGGTAATGCTGGTACAGTCTAAATTGTCGTCCACAAGGTGCACATTCAAAGCCAGACATGGTGAGCGGGATCGTTGATAGAGATGGATGAGGCTTCAAAACGTCCAAGAAATAAACATATGAAGGATGCTTCCAACTTCGAAATGCCTAATAGATAATTTTGTTGAGATTCAGTACTTTAATATCTTACGAGCTCTATGTTGAGGGGGAGAACCAAGCTTAAATACTCGAGAGAGCCCAAAAGCGGACCTGTTCAGGTTGGGGCAGAAACAGGTAGAAACTACCTGAGTGGAAGTTGGTAGAGCCAGCTGCTTACATGTGCAGTCCAACCTGACGACTGAGGTTGCGGTGCAATATTTAGGATACATATTTCATGGAAAATCCAAGCCTAGAATTTATCATGTATACAGTATTGGTTAAGCACTCACCAAAGGTCTTGATGCTTTGATCGCTGTTATGTTCAATAGCTACCCGGATTCTGTGATGAGGTGGGCATACAAGCCCTACCTACATAAATACTTGTTTTCTATGACTATGACCACCAATCGCTATCTGCCATCATTCAGCAAAGTATTCGTGATGAAAGCTGATGAAAGCATCACCCTATATCTACAAAGAGGTGTATGTCCACCGTGGCGTGTCAAGGAACGCGATGTTGAGCCAACCTATGTACATGAACTCGCCAGGAAAAATGGCCGGCCTCATAGCAGGAGGGATCGGCTACCGATGGTCGCTCACCCTGTTATGCGGGCCCGGCCTGGGATTTTCCCGTCGGCTGGAGCTGCACGCCGGCCTGACGCGATGCTAGATGGTGTGTCGGGGAATGATCTGTATACCATTTGACGCGAACGTGTACAGCCTCTCCGTCAACCGCAAAGTGTGGAATAGGCTTGTATCCAAAACCAACACACCCATATGTCGCGGTTGGCAGCACTGCCACTGGGTCGCTACGCTTTTTTCAAAGAAAAAATTGTTAGTGGAGCGGCGCGTTTTTTCGACCGGTGAGGCCATGTGGTTAGCGGAACGTTGGCGCGTTTCCGCTAGCTACAGTGTATTCATCGGCTAAATCACAGGCTGTCCCGCAGTGCAGGAGCTGCTTTTCTTCTGCCTGTGCGCATAGCGGTAGCTCGAAGGCTGAAAAAGCTGAAAGGCATGTTGGCTGTTGGTGAAGTTATGTACGCTACACTGACACCATCGATAGCGTAGCGGGACCGAAGTTGCGGTCGGGCTAGGCACATTTTTTTCCCAAAAATTGTATCAAAATTGCCAGGGTGTGCTCAAGATGGGGATCTTTGTCCTTGTTAAGAAAAATCTCAAGTTTCTAAAAACTGTCCAAGCATAATTTTTTCTAAGGAACTTGGAGTCTGAAAAGAATTAGGAGTTTTTTTTGTCTTGACCATTTCTCAATTGATACCTGTTGAAACTACCATCCCATAAGAGTACATTGAAAAAGTCATAAAGATTTTGGATTATGATCAAGAAACAAAGAATTCACTGGAGAGCAATCCTGACTCCTGAGGCTCAAGATTTTCAAATTTCCAGGATCTTGAGTTTCCTGCTTGTCCACCACAAGATCCCAAACTTAATAAAGCCTTCTGCTGCTTCAGGTGTGTGATCTTGCAAAGCGAGCATCCAACAGCCCTTGAAAGGAGGAACTTGCATGCTATTGCACCCTTTTGTGGGGCCAAGATTCTCAATTTTGGTGGACTGGGAGGAACTTTTGAAGCTCTAAAAATCCTTCCCTCTTTAACTTTGTTTGGAATAAATTAGCTCAGGCTGTAGGTATGATTTTTCCCTGCTCAACCTATAAATTTTTATATGGTTAATGAAGTTCTTGTCACCTGCAAAACGTTTATAAAAGCCTCAAGCCAATGGAGTTTCAAGAGGTGGTTGACTAACCAGCTGCGCTTAGCAGCTTGTGTACACTATTTGTGTTTGGTTTTTTGTATGATTTTCTCAGAGGGTTCTGAAATCCTCAAAAGACCAAACTTACTTTCCATGTGTGAACATAAATTAGTGAAAAAATAATACAATTTGCACTTAATTTATTGCACTAGTTTGAGGAGGTGCAATGTAAGGACAGAGGATTGTCCCAAAATATGAAACTGTGAAGTCAATCAAAATTGAACCACCCCAAAATGGTTTCAAGTCTGTAATACAGTGTACTGGTGTCTTTTACATGACTAAAGTAAAGAGGAAGAATATAGACAAACTCCAAATTCAACTACTAAATAATCAGATACAAATTACTGAAAAGGGTAAGTGGATATAAAGTTATGGAGAAATTAGAATGTGTCTTAGAGAAGGATATGGTAGTCGTCACTTGTCTTAAAATCAGAGGAGGGCAAATGGCCGGGGTCCTGATCCCATTAGCCTCCATAAACCAAGCTGCAAAGTGAGTATTGGATGGATTGAGGTACAAGCTCAGTTTTTTAAGCACTGAGGCTAAGCTTCCTGAGAGTTAGTAATTGAAGAAAAACAAGTTTGGGATAGGTAAGAGAGAGAAAAAGTGCAAAATAACAAGGATTGGAGCATTTTCACTCAAATGTTCCTGAGTAATATAGAGATCACAGTCTACTACAAAATTTGGATAGTAAGCTGTAAAAGTGGTTGATTTTGTGAAGCAACAAACTAAAGGCATATATTTCCAATAATTAATCTAAAAATAAAACAAATGATAAAGAATAGTAGAGGAAAAGGAAGATACTCAAAGTCTAACACAAAACATACAAAAGGAGACACACTAATTAGAGGAGAAAAATAGTCAGAAAAGCAACACTGGACACTGCCAACAGGAAAGAATAAAATGGGGGGAATCTGAAAGTTTGGATTGGCAGATTTTCAATATGGATGACCATAAAAGAACTGATATTGACAAAAGAAACAGGTCAAAATATGATTCTTGATGGTGTAACCGTAGATGAAAAGAAATTTCAACACAAGATGAAGTCAATCTTGGGGGTAAAAAGCTAGTAAATAAGTGATGATGACAATAAAAGCTTATGGGAAAACATGATTTTCATTGGTAGGAGGGAAGGATTGTGAAAAGAGATAATAATCTTATATGTGTGAGAGGTAAAGAATAAAGTGGTGAAATTCTAGGGAACATGAAAGAGATCAGGGAGCAGGTTCAAAGAGTGGAGGCTAATTTCACTGGGATGCCATGTGAGGAGCAATTATGATGATTTTATTCTGGGCCTTTAGAGTCTTTATAGTGGGATGTAACAATAAGATCAGCAATATCACATGTTTTCTGATTTTTTCTTCTGAATTAACAAGTGGGGGAATCTTTTCTCATCAAAAAGAGGGAAATATAGTACATGGAGTTTGCTACTCTCCAAATTACCAATGTTTGGAAAACATCTGGAGCTGACACACCAGCTTGTCACTAGACAAGTGTGACTACATTTAGTGTGATAGTGGAGAAGTGCTTAGTATGATGGGATATGTAGAAAAAGCCAAGAGTTATGTAGACTCAAGGAGGAAGTTGCTCAATTCAGTCTTGATGGTTTTCAATCAATAAATGGATGTGGGTGTCCAAGAATAGTTCAGCTGATATGAAAACCAATTTCTGATGCTCATTGCTAGGCAGCTTTTGTGAGTCCACTGGTTGGATTTCTCTTTCAATTTTGGATCCAAGAGGTGCTCCAGGAAAAAATTGTCCAAAGCAAAGGCACCAAACCTAAACCTTGTGTGGTGCCTCTTGTTTCAGACTTTGAAGATCTCTGCCTGTGTGTGTTGGTAAATGACAAAGACTGTCTGGATCCTTCAAAATTTGGCTAGTGAATATTGTTCAAGGTCCAAAGTGTATGACAAGATGGTAAAAAGGGTTTCCCCTTTCCCAGTGCTGTTCTCAATCCATAAGGGGCTGAAGGCAAAAAGTAATTCCAAAGTGGAAGGCATCCAGCACTGTTTATTCAAATGATCCTCCTCAGAAGCTGTGTTTGATTGGTAAGTTGACTACTGACTATGGTCAAAATTGATAGTCTTTAATTGGGGCGCCCAGAATTCTCTTTCTTCCATTGATACTTCCAGCCATAGGGTCAAGTGGTCAGCTGGTGATGGTGAATAGGTGCATCTTTGGCTGGGCCCATCCCATCCATGATTGAATGTGAAATGTTGACTTGCATTGTTATCAGAGATCAGAATCAGATCCATACTCCACCAATATCCCACCTCCAGCAAATTGGGAGTTTGCCCATGCATCGGGAGGGATTGGATATGTGTCTGCGCAGCTCAAACTATGAGTTCATGTGGGGTAAAATTCACCTTTGGCCAGGTCTGATGTAGTTACAGCGAAGGAATCATTCACTCAAGCCACGCAACGAGTTGAAGACATAACAGTGGCAGCTGCCAGTAGGACAATTGAGAGTAACAAAAACAAGAAATGAAATCACAATGATCGTTGCAGAAGACCGTTGGGGCTAGTTTAACCAAATACAGAATTCTAACAGATGAAAGTTCGAAGCCACGACACTACCAACACGAACAACCATCTGCATAACTCCAAGTAAAACAGAAGTGAAAGGTAGAAAATCGGAACCGATCCGATAGCGATAATTTGGAAAGTTGGCCGAAGTTCTGCACCATTCACTGTTCGTATATCCGCCCCTCTTCGGGGAGCGCCCAATCCGATAGCTATTTGAAAAGTTGAGCAAAGCTGTGCACCATACACCGTCCGTCCGTCCGTCCTCGGGGTGCCCACAGATCCGAGATATATTCCGCTGTACATTTATCAGGAGCGAAGCTAAAACCAAGGGCAAGAAAAAGCAGTAACACGACATTAGTAAGAAGCAGAGAAACGACCCTCAACACCGGAAAAGATGATAGGTCGGATCACATACATTTATGGGCCGAAATTTGAACCTCATGTCTAGTCGGTATTCCATGCTTGCTAGAGCCGTCTCACAATCTCTAACAAGTCGTCGACTAGTTCGTACAATTCGCGTGCATGGGACACGTCACAATCGCCGAAGTCGAGGTGCATCATCAGATTGCCCAGACTGTAAAACTCGGCCTGTCCGCAGCGGTTGGAAGGACATTTGTAGGCTTTATCGCCGAGATTCTTGTGTTTCGAACTCTTGACATGCGCAACAAGTTCGCCCTTGTGCTGGAAAACTTTCGAGCAAAGCTGGCAGGGATAGCGGCCGTTGTTGTCGCGAAGGTTGTGCTCTAGCCGTAGGGAGCTATGGAAGAGCAAGTCCCTTCTGACGAATCGTTGGCTTCGGTCGCAATGGTAGCTGAAGTAGTGGTCGACTTTCTGCAGGCTGGCTCCAGATGGACAGGTGTCTGCTTCGAGATGTTGGACTAGGGCTGCTTTGCTGATGAAGCTTCGATTACAAGCCGGATGAACACACTCGATATTCCTTGGTCGATGAGCGGACGATCGCAAATGCTGTAAAAGAGGCAAAACAATGAATATCAAATTCGAATGCTACCTCTAGAATCTCGCTGCAAGTCTAAGATCTGCCTGACCATTTTCAACTCGTTAGGGTTTCCGAAAAGTCTTCTGCATGGAACGCAGTATACCTCGGAATGAGCTAAGGCGCAATGCCGATGGACATCGGTCGCGTTTTCGAGCCATTGGTCACACTCCGAACACTGCTCATGATGGCGTCGATTATGGATGCGAAGTTTTCCAACGACGGTCTGACACCACTTGCAGATCAAATGTCGTTCGGAGTGACGAAGGTGACTGTCCAGCGCGTTTTGAGATACGAAGTCGCGGCGGCATGGTGCACAGTAGTGATGCTGAGAAGAATGAATCATGTGGTCTTGGTAATGCTGGTAGAGCCTAAATTGTCGTCCACACGGTGCACATTCATGGCCAGACATAGTGAGCGGGGCCGTCGATGGAGATAATTCAAGCTTCCAAACGTCCGAGAGATAAATTGATGAAGGATGGTTGCAACTTCGAAATGCCTAATAGATAATTTCGTTGAGATTCAGTGATTTGGTTATCCTGCGATTGCTATTGTGAGGGGCAGAAACCAAGCTTACTCGCTGCAGAGGGCCCAACGGCAGGACTGTTCAGGTTGGGGCGGAAACAGGTAGAAACTAGTTGAGTAGAAGCTGGGAGAGCTTGCCGGAGAAGCAATGAGGATGTTTGATGGGGAATCCACAGCGAGAATTTATCCTGTGGACAGTGGGGGCTGAGAGCAAAGGGGCTCTGAGCCGGATCTTGGCTTTTTGCTCGCCTTTATGTTCAAGAGCAACCTGATTAGTCGATCGGATCTGCCACGCACGACTCGGGCACTACATAAGGGTCAGTAGTACAAAGGGTCGTTGGTCGCAGAAAACTCAATCTTGCTTTCGGCTCCAGGGTCTTCCGAATTCCAGCTTTTACCCGTCCGCCGTCTGGTGGCTCTCAACGGTAGCTGCGCCACTCTACCGCAAGCTACAGGGGCATGTGTACACAGGCGGCGCACTTGGCAAGAAATGAAACGCCGCCCGGATGCCAGTGCCATTCTGCCGTCCCGGTGCAGCACCGGACGTCCCCCTGGCATCCCCTCCCACAGGTGCCACCGGATGAACACCCCGCCGCCGCCTCCAAACCCAAAGCAGCCCACAGCCGTCCCTCCAGATCGTAGCTACCCACAGCGCAGCGCCTCCCTGGCCCGAGCGTGTACAGCCTCTCCGTCGAACGCACGAAGTGCGGGAGAGGCTTGTGTCTAAAACGCGCATGCTCGCGTGTCACGGTTGGGCTTCTGAGGTCCTTTTTTTTTGTAAAAACTAGGGAACCGCGCGGCTTGCCGCGGCAGGACCAGCCACCCGCCCACTTTGTGTATGTAATTTGAATTAAAACAACTTCACCAACATTGACTACAAGTTGAGTACAACAGTTCCCATTACCAGTACACCAAAAAAAAAGAAAACACCACCAGCGCAAT
This sequence comes from Puccinia triticina, assembly GCF_026914185.1. Taxonomy (NCBI): domain Eukaryota; kingdom Fungi; phylum Basidiomycota; class Pucciniomycetes; order Pucciniales; family Pucciniaceae; genus Puccinia; species Puccinia triticina. The sequence continues at coordinate 5,096,935 of NC_070562.1, forward strand.
AGCGCAATAACATTACACTCGACAAGATACTCCTGACGCAATGAAATCCAGTTTCACCACATTTGTTGTTACAATACCATACACGTCTCCGGATGCCGCCACTATGCCAACCATTGTACCGCTGGGAGCCGTTGCCCTGGACAGCGCGCCGTAAAGTTGCCTGTGAGAAAACACTGGCCTAGGTAAAAATACTCTCACCTTTTCCAGAGTCTGGCCCTGCGCTTTGTTGACTGTCATTGCAAATGCAGGAACCACTGGGAATTGTACACGCTGAAATTTAGTTGCAAACTCTTGGTCCGGCTCATGGATGGGGGCAACTTCGGAATGCCAACCTCTTCCCCTTTTGTCGGACCTGTCATCACCTCGCACTTCAACACATGAGGTTGAATTCCTTTGACAAGAAGCCGTGTCCCGTTAGCTAGGCCAGACCCCAGACTAAAATTCCGTAGGCACACCACCGGCATGCCTTCCTTCAACGACAAGACCGGCATCAAAAATCCCGGGAGATTGACTTTTGCTAGTACCTCCGGCGAGACTGTTTCATTGGAGTCGCTCATCAACTCGTCCAGCGCCAAAATATGAACCACACGACCCGGCAATAGCTTCAAGCACACACTATTTATGCCAGCTACATTAACCAATATCGCTTGTTTAATATAGAAATCCGCGAGCCTGTCATCCCCAGGCACTGACCAAACGCTTGCCAAGTCACCATAAACAAAACTAATCAACCCCTTTAAGGGAGTTCCAGGTCATTTTTGAATACTTTGTATCAGGTCTTTGGTCATTCTGCTTCCAGTAATAGTTTTAAATGTGCATTGCCAGGTACTTGAATAGTTCCGCGCTTTATCTCCTGTTATTTGTAGAAAATAAAGCTGTTTGGTCCAGTAAAGGCATCAAACGTAACTCTGATAACCCGTTCAATGATGGTGCGTCAAACTTAGCTAGCACATGTTAGTCACTCACCATTTGTCGGGTGAGTGTCCAGAAGGCGCTCGGGCCAACCGTACTTATAATGAGTATGGTATGACCTGTGAGATTCCTTTCTGTAGGGTATAATGACGGCTAGACACAGACCATAAGGGGGGACAACATTGATCATTGTCCCAGAGGCAGGCCGCGTAGGACATCGGAAATGTTCATGGTGGTGGCATTATCATGACACCGGATAGAAAGGAACCGGCATAGGTAGCAAAAAGGTTTGATAGAGTCGAGGACATGCTCAAATGACGCGCCAGCGAAAGAAAGTGAGCATGGCTCTGTTAAACAGCTCAATGACATTTGATCAGAGCTAGCTTCGTGGGATTTATCACTCTCCAGGGTGGTGAATGAGATGTGGGTCAGTGGTCACAAATGAAGCCGCCTCAAGGGGTATTTACTATGCGGTGTGCAATACCGGCTAACACTGATCTTTGGGCCAGAACAAGACTGGCCATGCTCACAGAGGCAGGCAAAGATAATGCGCTGACTATATTTACTACAATAATTAATACAATGGTTAGGACACCAAATACTTGGGAACCGGGATATGGAGCATAAGAATTTTGATTGATTACAGGAGCTATTTGGTATGGCAGTCAGGATGTGATCACATATAAAAGATATCTATGAACGGAATTCCGGAAACCAAGCAGCATGGGTGACCGTGCTCAGTACAGGAACTACAAGTGGCATCTACAAGGAAACAATTGACAGTATAGGAGTAAGACATTGGAAGAGAGCTAGAAACTACGCATCTTTGGATGGCGCTGGACTTTCAACAGCCTTGGGTTTCTTTGTGTATTTGCGCTTTTTAGGCAATATGTCTGTGGCCCCAGAGGACGGTGACTGAATTATTCCATTGGCACCATTATTTGGGTCTTGGGACATGGTACCAGTGGTGTGATTTTCAATGACGCTTGAACTGGTTCCAGCCACAGGCATAGGAGAAACCGGTTCATGATCAGAGAAATAAATCCTAGAAAAGGCAATTGCAATTAATTACAGGCCAGCATTTGCCAAAATGACCAGAGACTCACTGCACAGGCTTGCGGCGGCCAAAATTTTTGACAGAGGTTGAGGTGTCCGTGGCGGCCAAAGGATTGTAACCAGATGATAGGGATACCAATAATACCTGGGTGGTGCTACATCAAAAACCAGGTTTTGGAGTGTGGTTACAAATGTGCTTACGTTGACCTCAAGCATTTTATCAGGAACCAAGTACTTGACAAAGTAAACAGACAAGAGCATCTCCCAGCCTATTTGGAATAGTCCGAAAGTCTTGGCCAGATTACGGCTCCCAGCTACTTTGTAACGTACATGGAAAGAAACCTGAGCACAAGACTGAGGGTGAGGAGATACCAGTCGGATAATAAAGATCAAGATCCATGAGCATGATAACTCACTTGGATGTCTTAATCTGTATGTTTCATGACGACTACAAGATTTTTGAACTGAGAGTTCGGACTCGGGGTATCATCCACTTTGATTTTTGAAACGATGACACCGAAGCCGTAGAAACTGGCTTTGTTGGCTAAAGATACCTGATATCCTTTGGTGTCCCCCATAGGCAGTGTCATGTCTTGTTCATAATAGAAGACAGGGTGGGACTTGATGTTGGGTGCAATGACACACCCAGATAGTAGATAGATTTTGTCTAAGAGAAGTAAGCTAGCGGAAGATCCGTACCCTTGGAGCCAAGTCTTCATATTTATTTCTTCACCGGTTTTGGAGTCAAGAAATGTGAGAGTAGAATCAAATAGGAGCTGGCCATAACTGGAACCAGGTGGGATGATTGGGTCAAGCTGCCATGAAGTCGAGTTCAGGTCCAACCAGGCAATGAAAAGCGATGGGAAGAGAATAGTACAAGACTCCTTACAACTTACAATGTTGGTAATGTCAAAGGGGGATTGGCTAAAAAGAGGATGGCTTTGACGTTTGAGAGTGGAGACAACGGGGGCCATTTTTAGGTGTGTTGTTTTGAGGAAAGAAATGAAACACATGTGGGAGTTGTGAAGATAATCATGGTGAGGTCCGGTGGTATATGGAATGAGGGACGGCTAATCAGAATGCGTGCATTTTCTTTTGTTTCAGGCCACGGGCTGAACCTTGTGTTGAGTGGAGCCAAAACAATAAAAAGAGGCCAAGTGAATGGGCCGGGAGAGGGAATACGAATAGTGGAGGACTTCCCTTTGATTTACACAGCCGTGTAAAGTCAGATCTGGCACATGTAAAGCCAGATCTGACTCACCCTGTAATTTTTAGCTTTAGAAGCTTTTCCGCAGGCTTGAGATGCCAGAATACCTGCCAGATTTACAACCCCAGGTATTCCAGCAACTCGGGCCTCATCCCTCATTGTTAAACCGGCCATCAAGAGTACACAACCCTCTCGATGGCCGGTATAGACCGGTCATCGAGAGGACACAGCCCACTCAATGACCGGCCTGTACCTCGAGAGGACACATCCCTCTTGATGGCCGGTACAGACCGGTCATCAAGAGTACAGACCCCTCTTGATGGCCGGTACGGACCGGTCATTGAGAGGGTACAGTGTCCTCTTGATGACCGGTACAGATGTGTCCTCTGTACCAGTCATCAAGAGGAAACATGCCTCTTGATGACCGGTGGGTAGGACATCAAGAGGACACAATGCCGGTCATTGAGAGGACTCAAGCCTCTCAATGGCCAGTACAGATGTACCCCCTCGATGACCGGCACAGATCTGCCAGAGGGTGGTGCCCTCTCTCTTGATGGCCGGTCCGTACCGGCCATTGAGAGGGATGTGTCCTCTTGAGGTACAGGCCTGTCATTGAGTGGGCTATGTCCTCGCGATGACCGGTCTATACCGGCCATCAAGAGGGTTGTGTACTCTCGATGGCCAGTCTATACCGGGCATTGAGAGGGTTGAATCCTCTTGATGACCGGTCTGTGCCGACCATCAAGAGGGTTGAATCCTCTTGATGACCGGTCTGTACCAGTCATTGAGAGGGTTGTGTACTCTGGATGCCCGGGACAGACAGCTATTGAGAGGGTTGAATCCTCTCAATGACGGGTCTGTACCGGCCATCGAGAGGGATGTTCTGGTTTGATCTAGTCGCTGAAAAGTGCGTGTAAAACCAGGGTGTAAAAATCTGGCTTTACAAGTGCCAGATCTGGCTTTACACGGCCGTGTAAATCAAAGGGAAGTCCTCCAGTGGAATGTACAAGCAGCGTGAATGCATAACATCAGCAATTTGGGCCGGGGAAGTCCATGCAATCAAGGAGTTGAAGGAGTTTCATGCAAAGACGGGGGTTACAGAGACTCATAGGTCCTAGGAAGCCAAGGGACAGTTAAAAGGAAGACAATGTTTGGCGGGGGCAATGTAGGAGGTGGTAACGTGACATACAGAGTGTGGAACAAAAAATGACTAAAAGCAGGCTGCAGTGTCCTTGCAATGCAACAGCAATGGGTTTGGCAAAGTCACAGGATGAAAGCAGAGAAAAGCGTGTCTAGGATGATGAAAAAGGAATATGTCAATGGGATTTTGGACTTGGTAACAAGAATGTTTTTTTTTTTGGGGGGGGGGGGGGTGCAGAGTCTGTTTTGGAAGTATTAAAGACCTTAAGATGTCGGAAATGTGACCACTTGAGCCAGGGAGCGGGCAAATTCGTCCGGATGTAGGAAAGAAGATCGGATTTGAGCTCCGGTTTAGAAATGTTAAGAAGCTTGAAAGAACGGGAATGTAAATGATGCGCAAAGTGGGAAAGCGCCGGGAAACATGAAAGAAGGTCGGAATTGGAACTTGGTGGTGGCTTGAAAAGTCGGAGTTGGTTGACAAAGGGCATTTAGGGACAGAGGTGTGCCAGCGCGTGAAAAGCATGACTTCCAAGGTATCCAGAGTAGGGCGGCGAGGATGGGAAGAGTATAAAAAGAGAAGCTTGTGAGGCCATATTGGGACAAGGCGCGTGAGGTGGTATTGATCCCTAATTATCGTGCACCTCATGCAGACCTGATCCGATTACTCTTTAGATTGACCAGTCCTGTGACTGGTACACGTTTTTGGCACGGCATTGAACCCGGTACAGGGGGAACCGCTGCCTGAAATTTGTACCATGCACCGGACCAGTGAATTTAAGGAGTTTAATCCTATAAAATACACCCAAATACCCAGTCAATAATAATGTTGGGCAGGGTGTGCCCAAGATGGGGTTCTTCATCCCCATCAAGAAGGATTTTGAATTTTTCAAAAATTGTATGTGTAGGATTTTTTACAAGCCAATTTTAGTTCAACATGACTTTGTTTTTTTTTTCTTCAAACCAAACCATTCCTTATGTAATCAATAGAGGACAAGATGGCCATCCCAGGATAGTAAACAAAATTGTTTTGAGGAATTTTGTGAAGGAGGGATCCTGGTTGAGAAGCCAAGAATCAACTTCAGTTCAATCCTGAAGAGTCAGATTTTCAGATTTCCAAAATCTTGAAAAAATTCCTGCTGGTCCAATTTTCAACATTTTCTTTTGAAAAGTTGATGAGGAGGTCCGCACCATCCTCCTCTATCTCCGACCCAACTTTTTACCTCCGGGGAGATGGATGTACAAGAGGTGAAGCCGTCCAAAAGTCGGCTACACCAAAACTGGCCAACCGTGACGCGGTTGTAAGTCAGTTTTGGACTCAAGTCCCTCCTTCGGAGGGGTCGCTCCGCGACCAGGGCTGCCCGCCCCCCCGCAGAAGAGGGACTTCCACAAGTTCTTTCCTGGCCATGCGGTCATCGGAGCAAACCCCTGCCGCCCCGACCAGGGTGCCCCGCAAGCAGCGGTTCAACACCCCCACAACGCCCCCCCCCCCCCCCCCCCCCCCACTGAGACACCACCCCGGTGTTCACACGTGTTAGAAACACCCCAGTTCCGTCACCCAGCCACTCAGATGGCCCACCTGCATTCCCTCAATCACAATCCTTTGTATATCTGAATAAGCTAACACACATGGAAATCAAAAGAAGTCAGACCCCCCATCCATTCCATCCGCGGCGCCCTGGTCCAAGTCCCCTCCAGCCGGCTTCCCCGCTGATGAGTCCAAAAACCCTTTCCACTTGGCTAGGCCGTGGTACAGCCCCTCAAGACAAGTTTTGTTTGCAACCGGTTGCAAATCTATATTCGAGAGGTTCCGGTGCACCAGCGGTGAAGATAGCGCTGCCAGATTTATAATGTAGTTTGTCTGATCAGCATGTACAACCTCACCAGTCCGCTTGCTTGTTTCTTGCCGCTCCACCCGCCTGGCCTTTGTGAAAGAGATCTCACAGTTTGCCTTGTGGCAATTGTGTTGCACATTAACCTGCGCACGGAGATCCTATGTAACATCAAAAATTAACACCCCAGCTGCTAAAATTGGATTCATTATTTGACCAAGACTCACTCTGGCGTTGATAAACTTCCCATGGCCAGAGCTGCAAACCTCGCGCATGTTGTAGAAAGAATCAACACCAGAAAGCTCAAACACGGTAAGGCATATGTAGTGCAAAACCCTGCCTGGCTTTTGCGCTTCCCACACATGTTTAACGCGGCCCAACTCCGTGTCATCCACATCATTGCTTGATTTATACTAGATGAGAGGAAGAATAGTGATCAGTTGAATTGTCCAATGGACACACATAATGCAAAAACAATAATTAACCGGCCCCACTGACCAGGACAAAGGAGCCATCCTGTATTATATCCTTTGGATTCAAGCTGTACCCAGACAGTCTCACAAGATGGAAGCCTGGTAGTTGCTGATACAACTCCCGGGGTCCAGCCATGGGTATTGACCGTACTTTTGCTCTATGCTGCTCCCCCGCTCCGCCCAGGAGTCAAGAATTATATCCAATCAAATTTTGGATGGAGGGATTCTCCAAAAACATTTGAATAACCGCCAAGCCAGCCGTGACGTAATTTCCTTTCTTTTTATCCAAGAAATATCCCCCCAAGTACAGATGCCGTAGGTTTTGGAAATCCCCAAAAGTGCGGCCAATGTCCTTACCCGGACTGTGCCGGTTGGAATGGATTGAGGCCTTCCTGAGTATGCCGTTATAGCTCTCAAACTTGTTGGATGAATGATTCTGAACCGCTGCGGCAAAGCTATGCATGCTATGTTGATGATGTATGCATATGCTGTTGAGACATTGAGTTCATGGACATGTCAACTCTGTGTGAATCCCCAGACTCAACAAGAACCACAAACATTGACCGCCATCAAACTCAGACACCCTTAATCCACTGTTGACTCAATCCTACCTGCCGTTTCCTAGTATCACCGCTATCGCTCTCTCTAGACAACCGAGATTCAGGAGGAGCCCGGAAATAACCAAGTGGAGGTACACCTGATCCTGAACGGTTTTCTTTTCCCAGTTCTCTTCTCTTTCTGTTCTCCAGTATTGATCATGTTTTCTTTTCTTTAGGCTTGCTGTTATTTCTTTCTCCGCTTATATCTCTCATTGTCTATATTTAGAGTCGTTGTAAGGACTAGAACATCAGAAGGTACATAATGATTTCACTCTTTTATCTCATTATGTTTTCTTGCTCATCTTCTATTTTCTTTCTCTTTATGTCAGTTACATACTACTATTAGCTTTTGGTATCTGCTGCAATAAAGTGTTTGATCTCTATTTCCTACATGGTAGCGAGAGTCATCACTTGGCTATATCCATTATCAGTCTAAAGTTAGATTAACTCACAGGTTAGATTATCAACAGCATGGGGAACTCATCCAATAGCTCTGATGGTGGCCATACGTCCCGGGTCAGTTTCAGAAAACTTGACCAACACAACTGGAATGGAAGACAAACCACGTAAATGTCATTACTGCTGAGGGGTACAAAGACATCATGGACAATTACTGGGTCAAAGCCAACAAGAAGACCCCAGAGTTTTGTAAGATGGCGGCGGGGTGTATGATCAAGCTGACTGCATGCGTCAAGGGCAAACTCCAACCCATCGTAGCAGCCAACAAGGGTGATGTATATGGTGCCATGGAAGCTTTGGCTAATGCATGCGGAGAAAAGTCTATCATTCAACTATGCAATAAACTTTTTGCTCTGATCAATTGCATCTACCATCCTGGTTCCTTGCTAAGTCAACATCTCATGACTTTTTGGAAGCTGTATACCTCTCTAGAGATGACAATACAGTCAATACCCGACTTCATTACCATTTCATCAGGTCTAGCTGCAGCTTTATTGCTCCAAAGTCTAAGCCAGGATGAAAACCTAGTCTCACTGGTTCAGTCCCTTTACAATAAGAAGCCATTCACCTTTGAAAAAGTCTACGATTGGTTGCTAATCAAGGATACTCGTAAAGAAAGCGGAGTACATGAATCAGCGTACTTTTTGAACCAAAATCACAGATTTGGGAAGCAATCACTGCAAGAAAAACTCTAGAAACTGCTTGCAGTTGAGATGCAAGAGCTCAAGGCAAGCTGTGCCTCATGCAAGAATCAAGCACTGGTTGATTCCATGCACATTGTCTAATTTATGCAAGAGTGAGTCTAAGGTACAAAAAACTAAGTACAGGAGTTGATACCTGTGCAAATTCCCCTTTCATGTGCACATACCCCTTTCATGTGCATATATCCCTTTTGTATGCATTCACCCCTTTCATAATGTGTACATAGCCCTTTATGTGCACATACCCCTTTCATGTGTGTATATCCCTTTCATGTGCATGTATCCCTTTCACAATTTTTACATACCCCTTTCATCATGAGTTCATGACCATTTCATGTTTACATGTCCCCTTTGAGTTTTTTAGATCCCTTTTAATACCCCTTTTATCATTCAGGTTTACATACCCCTTTGATGTTTACATATCCCTTTCATGTGCAAATACCCCTTCTGCACAAACCCCTTTCATGCATAAATACCCCTTTCATGCATACATACCCCTTTCATCATGTGTACATATCCCTTTTATGTGTTAATACACCTCCTCACATTCCCCTCTCATGCGTACATATCTCTTTCATCTCTACATATCCCTTTCATGAGTACATGCCCTTTTTATGTTATTCTGTCTGGATTCAATAGTGCGTGGAGTGTTTAATAAAAGAAAATGAAAGGGTGCTCAGGGGGATGCTCATTTGCCTCAGCCTACTGCATGAGCACTACAGCATGTTCAACATTGAGATGCTGAACAAGGTACACAGTCACACTCAAGGTACACCAGCACGGAATTTGGGTGCTTGACTCCAGCTTGAGCTGAATCTTGATTGAAGCTTGCTGCATCTCAACTGCAAGCAGTTTCTAGAGTTTTTCTTGCAGTGAATCAGCAGACCGGGATAGTTTTGCATCCAATCCCCGCGGCATCGGATCCTCATGTGGAAACCATCGAGGCGGGAATCCTGGGCGTGGAGGTTATTGCGGTGTTGCACCCACTAGACCTGCTCCAAACAAGCAAGACAAAGTTCCGGACAGATTTGCTGAATACTTTGATCTTCAAATGAAGAAGTACATGTCTAATCAAGCAAACTTGATCAAAACCGATGCTGTGGATGAGGAGTATGCCGACGCTGCTGATGATGAAGAAAACTATTATGAAGATGACCCTGACGATACCAGGTTCATGATCCTGGACGAAGTGAATGCTCACGGCCTGACTCTGCCAGAAGCTAAAAATCCCTTGATTCTCAACTCTGGTGCTTCTAAAACAACGCTGTGTGATTTCAAGCTGCTCATTGATCCGAAACCGGTCCAGAAATCCATTAACACATATTTGGGATTGATTGAAATAACCCACGTTGGAAAATTTAACATTGGAGGTACTATTATTTACCCGGTGTTTTATGCGCCCAACGGCCCCAGGAATCTTATCTCAGTCTCACAACTTGAGGATCACGGTCTCCGACTTGTCGCAAAAAACCGTTTAATGATCATTCGGCTAGGACAGAAAGTAATCTTCAGATTCCCTCAAGTCTGCAATCTGTATCAAGGTCAAGTTCCTTGGCCCAATACGGGAAATTATGTGCTTAATGTGTCTGAACCAGATCCAGAATTGGATTTTCACATTCTTCTTGGCCATCCGTCAGACGAGTACCTCAAGAAATTCCTTGCGTTACATAACTTAACTTCAGTCAAGTCGAATCAATCAGCAAAAAACTGGGAGGTCTGTAAAAGGTGCAAGCTCAATAAGTCCCCTCACTCTAACCCGCTACCAACCACGGATCGTCCATTCAAGACACTGCACATGGACGTGTTACAAATATCCCCTCCGAGCAAATCGTCAATGAAATATGTTCTAGTTATCATCGATGACTACTCCAGATTTAACCAAATCTATCTAATGAAGAATAAGTCGGACTCAGAGAACAAAATCCTGTCTTATGTCAATGAGATCATGAACAAGACGGGTAAGTGTCCTGCCATTATCCATACCGATCGTGGTGGGGAGTTCAACTCAAAATTGTTTCTCTCTTGTCTTGAAACATTAGGAATTCGTGTTGAAGCTGGTCCAGCAAACAATCCTCAGACAAACGGATTGACGGAGCGATTCAATCAAACCCTTCTAGTCAAAATTTGTTGTTTATTGGCTCAATCTTTGGTTCCGATAAACTTTTGGGATGAAGCGGCCCAATACGCGTCGACGCTCATCAACATCTTGCCGTCCAAGGCATTAAACTGGTCCTCACCCGTTAGTGTGCTTTCCGAGCTTAACTCGTGCATAGAGCCACCTCGGGATCTCAACAAGCTTATACCATTTGGTTTGAAGGTGCATGTATCTCATCGCCCTCCCTCAAAGATCGAAGCCCCTTCTCAACCTCTTATCTGTCTGGGTTATGAAGATCATTCGGATGCTTTCCGGTTTTTCAATCCTACCCGGCGACATGCAGTAATCAGCCGGGATTACACTCCGACCAAGCTGGCGTTTGCGTACAATTGGGGTAAATTTGGGGTGTGGCAACCAAACTTGAACGCCGGTTTCATTGATTTCTTGATGTGTCATTTTTTTCCTGAGTATTGCCTTCAATCATGAATCAGGCAGTTTCTGTTGCACCACCCGGCCCATGTTGCCGGTGGTACAGCTTTTTTCCACCCCAGATTAGGGAAGATTATTGCGAGTTGCCCAAGTCTGGGCCTCAAACCTCTGGGCTACCCCAAATCTAGGTTAAGACGCCCGCTTGCGCGTTGAATGTAGTTTTCTCACGAACTCCACGGTATTCCTGCTTATCACAGGCCATGAAGTGGAAGAAGCTGCATATATCAGGAATTTTCCTCACCAGCTGAAGTGGGGGCATGTGATGCTCAGTGCAACTGGTGCCTGGCTGGTGAATCTGCCTTTCGCTGGCATCGTGGTGAGCCTGCCTGAGGGGCAACCCTGGGAAAGCCCGCGGACGTCTCCAAGATGATCACAGGAAACCAACATTTAACCCGCTTCATCCATCACCAGACTGCCCCATCATTTCATTTCAACTCAAACTTGCACTTTGCCAAATTCTCACTTTTTTGGTTCCTGTGATTAGCTCTTAAAAAACCTTAATTTGTGTATTCTCAACACGATGTCACAGCATTACTCCTCGGACTCTGAAATCTCCGACGATGGCCGCAACGCAAACCCGGGCGCCAATCAAGCCTCCCTTGCTGGCCCAGCACGGGTTCGCCGCTCAAGCATTCGCCGCAGAGTCGCCGCACCTGACTACACTCCACCGCTGAGGAATGCAACGGCGCCGGCAGCCGCGGGAGGGCCCACCCGTCCTGGTTAGTGGTGATATATTAGTCCTGTGGATGGAAGCTAACATGTGGTTGCAGCTATTTTACCTGCAGTGCAGGGGGTAGGTGGCGCGGGACCAGCAAACTTGTGACAGCTGGCCGTCCCACATGCTGTGCTGGCTGGGCAGCAAGCATGGCCTCCATTGGTTTTGAGGATGGCACACGTTGATGAACCGGTGACCAATGAGTTCCTTGCCAAAATTGAAGCTCTTTTTCAGTTGGCTGGCGGGTACGCAGAGGTTGGTGAGCAGCTCGCCTATGTGAGTAACCTTGGGCCTATTTTTTTGGAAAATTCATGCTCACCGGAGCTCCACTGTTGGCAAGGTGATCTGCAGGTACCTCAACCAAGGCAATACGCTGTCACCATGTATAGCATACTGGCAATGCGTCAGGCGATTGATCAATTGCGGCAAGAGCACCTCACAGTACCCCGGGGAGTGTCGGCGACTGCCGCGGAGCTGCCTTTAGCGGTTCAAGCACACAACTGGCACTATGTGCCTGTGTTTACCGTGAGTTCTGTGGTTTGTGGCCTTCGGGGTGCAGAAACTTCTGATGAGTCAGTTTTGTAGGCCTTTGTCCAACGCAAGGCACACAAGCTGCTCTTGAGTAGGAATCTGAAGGTCTATGGGTCTGACACCCCTCGCGGAGCGCCTTAGAACCTCCGAAGCCTGCTGACATTAGTTCTGGTGAGTATGTTGGTACCGGGTGGGCTCGTAAAATGGGGCTGATATCCTGTTCAACAATACAGGATCATATCAACACACAGAACGTGCAGTTCAAGCATGATTACCTGCCTCGCGGTTACTTGGAAAGCGATCCCGCAGCGGTTTCCAGTCTTGAGAGCTTTGTGTGACGAAAGTTGAGGCACTGTTGGGGCAGAGTGAGGGACTTGGTATTTCCCATGTGCCATTGTAACCCTCTTGAGAGTGGCTGACACGTCTCTGGCAAATTTTGACAGCTCCTGAGTGCAATCCAACCTGGTACGGGGGGGAATGTGACCCATCCAGTGCCCAGCGTGTTGGCCTTGATTGCTGATGTAAGTGAGACTGTCTTCAAAAATAAACGGTGGTCTAATGTCAAATGGGCTGACGGTGGAGCGTGCACAATAGATGAGAGCTGCTTTGATTCCCCCAAATGCAAATCAACCGGAGGCTGAAGCCGGCAATGATAGGGCTAACCAGTCTCACCTGAAGGCTTGCATTGCTTATCTGCGAGTGCAAACCGTGGCACAGCATGTGGGGAGGGGACCAGGGGACGCGGGCAGGCAATGGAAGAATATTGATGCGCACCTGCTTGAATTGCAGGGCAAGGGCCGCCAATACCGTACAGCGTGGGTATTTTTGTTTTCTTCCTGTGTGAAACTAAGTACTAATGACGGTGCGGTCATTGGTAGTTTTTATCAACTGGTCCTGAGGTATGATCATGCCACATTTGGCCAACAATATCTCGCGGACATGGACCCGGAATCAATCAAGTTGCTGACGGAGGAGGAGGTGCAGGAGCGCATGCGGGAAAATGCCGCCAAAGACAAACCTGCCGAGCAGGAGGCCCTTAATGGCTGATTCTCGCGGGGCGCCTGTCACCCGCCTTTGTTTTTTCTGGCATAGCTCAGTCTTGATAGCCACACCAACACAGTCTATGGTCACTTGTTTCACAATTTTCTCTCAATTACTCTTGTTTTTGTGTGGCTCCCTCGGAGTCCTTCAGTGTACATAGTTGTGGTATAGCAAGACTATTTTTTTGCATAAGTGTGTGGCTTGGCTTGCACGGGGCCGCTTCTCTTTCTGGGTGTTCACTGGAGGGTGCCCAATTGGTGCCGCGGTGGGAGGGGGGGCGGTATCCACAGTATGCCCGGCAGGGGCTGGGGCATCCCCGGGGTACAGTGCGGTTGCCAATGGGGTGTCCACTGGTACCCAAAGGCCAGTGACGTGTTGAGCGTGCTGCTGTCCCAAAGGTGGGTCGGTGGCGTCTTGCCTGGCCTTGAGCATCTGGAAAACGGCGGCGGGGCGGCCATGTGTTCTTGTTAGGGGTCATCAGGGGGGCGTTGCAAGCCGCTGTCATGGCGGCACGAATTTATAAGTGGATCTCGTCGCCCAAGGGATGCCTTATTCCCTGGGAGAGGGCGTCCTGCAGATGACCCCTCTGGGGGCGTCCCTGCGATGCCAAACTGCACCCGTGGTGTACCTTGCTGGACTACATAGCGATTACACAGCGGGTTGAACCCCACGCCCCGGGGGCGGCTTCCGGGGCGTCGCCGGGACCCTGCAAGATCGGAACGCCCGGAGGGCGCTTGGTAACTTACCGCCCTAGTGACGCCCTGATGGGGCGCATCGGGGGCGAGTCTAATGGTCCCAGGAGCGCCCCGCCGGGTCACCCATGATGCGTTTCTCACTTTGAGGGGCGCAACTGTGACGCCACCCAGAGCCAGCTCCGCTGGGCCAAGAGGGAGCCCCGAGGCCAGCGAAGCCAAAAATCTCCCTTGATGGCCCGTCTGGACCGGCCATCAAGAGGAACACACAACATTATCTTGTTGGCCGGTCAGTACCGGCCAGCGAGAGTAAGGCACTGTTTGCACTCTCAATGGCCGCTACTGACCGGCCATTTAAAGGTGACACATATACCCCTTGGTGGCCTGTCAGTACACCGGCCATCAAGACAAAAACACTAAACTCTTGATGGCCCGTACTGGCCGGCCATCAAGAGCAAAACTCTTTTCTCAATGTGTATACATATCACCCTTGATGGCCCGTCAGTACCGGCCATTGAGAGTAACATAATACACTCTTGATGGCCTGGACTGATTGGCCATCGAGAGGACATGCGCATCTCGCACAGTGACCCAACTGGTCATTGAGAGCAAAGCGCTTCACTCTCGATGGCCAGTCAGCGCAGGCCATCAAGAGTGTAGTATATTCCTCTTGATGGCCGGTACTGACGGGCCATCGAGTGGGGTGTGTATTTCCTCTCGATGGCCAATCAGTCCAGGCCATCAAGAGTGTATTATGTTCCTCTCAATGGCCGGTACTGACGGGCCATCAAGGGTGATGTGTATACACATCACCAAGAGAGTTTTGCTCTTGATGACCGGCCAGTACGGGCCTTCAAGAGTTCAGTGTTTTTGTCTCGATGGCCGGTGTACTGACAGGCCATTGAGGGGTATGTGTATCACCTCTTGATGGCCAGTCAGTAGCGGCCATCGAGAGTATAAATAGTGCTTTACTCTTGCTGGCCGGTACTGACCGGCCATCGAGAGGGTGTAGGGTGTTCCTCTTGATGGCCGGTACAGACGGTGTCAGCCTCGGTGATGCCAAGAACAGAGTTCTTCTAGCTACACCGGGTGATAATATAAAAAATGGATAGTTGGAGTTGTTTTATTTTGAATAAATAAAATAAAAGATATATATTTTTAGGAGGGGCCTGCGAACAGGGGTTGTTTAGATCCCTCCAAGGATGACTGCTGGGGCCTGCTAGCAGGTGTTGTTCTATTCCCAGTCTTACGAGTAAAAAGAGACTGGCGGCGATAAGAGAAATGGGTTCTTACTTACTTATAATAGAGAACCAATCTTTATCGCAGCAAAAAGAGATTGAGAGATTACTAAGGGCTAGAGATGGAGACGGTTCAAAGACTAGATCAATCAAAAGCTGGTAGGATATTGAGGCAATGCTGGTATTAGAATGTCGGCGGGTTGTCTGAAGCTGAGGAGAAAAGAAAAGAGGGAAAACTGACCTCTTTATATATCTTCAATGTCTCCAGTTTTGATGGGGAAGTCTCTTCAATGAGTACGAACTGGGGCGGTTACTATCGCTCGATGATCCTTTGACTTGCTATGTGGCGGTTGATATCCGTCAGTTTAGTATTCTCGTGCTCAATTGGGGCGGTTGATTAACGGCATCAATCTGGTTATTGCTCTTGATGTCGGATGGGGTCTTAGTTGTCAAGAAGATCTTATTGAAGATAGATCTCCTATTCCCCAAAGTTACCGGACATTGACACATGTCACGGGAGTATCTTTGACAAGTGTAACTCGAGCACTTGTGCGTAGTTTCTTATCCACACAGAGTATCTTTCCTCATTTTCAATAGTTTTCAAGATTAATATTACTATTAATCTATATGTACATTATCTTTTTAAGTCTTTATCATATATTTAAATAATATGTGACAGATTAAATAGATATCTGTCACAAAAAATTGTAAAATATTATTTATAATCATTTTTATAATTGTTACGTTGGCTTGCGCTGCGTAGCCGGCTGACAGACGGGCCATCAAGGGAGCTAGGTGGAAAATTTTGGAGCAACTGAAAGTATATTTCTGTCTTTTAATCTCTCTTCTATTTACAATGTGATTTAAATGAAAAGAGAGAAGTTTGTGAGAAGAGAAGAATTACCTGAAAGCAGCACGGGATTAAGCTGAGTCAGGTAAAGCTTCCTGGTTGCTTGCGCTTGCGCTTCGCTGGAGTAAAATGAGTCTGGCGAGTCTAGTGCGATTAAGTGCGCATTAGTCAAGTCTGTCTTTGGTTGCTATTTATATTTCTTGTTCTGGTTCTTTTGACTCACCATTGCAGGGATCAGTTATATGAATAACTTGATCTTATCCTGTCTATACGGATGAGCGGTGTCTGGAGCTGTGGTAGTAATTGTAATTTACTTTGCTTTAGCTTTTGTTCTGTTTGCTAGATCATGGGGCTGAGATCTGCTCACCTTGGTTGGTGCTGTCTGTGATTCTGGCTAAAAGCTGTTGTAGGTAGGGGTGTGCAAACTCCACATTTGGAGTACGGCGGGGTCAAGAGGAGGTCAGGGAGGAGCAATGTAGAGACAAGGATCTACGCCACAACAGATTAAGACTTGATTGCTCACCAAGTCGCTAGCTCACACGGTCAGGAATCTCGTTGGATTAGAGTTGATGCATGGTCAATACTCGGCGTGACAAACCTGAAATCGCCGGTCCACTACCACCACCAACACGCGCGAAACGCCCGAAACAAACAAAAGCATACAAAGCTCTACTCGCACTACCTCCCTTACCACCGTCTCCCGTCAAAGAAAAGGGAGATCCCTTGGAGCACAACCGACCACCCTCGCCATTCATCTTGGCAGTATTGTACATTTTTTCTAAAGTTATCACCCAGCACATCGACGAATCACCATTGGCTCCAATCTCATCAGATAAACGAATTATTATACATCCTTTCGGCTTACCCGTTGCAGCTGTCATTCCAACACCCGAATATCAACCAATAATCAACATCCCTCGAGAGAGATTAACACCCCAGTCTTCACCGGAAATATCGCCTCTTTCCCCCAGTACCATTTTGATCCCAGATTCACCTAGTTCATACATGTCACAAGGCAACGCAACCGACGTCTCCCCCAAGAACAAATTCCTCCAGCAACCAAGCATCTATAAACAAGATGTCGAACCTCTGGCCGCCAACGGCAGCAACTTCACCAAATGGAAGCGAGGACTCACCCGGGTTATCCTACTCACGCTCGGCCATTCGAGTTTTTTTGACGATCAAGAAAATTACAAGAAGTTATTGGCTCAAGAGAACAACAGTTTGCTCTACTTAATCCAGATCACAGTCCACAACAAGCTCTCTTCGCTGGTCAATCAATGCACCTCAGGGACTGATGCTTGTGAAGCAGTCCAGGTGACTTTCCAAGGAACGGTTCGTTTTTGGCAGATTGAACTGGTCGATAAGCTTCTGGAACTCCACATCACCGGCCCAGCGACAGATGCGTCGCAACTCCAGGCCCTTTTTAACAAAACATTTGACATCTTTTCTGATCTCAAGAAGGTGGGAGCGGGTCTACCCTCACTCGTTGAAAGCCTTATCTTACAGGCCATTGCTCCTACCCCTGCGTCTATCTCCCGATCTCAACTCTTTCAGAACATCTCTCTTCAACTCGGCTCCAAGAAGGATGTTACAGCCAGAGACATACAAAAAATCATCACCTCTGCGTACGGCGAGAGCATGCGTTTCGATTCCGATCAACAACACAATGTATCAGTTTTTTGTGCGTTCCCGAATCAATCAACTCCCAGAAGTCTGGCGTGGAGTAACTCGCCACAACCAGCTTGGAGCAACCCAGGACATCATCCTGGCCGATCTGCTCCTTGGAACGGTCCGCCAAGTCAACCAAGAACCCAGGCCAACTTTCCTAATCAACAACGGCAACAAAATGTGGGACGGCCCGGACATCCCACGGTCAACGACATATCAGCAGCCATCAACAACATCCAAAAGGGCAACAGCAGCCCGAATAATCCGGCATTATTCGACGGCAAACCTTGCTCATACTGCGGGGCATTGGGAGATTGGAGGTCTTCATGTCCAACACTCCGCAGGGATGCCAACCTGCCACCGCCCGATACCCCAATCACTGGTTGCCCCGTCTCTGGTTTTGCCCGCCAAGCCGCAACCCCAAATGGCCCACCCACATGCCCTGAACCGAATGCGGCAGTTTGTTCAGCCGTGGGCGTGGATGAAACGGTTGCCGCTGGCACAGGCACAGTTTTGGATTCTGGGGCGACCCACCAAGTGAGCGGATCTTTCCCTTCCTTTTCATATCTCTCTCCCATGAAACTCAATTTGGCTTCATCCAACGGATTGATGCTGGCGACACACAGTGGACACCTCCGGATGACCAATGGGGTTGGTACCCTAACAATTCCAAGGGTCCTGTTCAGCCCGGAAATGACGGGCACTCTTCTTAGCCTTGGCCAACTAATTGACTCCGGATTCCAACCGTCCTTCCTTCCCAATCACGACATCATCCTGATATCTTCGTTTGCTTCGATCACTGCCCGCTATTGCGACCAATTGTGGATCGTCGAACCTGATTCTTTTCATTTCTTCAAACCCTCTGCTTTACAAGTCTCCACCCGCTCATCGGCCAGAATCTCTTCCCCTGCTTTTGATTGGCATTGCTGCCTCGGTCATGTCTCGGACAAAATCGTCAAAGATTTCCTACGCCGGTTTGTTCCTTCCTTCGACCTCAAATCATGGCAACCTTTTATTTGCGAGACCTGCAAGCAAACAAAAAGCAAACAACAAAGGCAATCCCTGCCTGAGGTTATTCCACATGACAACCGCCTCAACCTCCTTGTCACGGATGTGATGGGACCGTTTGATCCTGACTTATCCGGCAATTGTTTTCTTCTCACCGTCCGTGACCACGCGGCCACTTACTCTTTTGTCTTTCCCATGAAAACCCGCTTGGAAGTACCAAACATCCTCATTGCTCTAATCAAGAAAATCGTGTTGCATTTTGGATCAGCCCCAAAGTTCATTCGATGTGATAATGCGAAGGAATATACGGTCCAATCACTATCTAACTATCTGGATTCCGTAGGTAGTCAATTAATCTTTACTTCTCCCTACACGCCAGAACAAAATGGCAAAGCCAAAAGGCTCAATCGTACTCTCGGCGACATCGCCAGGTCAACCCTAGCTCACTCGGAATTACCGTCAAAACTATGGTCACATGCGTATCGTTGCGCTTGTTTCCTTGTCAATCGAATTTCCAACCAACAATGCAAAGACACCCCTCTCAAACTTTGGTCTGGATGACAACCAGAAGCCAACACATTCTACCCGTTTGGGGCGCGCGCTACCGTTCATGTTCCAAAAGAAAGACAACGCAAACTCAACCAACGTGGTTGGACCGGCTACCTCGTTGGTTATCAAGACAACAAACGGGGATGGTTTTTCTGGAATCCAGAAACTCAGAAGGTGTCCAACTCTGAGTGTGCTACATTTCTCAACTTCCAGGGGAAGCCAATATTCCCTGCTCCTTCTAAATTGGCTAACAACTCAATTGTTTGTAGAGTTCTGAAGCTTGGACAGGAGCGGACTAAGGAAATATGTGAAGAGCAAGATAGTCACGTGGAGAACCTTCAGGCCATATCAGACACGGATATCCCGACTAACCTAAAATCAGCGCTAAACTCTTGGGCCTCGGCGGATTGGCGCAAAGCGTGTATGTCAGAATGGACCCAGCTGGTGGACATTGACACCTTTGATGTTGAAGATAAAGGAAATAAACACTCAATTGGAACTCGGTTTGTTTTCGACATCAAACGGAACTCGGACGGTTTGATCAACAAACTCAAGGCGCTTTGTGGTTTGCGGGTTCAAGCAATGGCTAGGCAAAGACGTACGATCTATGTTTGCCCCAACAGCGTCTCTATCAACTCTCAGGGTCCTGCTCAACCTTGCCATCCGAAATGGATGGACAATCAACTCCTTCGACATCACCGGGGCCTTTGTCCACAGCCCAATTGACAAAACCATTTACGTCGATCCACCGATTGAATTGTTTCCTCACCTATCAGGTAAAGTCCTGCGACTGAAAAATGCTTTATATGGTACCTGACAGGCCAGCCGATGTTGGTGGAAACACTTCAAGAGCTTACTACATGGATGGGGTTTTGAATGCGACGAGGTAGAGGAATGCCTGTACCGATACAGGAAAGGAGACTTGGTCATCATTGTGTGGATACATGTTGATGACGGTATTGTATTTGGTAATTTTCAATCCGACATCGATTTGTTTCAAGAGAAAATGGAAGGCAGCCTAAGAGTGAAATGGGACTCAAAACCCGACAAGTTAGTTGGCATCCGAATTGAATATGAGGATGATTCGATCTTTCTCAGCCAGCATTTGCTCATTGACCAATTGATCAAAAAGTACCAATCAGAAGTGAATCCCATTTTGCTGCCGGTGAATACTCCTCTCCCGGCCGATAACCTTTCAACATCATGGGGGGAACCGGTATCAACAACCCTATACCAGTCGTTAATTGGATTGATCAACTACCTTGCGTTAGGCACACGACCCGATCTGAGCTTTGCAGTGAACTATCTGGCACGGTTTAGCTCCAATCCGAACGAATCTCATTGGAACTCCTTATCACACTTGGTCCAATACATCAACACTACGCGGTCAAGAAGACTCTGATTGCGACCAAAGGATGAAGACTTGGTAGTTTGGGTAGATGCAAACTGGGGAGGAGAATTTCAACGTTCCACTTCCGGCTTCATCTTGAACCTTTTCAACAGCCCAGTTGCTTGGGGATCTCAACGGCAAAAAGTGGTGGCGACTTCAACTTGTGCCGCGGAATTCATAGCGCTTGGATCCTCAGTCAATTTTCTTCTCTTTCTACTTCCGATCCTCAACTCTCTTGGCATCAAACCACAACTCAAGATACAATGTGACAACCATGCGGCGGTCCTGATATCCGACGATAACGCCTCAAAAGGTCGCATGAAAAGTCTCGAGAGGAACTTCTTTTTTGTAAATGATGCGGTTAGGGAACACAATATCGGACTTGAATGGGTTAAAACCTCAGACAACTTGGCGGATTTTTTCACCAAATCTCTACGGGCAAATCTACATGCGACATCGACGAGCAAGATTTTCAGATGATCTAATTTTTTTTCTTCTTTTCTTTATTTCTCTTTTCTCCCTATTGATGTTTTCTTTCATTATCCCATTCTCCAAAATCCATCTGTTTTTTTTTCTCTTTCTATGACTTCTCTCACTTGTTTACGCGTAGAATTTTTTTCTCCTCATTTTCATTCTCTTTCATGATGTATTTAGTGGTGTGGAGTTTGAGGGGGAGTGTTGTAGGTAGGGGTGTGCAAACTCCACATTTGGAGTACGGCGGGGTCAAGAGGAGGTCAGGGAGGAGCAATGTAGAGACAAGGATCTACGCCACAACAAAAGCAATTCTTGCACCTTATCCCAAATACGGTGAGCAAGGGTTCTGTTGAGTATAAAGTTGGTCAGCATGTAGTGCGTATCAACTTTATCTCTGCTCGGCTACGTACCCGGGGGCGTGGTCTGTTTTACCTTTTTCCTTTGCGGTTGCTGTCGCGAGTGCCGTGTCTACAAGGACTGTGCAACTCCCGTCAGCTATAGCTTGGGTTTAGGGTTTTGGCTAAACTGCTAGAGGGGCTTACCTCTTTGTGCAGCTGGGGCTTGGTTTGGTTCTATCCGCGCGAGCTCTCTGAAGGTTTGCTGCGGGTGGGTCTGGTCTAACCGCGCTAGCTTCCGAGGAGGTTGCTGCGGGTCTGGGGCTATAATCTTGCATGTTTGTCCCCTTGATGACCGGTTAGCACCGGCCATCAAGGGAGTGGTGCTCTCTTGCACCTGCCACTGAGAATGGCAGGTGACGAAATCCACAACAGGTGACGACACACCCGGGGCGCGAGTTTGAATTTGAGTTTGGATTTTATCAGCGCGACGAAATCTGGGTTACGTCAGCTGTTTGCTGGCGGTGCTACACAGCTACACGCCGGGGGTACTTCCTGGCGAGCGAGATTGTGGATACGACGCGTGACACCGGTTCCGTGAAAACCGCGTGGAATTCACTGCGCCCCACGTCGCCATCACCACCCCGTCGAAAATGGGTGGTGACGATGTGATATCCAGTCGGCTCCACCCTCCTGGGATCTCCTCGTGATAGAATCACAGTGGAGCCGACAACTGCACCCTCCTGGGATCTCCTCGTGATAGAATCACGGTGGAGCCGACAACTGTGTAAAACAGCGCATCCTCGTGGTTCCCACAGATGGGGAATCCACGGCCGTTGCTTGGATGCCCGGTGGAGCCAATGGGAACAATTCCATGGCGTTCGTGGGTTCCACGTCAATCCTTTTGAGCCGTGAGAGGCGAGACTTGTGTGTTTGTTCTCAAGTCCCTCTTAAGTCCCACAACAACCAGCAGCCCTCCCACTCAACAATCATGTGTCATCCTGCAGACCCAGCCACCATCACCACCCCGCTTCGACCAGATCAACCGATGGAAAGATATCAATCAGTATCGAATACAAACTGTTCGTCAGGGTCCAGAAAAACGGCCAATCCGAGTCAAACATGATGCGGATGTCGTCAGGGATTCAAACAGCGCCCTCAGGAAGCGGGCCCGAACACCCAACTATCCTCCTCCACCGACACCAAGACCCCGCCACTCAAAATAGTTGTTTCAAAGCTTTTATTTTCCACTTTTCTCCTTTCTATCCACTACTCCATGGAATGATAAACCAATGAATGAACACTTGTTTTTTCACTCTACACTGGCTCTTAGATTACTTGTGTCTCTATTTCAACTACTCAGTAATATATATATTTATATATCTTACTCTAAAACTGCTAGTGAGTGTCCAATTGAGGTCAAATTTAAGCTGTGGCAGAGGCACTGTAAGCTGGGGAGGAGGCACTCTAAGCTGGGGAGGAGGCACTCTAAGCTGGGGAGGAGGCACTCTGAACTGATGTGGCAGATGGACTCCAAACATTGTTATTATAAGATTCACATCATATTTTCTCAAAAAAATCATATACTTTTTCATAAAAACACCTGTCAACTGTTTGGTTATCTTATTAGGCTACTCTGCTCCTATTTGATAATTATAGATCAAACAATAAGACTAACTCAGAAATCAACTACACAGTCTTGATTGCTTACTGTATCAGGCATTGCATTCATTTCTTTTTCTGCAATTGTTTCAAATATTCACATTGTTCTACCACTCTACCATGTAAAAATTCACGTTTTGCCACCACTCTATCATATTCCTTCTTCACAGTGTTGATGGTCTTTTCAAAATCTCCCCCATCTTTGCACACTAGGGTGTGCTTAGCCATACAGTGTTGATATTTTTGCCGCCAGGCTAATTGTGCTTCTGAAATTGTCTCTCCCACATATCCAGCTGGTGTTGGGACTAGTAAATGATCCTTATCTACGAATGTGATAGCAACAAAATGTGCCTTTGATGGAATCAAAGCAAATGTAATTGGCTGATTGTCATTTGGTAGAACAAAGTCCGGGAAAAATGATGTACTTTCATATGGCAAATAGAAACAAACTGGGGTCTGATATGTATTTAAAATAATTTTTCCCATTCCTGGCATTGTCATCCAATATTCCACCCCACATGGTTCAGGAGACGGCGCATTCAAAATCTTTAAATGTTCTTCAACAGTGTAGAAAGGGTTGGATTTTTGGTAAAAGACTCTCCTGTTCTTCAACTCTTCTGATAGCTCATGCCGTATGTTCATATAGTCTTCTTCTCCTCTTCCCAAAAGGAATGCTACAGACCTGAATCCACAGTGCCCATCTCCTTTAACATTAAAAATTTGTTTCACCCACGGCTGGATTGGGGTTGGAATTTCCCATATGTAGTCATCTCTCATATCAGGTGGATGAGGTTTTGGTCCTAAATGAAAAGAGTCTGAAAGTGTTCTATGACTTGAGAAAGTCTTGGGTGTTGATGTTGAGGAATTGAATATTTTATTATTTCCTTGGTTTGCTTCCTCTCCTTTAACTAGCTGATTTGAGAAAGTTTTGGGTGTTAATACCTCTGATAGTCTGGGGTCAATGGACTTGGAGATTGGACCACGTAATGAATTGTACAAAGAATGATGGTTGATGGATATTGGATTCAACACAGATACTGAATCAGAGATGCTTTTTCTTCTCTTAGCAGTTTCTGATTGGCTGTACTTTGTGGATAAGTTTGAAGGGATACACTGAATATGCATAATTGATTGGGGGGAATATGATCCATTTAAACCAGGAGAATTTTCAACGCTCATTCTTTTTTGAGTGTGGAGTGGTGCATTTTGATAATGCTGCATAATTGTTTGGGGAGAATATGATTCATTAAAACCAGGAGAATTTGGAATGCTTGCACCCATTCTTTTTTGAGTGTGGAGTGGTGCATTTTGAGAGTAGTTTCCTAGTAGGCTGTGCTGCATCTGACTACCTGGATAATGTGAATCATGCCCACTGTGAATGAGTGGCGCGGGGGGAGCTTGGAGCCCTTGAATACTGGCATTAATCTTTATCTGTGATTTACTAGGATTCTGAACAAATTGTTTGGTTTGAGGGGCTGCTACTGAATAAGATGTGTTCATCTGAGGTTGAAAATTCTGATGACTTATGAGAGATGTCAAATCTTTTTGGGGGGGTGTTTTTGAGGTTGTCTGAGGGACCTGTCCATTTAACAAGGGGTTCCCCTTTTTTTGGGCTGGGTTTTTGGTTTTTGTGTTTGGCTGATAAGGTTTATTGTTCCACGTTTCCATGCCTCTTCTGGTGGCATCTTCCCATTCATCTGCTGTAACTCGTGGAAATGACAACCTGGATTCATTCCTGTGGTATATCATTGATCTTAATGAACATGCATTAAGTATATAACTATGATTTTGGCTGTGGTCATGCTTGACATTATACTTGGAGGTTTGGCCTTCTTGCCTACCTACTCTGTCTGTTTTCTCATGAACTACCTGGCACCCTGCGTCATTGCAGTTATGCTGGAAATTGAGACAACAAATTACATCCTTTCACACAAATTCTCGGTCAGATTTGTAGAATATATATGTGATTTGAAAGCCACACAAATTGGTTGACTCACCACAGCTCTGACATAGAGATATGTATTTGTGCCCTGGTATTCCCGCATTTGATAAAAAGCATGGACTCCAGATGATTTGTAAGTGTGGACTTCTACAAAAAAGGTACTTGATGAATGTTCTGCTTGCCAAATTGAAATCACATATCCAACAATTGGATATTTCTTGGGTCTGCGTATCTACATGTGCCATTGGATTGATAAGTATATGTTGTTCATCTTCATACTACAAATTTCATACTTACCAATACAAAAATGCCTGTCTGGACTATATCATGCTCTCCAGTTTTGATACTTGTTACCCTTTTCCACTTTATTTCCGGGAAATTCTCATAAAGGAAACTTGGAATAGCCACTTCATTTTGAGGCACTGCTTCATTGTACAATATTGGATACCTTATGGGTTCTGAAAGGTCAATCCCCATGAGTTTTTGTACCTCTTTATTGAATTTAAATATATGAGTGATCTCCTTTGAAGGTCGGAAATAATACCTCTTGACATAATTATAGAGCAAAACACCAGACAGTATGAGCCTCATTGCTTGATAATTTGAGAAGGTGTTTGCTATGTCCCTCCCTGGGGCTTGACGGTTGGAATGAATTGAAGCATTCCTCATTATTCCATTGTATGATTCAAATTTCTCAGATGAAAACAAGCTAGGTGGACCAAACCGCCTGACCGATTCGGGAAGATGGAGGAGCATATGAAATTTAGCTTTATTGACCCACTGTGCATTCATTCTCAAGATATGATACAGGAATATATCAATATGATGTTGCAGATCTTCAATGTATGTTTCCATGTTGTCGATTTTTGTTTGGTATACATATGTACACAGGTAACACAACGACATCCATATATCCCTTTGCTGCCTGTTCATAAATGGAAAGAAGACAAACGGGGCAGCTTGAACCACAATCTTCATATGCTTTCCAATGAAACTCTTGTAGTGGGTGACCATAAACACCCCCCTCAAAGAAGGAATATTTAGTGCGCCTTTGTTGAAAGACTCCCATTTTCCCTCCAATTTCCGTCTGTCTGCCTCCCCAAGGCCTTCCATGAAGTCACGCAGAAGGTATCAAATGATTCCAAGCTGTAATACATGCAAGATCTCTACAGGCGTATCTTTACATCCATCAAATCCTGTTCCAAATTTGGAGGCTATCAGTATCAAACAGATGTAAATTTTCATCAGAGAGGCTCACCCTTCAAAGTGTAGAAACAATTATACAGCCTGTCTGGGCACTCTTTCTCTATGGCTTCTATCTCTTCTTTTTGACCTGGCTTATTTCTCTGGTGGTACCTCTCAACAAATTCCACATTTATGTTGTCCTTAAGACCTTTTGCTTTGGTTTTGTCATCGTATGCGGTCTTGGCTTCATCTTTGGATTCTTGCCAACATTTCTTTATGGATGATATTGTTTCTTCCCACTTGCGTGGAGGGGGGGGCTTGAAGGTGATTGTCAGGTCACATCCATGCATACTAAAAATGAATTTACTGAACTACTTACCACATGTCCCCCTGTGGTCAATCGTAAAAAATCTTTCACATAAGCCACAAGTGACTTATCCTCCTTCCTTACCACCGAAAGTTGACACATACGGCAAGGACTATTGGCATTTGCGGGCATGGGTGTACTGGTCATTTCTGCATGCATTGGAGAGTCCCCAAGCGCTACTAGTACAAAACTCATAATTAGTACCCTCTGATTCAGTATGCTATCATAAGCAAAATGGCCATTGATGCTCATATCACTGGAAGGAATAATAAGTAATTCCACAAGTGTCAACATGATGCTGATCATGATTTTTAAATGGAAAATTAATGAACAACTTACTTAATTTCCTCAATAATTGGATCTGCCAACTCCAAGCAACTTGCTACATTGGAGGTTGCCACGAATTGACAATTGTACTCCTGATTTGACCAGTGTGGATGTAGTCCTGACAAAGTGAAATAATATGATATATGTTTGTTCCATTGTTTGGAGCAATTACCAGATGTGTCGTCTGCATAGAGTGTAAGTGGTACATGTTGGATGATGCAGTTTTGGGCCTTTTCCCGCCAAGGGTTGGGGAGTTCAATTTGGATTCTTTTTCCACTGTTATCTTCTTCTATGAACACAATATTGGTCAAATTACCAAATCACGCTTGTTGTATATAATGATTGATGCACTCACCATAAAGATTATCACCAATTTTTATTGTAATGTATGTGCCATCTCCCATGGGAATTTCTGAGATTTCTGAATAAACCTTGTCAAAATCATTGATATCAACAACCCGCTGGTGCTGGGTTTCAGTGAATTTAATATCCGCCGGTATAATGATATCAAATGCATCTCCAGTTTCATGTGGCATAAATTCTGGTGAATAGCATTTTGCATACAACTTCCCCTTGGCCTTGTAAAAAAAGGTGGGAATCACCACTTCACCTGATTTCAGCTGTGTGGGTTCATATATGTAAAAATGCTTTGATTCAATGTGCACCATTTGCACCCGGATGTCACGTGGTAGATCTTCTCTCCATTTGAAGCTTTGACAAAGGCTGTCAATTGGATCGCCACATGGGTCATGGGGATAAAATTCAAGATGCCCATTCACATATGGATTCAGCAATTCCTATGAAAAGGAAGAAAATGAAATCAGCTCAATACTCATTGCTTCTACAGTCAAAGAATTAACTACATTAGACAAGATTCCTTTGACACTAATGTGGAATATCTTATTATCCCACACACTGATAGATTCCTTATTGACAAAGTTCAGGAGCTTTCTTATTCTTTCTCTTGAATTACGTACAGCATCCCAATATGGCAGAGCTAATTTCTTCATTTTTAGGATAATCCTAAGTTGGAGGTATGTTACACGTGACATAAGAGTGTGCAAATATCCCATAATGAGGCATGCTATCAAATCCTGGAAAGTAAGATGCAGAAATATCATGAGTAAAATGATAGAAACACAATCTCAAGTAGTAGGTCTTACTTCCTCACTGTTGAATGGATCCCAATTGACCTTTGGTGCACCACCTGCTTGACGCGTGTCTTGTGCTTTTGCAAGAGTTATGGCCTCTTCACGTTGTTCAATTATTGATTCTCCAAACATATCCCAAGAGAGAAATTCATCAGAATACTCTGATGGGGCCTCATGCCCCCCAGATGAATCTGAGCCGAATCCTACATCATCATCATCTCTGATGACATACTCAGGCTGGATCACCTGGGGGAAGTGGAGTTCAGTTTCAACAGAATCTTGAGCTGGCCAGGTATGGTCCAAATCCATATCTGAAGGCCCCCGCTGTGCCACAGGACTTGTGTTTGCTTTTGTCAGCTCCCTGAGATGTAATTGGCTCAAAAGAACATTCTGCCTGACAGCATTCAGGTGTGCAGCTGAGTTCAAGTGCTGCGTGACAGATTTCATTCTACGGCCATGATAGTAATGACATTGGTAACTTGCCTCCCCATGAGAATCTACAAACCTTGTGAATCCTGCCGGTCCATAGAGACAAATCCGGTCCATAGAGACAAATCCGGTCCATAGAGACAAATCAAAGAATCAGAGCCAATCCTCATAACAACAAGCCAATAAGCCCTTACCTGCTATTTCCTCCATTTGGATATTTCTTTATGAAATACAAATCCTGATTTATTTCTGGTTTTCCAGATGCTTTTGGAACAGATAGGAGATAAAATAATCCAAATAGAAATGAACAGACTTTGATTTAAATGATGGAATGAGTAAGTTGTTAGTAATATAAATATTTTTTGGATGTCTATTATCTCAATTTTTTGTGTCTGTGTGTATGGGATTTTATTTGGATAAAATAAATATGCAGTAATAGAGATAAATCAGAGGTGTTAAATCTTACTGACTTATTAGAAAGTTAGAATTTTTTGCTTTTAACTCTATGGACTGTGAAATAAATGTTTAGGGGGATGTTTTTGGACTTCAGTTGAAATTTCCTCGGCAGTTTTGCATGGCATGTAGCTTATGTCAAGACAATGGATCTGACTCAAACTAATTCAGAGATAACACGGCTCAAATTGTGATGCTTTAATCTAAAAAGATGTTCTGCGGTCAGGTGCAATAAGAAGATCAGAGCCCGGTGAGGAAAGAATGGGGAGTGAGAGAGTGATCCGTCGAAATCACGGGAGTTGATATCATGTCGAGATCACCAAGTAGAATTTCAAATGTCTCATGTGATCGTGGTTCGCTCGCTCCGACCAGCGGGGATTGCTCCAACCATCTCAGCCAAACTCATCCCACCAAGCAACCCCACCTCCGACAAGACTCGCCGCTCACAATAAAAGGAACGAATCTGTGGCAGGTAAGCTCAATCTCCCCACCCAGTTACAGTCCGTCAATACAGACCTGACACCCCTTCATTTGTGATATCATGTCCAACTTGTCATTGTGTACAGGCCGTTTTACTCCTCAATTCCGTGCACGCACAACACCGGCAGTTACAGGTCAGTCTGCATTGAACACATGTATATTATGTATTCCCCTGACTGATTGAACGAATCAGCAGGAGTCACCAGCCCCATGCGAGCTACTATCAGCCCGGCCCGACTGGCTGCGGCTCCTTACACAGCCAGGAGCCCAACTCAAGGCGCATCGGCTGCAATCCATCCTGACCTGGATGGTGCGGCTCGAGACAAAGAGCTGACCCCTATCATCCCTATGCTGCGTAGCAAGAATGAAGATAGCAACCCCGGGCCCGATAATGCCGGTGATGTTCCAGACGGACCTGAAAATCACCGCAGTGTGCCAACACCAGATGAAACTCCCCCCGGGCCCGATAACGCCAGTGATGTTCCAGACGGACCTGAAAATCACCGCAGTGAGCCGACGCCAGATGAAACTCCCCCCGGGCCCGATAACGCCATTTCAGTTGAACGACTGGCAGATAAACTGGGCCTAGATGTCGGTCAGATCGAGCGGGTCCGACAAGTCGCAGCCGTAAGTTATATGTCCTCATCCTCTGTTCATCTCGCTTGATCTGACACATCTCCCCCGGCCCAGCTGTCAGAGGCTGATCGTGTGCTGGCTACGCTCATGTACCTTGAATCAATCCGAGCTCGAGTCGAACAATCTGGTACCCAGCGTGGGCCCGAACATGTCCCAGCCCCCGTCCATATCCCCCCTGTTGATGTCAATCCCAGTAGGGGGTTTATTTACCATCGCGATGTCCGAGTACGTCAACCCACCCAAGATTAGGATATACAGGACTAACCCATGTGTTTGAATGACTTAATTAGGCCTTAATTCGCGCAAAAACTCGCCAAAAGCTCCTCATGCCAGCCCTGCAGTCATATGGTCGAACTCATACTGTGGATACCCGCGCCCTCATTCCTCAAACCCCCCTGGTATTAGTGAAGGTGAGCAGACTTTAATCCACATCCTTTCCACCTGTCAGCTGGGTGACTCGATAGCTGGGACTGCAGGGCGAGGTGGATGCAATGGACCACGAGTGGAAGACTACCTACCTCCCGGCGGGTTATATTGATCATGAAGACCACACCGTCAATAGTGTCTCCCTCCTCATCCGAGATTTACTGAAATACGAGAAGAGCGCGCTTGCAAAGATGGTCAGTCACCATTCCACATGGTCTGCATCCCTTAAACTGACTTGCTGATCACAATGACCTTTCTTAGATTATGGCCGGTGCGAGGCCAGGGGCCCAGGCAATTGCTGTGCCTATCCCACAAATCACTGATGTGGTTTTCACAGTAAGTCTCACTTATCACTTTAATCTAAAGCCAAAAGACCAAGGCTGATGGAATCTTTGTTGCCGAGAAATCAGGTTTTGCAAGAATTTTCCCCTCAACATGCACTCATGACGCGAGCCGATGTGGCTCGATCAATCCACATCAGCTTGGTGGTACGCATGGCGTACCTTCGGTTGCATATGTACATGCAGCGTCAACAGGATCGAACGACTACCTTGGTTCGATCCCCTTGGGAGCTGATCGATTGACACCTGGAGACCATGCGACACAAGTCGCAAGACTACAAAGTGGCGTAAGTTCAACTTTATTCCTCAGTATATTGGACAAAAATGTTCTGATGACGAACATCTTCTGATGTGTGATTACCTATCAGGTATGGCCGTCTCATCTTGGACTACAACCGACACATTTTTGATGGCGCAAAGACGGCGCGTGAGATTGCCAGCATCTTGGTTGCCCTCCCCTCTGACAAAGAAGTGCAGGCGATGCTGCGTGACAGAGCCCAGGAGGCCCCGGGTGATGAAGATGAAGATGGTGCCGCAGACGGCTTCTAATTATCTTGTTTTCATGTTTTCTTTTTTTCCTTTTTTTCCTTTTTTTCCTTTTTTTCCTTTTTTTCCTTTTTTTCCTTTTTTTCCTTTTTTTCCTTTTTTTCCTTTTTTTCCTTTTTTTCCTTTTTTTCCTTTTTTTCCTTTTTTTCCTTTTTTTCCTTTTTTTCCTTTTTTTCCTTTTTTTCCTTTTTTTTCCTTTTTTCCTTTTTTTTCCTTTTTTTTCCTTTTTTTCCTTTTTTTTCCTTTTTTTCCTTTTTTTCCTTTTTTTCCTTTTTTTTCCTTTTTTACTTTTTTTTCCTTTTTTTTTTCTCTTCCTTTTTTTTCCTTTTTTTTTTTTTTTACCCTTTTTTTTCCTTTTTTCTTTTTTTTCCTTTTTTTTCTTTTTTTCTTTTTTTTCTTTTTTTCTTTTTTTTCCTTTTTTTTTTTTTCCTTTTTTTTCCTTTTTTTCCTTTTTTTCCTTTTTTCTTTCCTTTTTTTTTCTTCCTTTTTTTTCCTTTTTTTCCCTTTTTTTCCTTTTTTTTCCTTTTTTTCCTTTTTTTCCTTTTTATGTTATTTGTTTTCTTATCTTTCCTCGTCCAGTTCTCCTCCATGTCCCCCATGCAATGCAGTGCGTGGTACCCAGGCGGTACCACATTCTGCTGCAGATATAACCCGCGGATTTGATCCGCTCCGTGCAAGGCTAACTGAGCCACCGCACCCCCCAAGGGTGAATGTGACGGACCGGTGAGCCACGTGGAGACCACCGCTCGAGGTGTTGCTGCCTCGTGGGCTCGACCAACCCGTTGTGATCACGGGTTTTCCTCGGTGGAATCGCCGTCGGTGGTGTGGTGGGGCCGGCGTGGACCCGACCATCTCGTCGGTGCCACGAGAAATCCACGGGGAATCCACAGAGAGCCAAAAGCCCACGTGGATTCCTCGCCGTGCCCAGTTGGTGGAGACCCCGTGAACGGGTGGACCAACAGCCGCTGGTCCGACCTCGCGCGCGGCCACCACGTGGAGTCCTCGTGGAATCCGCGTGATTTCCCCGTGGACGGACTCCCCGGGTGTACTTCGATGGAGGTCGACAACAATTTGAGGATTCACAACGGACTTCCCTGTGTTTTGCAACACTTTTGGGAGAAAATCATGACAAGTCAAAAAAAAAGTTCAAAAAAAATTTGTTTCCTAGGGCTCTCACGTGGCAGAGCATCTTTTGAGGTGGTTGTGAGAAGAAAAAAAAAATGAAAAAAATGATGCAAGAGGCCTCGGCGACCTGCATCGAGGCCGTGTTGTTGACTCGCAGTGGTCACAAGGTGATCGTTAGGCCGTACCTGAGGCTGTGGGGGGTGGAAATCCCTTGGGGGTCAGGAATCGGCGGTTTGCAGGGCCCCGAGGGCGCAACAGCCCGACCGCCGCCGGGGCAGCGACCAGGTCGCCCCCAGGCCGGCACCGGTCTCCGAGGCGTACCGAGGGCACACCAGTGTCGCCACCGGCCCCGGGGGCGAGCCTGGGTAGCCCTGGGTGCGTTCAGGGAGCGCTGACTGTAGGGCCCCGAGGGCGCAACAGCCCGACCGTCGCCGGGGCAGCGACCAGGTCGCCCCCAGGCCGGCACCGGTCTCCGAGGCGTACCGAGGGCGTACCGGTGTCGCCACCGGCCCCAGGGGCGACCCTGGGTAGCCCTGGGTGCGTTCAGGGAGCGCTCACTGTTGGGGCGCGAGTGTGGCGTTTTGGGGGCGCGCAAGTGGCGCATTGAGGCTGTGACACCCGCGGGGCGCGCCGCCAATTCTCGATTCGCCCCGCTGTGTAGTTTCGAATCCTCCGAATGTGATCCAGGTGCTGGCTATCGACCATCAAAATGAAAGAAATGTGTGGTGGAGGGACCATCAAAAAATGTGCAATTATGCAGCCTATAAGTAGTGTAGCACAATTCACCTCAGGGTTGCTCCTGCGTCGATAAATGATTGCTTTTGAGAAGAGTAACTTTGGAGGGCAAAAACGAGAGATGACACGCGTATCACAGAAGTGCGATCGCGGCTTGGTGGAGCAGGTCTACATATTCGGATTTCCCCCACAAGTAATTTTCCAGAATCTTTTCTAGAGAATCGCCTATGTCACCATTCCGGCGGCGGAAGCTGCGTGCACCGCACACGCTGGTGTATTGCTTGATAGCAGTGACCAAAAATTCAAGGGATCCTGCTGGAACAAGGATACATATTGTCTTTTCCGTAAAGCTTGGAACCTTTCTTTTTTTTTTTTTGGTGGATCCATGAAGATTGCATATTTTTCATATCCAGTCCAAGTTTTGAGTTGACAGGTGTCAGACGCAGCCCAGAACTCAAAGCCATCATCCTCTGGAAGATGATCTTGAAGCAGGGTTCGTTCAGATTCTGAACCGGAGCTCATTGTTGACCTAGCCCACCCTTCACCAAGTTGAACGGACACTGCCCTCCACCCCAACGGAGGGGCCGACCAAGAACTGGACCCGTTACACAAGCTGTGAGGGATATGAGGGTGGTGGGATACTTCAGCCAGAAGTTAATCTGGCCACTTGGAATAAATGCATAAAATAAAAAATAAAAAACCATCTCGTTCCAAGCTATTTGGAAAACACAATATGTCCGGGTGCGCATGTGTGGGTAAAGAAACCACGGTCTACTAATGTAAACTAAGACCACAATTGGGGGCAACAGGAGTACCTGCCTGAAAAAAACGTTTCATTCCACTTAAAAAAGTTTCCGGCTTCACGCTACAAGCAGTCACAACACAAGAGCAACAGCAGGGAACTTGAAGTGACTTTGGCCATTTCGAGAGTTTACAAGAGGAAGCGCAAGAGAACAAGCCTAGTCTAGACATGATTGTCAACATGATACATACACAAGCCAGTGAGACGACACCGACATGCCGTTGAGCGATTGAAGATGGTCGGACAAGCGGTAGCACTGGGAAGAGCGGCTGCCTCGAGAGCGGAGCTTGTCACCCCTAGACCCTCCGACCAGGGAAAGCTTTCTTCCACAAACGCATTGCCCATCGCCCCACTGAACAAAACTCACAGCGGGTATGGGACAGCCCCTCTCCCGAAAGATGGTCGCCCAGAGACAAAACCAGACACAACCGGACTTCAAGAATCCAACTTGCCAGTAATCCAGTCCGAGATCCGGTATCTGGGATCAGTTTGTCTTGGATTTTCATCGCAGCGAGCCAACTGTGACGCCAACAGAGGGGGATCATAATCAGCCAACAATCGGGTGATGTTCGTCTGCACACCCTTGGGGGTCCTTTTTAGTTGCACTTACCCATCGCATCGTTGGTCTGCCGTGGGGACATGCCTAGTTACGAGCGAGATTCCAAGATCCGTCATGTCACTGTGCAGGACTTCTAGAGACGGAAAGAGCTCCTACCCATGGCTGGTCCATCGTTCCCATTTGCGTGACGATTCGGGACATTTGCTTGGTAGTGAGCCCGTCGCCGATCATCGTGCTCATACGACAGGCCCTGGAAGCCATCATCCGTCTCGTCTTACTCGGTCGCACAACCTCATTCGATCCCCGCTCGTTAATCAAGTGCAATAATTCCTCTAGATCTGATCACGTCGCGTCTGGTCAGTCAGTTGACCTCTCCAATCTAATCGCTTTGCGAGATCCACACCTGAAACGTCCCAACTGGTGTTCCCTGAGACGGGCTGGGCCAGCAGTTGTACCCGACTGCCTACTCCGGCAGATTCATCAACCCGGACATTAAACCCGTTGAGCTCTAAAATATCCAAATGCTCCATCACTGTTATTTCTTCCACCGCGGTCAAACCCAATACCTTGGGGCTTTTATAAAAAAAAGTCAATCACTGAGGCTATTAGCATGGCGAGACGACTGGTAGAGTAAACTGATTTCTTACATTAAAAGCCTCTGACCGGTGAGTTTGGTTTCCCTCTGTAATTTCTCAAAGTTGAATTTTTCATCGCTGGCATGCTGATCAACGATGAACAGATCATCTGCCGAGTTCTTATCATCTAGTCGACGAACGATGATAAAGCCCAAGTTAAACTGGCCAATGATTTCCATGTGCTCGAAGTCGGCTTTCTGCACGTTTCGGCTCAAGGTCGTTTCGGCTTCTGCTTCACTTTGATCCAAGCCGGCTCCTTGGAGTTCGCTATCACCGCCGCTGGTTGTTCTCGTGTCGAAGGCTGACTGGCGGTGTTTACAAGCTTCCCATGCCTTCACAATGTCTTCTAGTTGAACGGATGCGTCGACGACAGAAGGTTCTTTGGAAGGGATGACTTCCTTCTCGCGCACAACGCGCAGCGTACTACTATGAGATGTCTGGGGTTTCATGTGAACCACATCAGGCTTCTGACCCACCCGAGCTGTATCAAGATTAGAACTGGCGTGATTTAAGGCGAGACTCGCGGGGGAAGTGGGTAGCTGCAGTTGTTCTGTTTCTTCAGCGATATCATCAGAGGTCTCGAGAGGCTCGAGAGGCGTAGGACTAGATGCACCTTGCAAGTTCCGTTGATCAGGCTCAGCATCCAATTCATCTTCCATGTCGGACTGAGAAAGTTGATCGGCCTCAGTCATCCGCTCATCCTCTTCATTCTCCTTGTCGCTTTGGGCCTGCACAGGTTTGGCATGACCGCCGCCTAGAGTGAAACGCTGGATATTATTCCTCATGCGCTCCGAGCTGCTGACCGTTTTTTTCTTATGAGACGAACTTCCTTTGGAGGAGTGAGTAATTCTGCTTTTGGTATTCCAGCTGGCGCCTGATGTGGAGAGAGTCATTTGGACCAGCTTGCGGGGGGTTTCGGAACTTGGATCCCTCAAGATACTAGGAACCCAATCCGGCTTCTCAGATGGAAGCTTAGAGGTCGTGGCAACGTTCGGCTCGTTGGAATCAGAGTCATGCGCAAGGTCTTTTCGTGGAGTAGGTTCTGGCGAGTTTTCAGGTACGGTAGCTGGGAGAGCAGAATCTTCAGGCGCACTAACAGCCAGCTCTTCATTTGGAGGTTCGGCTAAATGAGACAAGGACTGGTCGGCGAGTGTGGCTGGAGGTGGGGAATGAGATATAACCTGGGAGAGAGTGACACCACCCTCGGCTACTTCGGAGGGAATCTTGGCTGTGCTGACACCTTGAGGGGAGACGGGTGGTTCATCGAGTCTGGGCCTCTTATGATCTGGAGACTTCAAGCTATCAAGGGGTTGACATTCTATCTCGCTTGGATCGGGTTGATCTTGGTCGGATGCTTCGTCGGCGGGTTGCACAGCCGGGTTCTTGCGCTTTGACAAAGTAGGTTGGGTAAGAGTCATTTTGAGAGATGGCGGGATGGCAGTATTTGAGGTAGACGTGAGCTGGGATGCAGAAAATGTGGACCGGTAAGGCTGACAGAACAAATCGAGAGCTTCCTATGGCCGAGGATGTATCGTGAGCAAATGATATGTGCAGCAAAAGATTCAAACGTCGCACCCGCAAAGCTTCGATCAAATTGCTTTCGCTATGGAGGAAAATAGACCGCTTGTTGGGATCTATGTTCAGATCATAAGCGTCCGGTGGCAAGATGAAGTCTGCCAAGATCACAGGATACTGATTGGTGTTGAATTGCTTGTATGCCTCGTTGACACATTTCGAAATCTGTTGGGCGAAACTCTCAATTTGGATGGCAGGAATGGAAGGCAGAAACTACGCTTACTTTTGATGGAGTGAAGGGCCGTCCGTTGATGTAATAGAACTGGCGATCGGGTGAGTTCCGACCTTGACCATGTGCAGGCCGAGACATTAAACCTTTGACCACAACTGTCGTTCCTAAGCTACACATTCCTAGATCAGCAACAAGAATTCAGCACCAGAGCCTGGATATCGGGCTGGCTCACTCTTCAGAGCTGGAATCTAGAGGCAATCCAAGTGCTCGTAGCACCGTACGGTCCGGCTTGACTTGAAATTTGAGGTCAAGATCGATCATCAGATTACAAGCTTTGGGGGTGAAGATATTCGAAAAGTTTTGCTTGATTTGACTGTTAGACTTCGTCTGGAATTGGAACGTTTTGCTTCTACGGATTCAACGATTTGAGACGTCAGATCCTAACCCATCGCTTGAGATCAATTGAGGGCAAATACCCTTTGGCTGGGTGATTAGAAACATTGAGACAGAGGTTCGTAGATATAAGTCCATAGGCTTGCAGCCAGGTTTGAGCATGCGCAAAATGTTTCTTGTAATCCTTAGAAAACTGTTTCCGCCTGACGGGTAGGTTATGAAACAAGGATTGGACGTTGACCGTGGTTCCTCTCTGAAAGGATGTGATGGTTGTTCAGGGTTTGATGGTTCAAGTAGATCAAATGAAAAAGAAGATGCCTACAGGACGCGAACAGGTCTTTTTCGAAGTCACTTTTCCCATTTTATCGAATTCCAACATCCATCCTCGCGGCTCGGTTGCAGCTGTGGCCGATTGGACGGTGACCTATGTGAGACACGAGAAAATAATCGATGAGCCTGTACACAAGGTTTTGAGAAGTAAGGAAAAGGTACTAAGTGGACTACTGACTTTGGCAAGTGCGCAAAGACTGCTGAGAGCCTCCCCTCGAAAGCCAAAGGTCTTGACTTGAGCCAGGTCCTCGAAGCTTGAAAGTTTGGATGTGTGATGGTTCAATCCTGACGCATTGATCAATATAGTCGCAGCAGTCGGTGTCCGAGGGAAGCCAAAGAAACAGATGAGCTCGATGGGGCTATCTCCAGTCATTCAAGCGTTTGCGATGTACCAACAGTGTCCAGATCATCTTCGCGTATCCCGGTCCCGTTGTCTGAAACTTCGAAGGCTTCCAGCCCGTAGTTTTTGAACTTGACGTCTTGCAATGGGCACCCAACCAGAGTAAGATTCGGCTCCCAATCTCGGATTCGCCCATGCATGGGCTTGCTCACCGATTATCGTAGCACCTGCGTCGAGACTGTTTTCGACTAATTCCTTGACGGCAGTCTGCAGATCGACGACGACCTGACTCGACGTGATTTTCTGGATCGAATGGGAGTCGATTGCTACGCATGAAGGTCGGTCAGTTGTCCAGTTTCCAGTCGAAGAAAGTAGGTGAGGTGGCATGCTTACCAACGATTGATGCTGCTCCTTGGGAGCCAGATGAGCCCGACATGGTATGTGGTGGTGGCCTCGGCTCTCGGCTTGCCGCCTGTGCCGGGTTTCGCGGGCAGCCTGCCCAGCAGCGGAATGCCGCGCACAACTGCAACCAGCCAGCACGAATCCCGCGAACATCACTTCCTGACTGCCAGCAAGCCGCGTGAGTGTATCTTCTTCTTCTCTTTGCTCCTGCCATGGCAACTGATGCATGATAACAGTTTCTTCTGAATAGGAATGGCAAACGGGCTGGACCTTCCGCGGGAAGTGTTCGACATAATCTTTGCGCACCTTACCACCACAGTACCTGGCGAACTGCGACACCACCAGGCCGAACGTATCATGGGTACGGCATCTCATTTGCGGCTCGTTTGTCGACAATGGGCGGACTGGTTATACGAGTCTCATCTACACCGTAGTTTATCGTTTGGATCCCATTCGGCCGCGGTCGAATTAGCTGACTCCATTCGGCAACGCTCGGAACTTCGTCCACCGCCCGTCTGCAAATACTTGGAGATCGACCACTTGTGGCCTTGGCCCCGAGATACTCTGCCCTTGGCAGCCCATGCTGACACGGCCACTTCTGAGACTCTGGAAATATTACTCAAGGTATTTTCGGATACGATCGTCACGCTGGATATCAAATTTTATGATTTCTTTACGCTCCCGAGCCGAACAATTGATATCATTCGACGGATGCCAAACCTGCGTAATTTTACATTCGGAAACTCACGATGGTGGAGTGGACATGATGATTTTCCTGCAACCGATCCTGGTTGCTTCAACGCCTTGATGATGGCCACTCCTGGGCTCCAGTCACTTCGGCTGGACATTCCTGTTTGCCTCCGACTCGAACCAGGTCTTCCAGCTATCACTTATCTGGACATCCTACCTGCGCCAGATGAAAACCAAGAAATCCTTACGAGTCTTTTGGTTGCACTCAAGCCCACCCTGAAAGTACTTTCACTGCGATATAGAGGTTCGGATTACGACACACAGCCTCTTTTACCAGCTTTTGAAACGATCAGAGAAACGCTAGAAGGTCTCTCTGTGCAGACATCCAGCTTTTTAACACCAATCTTCAACCTCCACTTCCCCAAGCTACGAGTGGTCTCGGTTCACTCCTGGCGTGGTTCAATCACCGATTGGTCGACTCAAAACATGTTTTTATACGCTCCAATCCGGGTCCTTGCTGTTAGCTCATGTACGACCAAGGCGCTCGCGCCGGCGGATCCTCTTACCGACACGGACACGTTCGCAAACCTCTCCAAGTTGGAGCAGTTGGTCTTTTGCACAAGTCATACTTCTTTTCGACCACCACCAAGTCTTCTGAGTGCCTGCCAAGCACGTCGTATCAAATGTGTTTATCTTGATCGTAGTGACATGCCTTTGATCATGGCGAAATGTCCTTTATGATAGCAAGTTTCCACCTTGCACCATATGGCAAAATTCTTGTATCAGCATCAATCGCAGGAAAAAACACTAATTTGCAACTTTCCTTGGTTATGACCAGAAATTGTGAATGCCTGAAAATCTTCCCAGTTGAAAAAAACATCCCTTAGTTTTCTTCCAGCAGTAGACTCTGTATTCCTCAGCAATTTTGTCTTGTCTTCATAAAATCCCCGCGTTCATACATACTTCTTTCTCCAGCCGAAGGTTCCATGCATCTACCTATCAGCAGTACCAAAACTTTCTTGAAAGAGGAAAACAGCGCATGTCCAGCGTAGAGTTTCACTCCTGCCCGGCGAGCCTTACTGGCCTACAGCCACCCGCACTCTCACGCTACTACAGTGACTACCTAAATGTCCACATGTTCATTATAATGTAAGTTGAGAGCACACATCAAAGGTTTCAGCCCGGCCTGTAGTATCTACAGTCCAACTATCAGATTAGCTTTCATCAGTTGCCATATAAAACAATAATAAAAGTGCCCGGGTAAATTGGTTGTTGCCTTATGATCATTAGTCATCAAGTATTTTTATCTTACAATTTAGTCTGCCAATCAGATACAGACAAGACCCTTAAAAAGCCCCCGACAGCATAGTATTACCATCCGACAACAAAAAAGTGCAAGAAAAAAGAGGGGGGGGGGGATGGGCGGAAAGTTCACGAAATATATGCGTAGCGATCTTGCGGAGCGCTTTGGATGAGTAAGGATGAGTACCTTTTGATTTGTCTGTCTGAGAAAACTCAATACAAACACCAAGAAAAACAATGCAAGTCAAATTATTATGGGGTTATGGGTGAATGTACGTCGAAAGATTAGGCCCATTCCTCGTCCAAGAATCTTTTGGAAGCGATCTGTATAAACCAAGAGAGTAGAGAGGCCAGACCCCATCAATCAATGAGTCAGCCAACCAAGCCAAAAAAAAAAAAAAAGGATGGGGGCAGAGGAGGGAAGGGGTACCTCATAGATCATTTTAGAGCGGATGTACTCCATATTTTCTTGCCCGAAATCGAACAGCGTTTCTCTTTCTTTGCTTGGAGGAAGGTCGGTAATTGCGGATTGGTTGGGCGGCCGAGTGGTCTTCTGGGTCGTTGACCAGTCCCGACTCAGACAGTCCATGAATTGACAGACGAAGATCCCGCAATCAAACGAGTTGTTTTGTTGCGGTATGTCCTTTTTGGTTCCAAAGAGATGTGTTGGCAGGCCGAGGGAAGACAAAGATAATCAATTTTCTGTTTTCTGTTTTTGGCTGACAATACTGTGAATATATGGTAGGGTTAGGGTTCAGTCGATTGACGACTCTACTCACCTCGTAGAAGCAATCCGGCCAATCAGAGACATCGAGTGTAATTTTCTTTTTGGCAAGAGCTTCATTGACGATATAATCTCTCAAATTCTGCATCGCACAACCGCAAAAACAAGCCCTAGTCAATCAACTGTGAGAAAAGGAGGAGGAGAGGAGGAAGAAAGACAGAAGAAGAGGGACTGAACAGCCAGGACGGATTGATTGGGGTTGCTCATACTGTCAAAGTACTCGAACCGTTTACACCGCAGATTTATCGCCGCACATGTCCAATGGGCATTCTTGATATTGATTGGGAAGATAATCACGTCTTTCTGCAGCAAATCGGTCTACGAAAAACGTGTCCAAACACCCCAAATTAGTGCGAGGACGAACAAGGGATAACTGGGAGACAAGCAATACCTTTTTCGACCACCGTTTCACACCATCGTATCCATCTTTATCATACTTGCCCATAAAAAAACTGTTGAAGCAATGTACTCTCAGGAATCGCTCCTGGTCGGGAAATTCTTCGGGGTGCTTTTCGTATGCGAGCGAGCGGTTGTTTATCAACACCGTATAGAACGTCACAATCTCGTCGTTGATCCATTGTCGGGGACGTAGTTTCCGGATATCACGGGCTTCGCAATTAGCGCCTGGCAAATCAGATATCTGTCCAGG
The DNA here is from genome assembly GCF_026914185.1 of Puccinia triticina. Classification (NCBI taxonomy): domain Eukaryota; kingdom Fungi; phylum Basidiomycota; class Pucciniomycetes; order Pucciniales; family Pucciniaceae; genus Puccinia; species Puccinia triticina. Next base: position 5,138,827 of record NC_070562.1, read on the forward strand.
CTGTTGTAAAATTTTTTGTACCTATAATATATACATTTATATGTATGTCTTCCTCATTGTTCAATTCCCTTCATCCCGCATGTGATAGGCTTTGGGCAAAGGCCACTCACATATGCTTGTTTTTCATCATCCAATGCTTTCCGCCATTTGCGCGCCTTCTGCTTCTTGACTAGACCAAATGTTTCATCCAACTCTTTTTTCCGTGCCTGAAGATAATCGAAGGCAGGTAAAGCAGGTTCCGGTGGCCGAGGCCTGAAGATTCACATTTCGACGCGTCAATTGAGGCTGATCATGTATGCATATGTAAGTGAGACTCTGACGTTTCTAGGGTCGCATTGGCTGTTTGTAGTATGCTGCTTTGAAAGTCTTTCGTGCGTGCGGTGGTGGATGCGGACTAAGTGATCGCCAATGATTGGTCGCACCCAGAGGATTGTCAGAAGGAGAGGACGCTTGCTTCAAGGTTGGATGTATGTACTGACAAGTTGGTTCCGTCCACGGACCTGTTGGATTTGGAGTCGAGTTTGGTTATCTTCACCTACATATTCCAAAAAAGAAACCAATGTTGGTGATGTATATGTCCGCTTTTGACGTAACATCAGAGATGAGTGCGAACCATTTAGTAGTTTGAGATCATCCTTGTATTTCGTGAACGACGTATTACTCGCGGATTCTACAAAATGTTCGGAGCGGTGTGAGTATATCTTAAAATTTTTGACGCGGTGAGAAAAAGAGAGATTTTATAGCACAGCGACCTTGATTGAAGGCCGAAGCGACCTGTGCGAGTGCAAATTGTTGGGAGGCTGGGGAGACGAAGGCCAGATGAGATGTATTACAAGGGTTTGCGCCGACTTTGATGAGGGTTACTACTTTGTTAGCGAAAGCTTTCGACTTGTCCCGTGCGCGTAGAAGGGGTATTCTCCTTTCCTGAGGAATCGTTGACCTTGAGAATGAGAAAGGGAAGGGGAGTGCCGGCAATGTGGATTTTTTCTGCCCGTCTTTCTCGGCCATATTGGTGTTGCTGTTTGTGTTGCTAGGCGTTGTTGCTTGGATTGGGCTGGATGGAGGTGGGCTCGTTTCGTGGGTGGTAAAGCTGTTGTTGTAGATGGATGAAGTCCTCCGCCGGACTCTCTTCTGGGGGTGTTTGCTGTTGATGTTGCTTCGTTTGGTGTGTTTCCTGGCGGTTTGTTCGTCTGGAAACTGCTCGAGCATCTCGGTGCCAGCTGGAGTGGTGTTGTGGTTCCAGGTGGGAGTCTGGGGCCTGGGCTGGGCGGGGATGGAAGCCGAAGAAGGAATATGCACGCCGCCGAGCCGACTGCCCGACTCGGCCGGTTCGGTCGCTGTAGCCTGTCGCCGGCCCCCGTAGTCCCGCGTCCCGGGATTAATGGTTTAACATTAAGCGGACCGATGCCCCCACCAATTTTTTTTTTTGGCAGCATTCCTCCCCTCCCCCGAGCTGTCAACAAAACACAGGTACCAATTGACCTGGATTGCTTGGCTCTTTAAGCAATTGGCGCCGAGCAAGAGCCAAGCAATGACCTGCAATCATCCAACTGTGTCTCCTTTTATACTCTCCCCCATACCTCAATTGTGCCGGACACAAATAATTAATTTCCTTTTCCCCTCCCACCTTTGCACACATCAACCTTCCCCTTTTTCTCTTTTCCCCGTTCCACATGCAAGTGACCCCCCCAAAAATGGGAAACTGAGCCCCTTTTCAAAACTCATAATTTTATTGTGCCGCCGGGATTGGATTCTTCTCCGATGTACTCTGAGGTCGTGTCCAGGATAGGGTCATCCCCGAACCTGATTAAGTAATTCATCCCTTTGTCCAAAGACCTCAAGCCATTTCCACCTCTATTTGTACCTAACCATTCTCAGCCTGACAACTTTTCCGGCGCCCCTCCGAGTCTGCCCGGTTGCTTATCCTGTCTCTCCCATGCAGACAACACAAGTTGGTCGTTCCCAGATTGATACCAATGACCGGCCCGGAGACCTTGCCGTTAGATGACCAAAGATGAAAGAGACCACTGAAGGTTACCTGACAAAAGATGTTAAACACGCTGGTCAGTAGCTGCTTCTCTTCTGATCTGAAATGCCTTTACCTGGTCACCAAGCCCTTTCTGTTTTTTTTTTGCTTGCAGTTAACACCGTCCCTGCCTACTTCAACAACACCCAGCAGCAAGCAAACAAGGATGCCGGTGCAATTGCCAAGCTGGATGTTCTCCGTGTTATCAACAAACCCACCGCTGCTGCTTTGGCATATGGTCTAGATTGAGAAGAATCACGGTTGATCGCGGTCTACGACCTTGGAGGCGGTACCTTTGATTTGTTGATTCATGTATCAAAATTATGAGATCAGTCAGCGGCTACACAGGGCGGCGTAGCCGCTCTTAAACCCTAGTACATACATAAAAGGCTGTGACCCGGGCCTTGGGTCGAGGCATCAAACCCTGAGCCACGCTGCCCAACCCGAACCCCAATGCCCCGAGGCATATGTATCAACTTTTTGCAATCAGCAGGCTTGCGGGACCAGGGGCAAGCTTAAGCAGCCTCTCTGGAGGTGTTGCAGTGGCAACACTGTTTTACACTTGTCTACAGACAAAGTGCAGACAAGTAGTAACCAGGCGGGTATATAATTTTGGGGAAAAAAGGCCGAGTTGATTTGTTGATCTAGGAGGGAAGGCTTTTGAGAGAAATGCCAGGCATGTGTACAAAAAGTTGATGTTATTATCCAACCCTGGTTATCAAGATCTGTTCAATGGATCTCTGAATTCAAAAAGATATGTTGGTTGACTGTTGGTTGCGGAGCTGCTAAATTCTCCTGCCTACTTTGATATTATTTCTGAGGCAGTGACACTGCAACAAACGGGTAAAAAGGGTGGGTATTATGGCACATGTTTTTGCTGGTCAACTTCTCCCTGGTATTATCATGTGAAAGTGTCAACTCATGAGGGTGGAAACTTTAAGAAGAGACCCTTGATTGCTTGCTGCTTGCTCCAGTGAATCCAGCTTTGCTTGCCGTTGAGCCTCTGCTTGTTATTGAGCCTCTTGCCTTTGGGTGTCTTGGCAAGTGAAATATTTGTGAGCTATGAGAAAATTTGATTAGATTTCTGTGTGCATTACAAAGGATCAAAGGAAAAATAAAACTCACCAACAGCAATGATGGTAGCTGAAACAGCAAGCGCAGCACATTTCACCCAACATGTCACTTGCTGGCTAGAGGGGGGGGGGGGGGGGGGGGGCTGTATGGGGGCTGTATGGGCAAGTGATCATTCTTTTTTCCTGGTGATATTATCTTGAAGGATGGAAGAAAACTTATTATAAAAAACTTGATCATACATATTGATACATATGTGTTGAGGAACCACCTGTATTAGCTTGTTAGAGATGGTTGGAAAGAAAATCACTGATCCAATTGATGTGGTTGATGGTGAGATCTGGAATTTTGTCTTTGATGGGGTGAAGGTGGTCAGCAAATTATAAAAGGAAGGTTTGGATGAAGCCAAATCACTTGACATTGTGTTAGCAACAGTATTCAACAGTAGTGACTTCCAATACAAGGTCGCTGTGGTGGTTGAGTCTGGCTCGGGGAGCCAAAGTGTCCAACGGAATTTCCTGGCGCACGGTGCCGCGGGGCACAAGGGCTCCGCAGGATCTTCAAGCAATGGAGCGCACATGCTAGGCGCAGAGCGTGCGGTCAAAAGTGGCGGAGCTGCGGTGTGCGGAGCAGAGCGGAATTTCTGAGTCCAGGCAGTCCAGCGCGGACTATCTAGAGTGGCGCGGTGATTGGGGGAAGCTGTGGCAGCTGAAACGGGCTACACCAGCGCTGGACATAGCTGGGGCTGAGGCAGCAAGTGGGATCCCAACCCCGGAGGCTAGACAGGGGCCTGGATGATGGATGATCAGGAGTTTGGCAGCTGTCTATGGCGAGTGGTGGAGGCACAGATGACAACATGGGAGTGGAGGCAGGCAGTGTGCGTGGGATGGGAGGAGGATTTCTATTTGTTATTTCTTTTTCTATTGGGTTATGAAATGCGGCTATCTACAGTGGAGCGGTAGAGATTTGTTTATATAGAGAGGGGGATGTCCCTTCCTGCAGATTTGGATCTCCTCATGCTATCTTCTATGGACTTTTGATTGATTTACAGATTCTTACTCTAATTTCTGCGGGATGTGATTGCAGAGAGTCTTGATTATGGTTTCTTGTGTGTATCTTTCTTTCATGGCTATCACTTGTGGTGTTTTATGGTGTTTTATCTTAGTTTTACGATTTATTACTATTATTAATATCATTGCTCTGGTCATTTCAGGACTTCTTTGCCTTTTGTGGAGTTCATTGCGCACTCATGCTACACCAAGTTTGGAGTTCCCTTGACCACTCAGGTTTATCTTGCGTAGAAGAGGTTCCCCTCCGGTCATTTCATACCGGAGGACACCTGTCTTCTACCACACCCCGTGTGTCTCCAAGTCTGGGCGGGAATTGATTGGAAGGTTCATTGTATTGGAAATTTGAAATGGAAAAAACAATACAGATGTGTATTGATATGGAAAAGTGAGGGATGGGACAATGCTAGTCCATCCAAGGCAAGCAATTCCCATGGTGGCCTAGCCTGCTGCATATGCATGGGCCTCTCCTCACACATCTCCAGCATTCCTATTTTCACTGTCCAAGCTCAAGTTGGTCTGGCCAACCATTGAGGACCTGGCGGCACTTTTTCAGAAATCAAGATGCAGACATTGAAAGCAAGATTCAGGCAAACCACTTATTCCCTTGTATGCCATTGCAGTTTAACATATGTGGGTACGGTGGCATTTGCAATAGTGATCACAAGGCAGTTGGTTGGTTGACGGCAGAAAGGATGGACCCAAAAGCCACAATCCTTCATATGTATCCACAAAGCTGACAAATTATCAAGAATCTAAGCAAACAAAACCCAACCACCGCTGAGGATCCAAACCCCGGAAAAACTCTCAGAACCACTTCACCAAAAGCTATCAATTGAATCCCCTGCAACTCTTTTTTGGACCATCTGTGAGGGCAGTCACACAACACTTTTACCCTTCCAGCGCTGCCGCCGGCCTAGCACCAGACGGAGCTCCATAGCGGGGCTTGCAGGAATTGAGCAGGGAATCAAGCAAGGATTCAAGAAGGGAATCCAGGGAATCAAGCAAGGAATTGAGAAAGGGATCAAGCAGGGAATCAAAAAGGGAATTGAGCAAGGAATCAAGAAGAGAATTGACCAGGGAATCCAGCAGGGGATTGAGCAAGGAATCAAGAAGGGAATCCAGCAGGGAATCAAGCAAGGAATCAAGAAGGGAATCCAGCAGGGAATTGAGCAAGGAATTGAGAAGGGAATTGAGCAAGGAATCAAGAAGGGAATTGAGCAGGGAATCCAGCAAGGAATTGAGAAGGGAATCCAGCAGAGAATCAAGCATGGAATTGAGAAGGGAATTAAGCAAGGAATCAAGCAAGGAAACAAGAAGGGAAATCAAGCAAGGGGTCAAGAAGGGAATCCAGCAGGGAATCAAGCAGGGATTCAAGCAACGAATTGAGAAGGGAATCCAGCAGAAAATCAAGTAAGGAATCGGGAAGGGAATTGAGCAAGGAATCAAGGAGGGAATCCAACAGGTAATCAAGAAGGGAATTGAGCAAGTAATCAAGAAGGCAATCAAGCAACAAATTGAGAAGGGAATTGAGCAAGGAATTGAGAAGAGAATCAAGCAACAAATTAAGAAGGGATTGAGCAGGTAATTGAGCAAGGAATCAAGAATGGAATCAAGCAGGGAATCAAGCAAGGAATCAAGAAGGGAATTTGAGCAAGGGGTCAAGAAGGGAATCAAGCAAGGAATCCGGAAGGGAATCAAGCAAGGAATCAAGATGGGAATCCAGCAGGGAATCAAGCAAGGAATCAAGAAGGGAATCAAGCAGTGAATTGAGCAAGGAATTGAGAAGGGAATCAAGCAAGGAATCAAGAAGGGAATTGGGCAAGGAATTGAGACAGGAATTGAGCAGGGAATCAAGCAAGGAATCAAGAAGGGAATCATGCAGGGAATTGAGAAGGGAATCAAGCAGGGAATCAAGCAAGGAATCAAGAAGGGAATCGAACAAGGAATTGAGCAGGGAATCAAGCAAGCAATCAAGAAGGGAATTGAGCAGGGTGTCTGTTGAAATTATAGTGTTACCGGTCTCTCCCTCTTCCGCTTTCCCTTCCCTGTCACACTTGTCCTCTCCCTGTCACTCCCTCACTCCCTCCAGATCACATATGCATAGTTCCCCTTCTGTCCCACATTCTGGCCCCTCCACTTGTAATAGCTCATATATCCATGGCTTAGACAGAAATAACACTCATCTGCTTCTGTGCACATTTCCCTGAGGTCTCTACAGGATACAACCTCTTGTAGCGTGTGTGCTTTTCCGCCACGCAAGCTAGCAGCTTTTGGCCCTCCTAGAGGGCTCCCTTGGCCCCTTTTTGTTGTCTCACTCAGAGCCTATCTGAGCTTGTTGTTCCTCAGGCCCTTCCTCCCTTCGTCTCAGCCTCGACCTCCAGTCATAGCTTCAACAGTGTCAAGCAGGGAATTGAGCAAGGAATCAAGAAGGGAATCCAGCAGGGAATCGAGCAAGGAATCAAGAAGGGAATCAAGCAGGGAATCAAGCAAGGGATCAATAAGGGAATTGAGCAAGGAATTGAGAAGGGAATCAAGCAGGTAATTGAGCAAGGAATCAAGAAGGGAATTGAGCAGGGAATCAAGCAAGGAATCAAGAAGGGAATTGAGCAAGGAATTAAGAAGGGAATCAAGCAGGGAATTGAGCAAGGAATTGAGAAGGGAATCAAGCAGGGAATTGAGCAAGGAATTGATAAGGGAATCAAGCAGGGAATCAAGCAAGGAATCAAGAAGGGAATTGAGCAAGGAATCAAGCAGGGAATCAAGCAAGGAATTGAGCAGGGAGTCAAGCAGGGAATTGAGAAGGGAATCAAGCAAGGAATCAAGAAGGGAATCCAGCAGGGAATCAAGAAGGGAATTGAGCAAGTAATCAAGAAGGCAATCAAGCAGGGAATCAAGCAAGGAATTGAGAAGGGAATTGAGCAAGGAATCAAGAAGGGAATCAAGCAGGGAATCAAGCAAGGAATGAAGAAGGGAATCAAGCAGGGAATCAAGCAAGGAATCAAGAATGGAATCAAGCAGGGAATCAAGCAAGGAAGCAAGAAAGGAAATTGAGCAAGGGGTCAAGAAGGGAATCAAGCAGGGGATTGAGCAAGGAATTGAGAAGGGAATCAAGTAGGGAATCAAGCAAGGAATCAGCAGGGAATTGAGCAAGCAATCAAGAAGGGAAACAAGCAGGGAGTCAAGAAGGGAATCCAGCAGGGGATCAATCAAGGAATCAAGAAGGGAATCAAGCAGTGAATCAAGCAAGGAATCAAGAAGGGAATTGAGCAAGGAATTGAGAAGGGAATTGATCAGGGAATCAAGCAAGGAACCAAGAAGGGAATTGAGCAGGGAATCAAGAAGGGAATCAAGCAGGGAATTGAGCAAGGAATCAAGAAGGGAATCAAGTAGGGAATCAAGCAAGGGATCAAGTAGGGAATCAAGAAGGGAATTGAGAAGGGAATCAAGCAAGCAACTGATGTACTCTTAGCAGAACTTGAGGGCAAGACAGCTGACGAGATGGGTCAAGTGATTGCCCAGATGAGGGCCTCCAAGCGGAGGCATGTCAACTCCTGATGGCCTATTCAAATACCTTGTCCAACTGTTCAACACCAGATCACCAGTAACTTCGCTCATCATCAGTTAATCACATCTATTCTATCTTGGACCCAACTTTCAGGCCTTGACCTCCTCATATTTTTGATTCATATCTCAGACTCCATTAATCAGCTTCTCTCTGACCTATTGTACCTCAAACCCAAACCTCCTTGTCAGTCATCAATTGGAATGAACCCTCTGCCGTTTGAGTTATCTGGAAATCATTGGCACTGTCCTTCAGACTTAATCAGCCCATCTTCCTTGACCTCCCTTTGGAATCAGTCTTTTTCCTGCTCAAGATTCCAAGTCACCAGATCTCTTCCCACACACAATTGGGCCCTCTCTCATGCTCTGGCAGATGAAGCCATGTCATGCCCTGTGATCTTTGCAAAAGACCCAATCAAATTGCCGCCTGCAAAAACAACCCGCTCACCAGATGATGATGTCATCATCTTCCCTCTTTAACAACCATGCTGCTTGGCAAAACTTCCCCTAGCGATCCAATGGTAAAGCGCCAACGGACTTCAACCTTGCCACGACTAAGCCTAACAAGCTTCCTATCATCTCCACTCAACAAGATCTTACCCAAGAGTAAGTTCAATTTGCCATTGTTCTTTGAGCCTGTCTGTGTACCTATGATTTTGATTTCATGGCTGTGTACAGGACTGAAAAATTTTTCAACAGCTTTAAGTCCACGCTCCGCAGATCTCCCAAAGCACCGTGGTTGGAACTCAGCTTTGACTTATCTCGGGTTGCAGGTGTGCACCCGTGAAGCTTACCTTGCAAGAATTCACACCTTGGAACCTGCTGTAAGATAGTTGTCTCTACCACTAGGTCAGGATTTGTTACCTCCATGTCTTTCATTGAGCTTCAACTTTTGCTCCTCTCCCTCTCATCAAGGGTCTCTTCTGAAAGGTTCCATCTTCATGAGTCAACACTTTCATATGATAATACCAGGGAGAAGTTGAACAGCAAAAACATGTGCAAAAATACCCATTGTTTTACCCGTTTGTTGCAGGGTTGCTGCCTGAGAAATCATATTTAAGTAGGCAGCCCAATGCACTTAAATCAATACCAGATATCCTGAGTGGGATATCCAGGATACCGTGTATCCCAAAGCACACCCCTATTACGGAGTGTGATTTGGCAAATTCCTATTACGGAGTGTGATTTGGCAAACTCATATTAGGGAGTGTGATTTGGCAAACTCCTATTATGGAGTGTGATTTGGCAAACTCCTATTATCAACACTGGGTCGCTACGCTACGCTACGCGTTAGCGTAGTGGCAAAAAGCGCCCATCTATTTTGCATAGCATTAGCGCGCTGTTAGCGCCGCTACGCTGCGCTAATTTTCAGCGGCGCTAACAGCGCGCCAATTCTTTGTTAGCGTTAGCGCGCCGCTACAGTCGCTACGCTACGCTGCGCTGCGCTACAGCGCTTTTGCCGGAAAAAAGGCCCTTTTTTACCGCTAAAGGCGTTGTAGCGCAGCGTAGCGCGCGCTCTTTTGCGCCCTGCATGCGTATCGTTAGCGCAATTGCGCGCATCTGCGCTAACGCTACGCTATCAGCTAAAATAGCTGCGCACCGCGTGCGCGTAGTGTCAATTGCGCTAACGCTACGCTAAAAAATAGCGCATTTGCGCTGCGCTACGCTACGCTAACCGCTATGGTTAGCGTAGCGACCCAGTGTTGCTATTATGGAGTGTGCTTTGGAAAACTCCTATTACAGAGTGCGCTTTGGCAAACTCCTATTACGGAGTGTGCTTTGGCACACTCCTATTACGGAGTGTGCTTTGGCAAACTCCTATTACGGAGTGTGCTTTGGCAAGCTCCTATTACAGAGTGTGCTTTGGCAAACTCCTATTACGGAGTGTGCTTTGGCAAACTCCTATCATGGAGTGTGCTTTGGCAAACTCCTATCATGGAGTGTGCTTTGGCAAACTCCTGAGTCCTATCATTGAGTGTGCTTTGGCAAACCCCTATTACAGAGTGTGCTTTGGCAAACCCCTATTACAGAGTGTGCTTTGGCACACTACTATTGCAGAGTTTGCTTCGGCAAGCTCCTATTACAGAGTGTTCTTTGGCACACTCCTACAATGGAGTGTACTTTGGCACACTCCTACAACGGATTTTACTTTGGCAAACTCCTACAACGGATTGTACTTTGGCACACTCCTACAACAGAGTCACATCTGTATTATTTTTTTACATTTCAAATTTCCAATACCATGAGCCCGCCAATTGAAACCCACCCAGCCTTGGAGACACACACGGCCTTGGATTGGAATTCACTACTGTTGAATACTGTTGCTAATGCACTGTTAAGTCAGTTGGCTTCATCCAAACCTTCCTTTTATAATTTGCTGACCACCTTCACCCCATCAAAGACAAAATTCGAGATCTCACCAACAAACACATCAATTGGATCAGTGATTTTCTTTCCTACCATCTCTCACAAGCTAATCCAGGTGGGTCCTCAATACAATGTATCAATATGTATGATCAAGTTTTTTATAATAAATTTTCTTCCACCCTTCAAGATAATATGCTTTTTGCGCTTGCTGTTTCAGCTACCATCATTGCTGTTGGTGAGTTTCATTTTTCCTTTGATCCTTTGTAATGCACACAGAAAGCTAATCAAATTTTCTCATTGCTCACAAATATTTCACTCGCCAAGACACCCAAAGGCAAGAGGCTCAACATCAAGTGGAGGCTCAACAACAAGCAGAGGCTCAACAACAAGCGGAGGCTCAAAGACTAGCAAAGCTGGAACTTCTGGAGCATCTCACAGGCAAGATGCTATCTAGTCTACAAAAGCTGGAGCAGGCTGTTGGTGAATTGAAGATTATCCAGGACACAAGGATATGACTATTTGTAAGTCATGGTGCCTTATCAAACATAAAAAGATTAAGATAAATTTCAATCTTGTATCATCTGCAAGTGTTGACTGCAGCAGCTCACTTTATGAGCCCTGCGTCTTGCTGGACAATGTTGCAATGCTTGAATCAGTCTAGCTTCACATTAGTAGTACTATTCCTTTTTATTTGTTTTCTTCATCCACTATCCCACTTTTTCCTTGTGTAAATTCTTTTTACTGTACATATTCCCTCCTTTTTCCATTGCTTCTTTGAATTCTATATTGTGGAACTACTCAAAGGGGGGAATAGAGCTGGGAAGGGAGATGGATAGCAACACTAGTACAATGTAAGCTATGCAAGGGTGCTGGTGAAGCTACCTTCCTGACTAATACTGGGGGGATTAGAGTAACACTAAGAAAAAGAAGAAAAGGTGTGGCTGATTTCTACTTGATCTTAGGAACTAGTACTACAAGCTTAACTACTGTTTGGCTACTGAGGATGAGAGGATGGGGGTAATGATTGATGAGGGGGAAGCAATGGTAATGATTCAATAGCAATGGTGAGTTCAGAGGGTCAATGGGAAATTTTCAATAGCAATGGGTTCAGGAGCAATAGCAATGATTTCAATAAGCAAATAGGTGATGAGGAATTTCTACTATAATTTCTGCATACCTTACAAGTGAGGGGGAAACAGTCTGTCTTATGTTCAGCTGAAGGATGAGCAATCAAGAGGAGTTCTGGATATGGGAAGAAAGATTTTACAAATGGGGAAGATGATGTGAATATAGTAACAACTTGTGATGATGAGCACTACTGAAAGAGGTAAGCACAGATCCAATGATGTAATGTGTACAATTGGCATAGTACATGATGAGAAATGTATTTAAAGGGTTTAATATGTGAGAAGATATCTGTAAAAGGAATTTACTATAATGATTTAAGTAAGTTACTAATGAAATGAGTGTTTGAAGACTGTAGGTTTTCTGTAGATCTTATATCCTTTATAACTATTGAACCATTGAAGAGAAGGGGGTACCATGTGTGAGTGACTATAGGTGAAATGAGGCGTAGAATCTGAATATGCAATAATAATGAAGTATTTGTGAAGGGCTATGGGTTAATGGGCAATGTAATTGATGAAGATATGTAAAGAGAAGATACTAAAATACTACTTGTGGCTTGGGATGGAGCACCACAATATATGTATTCTTTGATCTCAACTAGAGAATATCAACCGGAACCCGTTTGGCGGTACCCGGCACCCGCAGGCGGGTACCGCCCGCACCCGCCAGGTGGTGCCAGGTGCCCGTTTTTTTGGAAAAAGCGGCGGTACCCAGGTACCGCCCCCAAGTACCACTTTACCCCGCCGGGTTAATCAGGTAGCCCTTGGACCCCCGGCCCTTACCCTGCTTTGAGCTGCCCTTGATGACTGAAAATAGACCGGTCATCAAGGACGGCCCAGGTGCAATCATTGAGGGGAGTAACAACTCCCCTTGATGACAAGTGTGTACTGGTCGTTGGGGGAGTACCCTCAATGACAATGACCAACCTGTTTGATGACCAGAACAGGTTGGTCATTGCTGTTCTGGTCATTGAGAGATCCTCCCCTTGATGACCGACCTGTTTCGGTCATTGAGGGGAGGAACTTATGATGACACATCCATTCCGGTCATCAAGGACCCCCCTTGATGAAAAAAAGCCGGCGGGTACCGCTGGTACCCGCCTAAAAGACCTGTGGTACCCGCCAGGCAGTGCCGGGTGCCTGTTTTTGGCAAAAACTGCGCGGGTACCGGCGGTGTAAACGGTACCCGGGTCCGTTTTGACATTCTCTAATCTCAACCAACACACTCATTCTCAATATCCCTTTTCTAAAGGCCCCCATGCTGATGGAGTAGATGTGTAGTCCACACAAATCTTCACCAAACATCCACCTGGGCTGGCCTTCTCTTTCCCGCTGCCTGCATTTGGGGATCTCCAAGATTGCAAGTTTGCACTTAGCCACCACCACTTCCCGGCACCATGAACCTGAAGGGTCATTGCCACTTGCAATGAGAGAGACAATGTGGTACACCCTGAGGAAAAAGGTTTGGGCATGGTGCACACAACTCACTCTCCTGAAAAGCCCACACATTTCAAGGGTTTGACTCTGGAGATGCCCCACACATGTTTTTTTGCAGTTCATCCGCTTGGCCAAGTTGGGTGAGCTTTCAATTTTTATGTACCAAGGTGGAATGCTATTACATATCTGCCGCAAACACCTGTGTCGATCCAATTCTTCGGCTTTAAACCAAAGATAAATTTGCTATTATCTTTGGTTTGGAATCGATGGGAGGGCGGAGCTGGATGGAGCTGATTGGAGCTGGCCTGGGTAATAAATTTTCCCAAACAGCCCTATGCAGAAAATTGTCATAGCCTCTCTGCTGCAAACCAGGTAATAGGCATGTTGCTGGTTTGATCCCCCCTGTCCCCATCCCCCATTTGGGGGATAGGGGGCAGGATTTTGAGGGCAGGTTTAGGGGTTAGGGGTTAGGGATTATGGATTAGGGGGGATATGAAAAAAAAAACTTGGGCAATACTGGTCAGAAGCGTGTGGTAACCTTGTTTTCCGCGGCTCTGACACAGCTCCTCCCAGCTCCATCCAGCTCTGCCCTCCCATTGGTTCCAAACCAAAGATAATAGCAAATTTATCTTTGGTTTAGAACCAATGGATCAAATAGCCATGTCTTGCCGCAACAACCATAAGATAAACTTGAGCTTATCACTTCCATATTCACTGAGATCTTATGTTTTTTCTCTCTACCCTTGATGAGCAATCCCACCTTTTTTCTCCAGTATTCACCCTTATGTATGTGGCCGCACAGCTGATTCCATATGAGTGATTGCTGAGCACTCCGCTGATGGTCCGGGACCAAATAACTTTCATTGATGGGCGGAAAATACACCTTCCCTAAAAATACCATTCCAAAAATCTACCAAGTACTGCTCAGCAAGAAAATCCCACTGAGTTGTGAAATACAAAAAAAAAGAAAACTTTCCTTATTTGGCGCAAGTCTGTTTGTTTACATACAGTTTTGTTGGGGCTCATGCTTATTGTAATCCGCCTTTTCAGGGCAAAGAAGAAATTGATTGTTGTTTGTTTGACACAGCTGTTACAGACTGGTTGTTCTGGCTTTGCTGCTCATGCTCAAATATCATGTCGTCTTGTGCATTCATCCACAAGTTTTCAGTGTTGCCTTGAAATAGCAACTTGGCCAATCTCTCAAGCTGGTGGGCCTTTTTTTTTCTGGAGTCTCCCTCCGCTTATACAAGCATCTGCCAAAATCTGCCAGAAACACCAGAAGTGTGAACAGAGCTCTTCACAGTTGCAATTCAACAACTGTGGATAAATTTTTTATCCTACTAGTGGTCAAGCTGATCATTCCCAAGTGAGCCAGCCGCACATCGCTCCATTCAGTCATCTCCTCCCCCAGGGCCACAGTCCACTTGACGATTGACTAAAGGGGACTGCACACTTCCTCCTGTGCCCATGGCTCCCTCAATTTGTCCGGACAAGCCATTCAAAAATCTACGAGGCAAATCATTCCTTACTTTCCCTCCTTAAACCATCAGTATATCTTCTGCATCCCTGTCCCAAGGGTTTCCTAATATTGCCATTGGACCTTTGTATTGCCAACCTGACATCTTTCATCCACCTCCAACCAACCTTTACAAGATGTTGCAATCTAAATTGTTTCTCCTGCTCACGTCCTTGATAAGCCAACAGTAAGTCGCTCCTCCAACTCCCAGTGCGCCGCCAACAGTGCAAAACATTGGAGGCTCCGGAACACCACCAGCACCTACTAGGGGAAAACGCGGCGCAAGCACCGCGCACTCAGTGATAGGAAAGGTGGAGAGCTTATGGGTGAGAGCAACTGGGGCTGTTTCAGCTTCAGGTTGATCCTGGTGTCCCAGGAAATACATTGTATAACATAGCATTTGAGGTAGTTGTTGTATATATACATGTGCAAGATATCATAGACAATGGAAAAAATCCTGCTGGACTGGTTCACTCACGCTTGTTCTGGCTAGGTGTGTGGCTCCTTGGCGCACCTCCTGATGACGTCAAGACTTACTAAATTCATTGTGGAATGCGGCCGTGTTGGCTGGGCAATAATTCCTATCAAGAGGCCTGCAACAGACGTTACCCGCAAGAGGGCGACGTACAGTTGGCTGTGGCTGAAAACAGCGCATGGGAGGTACACCAGTACACCACAACTTTTGCGAGTGATTGTCCCTGTGACTTGTTGATCTTGAGCGCAAACGCCATTGAGACCAGAAATTGGAACCGGCTGAACAATACGGCATGAGAGGCATTAGCTTTGTGTATGAGCTTAATCTTGGGGATGTTGCACATAGAGCCAACCCGCGATCCGTTAAGTATGGTGCACCTGAGCCCATTGGGGGTGATGTCTTCTGTCAAAAGCCTGGTACTGTTTGGCAACCCCGCGGCCAGGTCGAGGTTGCGGAGTAGGATTACGGGCATGCCTACCTTAAGTTGGAGAGTAACTGCTGGCAGGCCAGTGTGGAACTACTCTTGGGATGAATAGAGCTGGAGAGGGAATGGTGCTTTAATGGGCTGCCTCTCTGGGAACAAGAAAAAGATATAAGAGTGTGGACTCTTATGGAAAGGTGTGACTATAGAGGATTCTTGAGGTATGTCTTGAGGGTTAATTTTCTACTAATCTAATATTTTGTACACAGATAACAAGCTTGTCCAATATAATTTATTGGCATAAGCAAGGCTAATGACAGGTGACCAGTGATCTGAGTTACTTTGACAGGATCTGATGGGGAACAAATGAAGAGGAAAACAACCCAGTTTATATACACAAGAAAGAAGAGCCATGAGGAAACAAGGATAACCTGAAGGGAAGCATAGAAAATTCTACTTCTATAGGATGAAACAGCCATGTGGTCAGAGTAGTGGGTCAAGGAGTCACATGATGGTGTAATAGTGGGTGGGGATGAAGCCATCTTCTGGGGGCTATGGTGCAATCTTCCTAGTTGGAGGAGGGGATATGTGAGACATAACAGTGGTAGAATATTCTATGATCTAAGATAGGAGGAGTTAGAAGTTTCAGGAAGTGTTTCAGGAAGAAGTAATCTAGGGATATAAGATAGGAGGAGTCAGGTGTTTCAGGGAGTGTTTCAGGAAGTAATAAGCTAGGTGGGGTTTGGGGCTATATCTAGTATAATGTGTATCATGTTGGGTTTGGAGGTTGAAGGGTTTCAAGGGTGCTTATACATCTTTGAGCAAATGGTTCTAAGGAAACACTAGAAGAAGGGGGTAACATGTGATCTGGGTAGATGTTTGACACTAGGGAGAGGGTTTATCCAAGAGAGGGGGGCTGTGGGAATAGGAAATACTATTATCCAGAGTATGACCATTGAGTGGGGATGTTGAGGGGCTTGGGCTTTGCTGACAAGGGGTCCATAGGTATATGATTTAGTCTTGAGGTGTGACAGCCTTGTGATTGATGGTTGCTGGTTTTCTGGCTAGATCAGGATTGGCTTACCACATGGGGGATTGAAAAGGTGTGAAGGACTTCTTTGTTCACTCCATCCTCCTTGTTAATTCCATCCATCTCCGTGGCCATGGCGTCAATCAAGAGGAACTCGACAAACCTCCCCGGCAGGTGCCGGGAGCAAACCTCCTTGATGCCCAGAACATCCCAATGGAGCGGGGCCAAAATCAGACGTGAGCCGTAATAATTGATGTTGGCGGCTTGATTGCAATAGTGCGGAAGGTGGAGATCGGGGTAAACAGTAGTGGCAACATGGTTGGAGACAGCAGTCTCAGTTGGGTACTGTTGGATTTGGCACAATCCAACAGTACAACAAATGCGACTGTGTTGGTGAGTCCTCAATCCACCGCTGTGAAATTAAGAGGTGTTGTACTGTTGGATTTTGCAAAATCCAACAGTACGGGTGAGTCTAATGTAACTAAGTCCCTCTCTATGTGGAGGGGGGACGCTGTCCCGCAGGGACCCTCCTTTGGAGGTTGCTTTGCTCCCCCAAGGAGGAGGGACTTAGCTAAGTTAGGGGTGAGTCCTCAATCATCCAATGTGACAATAAAAAGCCCCTACGCCTGGCCTGGAAACACAGCTTAAAGAAGCTTTTCTGTACATTAAGTTTTGGATCCACATTAGTGTTGAACCTTATCTGTAAAGAAAAGAGTCGGAATCAAGCACCCATTTATACTGTGCTGGGGACTATAAACATGTTCTGGACCCTCCCTTTTCAACACATGAAGCTATGTTGTCTGGTGCGGATTGGTCCTTGTTTTTGACTGGGATCCACTGGGTGAAGTCATCATAGTAGCCTCAACTTTGAGTGAGTGTATGATCTGACACGGGAGCAATGTGGTTCACAGGAAGGTGAATCTGGAATTACAATCAAAAGAGTGGCATTTTAAAAATTATGTACAAAGAGAAAGATGACTTGAACAAAGACGTGCACCAAGCAAAAGGGAAATTGAGAGAAGGGGAAAAAAATGGCCAACAGTATCTACAAAAACTATGTGAACAGCTAATCACTATGTACATTGATGGGCAGAGCTGAGTGTTGCTAGTGCTGGGAGACCTTCATTTGCTTGCGGGCGTGATTTATGATCTCAGCCGGAGTACGCTGTTTAGGGTAGGTGTTGACAAAATGGTTGTCACCATTGTCGTGAGAAGACTGAGGTAATTCACCATCTTCTCTTGCAGAGGGCCAGGCCAGTGGGACAGGAGAGAAGCAAGGTTGACTTATAGGATTCAAACTGTTGGATGCCTCAGGGTGTTTGGGAAGGTTTGTCAATGGTTTTTTGCTTGTCGACGGAGTGGGCAACTGGATTTTGCTGAGCGCAACCAAGCCGGGGCAACAACGTGTTGCTCTGCCCGACCAAGACGGTGTGGCACTGACTGTGCTCTGGTTGCCAGACGGGAAAGATAAGTTCAAGACCTTTGATGCACGTAATTGGTCAGCTTTTGCTCAAGCAACTTGGGTGTTAACAATGTGGCATACCTGAACTTCCCACATATTACGTTCAACACAGTAACCCCAGATGTACCCAGAGATTAGTAGCTCGCGGCCAAGCTTGTAAAGAAAATGGGTCTTACCCTGAAGACCATTGCCAGGCACAACGTACTTGACTTCGAACTCCGCCTTGTCTTTGTGCTGCCAAAAAGGAGAAATGTGAGTGGCAAGCGACTTGAATTTGGTTCATTTGACTAACAATGGAGTTGTAATCTCTATGCCTCACAATAACATGTGGCCAGATGAGCGGACTTGTGATCACTACCTGGATGTATCTTTTGGGGTGGGGGTGGTAGTCCTGGGGCTGATCATGGCATGAATTCATTGGAGATGACCCCATGTTACCATTCTGTGGGAGGACCGGGATACAGCAGCTGCGCCGATTGTCTGATTTGCTTAAATAGGGCTCTTCTTTTCACCACAAAATGCCCCTGGTCTGCTAAGGCTGCAGCGCATCAGCGTAAGCCTTCCTACGGATCAAAATTTGTTTGTGCGCATTGGCGTCTGAACCCAGAGCAGCAGCTCAGTCCCAAAATTCTTTGAGCACCAGCTCTCGAGGGGCCGGGCATCAGCTCTACCCCGCCCCGCGGCTTCGCCGCAAAATTGCTGCTCCACCTGAGTGGGCGGCTCCGCCGCCAAACGCGGCTTCGCCGCGATCCAACTTGCGGTCTCAAGGGCCCAGGATCCTGGAGAAACAGGGAGAGTAAAAATTCGCCGCGACCCAACTTGCGCTCTCAAGGGCCCAGGATCCTGGAGAAACAGGGAGAGTAAATAATCACGGCGCAGGTGGGCCCATGCGGAGTTTGTGGGGTAGAGTGCCAAATTAGGGTGCTCTACACCAAAATGATTTTCTGCTCTCACACCACAAATCTGTCATTATGCGCAAGTCCCTCTGCCAATGGCAGTGGGGTTGCACACACCGCCATACATTACCGGGTACGAGGGACTTGTGTCAAGTTCGGACCGGGGGTGCAGAGCATCTCCCATTCCCAACACGCGAAGCGCAACCTCCAAACTTCGCGCCAGCCCAGGATGTACCCAAACTTAAAACAAGCGTACCCTCCTGGGGGGAGCGTAGAGACATCTGAATCCGAAGGAGGGACTTGCCTCTAAAGTGGCATTTCTTGCCCTACAGGAACAAGCCAAATGGCAGGGGAGATGTCACCCTGCCTTATTTTCCCCAATACCTCTCCCTAGAATTCTATTTCTCACTGTGCCTTTTGCACCATTAAAATCCCCAGGTTCTTAGCTTATTTTCCCCCATTTCAAACTCCTCATTATCCATCCCCCCTGGCAAGAAAAATCCTGTAAATGTTTTTACATGGTGGATTTCTGTAATCAATCCGCCCCCTTTGAGCCCGCGCAAGCTCAGGGAATTCCACATTTTGAGCTCAAAAATGACTGCAAGGCCCCTTCAGAACCAGTCCACAGTAGGTGGATTGGGCTATTAACTATGAGGTGCAGTAAGCTCAAAAAACAAGGGATGAAATCTGAGATAGCAGGCTACAAGTATGTCTACTCAATTTTTTTTAAAACCACAAACTACACTTTTAAAATTATTTTCAAAAATAAAACAAAAAACTGTTTTTTACAAGAAAAACGCAAGTCTGTAGGGCCAAATATGTGAAATTAGAGGTAAGACTCTCCTTTGGAGACGCTTCGCGCCTCCCCAGAGAGGCTTTGTTAAGCTTGGGCTGTACCAGCGCCCTCCAAAGCAAGGCATTTGTGATAAGTCAGCACCAGCAGCCAAAATTCAGAAGTCCCTCCTTGGGGGAGTGTAACAACCTCCAAAGGAGGAAATTCCCTCAGGAGGACTTACCATTGCCTAAAATGCTTGATTTAGAGGAGGCCGCTAAACCTTTTTTGCTGGTGAAAACTCAATATCAATCAATTTTCACCAGCCAGGCCCTCTAGATTAGGGGGTATCAAATATGACCAAATCCACAATTATGTAATTGACGGGATTGAAAAATCATACCATTTTTGAAACATATTGGCCCTTCTTCTACACCATTTTGGGATCTGCTGGTGATGAATTTCATTTTTGGAAAATTGACTGGTTTCTAATTGTGTATTTCTCATTGACAGGAACTTGGAAGTCCTCCTCTAAAGTGGCTTTTCTGGCCCTAAAGGATTGAGAAAAATGGCAGGGAAGATGTCACACTTGCCTATTTCCCCAAAAACTCCCTGTACACTTGTTATTCTTGCTGTATCCTTTGCACCATTTGAATCACAAGCTTCTCAGCTTATTTTTGCCCATTCAAACTCTTCAAAATTCATCCACCCTGGCAAGAATTTTGTTCCATGGTGGATTCCTGGAAGAAAAGGCAGAGAGAGTTGGAGGGGGAGGAGGAAAAAAAAAATAGAGGGAAATTTGGGTCCTAACAGGGCTGGAAATGACCTTCACTAAACTTTGGAGAAATGTCATGGAGAGTGGCAGGTATGGAAAACCTGGGGAGCTTCTAGAACCACATTTTTATTGCTACCATCAGAAGAGAGAAATGCTGTCCAATATCTCTTATTCTATATACAAATCTGGATTGAGCATGATGAAGAGATGAGAGGACTCATCTAGCATTGGCAGAGAGAAACTCTGCCCAATATCTCTGCCATGCTAGGTAGGGGAGGAAGAACAGCACCAGTATTTTGGTGGTGTATGATGTGTGAAAGGGTATGTGTATCCTGGCAGCACTTGCAGGTTAAGCGGTCAAGCTTCACAAAACAGACAATTGAAAGAGATTCCTCCTAGAAACACATTCATTTTTATCCAGAAAATCAGAAAAATTGATTCAAAATGAAAACACTAATTCCTTCTGTCAATGGGGTAAGGTAATGGTACGGAAATATTTCCATAGAACATAGCATTCAATATGAAGTAACCAAATAATTGTGAGAATAATTATGATATCACAACCAGCAATTGAAAACCTATTTAGAGCTGAGAAGGAAAAGAAATGTTTATTTCACTCAGCTCTACATCACTTAGTCTTCAGAAAGGGAAGTGGCCCAATGGTTTTTAACTCACTGCGTTCCCATGTCACTTGTGCCCTAAGAGAATTGCTTAGTGGCTCAATAAGCTCTATGGTCACTGTGACACCTGGGGTGTGCATGACACCCGGCCTTTGCCTTATGTTTTCAGGTCTGTCAGCTACTCTCGAAATTGCAAGCTCTGTAGAAACTGCCTCCACTGGTCTCACATGTTCCTGGCAAGTGTTTTCTTGTTTGCAGATCTGATCTAGTTTTTGTTTTTTTTGTTTTTTTTCAAAATTGTTTAAAGAAACCAATAAATAAATGAATTGTTATATTTTGGTATTTCCCAGTAACTAGAAACAGATTCAGCACTCCAAGGCTTTCCCTTACCTTGAATGAGATGATTTTGAGATAAGGACAGATTGAGATCCCCATTTGTGTGATGAATTCTGATCTCAATTTCTCCTTTGATGAGAAGTGAAGAGTATTGGAAATTTTTGCACTTCAGTCTAAGTGCCAAATCAAAGGGATAACAAAGGGGCACAGAGGAAAATATCTGCACCTTCTGATCCATTGGTTACAGGGATACCCATATCATGTAATCTCTTTGTGCAATTCACACAGCCCTGTTTCTGCATGCCATTATAGCTTGCACACAAGCTAAGGATGAGGAATATTGGTAGTACTACTAGGGAGATTGATGAATTCATTTTTGAGGCTAGATTCAAGTGGTAATTGGGACTCAGGATTGTTTGAGTCTTTGATTCAAAAGTGGTCATTCAAAATGGAGAAATGCTTACCCAAACCTACATCCCAGGAGAAAAAATCAGATCCATCTATTTATTAACTACTTTTTTAAGTCTTGATTGTTTCACACATATAAAAATTTTGTAAACAAAATTGTACGTGATAAGATTAAGGTTTGCAGATCATCTCCCCACCTTAATCCCAGAAATGTCTGAATACATCAAACTTGACATGACAGGTCTGAGTTGAAATCACTGTTCATGTTGACATCACATGTAAAGAATTGAACGTGCAATTTTGAACCCCACAACTCTGCATATTGTGCCTGTTTCTCTTTTCTTTAAATTTTGTGTGTCAATGATACATGACATTGTATGTTTGTAAAATATGCATTTCTCTGAGAATATAGGCTGTAGCCTTGCAACCACATTTTCCTGTGGGATTAAACATGAGTGAGGAAGAAGTAACTGGAGATCACCAGGGAAGAAAATGACTTTGATGTATGTGTATAACACACTTAACCAAGTACCTCAAAAGATGGAGAGGGGAAAAAAATGTCCTACAGGGACCTTCAGTTGGGCATACACTGCAAAAAGAAACTTGTTCAACTGCTTGCAGTTGATGTGCAGGATACTCAAGCCAAACTGCCATTGTGACTCCACCTGAATGCACAAGTGCCTTTGTTGGTACATTCACTGTGCAAGGTGCACAGTGACTGTGCAAGGTGCACAGTGACTGTGCAAGGTGCACAGTGACTGTGCATTGAAGATTTGTTTGATTCAAAACTTGAGTGAGGATGGCGTAACACCAAAAGCTTGCTCAGAGTTACCAAATGTCAACTGCTCACTGTTGACACAGTTTGTTTTGCAGTGATATACATTCAGACCTATCTCACTGCATGCCTGTATGAGGTCATAAGCCCCCATAATGCACACTGATTTGGGTACACTAACTGTTCATTTTTGCCTGCAGGCTAACCACATAAACTTCCAAACCACATGTCAAATTCTTTCTACCAAGGGGGTATGCGGTTAGAGAGGTCTGACTGTATGTACAACTCAGTGGAATTTGTTGGATTTTTTAGAAGCATTCATACAGCTTGTACAATCCAGTGTGAACATCAGGCAATGGAAAACCTTTCAAATAAAGATGAACAATCAGTACCTGTTGGGGGGTACCCCGCACCGCTTGGCATGTACCCCTTGCATCCATCTGGCGGTGCCGGGTGCGGTATGAGGTGCCAGTTTTTTGGAAAAAAGAGGTGCGGTACCCAGGTACCTCCCAGAGATAGCGCCCCCGCAGCTGGGTAGCCTGTGATAGAGATGGTTGATTTGAATCCAGATACCCACTCGTGTTTAGGTATCCAAGGCCATTTTTTCCCAATTCCTGGCATCCGCATCTGCTGGCGGATGCCTCTGTGTGTGAGCGGATACCCGCGCGGATATGTACCGGTTGGGAATTGAGAGCTCCCCCGGGGTTGGGGGCCCAAGGGCTGGAAAGCGGGTTCGGAGTTGCGCAGCTGCGGCTCACGTGGCGCCTGTACGCCGATGTTTTTTCCTGTCCATTTGCATGCGAACGGACAGGACCCAATGTTTTGTCCTGTCTGTTTGCGTGCAAACGGACAGGACACCAATGTTTTCTCCTGTCCGTTTGCACGCAAACAGACAGGACCCAATGTTTTGTCCTGTCCGTTTCAAACGGACAGGACGCCGATGAATACAAAAAATGGCACAAGAGGTACCTGGGGTACCTGCCAAAAGTACCGCCGGTACCCTCCAAGCGGTGCTGGGTGCGGTGTGAGGTGTTGGTTTTGGCAAAAAAACAAGCAGGTACCCAAGTCTCGAATGTTCATCTTTACACAGGAGTGAAGCGTGATGAGCCTTAATGCGGACAGGTTCTGGTTCACGGGGCTGATATTGCAAGAGTGGGAAAACCTAGCCAGGAGAGATATGAGTGCGGGATCTCTGCCTGCTAGGAAGTGTGGGAGGGTGACTTGTGATATCTCTTGTGAAACCTCGCGGTGCGCAGGGGCTTCACATTGAGTGCATACACACTCCACTCAATGACCAACCAGGTCATTGAGTGCAAACACTCCACTCAATAACCTGCTTTGACCAACATGTTCATTGAGTGCACACACTCCACTCAATGACCAGCTTGGTCATTGAGTGGATAACTACTTCACTCAATGAGCAACTTGTTGAAACTTCAACTGCCCAGGGTCCATTTCTCTCCCTTTCACACATCTGTCACTCTTTTTTCCTCCCTCCAGATGAATATGCTTGTTCAACTTCTGCCCACAACTTGTCCCTCAGTTGTAATAGCTACAAAGTCTGCTCATCTGGATAATCAAAATACCATCAGTTCCTGCGCCTGTTCCCTGAGACCTGAGAGTGAGTCTCTTGTAGTGAGGGGCCTTTTTCCCCTTCACAGCTAAGCAGCTTGGCCCTTTCTTGGGCTCCCATGTTTTGTTATCCGCCTCGAGCTTTCTTCCTCAGGCTTGTTTTTCACTCATCCCTCTGCCTCTGAGTTCAAAATCCATCACAACCCAGTCATTGAGTGGAGCGGGTAGCCCACTTGGTGACTAACCGGGTCATTGGTGGAGTAGTTATCCACTCAATGAACTGCTCCCACTCAATGACCGGAGCCAGTCATTGAGTAGAGTGTGTGCACTTGATGACCGGGTTGGTCATTGAGTGGAGTAGTTATCCACTGGATGACTGGGTTGGTCATTGAGTGGAGTAGTTATCCACTTGATGACTGGGTTAGTCATTGAGTGGAGTGTGTATCCACTCAATGAAAGGGTTGGTCATTGAGTGGAGTTGTATCTACTTGATGACCCGGTCCGGCCATCAAGTGGATTGTATGTGTCCACTTGATGACCCTGTCCGGCTATTGAGTGGAGTAGTTATCCACTCAATGACCGGCTAGGTGATTGAGTGGAGTGTGTGCACTCAATGAGCGGGTTGGTCATTGAGTGGAGTTATGGTATTAAAAATTGCATAAGATCTTTTTACATAAAATCATAAACTGCAATTTTGGCTGGGAGATGTCACTTTGAGTTTTATGCACGCTGACATCTCCCAGCCAAAATTGGTTTTATGATTTTATGTAAATAGTGACATATGCAATTTTGAATACCATAAGTGTTTATCCAATCAATGAGTGGGTTGTGTGCATGTGTCCAATCACCGGTGTTGGGCAAGAGTTTATTGTGTACTCAACCCAATGACCCGTGTTGACAGGCCATCAAATGGAGGTATGCATTCCAGGTGATGACTGGTACAGACCGGTCATCAGAAGGGGTGCGGGTGTGTACACTTATGAGTCTAAAATTTTGCTGGTCCCTGTTGGATGACCAGCAAAGTTTACCATTTCTTGTGGTAATTTTATGGCCCAAATGTGCACCAGCAAGCAACATTTTATGGGGCCACCAGCAGCCAAAAATCCAATCATGAACTTCCCTATTGCATCATGCTTTTGTCTTGAAAATCCTCAGGATGCTCTGGAAAATCCACAGGGGTCAGATGGTGCATGATGGGAAATCCCATGCAGGTGGATGATCTTACTCTGGGAGACAAAACTGCAGTGCAAAACTGGTGCTTGTATGATATTTTGATGGAATCAAAATTTCCAATGAAGTGCAGATCTGTCCAAGCAGTTGTAAGAATACAATACTTATTCAAGAAATTTCTCCTGGATAACCATAAAATCAATGAAAACTCTAAACTATAAGAAGTTTGTTGTGATAAAACATAATTGAGATCTATTCTACTATTCAAGAATTAGGCAAACTATCCTCCCGGATAAGTTTCATAGCCGCATAGCGAACTGAGTAGTAGGTAGCTGGGCCTCACACCCTTGTTGTCTTGAGGTGCGCACGTGTCGTGATGGCACCCAAGCCCGGTGCGAGGGCGAGGGTGCAGATCGAAGTGTTGCAGGGCTGAAGTCCTGAAACGTTCAGAATCCCCAGGGTCGGGTGAACCTTGAAGCCGGCGTCCGGGTGTCACAGGCACGGCTAGGTCCCAGAGCTCAAACTCGAGAGTAAATGAAACATGTTTCGTCGGAATTCTGGAAGCAAAAGAACGCAAGGAGGTCTGTAGGCCGGCTCCATAGGCTGCTCATCATCTCTTGAAGAGGGGACTGGTGTATTGCTTGAGAAGAGAGACCAGGAAGTACCGGTTTTCGCCATTTCGACAACACGCACACTATCGCTTGGGGTTTAACTATTTTGATCCCAGCATATCTTATAGATCTCCCGTCCGCCGCGTCCTTCATCTCGATCGGTCTCTATTCGACTCAACCTCTCTGCTTATTGCACGTATGCCCAACCACTTTTCTTTGTGCGTTTCGTGAACGATCCATCTGACTTTCAAAGCCTACCTAAAATTACAATGTCTTCCAATGAAAACTGCTGTTAACCTTGGCCCAACCCGTCTCAAACAGACGTAGAACTCCTCACGTCCACAAGGAAAAAAAATCTTTCAAATCCTCATGATGGATGCGTGGCTATTATGGCTAATAGTTAAGCACTCCTCATTCCATCATGGGTAAAGATTATAATCCTGGAAAATCTTACCACTCATAATTGAATCCTGATCAGCTCGTTGGACAAAGCTTACAGATGGAACATCCAGGAGGATTCGCACAGAATCCAGCCTATGGACACATTTCAGAGCTCTGTAGTGAATCCAACTCATTTGCCAATTTAAACCCAGACCAATTTGTCGTGAATATTCATCAAGAATCCGACTACAACGTGACTGTATGTTCTTGACAAGAACTAGGCTTAAACGACCAGCTCCCTGAGAGCTGAAATACCATTTTATCCGGCGAGGTGAGAAGTCTGGGTTACATTTGAGCAGGGCTGCAGAAACTTCTACTCACACACCTACACCTATGGGTGACCCCTCGAGCTCCAGTGGTCAAGCCCTACGCCATCAGAAGCCCCCGGAAGGCGACTGTAAGGTTTGCTTGGCAGAACTCCCCAAAGACACAGAGGGGCTTAAATGGCTTCCAGCATGTGGCCATTGGTTTCACACTAAATGTGTTGATACATGGTTCGAAAGAGATTCTACTTGTCCAACTTGCCGAACGATTGATCTTGAAGCGAAACAAAAAGAAGAACAAGCGCCCCAGGCATTGTCACCCCAAGCAGTAGCCAATACGGGAGTGGTAACGCAAGCAGATCGCGCTGGAATCAGATATAACCGGAATACTCTTATTTTTCTTGGCGTGTTCACAGTCAGCGGGTCATTTTTATCTTTGTGGCTAATGTAAGTTGTCTAGCTGGATTTTCCTGTACCACTTCGGTCTCAATCATCACTTAATAACTTGACATGCTTCTGACATACCTCTTTCAACAGTGTTTCGGGGATACAAATTTGCTAGGAGCCTTAAAGCAGTAGCTAGCACTGCAAAAATAACTTGGTCAACTGCTTGCAGTTGACATGCAGGATACTCAATCCAAGCTGCCATTGTAACTCAACATGAATGCAGAAGTGCCTTTGTTTGCACAGTCACTGTGCAAGGTGCACAGTGACTGTGCATTGAAGCTTGGGTTGAGTTAAACCTTGAGTAAGACTGGTGTAACACCACAAGCTTCCTCAGAGTTGCCGCATGTCAACTGCTCACAGTTGACACAGTTTTTTTTGCAGTGTAGGACAAACAAGCTCGCTGGCATGCATAGCTTGCAAAAAGATGCTTATCTCAAAGGTTTTTCAACCAGCAACATCAATTTCATTTCCGGCGTTACCGTAGTCGCTTTGAGAAGAAGAATCATCGTCAGGCATACTCGTCATGGCCACTGGGTCTGGACAAACTCATGGAGCTGAACCCGCTGAGCTTTCTAGTTCACAAATCTCCTCGTCTTCTTCAACAAGCCTCCCTAAGATGGAGAAGAATCTAAGGACCGACTGCTTTGATTTCTCCGGGTGCAATCTTTTCATTAATAAGGCTGCCAGGCCAGCATTCACAATCAATGCTAGCTTGTGACAGAAGCAATGCACGTGCATGGTCATTGGATCCCACTTGTCTGTCTCCGGCGGCTTGTTGTTGTAAATCAAACTGTACATCTTGCTTGCCATGATGTTTTTTCCTGTCTGTTTGCGTTGTGGTGACTTTTTTTGTGGCGCCCATGGCGCAGTGGATCCCTCAACTTTTCAGCCATCAAGACATCAACTCATGGGCGTCAAGGTCAATTAGCGCGCGTTGCGCGCGGTGGAATCCTCAAGACGTTTCAGGATTAGGCCTTGGTTTCTTTTGTGTTTGTTTGTTGCTTTTCATTTTCTTTTTCTGTCTTATGTTCTTCTATTTCTAAAAGGCGCGCTTTGGAAAGGTTTTTGTTATGCGGAGGGTTGGTTTTCTTCTGTTGCTGTTGTTTCTTGCTTCTTTCTCTTCTGTTGTTGTTGTTGTTGCGCGCTTGTGCGCGCGGGTGTATGATGACTTGTCCGCAGCATGCCACAGTCCCCAGACTCGGAGTTCAGCTTGAACTCAGAGGATGGGGCGGCATGGACTTTGTCTGAACCATAATTTTCATCTCAGATCATCCATTGCAACCCCGAGTCCCAGCAAATAGATATCAAAAAGCTTATTGATCACTTCCCCACGTGCCTTCTGAGTTTCAAGCTCTCAGCCGCCGAGTCCCGAGTCGCAAAACCCTCTCCCTGATCACAACTTCCGGCCCCTAACGCCGGTTCCCTTCCAAAATCACTTCTTTTCCCTTGATCTTTCAACACAAACCACCGCCGAAGAGGATCTAAACCTCGTCGCCTCTCAACATAAATCCCCCCCCCCTTCAAAGCTATTACTCGAATCCACGACTCTTTTCCAGATCACCGCAAAGGCAGCGCAAGAGCGCAACATCCCTTCCAGTAACTGCCGACGGCCCAGCACCGGTCGGAGTTCCACATTTGGTCCCCCAAGCCGGGATCAAACCAGCGACCTCAAGATTTACAGTCTCGTCTCTACGGGATTTCGAGACGCTTGGCGGTCACCAACCCTGCTCTTTCACTGAGCAGCTGTTCTTATCCCTTTCTTTTTTTCTTTTTTTTGTTTTTTTTAGTGTTCAGCGGCGGAGGCGCAAGGGAGTAAAAGTAAGTCCTCCCAATTGTGCACCTCCAGGGTTCTACTACACGCCGTCAAAGCATTACATCTGCCACGTCTGTGAGCCGCACCAGACTCGTTTTCTTTCTTCAAATCAAATCCCAGATCTTTTTGTTTCGGCATGGCAGACGCGCCCGCAGCCCCTTCCACCAGTCAAATGGTAAAGATCAAGCCCCAAGACCGTGCGTTGAAGTTTGTTGGAACGAGGGTCAAAGCCTTCCTTCGTCAATGTGAACTGGCCGCAAATCTAGACGGCGCTTCCGAAGAGGATATGGTCCTCCAGATTCCGTCCTTTCTCGGGAGCGAGGATATTCAGGACGCTGTTTGGGATATGAGCGGATACACGAGCAAGTCGTGGCCCACTCTCAAGGCACAGATGATGGAACGGTGGGGGCAGGTGGACGTGGTGCGATACACGGTCGCCCACCTGCAAACCCTTAAGGACACGTGGGTCGCTAAGGAGGGAATCTCAACCCTCAAGGATTACCGGTCTTTTAAGTCCACTTTCGACGTCATCCTTTCCTATCTGATCCGGTATGCGCATCTGTTGTCCGAAGATTTGGCGGTCGACTTCTTTTTCTTTTTGTTCTCTTCCGGTTTTCAGCAGAGGATCAAGTCTCACCTCATCAAGGAAAAGAAGATGGCGAAAAATCTGGATGGGCGTTACCTTCTTCCCGCGCTCAAGGAGCTTCGCGCGGAAGCTTCCTCAGAAATGGAGGAGGAGGTAGCCTTCACTTCGGAGCAGGTCAAGTCTTTAGCTTTGGCACCGGTTGCGACGGGTTTCAAGGAGTCCAACGAGATTATGAAGAAGATGGAGGCCGATTGGCGACCTAAGGATGCCCCGGTTCAGTCTCAGGCGCCGGCCACGGTGGACGACCTGTCTCGCATGCTCCAGTCTTTCGAGCAGCGGCTGAAGAAGGAGCTTTCAGTTTCGTCTTCCGCCGCTGCTGCGCCGTCAGGATCGCGTGGACCTCTGGTTTGTTACTACTGTCATCGCGAGGGTCATGGTACTGCCCGTTGTTTCGAGCTCAAGAAAGACAAGGAGGAGAAGCTGGTGGAGCAAAAAGGTACCAATTTCTTCCTCCCGAATGGCGCTTTGATTCCTTTCGACGCTTCACAACCGATTCGCCACGTCGTGGCATCTTTCCAACCCCAGTCTAGTTCGGCGACCACGGAGTATCGGGCCACGTGCGGCTCCTTGGATCCCTGGTATCCCCCCGCGGTGTCATCTCAATCCTTTTCGAGCTCTTATCAATCCGACCCGGCGCGCAAGAAGCACGAGGTGCCTAAACCTTACAAGGCCCCTGCAGTTCCAGCTTCTGCCGCTAGGAAGACCCCGAAGAAGGCGGCTTCTCCTAACTCCGGATCAGAAGCTGAGGATATGGACGAAGAGCCTGAGATTTTCGAGCGCTCTCCGGCAAGCCAGCCTTCGCAGCCAGTGCCGGCCGAAATCGCGCCCTTGCCAGCCGTCGCTAAACCCGACGGGGCCCCTTCAAGAGTGAGATTTGAAAGAGGGATAGCCAAGGACCATCCCTGGGCGGTGGAAGGTATGCTTCAAAAGATTTCCGATCTTCCGTTGACGGTCACGGTTGCAGAGCTATGCGCCGTCGCGCCGGCGGTTGCTGATGGGATGAAACGTTGGGTCTCAAAGCGCCGCGTGGAAGTCAGTTCGGAGGATCTGAAGGTTCATTCTGGGACGCTTTTGGAAGTATCTCCGCCTCAAGAGGAAGAAAATCGGTTGTATTCCTGTCCGTTGGGGTATTTACCCTGCTTGCTCGGAGAGGACGAAGGGAACGCTGCCCCTCTAGTAGATTCAGGATCTCAGCTAAATTTGATCTCGGATGCAAAGGCATCAAAGCTTAACCTAAGCCCTCGCGTCAACTTCAACTCTGCGGTTTATGGGATCGGCAATCAGGCGTGCAAGTTGGTTGGCGTCGCCGAAGACGTTCCCATTAGGATTGGGAAGTCAATAGTGGGCACTTGCCACTTTTGGATCACGCGCGTGGACGGCCCCATCATCTTGGGAAGGCCCTTTCTCATGGATTTTGATGTCACGCTCGACTTCTCCGGTCAGACGGGCGAGAAGATCCTCCTCCCGGACGCTAATGGTCGGAAAATCGAGCTGACCCTTTGTTCTGTGGATTCTGGCCGCTGGGAGCGTGACTTTCCGGGTGGCGGTCGCAAGGCAATATTGACGCGCAAAGGGAAAGCGTGCAACGATCCCGTGGAGGGCCGTCATTTTTTATAGAGCGGGTTGGCTCGGAAAGCGGCGGACTTAATTTAGAGTCTTGCAGTCCTGTCGCGGAGCCAACTATTAATTCAGAGGCTCACGGTTCGGTTTCTTTCTTTTCCTTATCATCTTCTCAAAATCAGCAAATCAAAAAACAGCAAAAAACTCCCGAAAAAGCCAAAAACATTGCGTCCGATTTCAAGGCCCAGTCTTTCCATTCCGTCTCATCTCACTTCAATTCTCTCGAGCGCCAAAGCGGCGCTTCATTCGATTCAAGATCAGGCCAAATAGGCGGCGAGGAGAAAATAGGTGTTCCACGGAGGCAGGGAGAACTGAAAGTAAGTTCCTCCCAATTATGCACCTCCGGGCAAGATACCGCCACCTTTGTAAAAAACTCTACTTCAGCCACATTCATGAGCCGCCCGCATCCTTTGGACTTTCCTCTGGTTTCAGGCGATGCTCCACCCTATCCGACACGTCTCCGCAACAAGAATAAACTTCCCTATTCTCCCCAAAACGGATCATCTCAGTCTAGTCTCCGGAATGAGCATAAACTAGATACGTCTTGTGGCGTCCTCCGCAATGAGGGTAATCTAGTTCGACTCCGCGATGAGCCTAAACTCCCGAGCCTCCGCGACAAGGAAAAACTAAAGATCCTCTGTAATGAGGTTAAACTATTTTCTTGGACCCTGGATTGTGAGGGTGGTGTGGTGGATTTTGGACCGCCGTGGAGACCATTAGGAGTAGAAGTAAGTTCCTCCCAATGTGCACCTCCGAGGCGTGATGCTCCGCAAACTTTGAAAGCCCTACCACGCGCCACACTTGTGAGCCACTCCCATTTGTCTGGACTCTCCTTTGCAGAGAAGGCAGCTTTCGAGGACAGCGCGGAACATTGGACTTGGCGGCTTCTCGAATGTGGACTCAATCATTGCGCGCAACAGGCGCTTGTGGAATTGTGGAAGGAGGGCGGACTCCTCTCTTTCGCCGCGAAATACAAACCAGTGGCGCGAAAGGTCAAACCGGTGAATCAACCCATGCCACAAAGTCTCAATCCTCTGCTGCAGCGCCCTCCTTTGTCTCGCGATCCTTACCGCGGTCTTTCGCGCTCCTTGGCCGGCCCCTTCGTGCCACGCAGACGAGTCACGGAGCAGAGTCTTCAAGTAGTCAACTTTGGTCCTCCGGGGTGGCTAAACTCGGCAGAATTGGACCTCATCAAGAACGTGCTGGCGGAAAGAAACCTCTCCATAGCTTTCAACGAGTCTCAGCGCGGTTTGCTCAAGGAGTCATACGGGCTTCCTTACATCATACCCGTGGTGGAGCACAAACCTTGGCAGAAGAGGAAGATCCCAATTCCTGCGGCTAAGATGGAAGAATACACAAAGATCATCCGCGAGCGTGTCCGCAACGGCCTCTACGAACAATCTACGTCAAGCTACACGAGTCCTGTGTTCTGTGTGCTCAAAGGCAATGGCAAGCTGCGGATAGTCCACGACCTTCAGCCGTTAAATAAAGTCACGATTCGAGATGCCGGCGTTCCTCCGGCTACTGAAGAATTCGTAGAATCCTTTTCTGGCCGCGCTTGCTACGGCCTCGGCGACATCATGGGCAGCTACGACGAGCGCGCCCTGCATCCGATCTCAAGGCCACTCACGACGTTTGATACGCCGCTCGGAAGGTTCCAGCTCACCCGGCTCCCTCAGGGCGCAACAAATTCCGTCGCGGTGTATCAGGCACAAATGGTCTGGATTCTTCAAGACAAAATCCCGGAGCACGCGGGTATTTTTATTGATGACGGTGGAATCAAAGGCCCAGCGTCAGATTATGAGAATGAAGTCTTAGACTGGCACCCCGGAATCCGGCGCTTCATCTGGGAATACGCCAAAACCTTGGAGTGCATTTTGTTCAGAATCGAAGAATCCGGGTTGACCGTGTCGGCGTCAAAGCTCGCGGCGTGCGTGCCTGCCTTGGATATTGTGGGCCACGTAGTGTGCAAGGAGGGCCGTCGTATGGCGAAGAGCAAAGTCAACAAAATCCTCTCTTGGCCAACCCCGGTTAATGCGACAGAAGTGCGCGGGTTTTTGGGTGTCGTCGTGTACATTAGGATCTTCATCCCCTTCCTGTCTCAACTCTGTTTGCCACTTCGCCGCCTGACGCGTAAGGACACCGAATTTCTTTGGACTCCTGACTGTGAGAACGCGTTTGAGGAGTTGAAGCGCATTGTTGGGAAGGACATTGTCCTTGTCAAGATCAATTACGGACCGGAGGCGGGAAAAATCAAGCTCGCGGTAGATTCCAGCTTTCACGCGGCTGGCGCAGTCCTCTCCCAGGAAGATTCAAATGGGTTGGACCGGCCTGCCCTCTACAAGTCCTTGCTGTTTTCCGATGTCGAGTCAAGGTACTCTCAGTCAAAACTGGAGTTATGCGGCGTTGCTCGGATCCTCAAGAAGCTCCAGACCATTTTGTGGGGACAGCATTTCGAGCTCCAGGTCGATGCGCAGTCTCTCATTCAAATGATCAATGCGCCAAGCCTACCCAACGCGCCGATGACGCGCTGGGTGGCTTTCATCCAACTTTTTTCCTTTGACATTTTCCACCGCCCGGGTAAATCCTTCACTATGCCGGATGGCCTCTCTCGCCGCCCTCAAGGCGACGAAGACTTAGATCCTCCCTCCTCAGAGTTTGACGAGGATTCACCGGTGATTAGACCTCTTCTTTCATTTTCTGTGGACACGGCTTCAGGCTACTCTGGGTATCAAGAAGGCTTTTGGCGCCGAATGGAGATCTTCCTGGCGACTTTGGCTCAGCCTGACGGCTCCGACGTGCAAGAGTTTCGCGCTTTGAAGCGCAGGTCCGTGGGTTTCTTTCTGCAAGCAGGCCGTCTCATGAAGCGCGGCAGCCCTTTGCCGCGCATCGTCGTAACCATTCCAGCAAAGCAAGACTCAATCCTGTCTAAGTTTCACGAGAACTTGGGCCACCGTGGCACCGCGGAGACCTATTGACGTGTTTCGGAGCGCTTCTGGTGGCCATCTCTCAAGCAATCTGTGGCGCGATGGTGCCAGAGCTGCGAGGCTTGTCAGAAGAAAGACCTCAGGCGCCCTCAAGAACTGCGTTATCCAACCGGAGAATCCACGGTTTTTGGGCGTGTTTCAATGGACGCTGTTCATCTCAAGGCTAGTGGCGCTAAATACCTGATTGTGGCGCGCGATGACTTCTCAGGGTGGGTCGAGGCCAAGATCCTGAATAATCTCACTTCGGAGGCAGTTGCGGCCTTTCTTCAAGAGAACTGGACGATGCGCTACGGACTAGCACGCTCCTATTCGACAGACGGCGGATCCGAGTTTGGCGGCGCCTTGGCCGAGATGCTGCGCGAGCTCCCAGGCCAGCACCGCGTCTCTACACCCTATTATCCCGAAGGACAGGGCATGGTTGAGCGCGGCCACGGACCCCTCAAGTCTGCGTTGGTGAAGCTGGCCGGCGAGAGTGGGAAGAATTGTCGCAAGTACTTGCCCCTTGTGCTTTTTTCCGACCGGATCTCCACCAAGAGGACGACCGGCTACTCCCCCTATGAGATCGTTTTTGGCCAGTGCGCAGTGCTTCCTCTGGATCTCGAAATTGAATCTTATCTTGGCGTCGACTGGGACGCGTTGAAGGACACGTCCGACCTCCTCGTTGCGCGCTCTCGTCAACTAGAGCGCAGCGAGGAGACTCGTGGGATTGCTTACAAGAAGCTGATGGACGCGCGGGGCGACTCCTTGCGCTATTGGGAAGAGAAGAACGCGGCAAGGGTTCAAGAACCTCTCAAGCCTGGCGATCGAGTTCTTGCTTTCAATAGGTCTTTGGAGACGCAGTGGGGGCAGTTGTTTGCCCACCGTTGGAACGGCCCCTACCGCATCGTGAAACAGGTTCCTGGAGGTTCCTACGTCCTAGCGGAACTTGACGGCACGGAATTGAAACGGTGTTTTGCCGCGGATCAAGTAAAAAGGTTTTATTCCCGCGAGTACTTTCCTGACCAGAAGTAAGTTCCTCTCCTGGCATGCACTTCCCGGGTAGTTACTACCGTTATTCGTCGAAACCCTACTTCTTGCCACACTCGTGAGCGTTGCGTTGGCACCCGGTTTTCTCCTCTTTGTCTTTAGGATCCTTTTCCCCTTCTTTCTTTTCTTTTCTCTCTTTTTAGTGCACCGATGGAAGACAAGCAGTCTAGGGACAGACTGCAAGTGTGGTGGAGATGTGGTGACTTTTTTCGTGGCGCCCATGGCGCAGTGGATCCCTCAACTTTTCAGACATCAAGACATCAACTCATGGGCGTCAAGGTCAATTAGCGCGCGTTGCGCGCGGTGGAATCCTCAAGACGTTTCAGGATTAGGCCTTGGTTTCTTTTGTGTTTGTTTGTTGCTTTTCATTTTCTTTTTCTGTCTTATGTTCTTCTATTTCTAAAAGGCGCGCGTTGGAAAGGTTTTTGTTATGCGGAGGGTTGGTTTTCTTCTGTTGCTGTTGTTTCTTGCTTCTTTCTCTTCTGTTGTTGTTGTTGTTGCGCGCTTGTGCGCGCGGGTGTATGATGACTTGTCCGCAGCATGCCACAGTCCCCAGACTTGGAGTTCAGCTCGAACTCAGAGGATGGGGCGGCATGGACTTTGTCTGAACCATAATTTTCATCTCAGATCATCCATTGCAACCCCGAGTCCCAGCAAATAGATATCAAAAAGCTTATTGATCACTTCCCCACGTGCCTTCTGTGTTTCAAGCTCTCAGCCGCCGAGTCCCGAGTCGCAAAACCCTCTCCCTGATCACAACTTCTGGCCCCTAACGCCGGTTCCCTTCCAAAATCACTTCTTTTCCCTTGATCTTTCAACACAAACCACCGCCGACAAGGATCTAAACCTCGTCGCCTCTCAACATAAATCCCCCCCCCCCCCCTCCACCAGGGGGGAAAGTGTGGCACTCCCTGGAAAGTGCCAGACCGTATGTTCCTTTGGGAAGACTGTCTGATGTCAAATGTGTGAGCATGTGGGATTTAGGCTTCAAATATGTTGACCTTATGTTCAACTCAGGCTGATCTTTGATCCACTCCATGGTGAACATGTTGGTAATTGAGTTGAGGGTACCCCCACTTGATGCCTGGTACACCCTGGTATTCTACACTTCGTGGTGTGTTTCAGGAATCAATTTGAGACCCCCTCCACTCAATGAATGGGTTGTAAAGTCATTGAGTGGAGATTCCCTCCACTTGATGACTGTTGGACAACCATTGATTGGAGGTTGTGTCCACTCAATGACCATATCTAAATTACCAGCCACCAAGTGGAGACATCCTCCACTCAATGACTGGTTTTCAATGTCATTGAGTGGAGGGATTCTCCACTCGAGGACTGGTGTGTATACTGGCTGTTGAGTGGGAGGGTTCCTTACTCGGTGACTGGTTCTACTGGCCATTGAGTGGTGACACCCTCCACTTGATCACAGTTCACTAGGCTGGGAAAATCCCAGAGCAGTGACCAGTACTGCATGTTGGTCATTGAGCCGGGCCTCTCCCAGCTTCAAGGACTGTATGTACTGTACTCAGCGCGGGAAAAGTCCCGGCTTGATGGACAGTATGTACTGTCCATCCTGCTGCACTTTTCCAAGCTGAGTGGCCAGTGTAGGCTGCCTACCGCGCTCGGAAAGGCTGACTAGATGACCAGCATTTGCTGGTAATTGGGCCAGGGCTTCTCGCTGGATGACCAGTATCTACTGGTCATCGGATTTGAGCTCAGAGAGGCTGCAGATCGATGACCAGGGCATGATGCCTGTCAAGCGCGGCCTCTCTGAACTCGATGGCCAGTTTGTGTTGGCCATCCAGTCGGAGAAGCCCTGGTCCAATGACCAGCACCTATTGGTCATTGTTCTGGGCCTGTCTGAGCTTGGTGAGCAGTCTGTACTGTCCACCAACCTCGGAAAAGCCAAGCTGAATGAACAGTATTTAGTGTACTGTTCATTGAGTTGGGGCTTTCCCAGCTCAATGACCAGCAAACAAAGGTCATCGAGCCCGTGTAAACAAGCAACTCGCCAATGTCCACCCTGATGTTTGGCCGAACATGACGGTGGACATAGCGACAAAAAAAAAACACGCTCCCCGGGGACACCCGGGGATACAGAGCTGATCCCTGTTGCCCCGCTGCCACCGTAGTTGACTTGTGCCCAGATTGAAACTCCTGGAACACAAGCTTTTTTGGTGATTTGCAACACATATGAACACCATTTTTGCCACTGCAAAATGATGATGATTTTGATTGTTCTGGATACAGCAGGTCAAAAAAGCATCATTCTTATCTTACACCTGGTGCTAATAATTACCATGTGATAAGAGCAATCAACCCCATTTTGTTGCACAATGGCCACGGACATAATGGTAGGTGTGATGAAGGTATGCTACCTGGAGAAAAAAATTGCCCAAAACAGTCAGGCAAAAGGTGTGAAGATGATCAATCTACAAGACAAAAGGTATGACCCTGCATGCTGAGATGTGTGTGGACATTTCAGGGTTGACTTTTCACCTCAGAGTTCAGACCAGCTATTGAAAGCTTTCTCCTGCTTGTTCCAGGATCATCAAAATATTGATGCATCTATTGATATCCACCAATCTGCCCCCTTCCCTCTGTGAAGCTTAATAATTTTAACCTCTAGCTGCTGCATTTTTCAGTCAGATGGAGGTCAAGTGAAGGAAAATTGTGCAATGTGTATTCACATACAAAATTTGCATGGACCCAAATGAACAGCTGACCGCATGGCAAACTTTAGCCTGCATAAGTGGACCATCAATTGGTAAACATGGTTGGTGAAAAGGCCTCTTTGATTGTTCACATTTCATAATACAGGGAGGGAAGACAGGTTACAGAGGTTTTCCCAGCTTTGACACTGTGTGATACTCAAAAAAGAGAAATTTAATTTTACATAACTTTCCTCCCAATTGATGAAGGGAACAGGTATGGCAGAAATATCCCACAAGGATTAATCTACCAGTTAGCTGAGTCTTTGTGGTTGCTATAATTTACAGCTATCTTTCATTATGTGATTTTATGTGGGTTTTGATTGAAAAAAATCAGCCCTGAAAAATCTTCCTTCTCACTTGGTCAAGGATATCTTTGAGCATCAGGATAGTTACATTCTTGGCAAAACATGTGAATTGAAGCTCACATCCTGGATTTTGTTTGATATGAACCAAACAGAAAATTTCAACTAAGATATTTCCATGTGTTGGAATTGAGTTACAGATCATCCCGCAACCACTTCACCTACAGTTACACATCTGTTGGGAAGAAAATTGAACAAAGAGTTGCGACTCACATCTAACTCACATCAGACCATTTGACTGACAGAATTACGGCCTGGCACTCTCCAGAGAGTGCCACACTTTCCCCCCTGGTGCTCAAAGCTATAACTCAAATCCACGACTCTTTTCCGGATCACCGCGAAGGCAGCGCAAGAGCACAACATCCCTTCCAGTAACTGCCGACGGCCTAACACCGGTCGGAGTTCCACAGCGTGCAAACGGACAGGACCCGATGTTTTGTCAAACGGACAGGACACCAATGTTTTTTCCTGTCCGTTTGCGTGCAAACGGACAGGAAAAAACATTGGTGTCCTGTCCGTTTGTCTGTTTGCACGCAAACTGACAGGACGCTCATGAATACAAAAGATGGCACAAGGGGTACCTGGGGTACCTGCCAAAAGTACCGCCGGTACCCTCCAAGCGGTGCCGGGTGCGGTGTGAGGTGTTGGTTTTGGCAAAAAAACAAGCAGGTACCCGGGTGCCAACAGGTACCCAAGTCTTGATTGTTCATCTTTACTTTCAAACATCCAGAACAAGTTTTTCCTGATCATAACACACAGACCACCTGTTCCATCTAATAAAGCTCCGTGACTACATAGAGGGGCTCACAGGCTTGTCCTGCACACTATTTTAACAAAGCCTCTCAAACAGGAGATTAGGGGGGGGCCTTCCCAGAGGGCTCTTTGTAGGAGAGGTTTAGGAATAATGACTGTGGGATTATGAAAAATTTCTGCAGGCTTGCAGACAAAGGAAGAATTTTCAATCCCAAAAACAGAAAAACACAGTTGAAAATCAATGACATATGTACAAAGAGACCTGAGTAGACAGTTTTCATGGCAGTACTGATGGGCTCCCTCACCTCAGTTCTTGAGGCCAAATCTTCAAAACTGATTGAAGGAATCACTTTTGAAGGTCAAAGGAATCCTGAAGGATATTCCATGGCTCTGAAGATCCATTTTTAGATTTTATGATAATTTGAAAGATTGAATATCCTGTCTGAGACACAATGTAACAAGTGAGTGGGGACAGGGGTAGGATCTACAGTTATCTGTGGGTTTGTGATTCCAAGATCCACAAGGCGTGGTGGTTGCAGATCCTTGTTTACATTGCTTCATTCTTTTCTTGTTTTTGAATGATTAGTAGTGTAAAATGAAAGCTGAGGTCAAGAAGCATCATGTGGCTCTGGGGCAGGTCCACAGGAGCTGAAGCTTAATATTTTCCCTACAGCCATTTGCCATTTCTGTCTCACCCAAATTTTTGACCTTGTGCACAAGTCCCCCCAATGGGACAGGCAGCTTTGTCGCAAGCCACAGCAAGCCCAAGCTTAACTAAGTCTCTCCGAGGAGGCGCAAAGCGCCTCCAGAGGAGAGGCTTACCTCTAAAGTCACACCATTGGCCCTACAGACTGGAGAATTTCTAGCAAAAAAACACCTATTTTCTTTTCAAAATGTTTTTAAAAATGTAGTTTTTAGTTTAAAAAAAGATCTGAGTAGACAGACTTTTAGCCTGCAATCTCAGCTTCTGTCAGCCTTAGAGTCAACTCAGCTGACCTAAAGTCTGCCTTTTTCTACTTTTTACATATGAATTACTTCATATCTTTTTCATCTCAAGAGATATCTTTGTTTTGACTTCATGTTCTGTTTCCTCATGCAATTTTAACCCTAGTTACAACTTATCAATTCCTTGTAACTATACCCCCTCCCTGAGTTATTGAGTTGTGGCGCCCATGCGCAGTTGTGACGTGTCAGCACTACCAGGCGCGCCAAACCACATGTACATATGTAAATTACATAAGCAAACTGTGAAAATTTTTGTAGTCAGGATCCCCCTTGCCTGAGGCGGATCTACAGACTTCAGCACACCAGAACCACACCCCAGATAACCCCAGGATCACTACCAAAGAGATTACCACACTCCCAGTATACCTACCGTCACAGGCGCCTAGGATATTGACAGTAAGTAACCTCTTTCACTGAACCTTGTTTATCTCAGAGGTACAACTCTGTGTCTGCTTGATCTGCTCTTCTTTGCTGGCCTTTGCCTCATTCTTGATCACAGGGCTGTCCCTGCTTGACTGCTTTCTTTTTATGTGGTTTTTGTAAGAAACAAACCACATAGGTTTCCCTTTAAAGAACCTTGACTATCCAGAAGGAAGCTAAAAAAATTGTGGCTGGATTAAACTTGTCTAATCCAGAAGCCCTCCACGTTTCTTTGGTGAGAGGAGGCTGTAGCACTCTCTAGCACAGCTTGGCAGCACTCTTCTGAAGAGGTAGCATTGCCAGTGGATGTGCATTCCCACCAGAATAACCTTGAATATCTGCTTATCTTGATCTTGCTCAGTTTCTCTCTCTCTTTCTCTCTCTCTTTCTCTCTCTCTCTTATATTTGTATTTTCTTTATCCAAAGAAATCCAAATATTCCCCCCTTCTTTCTTGTGTCCTGCTGTCACTATAGAGACTCAGGCTCACAGCTTCCATTTCACCATTTTTTACCCAACTGGCCCCCATGATTACTAGCCCACTCCTCCTGCCCTGAAGTGGTTCTGGAGTGGTGATCCAGCCGTTTTTGGGCTCAAAATTTGGAATTCCCTGAGCCCGCGCGGTCTCAAAGGGGGAGATTGGTCACATAAATCTGCCACATAAAAAAATTTACAGGACATTTCTTGCCAGGGGGGATGGATATGGGGGAGTTTGAAGTGGGCAAAAATAAGCTAAGAAGCTTGCCATTCCAATGGTGCAAAGGGCGCGGGATGAATCAAGAGGAAACAGGGAGGTATTGGGGAAAATGTAGGAGAGTGATACAGCAAAAGCAAAACAGCTTGCGGTCTGGCAGGCCCAATTGTGGAATCTCAGCCACTGCCCTTCAAGCCTGTATAGGTCCTGTATGTCAAGCTGCATACAGGAATATCATTGGAAGAAAAATGCTATTTCCTTCATTATTGCCATTGGGGTATTGAGGGTTGCACCATTGGAATCCTGGTGCAATTATACCCCCATT
The DNA here is from genome assembly GCF_026914185.1 of Puccinia triticina. NCBI lineage: Eukaryota > Fungi > Basidiomycota > Pucciniomycetes > Pucciniales > Pucciniaceae > Puccinia > Puccinia triticina. The sequence continues at coordinate 5,179,839 of NC_070562.1, forward strand.
GGCCACTTCGCCAGGGCTAACTGTCCCACCCAACAGTTGGACCAACACACAACGCAAGCTCAACCAGTCGCCTGGAGGCGATGTGACATCCTGTACATGGAGCTGTACAGGTGTGTGGCTGAAATGCAGCAGGCAATTCTCAGCCTCCCGCACCTGCAAGCTTTTTCGCTTTTGCTGTACCTTCCCTGCCATTTGTCTCAATCCTGTAGGGCGAGACATGCAACTTTAGAGGCAAGTCCCTCCTTTGGAGGTTGCTACGCTCCCCCAAGGAGGGTACACTTGTGTTAAGTTTGCAGCAAGCCTCCCACCAGGGGGGGGGGGGGGGGGGGGGGGCTTGTGTTAAGTTAGTCCTGTAAGGGTTACACACCTGAGGCTGAAATTCAGCCATCTATGTAGACACTGTGTTCATCATGTACACAGGCCTCAGGCTTTTCAAGACACAACACTCAAAAATGTAAGCCATGTTATATATGTTTATGGAGATAGAGATTTATAAGATAGAAAAGACAACAACCAATTTTCATGCATTTATTTTTACGGGTTTACTTCGCGCACGGAGGGAAACTCGTTGCGCACGGGAATTTCCGTTGACTCGACGTCACGTGACGTCGGGCCCCCCTCCGTGCGCGCCACCAGCTCCCCTCAAAAAACTATCCGCACACGGGGGTGCCGTGCGGTGACAGGTGGCCGGGGTGAAGCACTCCGGCCATCCGGAGGAAACAATCCCCTCGATGACCGGCACAGACCGGTCATCGAGAGGGTATATCACATCTCTCTCGATGACCGGCATTCCGGTCATCGAGAGGACAAATCCCCCTCGATGACCGGTACAGACCGGTCATCGGGAGGCTACATCCCTCTCGATGACCGGCATAGACCGGTCATCGGGAGGCTACATCCCTCTCGATGACCGGCATAGACCGGTCATCGAGAGGCTACATCCCTCTCGATGACCGGAGTAGACCGGTCACCGAGAGGATACACCTCTCTCGATGACCGGCATTCCGGTCATCGAGAGGACAAATCCCCCTCGATGACCGGTACAGACCGGTCATCGGGAGGCTACATCCCTCTCGATGACCGGAATGCCGGTCATTGAGAGAGATGTGTTCTCTCGATGACCGGAATGCCGGTCATTGAGAGAGATGTGTTCTCTCGATGACCGGAATGCCGGTCATTGAGAGAGGTGTATCCTCTCGGTGACCGGTCTACTCCGGTCATCGAGAGGGATGTAGCCTCTCGATGACCGGTCTATGCCGGTCATCGAGAGGGATGTAGCCTCCCGATGACCGGTCTATGCCGGTCATCGAGAGGGATGTAGCCTCCCGATGACCGGTCTATGCCGGTCATCGAGAGGGATGTAGCCTCCCGATGACCGGTCTGTACCGGTCATCGAGAGGGATGTAGCCTCCCGATGACCGGTCTGTACCGGTCATCGAGAGGGATGCAGCCTCCCGATGACCGGTCTGTACCGGTCATCGAGAGGGATGTAGCCTCCCGATGAGCGGTCTATGCCGGTCATCGAGAGGGATGTAGCCTCCCGATGACCGGTCTGTACCGGTCATCGAGGGGGATTTGTCCTCTCGATGACCGGAATGCCGGTCATCGAGAGAGATGTGATATACCCTCTCGATGACCGGTCTGTGCCGGTCATCGAGGGGATTGTTTCCTCCGGATGGCCGGAGTGCTTCACCCCGGCCACCTGTCACCGCACGGCACCCCCGTGTGCGGATAGTTTTTTGAGGGGAGCTGGTGGCGCGCACGGAGGGGGGCCCGACGTCACGTGACGTCGAGTCAACGGAAATTCCCGTGCGCAACGAGTTTCCCTCCGTGCGCGAAGTAAACCCGTTATTTTTAATCATTAGTATATATTGTGAAACAACCAACCCTCTCAGATCACCAACCATTACTAAGCCAAAAAAGAGGGGGGGGGGGGGGGGGGGGGGCAAGGAAGACACAGAAACAGAGGAGGCCCAATTCCAATGGGGGGTGTGTGGACATGTGTGTGTATGTTTGTTTGGGTTGTGTATTACTTGGGAGAAAAGGACAAGCAGAGAGGGAGGGGAGAGGGGACAAGCAAACACGGAGGAATGTGGATAGATATATCAGTCAATTTCAGCCAAATTCAGTTAAAGAAAACTCTTCTTTTTTCTTTTCTGTTATCGATTTTCTTTGTTCTTCCTTCGTCTTCTATCTCAATTTAATTGTAATTTAAAGAAAGAGATGAATAGCGTCTTGATCAAAGACGAAAACGTAAAGAGTGTTTTTTTCTTGTTTCTTGGTTCTTTTCCTGATGTTTTTGGTTGTTGGTCATGTGGCAAAGAAAAAGATGACGAGAAGGAGAGGAGAGGGGCAGTTGAGTGGAGTAGAGTGGAGGGAGTGAGGTGGGATGGAAAGGTCTTTGAAAGACGAAGAAAGATTCAGGCGGGAATGGGGGTGGAAGGGTTAGGTTGGATGACGGAAGAAGGCGCAACAGCGTTTGTGGGGTTAGCCGATCCGCCGACCGTATCATCAGAGGGGACAATGGCAGGTGGGAGGTCGCTAGGCTTAGGGCTGGAAGCGGCGCCATTCGCCAGCTTCTCGTCGCCTTGTTCTCCGGGGGCAGTGTCGGGTTGATGATGGGCGGCGGTGCCATTGGTAGGGGCGTCGACGACGGGCGCGCTGAACTTTTTCGACGGACTCAACTTCTCCGTGCTCGCTAATCCGGTCACTGTTGGTGGCTCGGCGGCCCCAGCGGGCTTCGCGGAGGAATGGTTGTTGATGAACGACTTGGAGATGTTTTTCGACGGGCCCCGATGCGAGGATGGATGTTGGTAGAAGCAGTCGGCTAAGAAGGGCAAGACAAGACATTAGTGGCTGCGCTTCTTACTTCATCTACACAACAGAAGAGGAGAGGAGAGGAGAGAAACGTACGACGAGTGCATTGGAGACCGAACTTGCAGGGCACACTGGCTGGGATAAACGCGTTCTTCATGCCAGAGCTTTCGTCTCCGGCTGAGCGATCGAGGCCGCCGTTGACGATCCAAGGGTGGGTGAACACACAGTCTGAGCGAGTGCACTGGCTGCCGAACCGGCAGGGGATCGACTTTCCGTTGGGCGTCCCGGCTTGGCCCCTGCCGCCCGGGCCCATCGACAGGCCTGATTGGGCGCCCGGCTTGGAAGACATTGAGCCGGGTTTGATCGACGACTTCGGGTCCGCTTGTTGGGGCGAGACATGGGCCTTCAAACATTCCTGCATATACACGAATTGAATACGGACAGATCAGAGCCCGCAAGTCATGGATAGGGGATGGTCAGAAAGAAAATAGGAAACTGACTGGATCGGTGCATTTGAGTTGCAGTTCGCAGGGAAAGAAGCTCAGTAACATTGAGCTCTTAGGGTGACCTTTCGGGGAACAGTGGGAGCTAGGGCACCAAGCGTTTTTGCAGGCAAGGTTGTACTTGCATTCTTCGCGGAGCAAGGGGACTGAGGGCAGAGGAGCCAACGCGGGTTCGGCCTGTTGAGCGGGCAGGCCGACACGGTTCTCGAGCGATTGCTGATGTGGGTGCTGCTGCTGTTGTTGGTTCTTAGCTTTAGAGTTGGAGTTGGTAGCGGGGGATTGGATAGCCGAGGGGTTACTCTTCTTGGATTGGTTGGTGGGTGAGGGATGCTGGATGAATGGATAGGGATTGATGGGGTTGGGGCCCGAGCCTGGGATCTGGAACGGGTGGGATGGTATGTATGGCTGTCCGTTGGCCAGGAAGAGTTGAGGGGTTGGCCCGTTTGGCGAGTTGTGTGGGTGAAAGTGCTGTTGTGAAAAAGGATGGGAGGGCAAGATTGGGAGGGGGTATGAAGAGGGTGAACCATAGAACATCTGTTGTTGTGATGGCGCAGTTCCGTTGTTGTGGCCTATATCGTTGGGACGCCGGAAGGAAGGTGGCTAGTACACCAAAAAGAAGATGGCAGAGCAATCAATCGTTTGTTCGTGAATGATCAGGGGCTAAGGCCGTGACTAACCATTTGCTGGTCGTATCCACGCGGGAAACCAGGGTTCTGGAAGGGGTGGTTTGGGTTGACTGAGACGCCTACACGCTCCAAGATACTCTTGGCGGCAGAGTCGGCACCCATTGGGTGTCCAATTGGAAAGTTGCTAGGGGGGCGCTGACTGAGGAAGACGGGAGAAAAGATATCAGGATTTGTCCGATGTGATAACATGAGGATGAGAGACGGACCCGTTAGGCAGATCGCGCCGATCGGACATCATCCCATTCGACCAATGTTGGTCTCTCGGGTTTCGGTCTGATGAGCGGGGCCCGTTTGGGAGGGGTCCGGAGGGATAGTCATCCTGTCTGAGTCGACGATGAGGAGGGGTGTCCCTGATGATATCATTTGTCCCGGAGCGCTTGATACCGGTGACAGCCTGGTTGAAGACGCCACCGGGTTGGTTGGATCTGGGGTTAGGGTGAGTGATGGGCCTGTTTGAGTTGGTGGGATGGACGGCTCGTTTGATCGGGCCACCACGGTTGTAGTTCATCTGATGGTCGCGTGAGTCGTTGACGGTCTGGATCTTGTCACCAGCGTCGTTGTTTGAGTTATTATTATGATTATCATTGCTATTGTTGTTGTTGTCGTTGGCTGTGAACAGTTTATCTTGTGTGTCGGAGGGTGAGAGTGGTGGGTTTGAGGTGGTTTGAGGCATCCCGTACTGGCGAGCGACTTCCTCAAAGAGCCATGTTGTGAAGGCTGGATCATACATATCTTCGCCGATCAGCTCGGAGAGTTCTAGATTCATAGGATCGTTAGAAAGAGAGCAGCATATAGGAGATGAGTTCTGAAGGAAGCTGTCGATCGATCGCATGGTCAGGGATGGGAGGATGAGGAGACAGACCAGCAGTGATTTGCTCGGGGGTTTTAGCATTGGCCAGCATGACGACAACATACTCGGCCATGACGACATCGTCGGCGGTCGAGTAGGAGTATTCGGCCAGCTTCCGCTGGACTTCGGCCTGTGGAGGAGCCAGGGCCAGTCAGCAGTGGGCTCAGGAGGGAGAGGGGGGTGTGGCTGGCTGACCTCTAGTTTTTTTGCAGCCGGAGTCTGCATGACGATTTCGGGTCGAGACATGCTTGTCTGTTGGCGTTCGTTTGTCCGTTCCGTCGTCGTCTGCGCTGGTTTTCGGTGTGTGCTGGTTTTGGGGCGAAGGTGAAGGTGAGGTGGTCAAGAGGGAGTGGGCTGGCCTGGGCCTTTTTTTCATCGAGCTTTTTCTGGCTGGGCGCCCTGGAGTATGGGGTACAGGGATACAGGAGTACTAAACCACAGACAAAACTCAAAACACCACGAACACAACAAACCCATAATACATCCCAACTCCATCCCTCAGGCTGGTTCGCGCCGAAAAAAAAATCCCCATAACCTAGCCAACCGCATGGAATCCCTAGGTTGGGGCGTATAGGAATCCAGAAGTGGGGATACCCGACGCCACATTGAGCCGAGAAAAAAAGCATTATTTCTCTGCATCTTAAACAATAGCCAAATCCTTTCTCATCTTGCGCCCCTATCATGGCACGAAGTTGTGCCTGTGGAGGGCCTGAGCCTTGCCGTACATCCGGTTCCGCCTTCTAAGCCGGCTACCTATGAATATGTGTGAGAAAGGCCTAGATCATATGCTCAGCTCAGCCGTGGCCGCCGCAGGTAAGGAAGAGCCCAGTCTGTCCAGTGCTGATGACCAGGTTCAAGGCCCAATCACAGGAGACAGATCCCGGCCCACTTCCCCACGTGATGGGAGGTCACCATTGATCAGTCAGTACCCAGGTACTAACTTAACCAAGGCCCTTTGTTTTTTGAGGGGGGAAGCTGTCCCACAGGGACCCTCCCTAATTTTACTTGACCAGGTCTGATGTACTATCATGGGCTTCAATTATCAAAATTGGCTGCTATTTAAAAAAAATGGAAACTAGGGGAGGGATCAATTGTTGAAATTTTTCACATTTGGGCTCAAGACTGCCTTGTGGTGGTGGTCAGTTATAGTGGTCCTAATAAATTAGAGAGAAATAGATTTTGAAAATTTTAATTTTCATGCCCTATGGTACTGGTCCTAAGTCCCTCTGTTTTTTTAGGTTGGCGCAATGCAACCAGTGTTTTATGACTTCACCGGCAGGAGGGTGGGAATTTGCTAAGACAGCCCCAGATACCCCTCAGGTAAAGCATTTATACATACAGACATGCCCACCCCACTTTACACCCTACTACTGGGATCCTCATCCATCTTGGCCCCATAAGCCACCGCAATTTATGTATGAAAATTATCCAGATCCAATATCATCAAAATCCTCAGTGGTACTGGTGCCCCTATTCACTCTCCTCTTCAGAAAAAATTGGTCACCCCACGCTACTTAATCCTTTTGAGATGACTGGGCTTGTCTGTTGGCAGATACTATATCACAATGATTTGGTTTCCTTGCATTGACACCGTCAATACATATCTTCACTTTTTTCCTATGTCCCTTCTCCAGTGGAAACATTCCCCAAGGATATTATGGCCACCCCAAGTATGATAGCCACAAACCATAGCTTCCTAAAAATCTCTGTCTCTCTTTGAAAATTTATCCCTGTTAGCGGCCCAGCTTTGCTTAAATGCCATCCGAATTCCAAATAACCGGCTCTAGCGGTGACCCATCCAATCCATCCCAATTTTAGCTGAGGCCTTCACTTAACACAAGGAATTTCTTCGGAGAGCGTCCAGCTGGGACAGCGGCGGGGGGGAGGGGGGGGGGGGGGTAGGCCTTGTTAAGCTTGTATGTATTTTAGGAAGAGTTTGCTTGATCTACATAAATATCAACCTCTGTTGAAAAAAATGAGCTCGTAGGAAAGTTTCTTTTTCTGAAACGATTTCAATTAGATCTGACTATTTTGATGAAGTTGGTCGCACATAATGCTTTTGAATTGATAGAGTATGTATATGATAACTCAACGAAGTCTCTCCAGCTTTGGAGGATCCCTTCTGTCGGCGTAACACGACAAGTGTTTTACCACTGTGGGGGGAGAGGCCAGGCTATAGCTCGAATCACTGGAAGTTGTTGAGGTGCCGCTGAGAGCAGGGAAAGTTTCAAAAATTGACTGGCTTTGTCAAAACACACGGCGGAAGACTCCACGATGAAATCGAGTTTTTATGGCTGTTTTAAGGCTGCAGATAGGGCCGATGAAGGGGGGGAGGGGTTGCGACACTAGTAATGAACTGAGTCCGGGATTTCGAGAACGACTAATGCTCAGTGACGCTGGATAACTAGAGTGAGAGTGACAAGTGTCGAGAGATGGGTGGGCAGAAGTGGAGGAGGTCCAGAAGCAATAGCGGCAGAATCCAAAGCTGATAGATAACAGCGATCGGTAGAGGTAATGTAAGACAAGGATGCCGCTGGGCTGTCGAAGAAAGTGCATCCGAAGTGGCTGAGTTGATGATCTGCACGTTTTCTTGATTCCAGCTGGTGACAACGTTATTGATCCAATCAAAATAATTGTTGATGTATGATCTGATTCTTGTAAAATGTTTGGAAGTCGAACTGACGAAGAACGTTTGGCACGAAAGGGTATCAAGCAGCTTTTATTCTTCCAGCAGTGCCGCTACACCAAGCTGGTTGCCTTCGACCATTGCAAGCATGCTGTGTCCATTTTTTGAGCACGGAAGTCAAAGTTGTGAACTATCTTAAAAGGTTGATTGATTGAAGATGAGAAGATGGAAGAACACCGAAGGCACTGGCTGTTGAGCTTGCTGCCGATCCGAGACTGAGAGGCGAAGGGGGTTCGCCGGCGGCTCCGGGGGGCCAGTCCACTGCGGAAAAGTCGCGCGGCTGCACCTTGCTTAACACCAGAAGACAAGCAAGCTGGACACGACCACCCTTGGGCAAGACATCAACTTAAACAGAAGCAAGCAGGTCGATTGACTGGAAATGTCCAGGTGAAGTGACTTCTCCGCAATTGAGTTTGTTGCTCCAACGAGAAACTGATTCGAGATATTCACCGGATTGATAGCTCGAAGATTACCGCAACGACTGCCGATATCCTAAAAGCCAGTGGGGCAGAAGTACCATGGTAAGCAAATAGTACATGTCGAAAAATAGGAAAAAGAAGAGTCGAAACTTCCCAGCTAGACATGAATTATTGTGGAGCGGGAAAAGAGGAAGAGAATTAAATGAACGATGGACGCGATTGTTGAAAGTTTTTCAGGGTTGAGAAGTATCGGCCGATCATCTTGGATGATATCACTGGGAACACGGACACGATCGAACGCCTTAAAGTGATTGCTCGGGATGGGAATTGTCCTCATATCATCATTTCTGTCAGCATTCTCTCTTTGATAAAATTTATCATCTTGTGATCCTCAACACAACCACATCGCTCTAACAGCGGTATCTTCTTTTCTTTTTTTTCCCTTTAGGGTGCACCTGGAATAGGAAAGACGACTAGTATACTTTGTTTGGCTCATGCACTCCTCGGTGACGCGTACAAAGAGGGTGTCTTAGAACTCAACGCGTCTGATGAAAGGTAAGCAAGCAAAAACAATACCCCCGATGTCTCTTCTATCTAAACATGACAAAATCCAAGCATCTTTCTGATCCGGGTGAATTTAGAGGAATCGATGTAGTGAGAAATAAGATTAAGACCTTCGCCAACACCAAGGTAACTCTTCCAGCCGGTCGACACAAGATCATCATTTTAGATGAGGCGGACTCGATGACAGCCGGAGCTCAACAAGCACTCCGAAGAACGATGGAGATTTACTCGAACACGACCCGGTTTGCGCTTGCATGCAACAACAGCAGTAAGATCATCGAGCCCATCCAGAGTCGATGTGCGATCCTGAGATACGGGAAACTGAAGGACCAGGAAGTGCTCAAACGATTAGTCGAGATCGCCAGTGCCGAAAATGTGAAATACGCAGAAGACGGCTTGGCGGCCTTGATATTCACCTCAGAAGGAGACATGCGTCAGGCCATCAATAACCTACAATCGACCGTCTCCGGTTTCGGATTCGTCTCCGCCGAGTCCGTCTTCAAAGTCTGTGACCAACCCCATCCAGTGGTCATCCAAAAACTCTTGTCATCCTGTGAAAAAGGCGACTTGAGTGATGCCCTGGATCAACTTGAGGTGCTGTGGGAACAGGGCTATAGCGCATTAGATATCATCAGTACTTTGCTGAAAGTCGTCAAGGGCATGGATCGTATGTCTGAATTCTTAAAACTGGAATTTATAAAGGTAGTTACTTCTTTTTTCCTTCTCAATCCAAATCATCTTTTGTATGACTTGAGTGCTGACTTGACGTATCTCAACGTTTATCAAACCAGGAAATAGGCTTCACTCATATGCGCATTCTCGAAGGTGTTAGCACACTTGTCCAAGTTGAGTCATTCCCCATATCAACATCTCCTCTCTCTCCCTCTGTCTCAATTGAACATCTTCCTTTAATACCTTGTTGACTAATGAAACATGATGGTTTAGTTGGGAGGCTTGTTATCTAGATTATGTAAACTCAAGATAGATCCTAAAAAATTCACAATTTGATTACATTTATACGATCTCTGACTGTTTCGCGGAGACAATGAGAAAAGTATGTTGCAATATCATCCCAAACCAATCAGTCCCCTTCTAGTCGCCGCCCTGGGTATACTGTTAAGCCAATGATGACAGAACTCAGCAAAGGACTCAGATCAACAATTCCTCTCCTTCCTGTGAAACAAGAGATTTATCCAATGAACTAAAACTGATGTGATGAAGGATGAAATACTAGGAAAGACGCCAGTTGCTGAATTGTAACCCTGCAATATGTCTACTTTTGGCACTTCCTGTATCTCTCTCACAATCTAGCTCCTCTTACGCCGCAATATGTATGGACCATAGATAAGAGCAAAATCATCGTCTGCGGGGAAGCGGGGTCTCCGTGGAACTCCTCAGTTTAGCTTCGAGAGGTATGTACCAGGTCAGCTGAAGGCTCTGCGCAGTCGCGCTGAAACGCTATGTATCACTATCTCCGGAAAATCTGCCTTGGGCATGGTTCTATGTCAAGTCGTGATACGACTCACAAGTCCAAAAGATGTAGCTTTATGCCCAGAACTACACAGCCTCTGCCTATGGGAATTCAGCCGTACAAAGAGCGTGAAGGGGAAGGTTAGACTTTGGGGGGGCTGAAGTTCTTTGTGTAACCCAAAAGAAATAATGATGGCCTGCAGAATTATTGTCCGCTATGTGTCCAGCTTCCACCGGCACAAATGGTCGACATACTTTACCATGCGGCAGGGACCAGGCCCGCAGGCAGGTTTTTTTTTTGTTGAGATGGCTCCAACGATCACATCAAGTACAAATTACAGATTGTGTAAAGAGATTCTGCGGTGGTCTGATGTTGTCTACAATTGCATTGCTTCTAGTAATATTTGACCTTCAAAATGTACTTTCGTGCTACCTTCCAACAGTACATTGCTCTCCATTCAATCTTCTACTTTGTTGCTATAGTTTCACCCACCCAATCGGGCAATCTTAAGTTTTCTGAATGGGAGCATGCCGCAGAGAAACAAACAGATTTCTTTGGGGAGCAGTTCAACCCTGCTTTATCGGCATGGGCTACACCGATCATTCCTGCAACTGATTTAGTAAATCCAGGGAGTGAATCTCATCATCAACATCATTCCCTGGGGCAACCATTGGGGCCAGACTTTGAAGGCGAAGACCTTGATTCAATGCCACTCTCTCCTGGTTTGCAAGATATGCTACATGAACTAGAAAGCAGCATATGCCAGACCAGCCACCCTCAAGGACAATTCTCATCCACATTTGATCTAATTCCGCTTTCTCCCAGTCAAATAGATACTTGGGCTCATTATCCTGAGACAGTCATTCCTGGTAAGTTCTCTTCCACCGTCTGGATCCAAGTACATAACCCGTCGTTTCACTGGACTGATCCCAAGATCTGAAGCTCATGATAGAATGCATAAGGGAAAATTCGGATCGGGGCAAACGCCTTCAATAAGTAGTGGTATGATTACTGAAATGGCCCAAAACATTCACAGCAGCAAATGTGTCGACCAAGGTTAGTGGTATGCCTGGATTCACCGGAGCTGAGTCGGATTTGAACTAAACTGACATTATGAAGTCCCAAAAGCTGGACCAGGCTTTAGTGGCGAATGGTCCTTGAGTAAGACATCAAATGACAAGAACAACTGGTTGTCATTAGAAAACCCAAAGAAAAGACCAAAATCTAAATATCTCAGTCAGAGGCAGTCCAAGCGCGCAAAGGGTTGTGTTCCTCAAAGTAATTTGATCGAAGGATATTGTATGATATTACTCCTGAAAAAACGCTTTGATAGGTTTGGCGAGAGACTAGTTTCAACATTTTCCGTTCGTAAAGAGCGGAATTCAAAAAAACGTATCCCTCATCAAGAGTTACAGAATATATCGATATTTCCAGGGCAAGAATGCACTGCGGTCCTGAGAGTCGTGGATCCATTGACCAAAAGATCCGCAGAAAGTAGGAAGTTGGCTTCAAGCTACTATCTTCTGATCAGATGGCTCTATGTGCTCCATGAGGATTGGTTGAAGAGGTGGAATATCCCCACATTCATGCACAGGGTTTGGCAAGATAAGTTATTGGACTGGCTTGACTACGAAATTTCTGGATCGGATGATTATGGTATTCCAATCATTGGGATCAGAAAATCATCAAAATTTGAATGGACAAAAGATGATGAATTTCGCGATACTCAGATCAAACTAATTTATTACTTCTCCCAGATGGATGAAGGGATTGAAGTAGTAAATACTGCTAAATACTTGTTGGAGAAATTCAAAGCTAGGAATCCAAGTGAGTAGTTTCTTCTCAATCCTTTATAAGTTGGTGAAATCATTTGCTAACTTGTTGGATAATATAAAATTGAATTTAAAATTGAAGTGCATCTCTATGGGGTTAATTCAGAATCACATCTACACTTTTCAGAGAACCATTTGCCAATTGATACATTCACATCCACTAGGGATCAAACAACAGAATTTCATGGATTCTCTTCATACCCCAGCTTCAAAATAAAGATGAATGATTTATTGTTCTTGGTCCCCAGGAAGGTTGTATTTAGTAATCTTGTATCTTGTCAACAGATCACAAGTAAAGGCAAGGAATTTCTGTCACCATTTGTACCCAATTATGGCTGTGATTTTCAAACTGGAAGGCCCAATATTTCACATCGGTATAGGACCATCCATCCAAAATTTCCAATTGCACTTTACTTTCAAAAAAAATGATTCAGACAATAAAATATTCAGTGTTTTGAATCCAGATTCCCAAAAAAGTTCAATGATAGATCGTGCAGTATACAGAAAACTCAAGACACTACTCAAGGCAATCAATCACATTCATCTTGAGGCATATAAAGATTTTAATATAAATGAAGTAGAATTTGATAAAAGCAGGAAAGAATTATTTGAATGGATCATCAAACTTACCCTCAATCCACAACGTGGATTTTTCCCCCTATTTGGGACTACAGAAATTAAAGGAGACCTAGCACCATGGGAGAAATTAGAGAATGAGAATGGTGAATATTTTGTTGATGGCTTTCAGATTGTTCAAATACAATTAATCAAGTATTTTTCTGAGCATGAAGATCCTATCACTTTGGAAAGAACTGCTGCATTTGTTCTCACAACTTGGTATCAGGATCATTACCCATCTGGATTCATAAATTTATCTCAAAGAGTCAAGAAACATTATGATTATCAATCTTAATGTCTTCAGCTATAAAATGCTTATTTCAAAGGGCATTTTTTCAAATAAATAAATAAATAAAAACATAAAAAACATGTAAAAGGAACTATCAAGCTAATTTACATCCATGTATGTTTCTGGGGTGTCTATTAAAATTTTACAAAACAAGTGTTTTACAGAACTTTGGATCATTAAAGGTATCCCCTGTCAATTGTTTTTTAAATAATAGGACTGGTGCAAATCCTCATAACCAGTATCAACAGCGGGCAAGGGCAATTGCAGCGACATGCTACTGGGTAAATTATCAAAAAAAAGAATCTGCAATTTGAGTGTGTCAAGCAACAAAGGGTAGTTACACTACGTGTAACGCGTAGATAACGGTAACATAACAGAATTTTTGTCGTTATCTACGCATCACACATTAAGCCGTTTTTTTTATGCTCGTTGCATTATCTGGACGCGTGCCACGTGGAGCCCCTGAGAACGGGCAAAAAATGAGGCTAAAAAAGCCTTAAATGGTCCGTTATTGCGTTATCCGGGGGATAAGGCAATAACGGGCCTCATTTTTGAGGCCCGTTATGTTACGCGCGGGGCCTGAAATGACCCCGTTACTAGTAAAGTAACGGGGGGCCCCGGATAACAGGGGTAGTTACGTTACCAAAATGGCGCGGATAACGCAATGTAACATAACTACCCTTTGTTTTTTCAAGCTTGCATTCAAAAGATAACAATAACCTTGAGTGCATAAAAATTATCCTCAATAACAACAATGGTGTAAGTGTGAGATTACATGCCAAGGCAAACAGCATCGTCCTCATAAATTGAGGAAGATGCCGGGAGCTCAAACAGCTGCAGAGAAAGGTGAGCAAAGCAAACCATTTCCCCGCAGTCAAAGCCACGCAGCGGGAAAAGTGCAGATACTGATGACAGCTCAATGCTGATTACAGTTTTGGCATCCGCGAGCAGCAAGAACCAACACGTGGAACCACGTTGCCAAACGCCATTAGAAAAAAGAATCACAGAAAAAACCAAAGGTAAGTAGCGTGATTCAGAACTAACGGTCAAAGGAGAAAGAACTAAAAAGCTATCTCTGAAACTGTTAGACATTGTCAAACAGGATCAAAACCAGACCAATAAAGCCGCAGTAGCTACTCAAAGAGAAGATATGAAAAGCGGTGAGTGCTTGTGTTCAAAGCTCAGAAAAGAGAATAAGGAAGCTAAAATTGATCATTGATGTTCTCTGAAACAGACAACGTCGAGAGACTTTTGCTCTAATTCTCCAAAGAAAAGAAGATTGGACAATAAGAGCCAAAGGCCCTCGTTCAGTAAGAAACAAATGTTTCTCTCAGCAGTCCTGCAAAGCTCTAAACTGACAAACAAATCGTCAACAGCTGCAGTGAACTGGAGGAAAAATTCTCAACTTAAACTCAAAGCAGACTTGGTAAAGCAACCAAGCTCCTCATCTTAAAAGACAGAGCGGCTAGTTGCTTGCTCTTAGGTACTATACCAGCTTCTCTATTTCTAATCTATAAATGGTATATAGATCATAAATAGAGTCTAACTAAGAAATAAATATTAGATCTTTGAAATATTTCAGTAAGCACTTTGCTACAGGTAGAGCAGTGGGATTTTGATCCTCTGCACTTTGCTAACCTGTAACTCTACTGCCTTGGAGGGAAGAACTGCAACTTGGTAGCACAAGTTAGCATGTTTGTAGCGCTGCGGCGCTAGGACATAGCACAGAAAGTGCAATTTGTGCAAAAATAGCACCACAAATAGTGGGTAAATCCCACTCTGTATATATCAAGGGGGAAAAGTGTGAAAAGGCCAAAAAGTGATTGGTTATGAATATGCACAGGTAAAATTCAAGTGTGTTGTACCACAGGAGCAATGAAAATTGATGGCATTCACTGTGAAAAAAACTCAAGAAACTGCTGCCAGTTGACATGCACCAGGAAAATAAAATAGTCAGTTGATGACAAGTGACATGTAAGGGTTCAGTGAACCCTCACTGGAAGGGTCGGTGGGACGGAGGGCCAAAGGCCAGGAGTCTATATAAAAGAATGATATTTCACTAATGAGTCGTGAGAAGGGATGGAAAGGGGAACCTCGAGGTGAAGACCAGCTTGGGGAAGAAGAGAGGATGAGAGCAGTCAAGTACTACAAGCTTATATAGAGAATCCTACAATGTATATGCATATGCATATATGCATCTAGCTTGACTTCTGTTTCAGTAAGGGAGAAACCCTTACATGACATCACACCAGCTCCAGCCAGCTAATTACCATCTATTCACTATCTATCCGCTATCTACCCCAATCTTCCAACCATCTCCTCAACTTCCAAAATTTACCAAGGAGGTCCTGTTCAGATTTTGATGAGCCCAACTGATCCTCAGTTCTGTCCAGCTGATACTCAGCTTTGGTACCCAGCTCATACTCAGCTTTGGTACCCAGCTCATACTCAGCTTTGGTACCCAGCTCATACTCAGCTTTGGTACCCAGCTCATACTCAGCTTTTTTGCCCAGCTCATACTCAGCTTTTTCATGCATCTCACTCTCAGAATTGGAATAAATCCTTTTGACCAGTCCTTGCCCAGGTGATGCTCAGCTTTGTACTAGTACTGGCACAGCTGATGCTCAGCTTTGTACCAGTCCTTGCTCAGCCTTTTCCTAGTCCTGTCCCAGCTGATGCGCAGCTTTGACCCAGTCCTGGGTAGAGAATGTCAAAACGTACCCAGGTACCATTTACACCGCCGGTACACGCGCAGTTTTTGCCAAAAAGGGGCACCCGGCACCACCTGGTAGGTACCACAGGTCTTTTAGGCGGGTACCAGCGGTACCTGCCAGCTTTTTTTCATCAAGAAGGTCACCAAGAGGTGTCCTTGATGACCGGAATGGACGCGTCATCAAGAGGTCCTCCCCTTGATGACCGGAACAGTTCAGTCATTGAGGGGAGGACCTCTTGATGACCAACCTGTTCTGGTCATCAAACAGGTTGGTCATGGTCATTGAGGGTGCTCCCCAAACAAACAGCAGCAGGCACTTGTCATCAAGGGGAGTAAAAACTCCCGTCAATGATTGCACCAGGGACCGTCCTCAATGGCCTGTCCTTGCCGATGACCGGTCTATTGTCAGTCATTGAGGGCAGCTCAAAGCGGGCAAAGGGCCAGGGGTCCAAGGGTTACCCAATTAACCCAGCGGGGGAAAGCAGTAATTGGGGTTGGTACCCGGGTACCGCAACGCTTTTTCCAAAAAAAAAGGGCACTCGGCACCACCTGGCAGGTGCATGGCGGGTGTGGGCGGTACCCGCACGCGGGTGCCGGGTACCGCCAAATGGGTACAAGTTGACATTCTCTAGTCCTGGGCCAGCTGGCCAGCTGATGCTCAGCTTGCTGAGTATCAGCTGAGCCAGGGTAAAAGCTGAGCATCAGCTGGGTCAGGGCCAAAGCTGAGCAGAATCTTGTTTTGTCACATTGAGTGCTTTGATCCTAACACCTGTCAGGTGAGCCCTAGATGTGCTTGTGGACAGGAGCAGCATTGGAGCAGTGCTGGAGCTGAAAAAAAAAGCTGCATCATCTCACTTGCCATCAAGTGACTACTTTTTTCTCCTGGTGATGCAATATTACAAAGGCACTTTGGTATTTGGGGGTTTGATTACCCCACCCACCTGGTCATTTGTGGGTCCCACCAGCTTAACTTAAGTCCCCCCGCTAGGAGGCTTGCTGGGGCTAGCCACAAAGCATCCCCTCCTGCAGGGAGTGTGCACACAGTCAAACATTTGGCTCAGCAAGAAATCATGAATGGCTGGAGGAAAAATATTCAGTCTCACCCAGCCTCTGCCTCAGCTCTTGTGGACCTGCCCCAGATCCAAAATATACTTCTGGACCTCATCTTTGAAATGGTGCTGGTCTCATCTCCCCAATCCCTATCATTTTCACTGTACTAATCTTTTAAAAATACAAATAAAAAACAAGAAATGTAAATAAGGATCTACAACCATCTTGCCTTGTGGATCTTGGATTCACAAACCTGCATATATCTGCAGATCCAACAACTTTAGCCAATCAATTGTTGCAGATAGGATATTCAATCTTGCATATCATCAGAAAATCCAAAAATAGATCTTGAGAGCAATGGAATATCCTTCAGGATTCCTTTTGTTGTTGGATCCGGCCTATCTCACTCCATTGATCTGTTTTCACCGACCCTTGTAAGCAGCGTCCCGCATGAAATTGGTGAAGGGTTGGGGGGGAGGGGAACACACATACCCCTCATCACTGGACTGATCTTCTGGGCAGCCGGATTCAACGGAGTTAAGGATATTGGTGTTAAAGGTTGGAACGGCTCCAGCTGCGGCCTCGCCGGCCAAGAGGAACCGGCGCTTGATATCCAAGATCTCAGCCATTGCCACTGAAATCGTTGGGTGAGCAGCAGCTAGAGTGGAGCTGGTCGGGAGTGGGGGGACATTGGGCGTAGGATTGGGCCCAGGGGACGCAGCCAATTGGGTGGCCAGCGCATCTTTGATTTGTGCCAGGGAGGAGACTGCCGCTGTGTAAGATTCTTCGTAATCGTCGCCGTCTGTCTTGTCTTCCTCCAATGCTGCAATTCCAGCCGGTTTTCCAGTTGGGCGGCCGGGTTGGCCTACTGATGGACGGTTGCTTGCGGCCTGCGTTTTTGTCCAAGCTTGTGGTGCTACGTAGTCTGCTGGTTTTGGAGGGACGGTGAAGGAGGAAAAAATATCTATTGGACCGCGATACGCCGGGCCTGGGCAAGTGCCCGCTGCAAACCCGCAGTGTTGTTTGCAGTGGTGACATTTGTCGAGCAAGTCGAGGTATGCGTGAATGTGCCATATTATTCTTCCCGCAGGACGGTAACGGTAGTTGATCCTTGATGTTTTGTTGTGGATGGCGGTCCCGTGCAAGGTTGGATGATTTGTTTTGGGAGGGCGTCGTAACAGTTCCCCGCCCTCCTGACGAATTCTTTGAACTTGAAGCCTTCCAGTTTCAGGAGATCTAGTAGCACTCTTCATGTAAGCTAAACATCAGTAAGATTGAAATAAAGTTTATCCCATTGTGCCAGCCAATTTGGCTGGGAAAGTATGCTGATGTATATCTCTCACATGGTCATAGATTTCTTACATGAACAGTGCTAGTTTATTGACTTCGTGTTCAAGCTCTGGGGGAAGGCCAAATGTCATCCCCTCCGCCAGCTTAAAGTCGGAAAGCAATTCGCCGTCGAAGTTGATCAGCCTTTGAAGAGTCCGGGCCCAAGTAGTGTACTGGCTGAAGGTCTCCGCATCTCCCATCTTGATGTATCGGATCTGGCGTTCCAGGTCGGTGAGCCATTGTGACGGGAGTGCCGCGTCAAATAAATCTTCCTTCACTACTGACCAGGTCTTGTGTAGCATTGACAATACCTGGGATTGATAGTATGAGAGAAGGTTTGTTTCCGTGATTAGCCGGCCAATTATGAGAACCTTATCCCTATCTTTGGTGATTTCTTTTGCCGGATTACTTCTCAATCAGTTTTGGAGTTTGGGCCTCAGAACTTCCAAAAAGGCTGTATAGTCATTTTGTTGTTTTTGAAACTGTATTTTTGTGTTTTTAAGATTGAAAATCCTTCCTTTGTCTGCAAGCCAGCAGACATTATTCATAGGCCTTTCCTACGGAGAGCCCTCCAGGCGAGGTCCCCCAAATCCTCCATTCAAGAGGCTAGTTAAGCTAGAGTCACACCCACCTGGCCGGCTCAGGCCCAATTTGAGACTCCTTAGGCAAGAAGGGAAATCTTACCACTTTCCCCCTGTTTGTAGTAGTATACTCTGAATAAATTCAACTTGAAGTGAGAGAAATGGAGAGGTTCCAACCTCTCAAGCCCTTACCCAGACTGCTTGGGGGGTACCAACATTACTCCTGTACATTTTGTAATTAAAACAATTTAAGCTTCAAACCTTTTGAACTATGTACATTCCAAAATAAAAACCCGGAAGAGCCAAACAATGGAGGAATTTCCGTTGAAATCTACAGACCCTGCAGAACCAGATCTGCAGTCCCTGGGACAGCATTTCCCTGAAAAAATTAAGGTTTTCTGGCTGCAGATCTTGTTCTGCAGGGGGCTGCAGATTGACGGGAAGTCCTCCAATAAAATTGTTATGGCCTGGTGTTATACCTCTCCAGGGGAGAGTTGGTGCCTGCTAAAGCTGTGTAGTTGACTGTTGGGTGGTACCTTTTCTTCCTTCCCCAGGGTTTTTACAAGAATGACCAACCTCATGTAGCCAGAATGGAAGGTGGTGGAACAGGAGATTTCTCTGATCAAAGTTGTATTCATCTGACCTATCCCGCGGTCCTGCTTCTGGCTGCCCGTAGGATACCGGCTTGGCCCATATTACTCCAAGCCCAAAGAGCCGCCGCTGGAAATCCCATGACCGCCTCTGTGTAGACGTGGGGCCGGATAGCAGATTTGGGAGCTTGAGCCCAGCCTGGCCTGTCCACTAATATTGTGAAGTACTCAGTTATGGACTTGCCTCAAACTTATAAAAGTCCCTCCAAGGGGGGCCCAAAGGGCCCTCCACAGGAGGGACTTTACACACAGTGAAAGCTGGGAAGGCAGGAACAGAAAATCTGCCTCAATGCCAGGTCTTATATTTGCATCAATTTTTAAACTCCCACCTCAAAGGTTTCCTGCATGACGTGTTGGATCAAATGATAGGTAAGATTCATGGCTTCATTCCTATCCTTTCCCCATTCCTCCAGCCCTAAATTCTTCCTTTTCCGGGTGTTTCAAAGGCAAAAATGATTGAGGAATGCACTGGAAACCCAAGAGACCATAAACTCGCACGCTCACTGACAGTTGAATGAGGACTCTGGAAACCCCCAAAGGAGGTGGGTAAAATATATGTATGAATTTTTACATTTTTTTACGAAATGTTAGGCACCAAATTGGTATGAATGGGTTCTGAAATCCCAAAGGGTGCACACCAAACATGGCATAAATGTATGAATTTCTGCTGAAATTCAGTTAAATCCACTAAAAGCCCCCAGAACCCCGCTTGTCATTGGGTTTTTTTTGGTTCCCCGGGGGATTTTGTCCCAAGCATAGGCACAAAAATATATAAATCAGCCAAAAAAAATCATTCCCTGGTGCCCCCCGATGTATGAATTTTGCCAAAATCTTTGAATTTTGGTTAGCCACCTCTGTAGGGGGTTTCCAGGGTCCTGTTGAATGAGGTCAACATACAAAGCAAGATTACACTAGAAAACTGAACACGATATGTCACCAATCTGTCTAACCTTGAAGGTAAAAAAATGATTCAAGGCTATTATCTGAGGGTGACTTACTCAACCCTCCCCCTAAGAAGGGAGTAGATGATTGACTGCTCCAAATTGCGATTACAGGTTGAAGAAATTGGATAATAATTTTTTTGAAAATGTGGTCCTCTCCACAACAATCATTCATTTGGTCAAAAAAAAAGAATGAATTTGCCAAGTTGAGGGAGGGACTGGCAGATTACTGAAAATTTTGGAAAAATGCCAAAAAGCTGACTTGAGTCACCTCAGCAGCTCGTGCTTTGGAGTCTTGCTTTCCGAAGTCTTGCTTGGCACACATCCGATCAAGGGGATAAAGAGTCACGGGATCTCTTGTACAGGTCAACTGAAGAGTACATATGCGTAGTCGCTGATCTGAAACGTTATCACTATCTCCGAAAAAATTGTCTCGGCATGATTCCATGTGATGAAGTCTTGATACGAGTCCAGAAAATGTACTTTCATGTCGAGAATAACATAGTGTCACCTCTTTCCAAGGAGATTTGGCCGTGCCAAGGGCCTGAAGGGGAAGGTTAGACTTTGGGGGGCTGAGAACGAGAAGTGAGGATGTCCCTCAGGATTCTTGCCCAACTTCGGCGAAGTTCCAACCTGTGTACATTGGTCAGCGCACCGCAACAGGAGGCTATTCCGCGGGGACAAAGCTAGGATCTGCGTTAAGGTAGCTCCGATGATCGTTTAGAAATATAAAATGCAGGCTTGTAAGAAAATTCCCTGAGGTCTTATGTTGAGTCCAACTGCATTGGTTCTCGCAATCTACGATCTTCAAAATGCACTTCTGCGCAAAGTTCCAACGGTACATTGCTCTCCATTCAATCTTCTACTTTTTTGCTGTAGTTTCACTTATCAAATCGGGAAAAAATCAGTTTTCTGAATGGGAGAACATTGCAGATAAACAAACGGATTTCTTTAGAGAGCATTGCAACACTGCTTCATTGGCAGGGCCTACTACGTCAATCATTCCTGAGAATTATTTAGAAAATACAGGGAATGAATCTCATCATCATCCTCATTCCCTCGCAAATCCGTTGCGGGCAGATTTTGAGGCCAAAGATCTTGTTTCAATGCCACTCTCTCCTGACTTGCAAAGTATGCTACATGAATTGGAAAAAAATTTACGCGAGGACAGCCACACTCAAGGAAAGCTGTTGACTACATTTGATCCAATTCCGTCCGCATCAATTACAAAAGACACTTGGACTCATGATACAAAGACTTGCATTACTGGTAATTTGATTTCCTGCATCCCAATGCAAGTTTATACCCAATTTATTCACTGTACTTAATAATATTAATGTCTGAATCCATCATGGAATCCTAGGCTTGAAGCCCACAGCAAATGGTAGCATAATTTGTGCCACCCCTGAGATGGTCCAAAACATTCACAGCAGTATTTGTGTCAATCCAGGTTAGTATTATACATGGATTCATCAGATCTAAGTTGTATTTGACTTACCTGACTTCATTCAGTGTCAAGAGTTGGTCACATTCATTGTGACAAAGCACTCAAAATTCCACCATTAAATGTCAAAAATACCCTGTTTTCATCCACAAAATCAAACAAAAGATCAGCAGCTGAATATCTGATTCAACAGGATTGCCAAGGCACAAAGGTGCAGAGTGATGAAAATACTTTTACAAAAGGATATTTTATGATATCACTCCTCAAAAAACACTATGACAAGTTTGGTGAAACACTCAATTCCAAGTGTTTCACCAAGAGACAGATGTATCCAAACACACACATCCCGTATCCATACCTTCAGATCAATGTAGGATTATTTTTGGGAAAAAATTATCCTGTGGTCCTGAGGGTTGTCAATCCAACAACAAAAAGAGCTCAAGAAAATCAGAAGCTGTCTTCAAGCTATTATCTTCTAATCAGATGGATCTATAAGCTCCACGAAGAGTGGCTGAACAGTTGGAATATCCCTACATTCATGTACAGGGTGTTGCAAGAGAGGTTATTAGATTGGCTTGACTATGAAATATCTGGATCAGATGATCAAGGTATTCCTATCATTGGGATCAGAAGATCATCAAAATTTGAATGGACAAGAGATGATAAATTTGGTGATGCTCAGATAAAATTAATTCAGTACTTCTCAAAGGGGGATGCAAGCCTTGAAGTAGAGAATATTACCAAATACTTGTTGGAGGATTTCAAAGCTAGGAATCCAAGTTAGTAATTCCTTTCAAACTGTCACAGAGTTAAGAAAATGAATTACTGAGTTGATGAATAATATCAAATTTGATTCTCAAATCAAAGTGCACCTCTTTGGGGTGAAACTTTTTTCAGAGCACCCATCCACCTTGAATCATCAAACAAAAGAATTTAATGAATTTTATTCATACCCCAGTTTCAAAAAGAATATGGATGATTTATTGCTCTTGGTCCCCCAAAAAAATGTCTTCAATAACTTGGTCTATTATCCGAAGTTTGACATTGTAGGTAAGACAGTTCCATTATTCTTTATTGCAAACTTCAGCTGTCAATACAAAGCTGGAAGGGTTGGCCTTGCAAAAAAGTTCAGGACCATCCATCCAAAGTTATCAATTGCAATGTACTTCCCAAGTGAAGATTCAGACGATAAGATCTTCTGTATTTTGAATAAAGATCAAAATAAAAGCCCCATCATGTACCATAATCTATATAAGAAACTCAAAGCACTACTTGCGGCAATCAATTACATTCATATTGAGGCCTATAAATATCTCAACATAAAGGAAGTGAAATTTGATCAAAGCAGAAGAGAATTATTTGAATGGCTGTTCAAACTTATCCTCAATCCAACCAAAAGATCTCCCCCCCTATTTGGGACTACAAAAATTGAGGGAGATCATGCTCCATGGGAGTTCAAGAAAGAGAAAGAGAATGGAGATTTATTCTTTGATGGCTTTCAAATTGTTCAAATACAATTGATTAAGTATTTTTCTGAGGATGAATATCCTATTATTTTGGAAAGAACTGCTGCATTCATTCTCATAACTTGGTATCAGGAGAATTACCCATCTGGCCTCAAAACTTTCTATCAAAAGATCAACAATCATTTCAATACACAACATTGATGTATTTTTCCATCCTTTGAAAAAGCTCAATTCAATGAAAATTCAGGAGAAAAATTCTCAAAAAAATTAAAAAAAAAAAATTGAGCCTTTTGTGTTGCCAAATGTACACCAAGGTAGAGATTAAGAGCCCATAACTGGAGATTCTATCTTCAGTTTCACTGCGGTTTTTGTAATCAGTCTCTTTTTTTCCTTCTCAGAATGAATGAGAATCTTCCCCTATCTTCTTTCCCACTGCTCATCCCTCATCATTAGAACAAAAATCAACATAACTGGTAAGATGGAAATGAAAACCATCAGTTTTTCTGAATCTGATTACTGAGCTGAACAAAAATTACAAAGTGTGTTGTAAATACTGAGTTCAATTTTACACAAGGCAAGCTAGCAGATGCAGGTGTCTGTTTGGGATCTTTGGACTTGTGAGGGCTCCTTGACCACCTTTCTCTTTTGCTTCTGAGCTTTTCCTCAAAGCATTTTTTCTGTTCCTGGCTCACCCTTTCTGATCTCAGTACCAATTGTCATTATTTTTTTGCACTAAGGGTCTGGGAAATCAGAGAAGAAGGTTTGAAATTGCCAACAGAGCTTTTAACGCCTCTTGTCACTGCCAATTTCCACTTCACTGAAACCTTCCAGAATCTCCAATAAACTTGCAAAGCAGGAGCTCAGGTCCTCAGGAGAGCTTCCAGCTCTCTTTTTTTTATTGTTGGACCTGAATGTTCTCCAGGAGCTACTTTGAAATCCTATATCAACACCGCAACAGCTACGCTACGCTACAAAAAGCGGCATTATAGCGTAGCGTAGCGATGCCCCGCTATTCCTATAGACGGATAGCGAAAGTGTAGCGGTATTTTCGCTACTATTAGCGGTAGCGTAGCGACGGTCCCGCTATGATAAATTGGAACTCCATGTAGCGGAGCGATTTTTTTGCGCTATCGCTAAGAAATAGTAAAGCTTTAGCGCAGTAGCGCACCAATGCACTACTTTTCAGTGATAGCGCGGAAATACCGCTACACCGCTATCAGCGCCTGAAAAGCACATGTGGGGCATGCGGCACAGTCTACTCTCACCAATTTAAGCGTAATCTGACGCAATGCTGCACTAAACTCAATAGGTGCCCAGCATCCGGTGGCCCTGGCCTCTTTGACTGATTTCAAAACTCCCAAGTTCCTGGTTTGCTTACTATGGCAGCCGTAAACCTCAATTCAACTCCAGATTGCATTCAAGCCATCTCAAACCCTGATCCTACTAGTACTCCTGCCCATGGCCCACAAATTCCGCCAAAAATAAGGCAATCTGCCCGCAAAAGAAATCCAACTTCTAACCCAGGTTTTGTTTCAACTGAAACGGATTCTTGCAGAACCCTTCAAGTCCCTACTGTTAGCAACAGAAACACAACCAGATCAAATTTTTCAAACTCTGGAACGGGCTCCCACTGCCAGGTAATGGTTTTCACAAGTTTTATTAAATCCATCCAACTTATAATTTCCACGTTAATTGGGTATCACGTTTTGATATATATTTCAGATGGAAGTTTAATCCACCTCATGCCAAGACACCGGTGTTGCACCTGAAAAGATGTACAACATGTCGCAGAACTCAGACAATGAAAACAAAAAAGCAGCCACATGTTCACTTAAGTCAAAAGCCAAAAAGAATATCGCCCCTTGGAAGGATGGAACAGATAGTGTTCTTGTGTACTTCACCCAGATAGAAAATTCTCTCTCTTCCTGTTGTCTTTGGTACAAAAAATTTGTCAAAGTGTCCACCTCCTCGTACTACAACTTGAAGATTCACTGTGATGACATTGACTTTAAAGGAACAATCCAGTCAGCTTGCCTCAATTGATCCAGAGCCATTGCTGCAGCCTCAGGTTGCAAGCTACCACCAACTGCTGCTCAAATAGCTCAAGAATCTTTGGGGTTGGACAAGAAGTCAGGTGCTGCAATTTCAGCATTTGTTGCGAAGGGCCGTTTTGAAAATCATACTTCAAACAAGTTGATGGTCTACTGGCTGATTGAAAAGTCACTACCCTGGGCTTGATTTGAGGATAGGACCTTGCGTATTGTCTGTGACAACATGAATCCCCTATCAAACATCCATTCCCAAACTTGGGCAGTGAAAACTGCTCAAAACCTTTATCTAGTGCTTCAGCAAGCAGTTCTGGATGAAATCAAGGTGAGTGCATGCAATATACATCCAAGATTAATATTCTCAACACTGAGATTTGATATCCTTGTTTTCAGCACGCAAACTCAAAAATCAGCCTTGTCTCCAATGTTTGGACTACCAAAGGAGGCCATAAGTTTTTCATTGGAATCTCTGCATGTTACATAACTAAAGAGTGGGTCTATCAATCACAGCACCTCACAATCAAACACATATCATGGAATCACAACGGAAAGTTTCTTGCTGTGCTGTTGGCCAGGGTCCTCATAAAGAATAACCTTCAAAAACAGATAAGTGCAATTTTGTTTTACCTGAAAACCATAGATTGGTTCAAAATGCTGATACTTTGCTTACACTAATTACATCCTAGCAAAGACAACTTATTTGGGTTCTAATAACTTTACAATGACAGCTGAATTATCTTGTTTAATTGGTGATAACGACGACACGTTCTGGGATCATTTGGTCAACCACCAGCAATTTTTCTGTCATGTGCTATCCCTCATCTTAGGCGCAGGCCTTGCCGCAATCAAGTTATCAACTTCCGAGGGGCCTGCCCCACAAAAATCCAATTCCATTCAAAACCTTCCAACAATTAGTGAAGAGGGAGAGTGCTTGAAGAGATTGCTGCTTCAGATGATGAGGTTGATATTAATACATCATCAGAATCCAAATCAGAATCCAAAGCCAAAGCCAATCCTAAACCTACAGGAAAAATCAAGAAGAAAGGAAAGTATGCCAAAAGTGGCATTGGTTTTACTTTGCACAAGCAACAGTGGGTCAGCTACGCTAACAAAGCTGTTAGCGTAGCGTAACGCAGCGCAAATGCGCTATTTTTTAGCGTAGTGTTAGCCCAATTGCGCGCATCTGCGCTAACGCTACGCACGCAGGGTGCAAAGATATTTTAGCTTTTAGCGTAGCGTTAGCGCAGATTTGCGCAATGGCGCTAACGCTAAGCACGCAGGGCGCAAAATAGCGTTCGCTACGCTGTGCTACAGCGCTTTTTGAGGCAAAAAAGGCCGTTTTTCCGCTAAAAGCGCCTTAGCGCAACGTAGCGCAGCGTAGCGGCTGTAGTTTAGCGCTAACGCTAAACAAAAATTGGCGTGCTGTTAGCGCCGCTGAAAATTAGCGCAGCGTAGCGGCGCTAACAGCGCGCTAACGCTATTCAAAAAAGGCCAGCGCTTTTTGCCGCTACGCTAAACGTTAGGGCTAAAATAGCGTAGTTTAGCGTAGCGGCCCACTGTTGGCACAAGGTGAGCTACTATTCACGTTCATATGCTCTTAAACTCTTTTTAACTACATTCAATTAGTCATTCAATCAACTTGTTGTTTAATCTTGCAGATTGACTATGTGTGTTGTTGAATAGTGAGCTCTCCCGCAAAGCAATCTGAGTTCAAGGTTTGGGCTGAAAAGCTTGGTTACAACGGTGTGGTGAGATCAATCAACCAGCAAGAGTATACAAAAGAGGTAGATTTTAATATCAAATTACAGTATAAACTACATACAAAACATACATAGTACAAATAACCTTCATATTAAATTTCACTCAGCTGTCACAATTATTCTCACACCCAGAAAACTGGTAACATTTCTTTACACAAGTATCAGGCATGTAACATATCTCATAGTACATATAACATTCCTCCTCTTCATCCCTTACATATAACATTACTCTTTACATCACCTACATATAACATTCCCCTTTATATCCCTTAGATATAGCATTCCTCTTTACATCACCTACATATAACATTCCTCTTTACATCCATTACATATAACATTCCTCATCTCTTGCGCACTGAACACAGGTAACTAGGGTTCAGAGTCAGATAGAGTTAAGAATAGTTCTAAAGATTGTGCCACACTATAAATTCTTAGTGTACATTCTCCCAGAACCTAGAAGCTTATTCAAGGAAGGCAGCCCTTCAAGCACCCGTGTAGTCTGTCATTATCCATGACTTCTACATTTCCCTTCCAAGCTCAGATCACGCCTAGCATAGAAGTTCCACAAGTGGTGTCCCAACAGTGGCTTTTTGATCCTTCAATTTTTGTAATTGTCACCGCTTGTGTTTCTGGACTCTTGAATTTCGCGGCATTTAGTATGAGCCATTGTTGTATTATTGCTTGTGCCTGTGAAGCCTGCTGATTGGTTAAGGGCATTGATCAACGGATCCACTCAATAGATGTGGTTGCCAAAACCTTGACCACAGTGGAGTTCCAAGGCAAATTGGCACCAAGATGGGTATCCCAGTCAAAAGTGAGTCTTGAGATACCGGCCAACGCAAGAGTCTTTTCCACACTGGCCTTTGTTTGAGAACTGATGGCTAGGCCCTTATGTTGGCCTTTCAAGACAGCAGGAGTAAAGGGTGGAGACTTGATGTTCTTCCGTATTTCTTTCTCTGCCTGAGAGACAAAGTATTCTATCTCTGCCGGAGTTGTAGCCTTCAACGTGAGGCGTAATTGATTGAGTTGCTTCTTGATTTCAGCTGTTCTTCTTTCCACCCAGTATTGGGCCTTGATTTCTTCAGGGTTTGGAGCAGCTGTATAATTGTGAGGCTGTTTTGGATGACCAATGTGGAACTTCTACGTAAGGCGTGATCTGAGCATTTTGATGCTGTTGCTGGTTGATTGATCTCACCACAACCTCCCCCAACTTGTTTGTCTGCCCTCAGACAAAAGTTCGCGTGATTTCCGCGCTCCGCGCGCTATATTTAATGTCTTGAACCTGAGAAAACTGAGTACTTGAGAGATGTGATTGATTTCATTATACAAATTGTGTGCGCTGTCCTGCGGCGTAGTTATCTTATTGAGTTGCGGGACCCAATTGGAGGAACTTTGGCAAAAGTTATCCTAGTGCGCGGGAATAGACATTTTTCTCAGAGGTTTTGTACTCAAGACGTTGAATAATATCAATATATTTGTTTTGACTTTAATTGAACTAGGGCAGGATCTTATAATTAAACTATTAATCAAATTTATATATCTAATAATATTCATTTAAATCCTCCCCATAAATCATATTCTATGAGGATTATCTGGATTTCTAAACTAATTGTTTTAATCTTCTTGATTCTGGCTGAGTTCAATTACCGTCTTCAAATCTAAATTCTATCCTTCTTCACCCTTCACACAATCACCCTGTCAACTTGTCCTTTTCAGCTCAACTAGTTTAACCTCCACATTTGGATTCTGCAATTGTCCACTTGATTTCGCCGGCCAAAGATCATCACCAAGAATTTCGCAGCATCAGCGTAAGCCATTTCTTATTTCATTGTTAGATCTTTAATATGTCCTAATTCTATTGATGAATGAATTTTTCATTCATTCTGGGGTGCTTTTTAGGACTTTGCTGTATTGGTCTGTTGTTAAGATTTCATCAGACTAGACAATCTTTTAGCTCTTCAAGACAATTTGCTGTTTGCTTGTTCACAGCCTACTCTCGACCAACTGATCCCACAGCTCGAGTTCTTCATGATTGCCTTCAAAACCAATTGCTAGTTGGCTTGCTTTTACAGATTGGTCCATTACACGATATAGAACAATTTTTGATTTGTGCTTATCAAGACGGTTCACTGTTCTTTGGTCCAGCTGATTCCACAGCTCAAAGTCTTCACGCTCACTTCTCTCCCAAAACAAACTCAACATCGTTACTGAAGTCGTCTTAGTTTTAATTCAAAAGTACTGTCACAAACACCTCCCACGCTCCTACATTAAACAAGAAGAC
The DNA here is from genome assembly GCF_026914185.1 of Puccinia triticina. NCBI lineage: Eukaryota > Fungi > Basidiomycota > Pucciniomycetes > Pucciniales > Pucciniaceae > Puccinia > Puccinia triticina. Next base: position 5,208,837 of record NC_070562.1, read on the forward strand.
CGCATCCAATTGTACCGCGAGGTTCGCGACAGCTTCACGATGGTGAGCTTTTATCCTTCAATGAATCCCTTTCAACATCTACTAACTACCCTTTTTTTACAGACCAATCTCCATATTCTTCTTGGAAGCTTTTTCGCCGCTTTCCATAGCCGCGCTTCGTTAGATGCCCGGTGGCGCCTACGAGTTGGAAGAGTTGGACGGTTCCATCATGACTAGAAAATATGCGGCATCACATGTTAAATACTATCACAAACGATCGGAGGGGAAGGAAAATGAAAAACTTACTGTCTTGATTGGCGTCTTGGCCGTCTAACGAAGCGCGGCTATGGAAAGCGGCGAAAAAGCTTCCAAGAAGAATATGGAGATTGGTCTGTAAAAAAAAGGGTAGTTGGTATATGTTGAAAGGGATTCATTGAAGGATAAAAGCTCACCATTGTGAAGCTGTCGCAAACCTCGCGGTACAATTGGATGTGATCTTCTTGTTCAATGTAGGAGCGTGGAAGGTGTTTGGACAGTACTTTCGAATTAAAACTAAGACGACTTCAGTAACGACGTCGAGTTTGGTTTGGGAGTAACATTCTCCAACGATGGTTGGAAAGCCGTTAGGAGCAAGTAATCTAGCAATATCAACATCATCGGCTGCACGGCTAAGAGTTTGAGGAGAGTCGTTGGGTACAATGATTGGATTTTCGTAAGACATTATGTGAAGCTTTTCGTCTGGACGATATTTCGGGTCGAGGTCTTTTCTTTCTGAGGTCTATGGGTTGTGTGATTCTTGGTGGTTGGAAGGACAAGAAGGGTCTGATTTATATGGACGAGATTCGAGGATCATTCGAGTGGTCAGGATAGGCGCAGGATTCAAGAGAAACCTTGTAGTAACGGTCTAGACGAAGGAAAAGCGGATCGATCAAATCAGTAAAGGAACGTTAAAGATCACTACATGTAGTGGTATAAAAAAAAATGTCAACCTTGGCAACATGAAAAGGATTAGAGATCGAGTTTCAGCGTCTTCGTTTTCGACCTTCCCTGTTAAATTTGGTGTCAGTACAAGATCGATCTAGGAAGCAAGGTCTCGATTTTTGGAAAACAAAGAAAATCACTTAGATAACAAACAAGAGCTGAGGGTTTGAAATAATAGCGTACCGTTTCCGTGAAATACGATCCGCAAAACTCGACGAGCCGACCTGGTTATGTGAAGAAAGTCAAATGGATCAGTGTGGAGACAAACTGTAAAAGTACTCTGGAAAATACATGTGATTGGATCAAAATCCGGGGAAAACTCTTGACTAGGTCGAACTCAAATGTATTATGGAATGAGATCGACAAAATGCTTACCTTACAGATGACTCGTGATCAAAACCATAGAAACATTTGAAAATACTTGGTTCCAGGCGAAAATGTGATCAATCATGGTCAACCAACTTTCACACGAATGTCACTCATCAATAATACTCTATACAATTGGTCAAGCGGTCAAACATGCAAAAGCAAGTTGAATGTCACACTTCTATCACCCAATTCTGACAAAAAGAGCCGCGCTGCGCAAAAGTCAAATAAAATAAAACTTAATCCTGTACACCTCAACCATTTTCCCCGTTGGCTCAGAACAACTACACAAATTAAAAAATTCTTTTCTTTCTTGTTTTCTTTTTTTCTTTTTTCCCTCATTTTTTTTTCTTTTCCATTGTCTGAGGGCAGACAAATAAGTTGGGGGAGGATGTGGTGAGATCAATCAACCAGCAAGAGTATACAAAAGAGGTAGATTTTAATACGGGTTTACTTCGCGCACGGAGGGAAACTCGTTGCGCACGGGAATTTCCGTTGACTCGACGTCACGTGACGTCGGGCCCCCCTCCGTGCGCGCCACCAGCTCCCCTCAAAAAACTATCCGCACACGGGGGTGCCGTGCGGTGACAGGTGGCCCGGGTGAAGCACTCCGGCCATCCGGAGGAAACAATCCCCTCGATGACCGGCACAGACCGGTCATCGAGAGGGTATATCACATCTCTCTCGATGACCGGCATTCCGGTCATCGAGAGGACAAATCCCCCTCGATGACCGGTACAGACCGGTCATCGGGAGGCTACATCCCTCTTGATGACCGGCATAGACCGGTCATCGGGAGGCTACATCCCTCTCGATGACCGGCATAGACCGGTCATCGAGAGGCTACATCCCTCTCGATGACCGGAGTAGACCGGTCACCGAGAGGATACACCTCTCTCGATGACCGGCATTCCGGTCATCGAGAGGACAAATCCCCCTCGATGACCGGTACAGACCGGTCATCGGGAGGCTACATCCCTCTCGATGACCGGAATGCCGGTCATTGAGAGAGATGTGTTCTCTCGATGACCGGAATGCCGGTCATTGAGAGAGATGTGTTCTCTCGATGACCGGAATGCCGGTCATTGAGAGAGATGTGTTCTCTCGATGACCGGAATGCCGGTCATTGAGAGAGATGTGTTCTCTCGATGACCGGAATGCCGGTCATTGAGAGAGGTGTATCCTCTCGGTGACCGGTCTACTCCGGTCATCGAGAGGGATGTAGCCTCTCAATGACCGGTCTATGCCGGTCATCGAGAGGGATGTAGCCTCCCGATGACCGGTCTATGCCGGTCATCGAGAGGGATGTAGCCTCCCGATGACCGGTCTGTACCGGTCATCGAGGGGGATTTGTCCTCTCGATGACCGGAATGCCGGTCATCAAGAGAGATGTGATATACCCTCTCAATGACCGGTCTGTGCCGGTCATCGAGGGGATTGTTTCCTCCGGATGGCCGGAGTGCTTCACCCCGGCCACCTGTCACCGCACGGCACCCCTGTGTGCGGATAGATTTTTGAGGGGAGCTGGTGGCGCGCACGGAGGGGGGCCCGACGTCACGTGACGTCGAGTCAACGGAAATTCCCGTGCGCAACGAGTTTCCCTCCGTGCGCGAAGTAAACCCGTTTTAATATTAAAGTACAGTATAAACTACATACAAAACATAAATAGTACAAATAACCGTCATATTAAATTTCACTCAGCTGTCACAATTATTCTCACACCCAGAAAACTGGTAACATTTTTTTACATAAGTATCAGACATGTAACATATCTCATAGTAGCATTCAAGAATTACCTCTAAGATACACCTCATAGATGTATTTTCCATATAAGAGTAGATACACAGTAGATCTCAGAATATTTCATCATAAAATCCACGCTCAGAGTATAATCACATCTGATACAATCTTCTGTGAAAAGAAATTTCTACTTAGATAGTAAAATACCAAGCCCTTTTGTATTTCACACAGCTATTCTCATCACATAGTAGAAAAATCTTTCAGCTACATATTTCTAGTCTCAGACAAGTTTATTTACTATATGAGGAGGCCTCTTCTGCCCCTTCCTGTTGTCTCCTTCCCCCATGTTTGCACTTGATAGTAATATTGTAGATTACTAGCACTCATCACTTGATATAAATAGTTGAATTATATATTTCGAAATATTAATTGATGTATATAACTTGCCCCCTTGACATAGATAAATTTCATACATATAACAATTCTCTTTACATCACTTACATATAACAATCCTCTTTACATCACCTAAATATAACATTCCTCCTCTTCATCCCTTACATATAACATTACTCTTTACATCACCTACATATGAGATTCCTCTTTCTATCCCTTACATATAACATTCCTCTTTACATCACCTACATATAACATTCCTCTTTACATCCCTTACATATAAAATTCCTCATCTCTTGCGCACTGAACACAGGTAACTAGGGTTCAGAGTCAGATAGAGTTAAGAATAGTTCTAAAGATTGCGCCACACTATAAATTCTTAGTGTACATTCTCCCAGAAGATTATTCAAGGAAGGCAGCCCTTCAAGCACCTGTGTAGTCTGTCATTATCCGTGACTTCTACATTTCCCTTCCAAGCTCAGATCATGCCTAGCGTAGAAGTTCCACAACGGTCCAGGAATCATTGGTGGCTACGGCATTCAATGGAATATTGCTTACAATAGCAGGAACCGAGCCTACAACGCAAGAAAGGTAGAAAGATCAACAATAATAGTATTACAATTCTTGCTGGCTGATATTGTTTGATTGGCTTTAGGTGATACATCAGCTTCTGGTCAATGAATCCAAGAATGTCAAGGGTAAGGCCTTCTTCAAAGGATACAAGTTCACTTCCAAGGAATGGGAAAATATCAAGATTCTCAATGCAGTTTTCAAGGTATGCTTTATTTGATTTGCACTTGGTTCCAATAACGATAACTTGCTTACAAACTACCACTTGTAGGACTTCATGTTATTGACTAAAAGGATGGAGGGCGATGGCCCTTCTTGTACAATGGTCTTATACAAGTACAGTCGCTTGATCAAAACACTTCAGAAACACAAGGAAGAAAGTAAGAATGGTCTCTTGGAGGCCATGTTTGATCCAATGATCAAATTGGCCAACAAGTACATGGAGCTTGCTCTCAAGTGTGAACCAATCTTGATAGCAACCATGCTGCATCCAGCGTGGCGAATGCTCTTGTTCTGGAACAAGTTCAAGTCGCATCACGCCAAGGCTCAAAAGCTACTTACTGAGAGATTCCAGGAATGGCAAGCAATACTAGAATCACCCACCCCTTTGCTAAACAGAGGTAATTCACAACCAGATATTTTTGCTGAAGAAGAAGATTACAAATTCTTTCCGACTGGCCCAGGGCAGGAAGACAGCAAAGAAGAGCTTCTGTGATATCATGACTCAAATTTCTCGCTTGGAATTAAGGGTGATGTCTTGTTGTGGTGGAAGGTATGGACTTTTTCAACTGTCTTCTCATGTTGAATTTGCAAATCACTGCTTTGCATTGATCTTCTGAATCCAGGCCCAATCAGCTTCCTTTGTTGTCCTATCATCCCTTGCCAGGGATTACCTTGCTTGCGCAAGCAGCTCATCTTGTGTTGAGCAAAATTTTTCAGCAGCCTCGGACATATGCTCGTCGGCCAGGAGCTCTCTTGCCCCTTGAACAATCAAACGGTGCATCAGTTCGCATCTCTGGATTCGCAATGGTGTCAAGGATGCAGGCGACTTTCAGGATTGTCAATCGTTGTTGGACGCTGCTGACAAAAATCCCAAGTTCAATTCCAAAATCAAGGAATAAAATTCAATCATCAATCTGTTTTTATTTGCTGTTTCATGACTCCTTCCCCTAAATATACAAATTCAATACACACACACGAAGAGTAGCTTGTGATTGCTACTGCTATTGGACTATCTACAAAATAAAATACACATGTTTGATTGTACTGAACAAACACTTTTATAGCAAAAAGCGCACCAGCGCTCTGATTTCGCTTTTTAGCGGCACAAAGCCGCTAAATAGCCGCTATGTAGCGATTTTGCCGCTTTTATAGAGTGAAGCGTAGCAGTAGCCCGCTCTTTTCCACTAAAAATAGTGCGCTATTTAATTATCATCTGGTTTCCCGCCCCCCATTCCTGGACAGAAAAGCGAAGCGGCATGACCGCTTCTTTAAGCGTAGCAAAGCTGACCTGATATTTGCTACGCTTTCGCTGCGCTGCCGCTCCGCGTAGCATAGCTGTTGCGGTGTTGCCTATATACTGCCAACAGTGCAGCCAATCCAATACACGTATTGGTATTTCTTGGTATAGGATTTGGTTTTGTGCCCAATACATTGTATTGTTATTGCATTTGAAGACCAATAAAATATATATGTATCAAAGAAGCCTGTGTTGTTGCGCAAATAACATCAAATAAAGCTGTATTTCTAGGAGGGATGGTTGGAGTTTTTCCACTTCACCCAGACTTTTTTTTTCAATACATACATGGTACCACTTTTGTTATGTATTATGAAAGCAATACTGCATGTATTTCTCAATATTATACATGGATTGTATTGGCTGATTCTACATCTGGGACAAAAAAATTGGAATTTCATCTGAGTTTATTCAAATAGAAAATGAAATAAATTCAAATAAATTTGGTGTTATGGTCTGATATATGGAGAGAAAGATGGAGTTTGGGGTAGGTGTTCTGGCTCCTAAGTTTGTAGATTTCAGGATGAGGTAGTTGTCTGGATCTCCAGCATCTCGAAATATGAGTGTGCAGACTGTAAAATGTATGTGACAGGCTATTTACATTGTGAATTCCCGGCTACAGGTGATAGAATTTGGAAAGAACTCCAGAAATCCCCTTTATGTGGGAGATCCCTATTTTTCTAGGGGATTTTAGGCTGAGAATACTCTTAGTTTGGAGTAAAAAAAGCCTCCATTGATTTTCTGCATGTCAACTGCTTACAGTTGAACCTTTTTTTTGCATGTTGTCATGTAATGAAAAAAGAATCTTGACATCAGGTCTCCAAAACCTAGCACATGGTAACAGCTTCCCTCATCTAAGTATATTAAAGACACACTTTCAAGGAAATTTAGATCAAGGGTTTCCCCTGTAAATCTTTCAAAAAAGTCAACACAACAAAGTTTGTACAAATTTTGAGATAAGCTGAGTAGGTTGGCCTTCACACAAGGGTTCTCTCTTGCAAAGGTGGGGCTACCTAGACAACAAGCAGTAGTGAACCACAACAAAGCCAAGGTCCCAAAGGGTAAAGACGTGACCCACAGGACAATTGAATGCAGATGTGTTACTTGAGATTGTGTCACAAAATCTGCTGCCGGTGTGAGAACTCCTTTGGGACGGGTGGCAGTTCTGCAAGGGGGAAATACCAGTTATAATATTTCAAAGGTGTAAGAAGCTATTACAACTGTTACGGGTGGTTTGAAAGACCTGCCCCTCTATGATACTACACAAGAGCTATCAAAATAAATTTATTTATTGTTGTGGCAAACTAATGATAGAGAAAACTATGTGCAGCAGTCTCTTATCAGACCTAGATCAAACTTGAATTCAGCAGAAAGTGGATTTTTTATGGGAAATGGAGTCAGAGTGGTTTACAGCAGCCTTGAGTCAGATAATGGAAATGAGCCTTAACGTAAGATATGTTTTATATGATTTTTATATGTTTGTGATATGAAAGTGGAGATAAACTGATACAAGACTTCTGAGAGAACTGATGTTATATGTGAGCTATTCAAAGTGTCTTTGCCCTCTTCCTTAACCTTCAGTTAAGAGCAAAATTGGTTAAGATCACTTTGACTTGTTAAGAGCACAAGTGGGTGATGCTTGCTACTTGACTACTTTGAGCTACTCTGAGGCATGAAAGATGTTGATGGGCAACTTGATTGAGATCACACTACTGGATTTTATGTGGATGAGGCTTGTAACTCTGAGTGAGATGTGTGTTCTGGTTAGGATTGCCTGAGTGGCATGCCAAAACTGAGGAGGGAAAATCTCCTCCTTTCATAGTAAAATTTGAGGGATTTTTGCTGGTGGGGATCCTTTTGAGGGATTTTGGCTGGTGGGGATCCTTGTGAGGGATTTTTGCTGGTGTGACCACCATACAGGTGTCCATGTGGTGATGGTATCCACGTGGTTGTGGTGGGGGTGCCTATATGGTGTCCATGTGGTTGTGGTGGTGGTGTCCATGGAGCCTACACAATTATGGAGGTGTCCACAGGTGGTGCTATGCTGTGGTACATGGGTGGAGCCAAACAACAATCATGGAGTTGCCCACAGGTGGAACTATGCCATGGGCAGAGCCAAACCGCGCCACTACATACACTATAAATATGTCCTTGAGTCTAATTCTATACTATGTACTATCAAAATATCTCTACAGTATGTAATTATGCTTATGAGCACAGTATAATACTAGTAACTTTTGACTGAGTGCAGCTAGCCTAGTGGTTCCAGCAAGTGACTAGGGGTCAAATGGCCTGTAGAATTCAATTATGCAATAATGCATCTAGAAATATGTCTCCTTCTCAATAGTAAACTGTGACTTTATGTGATTTGATACTTGAAGCACATTTGGCACACCACACCGGCCTATCAACCATTGAGGTCTGCAAATCCACTGGAAACCTGGTGGAATACTTGGCCTCAAACCTCTTTATAAGCCAGGTAAGTCAACCTTTGCATCTCAACTGCAAGCAGTTTCTAGAGTTTTTCTTGCAGTGCATCTTGCTCCCAGCAATTTCAATGGTTCTGGAGCCTGTTACAATTAGGAGTTTGGGAGCAATATGTCATGCAAGGATGGTTGGGGGTCAAAAACCAAGCCATTGGGCCAGGTCGGGTTTGGCGTTTGTCAAGTTAGTTATTGGGCGCGGAGCAAGCGTGAGTCTTGGATTCTTGGGGGGCAAGGGAGTACCAAGCTGAACCAATTGGTGTAGGGTAATATTGGTGGTGATTTGTACGCCAAGTACATCATTGAGTCGGAGAATGCAGACATCAATCTGGATGGCAAATTTTGTACGGGAGTGCGGGTAAAACTCAAAGGGGTGCTAGCTGGGTGTGGTGCAAAGTCTGAGACATTGGTAATCAACGTAGGTGTCTGTCTCGCGCGTGTTTTCTGCTGTGGCTGACTGTCTGTTGTTTCAGGTGAATGCTGGAGTGGTGGGGCCCAAGCCGGAATTTTCCAACGGGTCGAGGCAGGAATTCTTGTACGTGGAGGATGAGTGACTTGGTGGTCCTTGAGGGCTGGAGCGCCAGCTGGATTGTTGTTGACTCTCTGGTTGTGTTTGTTGGTCTCTTTTTTTTGGGGATGTCAATCTTGGAGCAATTGAATGGAGCCAATTGGCTGATGGGCGGCCGGCGAGTCTGGAGAGCTTAACTACGCCACTTGTGGTGAGCGGGTCTGGGCGGCAGCCCATACTCACCAGAGAGGCTTATGAACTAAAACACAAAGCTCCCGTGAGCCAAGCGTGATATACAGCATGAAAAACCTGAGGGGACTAGGTGGTAGGTGATTTCAAGCTAACTCCAGCCTTAACTCCAACCATACACTTATGGAAAAGTGGCAGAACCCCCTGATGATGACAAAGGGGCCATTGTCATTCAAGGGTATTAATGCTGGAGTACCACTGGAATTCCAGCATATTTTACTGAATGTCACCTGACACCTACTCCCATCAATTTTTTCATGGTGATAGAGGCCACTCTTTCCCTCCCAGTTTCTATGCCACTCATCAGAATTTTTCTTTTTTTGTTTATCTGAAAGCTTACCATCTGCTTGATTTTTAGGTATTTTTTTTATTGCTGTACTCTCACCCCTTCACACTTGAAACTTGGAAACAAGAAGTAGTATGACTGCGGACTGCCCTTGTCATGTGATGTGCAAGCCAAATTCAAGTTCAAAATCTTGAAATTCAATGATTTTTTTTTTTTTCATAGATGCATACAAGATTTTGAAGTAAAAAAAAATACAGAAAAATCAAGCTTATGCAGATGTATTATGTACCAGAACCTAGAAAAAAATTACAAAATATTGAAGGTGTGGTGACGCAAACAAGGCCGCTCCCAGCCAAACCTTGGATCTGGCTCACACCAGAAAAGTGTTTTAGTATGTAATAACACACCGGAAGAATCATACATTTGTGAAACACGTCAAGCATTTAAGTGCCCCCCAGATGGGAGCCTTGGAACGACCCCAACATTCCTCAAATTTGATTTATTGAATACTTCCGCATGTCGCTGGCCAATTTCCGCTGGCTTGCAGACAGCCTGCAAGACAACCTTCAGCTTGATATCTTACGGCGCGGAGACCCTCTATTTGTGGAGGCTCAGGTAGCATTTGGTCTTTATAGGCTCCTCCACGGCTCTTGCTACGTTACGAGTGCAATCCAATTGGGGATCGTTGAGGAATCTGCCATATATCGGCACTTCAGCAGTGCTTTTTTCATGTGCCAGCCAACCCCTGGCCGGCGAACTCCGTCGACCCAATAAAGCCATTACATGGGGGGGGGGGGGGAGGGGGGTCAGGGTGTAAATGGGTTGGGCCAACCCAAAACCAACCTGAGTCCTGTCGTATTTTGGGTTGGGTTCGGGCACTTTCTTAAAGAAAATGGCATGACCTGAACCCAACCCAACCCGTCTTGTAAAATTGTTGGGTTGGGTCCGCAGCCTATTTCCTAATTGGGTCAGCCTGCGACCCGACTATGGCGCCTCCAACAGTCAAGTTGGGGGGTTTTGGTGCCTAGTAGGTCGGGTCAACCCAAGACCCGAGCCAAGCCAACCCAAAAAAGTATGACATTGGGTTGGGTTCAGGCAGCATATTTTAAAATCTGCCCCAACCCGTGCTAAACGTTGGGTTGGGTTTGGGTGCTGTTTTTCAACCCAAACCCAACCCCTTTACACCCTGAGGGGGGGGGGGGGGGGGGGGAGGGGTCTGACTCTGAGGCACCAGTGGCCTGGCAACCATACAGGCATACTGCCTGTTCAAAATTCTGATTTAAGAAATTTGGCTTTCTGAAATCTCAAACACCCCTCCCGCCATGTTTGAAGAGTTTTGAGGTTATTTTGAAATGAAAAGAAGTCAAAAAAAAGTTGGTTTTGATTTCAAAACAATTTAAAAATAATCTCAAAATAGGGTTTATAATGGGTCAGCCTAAATGCACCCCAAAAATTTACTTCATGTACACCAACATTTTGGTGTACCCACATGTGCACCCCAATATTACTGGGGTAAACTTCTGGAGTACCCCAATTTATTGGTGTGCAGACCTGCTTACCCCAAAAACATTGGGGTGCAGGTGTTAAAACCCCCAGACTGCTTCAATTTTTGGGGTGAAATTTAATGTTCACCAAATGAAATGGTGTACATGAGTAGCGCACCCCATCGAGGCAAGTTACTCCCCCACCCACCCGCCTGGCTTGTTAGACCTGCACACATTGGTCATAAAGGGGAGTAGCACCCCTCAATGACCATTACAGGCCGGTCATCAAGGGTGCTACTTCCCTTGATGACCAACAGAGACCGGTCATCAAGGGTGCTACTCCCCTGATGACCAGCACAATTGATCATTGAGGGGAGTAGCACCCCTCAATGACCAACACAGACTGGTCATCAAGGGTGCTAGACCGGTCATCAAGGGTGCTAGACCGGTCATCAAGGGTGCTAGACCGGTCATCAAGGGTGCTACTCCTCTCAATGTCCGGCACAATCATCCATCAAGGGGAGTAGCACCTCCCCACGATGGCCGGCACAGATTGGTCATAGAGGGGAGGAATTGATGACCAATCTGTGCTGGCCATCAAGGGGATGGAGCGTAGCACCCCCCTCAATGACTGGTCTGTGTTGGTCATCAAGGGGAGGTGCTACTCCCCTTGATGAACAATTGTGCCGGTCATCAATAGGAATAGCACCTTGTGCCAGCCTTTGAGGGGAGATGCTACTCCCCTTGATGACCAATCTGTGCCGGTCATCAATGGGAGGTGCTATTCCTCTTGAGGACCAATTTGTGCCGGTCATTGAGCAGAGTAGCACCCCCCTCAATGGCTGGTCTGTGATTGTCATTGAGGGGAGGTGCTACTCCCCTCAATGAACAATTGTGCCGGTCATTGAGGGGAGTAGCACCCTCACTGACCGGTCTGTGTTGGTCATTGAGGGGTGCCACTCCCCTCAATGACTGATGTGTAGTTGGGCGGGTGGGTGCGGCACCCCAGATACATCTGGGGTGTTGAGTGGCTCACCCCTTTCACAGGGTGACATATTGGAGTGCAGGGGGTTTGCACCCCAGTATGATGGGGTGTTGTGACTGTGTACACCATAGATTTCACTGGCTTTGGGGTACCCTGTGGCTCACCCCAAATTACATGGGGTATGAGGTGCTGTACCCCATCTTCACAGGGGTGCGCAAAAGTACACCCCAAGTGGTTTAGGGTACATTTCAGCAGTACCCCTTTTTGGTGTACATGAAGTAAATGTTTGGGGTGCATTTAGGCTGACCCTTTATAATTGGGGCCTAAGTCCCTCCCTCCAGTCGGGGTTGCTTTGCAACCACCCAACGGGGTTGCTTTGCAACCACCCAACGGGGTTGCTTTGCAACCACCCAAATGCTGCAGGGCCCGCACAGGAGGGTGGGACTTAGTCAAGTTTGCCAGTCCGGGGGCTGTGTTAGTGCAAACAGGTTGAGCACCAGCTATGGCTGCCGGGGCGGTGGGGCTAAAGCAGTGGGACCCGTACACCACGGGTGCAACAAAATATTTTGAAAACCAGTTTGATTGGTTTTCAAAATATTTTTTTCAATTGAGTCTGGATGTCCTGAAGAACAAGTCGGACCAACCATTTTCAGATATTTTTAAAATATTCCTGGAACAACTTGAAGTGGTTTTAAAAATATTTTGGAAACCAAATTGGTTTGAAAAAGATTTCCAGAACCATTTGAATTGGTTTTGGGAACCGTTTGGATGCTCCTTCTCTCACGGCAAGGTTTTTGGGACCTTATTGGCAACAGAATTTGCCCACAAACTAGATTCAGACCAATTTGGTTTTGAAAACCACTATCCAATCAATTTGGTTTTCACAACCATCCCAAAAACTTTTGGTGCACCTGTGGTGTACAAGCGGTGGACCCGCGTTAAGCTGGTCTGCAGGAGTGGTCCTGGGCAAAATTAACACAAGTCCCTCCGCCGCCCCGCCGGAGACGCTTTGCGCCTCCTTGGAGATTCTTAGGGCCTAATTATAAACCAGTTTTGGGATAATTTTGGGATTGTTTTTAAATAAGTTTGAAATATCTTTTTGCTAACTTTTTTGGAATTGAAAATCTCAAAACAACCCAAACCACCTTGGGGAGGTGGTTTGGGGGAAACTGGTTTACCAATACTGTTTTGCATGTCACCACAGCTCAGCATACAGATGCCCACCATACACCTGACCAGTACTTCCCCCCCCCCCCCCCCCCCAAAGGCCACAGCATATGTACTTGTGCAAGCAAGGCTGATTTGCGGTTAATTGAAAAATGGACACCATGGATGAATAGCAAGGATGCAAGCGCATCTATCAATGCCCGGGACCTCATATGTAGCTCGCAGAATGAGCGAGCTACAGGCTCTTGCAGTTGAACCAGGATGTTGTGCGCAAGAATCAGCCTTCAAGGCTGATTCATGGGTATCTATTGACTTGGGAGAGTCAGCAGACATCGGCGGCCAGTTTTCCCCCCAAGTTCGTGAGAACGCTGCTGCCGTCGCTGCCATTGTCTTGGCGCATGCAAGACGGACAAATTTCAACGGAGCAACATTTGGTAGTGTGAGGCTCACGTTCAGTTGCACGGGAAATTCATCCAGCATGGTGGTGGGTTTATAATTTGCACTTGGTTTGAAACAGGTTGGAAACTGTTTTGGCCCCTGTATCTGCACCATCAAGATATTTTTTTTTATTTCAAACTCTTTGAAAACAATCCCAAAATCATCCCAAAACTGGTTTATAATTGGGCCCTTAGTTAAGCTTGGGTCCTGGGGCCGGGTGCGGCGGCGCAGCCGCCTTGTGCTCTAGTGTTATGTATCAATAAAAAACTCCAGCCTCTTTGCTGAGACTGCTCCAGAGCATTTGTCTCATTTCACATAAACAAGCACCCATTTTTGGTGGTGGTACTGGGACAAGACAGCGTGTCGTGGAGGCACCATGGTTGAATTGGTCTCACTTATGACAAGGACTCAGTTTGATAGGAGACAGTGTGTACGTGGCAGTATCGTCTTTCCCTGCTGGGATGACAAAGGCAGCTTTAACAATACCTTGGCTCAGCCTGACTGTTAACATCTGCATATTGTGACCTGGATCACACACAGTCTATGTAGGAGGCTGCGGTCATTATCTACTCCACATCATAAGCTTATCTCAAGCTGTGGTCTACTGCGTGGCCAACCGGAGTCTTATAAAACCACAGGTTCACTTCCTCTCATTTCACCACCGTGATTACTCTACCCATTCGGAATCTTGAATTGACCACCAGTAACTTCTCTAGGGCTCTACCTCATAATGTTATTCCTAAAAATGCTTGTCATAGTTGAGTTCTGTTGCTTGCTCTTCCTTACGAGTATGAGAAATACCCACAACTGACTCAATTTTCATAGGCTTCTGCTGTCATTATCCCGGCTTTCGCAAGACCTATGGAAGAATCAGCTCAAACATGCCGTTTGGGTGGCTGGAATCCGAATATGGCCGGTAACGTGAAGCATCGTTGACCCAGCACAGAAATAAACATTGCCATCAAAGAACCCGTTGGCGCTACCAGGTCCATCGAAACGCAAGTGGCCCGACTCGGCTCCGCGCAAGCTGATCACTCTCAGCTAGAAGCGAAAATTGATCAAAGACATTATCATCAAATCAAAGATTTGCTTGCAAGTGAGCTGGCCCGTGGAGCAATATGGGGCGCCAGCATAGCTGCTTTACTTGCGTGGGGTGCTGCGAGCCTTAAGCCCAATGGTGATTACTTGTTGGCAAACTACATGAGTTTTGGGCACCAGCAGGTGTTTTATACTGTTTTTACTTTTCTGGTCACTTATGCCTGGTTTGTTGGATCCTCCGACTTGATTATGTCAAAAGCATCCAAAATCTTAGATGTGAAAAAATAACAAATTTGCCCATAAGCATCACCAAAACAGCTTTTTCACCAGTCCCTCACACAGTTTCTGGCTCATTTCAGTTTTTTTTTTTTTTCATTCCATCTTTTTTTATCTTGAATTCCACTAAAAAATAAAACACAAAAAAGCCAGATTTTACCTACTGGATCATATTATATTAGAAACTGTTTCCTTGCTTGTTAGATAGAGTTTGATTTCACCCTTACAGTCATGAATCTTCATGAATCCATCCAATATCAGAGTCATGCCTGTTACTCCACTCCCCTGTCATGAGAGACCTCATTGTTCTGACTATTGAGTCCTGAGAACACATGCATTGTTTGAGTTTCTGTTGATTTTGAACACCCTCAATATGATTTTATAACAAAGCATAGGCAACTGTTTCTCACTCGCATTAAAGCCAAGGGTGATTAAAGAATGCACCCATCACTTCAGCTACAGAATGGCAATATGGAATCTGGCAGAGTTGTATTTAGTAATCACACTGGCAAAATGCTTATTCATGCTGAACTACATGTCCAATCTACTCTTGTGTTCTGCCTCTGTGGTGGGCTATGGATTTTTTTAGTCCCCCAGCCTTCTTGTTGTTTTAATTCTTCAGCCCCTAAACCTTCAATCCTGGTTCTAGTTGCCTAGGATGACCCAGGAGCTTCACCTATAAATACTCAAGCCACCCAAGTGTGGGATAAGGTTGGTACTTCTTCCCTCTCCTACCCTTTTTGTCTATTTACACCCTCTGTGTGTTATGGTCTGTTCTATGGAGAGGAAGACAGAGTGGAAGATAGAGTCTGGAGTCTGGGGTTCTGGGGGTTCTGGATCCAAGATGAGGAAGAGGCTTGGATCTCCAGCCTCTCAAACCTTGAGTATGGTCCATGACATGTACATGTGAGTCTGCGCTGCGGAGCCCGCGCTACGGCTCATAACATTATTCCCCCTTTAATGCCCAAGCCACCCCCTTTCTGGTTGATTAATGAAAAAAAAATAAAAAAATCCTCCTCTTTTGGCTCTGCATTCTGTCCCTGGGAAGCATTAAAAACCCAGTGGGAAAAAGCTTGCCCTCTCACTCTCTTCTCTGCATCCTCCAATGCCTGGCGGCTGCCTCCGGAAATTTTGAGTTGAACTCCGCCAATAGGTCTCTGCTGCTCTTCAGGTTTGCCTCTGGTTCCCACAAATTCTCCGCCGGTCCAAATCCGCGCCAGCTGACAAGGTATTGATTTTTCCGCCCTCTCCGCCGGCTGTCCATTATGCCTTTGACCTCCCACTCATCTCCGCCTTTGACTGTTACCAGTTCCGGGGTCCGCCGCTGTTGGTGGGTAATTTCGTTGGGCTTGTGTTTGCGGAGTACTGACACGTGGAAAACTGGTTGGACTCCCTGCATGGAGAGCGGAAGGGTCAGTTTGTAAGCGGAGTTTGAAATTCTGCTAGCTATTGGAAGTGGTCCAAGCCAGCAGTGTTCAAATTTGGGGCTGGGGCGGGTTGTTGAGATATTGCGTCCATCTAGCCAAACCTCGTCTCCACTGTTCCATTCCGGTTTTTCCTGCACTCCGCTGTTTAACTGTCTTTTCATGGCCTCTTGCGCCGCCTTCAGACAGTGCTTAAGATCTTCCTGTACCTCCACAAGCTGGCGGAGTCGCTCCGCCACTGCTGGTACGCACTGCTCCGCTGATGGAACTCCGCTGTACAATGGGTTGAATCCGTAATTTGCCTTGAATGGGGACACCCCTATTGACGTGTGGTTGTTGTTTTTGTGCGCAAACTCCGCCATTTCCAGAAGCGGAGCCCAATTTTCCTGTTGGTAGCTCACAAAGTGGTGGAGGTATCACTGCCAGTATATTTGGCTGGGATGAAGTCATCCCAGTTTAACTGGGATGCACTCAACTGATTTAAAATGGGTTGATCTCATGCAATAAAATATGAACCCAAGGGGGTTACCTGGGATTTATATTTCATCAGTTGAGATCAACCAAGTTTAAATTGGTTGATTTCATCCCAGTTTAACTGGGATAAGCCCAACCCAGCCAATTATGCTGGCAGTGTATTGCTCCACCTCTTTGTTTGCAATTTCCAACTGTCCATCTGTCCTTGGGTGGTACACCGTAGATGGTTGGAGGCGGATGCCAAGTTGGTTTTCCAATTCAAGAGTGATTTGGGACACAAAAATGCTCCCTCTGTCGGAGACAATAGTTGTTGGAGTGCTGTGGAGTTTCCAAACGTGCTCCACCATCAGGTCCGCTAAATGCTCCACATTTGTGGACTTCCTGCAGGGGATAAAGTGCACCATCTTTTTCAGGTGGTCAACAACAGTCAGTATGCTGTTGTAGGAGTGGGATTCAGGAAGGTCTGTGATGAGATCATAGCTGATGTCTTGTCAGCCTGTAGGTAACTAACCGTGTCTGAGAGGGTTGTTACTAGCAAGATGATAGTGTAAGATGCCAAGGATGGGCCAATGGGTTCGTGGTAAGACCTGTAAAAGGTTTCACTCTATCAGTAATCTTGACTGAGAGGCTTGCTCAATTAAGGTGCATCCAGATCAACACAGGGTGTTAATAGGCATCTAAGAAATAACTCAACTTGGGTTCGTGGTTTTACCTACAGAAAGGTAAGGGTAATCAAGAGTTGATGTTATTCCTGAATTGAAAGATGGTTGAGAATGAAAGCACTGTTTAACTATAGTATGGGTTAAACTTTGCTGTAATAATATTCTGAGGGATAAACAGTCCTGGGGGGCATGTTTATATAGAGGGGAAAGAGCAGGAGGGAACATGAGGCGCTTGGAGGCGCTTCAGGACCAGGGGGGAACTGGAAGCGCTCAAGGGAAGCAGATCCTCATGAGGCTCAACATTGGAAATGATCAAGGAAGTGTAATGATCAGTACTGATCCTAGATCAGTAGCAGTGCACACTAGCTGATCATAACCAGCCATTGATTCCATTCAGTGCTCTTTGAATTGGATTACATCATGTATTGTTTATGTATTCATATCATAACCAATATGTTATGTAAATAGGGACTGAGGCGTAACAGGGGATAAATGAGTGATACCTGTCTTGGGGTATTTCACGTGTACAGTAATATTACAATGTATTGTAATCTTACTGTTTGCACGTAACTTAACTCTTATAACAACAGTACATTATGGTGACTGTATTTAACTATGGTTATCTGTAATGTGATGTATAACAAGAGTACATTCTTAAGCTTGTATCTAATGATATACATATGTAATAAAGGTGTAATAGAATGTACTATAAGTAATTTGAACAATTGCAGGTACTTGGTACGTGTAAGGTACTGTGACATGTACTCTGTGGCTGACATGTCTGTTCACGGCCCTGCCCGAATTGGCAGCAGCTCCAGTGTCCCAAATGGCTGTGGCATTGAGGCTTTAACCTGTTGGCAAGAATCACATCCATCCACGTGTTGATTGACAAACTTCTTCTGGCCGTTCCACACAAAACTCTGCCAGACCAGGGCAAGGGCAAGGGTGTGGGATTGGCCTGGGTGGCCCGCCGCTTTGCTGTCGTGTCAGCTCTTCAATATCTCCGTCCGCAGTGCTGGGTCCGCCGGTACGACTATCTGTCCTTTCTTGTACAAAATGCTGTCTGCCTCAGCGTATCTGTTCTGGTTTCCCGCAGAGGTTCTCAAGGATTCCATCCATCTGGTCAATTGTGCGTCAAGGAGGTTCTCAAGGATTCCATCCATCTGGTCAATTGTGTTCCCTGATTCTGGTGATGAGCTCCTCATCTGACATGGCCGGTCAGTCCTCTGCCTTGTGCTCTGCATCCGCTCCTAGGATGTCAACCTCAAACCAATGCTCCGCCTCTGCCAAGTCAATGGATTTGTCCTCAAACCAGGATTCAAACTCTGATATCTCGGCAAAGGTCCGCTGCGTGATGTTGTTGGGCTTCAAATGCTGCCCAAAGGTCAGTTTCTCGCCAGGGGCAGGGGCAAGGCCCGGTCTTCTGGAAAGAGCATTGGGTTTGGTGGCTTGGCGGCCCAGGAGGAAGATGATTTCGAAATCAAAGCAACCCATGGTTTCTGCCCAACACGCCTGTCTCCAAGTGAGCTCCTTGGTGGTCATGAAGCTTTCCAGGTTCCAGTGATCCATGTAAACAATGGCGTTCAGGTGGTGCGGGTTTCCCTCAAGGTACTGCTGCCACTCTTTGAAAGCGGCAACAATGGCCAATAGCCCCTTGTCAAAGATCAAAGATCTCATAGTTCTTCTCCGCCTGCACCAATGATTGGGATAAGTAATTGACGGGGTGGAGTTCTTTTTCTTTGTCGCAGACTTGAGACAGGACTGCTCCAAGCGGGAAGTCGGAGCAGTCGCATTCCAGGATAAACGGCATGTACAGGTCCGTAATCTTGAGTATTGGAGAGCAGGTGAAGGCGGTCTTTAGGCATTCAAACGCGGAGTTGCATTTGTCGTCCCAGACAAAGGGGGTTTTTGCTTTGGTCTGGTATTCCCGAGAAGTGGAGGACTTCCCGTCGAGTCTGGGAGCCTCCCAGATCTCAATTCACACACCCAAATTCTTAATTTTTGACAAAAAGATAAGTGTTTTCCCAACCCTACATTTTATTGATTTCATGTGCACTGGTTGATTTTTGATAGGTGTCTTAATTTAGGATTTAGAGGGGCATCTAGAGCTCTCTAAATGACGACGGGAAGTCATCCAGTGGTCAATGAACCAGCGGTAAAAGTTGGAGAATTCAATGAACTGCTGGAGTTTTGTAACGTTCCGCGGTGCGGGCCACTCTGTCACCGCCTTCACTTTTGCGGGGTCCATTCTAATCCGGTTACACGCAATTAAGAGTCTGAGATATTCCACCTCCAGTTTCAAAAATTCACATTTCTCCGGCTTCAGGCATAATTTATGCTTGCTCAGGGTCTCCAGGATTCCGTTGACTTCCGCCATGTGATTGGAACCTTTCTGTGTGTACACCATAATTTCATCAAGGTACGCGGCAGTGTCCTTTCCAATTCGTCCAAGGAGGATGTCTTGCATGAAGTATTGAAAGTATCCCGGCGCTCCTGTCGGTCCAAATGGCATAGTGAGCGGAGCAAATTGCCCCGCCTTGCAGATGAAAGCTAGCTTATCATCATCTCCCTCCGCAATGCGGAGGTTTCCGTAGGCATTGCAGAGGCCTAGTTTTGTGAAGGTGTTGGCGTTTAGTAGGCTTTAAACCAGGTCCATGGTCAGCGGAAGGGAATAACGGTTCTTCACTTTCAGCGGGTTGAGTTTTTGGTAGTCAAAACAGGGGCGGAGGTTTCCGTCCTTCTTCCCGTTGAATAGAACTGAGGCCGCCCATGGTGATGTGGTTCTCCGGATTGTTCTGCTGGCCAGTCCTTCCGCAATCAGTGTGTTGAGTGCTTGGTTCTCTGCTGGTGAAATTAGAATGATCCGGCTTGCTTGCGGTGTGGCTCCGGGGACTATGTCAACACAAGAGTCATATTTTCTCCGTGGCGGTAGGCTTTTAGCGCTGGATTTTTGGAACATGTCAATGAATCTATGGTAGCACTGCAGGACTAGTTCTTTGGCGGTCCGCACTGTAATAGCAGCCTTTCCCACCGCCGCTAGCCGGGCAGAGGTCGGCCACAATGTCTTGGCGGCGCTTATCTCTGCAGTGTAATGTTCTAGGAGAGAAAGGGGCTTGCCAGCTGCTTTGGAGAATGATGGCGGAGAAACTTTATTGGACTCACATTGCGGGGGTGGTAAAACACACACCCCCTTGTCACAAATCCTAGCTTTCCCCATCATGGGCCCTTGGCCCTCTGTTGAGGATGTTTTTGGAGTGGACAAAACTGCAGAGGCAGTTTCAATGTTGGATTGGCTGGGGCAGAGTGTGCGGGTGGTCCAGTCAATTTGGTGTCCGTGTTTGCGGATCCATGGCATCCCAAGAATGCCGTTGTACGTAACGTTCAGTTGGGTGATGATGAATTTTGATGGGAGGGGTTCTTCATTCAGGGTCAGGTCAATCTCATACGCCGCTCAGGATGTGGATCCATCAAATCCCGAGACGGTCCGCCTTGAGGCGGTGGCGTTGCGGAGTAATCCCGCCGCGGCGGTGTAGGATTCACTCAACACGTTGTGGGTCGCTCCAGAATCAATCAGGAAGGAGGCAGGGGGTAAGGGGGCCTGGGGTGTGGCTCTGGGAGTTGTGATTGTGCAAGAGATAAAACATTGGGGATCAATTTCATTTCTGTTTAAAGTTTGACTGGCACCAATACTACAAGACAACTCCGCCGCGCTCAGTAAGGGCACAACCTTCATTGCTGAGCACCTCCATTTTTTGACGAGTTGGCCTGGCCTTTTCCGCCTTTATCTGCTGGTCCACCTCCGCCTATTGCCGCCATCCCTTCCACTAGTTGGCGGATCTGATCCTCCATTGCCGCAATCCCTGTAATTGGCATTGGAAACAGAGTCCTTCCTGCATCATCCGGGCCTTCTTGGATTCGGAGAGTTGTCCGTTTAACACTGATAGGTCCATGGTGTTGGGGTCAATCTTCTGTTTGGTCGGTCCTGTTCTGGTCTCCACTCCGCTCATTGCCATTGTCAGCCTTAGAGTCAACACAGCTGACCTAAAATCTGCCTTTACATATGAATTACTTCATATCTTTTTCATCTTAAGAGATAACCTTGTTTTGACTTCATATTCTGTTTTCCCATGCAATTGTAACCCTAGTTACAACTTACCACTTCTTTGTAACTCTACTCCTTCCCTGAGTTCTTGAGTTATGGTGCGCATGCGCAGTTGTGATGTGGCAGCGCTACCAGGCGCGCCAACCACTTGTACATATGTAATTATGTAAGCAAACTCTGAAAATTTTCGAATTCAGGATCTCCCCCCCTGCCTGAGGAGGATCTACAGACTTCAGCACACCAGAACCATACCCCAGAGACACCCAGGATCACTAATCAGAGGCCACTTCACTCCCAGTATCACCACAGTATATTGACAGTAAGTACCCTCTTCTACTGACCTTGATTATCTCAGAAGAAAGTCTGTTGCTCTTGAATGCTCTCTCCCTGTTACTGTTTCTCTCTTCTGCATCAAAAGATCCACAGGTTATCTCTTGTTAAGACCTTTAAAACCAGAGCAGAGTAGTCATCCTACTTCTGATTCCCACCACCGTTTCCTTGGTGTGAGTGGAGACTGTTGCATCTCTAGCACAGTTGGCAGCCTACTTTCCCAGGTAGAGCTTGGCCCATATTTAATTATAACTCAATCAGATCAAGTTTCTCTCTTCTATTCCTCTTCTCTCCCCTGCTTGTATTTCTTTATCCCAAGAAATTCAATCAGTGTCCCCCCCTTTTTCTTGTGTCCTGTTGTCACAAAAGAGACTCAGGCTCACAGCCGTGTCAAGCTCTAGTGCCAAGCTAGCAACTTCATTAACAGTTGCAAATTTGGCGCAGGAAACGGTGAGCCCCATCTGGATGTCCCGATTCAGGCCCTAGCAGTACTAGCTGATCAGGGTGGGGATTTCCCATCCCGCTGCGGAAGTGTGCTGGACAAAGGAGTGGGTGTAGTCCGCCACAGACCCAGTCTGCTTCAGCGCTTGGAGGGCCCATTCTGCCTTTGTCTTCTTTTCCGGGTTGAAAAACATGGCCCGGAAGGACACCGTGAACTCCGCATAGGTGCGGATCCGCTGCTGCCTGGTCGAGGAATGGGGCGGCCCATACGCCTGCGGTTTGAGTCATGTACAAGGACACAAATAGGACTCGTGTTGCGATTTTTGGGAACAAAACTTTTTTCACGGTCATATGGACGCCGACCTGCCAGCAGGGCATAGCACATTGAATCGAATCGATTCGAGTATTTGTATTCGAATTTGATTTGAGTCAAATAATGCCTGGGCAAATTTAAGCTCAAATATTCAAAAAAATTCAAATAATGGCTCAGAGGGGCGCGTAGAGGGCCAATGCAAGCTGCTCTGGGGCCCAAAAGCCCCAGATGAGCTTGCACAGGCCCTATACCAGCCCCTTTGGTGCAACACAAAAAAAATCTGCCTCTGGCACTTTGAAAAGTGCGTCCGCCACTACAAAAGGTGCGTCTGCCACTATCAAAAGTGCGTCCACCACTATGAAGAGTGCGTCCGGCACTATCAAAAGTGTGTCCGGCAGTCTGAATAGTGAGTCCGCCACTATCAAAAGTGCGTCCGCCACTATGAAAAGTGCGTCCGCCACTATCAAAAGTGCGTCCGCCACTATCAAAAGTGCGCCCACCACTATGAAAAGTGCGTCCGCCACTATGAAAAGTGTGTCCGCCACTATGAAAAGTGTGTCCGCCACTATGAAAAGTGCGTCTGCCACTATGAAAAGTGCGTCCGCCACTATGAAAAGTGTGTCCGCCACTATGAAAAGTGTGTCCGCCACTATGAAAAGTGCGTCCGGCACTCTGAATAGTGCGTTCGCCATTATGAGATATGCCTCTGGCAATATTATAAGCGCCTTTGGCACCATTGTATTTTTGAAGGATGACCCCCTCAAAATTATATGGCCCAGAAATGAGCCAAAATAAGTCAAAAACACAAAAAATGCAATTTTTTGGTGTTTTTAATGTATTTTGGAAGTTTTTCAGTCGAATATCTCTGAATACTCAAATATTTGACAAATCAGTATTCAAGGGGCCCAAAAAACGCGTCAAATACCACTTTGCTATGCCCTGCCTGCCAGGCAAACATCTCCGCCGCCACTCCGCGTTCTCCATTAAACTTGTTGGGTTGGGCAACCTTGGGGGCCTTGTTTGTGGCTACCTCCGCTCCGGCGGTTGGTGGGGGGAGGGGTGGGTTCTGATTGTGGAATGCGTCCTCCAACTTGGCCTTGGCCTGGCGGCATTTTTTCTCCTCTTCATCAGCCTTCTTGGTGATGTTGGCCAGTTGTTGTTGGAGATTGGCGGCTTCACAGGCATCCAATGTATTGCTGATACCAAGGGTTGGGTGTGATGTTGGAGCGGGATATCCAAGGTATCTATGAGTGGAGTTGGGTTTCTGAGAGCAGAGTGTGGGATATTCAAGGTTTTGGAGTTGGGATATTCAAGGTTTTGGAGTCGGGATATTCAAGGTTTTGGAGGCGGAGCAATCTGGTTCTTGTTGGTCTGTTGGGTTCTTAGTCTTTGTCTCTGTGAAGTACATCCTGAAATATTTTATGGTCTGTTCTATGGAGGAAGATAGAGTCTGGAGTCTGGGGTTCTGGGGGTTCTGGATCCAAGATGGTAGATTGCAGGATGAGGAAGAGGCTTGGATCTCCAGCCTCTCAAACCTTGAGTATGTTCCGTGACAAGTATGTGTAGTCTATGTACATGTGAGTCTGCACTGCAGAGCCCGCATTACGGCTCATAACACTCAACACTGGGTCGCTACGCTATTTCAGCGCTACGCGTTAGCGTAGCGGAAAAAAGCGCCCATCTATTTTGCATAGCGTTAGCGCGCTGTTAGCGCCGCTACGCTGCGCTAATTTTCAGCGGCGCTAACAGCGCGCCAATTCTTTGTTAGCGTTAGCGCGCCGCTACAGTCGCTACGCTACGCTGCGCTGCGCTACACCGCTTTTAGCGGAAAAAAAGCCCTTTTTTCCCGCTAAAGTGCTGTAGCGCAGCGTAGCGCGCGCTCTTTTGCGCCCTGCATGCGTAGCGTTAGCGCAATTGCGCGCATCTGCGCTAACGCTACGCTATCAGCTAAAATAGCTGCGCACCGCGTGCGCATAGCGTTAGCGCATATGTGTGCAATTGCGCTAACGCTACGCTAAAAAATAGCGCATTCGCGCTGCGCTACGCTACGCTAACCGCTATGGTTAGCGTAGCGACCCAGTGTTGTAACACTGCAGCAGCAGCTGAGAGTAGGGTGGAAAGTGGGAGGAGTGGAGGGATATTTTCATGTTTCTTCATGGGAAATTAATCCCTCATTCTCCCTATGAGTATCAAGCCCTGATGTAAGGTACCAGGACTTGGCACAATGGATGGTGCCGCAGTCCATTCACACCAGTTAACAACTGGGTTAGAAGATTGAGAACTAGTTAGTGCACACCACACATGACAAGAAAAATATAAGATACATAAGCACTTCATAATAAGCTCTATGTATTTAGCTCCTCATCACTATCTCCCAAGTCTACTACTTCACGTCTTTCACTTAGGCTCACTTCCACATTTTTCTAAACCACCCACCCACCCTTCTTCAAGAAACAGAAGAGAAGAGGAATAGATTTTTATTATAGAAATCATGAGGTCAAGAGAAGGCACATGAAATAAAACATACACCCAAGAACACGGAGTAACATTTTTCTGATAACACAGAGTGACTCCTTTCCCTTTTAAATATAAGGGGGGGGGGGGGGTCTTAAACAAAAATGTACACCTAGGAAACTGGTTATGGCTTTTTCTTTCCAAAAAATATCTAAAAATAGCATTTTACAGTTTTTATTTTTTTCCTGTGGCAAAAGTCTTTACTTTGCCTTTTCCACCCACACTTGGGTAATTGGAGAAGCTCACACTTCACAATCCCCTATGGAGGGCTCTGCAGCACACTCCTGAAATGAGTCCCATAGGAAGTGCCTAGGTGAAATAGATAAGCCTGAACTATAACTATAGGTGGCCTTGAGCCTGCTCAGAACCCATAACTCTAGGACTCCTTGGAGGGTTGAACCTCCCTTATCCATTCCTTTTCACAGAGAATCACCTATGGGGAGGTGCATAACAGTCACTTTTAAAAAAATCTATCATGAAGATGTCTTTGTATGGGCGCCTAGAGCTTACCATTCTACCCCTACTCTGTTGAGTAATCGCTAAGCACCTTGAAGTCTTTGGGACCTGTCAGCCTTAGAGTCAGCACAGCTGACCTAAAGTCTGCCTTTTTATGAATTACTTCATATTTTTTTAATCTTAAGAGATATATTTGTTTAGACTTCATATTCTGTTTACCCATGCAATTTTAACTCTAGTTAGAAGTTGAACTTACCACTTCTTTGTAACTCTACTCCTTCCTTGAGTTCTTGAGTTGTGGCGCGCATGCACAGCTGTGATGTGTAAGTGCTACCAGGCGCGCCAACCCCACGTACTAATTACATAAG
Organism: Puccinia triticina; assembly: GCF_026914185.1. NCBI lineage: Eukaryota > Fungi > Basidiomycota > Pucciniomycetes > Pucciniales > Pucciniaceae > Puccinia > Puccinia triticina. Next base: position 5,234,380 of record NC_070562.1, read on the forward strand.
CAAACTGTGAAAAATTTGGAATTCTGGATCCCCCTTGCATCAAGAGGATACACAGACTTCAGACAGCCAGAACCACACCCCAGATAACCCAGGATCACCACCAAAGAGGATACCACACTTCAAGTACACCTACCGTCACAGGGGCCTAGGATATTGACAGTAAGTATATTCTTTCACTGAACCTTGATTATCACAGAGTGAACTCTGTGTCTCTTGATTGCTTCTTCTTCACTCCTCTTCAACTCAAAACCTCTCAAGATGAAGGTTACTCTGTTAATACTAGACTTAGTCTAACAATCAGAGCAGATTAGTTTACTATTCTGTGTCCCCCCACCGTCAACTTGGTGCGCCCAGAGGCTGTAGCCCTTTTTGGTCTGGCACAGCAGTCCTTACAAATTTTCCAGGTTTTACAAGTCGAATCTGAGGATCCTCTTGCAAAGAGTAGATAGACCACCTCCTGATCATATCTCTTTCTTTTTCTCTCTCTCCCTCTCTCTCTTCCCTTCTTTCTGGCTGTAGTTCTTTATCCCAAGAAATACAAGCAGTGCCCAACTATTTTCCTTGGTTCCTGTTGTCATTTTAGAGACACAGGATCACATATAGGCTCCTGATAAAATCAGGTTTGCTGGGTCCACCCGTCATATTCAAGCAAAAGTGCGCTCCTGGCTGTGCTGTTTCAGGGCGGGTGCACCTTCACCCACCCCCACCCTTGACATCAACCATCATAACTAGGAGCATCTCCACCGTGGGCCCTATGTTTGAGGCCCTACATTTATGGCTTGAATAGAGCCCAAAAGAAGACATAGGACCCGTACGGATTGTCTTACTCAACTGCCGGGGCTGTATTGATGGGTGAAAGTTGGCCAATTAGGATTGTGGTGTGAGAGAGACTTTGTGAGACCTTTTGAGGTAGGCAGGTTTTACATGGGATAGGCCCATAGGGATTGGCCCTATTGAGCTGTATATATGCACCTCAGCAGGGACTTGATCATAGAACCACACAGGGACTGCAGTGGCTGTGGTTTTGATTGGTCACATAGAGTCCGCAGTGGAGATTCTCGAAAAGTACAACAGATCAAAAAAAAAAAAGTCTGATTTTCTTGATTCTCTTGGGCAGCAGGGGCAGTAGGGGCAGCATAGTGCAGAAGTGGAGGGTTCCGCCCTCCAATTCAAGAGGGACCCAGTCAAGTTTGTGCCTCAATCAGATCCATGATCATTTTTGTGCAGGATGAAAAAAGATCATCTACACAGTACAGTACCCTACCAGATGTTTCTGGCTGTCCCATTATAATCTTTTGATTACTCTCAGTCATTACATACACTTGGTAGGGACCTGCAGGCTGTAGATCAATAGAATGTATGTCTAACTGAACGTTGCAGGAAAGATATGAAGAGGGGCAATTAATTAAAAGAGTCCAGTAAAAAGAAGTTATAAATAAAGATGAAGCAATTATATGATGTTATAAATCATTTGTCTGTATAGATATGTATATGTAACACACTTATTGGGAAAGAGAAATCAATCCCAGTAGCAAATAAAAGGTGAAAGAAAGCGAGAGGAGGAAAAAGGACGTAACAACAGTAGCGCACAATAAACTTTCTTCCGACTACATTGCGTTTAGAAGAAAAGAAAGAACAACGAAGAGTTGGCGAATGGATCAATTGATACAATGTGTGTATGCACAAAAGCCAAGTGTAAGAGGAAGAAGCCTTTTTAAGAAAAAGGAGAGGCAGGTGGGAGAGAGGGAGAGAGGGCCAGTCATGACGATCATCACCATCCTGGGACGAGAACGAAGGAGCAAAGATTGAGGAGGGAAGAGTCGATGCAAGTAGTAATGATGGCAGTTGATGGTACATAAAAGAGTACATATAAGGGGAAAAAAAAGAAGAGAATTCTACAACAAGGGAGAAAAACAGAGGGGGAGAAAGGGGGTCAAAGAAAGCCAGTATCTTCGACCCAGATCTCCACCTTTCCTTCGGCGCGGCCTTTGGCATAAGCTCTCGCGGTCTCAACCGCAGACTCCCAATCATCATCGTCCAGAATCGACACCATCGAGCCTTCCTCATCTTTATATTTCATCGAGACTCGGCCCGCTCTTAATGAAAACTTCTTGGTCACTTTCCCCAAGAAATCTTCGAATTGCATTTCTGTCGAGACCGCCTACAGAAGCACATCATCGAGAGTCAGGTTTTACTTATTTATTTATTTGGAGGAAGGAAGAAGGGAGTTGTGAATTACCATTCCTCGTGTGTCTGATCCGTGATGTAGTTTGACTCGGATCTTCGTCATCTCGGCGTACCCGCCGCTCATGACAGTTTCGGGATAATCCGCCTCACTGCCATCACGATCGTCGTAGGGACTATTACTAGGCGGGGGTCTTCGTATGGGGGGGCCTGTGCGACTACGGCCGGTGGAGGAACCCGAGACGCTGACGTTGCGGGCCCAGTTGGTCATCCGGTCTTCAGAAGGTCCACCACGAGAGGGATAAGGCTCGTTGGGGTCCTCATAGTCTTCATACGATTCGGTTCCGGCGGAGCCTCGTGCGCGGGAGCCGTACCGTGGCCGGTCATCGGGCTCGCGTTTTTCGGCCATCGTCGGCAGTCTTCCCGCACGGGAGCCCGAGCTGGCGGTGGCGCTCCGATTGAGCCGGGTAGGATTGACCGTCGCGGTGTTCTCGCTGGGCCGACGTCGGAGGTCGTTGGCGGGCGCCGGCCGACCAGTGACCGTGCCTTCGATCCGCGCCGCCGTCGTGCCTCGTCGGACTATCCCAGATGGACCAGGAGGACTGCCGGGCATCGGCACAGATGCTACAGGCCCGGTGCTCGTCTTCGCTGCCGCTCGCGCCGAGCCTGTGAAGCCCACAAACGTCTCCGACGCATCCGTCGCAGCGACCAGCTTTGCCTGTCCTAAATAGTTCTTCGAGGCCAGGTTCTTCACCTTGCTCGACGCTGGCCGGTACAGGACTCCCACTGGAATCGAGAACACCGTATAGCCCTCCGCGCGGTCTGCAATTGCATCATCTATGACCGAGTGCTCCGCCGTCTGCTTCTCCTTGCGTGCTTCCTGAAGATCTATCATACCTTCCGCCTCGGCTCCCTGTCAGCACAAGCAAGTACCAAGTCAGTCACAAAGGCCCTCCAAGGGCATAAAAGCGAAACATTACAGACTTGATAGATTAGGCTGAGTCCTTTATTGAATAAAATCTCGCATGAATACAGCCTGAATTTCAGTCCAAGTTGGGAATAGTCTATCGTCAAATTGCCCCTTAGATACTAAAAGAGAAAGACCAGAGACCATCAGGAAATATGCTTGAGATGTATAAGGGGAGAGGAAGACATGCCATAAGGGCATCTTCGAAGTCTTTGACGGCTTCCTCGTACATGCCGAGGAGGAAGTTGCTGACTCCGCACTGGAAGTAAGCAACTGCAAGATATTGATCGAGACTGGTGGCCGTCCTGAAGTTCTCGATAGCCACCTCATGTTCACCCAAGGTGGCATAGATCAGGCCGATGTTGAAGAGGATCTTGGAGGAGTCTGCAATGTCCTATTTTGGTGACACACAAAGAATACATAGAACCCTCAGCTTTTGTTGTTCATAGGCCCTTGAGAAGACGGATGATGAAGTGGATCTACCTCGAATGCCGCTAGGGCTTCGTCGAAGGCTTGCTGGTCGTAAAGTTCTAGAGCAGCTGCCCAGGTTTCGATTTCAGCCTTCAGGGACATGGTCTGCTTGTGAGTTTCAGTCTTGCTCGTAGAATCGTGAGAGAGGAGATGATTAATGAGGGAAGGATAGATAGATAGATAGGGAGGACGGAAGAAGAGATGGCTGGGGAGGGGGTGGGCTGAGGGTGTGCTGGGGGCGATTGGGGTGGTTGGTGATGAAAAGGAGTGATGTTCTGGGGGAATGGGGTTGGAGAGGCCGGCAAGAAGAGGGTCGCTGCTTAGCAACCCCCATAAGCACATAGCACCCGCCAGCAGAAACCCCAGAAAGCCATACCTCCCAGACGACTGGCTTGCAGTACAGTAACCAAGTCATCAGCATCGCCAGTTTTATCGCTATGGACATAATTAGCAACTCAAAAAACTCATCTCCAGTCACCCTCTTCTGCTTCCTTCCTGATGCCTCCAACGCAACTCATTGATCCTCACTGCATCCGGCTAGGCACACCTTGCACCCATCCCGCAACAACGGCCCAATTGACGTGAGCCGATACAGACTGTAAGCTAGTGCTATGACGTGTGCACTTAGGGGCAAAAGGGCAAGCTGCTCGACATGGGAATATTGCTGTAAGAGGTTGTAGATCAGTTCGCAATCACCCATGAAGGGAATCGTAAACATTCATTTGCATAGTCCTATAACCAAACAAGAGAAAACCATCGGCATCGGCAGTCTAGCCATAAGCCAAGGCTAGCAAAGGCTAGCCACCTTGCGGTCATCACCAAGCCCACGCACACTGACTGTCATAGGAAGATTTCAAGGCCTTTTTTAGTATTTACGTAGGAAGACAGAAACATTCTCCCTCTGTCAATCAACAAGGCAGGGTGAGCAACTTATTTGTATATATCAGAGGAAGATGGCGTACGTACGTAATGCTTATTTCCACTTGATCAGTCTCTAGGCTCCGAGACCGAGCGACTTCCCGGCCGGTATTATCTTTGCCTGTTTGCGCCCAGCTCGGAGCTTTCTCTCTCTCGATTTCAGCTCGGCCTGCAAATTGCAATACCGTTGATAGCAAAGCAACCGGCTAGAGACTTATAATTATCGGAGCAAAAGGACGTTGGACGCTGATCAACCGACATCCAGTGCGCACAGAACAGGTAGGAGACGACTACATAGAGGGTGGATTCGGAGAGGGGAATTATGCCCTCATGAAGGCTCTACAAGGAATCTAGGTCCCACATCTCGACACTGGATAGGAAGCCATCCGGCAGATACTGGAGGACTTCCCGTCGAGTCTGGGAGCCTCCCAGATCTCAATTTACACAACCCAACTCTTAATTTTCAGGATCAAGGAAAATGTTTTCTTAAGCCTGTAGTTTGTTGCTCTCATGTGTGCTGTTCGTGGTTTTGGTAGGTGTCTTAATTTAGGAATTAGAGAGGCATTTAGAGCTCTCTAAATGCCGACGGGAAGTCCTCCACTGACGAGAGATGTCTCGTGCCCATTTATTTCTACAATTATGCTATGGACGGAAACTATTATCACCGTCACACGCACAACTTTACAAGGGCTACATAGTTATCATTCCAAATGTGTTTTTTGTTGCTATTGTTGAGTAATATTATGTATAGAAAAACTGTTGATATGTTGGATGTCAATTGGTGACTATGATACACTGCTTCTCAAAATTGGCCAACAGAAACCAACCAACAATCACCCAAAATTGTCTCAATGTTAGTTTATCTGACAATGCTTTTCTGAATGAACAACCTCTGGGATGGTCTTGAGTCCTGAGGAGAAGCAGCAAAAACAGCTACATGTGGATCAAACAGAACCCTGGAGCCCCCCAACTTTCTGAAATTTAGACCCACACCCAACAGTGGTTCAGCTACGCTAACCATATCTGTTAGCGTAGCTTAGCGCAGCGCCAATACACTATTTTTTGGCGTAGCGTTAGCGCAATCGCGCGCATCTGCGCTAATGCTACGCACACAGGGTGCAAAGCTATTTTAGCTTTTAGTGTAGCGTCAGCGTAGATGCGCGCAATTGCGCTAACCCTAAGCACGCAGGACGCTAAAGAGCGCGCGCTACGCTGCGCTACAGCGCTTTTTGCGGCAAAAAATGCATTTTTTCTGCTAAAAGCGCCTTAGCGCGCCGCAAGGTAGCGGCTGGAGCGGATCACTAACGCTAAACAAATTGGCGTGCTGTTAGCGCCGCTGAAAATAGGCGCAGCGTAGCGGCGCTAACAGCGCGCTAACACTATTCAAAAAAGGCCGGCGCTTTTTGCCGCTACGCTAAACTTTAGGGCTAAAATAGCGTAGTTTAGCATGACAGCCCACCATTGCCACACCTTCTCTTTTTTCACTCCCCAATCTCTCCACATTTCAAGATTTAGGTGGTCTATCCCCATTATTTAAAAGAAATGAGGCAACTAGTATTCATATTGCTAGTTAGCTATGAGTTGTGCCTAGTTACAATGAATGAAAAAAAGACTGCAAAGCACCTAGGAGCAATTCAAAGTCCGTCTCCTGGTTTGAAAGAGTATGAATGAGATTTAAGGCAATAGCTGTTGCGCAGCTAATTCTTTTGGGAGAATGAAAAGGGAAGGGGCCAAGAATTCTATTGAATCACAGCCATATGAGTTAGAACCATGGTCTGCTTTTGCATTAGCGTCTGGGACGCTATCGGTCTCACATTTGGCTAGATCCTAGGTTTAGCCTTATGGTTCGCCGTTGCACTGGAATAGTGAACTGCTTGTGCTACGTCCTGTGTTCAGTCATGAACTTGTAAGTTACTCCTATCCAGTGGGACTCCGCAGATGGCGATCTTATCTCCAGTCAGTGCCTGGGCAATGCGTCCTCTGAGGCTGGAGCCGGGTTGTCCTGGGGTTTCTTTGGGTCTGTTTGTGCTGCAGTTGAAAACCAATCTGTCAGCCAACTGTCTGTTGCTATAGGGGAACCAGCCAAAAAATAACCTTGAAGGTTGTTTGTTGTGCTTGGTCTGAGTTGCCTCTTTTTTGATTGCTGACGTGGCTGTTTGGAGCGGTGAAGTCAGCATAAAGCTTTTTCATCTGCCTAGAACAAATGCATATGCATTGTCTTGAGGAGAGGTCACTGACCACTGGGCCCTCTCCCTTTTTTGGTTAGGTTTAAAACCAAGCCCACTTTGCCTCTTGTCCACAGGTCTGGAGCTTGAAACTTCACATTATTTGCATTTTTTCATAGGGGGGGGTGGGGTCAGGGTGTAAATGGGTTCCCAAAACCAACCCAAGACCCATTGGGTTTTGGGGCAGGTTTGGGCACATTCTTGAAGAAAATTACATGAACCAAACCCAACCCAACCCAACTTTTAAAATTGTTGGGTTGGGTTTGGGCAGCCTATTTTCTAATTGGGTCAGCCTGCAACCCAACTATAACGCCTCCAACAGTCAAGTTGGGGATTTTTGGCGCCTAATAGGTTGAGTTGACCCAAGACCCAAACCAGCCCAACCCAACCCCAAATAGTATGATGCTGGGTTGGGTTTGGGTAGCATATTTTCAAATGTTCCCCAACCTGTGCTAAAAGTTGGTTTGGGTTTGGGCGCTGTTTTTCAACCTGAACCCAACGTGTCTGCACCCTGAAGGGGGGGAGACTGAATCCCCCAATTTCTGTGATGTTTGACAAGAACAGACACAATATTACATAATCACAGAATGCACAACAAAGTACTGATCACTCCTCTCCCTCTTGTCCTAGTTGGTAGAGAAACCAATCTATCTCTCTCTATTCACTAGGTGAGTTTTCTTTTTTTTTTCTCTCTTTATTTTCTTGAAATCTCTTGATTGTCTGTAGTATGTACAGAGAGAACCCAATTTGTCTCTCTCTATCAACTAGCACAATCCAAAAGACATGTTGGACATAGAAAATACGGCTTCAGAGCCTTGCATGTACTGCCCCGGGCCCTCCCAATAGTTCAGTGAAGAGTCCAAAAGACTTTTACACTAGAAATTAACCTGTTGAAAGTTGATTTTTCCTTGTAGTGAATCTATGTATCTTCTCTATCACATCCCTACATGATAAGCTTGAAGACTTTACTCAACTTTACACATATTGTTGTTTTTTACAGGCAAGGAAACAATAGGGGGGATTGTGTACAGTCTAAAAAATGTTGTTAAAATTTTATTCAATCATTCTGAAAAAGTGTTTAAGTTTGGTAGGCGCCTTAAACAGACAAATCCAAAAGAAAAACAGTCAGATGGAATGGGGTAGAGTCTGAGAGCTACAAGCCTGGGAAGGACAAAATCAATTTTATCAAAAGTTTGATTTGAAATGGCTTCAGTTACTTCACAAGACAGTCCTGTTTTACCATCAAAGCATAGCAAACTTGGATGAGGGGAACCACGGGCCATAAACAATCATCCAAACAATAAACACGTAAAGAAGCATGAGTTTTGGTTCGCTAGGATTGCATCTACAAAGAATCAAAGCAATTTTGATGGCAGCGGGAACAGTCGATGCTGCATAGAGAAATCGAACGCGCAATGCGTGCTTTTGATGTTTGAGGGCTGCCGTGATCATCGCATCAACTTCTTCAGGCAGGTGCACTTTCAATTCTTTTGCTTTACCCTGCTCGATGATACCATCAGATTCAGATGCAGAGTCAGAGGATTGCAAGCCGAGCTCTTCATGAACGGTTGCTTGACTGGTGGATGCACGGTTGGGCGCGATTTCCGGGAAAGTCGTATGATCAATTTCGGCGCGCGAGGCTGCTAGATTGGCTTCTTCGCTTGCGAAATTTGCAGCCGATGTTTCGGTGGGAATCGAGAAGGTTGGCCCGATGATGGTACAAGTCTGCAAATACACTCAGTTATATTTCAGCCATTCATCTCACAAGTCGTAAAGAAACGATGTTAAGTAAGCTCAACTATGGCGAGAATTTGTAGAAAAAGCATGACTGCCTTTTTCAGTAAGGGCACGAATACTCAAGAAAAGAATGATGGTGAATTTAAGATCTCTGATATAGGGAAATGGGCCTTGCAATTGGAAACAAGGAAGTGAAGGGGGCTGGGGTTAAGCTTCCGACTTCCACAAAGGCGTTTATCTAGTCTCTAGAGAGGTTACATAGCATAACTTGACTGCGCAGGCACTTCTCAATACGGCCCGCTTCATCCGAGCTGAGCCAGAGGACGAATCAGACTTCCCCACCCAGACAGCATTGTCCCATTTCTCGCGACGGGGCACATATAATATATATACCTGGAATGACACAAACACTGAAACGGCTGCGATGGGACAATAGCACTGTTCACGTAAGCTAAACATCAGCAAGATTGAAATAAAGTTTATCCCATTGTGCCAGCCAATTTGGCTGGGAAAGTATGCTGATGTATATCTCTCACCATGGTCATAGATTTATTACGTGAATAGTGCTAATGTTTAATAGAGCCTGACACTGAGAGAATATATTTTGAGAGAAATGAACAACGGAAAAATGAATTGAATTTAAATACAACAACTGAGGAAACATAAGCTCTATATATACATGCTATTATGTAATATGTATTTAAATAGAGGAAAAGCTGTCTAGTCGAGGAAACATGGGAAAGTCCCATGTCTATGGTAAGTCATGACATATGACTTACCCTGGACATGTAGGATGTCACGTAATGGCATATTACGTATCATACTACAACACCCCCCCACTTGACGAGACCGCTCCGATAGCCACCCGCACTTGGTATTGGTGAGTCAAAGGTGGCAGATTTTTTGTGAAAATATCCGCAAACTGGTTCTTAGTGTTGACCCAGGAGAGAGTTACCTGTTTGCAAAAGAGCGCCTGATTTGTAATGTAGAACTTGCGATCGGTGTGACGGGTACGTTTGTTAGATGCCTCGTCCAAGAAGATTTTTACAGCTGCCTGATTGTTGCAGAGTAAGTGACCCGTAGTTTCAGAACCAGTCATATCCGTAATTAGATGGCGTATCCAAAGCAATTGTTTCGTACCATGGCCCAGGGCCATATATTCAGCATGTGCAGTCAAAGACGCTATGGTAGCCAGTCGACGCGCCACCCAGTGTATGGGGGAACCATGAAACAAAACCAGAATTCCGTAGTTGGAGCGGGAAAATTCTCCCCCCCAATTTGCGTCCGCGAAGCATACAAGACGTGGGCTAGCGGTATTTGGCTTGAGTAACAACTTCTGGTCTCTAGTTGCCGCCACATAATTCACAAGGTGCCGTAGACATTTCCAGTGCTTGGTACCAGGACACTTGGAGAAACGTGATAAAAAATTCACACCAAAAGTGATATCTGGACGTGACCCAGCGGAGAGATAACTCAAGAATCCAAGAATGGAAAGATACTTGGATGAGTCTAGTCCAGGGCCGTCCGTGCAGGACAATGGCAAGTTTCCTACCGGGAGAGGTGTCTTGGCATGACTAGCGCCGTCCCAGTGTAAAGAAAGTAATTTAGACACGAGCTTAGGTTGGCCGAGACTGAATCCAGATGAATCGCGAGCTACATTGAGCCCGACGATGTCAGAGAGCGAAGAAGACCACTTAATTTGTAAACTATCCGACAGAGCTAGCTCCAGGTCCCGCAGGATCTGAGAGGAAGACCCAGTGACGATCCCATCGTCCACGTGTATCCATACTACAGAAGGGCCATCCCGTTTGCGAAGCACATAGACGCTGTTATCAAACTGGGAACTTTCATATCCAAGTTTGCCAAGAGTCGCCGACAAATGCTGCCACCAACAGCGCGCCGCCTGACGAGTACCATAGAGAGCTTTGTGGAGCAGGCAGGCGTGGCCAGCGGCAACGTCGAGGCCATCAGGAGGGGCGACCCAAACTTCTTCATCTATAGGAGAGTTTAGGTAGGCGGCCACAAAATCAAAAGTGTGGACAGGCCAACCATTCATGGCTGCAATTGATAACACAAGGCGCATAGAAACAAAAGTTGCAGTGGGCGCAAAAGTGCCGTTGAAGTGTTCCCCTTCCACCTGCGCGAAACCCTTCGCCACATACCGAGCTTTGAACTGGAGTACGACGCCAGTTGCAGAAAGTTTCCTAGCAAATACCCACTTAGCCCGCAGTATCTTAGTACCCTTTGGAACCGGTTTGATTGACCAAACGCCTAGTCGATGAAGGTTGGACAGTTCTTCTTGGATGGCAGCGAGCCATTTTGTACTGTCAACATCCTTTGTTGCTTGTTTAAATGTAGTAGGAACCAATGCATCTAAGATTTCCGGGACGGAGTTACAGATGAAGTCGACCATGTCGTCTTGTGATTGAACAAGCTCCTCGTCTTCAAATCAACCCAGTTGTAAAACTAGGGTGTTGGCAAATGAGAAACTTGGTGATGACAAGATAGAGCTAGGAAAATCAGGAAAAGTAGCAACCGCCAAATGGCAATAAGATCCGAGATCAGGAACCCAAAAACCCCACCCTTTTGATTCAGGGAGGTAAAAAACGGCATAACCGCGTAGCGCTCGATCGTCCAGTTTTCGCCGTTTCTCGGCAGGCACGTGGACGAAAGCCAAAGAACCAAACGGCCGGAGGCGATCCACGTTTGGTTTTATACCGAAAAAACGCTTGAAAGGTGTCATCTCTCCACTGGCCGCGTTAGGAATACGGTTGAGCGTATAACAGGCCCATACGAAAGCCCAGCCCCAGAATTCCTTGGGGAGCGTGCTGTCCAATAGAATGGTGCTGCCCATATCTTGAAGAGTACAATTAAATTGCTCAATGGTGCCGTTCTGGTAATGGTGGTACGCGACAGATCTTTCAGTGGTGATTCCCTTTGCTGCCAAGAAATCCCCCAAGATTTTGCTGTTGAATTCACTGCCATTATCGGAACGTAGAATTTTCAAACAACGACCTGTACGGCGCTCAAGGTGTAAGATAGTATCTTGGAGCACTCCGCAAGCTTCACTTTTCTTGATCAGAACTTTTACTTCTGCGTAACCGGACCCAATATCCCGGATAGTTAAAACATATAAGCCGCCGCCGAGTGCCGGGAGCTCGAACGGGCCAACCAAGTCGACGTTCCACGCATCCATGGTCTGGAAATCACGACGATCTGAAGTCAAGGTGTTCCGGTTTACACTTTTAGAGATCATGCAGGAGGGACACTGAATGTCACCTCAGGGGAGTGTCTTAGGGAGGCCTAAGGCCACACCAAGGGCCATCATTTGTTGGATAGTCCTGAGACTTGCATGTCCAAATCGTCTATGGACGTGCAGGATTAAAGATTCATCCGCAGTTAAATGTGGCATTTCAAAAGGTCGGGTCGTTGCAACAGGGACAGAATATTCAAAAGGAACAAAATCTTTCTTCACGGTTACAGCAGAGACATCCACAGGCGATACAATTGGCAATGAAGAACAAGCTTGCGTACAGACGGTAGATGCAACAGGTGAAGAGGGCAGAACAACGGGCAGAGAACGAGTGACATTTTGAGTAACGACAGAATTTGTTTGAGATACAATGGCTTTGGCCGTAGGAACAACAGGGGGGGCAGCTACGGAAGAGTGAGTGGAAACAAAGGAATGTAGCGGAGCCGGGAGATCCCACTTCCTAGAAATGGGGTCAAGGGTTGAGCGAGTCTAGAAATGACGACCACAAGAGATGTAAAAAGAGTCAGCATGAAAAGAGAGGGAAAAGCCGGCCAATCGTAGAGCTGCCGGTGAAATGAGCGTGTGCGCCGCATCAGGGCAGTACAGTACTTCATCAATCAGTGTAGGGATTGAACTGGCCCCCGGGAAAGTTAGCTTTCCCTTTGCTGTAATGAAACGAGGGGGGCCATTAGTGGCTACACGGAGGGGGATAGGTTTACTAAGTAGCGTGAAGTTTGTGAGAGCTAACCTGTCACCGGTGTGAGAGCTCCTTTGGGATGGGTTGGCAGTTCTTTGAGGGGGAAATAACAATGTGATATTCCAGCTAAGTAATACTACTTTTACGGGTGGTTTGAAAGACCTGCCCCTCTATTATACTACAGAATTCTGACAACAAATTTATTTATTGTTGTGGCGTGAATTTTATGACGGAGAAAACTTGTATGTAGTAGTCTCTATCAGACCTAGATCAGTTTTAACAAGTACAAGATGCGTATACAACCTCTATATGGCGAGATGGGCAAAGAATATAATCAAGTGAGAATATGTTTTGTTGGGTTTTTAATGGTTTCAGCAGAGGGAAATGATGATGGAGTGTGGTATGAGATTTCTATGTTAATGTATGATGACTGTGTCTTCCGTGATGATGGCAAAATGATGACTGGTGACCACTGAGCTGGGGTGCCTCGGTGATGATGGAAAAATGGTGGGAGGAGGGCCTCCTTATATATTCTTTTCTGAGTTATTTTTGCTGGTGAGGGCTGCACTCGAGGCATTTCTGCTGGTGGTGACCCTGTGGATTGCACTGCCTTCTGCAAGGGGTGCATAACTTAAACTGATGTTCTGCATGACAATGTGTGATTTGTACTTTTTAAGGCAACAGCCGCCTAGGTTGGTTGCACTGCCAAAGTGGAGGCTTTCTGACCGCATGCATCGATGTAAGGTCCGCGCAAATCTGTTGAGTTGTTGAGTGGAGGCCTAGTTGCTGCAGTTTCCAACGCGCAGGTTGTGTGAGGTGATCTGTAGCTAATAGTGGAGGCCTGCCTAACTAGTAAATCTAACTATACTCTTCTATATATGCATGCCTTTTATGATTTATATGACTTTCCACCTGGGTATGGCCTGTACTAAACCTATAATTGTAACTAACTTCTAAACTAAAAGAGCTAGCTGGGTAGTTGAAGTGAGTGACTAGGGTTAAGTTTGTATGTAGAATCTATTTATCTGATAATATTCTATCATATGCTAGTATTTTAGGCTGTAAGTTGAGGTTTTGACAGTTTTGTTGCACGCAACAGATCTGGATCACCACACCGGTCAGGTGATGAGTTGCTCCAGTATCAAAAATTGCAGGACTGTCTGCGTAGGGAGCCGGGGATGCAGCCTAGAAAGATAAACTGCCAAAAGAAGGCTGAGTCGCGCCAACATCACAATCCATCTCAAACATTTGGGCCAAGGGTTGCATGTTGTTTGCCGCAGGCGCGTCTTGAGGCATTGCGTACATCTGGGGGGCAGGCTGCATGTTGAACATTGCCGACGGGTCTTGAGGCATGGCATACATTGGTGGTGCCGGTTGCATGACGAACATCTGAGGCACGTCAGGTGGTACCTCTGCTGAAGCTTCACGCGCCGCAGGCCGGGGTTGGTAACCCTGTGGGTAAACAGGCCAATAATTATCAGCTGGTCTTCCTGGGTTGGCCGGGCTATTACCAGTATGAACTATTTGCTGATAGAATTGTTGAAATCCGTAACCGGGGACCGGCGGGGCCAGGATTGGATAGTATGCCTGGTACTGAGGCGATTGTAATTGGTTCTGAGACGGATGATTCGCTGCCAAAGGCTTCAAAGCTGTTTCCGGAGGGACAGGACAGTTACTGATCAGATGGCTGCCGGAACCACAGCGAAAGCAGTTTTGGACTTGAGAGGGCGAATTCCTGTACTTCGCAGGACGAGTGGCCATTGTGTAAACATTGTCCGGGTGACTCTCTATGGAATTGCTGCGAACCCCTGCCGGATTCGGTTCAGCCTCAAAAGTCGAAGGGGGTACAGATCCTCAATGAGCTGCTTTCCAACCACGGACTTTTTCCTGACAGTCGTTTAATAGATCAATCATTTCCACGAAAAGCAGCGGGATTTGACGCCATGCAGCTAGCTCTTGATCAACTCTGTAGTCGAATTCCTGTTGTAAAGGTGAGCCCTGGGCAATGGAGTCTTGAAGCATCATGCCGAAAATGGAATCCTGAGTTAAAGAGGCGCCTGACTCCTTGAGGTCCAGTAATCTTCGACGGTTGTGGCTGGAATCCCTTGATCACACTCGACAGATCTCAAGGCGGCCCATCGGTTGATTTGAGCCGCACGACTGAACGTTGTAAAGCGTCAGCGAATAGAGATCATTATGGCGTAACAGGAATCCGCATGGTTGATATCTTCCTTAATCTCGTCGGATAAGGCAATCCAAAAAATGACGCGCGCCATGTGATCAACCGGATGACAAGAGAAATCCTTGTAGTAGTAGTTGCGGTAGTCAAGCGCAAAATCGGCGAGCTCCTCCATCTTGGTAAGCCAGGTACAAAAATTGGTGCCAGACGGTAAGAGCTTCTTTGCGTCCGGAAACAGATGGTATGCGTGTTTGATGATGTGATCCTTGTTCTTTGGGTCCAAGGCATACGCAAAATCCGGTTGGGGAGGGAGAGCCTCATCCTCTGGTAGGTTGATCCGAGGACCCGGTTGACGGGGTTCGTCCCGAGTGGCCCTAACGGTATCGATATCATCGTCTGAGGAATTTTCGACCGCGACCTGCTTGCCGGCTGCATTGCTGCTGGAAGCCGCTGCTGCCGCGTTGGAGGATCGAGTGGCAATGGAACTTGGAGATTGGTTAACGGGAACCATAATGCTGGAAAAAAATTGTCGAATATAGGAGGGAGAAAAACTTTTGAGATAAAACTGAGTAACACTAAGACAGTATAAACACAACACACAGAATATCCACACTAGGTGTTGAAACTGCAACAGCCCAGGGTCCATTTCTCTCCCTGTCACACATCTGTCACTCCTTTTTCCTCCCTCCGGATGAATATGCTTGTTCACCTTCTGCCCACAACTTGTCCCTCAGTTGTAATAGCTACAAAGTCTGCTCATCTGGATAATCAAAACATCATCAGCTTCTGCGCGCTTTTCCCTGAGACCAGTTAGTCTCTTGTAGTGAGGAGCCTTTTTCCTCCTCACAGCTAGCAGCTTGACCCCTCTCTGGGGTTCCTTCTCCTTTTTGGTTGCCTCAGAGCTTTTCTCCTCTAGGCCTCAAACCTCACTCGAGCTTTCTTCCTCGAGTCCTCATCTGCTCTCTGGTCGTCTTTTCAACACTAGGATCTACACTATAACACTATCACACTGGTACACACGACACGGAACACTAATTCAAACTATAACTATGATTTGTAAGACTCTGTATAACCTTCTTAACTGTTTATAAGATGCGAGAAAAAAATGCTCATAACCTAATAGAGCCTGACACTGAGAGAATATATTTCGAGAGAAATGAACAACAGAAAAATTAATTGAATTTAAACACAACAACTGAGGAAACATAAGCTCTATATATACATGCTATTATGTATTATGTATGTAAATAGAGGAAAAGCTGTCTAGTCGAGGAAACATGGGAAAGTCCCATTTCTATGGTAAGTCATGACATATGACTTACCCTGGACATGTAGGATGTCACGTAATGGCATATTACGTATCATACTACAACAATATTTATCAGCCGGAGGTGGCTAATACTTGTTTGCTTGGGGCACAAGAGTCTCACGTGCTTGAGCAATCCGGCGGGATGGTTTACGCGACACAGAGACTAATGAGAGAAAACATTCAACCCTATTTGCAGGGACTGTCAATTGCTTCCCTGCAAAAAAGGTGTGTATATGGCAGTATGTTGCATTTGTATGTTTTCAACTTTGAGAACCCATTGCACGTATGAATCTGTAGAGGACAAAGGTATATTGGAAGCGGGATTTGAGCAAAAGCGCAGCATCTATAGTAAAGACCTGTAAAGAGGTCCCTTTGCATGCAGCTCTTGTCTCAGTCTCTCGCTGGGTGGTACATATTTACTGTCCCCTCCCAATGCCACCTTCGTGGGTGCGGGTGCAGCCATAACATTGTGAGAATTCAAAGAGCTAAGATTTATTTTCATTAGGTCTTGTTCAAGTAGCGCTTTAGTCTTTTTAGAAGAAAAACAAACAGGAATGAGCTCTTACCAAAGAGCAGAGGTATTGACAACAAAGAGTAAAGTTTTGGTGACGAAGAAAGGTAAAGAAAAGAAACTGAGAAGGAGCAGCAGACGATGAGAGAACAAGACAAGAATAATCTACAGCACGGGACGAGGGCTTCGCGATGCAGAAGTGATTGATGACAAGATAAGGCAAATTGTGAGCGGACAGGAGACAAGATTGTGAAAAAAAAGAAATGCGAGAAAGAAAAAGAAACGTGACAGAGCACAAGGAGTAGAAAAGGTGAAGAAGCGGGAGGATGAAAAGCTTGATGGTGAAGTAAGCTAGAAAGTGAACTTTGTAGAAAAGTGGTGAAAAAGCGGATGAAGTTTGCTGCTTGGCCCTCCAAAGTTTGCTCTTTATAGACAAAGCTTACTGACTATGGTTTCGCCTAGGCGTGACCTTTCTCACTGAATGTAATCAGGGTTCGGGCTGGTTCTTTTGCACCGGTCCAGGCTATTGAGAGGGATGTCTCCCCTCGATGACCGGTACAGACCGGTCATTGAGAGGGATGTGTCCCCTCAATGACCGGTACAGACCGGTCATCGAGAGGGATGTGTCTTCTTGATGACCGGTACAGACCAGTCATCAAGAGGGATGTGTCCCCTCAATGACCGGTACAGACCGGTCATCGAGGGGGATGTGTCCCCTTGATGACCGGTCTACTCCGGTCATCAAGAGGGATGTGGCCTCTTGATGACCGGTCTATTCTAGTCATTGAGAGGGATGTGACCTCTCAATGACCGGTCTATTCCGGTCATCCATTGGGAGGGATGTAACCTCCCGATGACCGGTCTATTCCGGTCATTGAGAGGATTGTACACGCCGGGGGTACTTCCTGGCGAGCAGGTTCGTGGATCCAACAAGGAGCTGTTGATCTGTGGAACCAACAAGGATCAGCTTGGTAAGTGCTTGGTAAGCTCGTTGGTTCCACAGATCATCATTTTCCCCGTGGAACCGACGGGTTTGTCACTTTTCCCCATCGGTTCCACGAAGCACACTCCTGTAACTTGTGGAGACCACGTTGGCTTGTTGCTCACGTGGGTTCCACCACCACAACTTTTTTTTTTCACTTCCAACCAGGACTAGCTCAGGCTGGTCCTGAAGTGTTGAAAGTTCGAGAAAATAAGTAATTGAAAGGAAGAAAAAAAAAAGTTGAAAAAAAACTTTGATGGAAAATTGACTCGCAAACGGCTTCCTGAGTGGGTATAATACTTTTGAACGAGAGGGACCCTCACCATCTGGAATAGCGTAGCTGCCAAGCAACACTGCTAGGTTCACCCTGGTGTGCAGCTGGGTTCGAATCCCACCGATATCATTTTGTCGGTGCAGGTCTTTTTTCACCAGCTCCGTACTGTGTTCCACGTGGATTTCACGGCGGGCGGAATCGGTATCCTCGGATGATCATCACGAGGAGCCCCGATCCACTTTGTGCAGAACACGTGAACGTGTGGACCAGCAGCCGCTGGTCCAACCTCGCGCAGGGGCACTACGGGGAATCCACAAGGATTCCTCGAGATATCCTCGTCGAAGGACTCCCCGGGTGTAGCCTCCCGATGACCGGTCTGTACCGGTCATCGAAAGGGATGTGTCCTCTCGATGACCGGAATGCCGGGCATCAAGAGAGATGTGATATACCCTCTCAATGACTGGTCTGTGCCGGTCATCAACGGTATTGTTTCCTCCGGATGGCCGGAGTGTCTCAACCTGGCCACCGGTCACCGCACGGCACCCCCGTGTGCGGATAGTTCTTTGAGGGGAGCTGGTGGCGCGCACGGAGGGGGGCCCGACGTCACGTGACGTCGAGTCAACGGAAATTCCCGTGCGCAACGAGTTTCCCTCCGTGCGTGAAGTAGACCCAATAAGGATTTGGAGTCCCAAATCTCTTGATTGCATGTTTTTTTTCTTGTTTGCCTACTTGGTCCTTATACCTATAAAAACTTTTTCTGTTTATTTTCTTGTTTCAGTTCTTGGTTTTGTTGGCTAGGAAATTTATTTACATGATTTTCAGGGTCTCATTTGATGAACTCCAATTTCTTGAGGTGCAAAGTGGTGCACTCCAAATATGTTGGAGTGCACAGTTGTGTACTCCAAAGATTTTGGAGTGCACAGTTGTGTACTCCACACTTGGAGTGCACAGAATCAACTTTGGATTGCATGCTTTGTGCACTCCAAAGAAATTAGAGTGCATGCTTTGTGCACTCCAAAGAAATTAGAGTGCATGCTTTGTGCACTCCACAGAAATTGGAGTGCATGCTTTGTGCACTCCACACTGCCAGCATATTTGGCTGGGTTAAAGTCATCCCAGTTTAACTGGGATGCACTCAACCAATTTAAACTTGGTTGATCTCAACCAATTTACTATAAAACCACAGGGGGTACCTTGGATTCATATTTCATCAGTTGAGATTGCCCAAGTTTAAATTGGTTGAGTGCATCCCAGTTTAACTGGGATAACCCCAACCCAGCCAATTATGCTGGCAGTGCCAAATTGTTGGAGTGAACAGATGGGCTACTCCAAAAAAACCTTGTTTTTGGAGTAGACATTGGTTTACTCCAAAATGTTTGGAGTGAACATCAGTCTACTCCAAATTCTTTGGAGTAGGCTGATGTTCACTCCAATTTTTTGGAGTACATGTAGTAAAAGATGGTAGTGCATTTAGCCTGCCCCATTTATTTTTGTCAAAGACATTCTAGTGTAATTGTGCTAAGTAAAGAGAGTCACATCAAAAACATGTTACAAGAATGCCATGACAGTGTTGGTTCCAGTCACTTCTCCAAATAGCGCACCGTTGTAGGACTCGTGTGGGAAACTAAATATAATTTGGTGAAATATCCGCTGAGGGGGAAATAAATTGCTTAATAGGTTGAAAGGCTATTACAACTTACGGGTGGTTTGAAAGACCTGCCCCTCTAATAATACTATGCAAATATCTAAGAGTCTTGTAATCAATATTTATAAAGATATGGCTGATTCCAAGATAGATCTTACTTTCATATAGTAATCTCTATCAGACCTAGATCACTTGATTCAACAGGCTAGCAAATCTGTTATAACTTCTTTGCACGCAGGCAATATACTTACTTTGTTATACTCGTACTACATGTTACTAATATTCTGCTTAACTTGAATTTGTTTTTGTGTTATGCTTGGTTCTACTACTGCCAACACACTTATACCACTACTAAACTTCTACGCTACTTGTACTAATCACTAATACCGCTAATAACCACTGCTGACTAAACTCACTACTGTGACCAAACCTTCCTAGGCTGATGATAACTAAACTAACTAACCACTTGTGACCAAACCTCTGTAGGCTGATCTTAACTAAACTAAATAACCACTCATGACCAAACCTCTGTAGGCTGATCCTAACTAAACTAACTAACCACTTGTGTCAGCCTTAGAGTCATCACAGCTGACCTAAAAAGCTGCCTGTTCTACCTTTGTTACATATAAATTACTTTATATCTTTTTCATCTTAAGAGATATCCCTGTTTTGACTTCATATTCTGTTTCCTCATGCAATTTTAACCCTAGTTACAACTTACCAATTCATTGTAACTATACTCCTTCCCTGAGTTACTGAGTTGTAGCGCCCTTGCGCAGTTGTGACGTGTCAGCGCTACTAGGCGCGCCAAACCACATGTACATATGTAAATTACATAAGCAAACTGTGAAAATTTTCGTAGTCAGGATCCCCCTTGCCTGAGGCGGATCCACAGACTTCAGCACACCAGAACCACCACCCAGATAACTCTAGGATCACCACCAAAGAGCCTACTATACTCCCAGTATACCTACCGTCACAGGCGCCTAGGATATTGACAGTAAGTAACCTCTTTCACTGAACCTTGTTTATCTCAGAGGTACAACTCTGTGTCTTGCTGGATCTGCCTTTTCTTCTTGCTTTGCTTCCTCCTTGATCACAGGGCTGTCCCTCCAAATCTATAGGCCTTTGCCTCCATCTTGATCACAGGGCTGTCCCTTCTTATCATCAGGCCTTTGCCTCAAAATCTAGGTTCAGGGCTGTCCCTCAGGTTTCCCTTTAAGAACCTTGACTGTCCAGAGAGAAGTCTAAAAAACTGTGGCTGGATTAAGACTTATCTAATCCAGATACCCTCCTGAGAGGAAGCTGTAGCACTTCTTGCACAGATTAGCAGCACTCTTCTGAAGAGTAGCATTGCCAGTGGACGTGCATTCCCACTAGAATAACCTAGTACTTCTCTTCCTTCTTATCCTGCTTGGTTTCTCTCTCTCTTTCTCTTTTTTTTCTTTTATAGTTGTAATTTCTTTATCCCAAGAAATCCAACTATTGCCCCCCCCATTTCTTGTGTCCTGCTGTCACTATAGAGACTCAGGCTCACAATTGGGGGCCTCATCGGGAAATATACTCACCTTTTCATAATTCTAGACTGCTATAAAGCCAAAAGACTGATCCTCTTGACTAAATCAAACAAAAAACTCTAAAAATTCGAAAAATCACCTTAAAAATTTTTTCTACATATCTTTCTAACGCTAAAATTCTTCTAAAATCATCCAAAATTGCTTTTACATTGATAAATTTCCTAACTGAACCCTTGAAAATTTTTTTACGTCCTGTGTACTCGTGAAAGTGCAGAACTGCGACTCCTCCGCGCCGCTATTTATCCCTTCGTCGGACTTATCCTCCCCAGAACCCTCTATA
Source organism: Puccinia triticina (assembly GCF_026914185.1). Taxonomy (NCBI): domain Eukaryota; kingdom Fungi; phylum Basidiomycota; class Pucciniomycetes; order Pucciniales; family Pucciniaceae; genus Puccinia; species Puccinia triticina. Next base: position 5,255,589 of record NC_070562.1, read on the forward strand.
TCTTCGGATCAAGAAGAGATAGAGAAAAACGGAGTGCGCTCAAAAGATTCTCCTGCTTCTCAACTGTAATTGCCGCAATTGACCGTAAAAAAATTCGTAACGGCGCAGACTAGCGCAGAAGACGAAAATTGCGACAACAACCGCGTAACTGATCCGAAAGAAGGAAACTGGATCAATAGTTCCTCTTGGACCCCTATTGCTACTACTAAATACCCAAAAGTCCGTCGCCGCAAGGTCACCGCCGCTGTTAATATCTCTGATTGGACCTCAAAATCCGCCGCGAAACCCAGCGCAAAGGAAACTAAGAAAAAAACCTCTACTACGACGCGTAAAAGTAAAAGGTTATCTTCTAAACCTAAGTCCCAAGGTATTTTAACCTTGAATTAATTCTTAAAAACTTTCTCTTTCCGCTTAAATTAACCTCTCTTACTCCTTATCACGATGCCTCCTCACCTTAGAAATGGCCGAGACCTCTCCGAAGAGCTCCGCCACCGGTACCGCCTTAGCCCAGCCGCCGAAGAACGGCTTCGAAGGGCTAGAAGCAGCCTTGCCGCCTCTACAGGAGGATTTCCTCAAGCTCCCGGAAGAGGAGCCGCTCCCCCCAGATACCGGGATCCCTCCGGCTCTATACCAGCCGAGAGAAACGTCCATAGCTCTAGCGTCGAGCAGATCCACGCCGGTTCCACGGCCTGTCGACAGGGAACAAATAGATTTGACGGTGAACCCTCCTCAGACGAGTCAGCCGCCCTCCCAGCCTATCAACCCAGAGGGCATGAGACCCACGGCGCCGTCCAATCTAGCCCTCCTTCCGTACACTCAGAGCCCTCGACGGGAAGCGTCCTCAGGACCCATGGACCTTATCCCGGAAGAGGAGGAGTTATCCAGCCTCATCAGTATGTTCAACGAACAATTCGACCTTTTTGTCCGCGCCAGGGAAGCGCAGAACATATTAACTATGAGGCGTCTCCTCTCCCAAGCCTCAATGACCCAAGAAATGATCATAGATCTGGTTGGGAGGAACGACGGGATACGCCTGTGTCAGGATTGGATCCCCAGAGAGGAACTCAACAATCTAGAAATATCTCTGACGCGCCAGAACAACGGCAACGGGCCGCCGAACTCGACCGCGCTACAAATCCGAGCTCCTTCGCAGCTAGCAATGATACCGCACGCCAGCCAGCAGCCTTTACTAGTCACGCCGACTCCAGAGCCTATGGGTTTTCAGCACCGAGCCTTGGCGCAGGAGTTCCAGGCTCCTATCCTTCCCAATCTTCCAGAATCCCGTCCACAGACGCAGCCTCAAATGCGCCCAGAGAATCAGAACTACCAAGGAACTCCCTTGCCGCCGCCGCAACCAACGCAGACGCTCCAAGCGAGGCAGCCACCAGCTTCTATACCGCGAGAGGTGGTTCAATTATTCCGCCCCATCCCGCATCTTCAAACTGGCGGCTACAATCCACCCCATTATCCGCAAATGCCGCAAGAATTCGCAGGCCACAACCCCCCTCCTCCTCAAAACAACTGGAGAGGATCAGGGAGGAACTGGAGACGCCCTCAGGACGACACTCAGAGAGTTCTAGAAATAGGAGAATACTTGATGAGAGCCACACGAGGAGTGAGGAGAGGCTATGGACGAGGGAGAGCCAGAGGGAGAGGCCCTTATTAGATGAATCTTTACCTAAAAGTTCCTTAAGTAGTGATTCACCACTAGGCCTCAGTTTAGATATTGATAATCTCTCTGATCCTTCAAATAGAGAATTTTTTCTCAATAATCTTAACTCTGAAATGTCTAGAAATGGCCCCTTGTTTCTAGAAGAAAAATTAAAAGTATTGTTCTCCAAATTTCTCTCTGAATTATCTGGTACTGTTGAAACCATTCCTGGTACTCTTCTTGAATCTTGTGTCAGCAATTTTAAAGATGTCCTGAATCATTCCATTCTTGATCTATTTAAAAATGAATTCATTCCCTTTTTGCTTGATCAAATCCTGAACAACATAGGAGAAAGTGCCAGAGAGAAATCCACAGTGAATAACAATGTGTTAGAACAACTGAAGAAACACATAGATGATAAGTTTGAGACAGTTCAAGATTTGATTCTGGTAAATGAATCACAATGTCATTCTAACATGGATACAATTGGCCAAAATCTGAAAGATTTTGAAGAGAAAGTGAGCAACAATCTTACTTCCATTGATAATCAGATCAATGACCTTCATGCCAATGAACACAACAGGTTTGAACAATCTAAGAGAAGATTCAGTGACATATCTTCTGTAGTAAACACCGTGAGCTCAAAGCTGGATTCCGTGTTAATACCAGATGACAGAGACCAACCCCCTCATCTCTTGTACAATAATCCCTTCCAGAATGTCCACCATGAGCAACAACAGGAACACAGACCAACTCCTCCTGTTCCTACTCCTGAACCACAGAGACCACCAAGAGATCACTTTCCTAAGCCTGCTAGCAATACTCCTGATACTAAGACCCAAGAGGAATTCCCCTACATTGATCATGGAGCTATAGACTTTGAAATGAGGAAAGAACTGTGGAAAGGTATCCCCAAAAATGGAGACTGGGAGAAATTCTCTGGAGAATTGCCTTACAATCATGAACTTTGGATTAAAAATACTGATATCCTGGTTAGAGACTACTTGATGCTGGATAACATGATAATCAGTAGATTAACAATCTTGTTAACTGACACTGCAAGGAATTGGTACCTAGGCATCAGAGATGAGTATGGAAACAAATCTTGGGCTTGGTGGAAGAATGCCATCAGAAATAAGTTTGGCACTGAGAACTGGAAATGGAAAATGCAACAAGAGTTTGAGAATGATCACTTTGCCTATGATGGGAGGAAAATCCATAAATGGTTTGGTAATCAGAGAGAAAGACTGAAAGCTTATCAACCTGAACTCAGTCAGTACCTTATTTGTGAGAAGATCTTAAAGCAGTGCCCTCCAAACCTTGAGCATGCTATTAAAAGCAGATACAAAAGAGATGCCACTGAAATGAGTTTTGAGGATATGGTTATAATTGCTGAAGAGGTCATAGACAGAGTCATGAAAAAGAACAAGCCTGTGACAAATAATTATAACACTCCAAACAGATCCCAATGGAGAAGCAATCCTGCCCCTGAGAAAACTGATAAGCCAACTGACTCCTCTGCCAAAAAGAATCCTGTCTCTGCCCCTGAGAAAGAAAAACTTATATGCCATTTCTGTAAACAAACTGGTCACTTCTCCAGGGAATGCCCTAAGAAGAAGAACAGAATCAATAATGTAGGAATGGATGATGATGATGATCCCAAGAGTGACAATGGAGAAGACCAAGGTGAACCACACAAGTCTGAATCAGAACTAGATGAAGAAGAAGAGAACCATAGAACCAATTACATGATTCTTGCCATGGACAATGGAAATGGTGCCAATTATGATCCCTTAGTTGATTTTGACTTTGGAACACATGCTGTAGAGTGTGAGATAAACCAAGACTTCTCCATTGCTGAAATTCAAGCTGAAACTCATCAACCTCAGACCTGGGACAAATCCTGCCAGTCTTCCCACATAGAAGATGCTAGACTAATGAAATGCAAGCCTGATAGAGGAAAAGCTCATCTTACTGGAAAAGCAAATCTTACTACTGTCCTCATTGAATCCAGAGAACAATCATGTCTTCTTGATAGTGGAGCTTCTTGCTCAATCATCAGCAACAAATTGCTAGATTCTATATTACCAGAATGGGAAAACAAGCTCATGCCAATTAACCATGCTAAATTCCACAGCTGTAGTGACCAATTACAGCCAATGGGCATAATAGAAATGGCTTTGATTTTTCCTCACACTAAAGGTTCTATTAGAATTCTAACAGAATTTGTAGTCATGAAGAATGCAAGAATTAACTATCTTATCCTTGGAAATGATTACATGTCTCTTTATGGCTTTGACATCACAAACAGCAAAGAGAGATTCTTTACCATTGGAAATGAGAACAAGAGGAAGAAATTCAGCTTTAAGTCTCATCATCTGGAGAAAATGAGCCCTTCTAATGAAATTTCTGCTGTAAAGAAGTCCCATCCTCAACTGCAGAAATTTATTATAGAAGAACTCTGTGAAGCCAAATTCAGTGATAAGTTGACTATTGAGCAAAAAGAGAAACTGTTTGAAGTCCTCTACAATAACAACCTTGCCTTCTCCAACACCAATCAGCCCCTTGGTGCCATTAAGGGTCATGAAGTTCATATCAAGTTGACAACTGAGAGACCTTACCCTCCTCTCCTCAGAAGACCTCCTTATCCTGCCAGCCCCAAAAGCAGAGAAGCTCTTGAGCAACACATTGAAGAGCTAGTAAAACTGAATGTTCTAAGGAAAGTTGGTCATAATGAAGTAGTTGAGATCACTACTCCTGTGATCATTGCCTGGCACAATGGAAAGTCCAGAATGGTAGGAGACTTCAGAGCTTTGAATTCCTACACTGCTTCAGACAGGTATCCCATTCCTAAGATCAGTGAGACTCTGAACAATCTGGCTAAAGCTAAGTACCTGACTAGCATGGATGTACTCAAAGGTTTTCACCAGAATGTCATTGCAGAAGATTCCAGACATCTACTCAGGATTATTATGCACAAAGGAATCTATGAGTACCTGAGAATGCCCTTTGGGATCAAGAATGCCCCCTCTCATTTCCAGAGAATGATGGACATTGAATTCAGAAAGGAAATTGATGAGAAGTGGGCCATTATCTACATTGATGATATCATCATTATGTCCAACACTTGGGAGGAACACCTCAATAGGATAGACAGGATCCTGAAAGTTGTTATTAACATGAACATGAAAATCTCCTTGAAGAAGTGTAACTTTGGATTTGATCAGATCAAAGCTCTAGGTCATCTTGTGTCTGGTATTGCCATAGGAATAGACCAGAATAAAGTAGCTGCTGTTCTCCAAAAGCCTGTGCCTAGTAGTAGGAAAGAAATGCAATCATTTCTTGGTTTTGCTGGCTACTACAGACAACACATTGAGAAGTTTGCAGAGATAGCAAAACCTCTGACTGAACTGACAAGGATTGATGTCATATATGAGATGACTCATCATAGAATAGTAGCCTACAACTTGTTAAAAGAGAAACTGAACACAGCTCCATTGCTACTGTTTCCTGACTGGGCCCATCCCTTCACACTATATGTAGATGCTAGCATGACTGGTCTAGGTGCTGCTTTACATCAAGTCCAAGTCATTGATGGAGTGAGAAAAGAAGGACCCATTGTTTTCATATCCAGACAACTGAAGGACAGTGAAACAAGATATGGTGCTAGTCAACTTGAATGCTTATGTCTAGTCTGGGCCCTGGAAAAACTCCATTACTACTTAGATGGCAGTGTCTTTCATGTTGTAACAGACTGCACAGCTTTGAGATCACTGCTGAACATGAAGACTCCCAATAGACATATGCTCAGGTGGCAGATTGCTATTCAGGAATACAGAGGCAATATGACCATAATCCACAGAGATGGGAATATTCACAAGAATGCTGATGGACTGAGCAGATGGGCTTTGCCAAATGATCCTAGTAACCCTGCTTATGACCCAGAAGACAAGGATGATGATAGATTCCCCATCATGGGCATACATGTTTCCACTTTCAAGAATGAGTTCTTTGACTCAGTGAGAGAAGGCTACAAGCAAGACAAGAACACTACCATATTATCTGAACTTTTGTTGAAAGATGCTAAAGATGCCCAGCTGAAAAGCTCCTTACAAGATCCTTGGAGAAAGCTATATGATGAAGGAAGGTTCTCTATATTTGATGGCCTCATCTACTTCAGAGAGAAACACAACTCTGTCCTAGTCCTAGCTGACAAAGAAAGTATCAACACCATCTTGCATGAATGCCATGACAGTGTCTACTCAGGTCATTTTTCTGAAGACAGGACTTTAGAAAAAGTAGCTGATACTGCTTGGTGGGCTAACTGGAAACAAGACACTGGTGAATACTGCTCTTCCTGTGATAGATGCCAGAAAGCAAATAAGGCCACAGGCAAAAGATTTGGACTGCTCATGAAAATTGAAGAACCTTCAAAACCATGGGATGTTATTAACATGGATTGGGTAACTTCTTTGTCCCCTGGAGGAGCAGCTAGTTTCAATGCTTGTCTGGTAATAGTGGACAGATACTCTAAGACCCCTATATTTGTACCCTGCTTCAAGGATGACTCTGCTATGGACACTGCCATACTGTTTTGGAACAGAGTAATGCCTAGGACTGGCATCCCCAGAATCATCATCTCTGATAGAGACCCTAAGTTCACATCTGAATTCTGGACTGGTTTACATAGTACGCTGGGAACAAAACTCTCCTTCTCCACTGCTTACCACCCTCAGACTGATGGATTAGCTGAGAGGATGATTCAAACACTTGAAGATATGATCAGGAGGTTTTGTGCATATGGTCTAGAATTCAAAGACAATGATGGTTACACTCATGATTGGGTTTCACTTCTACCAATCCTTGAGTTAGCTTACTGCACCAGCATACATTCAACCACTGGAAAACCTCCTGCCATCCTGGAAAAAGGCTGGATCCCAAACCTTCCCAGAAATTTCTTGAAGCAAGACTCTGTAGACATTCATCCTACTGCTCTTGCTTATGGAAAGATCTTTGAGAAAGCTAGAAAACATGCTGAGCAATGCATAACAGAAGCTACATCCTACAACAAAGAAAGATGGGACAAGAGTCACAAAGAACCATCTTTTAAAGTCGGTGATAAAGTCCTAATATCCACAGCAAACTTCAACAACCTGTCTGGCCCTAAGAAGATGAGAGACTCCTTCACTGGACCATTCCTTGTGAAAGCTTTACATGGGAAGAATGCTGTAGAAGTGATACTGACTGAAGAGTTTAGCAGGAAACATCCCACATTTCCTGTCAGCTTGGTGAAACCATACAAGGACCCCAATCCAGACAAGTTCCCTTTGAGACAAAAAGTCAAAGTTGTCATTCCCCCTATGGATAAAACCCCTCAGAGTAAAGTCATACAAAAGATTCTCAGAGACAAGAGATTGAGAGTGGAAAACAGAGATGTTATCATGTACTTAGCTAGATACAAAGGTATGAGTGCTGATCATGATGAATGGCTCCTTGAGAAAGACATCCCAGACTCTGCTATCCTTCTCAGGAAATTCAGAAGTGACAAGAGGTCTAACCCTGTGGTTTAATTTCTTACAGAAATCCAACCCTTTTGGTGGTAGGGAATGTCAGCCTTAGAGTCATCACAGCTGACCTAAAAAGCTGCCTGTTCTACCTTTGTTACATATAAATTACTTTATATCTTTTTCATCTTAAGAGATATCCCTGTTTTGACTTCATATTCTGTTTCCTCATGCAATTTTAACCCTAGTTACAACTTACCAATTCATTGTAACTATACTCCTTCCCTGAGTTACTGAGTTGTAGCGCCCTTGCGCAGTTGTGACGTGTCAGCGCTACTAGGCGCGCCAAACCACATGTACATATGTAAATTACATAAGCAAACTGTGAAAATTTTCGTAGTCAGGATCCCCCTTGCCTGAGGCGGATCCACAGACTTCAGCACACCAGAACCACCACCCAGATAACTCTAGGATCACCACCAAAGAGCCTACTATACTCCCAGTATACCTACCGTCACAGGCGCCTAGGATATTGACAGTAAGTAACCTCTTTCACTGAACCTTGTTTATCTCAGAGGTACAACTCTGTGTCTTGCTGGATCTGCCTTTTCTTCTTGCTTTGCTTCCTCCTTGATCACAGGGCTGTCCCTCCAAATCTATAGGCCTTTGCCTCCATCTTGATCACAGGGCTGTCCCTTCTTATCATCAGGCCTTTGCCTCAAAATCTAGGTTCAGGGCTGTCCCTCAGGTTTCCCTTTAAGAACCTTGACTGTCCAGAGAGAAGTCTAAAAAACTGTGGCTGGATTAAGACTTATCTAATCCAGATACCCTCCTGAGAGGAAGCTGTAGCACTTCTTGCACAGATTAGCAGCACTCTTCTGAAGAGTAGCATTGCCAGTGGACGTGCATTCCCACTAGAATAACCTAGTACTTCTCTTCCTTCTTATCCTGCTTGGTTTCTCTCTCTCTTTCTCTTTTTTTCTTTTATAGTTGTAATTTCTTTATCCCAAGAAATCCAACTATTGCCCCCCCCATTTCTTGTGTCCTGCTGTCACTATAGAGACTCAGGCTCACAACTTGTGACCAAACCTCTGTGGGCTGATGGGGAAAGTCTGATGAGGGGGGAAAGGGCCTCCTTATATATTGAAAGGTGAGGGATTTTTGCTCCAGGGAAGCTCCTCATGAGGGATTATTGCTGCAGGGGATCTCCACTACACAGCAATCTCATGCATGTACTGCACTGCATGTACAAACAATGAGGGGTTTATGCTGCAGGAGACACTCAGCTACACAGCATCTGCATGCGTGTGCTGCACTGCCTTACAAACAATGAGGGATTTATGCTGCAGGAGACACCTCCTGTACATCTTATCTACCTGCATATGATGTGCTACATGTACAAACAATGAGGTATTTATGCTGCAGGAGACACCTCCTGTACGTCTTATCTACCTGCATATGATGTGCTACATGTACAAACGATGAGGGATTTATGCTGCAGGAGACACTTCCTGTACAGCTTATCTACCTGCATATGCTGTACTATACGTACAAACAATGAGGGATATATGCTGCATGAGGCGCTTGAGCTACACAGCACTTTCATGCATGGACTGCGCTGCATGATGTCATGTGTTGCTATGCAACCAAGCCACCTTCCATCCTCTTCCACACACTCTGCATCCACTGTCTAACCTGTTCCATCCCCAATGTTGGGGGTCAAGGCCTCTCCTCCCATCTTGCTCCTTCTTCCCTTCTTCCCCCGCACTGTATTACACACTCCCTCTACTATAATACCTCTGCAATGTCCTTTTGGCATTGTCACACACATGGAACACCACACCGTTGAAAGAGTCAAACATACCGCCTGGTGGATTGACTGGAAAACCCAGGTTAAAGAATATGTTAAGTCATGTGAGATTTGCCAAAAATCTAACAAGCAAACAGGCAAGAGATTTGGATTATTACAAACCATCGCGGAGCCAAAAAAACACTGGGAAATAATCAACATAGATTTCGTAACTGGCCTACCTCTGGGAGGTCCTTTTTCCTGCAACACTGTTCTAGTAGTAGTAGACAGGTTCTTGAAAATAGCCAGGTTTATTCCGCATCATAAAGATGATACTGCTATGGAAGTAGCCATAATATTTTGGAATAGAATAATGGCTGACATAGGTATCCCAAAAATTATTATAAGCAACAAGGACCCTAAATTCATGTCAGAATTTTGGCAAAACTTGCATGATATGCTGGGTACTAAACTAGCTTTTTACACCGCATACCATCCACAAACAGATTGCTTAGCAGAACGCATGATACAAACATTGGAAGACCTAGTCAGAAGGTTCTGTGTGTTTGGATTAGAATTTAAAAATAGTGACGGGTACACCCATAATTGGTTCAACCTGTTACCAGCTCTAGAAATGGTGTAGAATCACCAGGGGAGATTTTGAAGCACTCTCCAGAGAGTGCCATACTTTACCCTTTTTCCATAACTGTGCTGGATGCCTTTGATGAAAGTAGTGTAAGAATTAATGAAAAATTCCAGAACTAATCCACAAATGATATGAAACTGATCCTGGATTCATGCATAAACCATCCAGAAGTCATGTAGAAGTAAACTGGAAAACAAATGGAACGTGGTTGAAACCACTAAGACACAATGGCCACAATCAAATCATAATTCAATTTGAACTGTTTGGTAATTGAGATGAATTATTGGGGTTCAAGTCATATTATTTATGTGCGCATGAAGGTGGTCATTGTTTTCACTTTGCTAATGTAACTGTCATGTGTACATGTGTAAGTTTGTTAAAAATTGCAGGTTGGGCCTCCTGCAGATCAGAAACATGTACACCCCTATTAGAATGATGTGAAAGGCCTATCTGAATTGGCATATTTCCCTAAAGAAGGTATCATCTAGAATTGAGCTAAAAAAGGATGAAAGGAGGGTGAAAACATGAGTGAAGTCAAGCTTGAGGTGTAGATTTCAGATAGACATCCTGACTTCTTAACATATATAATCTGGTGAGTTGTTTTTGTGTTTGTTTGTTTTCCAATGTCTCCATGCACATGTATGTGAGTTTTTTTCCACTTTGCCAATTTCACATTTGTGTACGCGCGTACATTAGGGTGAAAGCTCACTGGAGTGGCCTTTCACAGCTCCATCACAAGTAAAAACTGGTCAGAAAGCCATGAAAGCCCCCGCAAGTCACATTTACGTTGCTTGGAACCCCTTTGACATAGAAAATTGATCAACAGAAATTCACCATAAATGAGTAATAATTGGGCATTGATTAACTATGATTTCATGACAGATTGTAATTAAGTTATCCTTAGAAAATTAAAGGGTTCTATACAACAGTGCACAAGGTCCTGTGATAATTCCGTATCACTTCTGACACACGTCCCATTGACTTCTGAAGAATTTATCAATAACCTACATCCTAGAAAGAGGATGGATACCGTGGTTACCTAAGGAAACCATCAATGATAAATTACTGGTAGCCCACCCCACCGCCACAGAATTCAAAAAGATGCTAGCTGCAACAAATGCTCACGCAGCCAAGTGTGTCCAAGAAGCAGCAGAGTGTAGTAAAACTTGCTGGGGTAAAAGTCACAAAGGACCTGAATTCCAAATAGGAGATTCAGTGCTCCTTTCCATGGTGAACTGAGGCAGCCAAAAACTAAAACCCGCTTTTGTAGGACCATTTGTCATTAAGAACCTACATGCTAAAGATTCAGTGGAAGTAATTCTGACAGAAGAATTCAGCAGAAAACACCCTGTGTTTCCTGTAAGTCTCATTAAGAAATATGTTCCAAGAAATGACAAAGTAGTTTCCAAAAGTTCATCAGTACCCATAGAGTAACCCCCAAAGAAAGAACAACTTAAAGTACACAAAATCCTGGAAGACAAGAAAGAAAGGATTTTGAGAAAAGACACAAGGTTATATCTTGTAAGATATATAAACCAATCTGCTGACAAAGATGAATGGTTGCCAGAAGACAATATCCCTGACAGTTTAATTCACCTGTGTAATTACAGAGCTTCTAAGGGCAAGTAATTGCATGATTCAGCTAAGTTATGGGTAACTCATTGTGGTGGTGGGGAATGTCAGCCGGGCTACCATTCTAGAATAGAGCCAGGTCTGCCACTCTGGCAGCGCAGCCAAGAGCACTGTAAAACAGGCGCCGCGCGGACCGCAGTTTGGAGCTCCGCGCAGCACAGATTGATTTCTAAATATCCATGTAAATATAAGATAAATAATAATAAAACAGGTTAGAGCACGCTCCCTACAAACAGTGGCTCTAACATGCACTAAAAATATGGGGCAGGCTAAATGCACTACCAAATTTTACTACATGTACTCCAAAATATTGGAATGAGCATTATTCTACTCCAATAATTTTGGAGTGAACATCAGCCACTTCAAAATTATTGGAGTAGACCAATTTTCACTCCAAAAATGTGGTAAATGTTGGAGTGCTTACTTGGGTGTTGCTGCGGGCTGCGTGCGACATCTGATTGCCTGCTGTGAGCACAGCGGGCAATTGGATGTTGCACGCAGCCCGCAGCAACACCCGAGCCAAGGGGACCCCCTTTACGTGGGTGTCGCTGCGGGCTGCGTGCAACACCCGATTGCCCGCTGTGCTAGTTGGTAAAGGCAGCACTCTAGTATGTGTCTCAGCATAGCTGAGGTCGTGAGTTCAACTCTCACCAGACACATCTTCATTTTACAGTCTCTACACTGACAAGGTAAGCCCCCTCTAGCAGTCCAGCCAAAACCCTAACCTAAGCTATAGCTGACAATTACCGCTTGATCACTTGCAGACACGGCAACACTGCCAGCATATAAGGCTTGGATGCTTGCATCCCCGTTAATCTGGGGTGCGCGCAACCGACTTAAAATCGGGTTCGTGAATTTTACAAAACTTGTTTCACAAGGCTTATGACTTGTGAACCATATGGGTTGGAATTTTACACAAAGTATGGTGTAAAACATAATTTTACAGGGATTTTGGACTTTTCTTGGCCCTTGTAAAGTATATGTTGTAACACATACACTGTAAACATACTATGTACAGGGGACTTATGTAATATTACACTGCATGTTTCACAAACCTTGTGACACCACATCTGTAATTTCAACATTCCAACTCAGATATATATTTTTCCGGCGTACAGGTTACAAGCCTTCTTTTACCAGCCTGTATTTGGCCGGAAAAATGTATCCCCTCACGATCATGGTTAAATTTTGCACGCCTCAACAGTTTCATTACGATGGATGCCCAGCCACTTATAGGTTTGTCCCTCCCACTCGTTTGTTCCTCCACCTCTGTGTTTCCGGCATTGGCTGATTTATCCATCCTTCCGGCAGCTCTAACAAGACAAGATTCAAGGCGGCTTACTATTTTCACCTCTCTGAGTCCGTGATTATTCCAGCCATGTCGGACAGCGGTAGCAATCACAAACATTTATCCCAGCCCAATTCTCCCAAAGACCCTGACAACAGGACGGTACATCAACCTCTTGCAGGCTTCACGGCCGGAAATCGACTAGACCTATGCTCACGCATCTCTCATCCAATGCAAACGTGTAGGGGAAATGTTCACCCGCAAAGACATACAATACGATCTGATGAGCAACATTTTGTAAGTCCCCAGACGCCGTCCCCAGAATCGGGATCTGAAGAAGGATGAAGAAGATCTGACGTCGACGCTCAATTGCTTGTGGCGATCAAGTAACGACCGCACTTTTCAGTTCACGAGTCCCCTCGATTGACGGGCCATATCCTTCAAGGAACTCTACGTCGAAACCCTATCCAGATTCAGTAAGGCTGCCAAAAGTACGGTCAGGCAGCTAGACAACAACCCGCAAGTGAGTCTGTCTGCCTGCCTTTTTGCTCATCTCAGAAAGATCTGCTTTTTCCCCTGCCTGCTATCTAACTGACTCATCTACCAACAATCCGAGCTAGTGGGCGACAAACTTTTGCATCGCGTCATTCCTCATCAATATTGGCCGAATCAATACTACCGTGGCGTGTGAGTCGCCTGGCTTGATCACTCGTGCTGGCTCAAAAGCTGATGGAAATACTGACTTCTATCGGCGCAGTCTATCCCGAGCTCAGGGCCTACATGAGGACTTACCATCCTGTCCCGTGTCTCCAGAAGGATGAATACTGCCAAACAAATCTACAAGATGCCCCAAGGATCAAGACCATGCTGAAATCCTGCCAACTACCTTCCGAGTTCAACAACAAACCCAAATCATTACCAGATATTGCAAAGAGAAGCGTCAGTCTTGGAGAGTCTCAACCAATTACTGATCTGTCAGGCTTACTTCTTATGTTGTTGCTTGATATCACCACAGGCCCTTGGGTATAGACCTCCAACAACTGTTGTCAATCTGATTTTTGAACTATTTGGCGTCGAACCTGTGAGTCTCTGCAATTGACTGTTAAGCCTGAAACTGACAATGCTGACATACACATTGAGCTGGTCGCAGTATGTTAGCATGAAGTATTTTCCCGAGGGCTTTGTGCTGCACGACCTCTTCTCACCCAACACGTAGGCCGTTTTACCCATCCGTTTACCTTCATCGTGCACATGAAATACTCTCAATCTTACAGCCCCCAACTTGACATACACACCTTCCAGGATCCCGACGAAACTAAGGGCATACGCATTCCTTTGGCTAATGCATCATTTCCTGGAAGACCCCTCGGCAATAACCAATTTCCAACACGAGTCGAAGATTGAGGCGTTCCAGATTGCCCAACTGGAAGATATCCAGCCCGACTCGTCCCTTGGCGATAGCCCTGAAAACGTGGACACCCCAGAAGAGATCAAGTGGGGCAAAGATATGCAAAACTATCGGAGGGAGTTCTTGAAGAAGTGGAGGGGCACATAGCCCGAATATAGCCGGCTATGTATCCCCAAAAGCATAAAGATGGATGGACAAGTTTAAGTTATCGGTCGGTGCATCGATTGGCGACCTGATCAATCCATGATGCCAGCCATATTCCGCTTCTGCGCAGCCGAAGTGCTGAGTTTTCTTGTGATCACACTAGCCTCTCCCACTCGGAAACTGGCACCCATCGCATCTCATATTTGGGTGTTTTAGGAGAGGGATGGTGGGCAGTTATCTATGGTTTCTTATTGTTTTTTTTTTGTTTCCTGCTTTGCAATTTGTCACTTGCAAAATTTTATATGGCTCGTAAAATTCTGGTTTCCTTTGGCCTGATGAGAATTTTGCAACCGTTGTGAGGACAAAGATGTATCCCTTGTAAGTGAAGCCTGGTGAATTTGAAGCTTTTTAGCCCCACGAGCTTTTTTGCAAGGCTTATTCTTTACGAGGGAGATCCTTGTAAGAGAATCACTTGTGAAATTACATTTCAGTCCCTTTGACAAAAAAATTGCAAGGTATCTTTTACAGTGCTTGTTTCACAATGGTGGAAAATATGGGAGGAGGCGTGGAAAATTATGAATGCCTCCCGGCTTGTCGTAATTTCACAATGGATGCAGTTTACAAGGCTTATGCCTTGTAAAAAAAGGGTTGTAAAATTCTACCCCCCCATTTAAAATTGGTTGCGCGCATCCGAGGCAATCCGCACCCGAGTCAACATCGGGGGACAGCAACCCAAAGGTTTTGCTGTCCGATTCAAAGTCGGCTGCCGGAGCAGCCGAGCCAAAATCAGCATGATGCCTGACCGATCAATTCAATTCTTCGGTCAGGGGTCAGCCGAGTCAACCTCGGCCGCCACCAACCAAGTAGTGGAAGCTTGGTTGACAGTTCAACCGAGCTTTCATATGATCGGTCATCCACAACCGATCATATGAAAACTCGGTCGGGGGCCCACCGAGGAAAATGAAAATTGGTGGCTCAATAACCGATGATTTTGAATCATCGGTTGTTGGCTAATCCGAGGAAACTTTCGCCGGCAGGTTAACCTATCAAGCTGCTGGCCGAGCAGGTCACCCGGCTGGCCAAGCGGGTTCAGGTACCTGGTCAGCGAGCAGATCAACCTGCTGGCCAAGCAGGTAAAAGTACCTGCTTGCCGAGCAGAAACAGTTGCAGGTAGCTGCTCCGGCTCAGCCATACCTGCGCGGCGACGAGCAGGTCTACTCGCCGAGCAGGTACTTCTACCTGCTTGGCCATCAGGATGACCTGCTGGCCGAGCAGGTACAGTTCCATGTACCTGCTCCGGCTCGGCCAGCAGGTCAACCTGCTGGACAAGCAGGTAACAGCTCAGCAAGCAGGTTAACCTACTCGCCGAGCAGGTTAACCTACTCGCCGAGCAGGTTAACCTACTCGCCGAGCAGGTTAACCTACTCGCCGAGCAGGTACTTTTACCTGCTTGGCCAGAAGGATGACCTGCTCCGGCGAGCAGGTTGACCTACTCGCAGGTAAAAGCTCGCCGAGCTGGTACATTTACCTGCTTGGCCATCAGGACGACCTGCTCGCCAGCAGCCCCACCTGCTCGGCGAGCAGCCCAACCTCTGCTCGGCGAGCAGCCCTGTGAGAATACAGGACCAGACCCCAACCCGCAGCAACCGCATAGGAAGCTCGCGCGGCAAGACAAAACCCAAACCCAAACCCCAGCTGCTAAGAAAGGTAAGCTTTAAGCCCCTTTCGCAGTCCCAGACCTAACCCAGATCCCAGACCAAAAGCTAACTGTATCGCTCCGTCGATTGCAGCACCCAAACCTTCATCGGCAGCCACCCCGGCCAAAGCCAAGACAAAGCCAGCGCTAAAGTTCAAAACCCTGTACGTCCCGAGATAAGATCGCAGCACTTCTAGCAAGGCTGACTCAATCTTGTTCTTTAAACAGAACACTCGCAGAACGACTCGGCAACAAACCAAAAGACACCCTCCTAGACAGGATCACGAACGGTCTAACGACTGGTAAGTGATCCAACGTCCTCAGACCATAGACATACAAAAAGAAAGTACAACAGCTGACTTGAACAAACTTTGTTTGTCAAGCAGACCAAAACAGCACGACAGAGCTCTGCCGCAGGGACAAAACAAAGATCTTAAACTAGCTTCGTCCCGTACTCGTGAGTTGGAGACCAGACAAGAAAAACAGAAGAGACATGCGTTCTCATTGCTAACCAATATGGCTGCATGAACCACAGTTAGTTTCCATAACTAAACCTATCAGCGAATCCGCACGGAGTTCGTCAAGCTACCACATCCTTGTCTCCCCAGTCAATCCCAGCAACAACTCAAGTCCGCCTCAAGTTGCTTTCAGGTACTACATGCGCAGACCTTCTTGTTTTACATTATAAGTTGTCTCGAGATTTTAGTTGTACTAGTTTCTGATTGGAATAAATCCTTTTCAGTTGCTCCAATTTTTTCAGATTTACAGTCTCGGTTCGCTCAATTTGATCCCCGACCAAGCAACTCGAAATGGCGAACACCAGGAACCAAGGACCAGCCAGCTCCAGCAATAAGGCACCCCCATCCCAGAAGAATGACACCTACAGTCCCGACAAGGACCACGTCAACGTGCCTAAATTTGACGGCACCAACTTCCCACTCTGGGAACGAAAAATCAAAATGCATCTACGCCCAAGACGCCTGGAGTCCTACATCAAGGAACCGTTATCAAAAGAACCAGACGATGACGAGCTACAGGGCACTCTTTGTACCTGTAGCATACTAAGTGAAGCCATCTCTAATGCCATCTTCACCAGCGTTATCAATGACGCAAACAAGCAAGACCCCTACGCCATCTGGAACAACATTAAAACCATCTACGCCTTGGACTCGCTGCTCTCCGTATTCCAGGTTTGGAATAAGTGGCTCGACATCCAGTATAATAAAGATCTGAACACCTACATT
Source organism: Puccinia triticina (assembly GCF_026914185.1). Lineage (NCBI taxonomy): Eukaryota > Fungi > Basidiomycota > Pucciniomycetes > Pucciniales > Pucciniaceae > Puccinia > Puccinia triticina. The sequence goes on from NC_070562.1 coordinate 5,272,591, forward strand.
GTCGAGATGGAGGAAAGTCTAGCCGAATTCAGCTCCCTCAGCCTGAAGGTTCCCAACAAGCTCGTTGGATGCAGAATCGTCGGAAAAATCACCAAAAGACGACCCATGTTGATGCAGGCCTTATTTGCCGACCTTAAAGCCCTGGCAAAGCCCAAGGAAATTATAGCCAAGCTGAGAGACATTGGCCGTCACGAGACGGCAACGAAGCGCAAGTTCGTGGAAGACTCAGACCCCTCTCCAACAGCCTTGGCCACTGGACCTAGCCGCAGACCGAAAAAGCCTGCTCATTCGATCATCCGCTGCAGCGGCGGAAAGCACAACCCTAAAGCTACGACGCACACGGAAGAGAATTGCTGGACAATTCACCCATCTACTCAACCACCTGAAAGACCGCTCGCAGACCAAGGTCGCCCTGAGAAAAAGCAGCGTACCAACTACCACACGACAGCGGAGGATGAAGAGGAAGAAGCACACCACACCATCGCCCGGCCTTCCTTCACATACAACACAACCACACCTGCCAAGCCATTATCGACCATCCTTGACTCGGGAGCGAGCAATCATATGCTCAACTCCCTGCGATACTTCACCAATACCACCCCAGTACACATCAGTATAGTGACAGGGAGTGGCAAATCCGAGCTTGTGGCTGTGGCGCGCGGCACCGCCAGGATTCACCTGCCTTCAGGCGACCATCTCACTCTCCCAGACGCCCTTTACGTCCCCAACTTGACGCGGAACCTAGTCTCTATGATGCAACTATTGAACCATCAAGCCACCATACGCGAGAAGGACGGAGCATTCGAGGTTAGGATAGATCACAACAGGCCATTCCGGGTTGACATCTCTAACAACCTGCTGGAAATAATCGACGCCAAGCCCTCCTCATCCATGGCAACGAGCTTATCAACCATGATTGCGCCAGAACTCTCCACCTTCCAGAAATGGCACAATCGCCTCGGCCACGCCAGCTCAGGGCGCATCGCGCACGCCGTGGACGAGAAGCTATCTCTGGAGAAGACCCATGCTTGCTCGGCCTGCATGCAGGGGAAGCTCACCCGAGTGCCATGCAACGGATCCTTCAAACCGGCAGATGCTCCGCTGGCCGTTGTGCACGCTGACTTAGTCGGACCAATCTCGCCTCCGACGAACGGCGGAGCTAGATATTTCCTTACGCTGGTTGATCAGTTCACGGGACTCATCCACACTGCCATCCTCAAGGAGAAAAGCCAGGCAGCTCGAGCTATACTGGACTTCCAAACCTTTTACGAGAAGCAAACCGGCCATCACCTGAAGAAACTAATCTCTGACAGAGGCGGAGAATTCGTCAACGGCACCCTTGGAGAACACCTCAAATCCGAAGGGATAAAACACAACGTAGCCCCGGCCTACACGCCACAAAACAACGGCCTGGCTGAGAGGGCCAACCGCACCGTCATCGATATGACCCGTTGCCTGATGATGCAGGCTAACCTAGCACCCGAGTGGTGGGCCGAAGCGGTCCAAATGGCAACTTCGACAACCAACTGCCTACCCTCCCTCGGAAAAAGCAAAACTTGCCCGCTGGAACTAATGTTCAAGATCAAGCCAAACATTCATTTCTTCCAACCGTTCGGATGCCGAGTTTGGATCGTCAAGCCCAAACAGAAGCGAGACACTAAATTCTTGGCAATCTCATGGGAAGGCATCCTTCTCGGCTACAAGAATGATTACTCCTCGTACAAAGTCTTGCGGCTCGAAGACAAGGCTATCATGACATCAAAGCACGTGCAGTTCGACAAGAACTCATTCCCGGATTGCCCATCCCTCAACAAAAGCTACACACCGATTGGATCAAACAAACTACCTTCTTTCAAGTTCAACAACCCGCTGCCCTTCGCAGAGGAAGAAGCTGTACCTGGCGAGTTGCAACAGGAATTTGTCGCTGAACTGGAACAGGAGGAGCAAGATTTCAACCGGATCACCCAACATCTCCGCAAAAACAGCCCAGCCAACTCGACAGCTCCCCCCGATGCCCCTGCCCTACCAGACTCAACAGACTCACCCCAGCCAGCAGGGCGGCGATACACATGGACAACAGCCCCCCCACCCAAGGAGATCTCAAGCGGAATAGACCCCAGCAACATAGTCTCCGGCAAGCGCTCTCGACAGGTGTACCTCATTGAGATTGAAGTTGATCCTAAGAACCATAGACAAGCAATGAGCAGCAAGGACCGGGACCACTGGACTCAAGCTGAACAGAAGGAGATTGCCAACATGCTCAAGCATGAAGTCTGGACGGTTCGAGCAAGAATGCACTCCGACAAGCCTATCCCGTCCACCTGGGCTTACAGGAGAAAGCTCGGCCCAGCCAACGAGGTAATAGAGTTCAAGGCCTGGATCTGTGCGCAAGGCTTCCGGCAAGTGCACGGCAGGAAATTTAACATTATCTACGCCCCAACGGGAAAGGCCGCCTCGCTCCGACTGCTCATTTCCTTTGCTGTAAACAACGGCCTGAAGATCCATCAGCTGGACGTCAGAAGCGCGTTTTTAACGTGCCCCCTGGAGGAAACGGTAACGCTACTCCCGCCACAGGGGTACGAATGCCCGCCCAACTCTGTCCTTCACCTCAAGAAGGCTATCTACGGGCTGTGTCAAGCCCCACTTGTATGGTACAAGAGATTGACAGCTTATCTGACTACCCTCGGCTTCCGAATCTCTGTATCCGATCCCTGCGTTTTCTGGAGAAAGGAGGAGAGCAGTAGGCCAGTCACATGGCTGTTTGCTCACGTGGACGACATAGTCATCGTCAGTCGAGCCCCTGAGGTCTTCAAGGCCGAAATGGAAAAGGAATTCGATATAAAGTACCCTGGGGAGGCGGAATTTTTGCTAGGAATGAACATCGATTGATTCAAAGGTGGACTTCAAATAAACCAAACTCAATACATTGAACGGAAGCTAGCCGAATTCAACCTCGAGCGCGAGCACCCAGCCTCCTGTCCCCTCAACCCCAGGGACCGGCTCTCAAAAGCCACTGCGCAAGAAATTGAATCCTTCAACAAGCTTAATGTTAACTACCGCGGACTGATCGGCTCCCTCAACTACTTAAGCATCCTCACAAGGCCCGACATCTCATTCGCGGTAAGCCAGATTTCTCAATACCTGGAGAGCCCGGGCATTCGGCAATACCAAGCAGCAGTTCAAGTCTTCAGATACCTATCCGGTACCCGTCATGTTGGGCTCACCTTCAAGCGCTCCGACAATACTCAGCTGAAGGCATTCTCCGACGCCGACTGGGGCAACTGCCCTGACACCAGGCGCTCAACCACCGGGTTCGTAGTCACCGTCGGCAATCACCTTCTCAACTGGAAATCCAGCAAGCAACCGACGGTCTCCCTATCAACTGCGGAGGCGGAATATAAATCTCTGTCCGACTTGGGCAGGGACCTGGCCTGTTTCGCTAGCCTGATCCAAGAGGTCGAGCTGCAGAAGAACGTACAAGACATCGAGGTCGCCGTAGATAACAAAGGGGCAATTGACCTAGCAAACAGCGAGACATCGCAGAACAGTTTTAGGACGAAGCACATGAATATCAGGCTTCATTTCGTCCGAGAGCTCATTCTCTTTCGACTCATCAAGCTCCACTATGTCAAGACCTCACTTAACGCGGCCGACTTCCTCACAAAATCTCTGGGGAGATCAGTCATCCGTTGTTCCCTTGCGCAATTGGGCGTGACACAAATCTCTGATGTTGCTTCGAATCTCACGACTCGTCGCATGCGAGGCTGTGAGAATACAGGACCAGACCCCAACCCGCAGCAACCGCATAGGAAGCTCGCGCGGCAAGACAAAACCCAAACCCAAACCCCAGCTGCTAAGAAAGGTAAGCTTTAAGCCCCTTTCGCAGTCCCAGACCTAACCCAGATCCCAGACCAAAAGCTAACTGTATCGCTCCGTCGATTGCAGCACCCAAACCTTCATCGGCAGCCACCCCGGCCAAAGCCAAGACAAAGCCAGCGCTAAAGTTCAAAACCCTGTACGTCCCGAGATAAGATCGCAGCACTTCTAGCAAGGCTGACTCAATCTTGTTCTTTAAACAGAACACTCGCAGAACGACTCGGCAACAAACCAAAAGACACCCTCCTAGACAGGATCACAAACGGTCTAAAGACTGGTAAGTGATCCAACGTCCTCAGACCATAGACATACAAAAAGCAAGTACAACAGCTGACTTGAACAAACTTTGTTTGTCAAGCAGACCAAAACAGCACGACAGAGCTCTGCCGCAGGGACAAAACAAAGATCCTAAACTAGCTTCGTCCCGTACTCGTGAGTGGGAGACCAGACAAGAAAAACAGAAGAGACGTGCGTTCTCATTGCTAACCAATATGGCTGCATGAACCACAGTTAGTTTCCATAACTAAACCTATCAGCGAATCCGCACGGAGTTCGTCAAGCTACCACATCCTTGTCTCCCCAGTCAATCCCAGCAACAACTCGAGTCCGCCTCAAGTTGCTTTCAGGTACTACATGCGCAGACTTTCTTGTTTTACATTGTAAGTTGTCTCGAGATTTTAGTTGTACTAGTTTCTGATTGGAATAAATCCTTTTCAGTAGCTCCAATTTTTTCAAGCCCAACCTGCTCCGCGAGCAGCATGTCCCTGACCTGCTCCGCGAGCTGGTCAAGCTGTTGGCCGAACAGGTCAACCGGCTGGCCGAGCAGGTACTTGTGCCCGCTTCGAAGCCGCTACAGGTACCTGCTCGTCGAAAGCACCTGCTTGGCGAGCAGGTCAAATCGCTGGACAAGCAGGTTGGCGAAGCGGGTACAAGTATGTACCTGCTCCCTGCTGGCCAAGCGGGTAAACTACAGGTACCTGCTCGGCCAGCAGGACCTGTACTCGCGAGCCCAGCAGGCCAACCTGCTGGCCGAGCAGGTATTTGTATGTACCCGCTTTGGCAGGAGGTCAACCTGCTGGCCGAGCAAGTTAACGTGCAAGCCAAGCAGGTAAAATTACTGCTTGGCGAGGTGGTCAAACTGCTGGCTGAGCACATCAACCGCTGCTTGGAAAGCAGGCCAAACTGCTGTCCCAGCAGGCCAATCTGTTGTCCCAGCAGGCCAATCTGCTGTCCCAGCAGGCCAATCTGCTGTCCCAGCAGGCCAATCTGCTGTCCCAGCAGGCCAATCTGCTGTCCCAGCAGGCCAATCTGCTGTCCCAGCAGGCCAATCTACTGTCCCAGCAGGCCAATCTGCTGTCCCAGCAGGCCAATCTGCTGTCCCAGCAGGCCAATCTGCTGTCCCAGCAGGCCAATCTGCTGTCCCAGCAGGCCAATCTGCTGTCCCAGCAGGCCAATCTGCTGTCCCAGCAGGCCAATCTGCTGTCCCAGCAGGCCAATCTGCTGTCCCAGAAGGCCAATCTGCTGTCCCAGCAGGCACCAATTCCACTCACTGAGCTGGAGCAGCATTGTATGCGCAGCACAGCGGTGAGCGCAGCCGTTTTTTTTTTTGTAAATGCAGCACTGCGGTTAGCCCTGGGCTTCCCTGCAGTGCAGCGGGCGCAAAGAAAGTGTGGAAGCACAGCATGTGGTGGCTTGGCAAGTTGGGACCACTGCTCTTATTTTGAAGCATTAGCACAATATTTGTGCTTTTCTTGTGCTTTATAGGGGGGATGAGAAGCGCAGGTATGATGCACGCAGCAGGAATCCGCTTGAGCTGCCGCTTTTTGGGCTGGCTGTAAAGCAGCCCTCCGCTGCGCTTTGCTTAAACTGTGGTTTTTGAAGCAAAGCAAAGAGCATGCAACATTTCTTTAGGCACAAGGGCCAGTCTCTTACCTATTCCAATGAGCAAATGCCCTTTGAACATGGCACATCTTAGGGATGCTCATGTTGCATTTTGTATCCAACCTCAATTCTTTCTATTCCCCTTCACTCCACTATTCCTACTTGAATTCACATTCCCCTCCTCCTTCTCCCCCAAATTAAACCATTACATGACATCAACCCCATCCCTTGAGAGTCTAGTATGACTAATATACATGACTCAGATAGACAATTGATGACAAGTGCAAGATTGCCAATCAGAGTAATGAGATACATATATTTATGCAGCTAAAGTAGGCTACAAGTTAGATACCAGTTTTGGATAAGAATGGTCAGTAGATGAAAGTGGATAGAAGGCCAAGAGCAGCAGAATAGGGGTGGAAGCCCAAGAGGGGAAAGAAGAGAGGCCATTGGATCAATGGTTATGGTGGGCCGCTACGCTACACTAAACTCCAGGGTATCTTAGCATTAATATAGCAGAGTTAAAAGTGGCCCTGTTTTCCTGTAGTTTTAAACCAAGCTACTGCCACTGTGCTGTGTCATGCTAAGCTAAAGCGTCTTGAGCGGTAAGATAGGTAAAATTTTGGCCCGGAATTTGCAGGGTGTTGCCACTGCCAGGCATTTGCAGGGCATTGCGAGGCAATTGCAGGGCGTTGCCAGGCATTTTCTGGGTGTCGCCAGGCATTTCCTGGGAGTTTGCAGGAATTGCCAGCAAGGGTGGAAGCGCTGCGCTCCAAAAAGCGCAGCACAGCAGCTTTGGTGGCCGCTGCGCTGCGCTGAAAGTAGTGGCCACACCCGCTGCACCACCGCTTTTTGGGTCTGGGAAGAAGCGGTTTAAGACTCTAAAGTGGTTGTAAAACCCTTTTGCTGAATGGAGAAGGGGATGATAGAGGTGCAAACTCTGCCCTTCTATACTATCAGATACGAGACCCACCAAGCTAAGCTTGGCAAGTTTTAACCAAGTGATAGGTCTGGTCTAGTTCCAGATGAGGTTGTTCAATGACAGGTATGTGAAAGATGAGAGAGTTTATAAGGAGCAGAAAGGATGAAAGTTGACTTGATGTTTCTGGTGGGAATTGAACACAGGCCCTTGAGAGGGTGATATCAAAGGTTGAGAAGAGTGCCTGGGCTGAGAAGGGTATATGTCTCAGTTGGGAGTTGAACCAGGAACCGGGTAACTTGTGACAGGAACGTGATATGTCAAGCAGGAGATATGAGAGTTATAAGAGTGAGCTCAGTGGTTATTTGCAAATGTAAGGGCTGTTATGAGGTGTTATAAGGGTTTTAATAAGGTAATGGTAAGGCTATGGGTGGTATGTAAATAATTGGGGAATACTGAGCTGAGGGAAAAACAACTGGGGGAGAGAGCTCCTTATATAGACAAATTTGAGGGATTTTAGCTACAAGGGGGACCCTGGATGAGGGATTTTAGCTGGTGGGCTGTGTACAAGTGGTGTCAGAAGATACTAAATACAGGCAAAAGTGGGGTGAGAAATGAAAGATGATGTGATACTAATGCAAGGAGCGCATAAACAAGGCGGGGAAATGTCAAATACAGGGGTACCTCATGCAAGGGGTGCATGAGTGGTGTCAGAATAATGCAAGGAGTGCAGAAATGGGGTCAGAAGACTGCATGCAGCTGCAAGGGGTGCATAAATGAAGCGGGGACATGTCAAATACAGAAGAAATGGGGTTGGTCCCCTGCATATGCAGTGGAGATAAGATGGATAGAAAAGAGTATGTGTTTGGCTGGGTCTGATTATGTGTATACCTGGGAAAAGTGACTTGAGGGGTGTGACAGGTTGATGACTGGGGCTTGCAATGTCCATGAGGGTCCAAGAGGGTGTAACTTTCAATGCAGCGGGGTTCCAGTGACGCTTTCAGTTGTGACTAGGGGTAAAATTGGCCGTAGAATCCATTTCTGAGGTATTTTTGGCTTTATCTTGAGGCGTATTTGTTGAGATTGTGAAGCCTGTTTGTAGTCTTTGTATGCTTGTATGTAGATATGCTTCTACCAAGCAGCCCATCACTACTGTCTACCGGCTTCTCACCTGGCCTTCTTCTACTCACTGAATCTAATCTATATCTTCACTGTCAAGCCCCTGGCCCTTGATCACTGGTAGCCCCTCAGTTTCAGTCCCTGGTGTCCCTCAACAGTATTGTGAGTAAATATGTAGTATAGAAAAAACTTTTGATTTTACACTTTTCCGTCTACCACAGCGGGGACCCGTTACTTTTAGCAGTAAAACAGCGGAAACATTGTTGCGCTACCGCTTTTTCAGCTGGCCGCGTAACAGTCCCCCGCTGCCGGCAAAAAAAGTGCAGCACTGTGCAAAGCACAGCTTTTTTGGAGAGCACTGTGTGACACTGAAAGGAGCGGCCCCGCCCGCTGCGCTACCGCTTTTTGGGTTGGGGAAATATGGGGGCCCACTATTCCCAGCAGTAGCACAGCGGGACTAGCACTGCGCTACCACTTTTTGGCCTGACTGCGCAGCAGTCCCCCGCTGCACTGCACTAAATGACTGTTTTTGGATTTGCCAGGCATTGCCATGCATTGCCGTGCATTTCCAAGCATTTCCATGCATTGCCGTGCATTGTCAGGCATTGCCGTGCATTGTCAGGCATTTCCAGGCATTGTCAGGCATTTCCAGGCATTGTCAGGCATTGTCAGGCATTTTCAGGCATTGCCAGGCATTGTCAGGCATTGCCAGGCATTGTCATGCATTTCCAGGCATTTGCTGGGCATGGACAGGCATTTCCAGGCATTGCCAGGAACTTGCCAGGCATTGTTGTGCATTTCCAGGCATTTGCCAGGAACTTGCCAGGCATTTCCAGGAACTTGCCAGACATTGCCAGGAACTTGCCAGGCATTGCCAGGAACTTGCCAGCCATTGTCGTGCATTTCCAGGCATTTGCCAGGAAATTGCCAGGAATTGCCGTACATTGCCACACATTGCTGTGCATTGCTAGGCATTCTTCAGGCATTGCCGTGTATTCTCCAGGTATTGTATTGCATTTCCCCCATTGCTGTGCATTGCCATGCATTCTCCAGGCATTCCCATGCATTGTGCAGGCATTGCTGTACATCTGCCAGGCATTTCCATGCATTTGCCAGGCATTCTCATGCATTGCCAGGAATTGTGGTGCATTTTACAGGCATTTTGGTGCATTTTCTAGGCATTGTGGTTCATTTTCCAGGCATTGTGGTGCATTTGCCAGGCATTGCCGTGCATTGCCATGAATTTTCCAGGCATAGCTGTTCATTGCCGTTCATTGCCAGGAATTGCCGTGCATTGCCAGGCATTGCAGTGCATTGCCCGGCATTGCGCTGCATTGCCAGGCATTGCGCTGCATTGCCAGGCATTGCGCTGCATTGCCAGGCATTGCGGTTCATTGCCCGGCATTGCGCTGCATTGCCAGGCATTGCGGTTCATTGCCAGGCATTGCGCTGCATTGCCAGGCATTGTGGTGCATTTCCCGGCATTGCGGTGCATTGCCAGGCATTGCGGTGCATTGCCAGGCATTGCGGTGCATTGCCAGGCATTGCGGTGCATTGCCAGGCATTGCGGTGCATTGCCAGGCATTGCGGTGCATTGCCAGGCATTGCGGTGCATTGCCAGGCATTGCGGTGCATTGCCAGGCATTGCGGTGCATTGCCAGGCATTGCGGTGCATTGCCAGGCATTGCGGTGCATTGCCAGGCATTGCGGTGCATTGCCAGGCATTGCGGTGCATTGCCAGGCATTGCGGTGCATTGCCAGGCATTGCGGTGCATTGCCAGGCATTGCGGTGCATTGCCAGGCATTGCGGTGCATTGCCAGGCATTGCGGTGCATTGCCAGGCATTGCGGTGCATTGCCAGGCATTGCGGTGCATTGCCAGGCATTGCGGTGCATTGCCAGGCATTGCGGTGCATTGCCAGGCATTGCGGTGCATTGCCCGGCATTGCGGTGCATTGCCCGGCATTGCGGTGCATTGCCAGGCATTGCGGTGCATTGCCAGGCATTGCGGTGCATTGCCAGGCATTGCGGTGCATTGCCAGGCATTGCGGTGCATTGCCAGGCATTGCGGTGCATTGCCAGGCATTGCGGTGCATTGCCAGGCATTGCGGTGCATTGCCAGGCATTGCGGTGCATTGCCAGGCATTGCGGTGCATTGCCAGGCATTGTTGTGCATTGCCTGGCATTGCGTTGCATTGCCAGGCATTGTGGTGCATTTTCCAGGCATTGTGGTGCATTTTCCAGGCATTGTGGTGCATTTTCCAGGCATTGTGGTGGATTTGCCAGGCATTGTGGTGCATTTGCCAGGCCTTGCCGTGCATTTGCCAGGCATTGCGATGCATTGCCAGCAAGGGTGGGCTACTACGCTATGCTATGCATTAAAAAAGCGCCCGCAAATTTTGAGCAGCGTTAGCGCGCTGTTAGCGTCGCTACGCTGCACTAATTTTCAGCGGCGCTAATAGCGCGCCAATTCTTTGTTAGCGTTAGCGCGCCACTACAGTCGCTACGCTATGCTGCGCTGCGCTACAGCGCTTTCAGAGGAAAAGGTTGCTTTTTTTCCGCTAAAAGCGCTGTAGCGCAGCGTAGCGCAGCGTAGCGCAGCGTAGCGCAGCGTAGCGCGCGCTCTTTTGCACCCTGCGTGTGTAGCGTTAGCGCAATTGCGCGCATCTGCGCTAACGCTACACTAACAGCTAAATTAGCTGCGCACCCTGTGAGCATAGCATTAGCGCAGAGTAGGCGCACTTCTGCTAACGCTACTCTACACCCGGTAACGCTACTCTACAAGTTAGCGGAATTCGGCTAAAGCTACGCTACAGGTTGGCGGAATTCTTCTACGCTACACCACGCTAACCCTACGGTCAGGGTAGCTGGCCCACCCTTCAATGCCAGGAATTGCCAGGTATTGCTGTGCATTGCCAGGCATTGCTGTGAATCGCCAGGCATTGCTGTGCATCGCCAGGCATTGCTGTGCATCGCCAGGCATTGCTGTGCATCGCCAGGCATTGCTGTGCATCGCCAGGCATTGCTGTGCATCACCAGGCATTGCTGTGCATCGCCAGGCATTGCTGTGCATTGCCAGGCATTGCTGTGCATTGCCAGGCATTGCTGTGCATTGCCAGGCATTGCTGTGCATTGCCAGGCATTGCTGTGCATTTCCAGGCATTGCTGTGCATTGCCAGGCATTGCCGTGCATTGCCAGGCATTGCCGTGCATTGCCAGGCATTGCTGTGCATTGCCAGGCATTGCTGTGCATTGCCAGGCATTGCTGTGCATTGCCAGGCATTGCTGTGCATTGCCAGGCATTGCTGTGCATTGCCAGGCATTGCTGTGCATTGCCAGGCATTGCTGTGCATTGCCAGTCATTGCCGTGCATTGCCGTTCATTTCCAGGCATTGACGTGCATTGCTGTGCATTGCCAGGCATTTCCATGAACTGCCAGTTTCCAGGCACATCCTGCGCCATAGTGAGTCATTTTCCAGGCATTTTCAAGGCATTGTTGTGCATTTTCCAGGCATTGATCCAGGAAATTCTGTGCATGGTTTCTTCTGCTAGATTTGGGGCTTAGGGTTAGGGAGTTTTTTCCTAAAAAACCTGGGCAAGGCGTGACAATCATCTAGCTCACCCAGATCCCTCGCCAGCTAGCTCACTCAGCTCCTGCAGCTCCTGCGCCAGCTCACAAAGCTCCCGCGCCAGCTCACGCAGCTCCTGCTCCAGCTCACGCGGCTCCTGCGCCAGCTCATGCAGCTCCTGCGCCAGCTCACACAGCTGTGCAGAGATTACGGTTCCAAACGGATAATAATACCGGTTTTATCAATGCTTTGGGACCGAAGAATCCGGTGGACAAAACTCAGTTTGATTCCAAATTCTTTTTGGACATTGTTGTCATCTCTTCTTGTGGGTTTTCAATCATCATCAGATATAACATGCTACATACATTTTTTTCCTCTCAGAAAATTGCATTCACTTGGTGCTGGGATGAATCCTTGCCCCTGGGGATTCTTTTTGGAATGTATGTATATTGATATATTATTGTATGCCCTCTTTTGGTTCATGAGGATTGGGAGGCCTACGCAGCAAGGGATCTGTATTAAGTTGGATTGAAGCCTTTTTGTAGCACTATATACAATATGTACCCAGGGAGAGATATTGCACCTCACACCTCCAGGGGCCTCCTCTGGTGAAAAGAACCTATCCAGTGGACTAGTCTGACTCAGCATTGGATAGAGTTGACCAATGCCACGTCGAAAAATCTGGCCAGACTAATTTGTTGGAAATGGCATTGGAAGTTTGGCCTATGGCTATGCCGTGTCAGACAAATTCTCTCAAAGGGTAGGTGCCGTGTGGCATCAGCCTTGTTCTTTGATGCTATGTCAGACTGTAACAGTCTGATTAGATCTAGCTCAGCTGACCAACTGTTCCAGGGTTTTGTGGCCCCTTGGGAGTTTGTTTAACGGGGTTTTTGCCCCCCTCAATCAAACAATTGGCCAGTACTATCATTGAACCGGCACGGTCCAACATTTCATTGCAGAAAAATAAGTCCAATCACATGTTGGACCAAGCAGTTGAGACAACTTGTCCAAAATGGCATCAGAAAACTGTCTGATGCTATGTTGAGCATACCCATCAAACAGGCTTGTCCTGTAGGAAATTGAGGTCAAGTACTCTATTGCAGCGTAAAAAAAATGCTAATAGTAGTAAAGAACTTGCACAAACAAATAAGAAAAGAAATAAAAGATAAGTAGGAACATAATGGGATAAAAGAGTGAAAACATTATGTACCTTCAGTTGTTCTAGTCCAATCTGCAACTCAAATATTTAGACAATAAAAAGATCTTTTTAGGAGAGAGAAATAATAACAAGCCTAAGAAAAGAAACAAGATCAATCAGAGTTAGAGAGCAATGAGAGAAGAAAGAAAGACCAGGGGCAGAAGATCGGGTGTACCTCCACTTGATTATTTCCGTGATCCTCCTGGATCTTGGCTGTCTAAAGCAAGTGGTAAACATGGATCTAGAAACGGGCAGGTAGGATTTGTTGGCAGTGGATTAAGGTATTTTTTTTGGATGCGACAGCGTTTGGGAGTTCGTGGTTCTTGTTGAGTCTGAAGATCTCACACAAGCGATGCGGGGATACAGAAAAACTATCAAAAAACGTAAAAATGAAGTATCTTGTATTGGACTGTATTTGCAACAAGACACCAAAGTTTGAGTACATTTGTATAGTATTGGTCTTTGAATACAATACAAATAAATAGTATTGGGTGCAAAACAGATACAAATACAGGCAGATACAGATACATTTATTGTATTTGTTTCACGATTGGTCAGAGGGAGTGGTAGGGAGGTCGTTGGAGGTAAGAAAGAAACACAATTCAAGTTGGGAACTCTCCCCTCAGCCCCAGGGGAACCCCATTGACCCCTCTGAGGAGGAGAGGATCGGGTAGCTGGACGTCAAGGGCAGGGAAGTCGTCGGGGCTGCCAGGGAGTCGTCTGGGTGGTCAGGAAGTCGTTTGGGTGGCCAAGAAGTTGTTGTAGAGAATAAGAAGGTTGTTGGTAGGTTAAGAGAGTAGACAACCAATTCCCCCAACATCATCTCCCATAGATTTTTTCATTGCCGCCACAAAATTTTGACTCAACAATGTATTCCCCCAAGATCCTAACTCTCATGCTTCCTGCTTTGGCCACTGCAGTCACACAATCTTGTGAGGAACAGCGCAGTTGCTTTTGAACCTTGGATCAACTAAACCTAAGCCTTATACACGCTTGTTGTCTTTGACATTGGCCGTCGAGCAGGATTTTCTACGCTTCAATCTTTTGCCCTTTGAGTAACCAACTAAACGCTTAACTCCCACCACCTCATCTCCCCTTCTCTGGCCACAGATTCTACTTTGCAGTCATAAAACCATATGCTGGCAATTGGAGGCATCCTTTTTTGAGCGTGCTGGATCAATGAAACAAAAGTACAACCGGATCACGCAGAAGAAGATAGCCAAACCGACAAAGTTCCTTTGCCGGGGCTTCCCAGAAGAGTTTGCTATACGTATGATACATTTACACTTCAATTTTTTCCCCTGGGATCTCCCTTTGTTTTCCACTTCAATTTTTTCCCCCTCTCCCTTTATAAATTACCAGAGCAACAATTCTTTGATTAACCAAACAACTAATTCTCCCAATTAAATCATCATCTCCCGTTCTTCGAACGCTGCGCCAGTTACGCAAATTCTTCCCCCCAGTGGCTTCCTACCAAGGAGTGGTGCCAACGCTCTTATGCGTTGGGTCATTAGTTTGTTTGATTTCCCACCCCCACTTTCAGGTAGGAATTTTTCCCGGCGACCATTGTTTTCCCATCTCCCCTCACTCACTCCTGACAAGAAACTGACAGCTTTGGTTTTTGACCTCTCAACAAGATCATGTCCGTCATCTTTGCCCCAAGGATATAGAGAGAACTAATTCACAAAAAAGTTTCCCCTTCTGCAACCACTGCAGTGGCACTATTTTCCCAAGAACTGGTGTGGATTGACATGATACTCATCCAAGTCTGTTCTTTTCCCCATGCCCCCTTCTCTGTTGGGGGCTTCTCCCCTCTCCCTTTTATTCACTAATTACCTACACATCATTCCCCATTCTTACACCATAGATTCCACCTGTGGCAATTAAATTCTTTGGTCCCAAACCAATGATAAAGCCGGTATTATGATTGGTTTAGAACTGTAATCTCTGCAGAGCTGGATTATCTGTGCTCAAGCTGGGCCAACCTGCAGTCAGGCCCTAGCTTCAAATCCAGCTAGCGCAATAAATCTGTGATAGTCCAGTTGTTTGCAGCGCAGCTGCAAACCTGCAGAACCCCCAGGTTGCAAGTTCATGCTAAGAATCAAACTGAAGGTAATTGCAAATTAGATAATTATGTACAAAGAGGGCAAAAAAGACAGAAGGAAAAGGAATATACCTGAAGGCAAACACAACAGAGAAGAGCACGACAAAAATGAATGAAGATAGAGGAAGAAAGAAAAGAAGAGCAGACTAAAGAGAACAGGGTCAACGGGAGGCACATGATACAGAGGAACAAGAGCGCGACATACAACCAAGGAGAATGCTTGATTTGAGGGAGGATTGACTAGCTTTGTGGCTTTGAGGATTTCAAAGACGGGTGTGATGACTGTCTTCAGGAGGAATGAATAGTCAGAAAGATTTGATGAGTAGTTGGTGAGACTATTGCTGATGATGTTGAAAAGTTGTTGAGCAGGTTCCCCAAGGAAAGAGGTAAAATCAAGGAGAAGAGATGATCTTAAGTATGTTGAGGGGAGATGGATTTTGCTGATGGGAAAAGATGAGCAAGACAGATTTGGAAGGCAAGCAAGCGAGACAACCGAGCAGGTTTGAGCGAGATGAATCAAGATGATGAGCAAGGGAAACAAACTGAGAGACTAGAGGAAAAACAGAGAGAGTTGTCCAGTTGAGTGACATCAGTGTGACATGTTTGTCACATGATGGAAGCTCAATTTGAGGTGCGGCCTTGACTCTCAACAGTTCAATTCCCACCAGCGCAACCTGATTATTGGGGGTTAGGGGGCAGGTTTAGGGTTAGGAAGTTCCGTGGCATTAGCGTGGAGTAGCGTAGCAGAATTCCGCGAACTTGTAGTATGTTGTTAGCGGAATTGCTCCTCCTCTGCGCTAACGCTACGCGCACAGGGTGTGCAGCTAATTTAGCTGTTAGAGTAGCGTTAGCGCGGATGCGGGCAATTGCGCTAACGCTACACACGCAGGGCGCAAAAGAGCGCGCGTTATGCTGCGCTACAGCACTTTTAGCGGAAAAAAGGGCATTTTTTCCGCTGAAGGCGCTGTAGCACAGCACAGAGTAGCGTAGCGACTGTAGCGGCGCGCTAACGCTAACAGAAAATTGGCGCGCTGTCAGCGCCGCTGAAAATTAGCGCAGCGTAGCGGCGCTAACAGCGCGCTAAAGCAACTCAAAATTGGCTGGAACTTTTTGCCGCTACACTAACGCGTAGCGTAGTCCCTTGCTGGCAATGCACGGCAATGCCTGGCAATGAACACCAATGCCTGGAAATGCACAGCAATGCCTCACAATGCAAGGCAATGCACAACAATGCCTGGCAATGCACGGCAATGCACAGCAATGCCTGGCAATGCACGGCAATGCACAGCAATGCCTGGCAATGCACAGCAATGCCTGGCAATGCACAGCAATGCCTGGCAATGCACAGCAATGCC
The DNA here is from genome assembly GCF_026914185.1 of Puccinia triticina. NCBI lineage: Eukaryota > Fungi > Basidiomycota > Pucciniomycetes > Pucciniales > Pucciniaceae > Puccinia > Puccinia triticina. The sequence goes on from NC_070562.1 coordinate 5,288,611, forward strand.
TGGCAATGCACGGCAATGCACAGAAATGCATGACAATGCACGGAAATGCATGGCAATGCACAGCAATGCCTGGAATTGAAGGGTGGGCCAGCTACGCTGACCATAGTGTTAGCGTGGCGTAGCGTAGCAGAATTCCACCAACCTGTAGCGTAGCGTTAGCAGAATTCCGCTAACTTGTAGAGTAGCGTTAGCAGAATTCCGCTAGCATGTAGAGTAGCGTTAGCGGAATTGCTCCTACTCTGCGCTAACACTACGCTCACAGGGTGCATAGCTAATTTAGCTGTTAGTGTAGCGTTAGCGCAGATGCGCGCAATTACGCTGTGGTAGACGGAAAAGTGGAAAAATAAAAAGTTTTTTCTACACCACCTAATTACTCATAATAGGCCTCAAGATACCATCAAATGGACCCCAGAAATGGATTCTACGGCCAATTTCACCCCTAGTCACCACTGGAAGCACCCCTGGACCCCCTCTAGTGTGGAAGTTACACCTCATGGACACCTATCACATGGCCAGCCCCAGTAACCCAGCTGTCACCTGCTTCAACCCAAGTTTCACAGTAGTACACATATACACATCACAGGATACAAACATACATCTCCCTGTCAGGCTACACTCATTACATATTAACTACATACACCCCTTTATATACATAGTATGACATCATTTACACTGTTTCTGCATCCTCAGACTTTGTGTATACACTAATTCCCCCTGTATGACAGCTCATGCAGTCTACTGTCACCTCATGCATGCATTAGAAGGTTCTTTTGTATATTCTGACACCATCCATGCGCCCCTGAGGGGTTATGACATCATTTGTATCTACTCCCACCAGCTAAAATCCCTCACCCTGTTGTCTAGATTAGCTGAAACCCTAACCCACAAGCCCCTTTGGGGCTCCACTTTTGTCTATAAAAGGAGCTCTCTCCACCCCCAGTGGTCTGCTCCCCAGTTTCTCACCAAGAACTCACAAGTCACCCAACACTCATCCACACTCAAATCCTAAAACCCTTATAACAATAAATCAACCCTTATAACAACCATTCAACCCTTATAACAAAGTAATTAAAACACTTACACGTTTCCAGTCAAACATATTTCATCTGGAACAGACCAGACCTATCACTTAATAAAACTTGCCAAGCTGAGCTTGGTGGGTCTTGTTGACTGATAACAGAAGGGCAGAGCTTGCAACTCCATCATACCCTTCACCATTCAGCAAAAGGGTTTCATTACCACTTTTGAGTCTTACAACGCTAATGCTACACACGCAGGGCACAAAATAGCGCGCGCTACGCTGCGCAACAGCGCTTTTGGCGGAAAAAAAGGCAATTTTTTCCTCTGAAAGCGCTGTAGCGCAACGCAGCATAGCGTAGCGACTGTAGCGTCGCTCTAACACTAACAAAGAATTGGCGCGCTGTTAGCGCCGCTGAAAATTAGTGCAGCGTAGCGGCGCTAACGCTGCTCAAAATTGGCGGACGCTTTTTGCCGCCACGCTAACGTGTAGCGTAGCGTAGTGGCCCACCCTCGCTGGCAATGCATGGCAATGCCTGTCAAATGCACGGCAAGCCCTGGCAAATTCACCACAATGCCTGGCAAATGCACCACAATGCCTGGAAGATGCACCACAATGCCTGACAATGCTGTGATGCTTGCCGGTTTCAGGTGCTGGAAATATACGAGCGAACTAAGTTGGGGCTTCATTGCAGGGAGCCGAAGGGCTATTTATGTTGTAGGAGAACAATAGGGAAGTGACGGCTTGATGAGAATAAGGGGAAGGAATGACGCGTCCCATTAGATGGGGCTCTTTGCAAAGTACGAGGACGGACTCGGAGAAGTCAGTCCGAGTAAGGAAATCTAATATACAGGATTGGAGATATATAAAGTAGCAAGGATCTACAAGATAGATGAGAGCGGCGATGACAATATAGAGAGGCCAAGAGCGGCGGTCCTAGGTAACAGGAGACAGGGCCGAGAGCGGATTATAAGTGTATAAGGTGCCTAGTCCTGTACAACAGGGGGGAGGAGCAACGGTGGGTAGTCACGGTACGGTTATCGGTAACGTACCAATATTGTAACGATTTTTCTCTTGTTACCATTACCGTTAACCGTAACGGAAGTGCGTTACGATATCACACACCCAGGATGTTTGAAATTTGACATCCGTTACAATATCTGCCCGCACAGAGGGGCAGATATCGGACTTAATATGATCCAGAGGGGGCCATTTGCCCCTCTTTATCTCGTTAACCGGTGGTTAATGTGTTACGCTACTAGTAACGCAAGTAACACACAGAAAAAATCAGGCCCGGGATTACAACTGGTTGTTACTATTAGCGCTAACGCCTGAGCGCAGTAACGGCAAGCGTTACGCTACGCAGATAACGGTGGTTATCGTAACTACCCACCGCTGGGAGAAGTAGTATAGGAAGGTGGTCGGAGACTGAAGGAGATAGCCAATGGCTATTGCCTCAAATAGAGCTATCATGGAAGTTACCATACCCGGAAGCGGGGGACTTCACACCAGGAAATTGCCAGGCATTGTCGTGCATTTCCAGGCATTTGCCAGGAACTAGCTAGGCATTGCCATGCATTGCCACACATTGCTGTGCATTGCTAGGCATTCTCCAGGAATTGCTGTGCATTCTCCAGGTATTGCCTTGCATTTCCACCATTGCTGTGCATTGCCATGCATTCTCCAGGCATTGCCATGCATTCTGCAGGCATTGCTGTGCATTTGCAAGGCATTGCCATGCATTTGCCAGGCATTCTCATGAATTGCCAGGCATTGTGCTGCATTTTACAGGCATTTTGGTGCATTTTCTAGGCATTGTGGTGCATCTGCCAGGCATTGTGGTGCATCTGCCAGGCATTGCCGTGCATTGCCATGAATTTTCCAGGCATTGCTGTTCTTTGCGGTTCATTTCCAGGCATTGCCGTGCATTGCCAGGCATTGCCGTTCATCGCCAGGCATTGCCGTGCTTGCCAGGCATTTCTGTGCATTGCCAGGCATTGCCGTGCATTGCCAGGCATTGCCGTGCATTGCCAGGCATTGCCGTGCATTGCCAGGCATTGCCGTGCATTGCCGTGCATTGCCAGGCATTGCCGTGCATTGCCAGGCATTGCCGTGCATTGCCAGGGATTGCCGGGCATTGCCGTGCATTGCCAGGGATTGCCGGGCATTGCCGTGCATTGCCAGGGATTGCCGGGCATTGCCAGGCATTGCCGTGCATTTCCAGGCATTGCTGTGCATTGCCAGGAATTGCCGTGCATTGCCGTGCATTGCCGTGCATTGCCGTGCATTGCCAGGCATTGCCGTGCATTGCCGTGCATTGCCGTGCATTGCCAGGCATTGCCGTGCATTGCCAGGCATTGCCGTGCATTGCCAGGCATTGCCGTGCATTGCCAGGCATTGCCGTGCATTGCCGTGCATTGCCAGGCATTGCCGTGCATTGCGGTGCATTGCCAGGCATTGTGAAGTCCCCCGCTTCCGGGTACGGTAACTTCCACAATACCTCTATTTGAGGCAATAGCCGTTGGCTATCTCCTTCAGTCTCCGACCGCCTTTGTCCACTACTTCTCCCCCTGTGTAACGGACTAGGCACCCTATACACTTATAACTTACAAGGGGAAGCCCCCAAATTTGGGGTTCCAGGGGGTGTTAAATTCATAGGGGTTTGTAAATCACAGCAAGGGCATAGCCCCCAAATTTGGGGTTACAGGGGGTGTGAAAGTCACAGGATGTGAAAGGCCCAAAAGGGAATGGGACAGAGCAAAGGAAATGACATAAAATTTTCAAACCTTTGATGATGCAATTTCAGGGTGACTATGCATTCAGTCAAAGGAGAAACCAAATTTCAAATGAAAAATAGGTCAAAAATCAACATTTCAAGTGAAAACTGGGTGAAATAAGGGCATTTTATTTTGGGAAAAGACACAAAATTTGTTCCTGAAAAAGTAAATATTTGGGAAAATGGTGATGAGAGATACTCAAAAACTCTGAAAATGTGAGGGAAATTCCTTTTAAAATTTTTTTGAAGTTTATTATGAAGGCTGGCCACTTTCAGGCTGTGGAATCACTACCTTAGTAGTTTGGCTTGACTTGCTTCTTGACAATGCAAAACACAGGTTCATGAAGTACAATACCAACATTACCAATTTTAACCTTGAGATTTATTGATTGTGAGGGAGGAGGCCAGATTGACAGGAAATTTCTTGTGTATGAGCTTGAAAAGCAGTCCAGACAGCTCCAGACTTATCTGGGTCAGATGTGAAAGGAATGTGACTCCGAGGGATGGGCACAGAATCATTAACTCTGTTACCTGATATAACTTGTGTGTAAATCACATTTGGGCCCAACCTGGTTCCATTACAAAGTCCCATTGTCCAATCAAGGTTCCTGAGCATGCAATTTGGTCACCTGTTGGGAGTTTGTAAACTCTTTGATCCACATTTGTAGCATTATAAGTAAGCCTTATTGAGTGATTTGAATTTATTTCAGATGGAACAAATTCAAACTGTTGCATGAGAGGATATTAATGGTGAAGGATTGTTTAGATTCTTTGCACATAAGTCCTGGAAGTAGATCTTGACCATGAACTCTGTGGTTTTCAAATGCATTTTCTGTGTCATGTATGTCCAGCTGTAAGAATTTGAGGAATTCCTGTGAAAGTGGAAGCAAACTTCCAATCTTATGGTGAATTGTACCCTTCACCTTGAATGTATGGATACCTTCACCTTGGTTGTTGAGTGCATCTCTGGTTGAGGCATTGACTCCAAGAGATGTAAATGTGAAGTTGCTATTTATCAAGTGGATGAATAGAATGAGTTGATTTCCCTCAGGTATATTGGGTTGATATGTAATTTTGAAGATCTGAAGCAATTCAGGGGGTGGGGGTGGTTTTTATGAAGTGATCCTGCCTTGGCGGCAGCAAAGTTAGGTTGTTTATCCTGTGAAGATTATGGCTTGACACTTCACACAACATCTCACTGCCCTCAAAGTTTCTGGCCTGAACCCAGGAGGCTCAGTCCAACACCATGCATTTGGTCTGTTTACATCATTCTTGGAATATTTCCAAAGGAATGGTTACCTGTGAAATCATGTTCAACCAAATTTCCAGCAGGAGGATAATTTAAAAATCCTGCTCTTGAGATAAACTTGAATCAATTTGTTCCTGAATAAGGCCCAGATCAATTTCAGGTGAGTCATTCCAGTTTGCGGGTATTTTCACAGGGGATAGATTTGAAGAATATTCATAAGTTTGAAATGGACTCTGCATATTTCTTGGTCATGAAGCACTCTGGGAGTTGAGCAAGTTAAAAATATACAACCTGGAGGCGTGTTTGCCATGATTGTTATTTCCATGCTGGGATGGAGATTTGTGTGAGCTGTGTTCAGGTTGGTTTTGTGGTTGAGGATTGAAATTGTAAGAAGATTCATGATTTAGATGATACTGTGTTGAGATTGGTTTTGTGTTTGACAATTGAAATTGTCAGGAGATTCATGATTTTGATGATACTGTGTATGCGGGGGTCTGTTGTCAATGTTGATGGAAATTTGGGGATGAAGACCACTCATGATTTGGATTATTTGATTGTTGAGTGTGAGGAAAATCTTGAGGCTGATAAATAGAATGTTGGTGCTCCTGTCACAGAGAAAAAGAACATGGGAATGTGAATATTGCTGGTAATGATGGGAGGGCAAGAATTGGGCTCCGTTTGGCTGTCCACAAAAATGTCGGAGCGTAATAAAAAACTTTGCAGATTATTTTTGGGGGGACAGGGGAAATTACGCTATCCGCTGTCCCTGTTTGGCAGCCCACCGGGTGTCATAAAGTTGACGACAGGAGTTCACGCTCCATTATTCCCCCCGCCATTTGGGATATTTCACCCTGACCCCAAATTTTGCGGTCATAATCGCTCCCTTTGGCCTCAAATCCGTGCAACTCAATGGCACCCAGACGCAAGAGACCTCCCCCCCAATCAACCAAGGCTTCAATCCCGCCTCCGCTTCCTGCCCCAAACAAAGCGAGGCTACAATCACCATCAAGATGATCAGCTTGATGACTTTCTGCTGGCGTTCATCTTGGAAGCGAGGCAAGAGGCGGTTGTTGTCAAGGGTTGCAGAGCCCAGTGGGGGCATCGTGGCATTGGATTTGAGGAGGAGAGAAGCGCAGGCCGGACTTGTTTTTGAGTGGTGCACCAAACAGACAGGACTGCTGTTGCTATATGACGGTGGCCGTCCCAAACGGCCCTCTATAATTGCGTAAGCCCAGTAATAATACAAATAAGGTTTAATAAAGCTTATTTGGATTATTATGCTGCGGTTTATTACCACATATGACGCTGGGCCTTGATGATAATGGGATTGTTGAGAATGAAGAGAGTGTGAAAGTTGATGATGATGGGATTGTCAAGCATATATGATGAGGGGAATTATGTAGGTGTTATGATTGCTGAATTCATGCAGATCAATTATCAGTTTAACATTGCTTGAATGGAACTGGTGTCTGTAAGAGTCCTTTTGAGCAATCTGCTTGAATGGGCTTGATTATTGATGTGTGATAAGAGTCCATTCAAGCAATATGGTTGAGCGGACTCGGTGAAATTTGATCACCAAGTCTGCTTGATGAGTCTGCTTGAACAGACTTGACAACATGAGTCTGGAGTCTGCTTTAATGAAGTCGCTGGTCTGTTCAAGCAGAAGAGCAAACTCTCTTACCAAATCCTTTCAGAGAGTCGAGTCCGTTCAAGCAGAGTCAATTCAGAGGGAACGGACTCTGCATTGAACGGACGCGGTTAATACAAAAAAGTATTGACGCCGGCGTTACTTGCATACCGACGCCGGCGTTACTTGCATGACAGGTATTTGTACTGGTTTGTTTGGCCCCCAGAGGCCATTTATTTAGTTATATGTAGATAAGCCTCTCTTGGCCCTGTCTCTTGTTACCTATGACCGCCGCTCTCGGCCTCTCTATATTGTCATCGCCGCTCTTGGCTATCTTCTGGATCCTTGCTACTTTATATATCTCCAATCCTGTATATTAGATTTCTTTACTCAGACTGACTTCTCCAAGTCCGTTTTTGTACTTCGCGAAGAGCCCCATCTAATGGGACTTGTCATTTCTTCCCCTTATTCTCATCAAGCCTTCACTTCCCAATTGTTCTCCTACAACATAAATAGCCCTTCGTGTTGCAATGAACTAGGTCAGGAAGGACAGAGCGCGGAAAGAGTAGGTCATTGCAATAAGAAGAAAAGAAAGAGAGAGAAAAGGAAAGACACTAACCTAGGTCAAGAAGGACAGAGCGCGGAAAGAGTGAAGAAGAGGATTTCCGCGCCTGCCTCCCTGGCCTAGACTACATACAAGCTGAGATGTCACACGCTGTGATATGAGAGGTGAAAGGAAACAAGGAAAGGAAAACACAGACAGATGGAAGCATAAAGAAGAAAACAACACCTCAACACTTCGGCTCCCTGCAATGAAGCCCCAACTTAGCTCGCTCGTATATTTCCAGCACCTGAAACTGGCGAGCATCACACTGGCAATGCCTGGAAATGCAATGCCTGGCAAGTTCCTGGCAAATGCCTGGAAATGCACAACAATGCCTGGCAAGTTCCAGGAAATGCCTGGAAATGCCTGTCCATGCCCAGCAAATGCCTGGAAATGCATGACAATGCATGGCAATGCCTGACAATGCACGGCATGCATGGCAATGCCTGGAAATGCATGGCAATGCCTGGCAAATCAAAAAAGCAGTTATTTAGCGCAGTGCAGCGGGGGACCGCTGCGCAGTCAGCCCAAAAAGTGGTAGTGCAGCGCTAGTCTGGCTGTGCTACTGCTGGGAATATTGGGCCCCCATATTTCCCCAACCCAAAAAGTGGTAGCGCAGCGGGTGGGGCCACTCCTTTCAGTGTCACACAGCGCCCTCCAAAAAAGCTGTGCTTTGCACGGCGCTGCACTTTTTTTGCCGGCAGCGGGTGAATGTTACGCGGCCAGCTCAAAAAGTGGTAGCGCAGCAATGGTTCCGCTGTGTTACCGCTAAAAGTAACGGGTCCCTGCTGTGGTAGACGGAAAAGTGAAAAAACAAAAGTTTTTTCTATAATACATATTTAATCAAAATACGCCTCAAGAAAACACCAAAAAGACCTCAGAAATGGATTCTACGGCCAATTTTACCCCTAGTCACAACTGAAAGCATCACTGGAACCCCGCTGGATTGGAAGTTACACCCTCTTGGACCCTCATGGACACGGCCAGCCCCAGTCATCAACCTGTCACACCCCTCAAGTCACCTTTCCCAGGTATACACATACTCAGACCCAGCCAAACACATACTGTTGGAATCCGCCAACTCTTCTTTGCGGAATGCCTGCGGTACTCCAAGTCCGTCAATGACGTCACGGCTGAGGAGACTTCAAATTGAGAGTTTTTGACCACTTTACTTTGATTCCCCTTCTCCGACCTGATTTCCTTTCCCCATCTCGACAACGTCTCTTAACCTTGGTCATGGTCACCGTCATCAAGCCTCAGTACACCGCGGTTCTAGTCGAGATCATCAGTCTAGGCGGCTCTTCTACAGCCTTATAAGTCCTAGTGTGTGTGTGGTGTTAAACAGTGCTCTATTCTAGTGTTCTCATTTAAACTTGTCCCTGTTTCTTTTAGGTAAAATCTTCTTCTATCTTTGCCATCATTGTTTTTCTATTATTCATTTACTGAAATTTAGTTTCTTTTAGCCTGAAAATTATCACATACTCTTTTCTATCCATCTTATCTCCACTGCATATGCAGGGGACCAACCCCATTTCTTCTGTATTTGACATGTCCCCGCTTCATTTATGCACCCCTTGCAGCTGCATGCAGTCCTCTGACCCCATTTCTGCACTCCTTGCATTATTCTGACACCACTCATGCACCCCTTGCATGAGGTACCCCTGTATTTGACATTTCCCCGCCTTGTTTATGCGCTCCTTGCATAATTAGTATCACATCATCTTTCATTTCTCACCCCACTTTTGCCTGTATTTAGTATCTTCTGACACCACTTGTACGCAGCCCACCAGCTAAAATCCCTCATCCAGGGTCCTGTAAGGACCTCTGTTAGGTCCTTTACTGCAGTACAGTATAGTTGATCCGACGGGATCCAGTGGAGTTTGGGCTAGACAAGACCTTGTGTCTTGGACAGATTTCTAGAACCCAACAGTATAAATTGCACAACTAGCTCAATAGAGGTGAATCAGCTTTTCTCTCCTGTATATACAAAAGGCAAAGGGAAGTGAGAGGAAAAGGGAAGGAAAAGGATAAGAGGAAGTGAAATGGAAAGGAAGGAGATGGGAAAGGACATACCTAGCTCAATAGAGGTGAATCAGCCTTTCTCTACTGAGCTAGGTAGGTGCGGAGGCGTCAAGACTAAGTGGAGGTGGTTGCTGATGTAATCAATCCAGGACTGTTGTGTGATACTCGCGTCGAGGTGATTGGCGCAGGCGTCACAGTCTCCCCCCCTATAAAGAAGGAGAAGTCAATGTGTCGGGAGGAGCTGGATCAGGGGGGTCTTCGCCGGGGGGGAAGTTGTAGCGTTTGAGTTTTGAAATGTGGAAAACCGGTTGTTGTTTGTCTCCAGCCGGAAGGGCTAATTCTGCGTTGAGGCCGTGATTGAAGAACTTTAACACTCGGTAGGGCCCTTCAAACCGTTCTTTCAACTTGTTAACACCTGCTTGATGCTTTCCTCGCCAGTCAGCTGAGTTCAGTAGTGCCCAGTCATCTGGAAGCAGATTTGGGTCTCTGCCTCGGCGTTTGTTGTGTTGTCTAGCTTGTTTAACCCTGCTAGTCCACAGTGCATCTCAAGCGTCCACCCATGCGCCTTCGCGCATTTTCAGCCAGGTCGCCAGCGCGGTTGGCGAGTCTTCTGCTGCATCGGTGGAGGGGAACAGTCCCGGCCGTCGTCCAAAGAGAAGTTCGAACGGGCTATACCCTGTAGCTATATTGACTGCCGAGTTAATGGTGAATTCAACAGATGGCAGTGATTCAAGCCATTTGGATTGCCGTTTCGCTGTGAAAGATCTCAGGATTTGGCCCACAGTCTTGTTCGTCCGTTCAATCCGGCCGTCAGCTTGAGGATGGAAGGACGTTGACATATGGAATTTAATGTTCAGTCGGCCCATCAAAGCCCTCCAAAATCGCGAAGTCCAAGCTTTATCTCTGTCGCTAATGATTGACTTCGGGGCTCCAAACGTTGCCATCCAGCCGCCGAACAATCTGGCTGCGGTCTTCTCTGCCGAGTCTGATTTCAGGACAGGAATAATTCTCATGAACCCCAAGAGGCGGCAGGTGCAAGTCAATATCATGTCATAGTGTGCCGAGGACTTCAGCGGTCCCACAAAATTGATGGCTAGGTCTGACAGTGGCAATTTCGGGAAGTTAGGGGTCGCCATTTTTCCTGCTGGGGCTGTGGTCTGCGCTTTCGTGCGCTGGCAGATTGAGCATGACTGTACAAAACGCAAGATATCAATGGTCATCTTTGGCCAGAAGAAATCGCGGCGTACTTCTGTGAGCGTCTTCACATGTCCGAGGTGGCCGAGCCTTTGGTGGGCTTCATCAATTAGGAAGCGCCGTAGATCTTTGTCGACTGGGATCACAAGTCGTCCGTTTACAAAGAGAAAACCATTGATATCTGCATAGTTGTCGTGTAGTGGCATTGTGTCCCTCATAGCTTGGCAGAAGGGATCATTTTCATACCCCGCCACTACCGCTTTTTTAATACTATCGGAGAGGGTGGTGGATAGTTCCGTTAGGGCTGCAACGCAGGCCACATCCGCTGGCAAGATTTCTTTGTGTTTGGCTGTTAGATCCTTTCTTGATAACGCATCTGCGACCGTGTTGTCTTCTCCTTTAATGTAGTTGAAATGCAAATCAAAATTGGCCATCAATTCAGTCCATCTTGCTTGACGTTTACTGAGATTTCGCTGTTTAGGAAGGTGAATCAAGGAATGATGGTCGGACATGACATTCACCTTCATTCCTAGTAACAACATTTTCCACTTTTGTAACGCATGGATGACGGCGAGAAGTTCCTGCTCATGGACCGGATAGTTCCGTTCAGCCGACGTCATCTGATGGGACTCATAGGCAATGGGAGAGGCGCCCTTCCAATCCTCACCTTGGAACAGGGCTGCGCCCAACCCGGATCCGCTGGCGTCTGTGAATAACCAAAGCGGGTCGTCGGACTTGTAATCCACATTTTTGAGGCATGGCAGTGAAGTCATAATTTTCTTGATGTTTGCGAAGGCCTGCTCTTCCCTTTCGCCCCATCGGAATTCTTTTGGGTTGAGTTTTGTGCTGGTGAGAGGGTTCAGGGTGCCGACGTATTTCTGGAGGCCCCAGACAAATTTCTTCATCCATTGCATGGTTCACAGGAATCGTTTTACACCCTTGGGGGACCGTGGGGAAGGCCAGTTCTGTACGGATTTGATCTTCTCATCATCTGGTTGAATCCCGTTGGCCTAAATCCAATGGCCGAGAAATTTCACCTTGTTTCGGAAGAGGAAGGTCTTTTTAGGGGAACAATAGAGGTTGGCGGCTCTGATGCGTTCCAGGACCGCTCGGACGTGTACTGCATGTTCGTCGGGAGACTGAGAGTAGACCACGATATTGTCCAGGTAAACCACACAGAATCTATTGATGAGGTCACCAAGAGCTTCTTCCAATCGGGCTTGATGAGTCGCCGGCGCATTAGTAAGTCCCATGGGCATGACACACCATTCCATCAGGCCCCATGGTGTCTTCACGGCCGTCAAGGGAATATCTGCTTCGCGCATTCTTGTCTGAAAGAACGCGTTGGTTTGGTCGATGATGGAGAAAATCTTCCATGTCGCCACTATTCGCACTAGCTCATCAACATTTGGCAGTGGGGCTCAATCCTTCACCGTCAAGCTGTTCAATCGGCGGTAGTTGCAGACCCACCGGGGCAAGGCGTCCGGGTCTTTTTTGGGAATAATCAGACTTGGGGATGCGTATTGGCTGGATGACCGGCGAATTCGACCGGCTTCTAAGTGTTGTTCCAGGAGTCTTCGCCAAGCCGCCAGATACTTGTGGGGGTAGGGTTACTGTTTCTCGTTGATTACAACATTTGGGTTGGTTAAAATTATCCGGTGGCGCACCCTCAAGCTCTCATTCTGCAGTTTCGAGGGGAAGGAGCCATCCGTGAAGAGACCTGCCTCTTCGGCTTCGTCGGATACTGCGGGTATGTCCGGAGGGAAGAGGTCCTCAAACTCCTTAAGGATCTTTTTTTCAGGGTTGTGTTCAGGGGAAAGGGGTAGTGGGGTTGTGGAGGCGACGGAAGCCAGTGGGTCCGTCCTGAAGTCGTGAATAAGGATGTTGGTCCGTTGACATTGTAGCGCTCTCCTTTTGCTGAAAACGGCCAAGTCGAACCGGTGGAGGAACAGCATGCCGAGGATCATGTCGTAATCCCCGTCGATGCAGCCTATCCTCAGTGGGACATTTTCAAATGTTAGGCCTGATCCAGCGTCCTCTAGGGTGGCCGAGACGAAGTGCCGAATGATCACACGGTCTGAGGAGTTCCCGTGGAGCGCCAGTTGGACTCCAATTGGCCGTGTCAATGGTTCCTTTTTTAGTTTGGCGGCATCCACGGTATGCGTCTTGATCAGGTCCAGTTCGGACCCTGTGTCTATCATCGCGCGTACTGGCCGTCCATTCAGTTGCAATTTGATGATCAGTCGGGCCGGCAGTGCCGGTGAGGGAGGGGGGACCATCGACGAAGACAATAGCCGGGTTCAAGAAAAAAAAAGTGTAAGGACCTCTTTTAGGTCCTTCACTGCAGTACAGTATAGTTGATCCGACGGGATCCAGTGGAGTTTGGGCTAGACAAGACCTTGTGTCTTGGAGAGATTTCTAGAACCCAACAGTATAAATTGCACAACTAGCTCAATAGAGGTGAATTAGCTTTTCTCTCCGGTATATACAAAAGGCAAAGGGAAATGAGAGGAAAAGGGAAGGAAAAGGATAAGAGGAAGTGAAATGGAAAGGAAGGAGATGGGAAAGGACATACCTAGCTCAATAGAGGTGAATCAGCCTTTCTCTACTGAGCTAGGTAGGTGCGGAGGCGTCGAGACTAAGTGGAGGTGGTTGCTGATGTAATCAATCCAATGCCCTGCAAATGCCTGGCCAGTGGCAACACCCTGCAAATTCCAGGGCCAAAAATTTACCTATCTTGCCGCTCAAGACGCTTTAGCTTAGCATGACACAGCACAGTGGCAGTAGCTTGGTTTAAAACTACAGGAAAACAGGGCCACTTTTAACTCTGCTATGTTAATGCTAAGATGCCCTGGAGTTTAGTGTAGCGTAGCGGCCCACCATAACCATTGATCCAATGGCCTCTCTTCTTTCCCCTCTTGGGCTTCCACCCCTATTCTGCTGCTCTTGGCCTTCTATCCACTTTCATCTACTGACCATTCTTATCCAAAACTGGTATCTAACTTGTAGCCTCCTTTGGCTGCATAAATATATGTATCTCATTACTCTGATTGGCACTCTTGCACTTGTCATCAATTGTCTATCTGAGTCATGTATATTAGTCATACTAGACTCTCAAGGGATGGGGTTGATGTCATGTAATGGTTTAATTTGGGGGAGAAGGAGGAGGGGAATGTGAATTCAAGTAGGCATAGTGGAGTGAAGGGGAATAGAAAGAATTGAGGTTGGATACAAAATGCAACATGAGCATCCCTAAGATGTGCCATGTTCAAAGGGCATTTGCTCATTGGCATAGGTAAGAGACTAGCCCTTGTGCCTAAATAAATGTTGCATGCTCTTTGCTTTGCTTCAAAAACCACAGTTTAAGCAAAGCGCAGCGGAGGGCTGCTTTACAGCCAGCCCAAAAAGCGGCAGCTCAAGCGAATTCCTGCTGCGTGCATCATACCTGCGCTTCTCATCCCCCCTATAAAGCACAAGAAAAGCACAAATATTGTGCTAATGCTTCAAAATAAGAGCAGTGGTCCCAACTTGCCAAGCCACCACATGCTGTGCTTCCACACTTTCTTTGCGCCCGCTGCACTGCAGGGAAGCCCAGGGCTAACCGCAGTGCTGCATTTACAACAAAAAAATGGCTGCGCTCACCGCTGTGCTGCGCATACAATGCTGCTCCAGCTCAGTGAGTGGAATTGGTACTTCTGGCCTGTTTTTCTCAGACTTTGTCTAGAAATATTGGATATTGTATCAGCTCCTATCTAAACATCAATCATTGAGATACATCACACTGTTTGACTTTGGCACATGTTGTGAAGGAATCCAGTTAGAAAATCTAAAGAAATCCAGGCCTAGCCCTTTTCCCCTTCTTTCTTTTATCTATGCACGCTCAAGATGCACTTTATTACAATATCCTCACCCAATACATGCTCAATAGGTTCTTGGTCAAATGTTTTCTTGCTTTTATCTCCTGCCCTCCCCCCAGAATTGTTTCCTTCCCCTGTTATCCCTGCTATCTTTCTTTCAAACTAAAACGCACTGCACTGCTGCTTCACAATATCCACTCACGAAATAAGTACAATGAGACCGCTGCAAAGCCGCTTTTCTCAGCCTAAAGCGCTCCTTTTTGCACTACATGTAGCGCGCTTCGCGCTGTGACAGCGCTGATTCAGTGTGCTGCAAGACACCTAAATATGCCACTGACTCACAAAGCTGAAGCAGAAGCAGACCTTGAAAACAACTGAAGATTTTGTTAAGCTGATGTTACATTTCCAGCAGCAAAATGCCATACAAGCAACGGCGGGCCACTATGCTACGCTATTTCAGCGCTACACGTTAGCATAGCGGCAAAAAGCGCCCGCCAATTTGGAATAGTGTTAGCTCGCTGCTAGCGCTGCTACGCTGCGCTAATTTTCAGCGGTGCTCACAGCGCACCAATTCTTTGTTAGCGTTAGCGCGCCGCTACAGTCGCTTTTAGCGGACAAAAGGCCTTTTTTCCGCTAAAGGCGCTGTAGCACAGCGTAGCGCGCGCTTCTTTGCGCCCTACGTGTGTAACATTAGCGCAATTGCGCGCATCTGCGCTAACACTACACTAACAGCTAATTTAGCTGCGCACCCTGTGCGCGTAGCATTAGTGCAGATGTGTGCAATTGCGCTAACGCTACGCTAAAAAATAGTGCATTTGTGCTGTGCTACACTACACTAACCGCTATGGTTAGCGTAGCAGCCCACCGTTGATACAAGCCTACAAGGATTACCAAATGGCGGCAGAATAAATGGCTGGTTGAGAGGAAATGGTGCTCCTCAAAACTGAACCTAGGTAATTACCCACTCCCACTCCACACTTGATGTCTAATCATATTGATTTACAGCAATTCTGTACAATGGAGATCTCTTGCCATGCTTCCAGGAGTTTGAATTTGGGATGGAAGGGTTTTGATTAGACATGGTGGGTCCTTGCAGGAACAGCAAAGGAGGGGAGGGGGTCTGACCCGTCCGCTAGTGAGAGCTTGGCAAGTGGGGCAATGACTGTTGCACTGACCAAGGTTGCTGTTGGTTTGGATAGAGATCAAAAATCCGCAGAGTGCAGTGACAGGAAAACTGCTCATACCACTGTGTTACAGCGGTTAATGCCAGAAATGCTGGCAACTCCGTGTAAATGTGGGGCAGTCCGCAGCAATGCCTTTCAATACCTGGCAAATATCTGGCAATTTTATTTTCCTCTCTCTCATCTCCTTGCGTCAGCCTCCCACAATTGGCATCTTAGCTCACAGCTGCATACTGGTGTTTCTCATGTCCTGCAAGAAAAAAACCATGCTTGAAAGTTCTATTAGTGAGTTTTTCCATGTTTTGGTCCATCTCTATAGATCTTACACAATGGAAAGATAAATTGACTCAATTGGGCCAGCAGGTTGACCTGCTGGGATGGGCCAGCAGGTTGACCTGCTGGGACAGCAGATTGGCCTGCTGGGACAGCAGATTGGCCTTCTGGGACAGCAGATTGGCCTGCTGGGACAGCAGATTGGCCTGCTGGGACAGCAGATTGGCCTGCTGGGACAGCAGTTTGGCCTGCTTTCCAAGCAGCGGTTGATGTGCTCAGCCAGCAGTTTGACCAGCTCGCCAAGCAGTAATTTTACCTGCTTGGCTTGCACGTTAACTTGCTCGGCCAGCAGGTTGACCTCCTGCCAAAGCGGGTACATACAAATACCTGCTCGGCCAGCAGGTTGGCCTGCTGGGCTCGCGAGTACAGGTCCTGCTGGCCGAGCCGGTACCTGTAGTTTACCCGCTTGGCCAGCAGGGAGCAGGTACATACTTGTACCCGCTTCGCCAACCTGCTTGTCCAGCGATTTGACCTGCTCGCCAAGCAGGTGCTTTCGACGAGCAGGTACCTGTAGCGGCTTCGAAGCGGGCACAAGTACATGCTCGGCCAGCCGGTTGACCTGCTCGGCCAGCAGCTTGATAGGTTAACCTGCTGGCGAAAGTTTCCTCGACGGATTAGCCAACAACCGATGATTCAAAATCATCGGTTATTGAGCCACCAATTTTCATTTTCCTCGATGGGCCCCCGACCGAGTTTTCATATGATCGGTTGTGGATGACCGATCATATGAAAGCTCGGTTGAACTGTCAACCGAGCTTCCACTACTTGGTTGGTGGCGGCCGAGGTTGACTCGGCTGACCCCTGACCGAAGAATTGAATTGATCGGTCAGGCATCATGCTGATTTTGGCTCGGCTGCGGAGCAGCCGACTTTGAATCGGACAGCAAAACCTTCGGGTTGCTGTCCCCCGATGTTGACTCGGGTGCGGATTGCCTCGGATGCGCGCAACCAATTTTAAATCGGTTGCGCGCACCCCAGATTAACGGGGATGCACGCATCCAAGCCTTATATGCTGGCAGTGCAACCACAACAGTAACCGGAAGGGAAAAAGGTAAAACAAAGCAAGCCTCCGGGTATGTAATAGAGCAGAGCTAAAAGTTGGACTTGAATCAAGCTAACCAACTTTTAAGCACAACAGACCCCTCACATATTGTATCAGGAATCAGGCACAAGACTCACTCCTTACCAAGATCACAGCCAGCACCTAGAAAGGTGAGCAGAAATCTACTTGAGACCCTGCAGACAAAACCTCAGACTAAAAGCATTGCAAACATTGTTTGGCAATACAGACAGAGCTGCAGCTCATCTGTACCAACAGGAAAAGACTAAGTTATTTGTATAACTAGTCCCTGCATCGGGGAGTTTAAGATCCAAAAGAAGCAGAGCTAGGAGCAAGACCGCACATATTACGCTGCACTTAGCGTAGCGGTTTTGTAATTAGCGGTTTCTTGTGGCCGCTCCGCTAGTATTACAATGTAGTTTATAATCAGCTACAATTACAGCTACAAAATGTTTGGGAAAAAGTGCATGTTTAGCTACAAATTACAGCTAATTAGCTGTAGCGGCCCGCTAATTAGCTGTAATTTAGCGTTAGCGGAGCTTAGCGGGTTGATATTACAGCTAAAGCTAACAGCCTGGAAGTTTAGCGGCTCTCAGCTATATTTAATTTTTAGCGGCACTAATATAATCAGTGTAATATGTGCCGTCTTGCTAGGAGGATGATCTGACTAAGGCGCAAAGCACCGCTTCAGACTTGTCCAATCCTTCTCCCACTGCTTCAGCTCCAACACAAGCAACAAGGACACTTTTACTCCAAACTCAGCAACGCCTTCTGCTGCTTTCAGGTAAAAGTCTTTTCTTGCTCAAACCCTTGATTAACTTTAAGATTCAAATAAGTTGTACATACAAGAGATTAAATTAAGCAATACGTTTTCAGTTGCTCCTATTCTTTCATATTTGAACCCAATCCTTTCTCATTTCTATCCAAATGGTTTCTTCCTCATTCATTGTCCTTGTTTATTGATCTGTCTTTTCTTTTCAGGCTTGCTTATTATTTCCCTTATTCTCCTACAATTATTTTTTTCAGGTCTTATTATCTGATTTATAGTAAGGTCAAGATCAATTAATGTATTTTTCTCCTATTCATTTATTTCCTCAAATTTTCTTGATTTATTGTTACTTATTCTTATTTTCACTTCTAGTTTACTACTATTAGCTTTTAAATAGTGTTGCACTAAAGCTCTTTAATCCAGCGGACTTTACATTTATCTCATAATCATTCTGGGGAACTTACTTTCCACCCCTTTCACCAATCTGCTTACTTCTATTTGGTGGCCTGAGTTTCTGCAACAAAAATTGTTAAGCCAAAAAATTTAGTGCACCTACATAGTGATGTTTCTTTGCATCATGCACAGTGACTGTACATTGAAGCTTTGGTGAAATGACCTATGTATCACTCTGAGTGAGGTTCAACTAAACAGAAATAAACACCACCTTCCACATTTGAGTTCCTGCATGATGGCAGTTGCACAAATTTTTCTTGCAGTGTAATACTTTTTTTTTCACGGACAGGCAAATAAACAATCTATTTTATGAATGTGATCAGCTGAGGTGTGTCATTTCTCATTCTGAACATGAACCTTAGTGGCCTTGATCAGAAAAATGAATACAGGCAAAACTGAGAAGGAATGGGGTAGAAACCGGCAAGACTGAGAAGGACAAAAACCCAGTTTGTTGTGAGTTTCAACTGGAATTCCTTTCCATTTTATCATCAAACCATAGCAAGGGTATAAGGATCTGACATGCTTGTGCAATTCTGCGGAGTGGTTTACTCGGCCTGGCTATTGAGAGCACGATTGCACTTCGTACTGAGGTAAGATAAATAAAGTTCAGGCAGGATCAGATCAATAAATTCCCCAGGCACAGACCATTCGGTGATAGGAAGCTGCGGACATCCAACCTTCCTATTAATAAGAAGACAAGGCATTTTACGAGTTTGGATACAAATGTGCTGTGCTAACTTTATAATCGACGTACATAGCCTGGGTGTGATGCTATGAGAAGCAGAGAAATGTGCATTAACAGCACCCTCTGCCAGAATCACACTATTGACTTGCTTGGACTAGTCTTGATACTGTATCCCAAACGGTGCAGAAAGTCTATCGAGTGGAAGTGATAGTGGAGAAAGTAATAAATCTTGGTCCACCTTGGAAATCCTCAAGCTTGAACAACGGATCTCATTGAGTGCAGCCATCAGATTGCCTGTGCTTTGAGCTCCCTAGTGCGGAGTGAACACATACCGGGCCCTCCGGTTCAAAACATGATGTCATAACCTTCTTGTTGAAGTACCTCAGCTTGAGACAATTCTATCTCGTCACAGGCACAGATTTTTGCCTGCGTGGACAGTTTGTCTCTCCCTTCCTCAATCCTAAAACTCCCTAGTATGATAGCATTTTGTCGCAATTATAAGGCCTGGCAGTTGGATTCACTTGTTTCGACCAAGTGTTATGTTTCTCGGGTGGCTTAGAAATAAATAGAACATGATTGGACGTAGTACAAGAGGTAATCAAGAAAATTGAGGGCGCTGCTAGGCCATGAGCCGGGCAATAACTCCTATAGCCAGTAGAGACAGCAAGAGAGCCACGGAAGCCAGAAGAGCATCGAGCGGCAGGATGACGCGTAAGGATCCTAAGGCGGTGCAGGTGAGGTCCGGCGGCTGGTAATGTGACATGCGATGTAGCTGCCAAGTGTGCCTAACGATACGAGAGCAAAAACCAATCATCAAAGCCGATCTTCTCTCATTTTATCTAACCTGGCCACTCACCACATCGTCTTAAATCCTGCGCCGATCAACTTGACTGGCACCAGGATCTTCCACATGGTCACACCGGGCACGGGAGGATTGGGGCAGACGTAATTGGCCAGGTTAGGGTCGAGGATCTTGGTGGACAGTAAGGGGTCCAGACATGCCGGTCGTCCGAGCCCAATCAGATCGGTCTCCTCGTTCGAGATAGCCGTGGCCATCCCACTTCGAGAACGAAAGCCGCCGGTGGTCATCAGGACCGGACAGGGCCGCTGAGCTTCCGAGGAGATGTGCCGTAGAAGTTGGTGTGCCTCTTGAGTAAACTCAAGATAATATGCCTCCCTTGTGCCGACCCGTTCCTTTTCGCTTTTAGACTGTGGGAATAGATCTTCCTTTGACGTGGCTATGAAAGTCGTGGACTGATCAGCTTGTTGATGTAGTTGTACAAGATCACAACAGTTATGTAGAGCAGATGAAAGAAAACCTACGACAGTTCTCATACGTTCCTCCCGAAATTTCGATCAAGTCGACTCCACCATGTTTAAAAATCAATCTAAGATTATCCTAGAGATTGAAAATTATCATTCCGCCGGTTGTTGTGTGCGGAGTGTAACATATCAACCTCCATCTGATGGGCGATCCAAAAATTGAAGGTGTCTACCAGTGTAAAAAGGGAATCAATTTATTCAGTGAAACTGACGAGTGCTTCTTCCTGCGTCAAGCCGCCTTCCTAGACAGATCGTGTAATGCAGGACATCATCAAGACTGAACTGATCTCTGGGAGGGACTTCTCCCAAAGGCTTGGAAGGTGGAATCCAATAACATACCGACAGGTCTGAGCAATTGAGTTTGATGGACAAGCAGAATGATTTGGGTACACTAGACCTGATCGCGTCGATGATCTGGAATAAGATCCGGAGACGATTCTTTGCACTCATCCCATATTCATCTTGACGTTGGTTGGTCTGCAATCAATCAGTCAAAAAAAAAGCAGATCAGATTCTTACTAGATTAAGCTATGGTGATATGTTGTAGAAAACGGATTATTTAAGACGTGCATGGATTATTACCTTAGCGCTTAAGAATTCACTCAAGAGAAACCCGTGACTTGACGTTAAGAAGTGCATTTAGTCGATGGCAGGGAGCTGGTAATTGGAATATGAGATTTCGCGTACCTGCAATGAAGTTGAACGCTGTAGAGATAATTGTGTGTATTAACGAGACGGGGAATCGTATGAATATGGGTGGCGGAAGTGAGACAGCTTACCCTTGAAAGCCGGCTCGGTGACAGAACAGAGCGGCAGCACGGAATTGATCAATCGTCCGATCGATGTCTTCTTTGGAAGCCTCTCTGGCATAATCGAAGAGAGCCCAAGCGACCAATCGGTCGATGAGTCGATTGCCCAGAGATACTCGCATCGCGCTCGGCCCGATCGGCCTCTCCCCTAGAGATCTTCCACATCCTCGAGGCGATTGCAAGCCTGCATGCGAAAGCTGTACCAACGTCGGCGTACGACACACTTTCGCCCATGCCTGCCAGCCCGTCGGGATTGGATCTTTCTCGGATGCTTGGTGTATCGACACATCTGTTGGAGTCGCTAGATGGCGCGGACATACTTGTACATTTTCTGGAATCGGGACATATCTCAGATCAGCGGCGCGACCACTGCTTCGTTTTAAAAGGTTCCTACATGTCTATCCTGTCGAGTTGCGAGTAAAGCATTGATGACATACCTGTGATTAATAAACCGAATCGGTCCTGTGACCACTGGTGATACAGCCTGTGGTGTTCCGGAGTCGGCTGGCCTGATTTAGCAAGACAAGGGGCCATTGCAGCCTAGTGAAACAGGGAGCTGATGAGTTCATGGAGCATGCCAGAAGGCGTTCGCTAGTCAGAAGAGCCCATAATATGCCTCGCGAACCTTGACTAATCGGTTCGTAAATTCCAAGCCACAGGGCAATCGAATCGGCTGCTGTATCACCTCGATCTGGTGTTGACCTGTCGAATCCATCGGTTGGTCTGGATGTCTCTCGAGAGGGTTTGGAGACTCGGCTTCCATCGGCGATTGACGGACCGGCAGCCGGCGAAGTTCGACGGCATCGACTTATCAGCCACAGCTTACCACAGCCCCGAACTCAGTTCGGTCCTCGGCCCCGGGAGCCAGCTTCGGGAAAAAAAGAACCATGGAGCCTGAGGCCGACGACCAGCGTCCCTTGCACCTGACAAAAGCCAGGCCTTCGTCTGTTGGTTGCATGAGAGTGTTGCTGCTCTCAAAAGACATGCCCGGGCACATCTCAAGAGGAACTTGTTCCATATTCGCAGATGAATCCGTCTCCTCTTGAGTCTTAACTCCACACAAGTCTGCGGCAAACTCAGCCTCAGGCTTCATTCCCCTTGGCCAAGTGCTGCCTTTTCCTAGTGATGGAGTTAGCAGGCTGATAAGCATCATTATAAGGCTCTTACCATAAGGAATAGGTTCAATATCATTACTTTTTGGCGCAGCAATGTCGCCTGCCAGGTATACCGGAGAAGTCCAAAGACACGTTTGGTGCCCTGTCACCTTGGATGCCTGGCTGGCCCGGAGGCGGAGCAGCTTCGCCGGCCCAGAAGTTGCCCGTGTCAGGATCGGGGGAAAAATTCCTCCTCCCTCAGTCTTCCTCGCTTGGCGAGGCAGACTGTTCTTCCGTAAGGGTTATGTAACGCGCCGGCAGGATGGAGGCCACAGGGCAGAATCCCTTCTCGGGAATGGGAGTGGGTGGAACTACTGGAAGTAGGAGTCAGACCCCCATGGAATTGGATGGGTCGGCGGCTCAGTGACAGAACAACTGGAGTTGCTACTCCCGTGATGAAGGAAGGACTGTGGGGTGAAAGCAGCAGGCTTGATAAAAGGAATCCAAGCCTGTACCATGGGCTTATTTGAAAAATTTCAATTTTCATACCCTATGGTATTGAGGCACCTCAAATACGGTAACGCTCTCATTTACCGTGCTGCGGGTTTGAACCGGTTAGGTTTGAGTTTAGGTTGATGAGACAGGACAACCCTAATGTAGATGTACTTAGTTCAATATCATTTTCACTCCGTTGTACTACATTCATCTTCATTACTTGTCAATCCAACCAACTCACTCAAGCTTCATCACTCGGTTCGCAGGTATGCCCGACTCCTCTCATCTTTGTCATTCGTTATCTCGGTCATTGTCTCTTCTCACACTGTTCTTCATCTTGTATCAGGTGTGCCTCCACCTGATTCGCCCGTCTGACTGTTCGCTGTTAGCTCACAGCATCCTCGCTGCCATAGGTTAGTATCATTGTATTCACCACATTCATCTTCATTACTTGTCAATCCAACCAACTCACTCAAGCTTCATCACTCGGTTCGCAGGTGTGCCTCCACCTGATTCGCCCGTCTGACTGTTCGCTGTTAGCTCACAGCATCCTCGCTGCCATAGGTGTGCCTCCACCTGATTCGCCCGTCTGACTGTTCGCTGTTAGCTCACAGCATCCTCGCTGCCATAGGTGTGCCTCCACCTGATTCGCCCGTCTGACTGTTCGCTGTTAGCTCACAGCATCCTCGCTGCCATAGTTCGCAGTTTGCCCCCTGCCTGTCGTCCATTAGGTTATGAGCCCAGCGGCGTAAAAAGGATCCAGCAATACAGCACAAACGTTTCAAATCTCTCGTCATGTCAGAACACAAGAGTGTACTTCAGTCTCTCGACAACATCCCGTTCTCTACCTGGAAAGGTCAAATCAAAGGCTATCTTCAAATCCAGGGCCTCAAAATGTACATCGATGCGATCGTTGCCCTTCCCGAAGGATCTGCCAAACAACTCATTCACAACAAAGAGATGGGAAAGGCTGCAGGTATATTGTCTCTTTACCTCGGGCAAAGATATCGAACTCAGTTTATCAAACCCAAGAACAAGAACAATCCACGAGTGATATGGCTTCTCATTGAGGAACACTTCGAGGCTAAGACAGGAGATAACCAGGCGAAGGTGGTTCAAGAATTCTTCTCCATCAACTTCAAAGGAGAAGACGTTGCAAGTTTTCTCTCCGATCTCGATGCGCACCTGAGCAACATCGCTGCGGTAGGAGTGAAGATTGTGAAGGCTCCTGCGGAATTCACTCTTCATGAGACATGGATGTCTGAGTTTCTTCTTTCTCGAGTCCCAAAATCTCTCAGCATCAGAGACATTCTTATCACCAAAAGACCTCTGACTATCAACACTCTGCAAGAACTTCTCGAACGCAAGCGCAGAGACATGGTAGCATCACCGTCAACTTCAAAACCGACCTCAGCCATCAAGCAAGAATCAGCGCTTGCGGCTAGCGGCAAATCCAATGCCAACACCAACAACTGGCCAGTCTGCTCGCCAGGAGAACACAATCCAGCGACCAAACATTCAGCGGCTGACTGTAAACAACTTCGCAAAAAGAAGAAACATACCGCAAAAGCCGCCACCACTCACCAATCTGACGGCGACGAGGATGATGACCACGACTCTTCCTCCATCAGCACGACCAGCAGCGGACTGATCTGCATTCGGCAAGCTCTCTCAGCGGTGAAATCTAGTGACGTTTGCTTTCTCGACAGCGGGGCGAGTCACCACATGTTTAGCGACCGGTCTCGATTCACCGACTATCACAAACGATCAACTCTCATCTCTCTTGCTGATGGTAACACACTTACCTCGGCAGGCAAAGGCTTTGTTAAAATTGTGGCCAACGACTCTACCACTCTCAAACTGAAAGCCGGTAAAATTGTGTGTGACGCCTGCTCGTTGTCTAAGTCACATCAACTTCCCTTTCCTGGCTCTCTTCCCGAAGCTACCCGCCCGCTAGAGTACGTCTACATGGACCTCAGCGGAAGGATCAATCCTAGATCCTTTGGCGGAAAGGAATACTACTTTAAAATCACCGATTACTATACTCGCTATCGTCATGTCTATCTACTCTCAAAGAAATCCGAAACTTTTTCTTTCTTCTTGCAATACTACAATGAAGTCACAAACCACCATTCCTCCAACATCAAGACTGTCATCTTCGACGGTGGGGGGGAGTTTAATTCAAATGAGTTTCTGGAGTTTCTTAAGGAAAAGGGCATAACAGTTCAGGTCACGGCGCCGTACACGCCGCAACAAAACTCGGTAGCTGAAAGAGGAAACCGATCAACATCGGAGAAGGCTAGGTGCATGCTCAAACAAGCAGGTCTGCCATCGGAATACTGGGGAGAAGCCGTATCCACGGCCGTTCTGCTTGAAAACATCACCCCGATGAGAAAGTTGAAGTGGGACACTCCCCACAACAGATGGTTCGGCTCGCCATTCAATCCATCCCGACTCAAACCCTTTGGATGCCTAGCATACGTCAACATACCAAAACAACTTAGAGACGGAAAATTTGGCGACACCGCCAAAAAGGGATTACTCGTTGGATACCAGCTGGGGACGCACAACTGGCGCGTCCTCCTACCAGGAGGAAAAGTGGAGCGCTGTCACGACGTCGCATTTGTCGTGACAGAGTTTCCAGGAGTCTCCATTTTTTCTCCAGCTGACCCATCGTATCAATTTGATCCTTTAACGCCGCTCGAGTTTGACGAAATCAGTGAAACTTCACCTCAAGATATCGGTTCGTCTGACTCAATGAACGACGTACTTGACTGGAGGTCCGCTGAGGACGAATTTGATCTAGATGCACCACAAATTGATGTCAACTCTTTCTTTGAACGGCCGGACCCTCTCGACGAACCCCAACCACCTACTCCTAGACCAAATTCTACTTCGGAGCCACAATCAAATTTCAACTCCTCGACTACCTTGTCAAGACCGAAACCAGGCTACGACATTCTCTTAACCTCCAACAAGGCACCTCAGGACATCAGCTCGGCAATTGATCCATCTCACATCCTACACACCAAGAGGAGAGCTAACTTGGCTCGAGCTCTCTCAGCCTCGGATATACCGCGAACACATCGCGAGGCTATGTTATCCTCAGAATCCTCCTTGTGGACCCAAGCAATCGACTCGGAATTGGCGGCAATGACGGATCTGAAAGTTTGGTCGATCGAGATCATGCCAGGGGATGAATCACTCTTGGGTACAGTTTGGGTTTTTCGGAAAAAGAAAGATGCGGAGGGGGTTGTGGTGAAATTCAAAGCCCGGCTCTGTGCACAGGGATCTCGACAAAAAGTGGATGAGGTCGGTTTTACCTACGCTCCAACTGGGCGCTCAACTAGTCTGCGTGCGGCTTTAATCGTCGGCCTGTCTCGAGGCTACAAGATACATCAGATGGACGCGAAAAACGCGTTTCTCAATGGAAAGCTCAAGGAAACAGTGTACCTGCGGCCGCCTCCTGGACTTGATGTGCCAAAAGGATACTGCTTGAAGCTTCACAAGGCCATTTACGGCCTCAAGCAGGCGCCTCGAGTATGGTACGCCGAACTTAAGATCTTCTTTCAATCGATTCGATTTCGACCTTCTCCAGCAGACCCATGTCTCTTCACGTCGGAGGTTCCAGGCTGGGAATGTTTTGTTCATGTTTATGTGGACGACATGATTATCATTAGTCATGATGTCAACCGGTTCAAGAAACTTATCTCCTCGGCATTCCGCATGGAAGATCTAGGCGAAGCTCAACACATATTGGGCATCAAGCTAACCCGAAAATCGGCCAACCACATTCTTCTCAATCAAGAGTCTTACACACAGTCAATCCTCGACAACTACGGCATGAACGACTGTTGGACAACTCCTACTCCAATGGTTGCTAACACACGCCTTGTCAAATGCTCCGACGCGGATCACAAGGCCTTTCTGCAACTGAAAATCAACTACCGGGAAGCCCTCGGTCTTCTCAACTATCTCTCGGTATCCACACGTCCAGACATTGCTTTCACGGTATCACAACTATCACAACATCTGGAAAAACCCGGGATGATTCACTGGAAAGCGGTTCAGCATCTCCTGCGATACCTGGCTGGGACCAAACACCACGGCATTCTCCTTGACGGCTCAGGGGATCTTGGCGACGTATGCATCTATACCGACGCTGACTTTGCCAACTGCGCCGACGATCGACGCTCGTACTCGGGCTATGTCACACTTCTAGGCGGTAATCTTTTGTCTTGGCGTTCGAAGAAGCAGCAAACAGTGTCTACCTCGACGACAGAGGCAGAATATCGCGCGCTCTTCGAGGGAGTTCAAGAATCGGTCTGGCTTAAATATCTATTCCGGAGCTTGGCTGTCACCTTCACTCGCAAGTTTGAAATATTCGTCGACAACCAGAGCGCAATCGCTCTGGCAACGAATCCAATCTTCCAACAACGCTCAAAACACATTGACATCTTATACCATTGGCTCCGCGAAATTCACGACACAGGGTTAATTCACATCAATTACATCTCAACAAGCAAGATGAAAGCGGACATGTGCACAAAGGCACTCGGACGGCAGAAACACATTGAAGTCATTACCGATCTCAAGATAACCCGGCAATGAGAGAGGGGGGGTATTGAGGCACCTCAAATACGGTAACGCTCTCATTTACCGTGCTGCGGGTTTGAACCGGTTAGGTTTGAGTTTAGGTTGATGAGACAGGACAACCCTAATGTAGATGTACTTAGTTCAATATCATTTTCACTCCGTTGTACTACATTCATCTTCATTACTTGTCAATCCAACCAACTCACTCAAGCTTCATCACTCGGTTCGCAGGTATGCCCGACTCCTCTCATCTTTGTCATTCGTTATCTCGGTCATTGTCTCTTCTCACACTGTTCTTCATCTTGTATCAGGTGTGCCTCCACCTGATTCGCCCGTCTGACTGTTCGCTGTTAGCTCACAGCATCCTCGCTGCCATAGGTTAGTATCATTGTATTCACCACATTCATCTTCATTACTTGTCAATCCAACCAACTCACTCAAGCTTCATCACTCGGTTCGCAGGTGTGCCTCCACCTGATTCGCCCGTCTGACTGTTCGCTGTTAGCTCACAGCATCCTCGCTGCCATAGGTGTGCCTCCACCTGATTCGCCCGTCTGACTGTTCGCTGTTAGCTCACAGCATCCTCGCTGCCATAGTTCGCAGTTTGCCCCCTGCCTGTCGTCCATTATATGGTACAGGCCTAACTACCTCCGGTTGAGGCCGGCGAAGTGATAATGCCATTCTTGATGGTTTTTACAAATCCTAGCTTGGAGCACCAAATTGAGCTCTCGGCTTTGTGCTTCAACGTAAATAGCTGCTTCTTGTTTCCCTCTGGCATGGTCCCATCGCCCAAACGGTTAGTCAATCAACATCCCCAATCCTCAATCCTCCAAAGGTTTCGCAAGCTCGCCAGTTCAAAACCTGCTCTAGGATTCAGGATCCAATTGCTTGCATCACCAGCTAGCCACTATGCGTCTCATCGCCCCCATGATACCTCTGATTCTTGTCAACCTGTCGGTGATACTCAAGGTTCACAGCATGCATCGCAGACCTACCTGCACCGGTTGCCCCAACTTGTCCATTGTGTCTGGATACTGTGATCAATGCAGACCGCAAGGTGGCTACATATCCTACATCCAAAGTTATTGCACCCAGTGCGGAAGATCACGGAAGGAACCTGTAAGAAAATGCTCATCATGGTGCAACCAGCGGCCCAATAATTCTTGGCACTCCACAGGCTGCTCTGACTCCACGTCAATTACAACTGAAGAAAGCACAGAAGGAGTATTGTGTACCCTCTGTCAACAGCAGCACATGCGCAGCTGCAGGAAGATAAAGTGTCTCACATGCCATGCCACCCACCCAGACATGATTGGTTGTGTTCAGCTGTGCCAAGGTTGCACCCAGGCACTCCAATGAATCAAAAGCATCTCCATCCACAATCCTCGAAGCACTGAACAGCAAATTCCAGAATGTGGTTAAATCAACACTGAAACTGTTTGGATCCCGGGAACAGTATTGGTCAGCATTGGCCCAAAATCCGTTACAATATTTTTGGATTGGATTTGATATAAGACAAAAAAGTCTTTGAGGATGGGATGCGCGTTAGACACAAGCTTAGGGAGCAGTGACAACAAGCAGATGAGAGCAAACCTTTGAGGATGGGATGCGCGTTAGACACAAGCTTAGGGAGAGGTGACAACGAGCAGACGAGAGCAAACCTGTAGACGGTGAGTCAAAGGGAGCAGTGAGTTTGAGGCGAACAAGTGTTGAGTGTTGATTACTTAGGCACACCTTTGAGGATGGGATGCGCGTTAGACACAAGCTTAGGGAGCGGTGACAACGAGCAGACAAGAGCAAAACTAAAAGAAGAGCCTACAGTGAGAACAGGAGATAATGAAGTGAAAAGATGGAAACGGACCTGTAGATGGTGAGTCAAAGGGAGCAGTGAGTTTGAGGCAAACAAGTGTTGAGTGTTAAAGAAACCGGAACAAGTGGAAACAGGGATCGGACTTTAACATGACAACTAGGTTAGGCGACAAAGTAGACTGCGGACTCAGAGTGTGAATATCACTATGTACATGCTTGTGACACCAGAGAAACAGGGACCGTCTAATATTTGATTGGCCTACCATTCCAATACACCTGTTGAGAATGATGGGGATCAGACGGCTGATACTGGGCAATACAGCTGGTATTGGCCTCTGTTCCAATACTTTTTATTGAATTTCCCCTTTGATCTGATACACAAAGTTGATGAAATTGTGTATTGGGTGGGTGAGCAATCCAATCCTTGGTATCACCAATAAAATCCATGTATCAGAACAGTTGTAGCATTGGTTGTATTAATCAGTTGGCCTTTCAAGTAACTCAATGTGGGCCTTGCATAATGAAATCTTGTACCTAGAGGAAGGAAATTGATGTAGAAATTAATCACATTTTTTTTTTTTTATAATATAAACAACAAGAAAAGCAAAGATAACAAAGGAAAAAAGTAAGAAAGTAAGAAATCAAAAGAGAAAAAAGCTGAAAAGTTAAAAAGGTAATAAATGGGGAGGGAAGCTGAAATTATTTTTCAAAAAAAAACTTCTTGTATGAATTGGGGCATGTATGGAAATATGTATTGGACTGGTTCTCCAAAAGTTCTCCCAACCCTGTCTGGTTTTGAGCTTGGCAGTGGACATGGACACCAATTTAAAACCTTCAGAAACTGGTCATGGTTTCTAAACAGGGGGCACTGGTGCACCATGCAGGTTATTTCAGTTGGTACCTTCAGCCTTATGCTGTCCAATCCAATGGAGCTAATAGCAACAGAGCAGCAGATACCAACAATTCCCCAATCTCAAGTTGTTCTCACTGGCAAGGCTGACCAAGTCCACCTAAATTGTGAACATAGGGTGGTATTTGGGTGTTTTTTCCCTCTCATTTTGTAAGATCCCCCGGGGGTTGACTATGGGCACCCAATGAGGCCCGGTGAACTGAACCTGCCAGCCTCATACAGGAGAAGTGTTTCAGGGATGGGTGCCAATTTTACTTGTGATTTGGCACTCTGCACTCCCCAATAATGTAAACAGGATATAAACAAACAAGATCAAAAACGGTCTGATTAAAATGTGACATCACTTCTACAAGTAATTGTAACAATGACAATCTGTTGTATTACTTTTATTGGTAAAGCTGTTTGATCTTAGTGCTTTTGGGGGCCCTGTGTGAAACTTTGTTGAATTTGTTCTTTTTTGAGTGTTTGTGATATTTGATCAGGAGATGGCTGGCTTTGGATGGCCCCTGAAATGGGAGAACAGTACAGTCTAGATATCTGTAGTGTGGTACTCTAGTGCAGACTGAAAAAAATTAATTCTTAGGACATGTCTTACTGGTGTGTGTTATATGATTGTGTTTGGTGGATAGAATGGTTTTTGATTGTCGATTTAATGATAATTAAGTCGACACAGTTTGGAAGAAACAGTTAGAAGATGAGTGAGTTGGAGTGGTGCTAGCTAGTAGTTGGAAAGTGTTCGATGGAGGGTGTTCTTCGGATTATGTAAGCAGCTGCAGCCCCCAGCCTCGCCCGATCAGCTGTTGACCGCCAAAAGCCATCGAGAACGACGACGAACGAGCGGAGCACCATGGCCAACGCAAACGCAATCGCAATCGCAGACGCAAACGCAATCGCAAGCTGGATGCCCCAGCCAGACGGACTCGCCCAGCTGCTCACCTGTCTCAGGAACTCAGACTCCGCCGACACCACCATCCAGCAGTCAGTCACCAAGGTAAACAGCCCAGCACACTCCCACTGCCCAGAACCAGAACCACTGACAACCCCCCCCCCCCCCCCCCCCCCCCCCCCCCCACACACACACACACCCTCCAGCAACTAGATTCATTCAACCAGGTGCCCGACTACAACTCCTATCTCGCCTACATCCTCGCAAGCATGCCCCAGGAGGAGGCCCGCGTCCGATCGGTCGCCGGGCTCATCCTCAAAAACAACCTCCGCCGCCTGCCCTACCACCACCACCACCACCCCCACAGCCAGGACCCCGACAGCATCTCCGGCCCCTCGCTCGCCGGCGCCCAGCAGCAGATCCTCGAATACGTCAAGTCCTCCGTCCTCGCCTCCGGCCTGCTCTCCGACCCCACCCCGATGCTCCGGGGAACCGCCGGCACGCTCATCTCGACCATCGTCATGCAGTTCGGCCCAGAGTCCTGGCCCCAGGCACTCCAGACACTCATCGAACTCACCGAGGCTAACGAGCCCCTCGGCAAGGAGGGCGCCTTCTCGACCCTCTCCAAGATCTGCGAGGACGTCCCCCGGAAGCTCGAGCAGATGTCCATCAACGGCATCCGCGTCCTCGACATCATGGTCCCCCGGCTCATCAACCATCTCAAAAACCCCTCAGACTCCCGCATCCGCGCCTACGCACTCATCTGTCTCAACCCGTTCATCCAGACCGGCGCCGACGGCAGCCTCACCGACAACCTCCAGCCGTACGTCGAGGCCCTCTTCCTCTCCGCCAGCGACCGCTCCCCCGAGGTCCGCAAGAACGTCTGCTCCTCCCTCGTCAGCCTGCTCAGCTCGAACCCGGACGTCCTGATCCCGAACCTCTCCCAGACGGTCGACTTCATGCTCTACTCGACCCAGGAGAGCGACGAGAGCGTGGCCCTCGAGGCCTGCGAGTTCTGGCTGGCCTTCGGCGAAGACGTCCGGCTGAAGAACTATCTGGCAGGATACCTCGAAAAGATCGTGCCCGTGCTGCTCAAGGGGATGATCTACTCGGAGGAAGACCTGCTGATCCTCGACAACGACGACGAAGACGAGGCCGTGCCCGATCGGCAGCAGGACATCAAGCCCCGCTTCTACGGCTCCAAAGACCCCCGCAGCCAGCTCGACGACCCCGCCTCCGCCTCCTCCTCCTCACCCACCCCGGACACTACCAATAACAACCAGCAGCAGCAGCAGCAGCAGCAACAACAGCAACAGAACGGGGAAGACGATAACGAGGAGAGCGAACTCGATGAGGACGGCGACTCGGACGAGGACGACCTGTACGCCGAATGGAACCTCAGGAAATGCAGCGCCGCGGCCCTCGACGTCATCGCCGTCAACTTCGAAAACAGTCTGCTCGACTACCTCCTACCCATCCTCAAAGAATACCTGTTCCAGCCCAAGTGGGAGCACAAAGAAGCCGCCATCCTGGCCCTCGGGGCCATCGCCGAAGGTATCTCTCTCTCTCTCTCTCTCCCGCATTTCACTCCTTATCTTCGCTCACAATCGGCATTTCTCTTTAGGTTGTTTGACGGGCATGGAGCCCCATCTGCCCACGCTGGTCCCGATCCTTCTCGACTGCTTGAAGGACCGGAAAGCGCTGGTCCGGTCGATCACCTGCTGGACGCTGGGGCGATACTCGAGCTGGATCATCGCGCCGGGCGCGACGAGTGCGGAGCACAAACATACCGTCTTCCTGCCCGTCATGGAAGGTGTGAGTCTACACCCCGGATACCTAATGCTTGGGCGAGGCGGAAGAGAGAGAGAGAGAGACTGACGGAGTGGCTGTTTCTCTCCAAAACTAGCTTCTGACGTGCGTGTTGGACAAGAACAAGCGGGTGCAAGAGGCCGGATGCAGCGCGTTTGCGACCCTCGAAGAAGAGGCGGGCGAGGAGCTGGAGCCCTACCTGTTACCGATCCTGAGCAGCTTGGTGACGGCGTTCCGGAAGTACCAGCACAAGAACCTGCTGATCCTGTATGACGCGCTAGGCACGCTCGCGGATTCGGTGGGGACGTCGTTAGCGAAGCCGGAGCTCTTGCAGATCCTGATGCCCTCGCTGATCGAGCGCTGGCAGAAGCTAGGGGACGACGAGCAAGATCTGATCCCGCTGTTGGAGTGTCTGTCGTCGGTGGTGATCGCGATCGGGCCGGCGTTCGGGCCCTATGCGCCGGCCGTCTTCGAGCGCTGTGTGCGGCTGGTGGCCACCAGTCTGGAGGGATATGCGCTCTGTTGCAAGCACCCGGGCGAGTTCGAGCCCCCGGATAAGACCTTCCTCATCGTGGCGCTCGACCTGCTCAGCGGGCTCACCCAGGGTCTGGGTCCCCTGGCCGCGCCGTTCTACGAGGCCAACCAAAACCAACAGATGGGTGCCGGATACGCCGCCGTGTCTGTTGTCGGAGGGAGCGATTCGTCAGCAGCCCAGGGCATGGACGCCGTCCCCTCATCCACCCATGGCCCGCTCCCCCCCATCCTCTCCCTCCTAGGCACCTGCCTCAACGCCGACTTCCCCGAACCCTCCGTCCGTCAATCCGCCTTCGCCCTCGTCGGCGATTGCGCTATCTCTTGCTACCATCTCCTCGAATCCTTCCTCCCCCAATTCATGCCCCAGATCATCCGCCAGATCGACGTCGAGGCCCCCATCACGCTCACCAGTGTCTGCAACAACGCCGCCTGGGCCGCCGGCGAAATCGCCATCAAAGCCGGTCCGTCTCCCTCCCAGCCCCTCCCCCTCCCAAAAAAAAAACAGCTGATCTTTGAAAAAAATCGTTTGTGTAGGTGATAAGATGGCCGGGTTCATCGAGCCCCTGTTGAGCCGCTTGGTCCCCGTGCTGAACTCGAACAGGGTCGCGCGGAGCTTGACGGAGAACTCGGCGGTGACGATCGGCCGTCTGTCGCTCGCTTGTCCCCAGCTCATCGCCCCGCACATCGACCAGTTCATCCGGCAATGGTAAAACCCCCCCTCGTTTCCGGCGCTCTTCTCCTCTGCTTGTCTGTTGATTGTTTTCGTGTTGGGTGTGTGTGTGTGTGGGCGCGGGATAGGTGTCAGGCGTTGGCGGAGATCAAGGATAACGACGAGAAGGACTCGGCGTTCCGGGGGATGTGTCTGGCCATGTTGAGTCCCTCTGCCCTGCCCATCGGCCCTCTGTATTTCGCTCACATGCTGTCTCTTTTGGTCTGGCCGCGGCGCGCAGAGAGATCAACCCGCACGGGCTGACGGACGCCTTCGGCTTCTGGCTGAACGCCGTCGGCCGCTGGAGCCGGCCGTCCACCGAGCTCAACCTCAAGTTCAAAAGCGTTCGTCTCTCCCCCCCCCTTTCCTCCGCCCACACCCGTTGCTGATCGTCGCTTGTCCTTGGCCGTTTAGTTGTTGCATGCGTTCAAGAACGCCATGGGCGAGAACCAGTGGGCCGTCACCATGACCAGCCTCACCCCGCAGACCGCCCAGCGTCTCCAGCTCCTATATCAAGTCTGAACCCCCCCTCTCTTCTCTCTTGTCCCTTGTTGTGTGTGTGTGTGGCCCTGCGCTCGCTTCTGTCCCTCTTGACTCGTACATTCACCTCCCCTTCTCCTCCGCTTAGTTCCCGTCCTTTTTGTGTTGCTGCTCGCTCTTGTCTCTCCTCTCTTGCCCCCTGTCACTTGTTTTTTTCCCCTTTCTGTTCTTTTATATACATATATACACGCATGCACTGTGATCCTTCGCCATCTATCCTTCCAAGCCACCCGAGATCGCTGCCGATCTCCCTCTCAATGGTGTCGGAGATCTGGGTGCTGGTTGTCGGAGGGCCGCCGGGTCGGGCACGGGTGTTGGGGGCACGAGGGCTGCCTTGGTAGCGGTGGGTGGGCTGTGGGCGGACTTTCGAGGGCCTGCGGCCCCGGCTTGGAGGACACGGCAGCCCGGCAGCCTTGGCCGCAGAGGAAGACACGCGAGGACCCACACCCGCGCGCCGCCATCCTGCAGCCAAGCTATATAGTCTTGCCTTCCATCCTGGATCTAGAAAGATCGCCTGCTTGCCCTGGCCGGCCATGGCACTCGCCGGGAACAAGGACCAGCAGCAAGACGCGCCGCGCAGGTCACTCCCATCTCCTCTTTTCCGTGCTTCCTGCTGCTCCCGACGTTTCCGGGGCCGGCCTCGGCCACTCGCAGCCGTCAGGAGGCGATGGAAAGACATGCTGTCGACTTGCACAGTCCATCATCCAGTTAAAAGATTGACTTTTTTGGGGGGGAGTCGTCTCGCCTTTCGCTGGCCATCAGATACAACCAACCTGCTCGCTAGCGCCAAAAGAGACACGTCTTGGCCGGGCTTTCGTTGGCCCATGTGCCCAATCCGTGTGTGCAGCTCGGGCCGTTTTTCCTCTCTTTTGTCGCTCGTTCGCCATCGCGGTTGACTGGTGAAAGGGGGCTACAATGCAAAGGAAAGCCAGGGTTTTTTGGGGATATGCTTGGACGCAGGAAGCCAGGATGGATCTTGCTCACAACCGACTGATGACCCCTATCCGGCGGAAGATCTGGAGCCTCGAAGACTCGGTCGGCAAGCTCGTACATCGGAAATGGCCTATTTTGGAGGAACCGCATGTGGGGGTACCTGTCCCAGATGCTCTAGTCGGCGGCCAGAGTCGAGCTTTTCGAGTCCCAGGTAAAGCCGGGCTGGTGCCTCAGAATGCGGGAGTTCAAGAAGACATCCCGGATGTACACGCCCGCTGGTTCTGGAGCTGGATGAGCTTCAGATTCGCGCCGATGGATTTGTTGAACTTGGCCCGGGCCGGATCCACTTTCATGCCGTGTGTTGTATCTTGCCTGCCTCGATTCGTTCATCGATGAGCTCGAGCAGCTTAGTTCTTCTCGCGGCCATCCACCAAGGAGGAGGCGTCTTCTTGTCAGGTGGGCTTGACTTGTCCCCCATCCCTACAATATTTTATCCATGCGATCCGGATGATTATCATCAGTCACCCCATCGGACCTGGTCGCTTGACTTGGATCAACTCTAAAAGCTCACATGTGAATTATTCCTCACGATTTTCCCCGTAGTGTGTTGCGTGGCAGCGGTGCTCTTTTGAAGCGTTTTTCCGTAGCACTTTTCGACTGGGTGGTCCGAAGGGCTTGGGGCTGGATAAGCAGCCATGTATGCTTTCCTATAGATGCACTTCTATTACTGGATAGCCCACTCCAGTTCAAGTGACAAGTGTCCAGCTAAATCTGGCACCACATGAGGTTACATACATATATGTTGTTTAGCTTAGAAATTTGCGGCAGCCTCTCTACTAACTCCCCAAGGTATGTTGTCAAGTGCGGGTCAAGAGAAATCTTTCCCATTCCACTGCTCTTTGCCTTTTGATCTTGGCGCAGCCCCCTAGGTCTATAGAGGGATTTTACTGGGTGGAGCTGAGATTGGAAGCCTTGGTTTGCCCCCTATGCATGTTTGGGGGGTCTCCAGGGTCCTGCAAGTGTGCAGACAGGTCTGAGTGGCAGCCCAGTCTAACTTAAAGAGCCTGAAACACCATAATCTCATGCAAGGAACCTACAACCTCGAGATTGGACTTGTAACATGATATAAAACTTTATTCCGCAGCCAAGGACTCTCAAAGGAAATGCCTAGCTACAAGCTTCCTCACCTCAATTTTTGGTAGCCTCAAAGGAAAAGGTGCATGTAGTAAAAATGAGCATAAAATGGGGGAGACGCCTGAAAGATATCTAAGAAGAACAAGAAATATATTTTTTGCCAGCTTGATTGGCAATTTGTTCAGTCCCTTCAATCATTTTTAGGCTTAAACGGAAGCCATTATGTTCGCACTAATGCCAAAGACCCAAGCGATTAAGCCAGTGACGAAAATTAAATCGGCAGGGGCTGGATTATCAACCTTGGATGCGTACATGGCCAAGGCGTAACCGCTGATCAGAGCAGGAAAGAGTGGTGCAATGAGAAGCCGAAGTCGCATTTTTTTTTCCTCTTCGAATCTGGCGATCTCAGCAGCATCTTCAGGGCGGATTGCTGCCTCTGATTCAGACTCAGAGTCAGAGGTTTCCGAGTCTACAGAATCTTTGGGCTCTGGAAGACCGCTTGATCTACCCGTAGTGTCGTCGACGATTTCTTCATGAACAACTACTTGATTGGCGGATGAACGGGTTTGTGCCGTTTCCGGATGGTCCGTTTCGACGCGCGAGGATCTTAGATTCGCCCCCTGCTTTGTGCAGGCTTGTGCAGCCTTTTGTTTCGTGAGTATCGAGGCGGTGGATGCAATGATATGTAGCACAGATGCATGCAAATCAACTCAGTTAGATTTTGTCCATTCCTCTTGCAAGTCGAAAAGAAAAGCTTTTGAGCAAACTGAACTAAGATGCCAGTCTGTGGCTTTTCCACTCTGTCGCCGGAGAGCTCCTCATTCGCGTTTGCTTTTGATCCACGGCTTGGTGCGTTTTCCGGAAACATCACTTGATCAGCAACGGTGCGCGAGTCTCCTAGACCAGCTTCCTCCGTTGCGGCTTTTGCAACCGATTTTTCCATGGGCATCGAGAAGGTTGGCCGAAAGATGGCACAAGTCTGTGCAAATAAATCTGTTAGATTTTGACCACGACTCTCAATTAGAGCCGTAAAGAAAAGCTATTCAGAGAACTCAACTATGATGAGAATCTGTTGAAGCAACATGTCTATCTTTGCCAGTAAGCGCACAAGTGCTAAGAAACTTGGAACTCAAAAAATGGGCCTGGAGACCAGAACCAATCAAGTAGAGGGAGCTGGGGATTGATGAACCTCCGACTGGGCACGAAGGCTCTTATGTGGAGGTGCTCATATAACTTGGCTGCACCCAGGTCTTGTTGACAGGCCCCCCTTCAGCCAAGCTCGAGCTTAGCTAGATTAAGACAAATCAGCGGCGGTACACGGTTACTTCCTCACCCAGACAGTTTTGTCTGCAACTGCGTAACCCTTGAAGGGCCTGCGGTGGGTCATCTTTTATCAGCCAAGGAAAGCTAATCACCACCTGCAAAATTGTTTTGTTTTATGTAATCTGGTTGCACAGCCCCAATTGCAAAATAACAATTAGGGTTCTCAAAGTGACAACATACCGGCGTATGCCTTGAAAGCATAACAAGGCCCCATTTGGCACTATAGAACGTTTAGGCGCAGAGAGTCTTTATAAAGACCAGCGAGTGAGTTAGCACACGAAATGAGACTGAGTTGAGACTACCGGCGAGCACACCTGATGTGTGAGATGAGTTGAAACAGAAATGAGTAACTGAATAGATTTCATGAACATGAGCTGAGTGAAAGAAATAACAATGAACCTTTATAAAGACCAGCGAGTGAGTTAGCACATAAATGAGACTGAGTTGAGACTACCGGCAAGCACACCTGATGTGTGAGATGAGTTAGAACAGGAATGAGTAACTGAATGAAGAAAAGAGAAATAGAAAGTGATACACAATTACTATTTAGACTAAAATTCAATTAGGTTTCATCTAGGTTTACAGCTCTGACTATCACTACATAACCGGATGAAGAGTATTCTAATACTGAAACTCAATAGGCACTGATATAAATATAGGTGATATAATCACCGGTTAATTCAATAAAAAATACAAAATTCAACATAAAGCCTTAAGTTTTTTGTAGGCAACCTACAGTACTGGTTTCTTCAACTGTGAACTCAGAATCAACTTATCCAGCCATCTTCAGAACCATAATACCATTATATTGCTTCAGATTGGTCAAAAGTGATACAGTCAAACCTGTCTAGGGTTCTACCCTTTGGGAGAAGAATTTTGGTATGACTTTAGGCAGGTTATGCCCTTAGAGATGGTGATTTTGCAGGGCAATCAAGAATACGGGGCAGTTTTTTTCTATTCTGTTAGGCAGATTATGCAGTTAAAAGGGTATGCCCTTAGACAGGTTTGACTGTATAATTGTATTATGGTGCTGAAGATGGCTGAATCAGTTGAATCTGATTTCAAAGTTGAAGAGACCAGCACTATGGGTTGTCCACAAGGAGAAATTGGAAGCTTTATGTTGAATTTTGTATTTTTTATTGAATTAACCAGTGATTATATCACCTATAATTATATGATTGCCAAATAGGGCCTATTTTCAGGTACTGTCAAAAGCTGTCAAATGTGTCCCTGCAAAAAAGGTCTTTATATTTGGCAACATGTTATGTTTTTATGTTGTTACCTTGAAATCTAAATGCAGAGAGGGGGCAAGTGTCACTAACCACCATGTGAGTTTCCTTGGCACTTGTGTGCAAGTGCCATCTCTGAACTCAGTCATAGATTTGGCTGGATCTCAGTTAGAGGCTGGTTGGAAGGCAATTTCATGTCTGCCACAAAGTAAGTTTATAAGAACTGGAATCATACCAAATGTGTGGTGCAATGTCTGTGTAAATGTATGCCATACCTATGCTGAAAACCAGGCCAATTTAATGATAAGGTTTACTTGATCCTCAAGCTTGACCAAGGTTCCTCATATTTCAATTATCATGATTTTTGACCTCTTTGGAAACGCATACCCAGTAGGTATCTCTGAAACTGTTTTTGTATTTATTTTCAGGGCACACACCAAAAAGCTGCCAGTTATTTTTAAGTTTTTTCTATTACACATGGTTAAAACTTTGGATGGAGTGTAGTGATACTGTGGGAGGTAGAGCTGGTCCCTAGTACCCGTTGGCGGGTACAGGGGCGGGTACCTGTGGAAGTGCGCAGGTATCAACTGGGTGCGGGTATCCAGTCTGGGTCCAAATTCAGGCAGGTGCCCGTGCACAAATTGCCATTCTGCACAGCTCTGCTTGCCCCTAGTGCCCATTGGCGGGTACCCATGGAAACCACAAGGCCAGGAACTGCTTGGCAGACTCGCCTTCAACACCCGCTATCACTCCTTATTTTTTGCCCTTGGCCTCTCCCTTGCCCTTGTCTGGCACTTGCTCCACACCCTCTCCCCCGCCCGTCTCCCGGCTCTACCCACTAACTACACCAAAAGCACCCAGCACCCATCCCACTCGTCCTCACTGTCAGCCTGCGTGATGCCAAGGACAATAATCCTTCTAGCTACACGAGCTGCAAAGTGAAATACTAGAGTTTTAAGGACTCTGGGGATGATATCCAAGGCTTTGGAGAGGTTGTGTGGCGTAAAAAATAGAGAAATAGTAGTTTAATTATATTAATAAAATTAATATAATTAAAATAAGAGGGGCCTGCAAGCAGGGGTGGTTTAGATCCCTCTAAGGTATCGTGCAAAAGTAGAAGATTTAGGTACCTGTTAGTACTGGGGCCTGCAAGCAGGGGTGGTTTAGATCCCAGCAAGAATGAAGCGGAGAATCTCAAGAGAAAGGGGTTAAACTTACTAGAATTAAGCCCTTAAAGTCTTGAGGTTCTTCAGGGGAGAATCTGAGCAGATTCAGACGAAGGAATTGAGCTAAAGTCAGCAACTAAGGATCTTACCAGGCAGAGAACAGGTGTTGAGCACGTGTTGGAAGCGGGTAATGATCAGAGTAGGTGTAATAGCATGAGGGAGGGTCTTTGGAGCGCACAGAGGGCCCTTTAAATAGTCATGAAAGCCCTCAGGGAGCGCTCAGGGAGCCATATAGCTGCTGGCCAACTTGTGGGCGTAATTCTGGCTCAATTTGGCGGTTGGCCAACTTGTGGGCGTGATTTTAGACCAATTTGGCAACGCTACAGGAGGACTATTCCTTTTTGGGGCGTGCAAATGGCTGCAAAAGTAATATTTGGCCGTATCAGGACTAGTCTAAAACACTTCTAACTAGTAGGGGTTGTTACGTGTGTCCTATCTTCTAGATTGGGCCACTTATGATGCTCCTGTATCATAATTAGTCTGAAACACATGGTAATTGTTTCAGGCTAATTTACAGGTTACATAATAGTAATTACTGTTTGGGACATGCAGACTGTCACGTGTGGCCAATTGTTCTGCTTTGGTCTACATAATGACATCACATGTACCAATTGGTTGGTACTTCTTATCTTTGTGCGTCAAGAATGTTTTATTTACATCATTACATATGTAATGGAACATTCTAGGCGCTCATGGGACTCAGAAGGTGTCATATCTTCAAAGTATGGCGTGATCACGGCCTTTTTGGGTGTCTGTGGCGCTTACAAGCATATGTACATGAGCATATAAGCATGAGCGCTACCTTATCCGTGGTAACTGGGTATATTTTCATGTGTAATTTACACAGGGAAGGAGTAAGAGTTTAGGGTACGTTGCAGTGAGGTACCCTAGTTTATTTTAGGCGTAGATTAGGAATCTGAAGTAATATTCTACAATTTACATATGTAAGAGTGCGTAATAATGTCTCTTTCATAGGTAATATTTATACTTTTTATAGTGTTACATATGTAGGAGATTAGTAATAATGTCTCTAACATATGTAACAATTTTATTATTTTTCTGTGATATTATGTCACAGTGGCTCTGACATAGTAGCCAGCTGACACTCACCCTGCCAGCGTTGGAAACGCTATCAACCAGTTCATCTTCTAACAAACCGTTCATGCACATCATGGCCCAGGACAACAGCTTCAAGACGGGTGGACAAACAGGCGCCTGATAACCTATACATGGCGCGAAGGGCTGCGCTTTGTTGACCTCGGCCTTGTCGCCGGCCTCGCCTGGCTCCCCCCCATCTCTTGTCAACATTTGAAGCAAAGGTTCAATCACCGCGGCCATCCAAGCAGCCCGCAGCGTTTGCGGGTTCAGGTTGAGAATCAATATTGATGTCAGAGATGAGAAAGAAGCTAAGGAAGCTATCAAGCACGGGGCAGACGTGATCATGTCAGATAACGTCATTCTGAATCAAAATGTCTGCTTTTCTTACTTTAGTTCACCCCCAAGAATTTCCAGACCTCCGCTTGATCTTTGAAACAAGCCTTCCAAGGCACCAAAAGTGCTTCTATGCCTTTGAGCAGGAAATCTTGGCCT
The DNA here is from genome assembly GCF_026914185.1 of Puccinia triticina. Taxonomy (NCBI): domain Eukaryota; kingdom Fungi; phylum Basidiomycota; class Pucciniomycetes; order Pucciniales; family Pucciniaceae; genus Puccinia; species Puccinia triticina. Next base: position 5,330,387 of record NC_070562.1, read on the forward strand.
TCTTGCGGATCACCGCTACCAAACCAGAGCATTTGTTGATCTTTTTCAGTACGCGTAAGCAACCCTTTTTATTCATGAGGGGGAGCAGGTTTTTTTTTTGCTGATCATTGGACTTCTAGATATGCACAGGTTTTGATGTCTGCCAACATAACAAGAAGGATATATCGCGGCATGGGAAGAAGCTGCACACGAGGTTCTTCCACCGATCTGGGCAAGACATCAGTTGCTTCTTGGAGGCCCATTCTCAAGCTTGGCTGATATTGGGGCTTGAGGGGAAGGGGGCTTCAGCGCGCGAGCTTTGACGGTGAGCACATGCTTGGGCTGATAGGTTGTGTGGGAGGGCACGCTGGGAGGGAGGCGGCAGCTGCTGGACCGACTGATCTGGCTGTGCAACTGGGTGGACTCGAGGCGACGGGGCCTTACCAAAGGGACTGAGAAGCTACCTGGCAGAGACGCGGCTCATCTTCGAGGCCTTCAACAGCTTTAGCCAGGCCCAGAGCGCGCTCACGACTGTTTCCCAACGGGAGCAGAAGCTGTTGCTGAACCAGCAGAACCTCAGCCTCCTTGGAACCTGCTCACCCCACAAACCCAGCCGTAGCCACAACCGTACCAGTGATTTGATTTGGCTCCCTTCTAGCCCCACTAAAACCAATCCCTTTCCCCCAAGGCCCGCCACTGGCAGGGTTGTGGGTTGCTGTTATATGTATAACAAACCAATCCCAACTGAGTCTAAGCTGGACAAGATAATTTTGTCTCCAATCAGTGGGGGAATAAAAGGCAGTGAATTTTCCTAGCGAACAGTATTGTGAGGGTTTGTTGGTGACTGAACCATAGAACTTTTCAAAATACTCCTAGCAGTCAGTATTGACATGTCAGACTAAGTACATCATACTTCTGTTGAGGAGCTATTGGAACTTGAAGGGTGAAGAATTTTTGTAACTTTGGCAGCAGATTCAATTGACTCTGCAACCTTAGCTGTAGAAGATGTATGGTGTTTTGCTTATTTGTTGGAAATCAAGGGTCCTGTGCCCAAGTGAAAATGATCATGATGATCTTTATTTCACAATGCAAGGTAAAAACAAAATTAAAATTGTAATCATGGAATGCCAGGATTTGGGCACAGCAACAGGACCATCTGTCCAAGAATTTTACAAAGCACAATATGTAGGAGGGATTGAGGTGCATGTAGGAGGGATAGTGATGCACTGGCGGTAAACTGGACACTTGAAAGTGCGGTGGCGTAGCCGCCCTGAACTCTAGTATATTTAAAAACTGTATAGATGTGCAAACCAGATCTTCAAATCAAAACACAACAATCAGATTATCCACACATCATCACTCAGCCCCACCAACCAACCAGTTTTTTTCTTTTTTCTTTGGAAATGGGAGGAAGGCTGAGATAAGACATATGTGGAGGGTCAGGATTATAATTTGATGAGAAGCATATGTGAAAACAAAACAACAAAAAAAGCTAAAGATATCTATCAATCATGAAATTCATAATATATTGACCTTAGTGGTTTATCTTGAACCAATCCCAACTAAGTAATAAAACAATAAACTCCTTGATAACTCCAATAATTCAACAGAAGGCAGATGATGTATGAAAACCATGTATCAATTTAAGATTTTTCTTCCTCTTCCTCTTCCTCTTATTACAAGTCACATCAACAGGGAAGCCGGACAGAAGCTTGGAGTAAGCAAAGGCGCACCTCTTTCTCAGTGCAAGTGATGAGCAGCAAGCCCTTGGAGACCAGACAATCCAAGTACGTCAAATGGCCCTCAATCAGCGGTTCTAGATCTGTTGCAAGACTCAAAAGTGGTAATGAAACCCTTTTGCTGAATTTTGAAGGGTATGATGGAGTTGCAAGCTCTGCCCTTCTGTTATCAGTCAACATTAATACCCACCAAGCTCAGCTTGGCAAGTTTTATTAAGTGATAGGTCTGGTCTGTTCCAGATGAAATCTGTTTGACTGGCAACGTGTAAGTGTTTTAATTACTTTGTTATAAGGGTTTTAGGATTTGAGTGTGGATGAGTGTTGGGTGACTTGTGAGTTCTGGGTGAGGAACTGGGGAGCAGGCCACTGGGGGTGGAGAGAGCTCCTTTTATAGACAAAAGTGGAGCCCCAAAGGGGCTTGTGGATTAGGGTTTCAGCTAATCTAGACAACAGGGTGAGGGATTTCAGCTGGTGGGAGTAGGTACAAATGATGTCATGACCCCCCAAGGGCGCATGAATGGTGTCAGAATATACAACAAAACATTCTAAACATGCCAGGGGTGCATACATGATGTCAGAATTTACAAAAGAACATTCTAACGCATGCATAAGGTGACAGTAGACTGCATGAGCTGTCATACAGGGGTAATTAGTGTATACACAAAGTCTGAGGCTGCAGAAACTGTCAGGCGCGGTGATGCCAGGAGTAAGTGAACTCTTCTAGCTACACCGGTGACTGCGCCGCAGTGCGGTGGTAAGCGCAATAAAAGCGCGGTAGAAAGGTAAAAAAAAATAACTTAAAGTTATTTTTAGGAGAAAAAACCCAAAAGGGTTGTAACGGAGGGGCCAGGAGCGCCTGGGGTATTTGAGTGCCCTCCGGTGATCTTACAGGGCCCGCGCACTAGGTGCGCAGGGGTGGTTATGAGACCTGTGACGTCTGGGGCCCAACTAAGGGTGTGTTTCAAACGTAAAAACGTTCCCAGGACAAGGGATATAATCCCGATAGAGAAAGAAGGAAACAGCGGACTTACTCTTGAAGAGAGTCCGCAAAAGAAAACGGCAAACAACTCAAAGAACCGAGATCGTGGCAATACAGGCAATCAACCGGTCGGATAGACGGGGCGGAGCTGGTATAGCGACGAGGTGGTTGGTATGAATCTGGGGAGGCTTATTCTCGCTCAGAAGCCTCCATTTATATATTCTTGCGGCGACCGGTAGGGTCGCCGTTCCTATTGCAAATTACTCACGACTTCTCGGCCTGGGACATAGCTAGTTTGGACAGGAGTGATCTTGAGTTCTACTATTCTGACCACTCCTGTTCACTGTTCTCATTGTTGAGTGTAGCTCTTCCTCGGTCCAAGGAAGAGTTTTTCATTCAGGACGTCTATTCTTGGTTGAGAACTTTGGGCTGGGGGAGAGTAGACCGTTCACTTTATTGCTATTCTCCTCCGGCCGGCTCCACTCGATCAGTTCTATTGTCACTTCTTAGAACAATAGGACAGGAGAATGTCTAGCACTTGTTCTCTTGGCTTTGAGAACGCTTTTGTATCCCGTTCTGTTGTTATGAGAACGGGTTTCACTCATAACTACATTCTTTCTCCGGCCGATACCTGCGGCCGGAGTTTGTACACTCTCTCCTCGATTCTATCAATCGTTTGAGGGGAGGCTTGTTGCATATTCATATTCTTATTTGCGGCGCTCTGCGCCGCACTCAGTGCTCAAAAAGTCGTAGTCGCTAAAGCTGTGTAGGTTTCACGACTACTTGGCGCTCTGCGCCGCGAATAGTATGCACAGTTAGCAACACATGTAGAATTGTTAGCTGGGCTCTAACTTATTCTAGTAGCCCGGCTGACATTCCCTCCCACCAAGATAAGTTACTCATAACTTAGCTGAGCTACTTACGCTTAGAAACTCTGTAATTGCGTAGGTGAATTGCTCCATCCGGGATATTATTTTCCGGTAGCCATTCATCTTTATCTGCTGATTGGTTTCTATATATTACAAGGTACAACCTAGTGTCTTTACCTAAAACCCTTTCTTTTTTGTCTTTAAGGATTTTATGTAATTTAAGTTGCTCCTTAGGTGGCAGCTCTTCTATAGGTACGGGTATAGGTTTGGGAGTTGGCTCATTTTCTCTCTGAACATATCTTTTAATTAAGCTTACTGGAAATACTGGGTGCTTCCAACTGAATTCTTCAGTGAGGATTACTTCCACCGCATTCTTACCATGTATGTTTTTGATTACAAATGGTCCTACAAAGGCGGGTTTGAGTTTTCTACAACCACCCAAATTGTTAAAATTTACTGTTGAAAGAAGGACTTTCTCTCCTATACGGAATTCTGGTTCTTTGTGACTCTTGTCCCACCACATCTTACTGTACTCAGCCGCTTCTTGAACGCGTTTAGCAGCATGTTTATTTGCAGCTTCCAGCATCTGTTTAAAGTCTAACGCTGTAGGATGTGCTAGTGGCAATTCGTCATTGATAGTATCTTTTGGTAGTCTGGGAATCCAACCCCTCTCTAAGATATACGGCGCTTCTTTAGTAGTAGAGTGCTTACTACTATTATAGGCCATTTCTAGGGCAGGGAGTAAATTTACCCAGTCATGTGTATACCCGTCACTATTTCTAAATTCTAGCCCAAAGGCGCAAAACCTTCGTAGAAGATCCTCCAATGTCTGGATCATTCTTTCTGCTAAACCATCAGTCTGCGGGTGATACGCGGTTGAGAAGGCTAATTTAGTGCCCAACATATTGTGAAGATTTCTCCAAAATTCTGACGTAAATTTTGGGTCTCTGTCACTGATAATTATTTTTGGGATACCCACATCAGCCATAATTCTGTTCCAGAATAGCATAGCTACTTCCATAGCTGTGTCATCTTTGTGATGCGGAATGAACCTGGCTCTCTTGGAAATTCTATCTACCACTACTAGGACTGAATTATAGGAGAAGGCTCCTCCCGGTGGTAATCCTGTCACAAATTCCATGTTAATGATTTCCCACTGAGTTTTGGGTTCCGCAATGGTCTGCAATAATCCAAACCTCTTTCCAGTCTGTTTATTAGCTTTTTGACATGTTTCGCAGGATTTAACATATGCTTTAGTTTGGTTTTTCCAATCAACCCACCAGGCTGTCTGTTTAACCCTTTCCAAAGTTCTATCTTCAGAAAAGTGTCCTGCGCCAGCATTATCATGGCATTCATACAACATATTTTTGATGTGAATTTCTTTACTCAGAACTATCACACTGGAATGTCTATGTATAAAATATATTATGCCGTCTAACAGGGTAAACTGTCCTGCTTTGTATGGGGTCAATAGACATTCCGGTAAGCTGGAAATCAATTCTGGAGCGCTGTTTTCATTATCCAGGATATTGATTAACTTGAGAAGTTCTAAATCTTCACTATAGCTGATTCTGACTTCCTCAAAGAATGCGTTGTCAATGTCACATACGTGAATTCCTAAAATGGGGAATACATCCTCATCTTCCGGATCATAGGCAGGATTATCTGGAGTGTTAGGCAAAGCCCATCTACTTAGTCCATCTGCATTAGTATGCTTAGCTCCCACCCTATGGATAATGGTCATGTGTCCCCTATACTGTTGTATTGCAATCTGCCATCTGAGCATGTGACGGTTGGGCGTCTTCATGTTCATTAGGGTTCTTACTGCTATACAATCTGTAACTACAATGATCTTACAACCTTCTAGATAATAATGTAGTTTCTCTAAAGCCCATACAAGACATGAAAATTCCATCGGACTGGCTCCATATCTCATTTATGTCTTACGGACTTGTCGAGAAATGAACAGCACAGGTTTTTCTACAGGAATACCATCAATTATGAATTCTTGATGTAAAGCTGCTCCTATGCCTTTGAAGCAAGCGTCTATGTACAGTATAAATGGCAAAGAGTAATCTGGTTGTGCTAGTACGGGAGCTGTAGTAATAAGCCTTTTTAGTTGCTCGTATTGCTCTACTCTCCCGTATGTCATTTCAAAGAAGACATCTTTGCTACACAACTCGTATAAAATTTTTGAGATGTTTGCAAATTTAGGGATATGTTGTCTGTAATAACTACAAAATCCCAAAAATGACTGCATTTCTGTCATTGTCTGCGGCATAGGTTTAAGCAGAACTGCTGCTACTCTGTTTTGATCTATGGCTAGAGATAATCCGGAGACTATATGACCTAAAGCCTTGAGCTCTTGCATGCCAAAGTTGCATTTCTTGATTGACATTTTCAAACCTGCTGTAATAGCTGTACGGAGGACCAATCTTATTTTTTCTAAATGATCCTCCCAGTTTGTAGAATATATGATAATGTCATCTATGTAAATCATCATCCAACTTTGTCTAATAAAGGATCCAAATATCGTGTCCATCATACGCTGAAAGTGTGACGGAGCATTTTTTATACCAAATGGCATCCTTAAATATTCATACACTCCTAGATGGCAGATTATTCTCATAAATTTTCTGCTCTCTTCTTTAATAGGTATTTGATGGAACCCTTTAAGAACATCCATTGTTGTGATGTATTTAGCTTTCGCCAAATTATGCAGTGAATGATCTATCCTTGGAATAGGATAATTTTCTGCCTTGGTGTAATTATTAAGGGCTCAAAAGTCTCCTACCATACGGGATTTATCATTATGCCATGCTATAATTACGGGCGTAGTTATTTCCACTTGTTTGTTGTGGCCTACTTTCCTCAAAACCTTAAGTTCTAAAAGTTCTTTGATGTGGATCTCTAAGGCTTCCCTAGACTTAGGGCTGGAAGGATAAGCGGCTCTCCGTAACGCAGGAGGGTATGGGGGCTGACACGTAAGTTCTATCTCAATGTCGTGTCCTGAGATATTCCCTATAGGTTCCTCCTTTGTGCAAAAAGCTTCTTCATGCTCAAAGCAGACTTGCAATACATCTGATTTTTGCTCCGTAGTCAAATCACTGCTAATGGCAGCCTGAGACATATAATCTTGACTGAACTTGATCAGTTCTTTATTCTCATGATTTTTTCTGGGAGGATTCTGAAAGCTAATGTTACATATCTCAAACTTTCTTTTCCAATCACCACCTATAGTGTAGTATCTGTTTCTGCTTTGAATTACATCTATTCCATACAAGCAGAATGCATCATCACCTATAATAAGATAATCACTCACAGCATCTTCTAGGACTACAAATTCTACGTGTAATCTCAAAGAACCTTTTGTGTGCGGAAAAATAAGAGGTAACTTAACTATCCCTATTGGTTTAAGGGCTGCGTTACAACTGCTAAATTTAGCCTTGGGTGTGGGGAGAAGATTATTCTTCCAGTCAGGGTAACAAGAGTCTAGTAAATTGGTACTAGTGCAAGAACAAAATGCTCCAATGTCTAGAAGAGCTCTGACTTCTCTCTCATCGAAGATAACTGTTGTGTAGCTAGTTTTTCCCAAAGTATAACTCATGCCTTCTTCTGGTTTATTTGTCATGAGTTTGGCATCTGATACATGCCCAACTCCCAGTGAAGAATTCCATTTCTGTGGCAGGTTGGAATCTCCTTGGATTACCGTGATACGCAATGGATCGCCTAGATCGGCTTGTATTACGTTGCATTTGGCATTAATTTCTGGTTCATCCAGGCAATCTCCAACTTCAGGCTCCATACTGACAATGTCGAATTGGGAGCCCGTATCAGATAGGTCATCTTCATCTGATTCTACTTCTATATTGTTAATCCGTTTACGTGGTTTAGGGCAATCAGGTCTCTTATAGCCTTTCTCTCCACAATTATAACACTCAATACTAGTTGGTTTTCTAGTAGGCACTTCTGCAATCTTTCTTTCTGCAGCTGTGTTTTCTCTAGGAGCTGGATTACGCCTTTCTTTGTACGTCTTGGGTTTCCTGTCTAATTTCTTAGCCACAATAATTATTTCTATAGTGGCTACTAATTCAGACAAGTCTACGTCTGCATCTTTCAACCTGCACATCACATCATGTTCTAAGTAATTAGGGCACTTTTTCAAGATTTTCTTAGTGACAAATTTCTGAGCGGGTTGGTTATAGATACAATCAATTCTTTTCTTCTGACTTAGACACCATTTGTATGGGTCATCTTTCGTAGGATCAAAGAAATCATTCTCATATGCGGCCAGCATTTTATCCTCCCAGACATCTGTACCAAACTGTTTGTGGATCAGTTTTTTCCACTCTTCCCAGCTTACTTTTCCGACAGATTTCTTTTTTCTGACGAACCAGTCTAAAGCTACGCCTTCAAATAAACTTGGCAATCTGGCAGTTACTACTTCATCAGTAGCTTTGTAACACTCAAGGAGATGATCTACGTAATCTATGAAGTGGATATGATCATATTCTCCTTCTCCAGAGAATTTAGGCCATTCTTTCATTGGCGGCATCAGTTTGCATTTGGTCACTGGATCTAAACTATTCATAAAAGAAGTAGTCTGTCTTGGTTGGTCCTGGTAAGGTTGGGAATCACTAGTTGCGTTTGGGCGGGGCAACCTGGTTGGTTCTTCTTCCTTAGGAGGTAGAGACCTTTCTTGGTGTTGAAATGCTCTATTCCTATTATTCAGTAAGGGATTGTTAAACCTGACTTCTTCCGCCTGAGCAGATCCTGGGTTATGAATCAGATGCGGGGGAGTCTGTATTCCAGCTACATTTTGTTTAAGAGTCTTTATCTCTTGTTTCAGAGAGCTTATTTGTTCCTCTGTGGAGAGGTTGATCTTATTTACCATCTCTTTCATGTTATCTTCCTGACAACTCACTAAGTCTATCAAAATTTGTAACTGGGTGGATTGATGTTCCTCACGCTCTCTGTTTACTTTGATAACCTCAGTTTTCAAAGTAGACAACATTTGGGTTTTAAAATCTGCCATATCAATGTCAATATCCGTAAGTTTGTCTTGTAGACTTTGATTTGTACCAGTCATATTCTCAAGGCTTTTTGTTATCTCACTCATTTTACTCTTAATCTCTCCAATATCTTGGCGAAACTCAGGGATTTTAACAAAATGTTCTTGAGACATGTCTATTGCACGACTGACAGCAGATTCAAGAGTGTTAATAATAGAAGTATGACATTCCACAATTTTCTTGTTTGTAAACTTATATTGGTTACTAGAGTTACTATGCAATGTAGACAAATTTCCATACAAGTTATCAAACATATGGAAAATAAAATCTCTATCAACTACATCTGGTCGTAGGCTTGTTCCAAGGTGTTTGCTGCCTTCATGACTTGAGCCCATCTGGTGCGGTCTCTGCGGAGCTGGTTGGTTTGATCTGTTGGAGGAGCTTTTTGTTTTTTCAAAGTCCTCGCTGGAGGGGCGATCTGTTTCTTTACCGTCCAGGGGTTCCAACCCTCCACAAAGGACTCTAACTCCTTTCAAGAGAGAAACTTCTGAGCCGCTTTTTGGTTCTCTTGAGCTCCGCGTAGAGCGGCTTTGAGCTCCTCCGGAGATCCTTGAGCCTGGAGAGAGATGCATTTTCTCCAGTTGGCTTGGTGGACGTCCACCAAGTTCTGGATCATCTTGACTTGCTCCTCCTCCAGCTCTTTGGTGGTTTTCACCGGAGCTTTGGCTTTCGAGGTGCTCGGAGCTGGGTCCGTGTTCTTCTTGAACCGAAGCGAGACCTCGAAGTCCGCCGGATCCTCCTCCAACTGATCCTCCGACGATAGATCCTCCGATGGCGGACCCTTTGCGGCTGCCTCTTTTAGGAGTGGCAAGGGGTCCTTCGAGGTCAGGTCTGGAAGATCGGGTAGACATTGTATCAGTGTATTGTTTGTTTTATAAGGGGTCAGATTCTGGTAAAAATTTGACTAACTTTCGACTTCCGGTTCGGAGTCGCTGACGTCGATGTCCGCTAAGTTCTTGGCGGGAGCTAGGTCTATTTCAGCTGCGGAGAACGGAGGGATTGGTCAGTGATGCGGTTTTCTGCAGTCAGTTTTGCAGGAGAGAGTTACTTACGGGTATCTCTTGGGTGGCGTATAGTGCCGGCGACGTAGTTTGGTTTTGGAGCGGGCACTGTTATTATCCGAGCAGCAAAAGTGTTAGTGCTCCGGCGGTGCGGAATAGGAGCGGGATGAAACTTCCTAGTAGGTTTCTTCAACGGAACGTCTACTTCAAGCTTCAGCGCAGCAGCAGCTGCGAGATTCTTTTCGGATTGGGTTTTCCGAACCACTGTAGGAGAAGGGATGGAGGGTTAGCGAGTATTTTAACAAGGGTAGTTAAAAAAGGTAGGAATTTCAAGCTCACTTTTGCGTTCTAGACAAGCTTTGGCTTTGCGAGCGCGATGTTCACGTAAGAAGAGCTGAAATCGAAGTTTTCCTTTGATACTTTCTTTTTGTTCGCGTTCAATTCGGTCGGTGGCGATCTTGAGCTGCTCAGCGTACGAAAGCTTCTCCCAGACGGTAGGGACGTAATTCCGGGCACGTTCTTCTCTCTGTTCTTTAAGATAACGGAGATAATACCGAATCAGTTCAGCGTTTCACTGTAATTCCACTAAAAAAAAAAGAGAAATTTTGTCAGAAAAAGAGGTTGCTTCGCGGTTTTTCTGCGGTAAAGAAGAGGGTACAGAAGGGTTAAAGGCTTCTGAAGATACGCGCGAAGAGATCGCGGTTTAGGTTGCTCTGTGGAGAGCGGTTAGATAGCGCAGAAGAGCGCGAGGATAGTTCTGCTCTAGGTAGCGCAGGTGGCGAGCTGCGGAGAGCAGGTAGAGAGCACGAGTGCTCTAAGTGGGTTGCGCTGAGGTTCGCGGCTTAAATCGCCCGAAGTAGAGCGGCTAAAGTTTTGCGCTAGGTAGCGCGGGTGGTGCGCTACTGAGAGCGGGTGGGGAGCGGTAATAAACTTAATAAATTAAGTTTTAAGGGGCAATATTGCCTACTGCGCTCGAAGCGCGGGGGTTTAGACTTATTGTAAGAGTTAAGTAAGCTTAAGGGTGGGTTTGGTTTGGTTTATTTCGTTGGATAAACGAAAAAAACTAAGTAGATTATGGGGTTATGGGTTAAAACAGGTTTTAGTTCCCGGCCAGACCCCCAATTGTCAGGCTCGGTGATGCCAAGAGCAATATAGCTCCTCTAGCTACACCGGCGACAGAGCACGGTGCGGTGGTAAGCGCGATAAGAGCGCGGTGAGAAGGGTAAAAAATAACTCAAAGTTATTTTTAAGAGAAAACCCAAAAGGGTTGTAACAGAGGGGCCAGGAGCGCCTGGGGTATTTAAGTGCCCTCCGGTGGTCTTACAGGGCCTGCGCACGATATGCGCAGGGGTGGTTATGGAACCTGTGACTTCTGGGGCCCAATTAAGGGTGTTTTTGAACGTACTAACGTTCCCAGGGCAAGGGATATGATCCCGATAAAGAAAGAAGGAAACAGCGGACTTACTCTTAAAGAGGGTCCGTGAAAGAAGACGGCAGACGACTCAAAGAACCAAAATCGTAACTATACTGGCAAGCGACCGGTCGGGTAGACGGGGCGGGGCAGGTATGGCGACGAGGTGGTTGGTATGAATCTGGGGAGGCTTTTACTCGCTCAAAAGCCTCCTTTATATATTCTTGCGGCGACCGGTAGGGTCGCTGGTCTATTTTCAAATTCATCGCGGCTTCTCGGCCGCGGGAAGAACTAGTTAGGACAGGAGTGGTAGAGCGTTCTATTGCTCGCATCGCTCTTGTCCTCTTTACTCAACGACAAGTGTTACTCTTCCTCGGTCCGAGGAAGAGTTCCACTCTTTATGACGTTTTCTTGGTTGTTCATCTTTGGCCGGGGGAGACGCAGCAGTTTATTTCTTCACTACTCTCCTCCGGCCATTTCCTGTAGAACGTTCTACGGGTTTTTTGTTAGTTCAACAATAGCAAACCCGTTCTCTTGGCCTGAGAACGGGTTTTTGGATCATGGCTACTATTCTTTCTCCGGCCGCTACCTGCGGCTGGAGTTTTGACAGTCTCTCCTCAATTCTATACATCGTTCGAGGGGAGATCTTTTATTACATATTCATTTTCGTATGCGCGGCGCTCTGCGCCGCTTTATTGTTCAATAATGAATATGGTATTCATTTTATACAAGGCGCTCTGCGCCGCAATAAATGTGTACTTTTAACAATTGTTATATATCAGTTAGCTGGGCTCTAACTTAATATAGTAGCCCGGCTGACACCGGTCATCCAGGGCGTTGTATATATCCCTCTCAATGACCGGTCTTTACCGGTCATCCAGAGGGCTATGTGGTCTTGATGGCGGGTCTGTGCCGGTGATCAAAGGCTCAGAGGCTTGACTGTAAGTCAAAAAAAAGCACATTTGTAAATATGTGAGCACGGATCTTCTCTGTTACTTGACTTCAGTAAAATTCAAGGTTTGGTTGACTTTGATAATTTATTTAAACTTGAAGAAATGATGTAACACACCTCAGATTGTGTGGGATGAACCGCAAGAAGCAAGGCTTTGTGCCAAGCAAATTTTTAAGGCCCCGTTTGGATGCCCCAATTTTGGTTATAAATTGCGCGACTTATAACCGGGGGTGCTCGGGGTATAACACCTCATTTATATGTGTTTGGGACGGCCATTTATATTGTAAAATTCATTACTCGGCATAACGGGAAATTTATTCCCCCAGCCATTCTGGAAATAGAGGTCCTGACCTCTATTTCCGGGTGATAAATGGCTGGCCCATGGCTACATACATATGTACGGGCCAATCATCTAGGGAGTACCACACAACCTCCCAATGACCGGTCAACCGGTCATCAAAGAGCACGCATCAACTTCTGGATGGCTGGTTTGACAGGCCATCCAGAGGACACCCTCTCAATGACCATTCAACTGGTCATTGAAGAGTACTTCACCTCTTGATGACCCAACCAGTCATCAAGAGGGACTCTACACCCTCTCGACGACCGGACAAGTCATTGAGAGGGATTCTACACCCTCTCCATGACTGGTTGAAACCAGTCATCGAGAGGTACTCTACACCCTCTCAATGACCGGATCAAGAGGGACTCTACCCCCTCTTGATGTCCGGTGAACCACTCATTGAGAGGGTGAGTCCCTCTCAATGTCCGGTCAACCACTCATTGAGAGGGTGAGTCCCTCTCAATGTCCGGTCAACCACTCATCAAGAGGGACTCACTCCTTCTCAATGACCGGATGATTCTACACCCTCTCAATGAGTGGTTGACCGGATATCAAGAGGGTGTAGAGTCCCTCTTGGTGACCGGTCAAGCAGTCATTGAGAGGGACCGGTCAAGCAGTCATTGAGAGGGACCGGTCAAGCAGTCATAGAGGGATTCTACACCCTCTTGATGACTGCTTGACCGGTCATTGAGAGGATGTAGAATCCCGCTTGATGACTGCGTGACTGCTTGACTGGTCACCAAGAGGGACTCTACACCCTCTTGATATCCGGTCAACCACTCATTGAGAAGGTGTAGAATCATCCGGTCATCAAGAGGGACTCACCCTCTTGATGAGTGGTTGACTGGACATCAAGAGGGGGTAGAGTCCCTCTCAATCTGGTAATCAAGAGGGTGTAGAGTCCCTCTCAATCCGGTCATCAAGAGGGTGTAGATTCCCTCTCAATCCAGTCATTGAGAGGGACTCACCCTCTTGATGAGTGGTTGACCGGACATTAAGAGGAACTCACCCTCTCAATGAGTGGTTGACCAGACATCATGAGGGACTCACCCTCTTGATGAGTGGTTGACCGGACATCAAGAGGGTGTAGAGTTCCTATCAATGACTGGTTTCAACCAGTCATGGAGAGGGTGTAGAATCCCTCTTGATGACTTGTCCGGTTGTCAAGAGGGTGTAGAGTCCCTCTCAATGACTGGTTGGGTCATCAAAAGGTGAAGTCCCCTTCAATGACCGGTTGAACGGTCATCGAGAGGGTGTCCTCTGGATGGCCTGTCAAACCAGCCATCCAGAAGTTGATGTGTGCTCTTCAATGACTTGGTGGACCAGTCATCAAGAGGCCGTGTCCTTCCTCTTTGAGACTGGTTGACCGGTCACCAAGAGGGTGCGTAGTAAGTACTCCTCCAGCCTACATACATATATAGCTCTGCCTGCCTTGGTTTGCCAAACAGTCCTGTTATAAATGGACTCAAATGTATTCTGGAGTGGATGTGCCAAACAGACATGTGATAAATCTGATGATTTTTTGATTGGGTTTATTACAGTTGGATTTCACATTGGGTGTTATGTATTTTATTATGCAATTTATCATATCACACCAGGCGTCCAAACGGGGCCTAAGGTATAAGGTCTTGAGGGCAAGGAACTGTGATGGTTTGGAAAAACCAGCCAGCCAAACTCAAATTCTAGGCTCTGCAAAAGGGGGTGATAGCGCGCAAGTCCCTCCTGCCGAGGGCTATCGGAGGCTTGCTTCGCAAGACCAGACGCCCGCAGCAGCGAGGGACTTGGGTTAAGTTCGAGGTAAGGTGCACCCGCTTGCAGGCAATTGTCTTCTACCAGGACCTCAACCACCCAAGCCGGAATTCTGGCGTAGCTTTTCCCAGCTCCCACACTTCTCAAACTGACATGGAAACTACTGGGATTAGAGGAAACCAGACATCGTCAATTTCGGATTGATCTCGAATCACGGATGGGCCGGACGGTGTTGGATCAAAAAACATGGGATTCAATGTCCGTCCATTCACACCCTTCATCACCCGTAGTTAATACCGGTTTGATTGGACTAGCGCCTGAGGGTGGCTTTACTATGTATCCTATCCTTCCACGATTTGCGACCTTCAGTTCATTTCGAATAGGCTGAAAGGTAGATGTCGAATTCAATTAAACCAGCTTTCTTCGCACTAAGAATCAAGTTCTCCGTGACCTACCCTGTAGTTTGCACAACCACCAGTTCTGGATGCTGTTATATTTTCTAGCAATGTCCAAATATTTTGATCATCAGTCTATCTTTGTCCTCAGTGTATGCCATAGGGTTGCAGCGCCATTTTTTTGTGCCAGTTTTAAAGGTTGAGACCTTCCTCCTCACCTTCCTGTGTCCTGTATTCTCAGACACTGACTCAGACTGGTACAAGCGGCACCGGATGGTCGGAGATGGAGATAACCCCACTACCACTCGATGGAATAATCCTCCTTCCCAAGCTATCGCCAACAAGGAACCTTTCTTGGTGCAGATGAAAGCCATACTATGCCAGTTTGTTGGGGGACTCCTCCTTGCAGCCGAAGTCCGCTCTCTCGTTACGGACTGGGGATATAGTTCTTGTAGTAATACAAATGGTACTGTGACGGTTTGTTGTGAGGATTCCTCCATAAAGCCTGTTAAAAGAAGTCCGGATTACTTGCTACACTTGACTTCAGCCGCTCGTCAAGATAGTTTCAAGCCTGATCCCAAATAAAGCCTGCAGGGAACTGGATTGAGAGTTGCGCGCAATAGGCTCCTTTGAATCAAGGCACTCGCACCGATCCGGTATTCCGCGCCACCTTTTTCTGAGTAGAACCGCTGAGCGTAATCTCCGCCTGATGACGCGCGGGTGGCAGTCGCGTCGAGACTCAGCAGTCACGGCGCGTACTGTCCACCAGCAATGCCGGGCAAGCTGAGCAGCTTAGAGCAGCATTTGGAAGCAGCAGATGGGCTCAGCTTCGAATGAGTCCAATATAAATAACCCGGTTTATTTTGCACTATGGTTCCGTCTCCCAAGCCATCGAAGCGTTCGGGAATATCCCCCCCCCCCCCCCCCCCCCCCCCCTAAGTCTCTACCCACCTGCAGCCCAAAGGTAAGAAAACCTTCTGCCTCGTCTAATTACCTTCTCTGCAACCATAAATGTCCGTCCTAACCAAGAACCCACCCTCTCTCTGCATTTCCGCTCATTGTCCAGGGCACCGGACAAATTTCAAGATGAAAGCAATTCCCGAGGTTGAAACGACCCGAGCCCTTCGTGAGTGATTATCTGGCGGCAAATTTTCTTCCGAACTTTCAGTTATACACATCATACTAGACTCATCCATTTCCTACGCGCATATTGCATATTGCAGACATAATTTTTAGGCACCAGCGCGCCTGTGAAGAGCCATCTTACCAAAGATTTCTGCGTCGCGAGTCAAAGAAAAATGTTTACTTGACATCGGAGTCGAAGATCGACAGCCTGAAACAGATGGTTAAGAGGGATTATGCTATCCACGGAACCGTCGATCATCCTAGGCTTTGGACCTTGCGCAGCCGAGACGACAGTGCCGTTCAAAAAAATCTTGGTACTCCTCCTGTTCCCCGATCAGATTCTCAAGACCAACTTCCTCCACGTCCCCTTGCTGAAGCTGCTGAGGATGAAGCGAGTGCGCTCCGATTGAACCAGCTGGTTGATGAGCTGGATCTAGCCTTGAGGACAACATGAATCAGTGCAAGTTCGATCCCATAGACAACTTGCTTCTAGATCAGATATATTTCCTCTCCTTCTTCTTGCAGTCTTTATTCTTCAAATCATAGCTTAGCAATATCCAACCGCTGAAAATCTTGTACACTATCCTTCTTTATAACCAAATGAAATTTTGTCCTTCTGTTTCCCGTGAATACCCGCTTGTTTGTGCGCCCGATTACACGTCTGACTGGGTTCAAGGGGCTAATAATTGACAACACAATCATACCCTTGTGGCCAGAACACATAAGCAAACTCTATCCCGATGCATAACAATCCAGACCTAATCCGGGTCCACATCGTACATCATTGCTTTCCCTCTGGAAACAAGTGAAGTTCAGGTAAGCATCTATTTTAAAAAGCCATTGTCAATCACAGGTCAGTTGTTTTTTGGAGGCAAGAGAATGATATGAGCGCAAGACAATTCTGTTGTTTGCCGGACCCAACTCAGAGTCAAAATCTGAATTTTTCAAATTTCTTGGTTTCCATTCTGCTCCAAGAAAACCATTGATCATGTATATGGGTGGGGGTTGGAAGAATTTCTCTTACTAGCCCGGCTGCCCTTTCCAGTTCAAGTGAAAAAGTGTTCAGCTAATTCTGGTACCACATGAGGTTACATAAACCTAGTTTAGCTTAGACATTTGTGGCAGCCTCTCAATTACTAGCTCCCCAAGGTATGTCATCAAGCACGGGTCAAGAGAACTCTTTCCCATTCCATTGCTCTTTGCCTTTTGATCTTGGCGCAGCCACCTAGTTCTATAAAGGGATTTTGCTGGGATGAGCTGAGATTGAAAGCCTTGGCTGACCCCCATGCATTTTGGGGGGTCCAACAAGAGCGCAGACAGGTCTGAGTGGTAGCCCAGTCTGACTAAAGAGGCTGAAACATCTTAATCTTATGCAAGGAACCCACAACCTCGAGATTGCCATTCAAGACTTGTTGTCATAAAACTTTATTTCACAGCCAAGGACTTGAAGTAGCCTCAAAGGAAATGCCCGCCAATAGAGAACATACAACTTTCTTCACCTCAATTCTTGGTAGCCTCAAAGGAAACAGTGCATACAATCCGAATGGGCATGAAATGGGGGAGAAACCTGAAAGATAACTGAGAAGAACGAGAAAACACCTTGGGTGAGAGCTTGATTTGAAATTCCTTCAGTTTCTTCAAACATTTTGGGGATTAAATGGAAGCAATCTTATTCGCACAGATGCCAAAAATCCAAGCGATAAAGGAAGTGAGGAAAATCAAACCGGTAGGGACTGGAATGTCAGCCTTGGATCCGTACATGGCCAAGGCGTAACCGCTCATCAGAGCAGGAAAGAGTGGTGCAATGAGATGCCGATAGTGCAATTTTATTTCCTCTTCGACTCTGGCAATCTCTGCAGCCCTTTCAGGGAGGTTTGCTTCCTCTGATTCAGACTCAGAGTTGGAGGATTTCGAGTCTACAGAATCTTTGAGCTCTGAAAGACCGCTTGATCTACCCGCAGTGTCGCCGACGATTTCTTCATGAACAACTGCTTGACTGGCGGGTGTAGGGGTTTGTACCTTTTCCGGATGATCCGTTTGGACGCGCGAGAATCCTAGATTCGCTTCCTGCTTTGTGGCTTGTGCAGCCTTTTGTTTTGTGGGTATTGAGGTGGTCAATGCAATGATATGATAAATCCATCATGCAAATAAACTCAGTTAGATTTTGACTATTCCGCTTGCAAGCCGAAAAGAAAAGGTGTCAAGCAAACTCAACTTTGGTGTGAGTCTGTGGCTTTTCCTTTCTGTCGCCGGAGAGGTGCTCATTGACGTTTGCTTTTGATCCGCAGCTTGGTGCGATTTCAGGAAACATCACTTGATCAACTACGGTGCGCGAGTCTCCTAGACCAGCTTCTTTCGTTGCGGCTTTTGCAATTGATTTTTCCATGGGCATCGAGAAGGTTGGCCCAAAGATGGCACAAGTCTATGCAAATAACTCTATTAGCTTTTGGCTAGGACTCTCAAGAGCCGTAAAGAAAATCTGTTCAGCGAACTCAACAATGGTGAGAATCTGTTGAAGCAACATGTCTATCTTTGCCAGTAAGGGCACAAGTGCTAACAAAATTGGAGGTCAAAAAATGCGCCTGGAGACCAGAAGCAATCAAGTAGAGGGAGCTGGGGATTGATGAACCTCCGGCTCATATAGCTTGGCTGCACCGAGGTCTTGTTGCACTGCCAGCATAATTGGCTGGGTTGAGGTTATCCCAGTTAAACTGGGATGCACTCAACCAATTTAAACTTGGGTGATCTCAACTGATGAAATATAAATCCAAGGTACCCCTCTTGGGTTTATATTAAATTGGTTGAGATCAACCAAGTTTAAATTGGTTGAGTGCATCCCAGTTAAGCTGGGATGACTTCAACCCAGCCAAATATTCTGGCAGTGTTGACAGGCCCCGTTTCAGCCAAGCTTGAGCTTAGCTAGAAGACAAATCAGCGGCAGTGCACGGTTACTTCCTCACCCAGACAGTTTTGTCTGCAACTGTGTAACCCTTGAAGGGCCTGCGGTGGGTCATCTTTTATCAGCTAAGCAAAAACACCTGCAAAATCAGTTTGTTTTATGTAATCAGGTTGCACAGTCCCAATTGCAAAATGACAATTGGAGTTCTCAAATATATGCCTTGAAAACATAATAATTTATTTGCAGGTACTTTCAAAAGCTGTCAAATGTTTCCCTGCAAAAAAGGTCTTTATGGCAGTATGCCACAATATGATATGTTTTTATGTTTTTACCTTGAACCCTAAATGCAGAGAGGAGTGAAGTGTCACTTACTGTTAGTTAGGTTACAGGAAATAGGACACTCAATCCTCAGTATATGTATGTAATCAGGTCAAATCAGCTTGACTATGTTTGTAACGGCAACTGATTTTGCACACAATCAATGCTGCTTGTGCATTGGGTGCATATTTTGGCCCCACATGTTTGGCCATTTATTTGACAGAAATCACCAGGGGAGACTTTGGCCCCGTTTGGAGCCAATATAATCCGGGCAATATATGAGTTTTTTTTCTTGACATCCTATGTGACATCTGATCAGATCCACTAAAACTTGATCAGATGTCACAAAATTCCAGATTATATTGCGCAAATATATTGTCTCCAAATGGGGCCTTTGACACACTCTCCAGAGAGTGCCAGAGTCTAATTTTATGTTGTTCTGGGTGGGATTTGAGTCTGATGTGGATTAGGAAATGATTGATAAATTCTTCAGAAGTCAATGGGAAGTGTGTTAGAAGTGATGCAGAATTGTCACAGGACCTTGGGCAATGTTGTATGGAACCATAGGATAACTTAATTACAACCTGTAATGAAATGATAGTATTAAGATCTGTTCTTTTGAGAAGAAGACAGACTGGGGTTCCTAGATCCTATATGGTAGATTTCAGGATGAGGAAGCAGTGTGGGATCCCCTCTAGATGGGCATTGGGACCCGGGTACTGCCCACGGGTATGGGTACCAGGTTGATTTTTGGCCCAAAACATGCACCCGGCACCACACCCAGCACTGCCGGGAAGGTGTCTGGTAGTGTACCAGCGGTACCCGCTCCCATCAGGAGACCCAAGTTTCCTTTGATTCCCAGTATCAGCCATTGGGAGAGCTGCATGCAAGCCTAAGCTCTCCCAATGGCTGGTGTTGGCCATTGGGAGAGCCCATATTCCTAAACCCCCTTGATGGCTAGTACTGGGCCTGGGGCAGCCAGTACCAGCAATTAAGAGAGCACATACACTCTCCCAAGGGCTGGTACTGGCTATTGAGAAAGTGTATGTGCTTTTTTAATCACTGGTATTGACCCTTGGGAGAGCATGTGTTCTCTCTTGATCACCAGTACTGGCCGCCTGAGGCGCTGATCCCCAAGAAAAGTCATGCGTGTCACACTGCCAGCATATTTGGCTGGGTTGAAGTCATCCCAGTTTAACTGAGATGCACTCAACCAATTTAAAATGGGTTGATTTCATCCAATGAAATATAAACCCAAGGGGGGTACCTTGGATTTATATTGCATGAGTTGAGATCAACCAAGTTTAAATTGGTTGAGTTCATCCCAGGCTAACTGGGATAACCTCAACCCAGCCAATTATGCTGGCAGTATCAGCCTTAGAGTCAACACAGTTGACCTAAAACTGCCTTTTATCTCCATTTTATATCTAAATGTGCTCATATTTTTTTAACCTTAAGACATAAGGTTATTTTGACTTCAGATTCTGATTTCTCATGCAATTTTGACCCTAGTTTTCACTGATCACTTTACAATATCTCTACTCCTTCATAGAGTTTGTGGTTTGTGACACACATGTGCAGCAGCGCCGTGTAGTCGCGCCTGAGCGCTCCAAACCACATGTACATGTGTGATTATTTCATCCAACTTTGAAAATTTTCGAATTCAGGATCCCCCATGCAGCTGGAGGATCCAGACTTCAGACACCCAGAACCACACCCCCAGATAGCCCAGGATCACCACCAAAGAGGATACCACGCTCCCAGTATACCTACCGTCACAGGTGCCTAGGATATTGAAAGTAAGTATCACTCTTTCACTGAATCTTGACTATCTCAGGGGTCAAACTCTGTGTCTCTTGATTGCTCTCTCTTTTTTCTTGCTTTTGCCCAATCTTTGATCACAGGTCTGCACCTATCTTGACCTCATAAACCAAAGGATTCTGCTCAATCATATCCTTCTTTTTCTGTAGTTTTTGTAAGAAAAAAACCACATAGGTTTCCCTTTAAAGAACCTTGACTATCCAGAAGGAAGCTAAAAAATTGTGGCTGGATTATACTTGTCTAATCCAGAAGCCCTCCACGTTTCTTTGGTGAGAGGAGGCTGTAGCACTCTCTAGCACAGCTTGGCAGCACTCTTCTGAAGAGGTAGCATTGCCAGTGGACGTGCATTCCCACCAGAATAACCTTGAATATCTGCTTATCTTGAATAAGCTCAGTTTCTCTCTCTCTTTCTCTCTTTCTCTTATATTTGTATTTTCTTTATCCAAAGAAATCCAAATGTTGCCCCCCATTTTCTTGTGTCCTGCTGTCACTATAGAGACTCAGGCTCACAATGCGCCTGTGGCGGGTTCTGCGGGTATGACCGGCGGGTACCTGGGTATTGGGTTCTTTTTTCACCAAAAACTGACACCTGGCACCGCCTGGCGGGTGAGGCGGGTGCAAGGGGTACCCGCCAACGGGTGCCAGGTACCTGCCAGTGGGTACCATCTAATATCTTCTGTTGATTAGTGGTCAATTGTTGCTGTTCTGAAACATCACATGGGCATTATTAACCAAGACTAATTTTTGGTTGGCCCAACCAGCTTTGGGTGGGCCTGATGCAGGTCTGTCAATCAGCCCTCCCCAAAAGTGTGGCCCCACGTTTTTTACTCAGGTTGACACATTTTTGTTTCTTAGCTGAGCATATGCATTCTTGACCAAGGCTACTCTTTCAATGGGCCCAGTGGGCTTTGTGGGGGCCATGTGGGCCTCATTCAGGCTTGTGAAAAAATCTCCCAAAAAATGTGCCCCCTCATTTTTTATTTGGTTTGACCCATTTCATATTTTAGCAGAGCATGGGAATTCCAAACAAATACTACTTTTCAATGGGCCCAACGGGCCTGGTATGAGGCCATGCGGGCCTGATGCAGGCCCGTCTAACAAATCACCCCAAAAATTTGCCACATTGTTTTTTACTCAGTCTGACACATTTTTATTTTTTTGGCTGAACACACTCAGTTACCATTTTTTTTCAGTAGGAAGTGATTTTTTTTCAATGATTTTCCCAAATTCATACTTTAAGTAATTTTTTTGGGGAATTCAATTATCCTTGAAGTGAAATAACCGCAAGTACATAGAAATACACCATCAATACAGTAATATCCATTATGAAAGTAAAATAAGAAAGCTCTGCAAGTAAAAATAACTCCGCTGCAAGCAAGTAAGAATCTCCGCACGTGTAGTAAGTAAAATAAAAATCAGAATGCCCCAAAGTCCGTAAAATTCATGAAGATAGAAATCATAGAATCATGGGGGGGAAACTCCTTCCCCCCTCCCTCAAAAAAGGAAAAACAACATGAGAAAGAAACCATTCTCCTCTGTCCACCTCTCACACACGCAATCCGCCAAGCCACGCTCCCACAACCACGCATGAAATCTTTTTATTCTGCTCTCACGCGGATCTCCTGTAAACTTTGCCGCACGTCATCACCCACCGTTGGACTCCTCTTGCCATACCTTCCTCGCCCCTGTCTAGCCTACAATCCCAGGATCCCAAATGCCGCCTGCGTCCCAGCTATGCCCGCTGACGTAGCCTGCTTTGCAGAATCCTGTGAGCCACCCTCTTGGGGTGTCAAAAAAACTTTCATAGACTCCAACTTCAAGCGGGACCCATATAGTCCCTGCTCCTCTCGCTCCTGCCTAGCTCTGTAGAGATAGTAAGATCTCTCTCTTCCTTTCTTCCTGCTCTCCTTCACTTTCAAATTGATATGTAAGAGAGATACAAAGATCTCTCTCTGCTAGTCTTCCTTCTGCAATACAGATACTTGGGCACTAGAAATCTTGAGACAAGCTCTCACCGCCATTCTTGCAACCTTTAGTGAAGATTCCAAACAGGACTCTCAAAAATCCGCCATCCGCAACCTCTGCAGATCTGTGCGGTCAATTCAAGTCCCCAACCTGGATTTACCACTACAACGTGGACATGGAAAACTGGGTAAATACCCTTCATAGAGAGCAGAAAGGTCAGTTTGTAAGAAGATTTGGAGATATGGTTGGCTACAGGAAATGGTCCCAGCCAGCGGTGTTCTAGTTTGGGGCCAGGGCGGATGGTCAAAATGCTGCGTCCGTCCAACCAGACTTCATCTCCACTGTTACATTCCAGGGTGTCTCTCACGCTCCTGTTGAGCTGGTTTCTCATTGCCTCTTGCACCACCTCAAGACATTTTTGGGGCTCCTTCTGTACCTCCTCTAGAAGTCAGAGCCGCTCCGCTACCGCTGGTACACACTACTCCGCCAACAGGATTCCGCTGTAGGAGGGGTTGAATCCATAACTTGCCTTGAGGGGGGACACTTCCATAGATGTGTGGTTTTTGTTGTTGTACCCAAACTCCGCCCTTGCTAGGAGTGGTGCCCAGTTGTCTTTTTGGTAGCACACAAAGTGGCAGAGGTACTGCTCTACTGCTTTGTTTGCAATTTCCAATTTTCTGTCAGTTCTGGGGTGATGCGCTGTTGGCGGATGCCTAGTTGGTTGCACAATTCACAGTTGATTTGAGATATGGACACGCTGCCACGGTTGGAGACAATAGTCTTTCCAAACGTGCTCCGCCAGTTGCTCCCCGTTCACGGACTTCCTACACAGAACAAAATGTGCTATCTTTTTCAGGCGGTCCACAACGGTCAGTATGCTGTTGTGAGAATGTAATTTGGGGATTTCAGTGATCAAGTCATAGCTAATTTCTGTCCAGGACCCCGCTGGGATTGGAAGAGGTTCCAGTGTTCCAAATGGCTGTTGGCTGGAGGACTTGCAGACCCATTGGCAAGAGTCACAACCGTCGAAATAGTGGTTGAAAAATTTCTTCATCCCATTCCAAAAAAAACTCCACTGGACCAGGGCTAATGTGCAGGAGTGCCTTGGTGTTGTGTCTGCTCTTGAGAATTTTGGTCCACAAAGCCACGTCTGCTGGTACAAAAATCCATCCTTTGTTGTAGATTATTCTGTCCGCCTCTGCGTATCTGTCCTGATCCCCTGCCACTGTGCGTAGTGATTCAATCTATCTGGTCAGTTTGGGGTCTAGCCAAGTCAAATCTCTGATCTTAGCAATTATTTCTGCGTCCAACATGACCTGATCCTCCGCCTCTGCCTCCGCCAATCTAATTCTGAGAATGTCAATCTCAAACCAGTGCTTCACATCCTCCAAGTCAATTTTTTCATCCTCAAACCAGCTTTCAAACTCCGCCACCTCCGCAAATATCTGCTCTGTGATTTTGCTAGTTTTTAGCAGTTGTCCAAAAGGAGCTGGGGCTAGGTCGGGTCTGCAGGAAAGGGCATCAGTTTTGGTGGATTGGCAGCCGGAGAGGAATATAATTTTGAAGTCAAAGCACCCCATGGTCTCTTCCCAGCGCGCCTGTCTCCTGGTGAGCTCCTTTGTGGTCATGAAGCTCTCCAGGTCCCGCTGGTCTATGCAAACAATTGCGGCCAGGCGGTGCAAGTTTTCTTCAAGGAATTCCACCACTCTTTGACAGCGGAAACAATAGCCAATAACTCCTTAGTGTATACATATGGCAGAAAAAATCCAGGGGTGTTTGGAGCACCATAGCTAAGGATTTGGCGGATTGCCGTTGTAGGAAATCCACCAAATCAGCCCCCGGCTGCACATGGTGTCCCTGAGTGTAAGGGTCCTCAATAGGACCCTCACTAAAGCAGTGGTACTGGGGAGACTTGAGGCAAAGTCTCAGCAGGATTCTAGGAACCACCTAATATTGCATTTTGATTTCTAGCCCAGGAGAGAAGTTAGCTTTTCTCTGTAAATACAATGAATCTTGAGGAGGAGGAAAGGAGGATAAAAGAAGAGTTGAAATTGATTGCTTACCTAGCCCAGGAGAGAAGTTAGCTTCTCTCTGCTGAGCTATGTGGGGCCCCGGGTAGCTCAGAATATGACTCCCTCAAAGTTGGCTTATGTCAGCCGGTCTGCAGCGTCCTTGTGAGTCCGCGGGCGCGCGACCTCACACTGAGGTGTGCTAATGCCATGAAGCTAAAAATATGTTCTAGAGAGTGTATTATTATTACAGAAAGTTTTTTGGAGTGTTTGGAGCACTGTAGCTAAGGTTTTGGGGTATTTCCTATTAAGGAAATCCACCAAATTAACCCGCTTGTTCCACAAGGCCTTCCTGATGGTTTCTACTGCTGTAAATATCAACATGTTGTCTAGACAGTGTATCTAGATGGCTGTAAAAATTTAGGATTGTTTGGGTGCTCCAGTGAGCAGATACAAATGTTTCTTTATTTTGTGGGATCTTTTGGAAAATTAAAATCCCAACTCCCGTTTGGGATTGCGGAATTACAACTCCAACTCCCAAAACAACCCTGGTTCAAAATTTGGTCATGAGGACCCAGGAGAGACGTCTCAAAGCAGTCTGCTCAACGTAAACTCCATTTGGGAGTTGATTTTGTAAGTTATCGCCCTTTCTCAACCCCCAAAAAGTATTTGCAACACCAAAAAATTTACAAAATTCCTTGCATTAAATGATGACTAAAGGCCAAGGCGCCTTCGCCGCTGCAAACTCAATGAACAGCCTCCCACTTTCAATCATCCCTCCTCTTGACAGGCTAACCAGATTTTATAGTCCAAAATGATTTGAAAGCTGGCCAGACTGTTGCAAAGCATCCCAAGAGACACACATTAAGCACAAAGCGGCTTTGCCACTCAAAGAAATCACACCCTGCATCCAGCTGCACCCCACCCACACATTGGAATGAGCACCCCCAGGCACCACATCTATACCATGTGTATGTAGCTAGATTAAGATAAGGCCAAGCCAGCTTTGCCAATGCAATGTCAGGGGTCCAGCAAGAATTTCTCTAAGATCATTTATTCCCCATCTTACCATGCACATCACTGATCAGCAAGAACCTTGCCAATCACTATTAATCTCACCTAGTCTTTATTTTCACACTAAAATGTGGCATTATGTGGCATTACGTGTAAACCATTTAATTTCATAAACAAATTTTTTGGTGTCACCAAACCTTTGGGGATGCCTTGGTTTTGCAAGTTCTTATAGAGGGAAATATATATATGTAGGTTGGGGCAGTCATATGGCAAAAGTCTTTATCTTGGATTTGCTATTTATTCTCCATATGATTTGAGTACATACACACATTTATTGAAGTCAGTCAAACCACACTACACAGAGCAAAAAAAAAAAACTAAGAAACCTGCAAGAAAAAATCTGGGAGAAATCCAAAAGCTTTGTTGTTGGGTTTCCTTGGGTATAAAACTATCAATTTGTTGACAAATATGTAACCAATTCCAATGACAAGTAAATATGAAGTTTTATAATATATCAGAGGGAGGGACTTTGAGAGGGAAATCTTAATCAGACAGGGTGCAAAAGAAGGTTTAGCAGCTTTGACAGGTCTTCTCAGATCATCAGCCTCATGCAACTTGTTTTTTTGTGATCTGATGTAGGGCTGTAAAGGGGCGCCATCTGCAGATCCTGTTTAACTGCCATTAGAGCAAAGGTCGACCTTAGGCAAGAGCAGACAGGAGAGGTTGAGCTGGGTGACTGAGCTGATCAGCGGTCGCGCGACAGCGCCAGGGAATTGTTAAACTTACTTTTTCCTTAGCCAAGGTGTGGGCTTCAATTTCTATCTCATGCTTCTCAAACTCGAGTTTGTTGAGAGCTTCTGGTTGACTGTCTCTTGTAGCTTCCAAAGCAGAAGCTGCTTCATCAACAAAATCAATGGCAATCAACGGCCCGTTATGTATTGGTGGGACTCGGGAGAGAGTGGTTGCAGTGACGATAGCATGGTCGAGGATTCCAGCAGCGGGGACCAAAGTGGGGTGATACTGTTGGTCGGCAGGTCTTGAAGTAGTTCCTGCTGCCGGGTCTGGAACTTGACAACCTGCTTGATCAAGACATGGTCGCGTAAAAACTTGCCGAGATCAGCCTTGACAATGACGAGGTCGTCTTTCCTGACGGGATGGTCGTCGGCCAGCTCGGCAGGATTGAAGGAGTTAGCAAGATAGAAGAGCTCGGTACGGCCGGCCTTCAACCCAACGATTTAGAGTCTGCGAGCGGGGAAGGAGATGGAGGGGCACGCCTTTGCCGAGTTCGGAGACCTTGTTGCGTCCGGCCTGGACCGGGCGCAAGGGAGGAACAAGGAGAGACAATCAATGGTGGTGGGGTGTCGTTATCTGTGACGGCCAGGATTTTGCGAAGGAGTGACTGGCCACAACAAGGAGGGCCACAGAGGCCGGAGTTGGAGTAGATGGTACCCCGCTGCTGCTGTGTTTGATGAGGTTGGAGGCGGCAGAGGCCTAGGGGGTACAACTTCAGCAACTTGCTGTATTTACTCGAGCATCCTGCAACGACGCTTGGTCTCAAGGTCAACATGATCATGCCAAGCCCTCAAAAAGGGAAATGAGTCCATGATATTTTCATCTATTCCGCACAAATCCAATACGGTGATCCACCTTTATGCCATGCAAATGTCAAATTGAACTCCTATGAGACCCCTCAATGGCCGGTCCAACCAGTCATTGAGAGGTATGAGACCCCTCAATGGCCGGTCCGACTGGTCATTGGGAGGTGAGAGACCCCTTGATGACCGGTCGGACCAACCATCAAAGGGTAATGTACTGCGGAGTCCCCTCAATGACCGGTACAGACCGGCCATTGAGAGGTATGAATCTCCTGGATGCCGGGGTGTTCCGGTGATCAAGAGGTGTTACCTCCCTCAATGACCGCACAGAACCTAGCTTAACTAAGCCTCTTGAACAGAGGGTCCAGGGGACCCCGCCCGGAGGGCGCTCCGTAGGAGAGGCTTATGAATAATGTCTGCAGGCTGGCAGACAAAGGAAGGATTTTCAATCCTAAAAACACATAAACACAATTTAAAATTCACCAAAATATGTACAAGAAAAACTGAATAGACAGTTTTCTTGGCAGTGCTAATGGGCACCCTCCCCAAAGTTTTTGAGGCATAAACTCCAAAAATGATTGAAGGAATCCGTTTTGGAGGTCAAAGGAATTCTGGAGGATATTCCATTGCACTGAAGATCCAATTTTGGATTTTCTGATAATATGCAAAATTGAATATCCTATCTGCAACAATTGGGGGGCTACAGGTGTAGGATCTGCAGATATCTGCAGGCTTTTGAATCCAATATCCACAAGGCATGATGGTTGTAATTTCTTGGTTTACATTTCTTTTTCTTTTTTTTTTTTTAAAACATTAGTACAGCAAAAATGATAAGGATTGGGGAGATGAGACCAGCGCCATTTGAAAGCTGAGATTGAGAAGTGTAATTTGGCTCTGGGGCAGGTCCAAAGGAGCTGAGGGGGAGGCTGGGTGATGCTAAGTATTTTTCCTCCAGCCATTGGTGATTTCTTTCTCAGCCAAACTTTTGACTTTGTGCACAAGTCCCTCCCTGCGGGAGGGGCCGCTTTGCGGCCAGCCACAGCAAGCCTCCCACCAGGGGGGACTTGTATCAAGTTAGGCACAGAACGGTCATTGAGAGCTATGACTCCTCTTGATGAACGGCACAGACCAGTCATCGGAGAGGAGGAGTGAATCTGCTTGAAGCCAGTCTGTACCAGTCATTGAGGGGACTCCACAGTACATTACCCCTTAATGGTCATGTGAATCCCCCCAATACCACTACAGATTGGCATTGAGACAAGATTGAGACCGCGGGGAGGATGCCTCCCCGGCAAGTTTCCTTGGATCCAGAACATTTCTGGATGACCCTGACTGGTCATCTTGAGGATTCAAGCTCTCAAGCTGACCTGTAAACACTCGGATGAGTGTGTACAGGCCAGTATTGTGTCTGCCCAGGTGCAGGGCCCTGACAACCAAAAGTTTTGGTTTGAAGGACGTCAGGGCCCAGGGTGTGTGAGCTTGGTTGGATACTTAAAGGGCTGACGGGGGAGCTGTTTGTCCCCCCAGGGGATCTGGTTTCGTTCATCCCCTCCCTGAAGGCCCCCTATTTCATTTGAGTAGGCCCCTTCTTGATTTCAAAAAACAAAAATTCCAAACCCAAACAAAACTTTAAAAATTTAAACTTTAAACTCACACAAAACAAGAAAATTGGAACTTTGAACTCACACAACACAAACAAATTTAAACTTTGAACTCATACAAAACAAAAACATTTGAGCACAATCAAAACCTAACTCAACTAAGTCCCTCTCTTTGTGGAGGGGGGATGCCATCCCGCAGGGACCCTCCGAAGGAGGGACTTATACACTAAGTGGACCCTGCGGCCTGAGAGAATCAGGAATTTGGCCTTTTTCAATCCTGTGTAGCTTCATCACATCACATTGTGTGATTGAGTTGTAGGGGAACAAAAGATGCAGAACATCAAGGAGAATCTTTCCACCTATTGTCCTATTTTTAGGGATATGTAATGGCATTCAAATGTCTTTTTTTGCAACTTCATCTAGTTGGCTATATCCTGTATCACACATGTTGCACTGTACAGAATCTGGAATCCATGATGTTACAACTCTGATTACAGCTCAACAAGAGGTGTTGAGGATGGGAAAAAATAGTAGAAAGATAGGGACAGCTTGGGCCATCCCAGAAATGTAAACAATTTCAAAAATGGTGCAGAGGCTCATGAGGGAGAGTGATTCTAAAAAAGTCCCCACCAAAAGTCATAATTCTCTCAGGCCGCGGGGTCCACATAGCGCGCAAGTCCCTCCTTTGGAGGTCGCTTTGCTCCCCCAAGGAGGGAATTAGCTAAGTTAGAATCAAAACACACAAAAACATATAAAAAACTCACACAAAAACATTTAAAAAACTCACACAAAAACAATAATTATATAAACTCAAACAAACCATAAACTCTGTACTGAAAAAAAATTTAAACTTGAGGAACACAAATTTCAAACTTTTAATTTCTTCTGCCTGCAATTTCAATGAAATGCAGCATGAACCCATGAAGTCAGTTTCTGTGAAACTGTGGTTTTAATAATTAAATGATGATTTTGGAAAATCTGTGAGGATTCATGCTTTGAAGCCCCGCTCAAGAAGAAAAGGGGCTATGGATCTAAACCTAACCCAGCCAGGGAGACAGGTCAGTGATCGCTCCTCAAGCACATGCATATGCATGTTGCCCCTAGACAGTTGAACTATGCTCAAACCTAAGGCCCCATTTGGCTGCCGCGTTATACGTGATAAATGGGCTTATTTATCACGCACAACCCCCGGGGGGTCAAAGTTTTTGGAACTGATAGTGATACTCTCCTACAGATCCAAAGGCACCAACACACACCTATGTAGGCCCCGACAGTTTCAGCCTCAGAGAGCGAATCACCTTGGAATCAACTGAAGGTGAGTAGCTTCTGTAGAGCCTCAAGCCTCATAGGTAGACAGTACTGAGGCTGCTGGACTGTGTGACTTACTGCAGACTCCAGCGTACCCAACCGTCTTTCCCATTGCATTGCCAACCGTGAAGGCGCATAGCTGCACTTGGCACAGCGTGAGAGAAACATCTTCAGAGGCTGTGAGACTTAGCGATGACATGGATACTGATGCAAAGCTCAGTTATCTCTCAGTGCTAACAGCACCTCCCATTAGATCATCGACTGAGTTCAACTGCTAAACTGCAATCCTTCTTACCCTACATCATCAGCTCCTGTTTAACTAGAGCCGGACAACAAACCGCTCTTAGGTAAACATAAATCTTTCTCAACTACATTATCATGCAAAAGTTGTAGTTAGAGATAGTTATGTAATCAGCAATAAAACTCTTAGTTGCTTGATTTATTTTAAAATCTTTAGTACTATTCCAAAAATTAATGAAAAATCATAATTAATGTTGAGTTGTGTTGTTTCCCTTTTCTTTTCTCTGCTTCAAACCTTTCTCAGCCTGTCACATCCGTGACATCTTGTATGTAGATAACCTGTGGCAGCAGATTCGTGGAAGCCTTTTCCTCATCCTTCCACAAACCATCTCACCTCCTGTGTTCTGCTGTCCAGGTTAGTCCCTTTTTCTCTTTTCTCTTCTTTTCCTTTTCTTCTCTCTTTCTTCTCCTTATGCAATGAACATCCTTCCACAAACCATCTCACCTCCTGTGTTCTGCTGTCCAGGTTCACTGCAACAATCAATAGACTGAAATGTGAAATGAATGATAATAAATGAAAAAAATGAACTCCAAAATTCATTCTGGAATTTTATGGGCAGTGAAAACACATCAAACACTGTTTTTTTGTTGCGCAAAGTGCAGTTTTGTACTTTTTGGTGTGTTTCTCACTTCCCACAAAATTCCAGGATGATTTTTGGACTTCATTTTTTCATTTATTATCATTCATTTCACATGTCAGTCTATTGATTCTGATTTTTCATTATTTTTTTGGAATGGTATTGAAGATTTTCCAAAATCATCATTTAATGCAAATAATTTTGCATTTTTTTGGTATTCCAAATAATTTTTATTTTGTTATATTTCTTCTGAAGTGATTTTACACACTCATTCTTGAATCCTCATGACTTCAAGCTTGTGGGTTGGCCTTCTGGAATGAGCTTTTGGGGGTACCAATGTTTCTGTCCATTATGATTTAGGCCCTGTTTGGCAGTGTAATTATTACGCAATAAATAATTGCAACATATGCCATTACGACGCTTGGTGTTTGGCACAATCGTAATATATCAATATATATGTGAATCACCCAGCCAATCATTACGCTGCCCTCAATACACGCTGCCCTCACTATACGCTGCCCTCGATACGCTGCACTTCAACGATGGAGGAAGAATCCTTTCTTGACCCAAATCTTCTCACTCAACAAACACTACCCCAAACTTCAAGGACGTCCAGTCAGCCAGGAACCAATACCCATGGGCGAGCAAAGTCCCAAGGAAGAGGTCGAGGACAACGATCAACCGGACCCATCCGATCACTTGCGACCAAATCCGTGGATCCAGAAAACAATACATATGCGACCACGACTGCTGCTGGCGTGACCCGCAAGAAGCTCCTCTGGACGGGTCCAATGGAGCTCATGATGCTTGATCTTTATGTCGAGGAGGTCCACAAAGGGAAGCGATCGGACTCCGGTTTTCAAAGTACATCTCATTGGTTTGTTGCACAAGAGCTGAGGAAGAATTTCCCCGAGATTGGAAACTTGCTGGATTACAACAAGGTAAAATCCAAGCTCAGCCAGTCCTTCAAAAAGGAATATGACGCATTCTCGGCGTGTAAAGATGCAAGCGGCTTTGGTTGTGATGAAACAAACTGTGAATTGATAGCCTCAGATGATGTCTGGGAGAGGTTTTTGGAGGTGTGTCTGTATTTTTTTTTTTGCTTGTCCCAATGACCGAGCAATGAGGTTGACCATTTTTAAAAGTCGCACCCACATGCACGGAAGTTTCAAGGCACCCCCTTTCCTGAATATCGCAAGCTGGAAATCATCTTTGGCTCTTCGGCGGCGACGGGAGACGCTTCTTGCTCAATCGGTGATTGTGTTGCTCAACTGCAGGCCCAAGCAGCAGGCATCCTTCCTTCCCCCGATCCATCTCTGACCGCCAATACAACCCTGACCACCGATGACTCGCCTAATCCCTCACCAAATCTCGGCGAACCCACCAATCAACCAAATCTTGGCGAACCCACCAATCAACACTTAGCAAGTCCGTCGGCATACCTTACTCGCTCTCATAGAAAGAAAGACCCAGTAGCTGTGGCAATTGAGGGTCTTGTTTCCTATATGGAATCATCCCAACAACAAGCCGATTGTCTTGAAGAGCAAAGAGCCTCTAACTCTCAAGCACACCAGGCACCGACCAAGACCAATCTTCAACGGGCGATTGATCTGTATCAGGAGGAGCATGAACAGGAGGCCAGCCAGGAAGAGTCGTTACGAGCATTCAAAATATTTTGGGACAAACAAAGCGCCCAGATTTTCATCAGTATTTGATCAAAGGAGCTCCGCTCGAAATGGCTCGACGACATGATTGAAGCACTCTGAAACTTTATTATTTTTATTTGCTAGCTTTATCGTGTTACCTTTCAGCTTTCTCTTTTATCTGCCATCCCAGTTGTTTCCATTGAGCCCTGAAATGCTTAGAAGCCTTCATGACACCATAGTTCAACCGGAAAGATTTGCCTCTGGTACTGTGGCAAATCAATCACAATTGAGTATAGGCCAATCGGGCAAACCAGCAGTTGGAAGACTCAAGGAAAGTAGCAAGGGGAGCAATAAGAAAACAGTGGATACAATTTGCTTGTTATCAAACAGGGAAAAAGGAATGGTGGCCCCCATCAGCCAAATCGTGTCTCAAGTGTAGCTACATATTGTTCCCAGAGCGCTTGAGCTATGGAATCCCTCCAATTTTCACACTCTTCTCGGTCTCGGATTGCACCAAGTTCCTCGTCGGGAATCGGAGTTTCAGATCGTTGATTCCTCATTGCCAAATCTGATACCTTGAAGACCTCATCCAGCTCGCCATTTTGGAGGATGTTGATGTTATGTATGCAAGCACATGCCATCACAATGTTGTATTGCTGCTCCAGTCGATACTCGCTGGCGGTGGTGAGGATCTTGAATCGCTGCTTCAAGACCCCAAAACATTGCTCAATGATGTTTCGAAGGCTTGAATGGCGTAGATTAAACAGCTCTTCACGGTTTGCCGGCCTACACACACAATCATCAGCTATTTGTCAAGGCACATATAAAGGAGGACATATTGGCATACATACCTTTGATTTGCCATTCCTTGCTCTCGT
Source organism: Puccinia triticina (assembly GCF_026914185.1). NCBI lineage: Eukaryota > Fungi > Basidiomycota > Pucciniomycetes > Pucciniales > Pucciniaceae > Puccinia > Puccinia triticina. The sequence goes on from NC_070562.1 coordinate 5,363,933, forward strand.
AGATGGTATTGTGTCCCTTGGTATGGTACCAAAACTCCCCAATCCAGGCCATACCCCGCATCGGCAAGGTAGAAACTACCAGATGGTATTGTGAAGTTGTTTGATCAAGCATCGTCCAGTACACGTGAGTCATGAGCGGTTCCTTCCCATCCCACTCGCAAATATGTGATCTTCATGCTGAAGTCGCATACTCCTAGTACATTCTGGGAAAGAAATCCCTTTCGGTTTTGATGAGCAGCAGCTTGCAATGCTGGTACGGAAGCTGGAATGTGCACTCCATCGAGAGCGCCCAAGCATTGATCAAAAAAAGGCGAGAATTTTGGATTTGATTTGATGTGACCGTGAGTCCGGTTCACCGGAGGACTGGTAACGAAATTTTTGGAAAGCATCACGAACAACTCCAAGATATGCTTAAAAACCCTACCATCCAAAGAAGCTCAACCAATGATTATGAAAATAAGCAACTCAGGGGAAATGTCACTTACCTAGAAATTGTTTCACCAGAGTGTTGAAAGCGGTCCTGTGCTTGCCAATTGGTATTATTATGCCCAACAATGTATAAAAATATGGCTAGTTGCTCCTCAATCATCAACCGGTTTGAGATTGGCTCGACCTCAAGCTCCAATAACCGTTTGCTTATGAATAGGAAAGTCGACGCAGGGATTCAAAAGACTGAGACACATCGACGTGGATTCCCTCCCAAAATTGCAGCTGTATAATCGGCGCCGGAAAACGGAAGATCGTTGTACGGTAAGGCCTTTCGACGTAATCGATTCATCTTGGCCAGGATAATCACAAGGATTGTGATGAGGATTGCTTCTTCTGAGTCTTCAATCATGTCGTGCTCATTGTCGTCGTCCATCGTAGAGTGTTGCTTGTGAATGGTGGGTTACATCATTACGCTGGTAGACAAACACCAGCGTAATGAAGGTGCAATAATTTTCGCAGTGTAATAATTGAGCATTTGCATACACTTTGCATAGATTATTACGCGCGTCATATACCGCTGCCAAACAGGGCCTTAACATAGTACATGCATAATGTGGATCATAAGCTAAAGATGGATTAAGTTGACCACCTTGGCTACCCGGTCTCCAACACATCGTCATTAGCCAGGCATTTTTGGAATCAATCTAGAAGTAGGTAGTTGACATTGATCTTCTTCTCCTGGTCGTCCTTCCTCATCGTAGTTGGTCGGTCTTCTCGTTGATTAGTCTTCTCGTCGATCGGTCTTCTCGTCGATCGGTCTTCTCGTCGATTAGATCTCGTATGTCAATCTTTGCCTCATTGATAGGGCTTCATAGGGCTCATGATAGGCCCCATAATCCAATTGTGTTGATAATAGGCACACCTCTCAAAAGCTCAGGGACCTTACTAGGCTCTACGATCCCATTGTGACCATCATAAGCCCACTCACCGAAGCCAGCCAAGAAATCACTGAATACCCCTTCTCTCCTTTTCGTCACTCGCCAACCCACTCGCCTTTGTCTCGCGGGCATCTCAGGTCCGTCGGTATCTTTCCAATTCCTTTACATCTCTTCATCGGATTGCAACTTTTTGGGCATCACTGAAGTTCATAATTGCTTTCATGTTGCGGTCATCCCAGGATCAGCTCATTGCATTACACGGATGGACAAGCGAACACAGACCGAGAAACCCCCCCCTCATATTTAGAAGCTTTCCCAAAAGGTCAAACTACTCGAACTCATCATTGAACAAATGAACGCAGGGCAGCAAATCGATAGGGGGGCTTTCACGGAGGAAGAGCTGATTTTGACCGGCGACGCTTGGAGTAGGATCCGGGACAAGCTTAACGAGGCCTGCGAGATGAATGTGACGACTACGCAGGCCAAAAGTCAGAAGAATTCCATCCGGGAAACCTTCTTGGACTATCGATTCCTGATAAACCACCCTGGCTTTACCTGGGACTCGGTGAAATCGAAAGTGACTGCCGAACAAAACGCATGGGACCGACTTCGCCCTCGAAGTAGTCTCACAAAGTACAAAGACAAGAAATTTCCATTTGAACTCGCCTCTCAGGTCTTCAACCATACACAGCTTCCGACAACGACTAGTGAAGATCAGATCCAGACAGCTGATCAGAATCAACCCTCCACCTCATCTGCGAGCCCAGACGGGACAGAAATGAACTCCGGCCAAAAGCGCATCCGTCCCGACGACAGTGGTATAGATGTTCCAGATTATCCAGAAGACCCGGCTGTCACCCCTTCGAAACGTCCTCGAAACACAAGCAGTAGCTACCAATTGCCCACCATTGGTACTCAGACAGCTCAAAGAGAAGATGGTCCAGAAGATTCTCCAGCACCTTTACGTCAAGGTTCCACGTTCAAACAAGCCATCGAATCTCTGACCGAGCTTTTCGCGGACAAAATTGATCAAATCAAATTTAGCCATTATGTTTGCATCCTTGCAATTCGAGACAAAGCTGAATACTTCATGTTCTTGTACCAAAACTCTAACGAAGAACTTTGTCAAAAATGGCTAGATGAAGAAACCCGCCGTGCTTCGCTCACAACCGTGTGAAACCTGAATTCCGATGCTCAAGCCCGCTGCAAGGTCTGAATCCAGTATATCATCAGCTGAAACGTAATTGGTCCAGTATTGCTTTGTCTCGCCACCCCCACGCCTTGCTCTCCTTCCCCAGATCCAGGCATCATTATCACCAACAAACTACTGTCACCCCTTCCTTTCTCTGATCTCAAAAACCTTGATCTCACTCAACTACACGAGGGGCTATTTATTTATTTGGGGTGTATGTCAAGCCACATGTGATTTTCTGCTTGTTTATTGCAACACACAGTAGTGTACCACTAAAAATATATTTAAGAAATTTTCTTATATCTATGTCATTGAGAGAAAAGAATGACATCTTCTTGATTAAGAGGCTTGGAAACAAAACTCCCAAATCTTGACTCCCAATAACGATCATTTACATTGGCAGCACTGTTTCTGATGTTATGCTGTTCTATAGAGATAAAGATGACCATTGGTACCTGTGTGTGTGTGTGTGAGGGGGGGTACCTGGCACCCGTGCGCAGGTACCGCCCACACCCGTCAGGAGGTGCCGGGTGCCTATTTTGGGAAATAAAACCAGGAAGTACTGGGGTACTGCCCCCAAGTACTGCCTCATGCCCCCAAAAATGTGCCGCAGTTGTACTGTCCAATTACGCGTAATCGGACAGTATAGCAGTGCTGCGAGTTGAAATGACACCCGCGGGAGGCCACAGGCTTTGGGGATAATCTCAACTGAGACCGGCTAAATTGTACCAGCCCTCAAGCTCAATCTACCACCTTCCCATTGGCCCAGCATGGCATCCACCTGCAAGCAACACAAGCAATCCTGTGCATCATCAAAAGTCAGCAAAACTCAAGAAGAAAGCAAACCCCTTGTTGACAAGGAAAACATTTTCAAAACTCCGAGCAACACCGAGTCCCCTTTGGAGGCTAATGAAGTGAGCAACACACAGGAGTTACGTGAGTGTTTTTTTTATCCACATCAACACCTCAAATGAATACTAACTAGCAACTCTTGGATCCAGGAAAACCCCAAAAAATTGCCTCTAATTCAAATAGCACCCTCTACAGGTTGTACATGCCACCTGAGCTCTCCAAGCAACTACACCACGGGGCGCCTTTTTGGAAAAGGCTGACATCCCGCGGATGCTTTGGGCTGAAAAGCGTCCGCATGATGTCCGGGGAGCATCCAGCAGATGCCAGGTGCACTGAGCATCACTTGGACGCTTTTGGATGCGTCCAAGTGATGTTCAGCCCTCAAAGACATCATCTGGACATCCTGAGGGTCAACATCCATCGGACACTGTTGCTGGAGTGTCCGCTGGACATCCTGAGAGTCAACATTCATTGGACACTCTGGCTGGAGTGTCCGATGGATGTCAACCCAGTGTGCACTTGATATCAAGGGCGTGTGCTGCTGTCAATTACACATGCCCCCTGCCGTAGTGGGGAAGGGCTGCCTTCACCGGGACCTCTGATGCTGCAGGTTGGGTGTTCAACACCCAGTCTCATTGACCACTGCGGCACCCGGGCCCGATCACCCCCGGCACCCAATCACATTGCCTCTGTCCCCTGGCTCCTGAGCGCATGCGACCCAGGGCCTGGTGCTCGTTGCGGGAGTGTGCTGGCCGGCGCACCTGGACAAATATTTTTCCCATCTGAGGATGGTTTGTGATATCCAGCGGATGATTGGGTTACATCCAGCAGATGCTCCAAGACCATCCGGTGGATACTCAGTTGGGATACATCTGTATCCGTCATGAAGAGTAACATCCCGCGGATGTTTCCTGCCCTGCAAGAGCCGGATGTCCAGGGACATCTCCAAAAGGGTGTCCCATGGACATCTGGCACGACCCGTGGTGTAGACAAAAATGAAAAGCGCATGATATCCTACGCGTGTAAAATATGAGATTGATTCCAATTAAAGAAACTGTCTGATATCCTAGCTGACATCAAATCTCATCTGTGCCACTAGGATCAACCATCCAACCTGAGACTCCTCATGCAGCAAACTCAACAGGCATGCTGCAATATGTATGCAGAAACTAAACAACTCAAAATCAAATCATCCACTTAGTAAATTTGGCAGCAGGGGGACTGGAGACATCAACACTCAAGATGTAAGCAACCCCCAAAACTATTGAAGTTTGTGAGTTTCCCATTGTGTATAGGTTAATCAGCTCTGCACAATCTGGTGTGCCAAGGCAGCAAGGCCTTTTTCTGCTCTAGTTGAGGTAAGCCATTGGGCAATACTTCATCCAACAGTCATCAAATCCTTGCCGGGGAGACAGAAAGTTTCAAGGGACATTTGTATGATATACTCAGCAGTCCAAAATGAATATATTTCTGTTCTGAAGGCAAGTATTAATTTTAATCAACTGTTCTGACAGTAAGAGACCACTGGTTTCAAATCCGCAATCCTAGGCCCAAAAAAGGAGCAATGTACCTTGGTGTTGATGCGTGGCAGTCACCAAACAAATTCAATGTTCTGGGAACCGTTATCTATTGCTTAGTTGACAGCAACACTGGGGATACAAATTTCAAGGCTGTGCCTCTTGATTCCATTGTCTTGCTCAAAGCCACACAGGGGAGTACCTTGGTTGTGGAGAAGTTTGGAATTCAAGATAAAGTGCATTTATTTGGTTGGATTGGTAACTCATATTTTTTTTCCAAGGCTGACATAAAAGCTTTCAGATATGTGGGATTCTCAGTGACAATGCATCCAACAACAAATCCTTGGCAAGCAAACTGAAGAAGCAGAAGTGGGAGCATTTCAAAGGCAAGCCACAGTGGATACAATGTTTTTCCCATGTGCTCACTTTGATTTTCCAAGGCAACAATGGGTAGGTACAATACAGTTATTGGTAAAATACCAATATTGTAACAATTTTTTGCTTGTTACCATTACCGTTAACCGTTGTGGTAGAAGAGAGGGGACCTCTGGTCTGAAATGACTGGAGTGAACCTTCTTCTACGCAAGATATTCCTGAGTGGTCAAGGGAAACTCCAAACTCTGTGTAGCATAAGCGGATATATAAATCCGCAGAAGCAAAGTAACTGTAAAGCAATAATAATGATACTACTACGTCGAAATAGTAAAGCAAGCACTGTAAAACACCACAGGAAGTAGCCATAATTAACCATAATAAATCCCTCCGCAAGAAAAGTAAGAATCCATAATAATAATAAACAAAAGTCTGTTGATAATAGCATAATAAGATCCCCCCCCCACAGGGGGGGAAAACACCTTCCCCTTATATAGACAAATCTCCACCGCTCCACTATAGAAAAATGAACTAAGAGAAAAACTCCGCCGCATGTCATAAACCAATCCAAGTTTATTGAATCCACACAATTGCGGAGCTCAAGATCATGGTTTTGGCCTATTTCTTTCTCAAAAAACTGTTGAATTTACTCCTCAAACACTCCGGAGAGCACCTTGGAATCACCCTCCAGCCCGTGCCGCAGCAACACGCAAAAAAAGGGTGGGTCAGAATAAATTTCAAGGAGGGCCTAATCAAGTGATTAGGGCAGCTCCAGGGAGGGGGTAGGACGAAACCGGATCCCCTGGGGGGAAACACACCTCCTCCTCCCTCCTTAAATAGATGTTGGGTCGCCACCCAATTCTGAACCAATGCAATACATACCACCTGTTTGTCACCCGCGGCCACCGCCTTGCTGTTGATAACAACGGGCTCCCACGCAACCTATCCGGATCAAACTTGTCCGTCTTTGGACCCTTCCCCTCGCCTCGTTGGTTCACAACCAACACCACGGAAATAGTACCACCAAGCGGTATTAGAGATGTCATCAGGTACCTCTTTGCGGGTACCTTGTGTCCGTGGGTGGGTACCTGTTGGCGACTAGCAGGTACCCGCCGGCGGGTGCGGGTGTCTGGCCTGATGAGCTGCTACCCCCCCACTACCCGTCTACCTCGCCAAGTGGAATCCCTCATGGCAAGCGGTATACAAACAACCCCTCGCCAAGAGGGATTCTACTCGGTGAGCTGGTATACATATACCAACTCGCCAAGATGGATCCTTCTTGGCGAGTGGGTATACTACACATACACCAGCTCGTCGCCGAGAGGGATTCCTCTTGACGGGCTGGTATGATACACCAGCTCGCCAAGAGGGCTTCATCTCGGCGAGCTGGTATACATATACCAACTCGCCAAGATAGATTGCTCTTGGCGAGTGGGTACACACACACCAGCTTGTTGCCGAGAGGGATTCCTCTCGACGGGCTGGTATGCATAATGTACACCAGCTTGCCAAGATGACTTCCTCCCGGCGGGCTGTTATGCGGACACTAGCTTGCCAAGACTTCCTCTTGACTGGCTGGTATACATGCACCAGCTCGCCAAGAGGGCTTCCTCTCGGCTGGCTGGTATACATACACCAGCTCGCCGAGAGAGCTTCCTCTCGGCTGGCTGGTATAAATACACCAGCTCGCCCAGAGGGCTTCATCTCGGCTGGCTGTTATACATATACACCAGCTCGCTAAGAGGGCTTCCTCTCGGCTGGCTGGTATACATACGCCAGCTCGCCGAGAGGGCTTCACGCCAGCCCGCCGAGAGGGCTTCCTCTTGGCGGGCTGGAACACGTACACCAGCTCGCCAAGGGGGCTTCCTCTCGGCGGGGTGGTATACATACACCAACTGGCCGAGAAGGCTTCCTTGCTTACTTAACCGCAAAAAATCTCCACAACCGCGGGTACCTGCCGCAGGTACCCAGGTACCTGCTTCCTGCTCCTCAGAGGGGTGCCGGTGCGGGTGCGGGTGCTGAGAATTAGTGGTTTTTTGGGGAGGTACCCACACCTGTGGCGGGTACCCGGATATCAAGTGACATCTTTATGTGGTATATCCAACATAATGAGTTCATTCGTGTGCAACTGAAATTGACAACCCTTTTATTTTTGATATTTAGCTCGGTGCCAGCACTTATCCTTGCAATTGGGACTACAAATGCTTGGGGTATATTGCTGATTGCAAGAGTGTTTTCTTGATGATTGATTTCAGTCTAGCACATTCCACCCCTTGATATGACAGCTTTTTTTGTTAAATTTTGATGTTTGAAAATCTAGATGGCCCATATCTCAGGACTGATAGGCAAACCAGTGGAAACCAACCCCTTTGAGGAGTATGATGTGGTGATCAATACAAATACAAAATGTCACAATGACCACGGTCAAGAATGATATGTTTCTGAAAGGATAAAAATGAAACAATCAAGGATTGAATCTAGAAGGCGGTGTTCGCGGGCTGCCAGGGCGGGCCACACAATCACAAAATTGCGGCCATAGCGGTGGCTAAGCCAAGCTTTGTACATTAAGCGCGCCTAGCTTTGTAGATTAAGCGCAAGCGGTGATCAAGAACTGCAAGGATCTTCTGGCAGAATTGTCAAGCTTGGGCATAACTGGAAGCAAGGTTGAGAAGATCTGTGATCTATGTTGAGCCCACCCCTTTGTTCAAAAAGGATCCTTCACTTTTTGCCTGAAGAGACTCTCACTCTTGAGGCGATTCCTTTTTTTCCAGACTTGTTTACCATCAACAAGAAAATTCCATTTCTGGTGACAACAAGCCCATGTACCAGGATAAGTCCAGCTATGAAGGTACCTCAGCAATCAAAATACGTCTTAGGAGATGGGTGAGAAGGCCAACTTCATGCATTGCGTTGTCCAGAAGCTAGATTTTTGACGCTTTTGAGCAACCTTTTCTTGTCATCATCTCACTCCCCAAAGCCTTCAGGCCAAAAGCAGTTGAGTACTTCATCAACCATTCCAAGACAAGGCTGGTTGTCAACGCCTGCCACATTGTTCATGAGCTGCACTATGCACATGTGACCTTGTCCATTAAGGTCATCATCTCCGCCAAAATCACAGGAACTCCAGCCTGTTGAGCCCAAGACTGTCTTTGCTGGGGACCAGCCCAGGCGCCTGAAGTGATTGGACTAACAGCTTGGCATCAGCATCCTAGAAATTGAAGCAAGGATGTTGCACGCAGCACTTTCTTTGGGACAAAAAGTTACACATGTGTACTGAAATCAACACACTTTCACCAAAGCTTGAAGTTGTTCCCATCTTACAGCTCACATTCCTTCAAGTCCAGCCTCACTGAATTCATTTGGCTGCACCTCTGGGATGCTCGGGATGCTCAAAGGGGTTGCATGACTCAATCAAACCATTGCTCTTGTGTGGTTGGGCAACTGGCCTGGCTCAGGTTGGACAAAAGGGCACAACATTGTGTTCTTCTCTAAACTCAGTGGCTACTTTGTCTCAGCCAACCAACCTATATATTTGATTGCAGCTTAGCTATGTTTTGAACTGCACTGATGCTCTGGTTAGTCCCCTCCCCCCCACTTCCCCCACATTTTGTTATTTGCGACTCCTTTGACCTGCCAATTTTAGTTTATTTTTTCTGATGCTGGAGGTTAGTTGGTTTTTTTTTTGCTGCAATGTCATGCATCCTGAGGGAAGAAGAAAAATCAAAATGAGGCCTGTCCTGATTGGGTGTTATTTTTTATTTTTTGAGTTTCCTCAGATGTGTCAAACTGTGGTGAATGTTGAATGAGTCCCCTTGAATCTTTTGAACTGACTTATTTGTGATCCATACTTCAAATAAGAAGAAAGCAAAGTTTGATTTTCTCAAACTTATGGGTCTTTGTCAAGTTCCCCCAGGCTGTTCTGCAAAATCATGCAATGGTTGTACAGTGCCCTATCAAGTGTTTAGGGTGGTGCCAAAGCTTTTCCACCAGACCTCTGGCTAAAAAAAATTCATAGGAACCTGTACATACCTGGTAAAATTGCTTTGTTGAAAGGTTTTTCTCCACTGAAAAGTGGGAGAAATACTATGGAAAAATTTTCAAGTTTGAATTTGAGCTTGGTGGCCTCTTGCTGTGCTGGGGTTTGCAGCGGCGAAGCCGCCTTGGCCTCTAGTAGAAAAAGAAATAACAAATAGAAATCCTCCTCCCATCCCAAGCAGGCCGCATGCCTCCGCTCCCACGTCGTCATCTGCGCCTCCACTGCTTGCCATAGACAGCCGCCAAACCCCCAATCATCCATCATCCATGCCCCTTTCTAGCCTCCGGTGTTGGGATCCCACAAGCCGCCTCCGCCCCAGCTACGTCTGCTGACGTATCCCGCTGTAAAGCTCAAAAGTGTTCCAGAGAACCTTTTGCTGAGTGCAGAAAGGGATGAATGAGGTTACCTCTGCCTTTCCTGGGTCACTAGACACTGAAACAAGCCCCTCAATCTACAATTGGAAGGTTTAATGTAGTGATAGAGGAGGAGTATCAAAAGATAGCCTACTTTGAGCAGGTGGCTTAAGGGTTATGGTGATGTAGCTGATGTGTACGTGTTGTAATTTGTATGTAGGGGTGTAAAAACACAATATAAAGTGGGTCTATTATTTGTAGAGTGAGCAAGTATTGTACTGTTATGGGGTAAGCTGAGTGCAAGTACAACTGGGGGGAGGAGAGCCTCCTTTAATAGAAAAGAGTGAGTCATTTCAGCTCCAGGGGAACAAGAGAATGAGGGGTTTTAGCTGCCCTGCAGACTACAATGAGGTATTTTGGCTGATGGTTGACAGGTCACATGAGGTCATGATGTCATATGAGGGAATTTAGCTAGTGAGAAATAGGAGGTGAGATGTTTTAGCTGGCCTGGCCTGTCAAATGATGTCATCTGCAAGCTGCATGTGTCATCTGTCAACTGTCAGACTGCAGCCCCTATTACACTAGTCTGCATGCACCTGCATAAGACTGCATTAGACTGCATAAGCCTGCATCAAGTGTGCATAACACTGCATAACACTGCATAACACTGCATGACACTGCATGACACTGCATGACACTGCATGACATGTGCATAACACAATTTAATGAGTGCAGCTGATGCAGTAAAGTATATGTAGGGGTAGACAAGCTGTCAGGTTGGTCCATGTAACGGATTACATTTCCTGGGTAAGTGTGGTTCATGTAACGGATTACATGACCTGAGTATGGTGTTTTGTGTGTATGTAACTGAATGATGGTGTCTTGAAGGGGTTGTATCTTCTGATCCAGAGGGGTGTAAGGTGTGTTGCCCATGGTGTCCTGTGTAGTTTTGGCCGTAGAATCCAGTGGTGCCGCCATATTAGTTGATTTGAGAGTGTAGATATGAGAAAAAAGGAAATTTTTGAAATGGGCTAGATGGGTAAACATAAAGCATACCACACCGCTTCAGCTGCCACAGCTTCCCCCAATCGCCGCGCCGCTCTAGATAGTCCGCGCTGGACTCAGCAAGCCCGCTCCGCTCCGCACGCTGCAGCTCCGCCGCCTTCGACTGCACACTCCGCGCCCAGGTTATGCGCTCCGCCGCTTGAAGATCCTCCGCGCCAGCCTTGCGGAATCCACAGTCTGCAACCCCCTCAAACCCGTGCGGTCAATTTGGGTCCCCAAACCGGATCTACCACTACACCGTTGTGGTGATCCAGATCTTTTGCGTGCAACAAAACTGCCAAAACCTCAACTCACAGCCTACAATACTAGCATATGATAGAATATTATTAGAGGAATAGATTCTACATACAAACTTAACCCTAGTCACTCACTTCAACTACCCAGCTAGCTCTTTTAGTTCAGAAGTTAGTTACAATTATAGGTTTAGTACAGGCCATACCCAGGTGGAAAGTCATATAAATCATAAAAGGCATGCATATATAGAAGAGTATAGTTAGATTTACTAGTTAGGCAGGCCTCCACTATTAGCTACAGAGCACCTCACGCAACCTGCACATTGGAAACTGCATCGACTAGGCCTCCACTCAACAACTCAACAGATTTGCGCGGACCTTACATCAATGCATGCAGTCAGAAAGCCTCCACTTTTGCAGTGCAACCAACCTAGGCGGCCTTTGCCTTAAAAGGTACAAATCACACATTGTCATGCGGAACAGCAGTTTAAGTTGTGCACCCCTTGCAGAAGGCAGTGCAATCCACAGGGTCACCACCAGCAGAAATGCCTCGAGTGCAGCCCTCACTAGCAAAAATAACTCAGAAAAGAATATATAAGGAGGCCCTCCTCCCACCATTTTACCATCATCACCCAGGCACCCCAGCTCAGTGGTCACCAGTCATCATTTTGCCATCATCACGGAAGACTCAGTCATCATACATTAACATAGAAATCTCATACCACACTCCATCATCATTTCCCTCTGCTGAAACCATTAAAAACCCAACAAAACATATTCTCACTTGATTATATTCTTTGCCCATCTTGCCATATAGAGGTTGTATACGCATCTTGTACTTGTTAAAACTGATCCAGGTCTGATAGAGACTACTACATACAAGTTTTCTCCATCATAAAAGTCACGCCACAACAATAAATAAATTTGTTGTCAGAATTCTGTAGTATAATAGAGGGGCAGGTCTTTCAAACCACCCGTAACAGTAGTATTACTTAGCTGGAATATCATA